>NC_082732.1:16192036-17522036 GCF_030144855.1 Hypanus sabinus
ATTAGAAAGTAGTAAGGTACTACTGGGTTCATTTTAGAAATTGGATGACAGAGGAGAAGAACCTGTTTCTGAATTGCTGAGTGTGTGCCTTCGGGCTTCTGTATTTCCTTGCCAGTGGTAACAATGAGAAGAGAGCATGCCCTGCCTAGGTGGTGGAAATGTTTAACGATGGATACCGCCTCCCTAAGGCACCGCTCCTTGGATACTGTGAAGGCTAGTACCCATGATGGAGCTGACTATTTTTACAAGAAGAGGCCATGTCCTGGGTGGAGGGGGTGGGGAGGAGGGGGTCCCTGATGCTGGATGACAAACAAGAGGAAATCTGTAGATGCTGTAAATCCAAGCAGCACTCACAAAATGCTGGAGGAACTCAGCTTTCCTGTGACAATGTTTCATGTTGATGTGTTCAGTGGTGTGGAGGGCTTTACCCGTGATGGATTGACCATATCCACTGCAATTTCGTAAGATTTTTCTTTCAAGGTCATACCAGGCTCTCTCCACCACACGTCTGTAGAAGCCTGTCAAAAATTTTAGACGTCATGCGGAATCTTTGCAAGCTCCTAAGGTGCCACTGCGCTTTCTTCATAATTACATTTATGTGCTTGGCTCAGGACAGGCCCTTTGAAATAATAACACTGAGGAATTTAAACTTGATGCCCCTCTCCTGCAGAATGGAAAAAAGCCCTTCGACCCATTCTGTCCATGCCAACCACCCAATCTATGCCTTGGATAGATAAATAGTGCTGCATTAATTAGACTACATTGAACCATGCCCTTTGCCCCAGTACCCCTCTCTCCTCTGGAATTAATAAGGTTCCAGAGAGGCTGTGTACCACATAATACACGGTCATATTTGTCCTGTCAGTAAGTACTAGTGTACGTGTATCCAAAGATCACCCTCTCACAATACTGTGGCAGAAGGATATTTTGGGTATCTGCAGTTTGGCCCTCAGAAGTTTATAGGCTAACAAAATGAGCTTCTATCTCCCAATAGTGGGGTATAAAGATCAGAATTAGTCTTGTCAGTTAAGATCTGTAGTTGTATGGAGTTATTTGTTCACACACAGCATGTTGAAGTAAACTCTGCAATTGGAATCACTGAAATTCTATTTAATCACCTCCTGTTACTCTGCACTTTCAAGACCACAACATACCTTGAGATCAGAAAAGTTCTTCCAAGGGTTTTTAGCACCAGGTCTCATTGCTGATGCTCAATAAGGACCTCCTGCGTTTACAACTGCAATCTCATTGTAGTAAAAGCTGCAATGCTAAAGGCCTAGAGCAGGGGTGGCCAACCTTTGACATTCCATGCGTCAATTTTTTCACGCATGAGTTCAGATGTGCCATACAGCTCTTGTACCCCCATTCCATTCTCGTAAAAATATGTTAATATAGACATATTTAGCATTTTTACATGATATACTGATTTAATATAAAAACAAGATAAACATTACTTATCTTAACGTGACTTTTAACAAATTTATTTTGTCTTTTTTTTGATTTCTTCCTTTTTCTTAATCACATATTCTTTCCGTAACTCAGACCCAAGCACTAGCTTCAGTTTTCCTTCTATTTCAGTCTGATGTTGTGTTTTATAGTGTCTATTAAGATCATATCTTCTATTATGTGAGGAAGTGTTTTCACAAATAATGCACAACAGTTTTTCTGATGGAACCGCTATAAATAAGAACTCATTTTTCCACTGGTCATTGAATTCACGCTTACTATCACTTACTGCTTTTCTTTTGCACTGTGATGGGTAACTGAATGTATAAACAAGGCTTAATTTTTGAAAAAGTACCAAACTGCAAATGTTCACAACGCACGAACAAAGCACAACTCCGTAGCGCACGAGCGTCAATTGTAAACTGACTGGCAAGAACCTGCGACGCACTGCTGGTGCAGACGCCTGGCGCCTCAGGATCAAACAACTATCAAATGTGTATTGAACAGTTGGGGAGCGACTGCAGAACAGAAGTCCTTCTTTCCTAGTTTGACTCATTGAACTTTTTTTAACTGGAAACGGATTAATGTGAAAGAAGATAAAATTCGCCAAAAGATGAGCACGAAATAATAAAATCACTAAAAATAATTGCTAAGGTTCAGAATTATTGTCAGTAAAACCCATTGCTAGCTCTAAGCTACTTGAATTCCTGTTACAGATTTTTTTTTCTACAGATCAGTTTTTGGTTAATACTTTTTGCATGAGTAGGCTTACTTTTTTATTACTATCACTGGGGTGCGATGTGCCACTTTTGGCACATGTGTCATCAGTTGGCCATCCCTGGCCTAGGAAGAGGTGGACATTGATGTACAAGTTCAAGGATCCCTGAAGGTGGCAGTACAGGCAGATGGAGTAACAAAGAAGACACACTTGATAATTGCTTTTATTAGCCAGGGTGTGGGACATGAGAGCTGGATGATCATGGTACAAATTTATAAAACATTGGTCTAGGCGCAGGACAGGTGCAGTGTGTGGCAAGGTGTAGAGGAGGTTCATCAATATGTTGCTCTTGATGCAGCGTTTCAGTTATGGCCAGTGCTGGGTAAGCTGGATTTGCTATTCTTGAAGCAAAAAAGGCTGAGGGGGGACCTGATTGAGGAACGCAAAATTATGAGGAGCATAGAAAGGACAGGCAATTGTAGGCTTTTCCCCATGATGAAGGACTCTGAAGTTAGAGGTGGGAGGTTTAAGGTAAGGCGGAAGAGTTTAGAGGGGATGTGAGGATGAGGATGAGGTTTCTCATGCCAGAGGGTGAGAATGCACCCCCCCCCCCCACAGTCGAGTAGGTAATAAAGTCAGGTACTTTCATCACATTTAAGTATCTAGATGAGCATTCAAGCTTCCAAGGCATAAAAGGCAGTGGACCAAGTGCGGACAAATGGGAATGAGTTGATGGGTACTGGATGGATGGCCAGCATTGCCATGATGGGTGGAAAGGTCTAGTCTGTGCTGTGTGACACTATGAATCTGGAGGTCCCTTACTCTTATCACAACGCTCTGATTCCTTGAGAGAGAAATCCAAAATTAAGCCTTGAATGCCAGCTTTGGAAAGGAAGATATCAGTTATGCTTCTCATTCCCATCTTTTGATAGGAATAACATTTACCCAACCCTTAATGCAGAGCAGAGTGCATTAATGCTGTTTCAGGTGAGGGCTGCCTCTGGCTTGATGCAACACCAAACCCAGATGGATAATTTGACATCTCTTGCCATCTCTCACTAGTTAAGTATGAGGAATGTTGAAGGATGGCTGGTTTTTGTGGCAGCTTCAGGATGGAAGAAGTGGAAACAAAGCCCTAATGAATAAGAGGACACTGGTGAAGATGCAGGAAAAGTCCTTAAGCATGATGCAGTAATTGTTGTTGTTGTTCCGCTCCATGCCTTGTGGCAGATCAGGTATCAACCTTGTCATTTCTTTAGCATTTGTCTGTCTTTTGCAAGGCCGAGTTGCTAGCTCGCCCCTCAACCCGGCACAGATGGAAAGTGTGCAAGGAGCCGGCTGGATTTGAACTGGGGACCACTCGCTTTGAAGTACAGTATGGATGCCGCTACACCACTGGCTGGCTATCTGCAGTCATCGACTAGTTATCATTATTGGGAATGAACAGATAGGTTGAGGTAGTCTGGAGGGTGACATGATAAAAGACTTGACAATTGTGGAAATTTAAGAGGGTACGTGTGGAGATAAGGTTTCCGCTTGAGATTAGAAGGGGCATTTCAGAAGAATTCAATTGATGAGGTGATCATTGTAGATGGGGGCAAAACCAAAAACTGTTTGAGGAACTCAGAGGGTCCAGCCATATCTTGAGGGAAGAAAGTCATAAAGTTCACCTGAAGGGATGAAATGACAGGGGGTGTAGAAATTGGTACGGGATGGGTGAATGTTAACGTCAACTCTGTAAAACTATTTGAGTGGCCAGGGGTCCCTCCTTGTTCTCTGAAGGTCCATTGTGGCTGATCTCTTGCAGATGCTTTAACAAGCTCTGAAACTGAATGTCAAACACGACATGCAGCTCTGCAAATAAAGCCTGCTTTTGAACAAAATAACATTCAGGTGATTCTTAAACCAGTGGAAGTAAAAATACATCAACATTTTGTTCACTGTCCATTCCCCTGTGTTATGAATACAACTCTACATGAATCTGTAATTGCTGTCATACAGTCAAGGCTGAGTAAATGTCAGCACTATCAAAAGATGGTAATCCACTTAAGGATTAATATTATTTTCTTTGTTGGGCGAAGCACTTGGTATTACAGTGCATGAATCAATCCATGCATGTAGTTCTTTCGCTGAAAAGAAGCACTAAGGTCTCTCAGCAGACAAAATTATTGTTCAGCAAGGAGAGCTCCAACAAGAAGAGCTTTGCTTCCTGATGTGCTCAATGGCTTCTACACTTGCTTTGACCACCCAAACAGGGAGAAACCATTGCACACCCCCCCCCCATGTCTCCTGATGATCATTTGGTCTCAGTCTCTGAAGATGACATGCAGGCTGCCTTCAGGAGAGTGAATCCAAGGAAAGCATCTGGTCTGGATAGAGTATCTGACAAGCACTGAAGGCTTATGCTGTCCATATGACTGTGTGTTCACAAATATCTTTAACCTCTCGCCCTGGCATGTGTGGTACCCACCTGCTTCGAGGAGGCTTCAATTGGTGCCAGTGCCCAAGAAGAGTGTGGCAACCTGTCTAAAAAACTATCGCCCAGTGGCACTTACATCCTCAGTAATGAAGTGTTTTGAGAATCTGGTTTTGAAGTATATCAGCTCCTGTCTGAGTCGTGACTTGGATCTGCTCCAATTTCTCTACCAAAGCAATGAGTCTACAGCAGATGCTATCTCGTTGGCTCTTCATACACCCCTGGGACATCTGGACAGCAGAGATGCATATATCAGGATGCTCCTTATGGATTACAGCTCAACATTTAACACCATCATCCCCTTAAAACTCATCAGCAAACTCCAAGGCCTGGGTCTCAATACCCCCTTGTGCAACTAGATTCTGGAATTCCTCACTTGTAGACCCCAGTCAGTTTGGATTAGCAAAATTACCTCCTTCACAATCTCCATCAGCACAGGAGCACCACAGGGATGAGTACTTAGCCCCCTGCTCTCCTCGCCTCACACCTATGACTGCGTGGCTAAGTGCAGCACCAACACCATGTACAAGTTTGCTGATGACACCACTGTTGTGGACTGTATCAAAGAGGGTGATGAATTGGCATACTAGAGGGAGATTGAAAACTTGGCTAAGTAGTGTAATGACAACAACCTCTCACTCAATGTCAATAAGACCAGGGAACAGATTGTAGACTTCAAGAGAAAGAAACCAAAGGTCCATGAGCCAGTAATCATTGGAAGATCAGAGATGGAGAGTATCAGTAACTTTAAGTTCCTGGGTGTTGCTGTCTCAGAGGAAATGTCCCAGACCGATCATATGAATGTTATTGTGAAAAAAGCACGATAGCGCCTCAACTTCCTCAAGGGTCTGCAGAAGTTCGGCATGTCATCGAAAACCTTGACAAACCTCTATAGACGTGTGGTGGAAAGTGTATTGACTGGCTGCAGTACGGCCTGGTATGGGAACACCAATGCCTTTGAGTGGAAAATCCTACAATAGGTAGTGGATTCAGTCCAGTGCATCACGGGTAAAACCCTCCCAACCATTGAGCACATCTACATGAAACATTGTCGTAGAAAAGCAGTATCCGTCATCAAAGATCTTCACCACCCAGGCCTCAGGTAGAAGGTACAGGTGCCTCAGGACTCACACCACCAAGTTCAAGAACATTTTCTACCCCTCAACCATCAGGCTCTTGAACAAAAGGGGATAACTACGTTCATTTAAGGATTCTGTTATATTGTTATTTCATACTTGTTATTTATTGTAATTTATTTATATCTGCATTTGTACAGTTTGTTACAGTTTACAGTTACTGTTCTATAGATTTGCTAAGTATGCCCGCAGAAAAGGAACCTCCGGGTTGTCTGTGGTGACATGTCTGTACTCTGATAATAGACTTTACTTTGAACTTTGATGAGTTTTCAACTGGAATGTCATAGATTTTAATAAAGTAAATGAGAAGAAACTGCTTTTGGCTCTAGGGCTGGCAACTGATTAACATGAACCACAAGGACCAACGTGCAGGAGAATATTCCTTAATGCAGAAATCAGAGAAGAGAATGCATATTCGTCAAACTATCAAATGGTGTATTCCAAATCTTAAACAGTGGTTCGAAGAAGATTTTCCTCAAGTTACTTCTGGTTTATTTGCTGAACCTTTAGCTGTGTCCTCTGGTCAACAACTCTTCAATTGTGAGGAAGTTTCACTTCATTTACTCTGGTGAATCCACTTGAAATATTTTTCAACTAATAAAGTCATAAAGGAAGTCAGCATGTCGGTAGGTCTTTCAGCCCACCAGCTTCACGCTGCCCATCAACCACCCAATGATACTGATTCTACATTAATCTTCGTGATTAATTAGAAGAAAGAGGGGTGCTGTTATTGAAGCACACAGCATCCTTAAGTTATTGTTATTGGTTTATTGTTGCCACAGGTACATTGAAAAGCATTTCTTGCGAACTGTTCATACGGGTCAAATCTTTACGCAGTACATTGAAGCAGAACAATAACAATACAGAAAAAAACGTAATCATTCTTAGAGATAGAGGATTGAAATTTAAAGTGGCAGAATAACTATCGTAGAAGCAATGGATGTATCTGCAGCGAGCAGCTCGCAAAGAGTCACCGCCCCCGGCGCCATCAAAGGCCATGATTGGCTCAATGTGGACATGTTTCCTTTCCCCCTTAACGTTCCCTAATCCAAGGAGGGCAGGTCCTGTCCAAGCACAGCGATATTCGTTTTCTCTGGCCAAGCGTTAGGATACAAGCACAGAGTGGTCCTACTAAAAATGCATAGAGCATTTGTGAGGTTTATGAGCATGCGACCAGGACTGGCAAATTATAGACATGAGGAAGAACTGTTTGTGTTGGGATTGTTTCCGTTGGAACAGACATCTCTAATGAGAGGTCTGATTGACCGCTGAAGTTATGTCCATTTTCAAATTGCTTCAGTTTGAGCAGGAATTTTCTGTGTTTCTGTGGTTCATATTAGAAACTACTCTAACAAATCACCTTTACATCCTTTCCTAAGCCAACTAGTCTTATTTGAATGAACTGGAGCAGTATTCTGACCAGGACAAATTAGTGATTTATCAAGGGTTATCATTTCTTGCTAGTTTTGTGTCTCTAATTTACAAATCCAAGGATCCTTTGAAAATTACTATTTAATTTCTTAATCTGTCCCAATGCATGGTGTCCAAAAACCAAGAGACTATCTCTTTCTGCATCTCCTATTTATCCTACTAGACCATAAGACCATCAGACACAGCAGCAGAATTAGAACATTCCACTGATCGAGTCTGCTCTGCCATTCCATCACGGTTGATTTATTATCCCTTTCTCCTGCCTTCTCCCCATAACCTTTGACCCCGATGTCTTTCAATATTCAATATGTTTCAATGAGATCCTCGCTCAATCTTCTGAACTCCATTGAGTAGAGGCCTAGAGGCATCAAACACTCCTCATATGTTAATCCTTTCATTTCTGGGTTCGTTCTTGTGAATCTCTTCTGGACCTTCTCTCCAATGCCAGCATATCCTTTTTAGATAAACGGCCCAAAATTGGTCTGACCAATGCCTTATAAAGCTTCAGCACTATATCCTTGCTTTTGTGTACTAGTCCTCTTGAAATGGATAGTAGCATCTCCTTATAGATGCTCCCTGGCCTGCTGTGTTCCACCAGCATTTTGTGTGTGTTCCTTAATAATGGACCTCACCATCTTCCCAACCACTGAAGTCAAGCAAGCTGGTCTATAATTTCACGGTCTTTTGCTTCCCTCTCTTTTGAAAGAGTGGATGACACTTGCAATTTTCCAGTCCTCCTGAACCATTCCAGAATCTAGTTATTTTTGAAAGATTGCCTCGACAATCTCTTCAGCTCCTTCTTTCAGAACCTTGGGGTATAGTCCACCTGGGCCGGGTGACTGATCTTCAGACCTTTCATCTTCCCAAGCACCTCCTCCTTAGTAATAGTGACTCCACTCACTTCTGCCCCCTGACATTTGAGATTCTCGCATACTGCTAGTGTGTTAACACAAAATACTTATTGAGTTCGTCTGCATTTCTTTGTCTCCCATTACTATCTCTCCAGCGTTATTTTCTAGTGGGACTGATATTCGCTCTCACCTCTCTTTCACTCTTTATATACCCTGAAAGACTTTTGTCTTTTCTATGCATGGCCAATGTCATGAGATAATTGGCCAATCTGTTCTATGAACGATGACCCTGCATCTAATCTGATGTTTTGTGACTACTGACATTCATTTACACATGCAAACCCAGCTTTGACTTAGCGCTTCACCAATAAAAATTTGGAAAAAGAAAAAAAGACTTAGTGCTTCTACTGAAAGGGGAATATCCTTGACAACGTGGTTCGGCCATAGATTGTTCTTTCTGGAATGTGACCCATAGCCGACTGCTTCAAAAGATACCACTGAAACTTGCTAGGATGCAGCATAGCGAGATGTCCACAATGGTATATTCCAGGCTGCAGGAGTGCATACTGGGAGGTGCGCTGAAATTTGCAGCCAATGCAAAGGCTTTGTGGGGAAGGAGCACAACCTAGACTCTTTCCAATAGTGGGCACTGGGGTTTGAGTCCGGTTGGGCAGTCCCTCAAGCATTGAAATAGTGAATCGCCCAGGGGGCAAAATGACCAGCGATGGTGTTATGTAAAACAACACACACAAAATGCTGGAGGAACTTAGCAGATCAGGCAGCATCTAGGGAAAAGAGTAAAGAGTCAACATTTTGGGCTGGGACACTTCATCAGGACTGGAAAGGAAAGGAATAAATCAGAGTAAGAAAGTAGGGGGAGGGGAGGAAGAAGTACAAGGTGGCAGGTGATAGGAGAAACCAGGAGAGGGGGAGGGTGTGAAGAAAATTGCTGGGAAGTTATTGGTGAAAGAGATAAAGAGCTGGAGAAGGGGGAATCTGATAGGAGAGGACAGAAAGCTATGGAAAAAGGGGGAGGAGCACCAGTGGGAGGTGTTGGGCAGGTAAGGAGATAAGGTGAGAGAGGGAAACTGGAATGGGGAATGGTGAAATAGAAGAGGTGGGCGTAACTACCAGAAGTTTGAGAAATTGATGTTCATGTCATCAGGTTGGAGGCTATTCAGACAGAATATAAGGTGTTGCTCCTCCAGCTACAGAAGGGTAGTTAGGCAGGAGGTGTACGAGCAAGTGACAGTGGGAAGTAGTATAGTCCTGATAGTTGTGGGAGACAAACACGAGGAAATCTGCAGATGCTGGAAATTCAAACAACACACACAATATGCTGGTGGAACACAGCGGGCCAGGCAGCATCTATCAGGAGAAGCAATGTCGACGTTTTGGGCCAAGACCCTTCGTCAGGACAGTGTGTGGGAGACAGTGGGTTTATAAAAGATATTAGTAGATAGACTGGAGAAAGGGGAGAGAGGTGTCAGAAATAGCCTATAAACCTCTGTACTTCTATACTCTTCCCACCCCGTCACTTGTCAAAATGCCACCCCCCTCTCGCAGTTCTTCCTTCTCCGCCACATCAGCTCCCAGAGATGCTTTGTATTGCAGAACAAGTGAGATGTCCTCCTCCTTCAAAGCAAGGAGTTTCCTTTCCTCCACCATCAACACTGCCCTCACCCTTACCTCTTCCATTTCACAAATGTCTGCTTCCTCCCACAGGGTTCCTCTTGTCCTCAGCTACTACCCCACCAGCCTCCGCATTCAGCACATAATTCTCCAAAACTTCTGTCATCTCGAACGGGACCCCACCACTGAATACATCTTTCCCTCCCCCCACTTTCTGCAGGGATTGCTCCCTACGTAACTCCCTTGCCCACTCATGCCTCCCCACTTATTTCCCTCCTGGTACTTATCCTTGCAAGCAAAATAAGTACCACACCTGTCCCTACACCTCCTCCCTCACTCCTATTGAGGGCCATAAACAGTCCTTCCAGGTGAGGCGACAATACACCTGCGAGTCTGTTGGGGTCATCTACTGCATCCTGTGGCCTCCTGTATATCGGAGAGACCTGACGTAGATTGGGAGACCGCTTTGTCGAGCACCTTCACGCCATCTGCTGCAAAAAGTGGGACCTCCCTGTGGCCATGCATTTCAATTCTATTCTGACACGTCAGTCCATGGGCTCTGGTTCTGCTATGATGAGGCCACACTCAGGTTGAAGGAGCAACACGTTATATTCCTTCAGGGTACCCTCCAACCTGATGGCATGAACATCAATTTTTTAAACTTCTGGTAATTGCCTTTTTCCATCTCTCACCTTATCTACCCAGCACCTCTCTTTGGTGTCTCTTCCCCTTCCCTTTTCTTCCATGGTCCTGCCCTCTCCTATCAGATTCCCCCTTCTCCAGCCCTTACCTCGTTCACCAATCAACTTCCCAGCTCTTGACTTTACCCCTCCCCTCTCCTTGTTCCACCTATCACCTACCACCTTGTACTTCATCCTCCCCTCCCCCACCTTATCGTTCTGTCTTCTCCCCTTCCTTTCCTGTCCTGAAATGTCGACTGTTTTCCACAGTAGCTGTTTGACCCGCTGAGTTCCGACAAAATGTGTCTGTTGCTTTGGATTTCCAGTATCTGCAGATTTTCTCATATTTATGTAAAATAAAACACGTTGGCACCAGTGAACGTACAGACTGAATGACACTAACTGTAATGAGCTTGACAAATTTTATTCTTTTGTCTTTGTACATATAATAATGAATAAAGTTTGCCTTTGAAATAAATGTAAGAATAATAAATTTTAGTCCAGTTTTATTTGACAGTTGTTTCAGCTTTGCATTTTGCTGTTGTTAAATGTCTTGCTACCGTGATGTGAATGCATAACTGCAGATATTAAAGTGGATTTGAGGTTGATCATCATTTTCAGGCCTGACACGGAGTAATTGTGGAAGAACTTCCCCGGGAGGGTGAAGTGATCTGAGTTCTGCAAGCTGGGAGCGCGCCGCCGCCAGCCAGCCGGTCGGCGAAGACCAGGAGACGTTGCCTTTAAGAGCGAACGCCGCATCCCTTTAACGGAGCGTAAGGTGAAGATGGCGATAGTGGCGGCGTCGCGGTGATGGGCGAGCAGGCTCCGGACCCGAGCCGGTGTGGAGTGGCCGTCGGCTCTCGGGGCTGAGCTCGCTCCTCGCATCCGTACCATGTTCAGCAAGTATTTCCTGATGGGCCTCCACAACTTCGTGTGGTTCGCCGTGAAGGTGTGGAGCGTGTGTGTGGAGGCGGCGCGGAGGCAACTCCGCTCGGTGAGTGCGGGCGGCGGGGGGGAAGGTCCAGGGGCGAGGGGAGGAAACCGGGGGCGAGAGTAGAGAGAGGGGGAATGGGGTAGGATGGATAATGGGGGAAGGTCCAGGGGCGAGGGGAGGGAACCGGGGGCGAGAGTAGAGAGAGGGGGAATGGGGTAGGATGGATAATGGGGGAAGGTCCAGGGGCGAGGGGAGGAAACCGGGGGCGAGAGTAGAGAGAGAGGGAATGGGGTAGGATGGATAATGGGGGAAGGTCCAGGGGCGAGGGGAGGAAACCGGGGGCGAGAGTAGAGAGAGCGGGAATGGGGTAGGATGGATAATGGGGGAAGGTCCAGGGGCGAGGGGAGGAAACCGGGGGCGAGAGTAGAGAGAGAGGGAATGGGGTAGGATGGATAATGGGGGAAGGTCCAGGGGCGAGGGGAGGAAACCGGGGGCGAGAGTAGAGAGGGGGAATGGGGTAGGATGGATAATGGGGGAAGGTCCAGGGGCGAGGGGAGGAAACCGGGGGCGAGAGTAGAGAGAGGGGGAATGGGGTAGGATGGATAATGGGGGAAGGTCCAGGGGCGAGGGGAGGAAACCGGGGGCGAGAGTAGAGAGAGGGGGAATGAGGTAGGATGGATAATGGGGGAAGGTCCAGGGGCGAGGGGAGGAAACCGGGGGCGAGAGTAGAGAGAGGGGGAATGGGGTAGGATGGATAATGGGGGAAGGTCCAGGGGCGAGGGGAGGAAACCGGGGGCGAGAGTAGAGAGAGGGGGAATGGGGTAGGATGGATAATGGGGGAAGGTCCAGGGGCGAGGGGAGGAAACCGGGGGCGAGAGTAGAGAGAGGGGGAATGGGGTAGGATGGATAATGGGGGAAGGTCCAGGGGCGAGGGGAGGAAACCGGGGGCGAGAGTAGGGAGAGGGGGAATGGGGTAGGATGGATAATGGGGGAAGGTCCAGGGGCGAGGGGAGGAAACCGGGGGCGAGAGTAGAGAGAGGGGGAATGGGGTAGGATGGATAATGGGGGGAGGTCCAGGGGCGAGGGGAGGAAACCGGGGGCGAGA
This sequence comes from Hypanus sabinus, assembly GCF_030144855.1. NCBI lineage: Eukaryota > Metazoa > Chordata > Chondrichthyes > Myliobatiformes > Dasyatidae > Hypanus > Hypanus sabinus. The sequence continues at coordinate 16,204,446 of NC_082732.1, forward strand.
GTAGAGAGAGGGGGAATGGGGTAGGATGGATAATGGGGGAAGGTCCAGGGGCGAGGGGAGGAAACCGGGGGCGAGAGTAGAGAGAGGGGGAATGGGGTAGGATGGATAATGGGGGAAGGTCCAGGGGCGAGGGGAGGAAACCGGGGGCGAGAGTAGAGAGAGGGGGAATGGGGTAGGATGGATAATGGGGGAAGGTCCAGGGGCGAGGGGAGGAAACCGGGGGCGAGAGTAGAGAGAGGGGGAATGGGGTAGGATGGATAATGGGGGAAGGTCCAGGGGCGAGGGGAGGAAACCGGGGGCGAGAGTAGAGAGAGAGGGAATGGGGTAGGATGGATAATGGGGGAAGGTCCAGGGGCGAGGGGAGGAAACCGGGGGCGAGAGTAGAGAGAGGGGGAATGGGGTAGGATGGATAATGGGGGAAGGTCCAGGGGCGAGGGGAGGAAACCGGGGGTGAGAGTAGAGAGAGGGGGAATGGGGTAGGATGGATAATGGGGAGGGGGGCGTAAGGGTTTGGAGGGGATGGCGAAGGAATAGTGGAATAGGGAGAGAGAGGGTGTAATTCAAGGGGAATAATGAGGGCTTTGATCAGAGAGGCGTGGAGGAGGTGGGGGGATAGTTTGAGGAGTGGTGGCAATGTTAGGAGGAGACCGGGACTGAGATGAGTGAATAAGATTGGTGGGATCGATGGGTAGGAGATGAGGGGAGTTGCGGAGGATGGAATGGGGGGTGGAGATTAGTGGAAGGGGTATAAATGGATGTAGTGGGAATATCCACGGGAGGAGATTGGAGAGAGACATAGAAGTGGAGGATCTGGGGGAGGAGGGAGTGTGAGATGGGACGGGGGGAATTGGGGGAAGCAGTGGAGAGAAATTCTGGGATGAGTTGGCATGGAGAAGAGGATATTGAGGGCTGAGATCAGGAGAATAGGAAAGAATGGTCACTGAGTTAGGTATAGGAGGAGTCCAGATTGGGGAGAGGGAATGAGATCAAGGGAGGTGTGGAGGGAATTAGGGGGAGGATTGAGGGTGTGTAGGGGGAGGTGTGAGTAAACTGCCCACTGAGGGTGAGGGAACTGAATGTAGATGAAAGGTTTGATTGGGGTGGGGAGCCCCGTTGGACACAGGATTTGGGAGCAGGTGTGGGTACTGAGGGTAGGGGAGATGGGAAGAAGTGTTGGGTATGATATGAATGGAAGGGGTGTGTGTGGATACTGTGGGAAAGTGAGCTAGGAGATCAGCAGTGAGTAGGGAAGGTGAGCAAATTACAGTGAATGGAAGTGACGAAGGGAAAGGAAGGGCTCCAGATATGTGTTGATGTCTAAAGAGGGATTTTGACCTGTAATGCTTGGTGTGCTATTCAATGAAATCTTTAAAGCAGTTTTAACAAGGGAAATGTTTCAGTCCTGGTTGCCACATCCGTCTTTCACTCATTATTAGATGTTATTGTTTGTGTGGGAGTTTGTTCTTCATGATACTTGATCTTAATGAAGAAGGTTAGTGATAGATTTCTCCTTTTGCTAGTTTAAACTTTCTTACTAGCAATGTACTTTAATTGAGTTGTTTCCTGAATTTGCCTTTTAAATGTGTATCCAAGATTGTTCATGAATGTCTCCTTTCAGTGGGGCCTGTTCATCATTCATTCTAAATAATTCTGTTTTCTTTGCACTGCCCCTGTGCTTGGATAGCTTTGTGAACTGGTATTAGATATGACTAATGTGTTTTAACCTGGACACTGTGCAGTTTTAACTGATTTTTTTTTGTTTGTTTTTGATTTATCTCCAAAACCTGTGTTGGTGTGTTTGGGTTGAAGAAATAGTAGAAATAAGTGATCAAAATTAAACAATTGTTCCCGGTGTGACTTTTACTATAGTTTGTACACCACAATTTGTCGGGTGCTTTTAGTGACCTCACTAATTATATGGCATAACACTATGATTATGCATAAATGCAAACGTTTGTTTGGCAGTGTGCAGAACAAATATAAAGCAAATACTGTAAAGCCTTGATACAGGGGTGGTAAACTTTTTGACAGTGTTTGCCCAAATTGGCGAAAAACTTTAAAAAAAATCTTTTGCTTGGTATGGTAATTATCAGTCGAGATTATCATTAATTAATGAATTAGTAACAATAATAATGGACCGTTTTAAGAAAAAATGGTGAGTCCTGGTGCTTATTTAAGCAAATTAATTGTTTTACTAATAGAAGTACCACCACCAGGACTTTCACCACCAAGTTCAAGACAGTTACTATCCCTCAACCATCAGGCTTGTGAATAAAAGAGGATAACTACACTCATTTTCAAAACTTGTATTTTATTTCATGATCCTTATTTATTGCTATTTATTTGTTACCTGCTTTTGCACAGTTTGTTTACTGTTTACAGTTACTGTTCTACTGATTTGCTAAGTGTGTCCGTAGAAAAAGAATCTCAGGGTTGTATGTGGTGACATGTATGTACTCTGGTAATAAATTTTACTTTGAATTCAACAACAGTGATAGATTGAAATAAATGAAGTATTTTAGAAAACCAGTTTAAAAATTATTAATCTTTTTGAAAATCAATGTAATTTTTAATACTATTGTAACTGTTTACTATCCAAATACTGGTGTTTACACCAGATCCGAGAGGATTTCAAAATGTATCGTCCAATGTCACGTTCTCACAACTGCTGGTGCCAAGCTGGCATGACATGTTTCCTATAAAAACATCTCACTTGTCTTGGGTTATAAAACAAAATATTTGCTGTTTTATTTGGCAGTAAAGGTAATGATTATCTTTTTATTATGGGTGTAGTTTAAAGAATCAAGGGGTGGCACTGCATGCCATGTGCCAACAAAATTTTGTGCATGCTGTCTTGAGCACACCACCCTTGGTGAACAAATTTCACGTCACATGCCGGTGATAATAAACCTGCTTCTGATTCTGAAATATGAGCCGCTTTGATTATTTCACAAATAACACGTAAAGCCAATATTTTGGAATAGATTGTTTGGAATGCAAATTATTTGTGGTCGTAATACAATTTGTTGATGGGGATTTCCACAGGTTCATTAGAAGAGCACATTTATGTTTTAAAAAAAGTCTAGACTTTTGAACTTGTTTTCACATTCGCTGTACTTGAGAGAATGGTAAAGGGAGATACTGGAGAAAGTGCTTAAAATCAACATTAGGACTTTGTGAAGTGCCATTGCACTGTCTGCTGTAGCTCTGAATTATGAAGGGCATTGATTTCTTTGTATTAAACTAAATGATTGAATGTGGGGGAGTAGCAGTAAGTATAACTGTGGTGTGAATCAGCAGCTCAAAGAGTGGATGAAAATTAGATAAGGACACCTGGCATTTTAAATTATGAGAAAAATATATTTCATGGGATGGGGTAGAAGGCACATTTTTGTTAGGTGGAAGAACATACGTGAGATTTTTTTTGTAGCAATATGAAAACAAAAAAATAAATTGGTAGTTTTTTTTGCCATGCCTAAAAGAAGATCTTAATGTTTTGGTAGTGTGGGATCCTGATATAATATACTATCAATTGATTCAAAGTCATAGTTCAAGTTCAAAGCAAATTTATTATCTAAGAACATATACAGTATGCTACCATGTACTACCTTGAGATTCATTTTTAAGCATTTACAGGAAAAAAATACAGTAGAATTTTACAAACAAGCATGGCTCAAATAAATTAATACTGAGAACATCAGTTGCAAAGAGTCCTTGAAAGTGAGTCTGTAGGTCATAGAACTGGTTTAGAGTAGCAGTGGATAAAGTTGCCCTCTCTGGTTCAGGAGCCTGATGGATGCTGGGTAATAATTGTCCCTGGTGGCATGGGAGCTAAGTCTCTAAACCTCCTTCCTGATGGTAGCAGCAAGAAGGAGGAGGGATTGGCCTGCATGTTGGTGTTTTTGGTGCATTCCTATGGCAGCACTCCATGTACGTGTACTCAATGGTGGACTTTCACATCAGGACATCCAGGGCATAATACAATGTCAATATAGTTGATTTTTTTTTTTTTGTTTTGCGCTATTTGGATTTCTGGATGTTTTGTATTTCAATTTGAACAAGAATGACTGAATTAACCAGAAGTTTGAGTTTTTCCATGTTTGCAGCAAACAGCAGTATTTCAGAGACAGTAAGCTATCGAGTATCTTTACAGACAAGTGTCCCAATTATCCTTTTGATTTTCATTTTCTTTTTTTCTCCCTCCCAACAGTTTTGTAAAGGAAGAATATGATCCTTCAAAATCTCCTGCTGCAGGAACCACTCACTCCTCTAATTGCTGTGTTGGGTCTAAATTTAGCTCCCACTGCCAGCAGGCTTTTAAAATGCTGCACGGCACATTCATTTTCCCAGAGCTGTCAGTTGCAGATAATTTGGAGCTCAAGGTGTCCAGGATCAATTTCCAGAATCTCTTGGGTCATACCAGGATTCACAATAAATACAGTAGAGATTTACATGGGAATCCCAGTACATGAACAAGTGGCTCAATCCAATGTATGTGACTGTTGATTCTCCATGCTAGCTCTGATTTCGCTGCCTCCCCCCACCTTTTCTCTAACTGTTGTAAAAGGGATTCAGGCACTTCCTCATTTGATAACTGAGCATAACCTCTGCATTTTAATCCTTAATCTTTTGTGTGTATCTCCAGTATTTAGTTGTGCCTCTATGCCCCTTTGTCACTACATCTTTCTTTCTTCAATTGTGTGCTGCTTTTGTCATTTTAGACATCATCTGGCCTATTCATAATTTCCTTCATTTTTGGCCTCTCCAATTTTAATCACTCCATGATTTAAATCCATACTGTCTGTCAAGAACCCAAGAATTTTCTGCTTCTCTGCCATTTTTGAAACATTTCGTACTGTGGCATGAAACAAATCCCCTCCCCCCTTTATTTCCCACTCTTACCTCTCTTTCGCTTTCTCCTGTGGTCCACTCTCCTGTCGTATCAGATTCCTTCTTCTCCAAGCCTTGACCTGTCCCACCCGCCTGGTTTCACCTGTCACCTTTTAGTTAGCCTTCTTCCCCTTCCTCCACTTTTTTATTCTGGCATCTTCCCCCTTTCCAGTCCTGAAGAAGGGTCTCGGCTTGAAATGTCAACTGTTCATTATTTTCATAGACATTGTCTGACCTGCTGAGTTCCTCCAGCATTTTATGTGTGTTTTTCTTTGGATTTCCAGCATCTGCAGACTTTCTCATGTTTGTATCAAAATGTACAAACAAGCTGGAGGAACTCAGCAGCTCAGGCAGCATCCGTGGAAACGAACAGTCAATGTTTCAGGCCGAGACCCTTCGTCAGGACTGAAGAAAGAGGGACTATATCTCTTCCCACCCTGCCAAATGTAAAAATGCTATTCCCTATTCCCAGTTCCTCCTCTGCAGATTGGGGGACCGCTTGGTCGAGCACCTCCGCTCCATCTGCCACACAGACAGGATCTCCCGGTTGCCACCCACTTCAACTCTGCTTCACGTTCCCATTCGGATATGTCCATACATGGCCGCCTCTACTGCCATGATGAGGCCAAACTCAGGTTGGAGGAGCAACACCTCATATACCGTCTGGGTAGTCTCCAGCCCCTTGGCATGAACATCGAATTCTCCAACTTCCAGTAATTTCCTCCCTCTCCCTTCCCCCATCCCAGTTTCACTCTGCCTCCTCTTCCAGCTGCCTATCACCTCTCTCATGATTTTGCCTCCTTCTTCTACCCATAGTGTTTTCCCCTTACAGTCCTTCTTCACCTTTCCTGCCTATCCCCTCCCTGCTTCCCCTCCCCCACCCCTTGATCTTTCCTCTGATTGGTTTTTCACCTGCACCTTCCCCCTCTCCTCCCACCTTCTTCATAGGACCCCTGCACCCTCCTCCTTCAGTCCTGACGAAGGGTCTCGGCCTGAAACTTTGGCAGCTGGTTTCCACGGATGCTTCCCGACCTGCTGAGTTCCTCCAGCTTGTTTGTACGTGTTGATTTGACCACAGCATCTGCAGTGTACTTTGTGATTTCTCATGTTTGTGTGGCCTTGGTGTTGGATAATTTGGAATATTTTGCCACATTAAAATTATCATATGATGCAAGTTATGCTAATACAACCAGTTCCATGGTTTCATTTACTTTTTATTTTTTTGCTTGTATATCAGGCCATCTCTAATATTCCATGTACAGGTCAATTAGGTCTAGAGGAAGATTAAATAAAAGCAGAAGTTACTCAAAGTCTAGCATAATTTTTGGGGAGAGAAAAGGAATAAAGCAAAGATTGATTATGGGGGTCAATGATACAAATGTGTCATTTTGAAAAATGCCCTATTGGGCACTAATCTTGATCCATACTCACAAAGCATAGCCTATGCTGTGGTCCTCATTTGTTTTGTTTGCCATGAAATCTCAATCATGTAGTCAAGTGGAATACTGCAGTGTCCTTGACTGTCTTGGCCTGAAAGGGAAAAATTAAGGCAGGATGTTTACTCTAAGCGTTTTCCCGTATGTAATGATGCCTGTGAATATCTCAAGGCTGAAATTGGGCTCGTCTGACATGGTTGAATAGTTTACTGACAACTTGTTGGCTTTGAGCACTTGTCAAAATACTCACAACCTTCCTTGGTTTTGATCTCTTAAACATCTCCATTTAAACCCATGCCTTCATCTGCTTAATCTGGGTAAGAATGAGTAGGGAAGGCTACTAGTGCTCTGCAACCAATCTTGGCAATAGCCCCTACTTCCATGGTTAAAGGGCTGCATAAATGCAAGTGATATTTTTCATTGTTAGTGTACAGCAGCAAAAATAATTTGCAATTTGTGGCCTTTTTGAGGCGGACAAATTATCCCAAGACTCTACTTTTAAGTTGCATCAAATTGATTTCAGTAATTCTTTCCATCGTTCCCTACACTAAAAGCCATCCAGTTCTCTGCTTCAAAAGACTGCATAATTACCCACTTGTTATGTGCAATTTGTGTAGTTTATATTGGTGGTACTGCCTCTCCTTTCATTCCACGCTTGCTGCATTTCTGGAAGAAAAATTCTAAGGCAGGGCCGTGTGAGATTTGATTTGGGAGAGGAGCGGTGAGCCTAGAGCAGGGGTCAGCAACCCGCGGCTCTTTCATCTCTGTGCTGCGGTTCCCTGTGGCTTTGGAAAATAAATGATGAGTATTTAATTAAAATGTATTTTATGTTAGTTTGTTAGTTTTTGAAATGTAATTCTAAATTTGAAGATTATGGTGATCTTGTACAATCTAAATAAAACGTTGTGGCGACCCATTTCCTGGCACATCCAAACCAGCTCACAATTAGCCAGCATTCCAGCTAAGGGAGACGGCCTACGGGGGTTTATGAGTACATGTCTTTTGGAGCATCCGCGCCCACGGGAGGGGGGGGCGGGCAGGTTGAGAGAGGCTTAAAAGCAAGGCTGTGTAGTTCGAATAAAGTTATCTTTGACTGCAGTTTACCGACTCCGTGTCGTTATTTTAGCGTGTTTTTATCGCTATCAATATACGTCACCACTGCCAATGCCTGACACCGGCCAGTGCGCTATTTCTTTTAATTCTTCGATCCAAGGTAGGCTAACTATGGAGTAACCTTCAACCCAACGTCTTTTTTTCGGAGTTCAAAATGTTTTTGTTGCATGCAGAAATGTAATTTCGTTTTCTCTGCAGGAGTTCATCGATTTCATAAATGCAGCACGTTATAGTTTGTTTATACATAGCATAATGGCAAAAAAAAAAACGTTGTATGCAGTGTTATTTCATGTTACATGTCGAACAGGTTTTGTGGCTCCCAGTGTTTTCTTTTCTGTGGGAAAAGGGTCCATATGGCTCTTTCAGTGGTAAAGGTTGCCGACCCCTGGCCTAGAGACAGCAGAGGGAAAACAAGTATGCCAGTGAAAGTGAAGTTAAATTCATCATTGCCGTAGCATCTCAAGCAAAGCCCATTCATTTTGTTATTGTTTATTGTATAGTCTGACTTGGTGATATATTCTGGCACAATTTTGGATTAAGAGGTAGCTCTTTGCAAGATTCATGTTGAGTGACAAAAAATGGTGCGAAGAAACTGGTATTTATCTTGTACTGGAGGCAATGGGCATGTGCCAAGATGAAGCCACCATCAGGGGTAGAGGAGCAACACCTTGTTCTGTCTGGGTACTCCAACCTGATAGCATGAATATCGATTTTCTTCTGGTAAGCAAATTTCCTTTTTCTCTGCCCCCCCCCCCCCACCCTCATTTCCCATTCTGTCTTTTTGGTACTACTTACCTGCCTACCACTTCCCTCTGGATCCCCGCCTCCTACCCTTTCTCCTATGGTCCACTTTCCTCCCCTATCAGATTCCTCCTTCTCCAGCCCTTGAGCTGTGTCACCCACCTGGTCTCACCTATCACCTTCCAGCTAGCCTCCTTCCCCTCCCTTCACTGTTTTATTCTAGCATCGTCCCCCTTCTTTCTCAGTTGTGAAGAAGGGTCTCAGCTCGAAATGTCGATGATCTATTCATTTCCTTAGATGCTGCCTGACCCGCTGAGTTCCCCCAGCATTTTGTGTGTGTTGCTTTGGGTTTCCAGCATCTGCAGACTTTTAAAAAATCTTGTACTGTACTATTTATCAGTACTACTAAAGTATTGGCAGTGTATGGTCTGAAATTCATCATTGCTAGCTTTAGCCTGTGAAATAAGGTATGTTACACTGGTTATAAAAAGCAGATGAGTGATTGGATCTGACATTTGCTAAAACAATGTGTCTGGGTTTGGTTGTTTTGACAATGAAGTTACCTTAACTGCTTAATTGAAAGATGTATACTGTATTTGTTCATCTTCACCTGGGTATATCTTTTCAAAGTTTCATTTATCAGTTTGAAGAGGTGCTATTAGTCGGAAGCTGGGATCAGCATGGCCATTGACATGCATGGTGTGCAGCCACTGGAGCCTGATGGCATTCATTCAGGAAGATTGTTGAGAGAATAGAAGACAGGCTGGAGGGAGGGTGTTTGGGGTAGTGCTGCTGGAGGGCATAAAACTAGAGTCCAGTAGCAATAGGTGATTGGAGAAAAGGCAGCGGGGAAACAGACATGGGAGGCTTGTGCTACATTGTCAGACAGGCAGACAGGCAGACATACTTTATTGATCCCAAGAGAAATTGGGTTTCATTACAACTGCGCCAAGAATAGTGAAGAAATATAGCAATGTAAAACCATAAATAATTAAATAATAAGTTAATCATGCCAAGTGGAAATAAGTCCAGGACCAGCCTATTGGCTCAGGGTGTCTGACACTTCGAGGGAGGAGTTGTAAAGTTTGATGGCCACAGGTAGGAATGATGCCGCTCAGTGTTATATCTCGGTGGAATGAGTCTCTGGCTGAATGTACTCCTGTGCCTAACCAGTACATTATGGAGTGGATGGGAGACATTGTCCAAGATGGCATGCAACTTGGACAGCATCCTCTTTTCAAACACCACCGTCAGAGAGTCCAGTTCCACCCCCACAACATCACTGGCCTTACGAATGAGTTTGTTGATTCTGTTGGTGTCTGCTACCCCAGCACACAACAGCAAACATGATAGCACTGGCCACCGCAGACTCGTAGAACATCCTCAGCATTGTCCGGCAGATGTTAAAGGACCTCAGTCTCCTCAAGAAGTAGAGACGGCTCTGCCCTTTCTTGTAGACAGCCTCAGTGTTCATTGACCAGTCCAGAAAGTGTGGTAAAGCAAAAGAATCCGGGCTACAGAGTTGTTTCTCTTTTGGGAGGCATGGGGCAAGAGATGACAGACATTCAGTTTCTGATAGGGATCAAATGAAGGTCTGGTTAACCAGGTTGCGCCCAGTGTTGATCCCTCCTGAGATAACGTTGCCTATGTAAGATTGCTTGGGGACCATTGCATGGGAAGATTGGTCAACTCTTTATGGAGAGACTAAATTAATTAAATCTAATCCCATGCCAGGAAGTCCCTAGTTGAATTTCCACACACACACCTGGAGGAAGTCAGCATGGCAGGTAGCATCTATGGGGGGGAAAAAGTACAGCAAACATTTCAGGCCGAGACCCTTCGACTGGCCTGCCAAAGGGTCTCGCCCAAACCGTCGACTGTACTTTTTTCCATAAATGCTGCCTGGCCTGCTGAGTTCCTCTAGCATTTTGTATGAGTATTGCTTCTAACATTGTGTTTTGTTTGTAGTTGTGTGAAATCCATTTTCTTCATAATGGTGAAAACAAAACTAAAGTTGAAGCGGGGGCCAATAATTAAACACACAAAATGCTGGTGGAACACAGCAGGCCAGGCAGCATCTATAAGGAGAAGCACATTCGACGTTTTTGGCCGAGACCCTTCGTTAGGACTAACTGAAAGGAAAGATAGTAAGAGATAAATCCTTTCAGTTAGTCCTGACGAAGGGTCTCGGCCTGAAACGTCGTCAGTGCTTCTCCTTATAGATGCTGCCTGGCCTGCTGTGTTCCACCAGCATTTTGTGTGTGTTGTTTGAATTTCCAGCATCTGCAGATTTCCTCGTGTTTGCCAATAATTAAAACAGTCTTGCTGCATCCAAAAGTAAGGACTGAAATATCCTTGCTAGTAAAAGCTGTCCTTTAACTGGGAACTAGGTTTTATCCAGAATCTGTGGTGAACTGGTAACTTCAACTACCATTAATATCCCTCCTCTTGGGTTAAAGTGGAAAATCACCCAGACTTGACCCTCCACTCCCTCTCCTGAGAGACTCTCCTTAATGGTGCAACTGAGTGCAGAGTTGAGCCTTGTTATCTTTTGGGATCAAACTCTAGGCACCAAGAGATGCTGGGGGAATGTAGAATCCATAATGCCTCACTAGAGGACTATTTCTGAGAGACTGTTCAATATGGCAGTGCAGTGGTTAGCACAATGATTTACAGTAAAGGTGACTCGGGTTTAATTCCCGCCACTGCCTGTAAAGAGTTTGTACGTTCTCCTCATAACCATGTGGGTTTCCTCCAGTGCTCTGGTTTCTTCCAACAGTCCAAAGACTTATCAGTTGGTAGGTTAATTGGTCCTTGTAAATTGTCCCGTGATTAGGCTAGGATTAAATTGGGGGATTGCTGGGGGGTGTGACTCGAGGGGCTAGATAGGTCTGTTCCACACTGTATCTCAAATAAATATAAATAAATTAGAAAAAGAGGCATTAATAGAAACTTCTTTCCGAGAGTTAGTTTCAATGTTTATTTGCTGAAAACAGAATTAGTATAACAGGATAAATTGCATTTCACTGTTCGAAATAATCAGTACCTCTTCGATCCTATTCTATTTGAGGTTGTCACGGAATCCAATCCACAATCTTGTTTAAACCCCCTCCCCTCCCCCACACCATCAGGCAAGAGGTACCATAGCGTTAGGATGGGAAACAGCTTCTTACCCCAGGCCGTGACATCACTGAACTACCTGCCACCACCCTGGTCTCATCAAATATGAAGCACCAGTAATGTTATACTGTTAAGGTTTTAAATGCACCTTATTATTTGTTAATTTATTTGTGGTAACACAGGTTGAGTACTCCTTATCTGAAATTCCAAAATCCAAAAACCTCCAAAATCTGAATTTTTTGAGTGGTGATGTGATGTCACAAATGGAAAATTCCACAAAATGCTGGGAAAATTGCACAAGACCAGGCTCTCTGCACACCACAGACAATTTTGAGAGGTGACCTCACATTTGTAATGAACAGAAGTTAATGGAAAAATAGAAAAACACTGCATAAAGCAAAAATGAAGATCTCAGTCTTGTATCATCAGCATTGGGGTGAACATATGCCGCTTAACGATATGCTGATCATGAAACTAGCCAAGATCCATCACGACAAACTGAAAATTGAAGATAATTGTGAATATTCAGCAGGCTGGCTGCAGAAATTTAAGAAAAGACATGGCATTAAATTTTTAAATTCCAGACTACTGATCATGAAAATCTGGCACCAGAACAAGCCTATGATGCTGATAGGTTTTGTGTAAGATATTTAAAAAAAAGAAATAAAATACAAATACAGTGCACTGTATTTTGTTACCGTGCACATTATATTTTCATTTTATTAATGGCATGTCAGTTTAAATACATATGTGAGATGAACAAGTGTAAGACAAAAGGCTGCTTACATGTAGCACGTAAATTCAGAGCATTTCTGATTAGGGGTTCGCAACCTGTATTACTTTGTGCTGTGTGTGAATTACATGTACAGTACTGTGTTGTGTACCTTGATCTGGAGGAACGTTCATTTGTTTGGTAGTATATATGTGTACAGTTGAATGACAATTGACTTGAAAGAAAGTTTTTTTTTAAAAATCCAGAGCTTGCATCCAGATGGTGCAGTTGTGGTTGTTAATCTTTGAAATGATATAAATACTGTTTTGCCTCCTTGCTTCCAATTTACTGAAAAGATGTTGATGTTATGCTGCCTATGTTATTTAGATCTTTTTATTTGAAATTCAAAGCTTACTGTGGAATTTCAATCCATCTATTTAAATGTGAAATGAGCCGATTATTTCGAAGAATGAGAGGAGGTTACATGAAATTTGATAGACTAGCCTGGTTGCAAAGGATGTTTATTCTGGCTGGGGAGTCTGGAATTGGGTGGTGAGGCTTCAGAGTAAGGGGTAGGCTGGTAGGATTGGGATGAGAGATTCTTTTAGTCAGAGGGTGGTGAATCTATCTGAGTGACAGTGATAAACTTCTGGATGATAAACAAATTAGGATATGGGGAGAGTGCAGGAAAATGGAGTTGAGTGAGAAAATCAGCCAGTATCTTGTTGAATGGGGGAGCAAGACTGAACATGTGGTTGATTTCCCCCTGCTGTTATCTCTGGTGTCTTTATGATCTGCCTGTCCCTGCAGTGTACGCATGACATGCACGTATTATTAAGTTGCATTCTGAATAGCAGGAAGCCAAAGAGGCTTGCATTTATATTGCAATGAGCTGCAGTAGGACAGGATTCAAACCACATTGGGGGTTATCAGTTCTGCTTGGGTTCGGGTTTGATCAAGCCATATGCCTGATATGGGTTCTGCATGATTGTTCTCTTTTATAATAGCATGGTTCAAGAAAATTAGACAAGGAACTCCTCAGGAAGATCATGTATTATAGATTAGCTATGATTTTGTTGAATGATGGAACAGACTTGAGGTCAAATGGGCTTTTCTTGCTCTTATTAGAGCAAGTGCAGTTATGTAGAGTGAAATATCTGCAAAGTGGTGGCCTGTTAGTTAGTGGCATGTTGAATGAAAGACACTTGTGATGTTATCAAGCTGGTGCACAGACATATGGGCCGCCCAATTTGAATCTGACTCTTAGATCAGGATTAAGCCTCCAGTTTGACAATTACGATATATTTTTCCTGCAGGGATTCCATTGGCCTCACCTCTTAAGCCATTTGGAATGTAATTCGGGAATTGTGCTATGTGACAACATGTAAATTTGATAAGAACAGATTTGATTATCTTGATGCCTGATCTACTAACTTTATGATAATACATGTATGATGGGACATGGTCCAGTTCATCCTGGTGAGGGGAGAACAGGGCGAGGAGGTGGCGGGTAGAAACAGCAGAAAATGTCTACCGTTTTACAGTTTGCCAGTCAGACACCTATTCATTGCAGCCTTGACCAGAGTAATGTTTGGCCGTCGTGTCTGAAATTGATTTTGTGTTGAGGATTTCCAAGAGATTATTGGACTTGTCTCACAGTTTCAGTAATCTGCAGTGATGATGTGCATAAACTAGCAAGTTTATGACCCAAGAAGATTGAGTGAATAAAAGCTGGGACATTGCTGTCCAACCTACCTAATGTTGTTAATTTTATTTTGTAGATAATCCAATACCAGACAGTGCGCTATGACATTTTGCCTCTATCTCCTCTTTCCCGCATCAGAATAAGTAAGTATTAATCCTGTGATCCAGTTATGTTGTTTTGGTATGTGTCTGTGCAGATTGTGACATTCAGACGTAACCTTTAAAATTCTGTATATTTCATGCATAGCTTGTAGTTCATATGTTGTGGCAGATACATGCAGAACATAATTTAGTTTTGTGAAGGAAACGAACAATCTGCTAGGGGAACTCACTGGGTCAAGCCGCATTAGTGGGTGGAAATAAATTGTCGATGTTTTGGGCTGAAACCCTGCATCAGGAGTTAGAGAGGCCAGATGGGCAGCAAAGAGTGGAGAAGGGTAATGGCAAGAAAGAATTGCAAGGCGATTTGTGGACTGTGCAAGACGAGTTGGTCGTGCCAGGTAGAGGAGGTGAGCAGGGGTGGAGATGGAAGACTGCAGCAGGCGAGTGATAGGCAGGGAGCGAGGAAACGGGGTGGGGGGAGGCAATGGATGGAGAATGAGATAATTCAGCTGGGGCGATTGACCTTTCAATAATTTTCGAATTGTAGATGTTGGCTGTCTATAGGGGAAGATAAATTACTCTGGCTAAATACCTTTTTATTTGCAGAATGCTTGGTGTTTAATCGTATCTTTGCTTATACAGTCGGCCCTCCTTATCCGCAGATTCAACCAACCACGGTTTGGGAAAACCCGGAAGTTCTCTCTCCAGCACTCGTTATTTTAGCATATACAGACTATTTTTTCTTGTCATTATTCCCTAAACAATACAGTATAACAACTATTTACATAGCATTTACGTTGTATTAGGTGTTATAAGTAATCTAGAAATGACTTGAAAGTACATGCAGTTCCAAGGTTATGAACAAGTTCCGTTCCTGAGTCTGTCTTTTAGTCGGATTTGAATTCGGAACAGATATATCTGGTATTATTTAGCATCAATTAGTCAAACATTTTTCTTAGTATTTAGTACATATTTTACCTTTTTATTCATATAAAACTCTTAAGAAACATACGTATTTCAGTAATTAAACCACTGTGTTGCTTAGTAATAATTGTAGCTTTCATCAGGGCAGGGCCTTTCACATGCTCCATTAAAATGGTTCTGATTGTTGACTGACTGTAGCCTAATGCTTTTCCAATGACGTTTCACTTCTTTCCGATCGCTTTATTACTTCCACCTTATTCTCAGTCGTGATTGTGATTATTTTCGTGAACAGAAACACTGCGGATTCAGAACTGCACCGCCAGGTCCTAATGTCCGCTGCACTGAGCATGTTAAGTAAAGTCCGGGGATCCGCTGGGTGCTAAAGACCACTGCACTGAGCCAGGTTAAATAAGGGACTTGAGCATCTGCGATTTTTGGTATCTGCAGGGGGGTTTCGGAACCAATCCCCCGCGGATAAGGAGGGCCGACTGTATTTAGAATTGTGTGATTCCATGAGTTTTGATCATGTCTTTCAAATCATGGAGTATATCTGCTCCTAAACCTTGTATATTATCTCTGAAGTCACTGTCTGCTGCTGACTATTTTCAGCACTTTTTGTTCATATTTCAGCTATTCAGCATCCTGGTTATTTTGGTTTTGTCAATTTTCTCTGCAGGGACTTGTGTTGTTGATGTGAATACCGAAAGTGAATGTTGGCAGACATTCATTAAAAGCAAGTCGAAGTCACTGGATCCTTGCACAAAATCTGAAAATCTAGTGTCAAATTAGGGTTCATTGAATTTTCCTGGTGTTATATGGGGTCCTTTGGTGATGTAAACAGTTTGTTACTGATGTTTTTTTTTTCACTATTATGTAACAAGAGCTATACAAATTCAAGTTTAATTATCATTAAACCATACATGAATACAGTAACAGTTCCTCTAGAGCCAAGGTGCAAAGCATACACAGCACAAGTCACACAGCTCATGTAAGTTAGCAAGCACACATATAGTCATGCAAAGTAAACAAGTGTGTGTGTATAATAGGGAAAAAAATTGAAAGAAAATAAGACTGAAGACAATAAACAGATCTTGAGTTGCCGTATTTGTGCACTTTAATTGCTTGTGTTATCTTTTTGACTCTGATTTATTGCTCATTTAAACTTTGCTTGTGATTTTATTGCCGGGAGGGAGATTGATTTAATAAGGGAGAGTTTTCTTGTGATTTGAATTTCTTCATTATGTTAATATTAAGAGTATAGACATAGGATAGCTCACTGCTTTGTGTTGTAAAATTTATGGAATGTGCACAGAGCATCATGATCTAGATTAAAATAGTCTGATTACAGACTTCATGGCTTTAAGAACCTGGGTTGTATTTTTTTTCTCAGCAGTTGCCTTTCTAGAGCTTCTACTGTGATCACTTGGGTTTCCAGTCATTCCAATTGCACTGCTTGGTGAATTACTGTCTAAATTAGTTTTAGTGTGGGCAAAAGAATCAAAGGGACATTGATGGGCAGATGAAAGAGATTGGTTTACAGAGGAGTCAGGTCATTGGATTGATGAGATTAGTATTATTACAGTGGGAGAGACCATATTAATCCCACCTTCCTGCATTTAGCTTTCTATGCCTAGGCAGTTCAAGTGATTGTCCCTAGACACTTGTTGAAACTGTGTCAGCTACTCTGCTTCCACTGTCTCAGGCAGTGAAATTCAGGTCCTTGTCATTCTTGGTGACAAAAATTTCTCAGATGACCTTTAACTCTCTTGCCCTTTACCCTAAATCTATCTTCTTTAGCTTTATCTACCTCTGATATGGGCATGTTTCCTGCCATCTACCCTATCTACCCACCTAATAATTTTTAAAATTCCCTAGGGAAAACTGACCTAGCATGTGTAGACGTTTTATAACTAAAATGCTCTATGCCAGGCAACATTCTGGTGAATTTCTACTGCACCCTCTCCAGCGTTATCATGTCTTTACTACAGCGTAATAACCAAAAATGCACACAATACTCCAGTTGAGTTCTGACTGATTTTTATAAGCTTGGAGTATAATTTTCCTCCTCTTGCCCTGATTAATGAAGACCAACATCACATATTGCTTAACCACAGTACCTGTCTGCACTACCACATTCAAGGATCTTTGGGTTTGTGCACCAAGATCCCTTTATTTAATACTCCCTAAGACCCACCATCCATGGTGTATGCCTAACCTTATTGTACTCTCAAAATATATCACTTTGCATTTATCTGGATTAAATTCCATCTGCTGTTACTTAGCCCATTTCACCAACACATCAATATCATTCAGTACCTTGATGCTATCATCCACTCTGTCAGTAGCTTCACTGATCTTTGTGAGCTCTGCAAATTCAGTGATCGTGTCTCCCACAACTACATCCAAATCATTTGCATATATTAAGATTTGAATATAAAGAACAAGGGTCCCAGCGCTGATCGTTATAGAACAGCACTTGTCACAGGTTGAAGGACATCAGATTCATCTTCCTTCTACCTATCTCTCTGCAGATCAAATGAAAAGGAAGATTCTGGTTTTGGATTTAGATGAAACATTAATACATTCGCATCATGATGGAGTCTTGAAGCCAACAGTGAGGCCAGGTACACCGCCAGACTTCATGCTGAAGGTGAGAGAGTAAAGTAATGTGGACAAAAGTTTAATTTGATCTGTTTTTATTTGAAATAGATACAGTATTAAATAGTTTTGTTTTTCACAAATCCCCACTCATCCCACAGATTTATGGTTTATGACTCCCCCCCCCCCCCCCCCCACCCAGGAAAATGGGTCCTTCCTATTTGTACTACCTGAACTCCTCATAAGTGTATACATTTCAATTAAGTTTTCCTTTGTGTCAAAGAAAGCGATCGTAATCTATCAAATCTTTTTTCTTGGCTACAATATCCCAATCCTGGTAACATTTGGACATTCTTCAGTTTAATCACATCTTTCTTGTAATCTGGTGACCAGAGCACATCCAGTTTGCCACCATCCCTAGAATCTTGTCAGTATTCTTGATTAGCCTGGTGTGTGGGACCTTGCCAAATACTTCACTAAAATCCATGCAAGTAACATCAAAAGTTCTGACCTCATTGACCTTTTTTGTTACCTTTTCCAAAAAAATTGGTTAAATGAATTGGATGTGACCATTTTATTGAGGTTTTGATTATTCTGCGCATTTTTAAATAAATGTTTGCACTATCTTTTTTGGATTCCAATAATCCATTAGGCCTACTCCTGCTCCCTAGTTCTTGTGTTCTTAGTAACTTGTCCGCTACTAAAGTTAAAGAAATTACTTCATTTCCTCTGTGGAAAGTTAACAAGAGAATAGATTGTAGGAAGAGGCTCTTCAGTTTCCTCACTTGCCTCTTAGAATAGCCTAGAACAGTGGTTCCCAAAGTGGACGATACCACCCCCTGGGGGAAGACAAGTTTATAAGGGGCAGGTGGTGCGCTCTGTACCAAGAGGGGCAGCTGAGGGATTACCGGCTTAATTTCAGAAATGAATAACTTATTATTTCCTCCTCCTTTGCCATATGATTGATTACAATAATCATGTAATCAACTCATCCCTTGCTAACCCACCATTCTTTTATAAACTTTGCTCAAAGCTTGTTATAGTTGTTGAAAAGCAATGCGACAAATCTGTGTTTAGCATATCATGAAAATAAGGACTGAAGAAACTGTTATTTATGGGCCTGGTCCATGCATTATTGTCTTTCTCTACTATAGTACAGTGTTAACTATCTAGTACAATTAGCATGCTCTAGTTACGCAGTGGCGCAGTTCCTTTCAATTAGGATGTGGCATTCAATGGGAAAAAGTTCAGAATCTTCCCTTTCAAATGGCTGTGATCACATTTCTCTTAGCCCACGGCCAAACTGGGACATTGGTGCCCCAGTTTATGTACCTTCGAGCAGAGTAAGGTTTTGTCTGTGCTTTGATGACATCACAACTTTCTCCTTTATTGATTGCGGCATTTGAGGTTGGACTTAAACAATAGGGAATTGACCGTGGTGATTAATTCATAACGAAAATGGCAGACGCAGACCAAATGGAAAAAAAAGTGTAAACAGTGTCTGAAATATGGATTTATATCAGCACCCAAGCAGCCGTCAGCAGTCAATGTATCTTTTGTGCGAAAAAGTTTTGTGAGGAATGAAACCATCTAGGCTCATTAAACAGTTGAGGAGAATACATTCTGATAAAGCAACAAGAACTTAGCTTATTTTCAGTCCCTTTTTGAAAACTTTTAGAAACGGAAAACGCTTCAAAACATATTTGCCACCACTTCGCAACAGAGTAGTGATGGTTTGTGTGTTTCATACAACATTTCTTTGCTCATTGCTAAATTTGCAAAGCCCTATACAATTAAGGAAGAACTGATGCTGCCAGCAGTAAGGGAAGTTCTGAGTATGGTTTTGCATAAGTCACCAAACCAAATAATTAAAGTGAATCTGCTGAACAACAATCTGTTCAAAAATGAATAGATGAAATATATGAGAATGTGGAAGACACATTGAGCAACATACTTGGGACAACAGAATTTGCTCTGCAGTTGTATAGGTCAACTAATCTTTACTACTTAATGTTTACTTAATAAAAGTTGAAAGCATGCTTCAAGAGTTATTGCATATTTGCAAGGGAACTGGCTCCTTTATTGATTGCGGCATTTGAGGTACAGACACACACACACACACACACACACACACCCCCCCCCCCCCCCGTGTAATTCACAGACAATTTACTGCAAAAAAAACCCCAAGTGATTGGCTGCATAAATAATCAAATATTGTAATCACAGCAGTAAATAAAATTAAGATCCATGTTCTCAATTCTTGACTATTTTGAGGAAACTGAGATAAAATCCTTTGAGAACTTGAATGCTTATTTCAGTAATTTACTCAAGAATATTAGGCATGCCATTACTTTTTTGTCATAGTTATTTGCAAAGATTAAGTTATTCTTCAATTACAATGAAATGGTATGAATCTTTTCAAAGTCAAATCAGCCCTCTCCACATTTCTGCCCATATTAACACTAAGTGCAACTTCGGCTTTGTGACCTTGTCCAATTTCCAATCCTCTCTGAGTTAGAAAAGAGAGAAAATACCAGATGATAAACTTCAAGCGTACTCTGCTCACTTGGGTGAGCTGCATAAAGGCATATCGGAGAGATTTCAGGATCTGCACTTGGTTCAAGTTCCAGATTAGGTAATAAATCCTTTCCTGAAAGCTTGCAATGAGGAATTAACAGGATAAATGAACTGAAGAACTGATCTCACTACAAAATGAATTTGAGCTGAAGCAGAAGTTTAAAAAATCATCTCGAGATTCTTGGTTGCAGAAATAAATCTCTGAATGCTATCTTGCACTATGGGGGGAAAAGTTCCAGATTTTCGTTAGCGCCTTTCTAACATATTTTATGGAGCAAGGTTTCAGTGCGGTCACCCAACTTCTTTTAAAGCAACAAAACAGACTGCAAATTGCTGAACATGGGGATCTGAGATTCCTTCTGAGTGACCTCCAGCCTGATGTTGTGAAGTTGATATCCTTGTATCAAGCCCATCAATCTCATTGTAAGGTGAAAAAGCAATGAGTTTTTAATAGTTAGGTTACTAATATAAACTCTAAAATTGTTGATGAAAATTGCTTTTAACAAAGAAATAATTTTATTTGTAGCTTTAAATAGATTTGATTAATTTTTGCAATTATTTGTCACTGTTTTGAATTGGCAGCTCCTATTTTTCTTTCACTGTGCATCATAAATCAAAATTCTTTTGTTACGTACCCTGTAACTGAGTCACTTACCAGCAAAGATAGAGAGGTCCGTTGAAGTCTGATGGTATTATTTTTAACAGTATTTATTGATTAAAAATACACAAAACAATATCAATGCAAACATACAGTTAATATACGTCATCAATACTAAATCTAAAAGCGCGGGTCTAATAATAATCAATAAGAAATAGCTCTATTGTTGTCTAGGGGATAATGTATTGTCCGATGGAAATATAAAAGTCACTTTAGTTCATTCAAGTTGCAGCGTTTTGGTTTGATTGAAGGACGGGTTAAAACGTGCCCAGTTCTTTTATGATGTCAATCCTTCGAGAGTCATTGGGAGTTGATTTCCCCGTTGTTAGCTAAAAACCGTTCTTCCGTGGTCAAGGCACACCGATTCTGGGGGAAGTGGAAACAGACGCACGTGGCCTTCCACCGGCTTTTGCTATTACGGGATCGCTAGCGTTTCTTCTGGTGCGTCTGAGGGGCTGTTCCCACAGACCCTCTTTTATCCTGACTCACAGGGTCGCAGATGTCAATCAGGTAGGGATGATGCAACCACCAGCCCACTTTGCCTGAGGGCTTCCATGAAGCACAGTATTTTAATACACAATTCCATCTCCAAGAGACAATGGCCGTTTCCCGTAGCTTTATATTGCCGGAGGGGTCAAGACATTCCAAACGTCTCTCTCTCATTTCCTGGGTCTCCTGAACTGACTCAATAGTGATCTTGTGATTCTCACAAAGGAGGAGGCTACCCTGCACCCTTCAGTCCCTCAGAGCTGTGGTACATTCATAACACTTTAAATGTTTTATGTAATGGTTGGAAAGGGAGAGGGGAGTTGTGGGGATGTGGTCTAGGAGCCAAGGGGCAGTTACCCAAAGTAAGTTCAGGGACCTCTTGTCTAGAGTATGTTTCCTCGTGACTATTATTTAGCAGCTTTTTGATTAATTTGATATTTTTATTGAACAATAGGAGAATTTATGTCAGCAAGTAATAACTGTAAACAAAAGATGTTCCTTGCAGAACTTCATTCTTCTTTTTGCTCTGCTAGCAGACATGAAGCAATGATGCAAATGTGATAGTACAGGATGGGACTTGGACTTGAAACATCAACTCCATTTCTCTCTATAGATGGTTTGTGACATGTTGAGTGTTTCCAGCATTTTCATATAACTTCTGGCAATACAGTGCCCTCCCAAACCACAGTCACCCCTTGGTGTGGACTTTCAACAAGCATGTGGGTGCTGAGGCCAACAATAAATAACCATGTGCAGAACACAATCTACTGTTGGTTGTCTTTCTTTATAACCCTACAAATGTTTTAATCTTTTTGTAAGTTAATTGTGTTGAAGAATTTAGCCCCAAACTCAAATGGAGTTAGAATGTATATGAATATTTTATATTCTGATAATTTGGGCCTGGTGTCATTTTGGGGCTGTATTATATTTTCAATTAGTATAATTGAATCACTTTTCTAGATTAAGTTTCCTTTGCCGTTTTCTGTTCCATTATATCTATCCAAAGCTGCCTTCCTCATGGACAATTACATGGCTATCTTTTGTTTTCTTCTTCAGACATGATAATAAGCCTTGTGTTGAGATTAAAGTCGCAAAGGCATACTTCAAAAAACAAGGGATTAATTCTTTCCTAAGGACCTACATGAAAATGTACTGAAAATATTTTATCCTGATTAAACATTGTTACCAAAATACAGTGCTAATTTTTATATAGGAACTTCCACTCAGAAGTTGCAGTCATGCAACGAATGGGTCATTAAGTGCAGGAAAAGGGTTGTTGTAAGCAGTTATCTGCTGAAAAGAATATTATGCTGTTTCCAAATAAGGAACTGCTGAAGACTTCTAATTTGGAGATCATTTGGTTATTTGGCGGATGTGAAGTATTCAGCATTGGAAATTTGTGCTCTACTGTTCCTAATTTGATTGTTAACCACAAATGTTTCCTGCCCTCCATCTGCTTGAGCAAAGAAAACAGGTACTTTAAGACAGTACAACTGATAATAGCATAACAGGGATTTATTCCCTGGCTGTGTATGGTGTGATGGTGGGGAAGGGATACTTCTGATAATGTGAATTACTTGAGTATTAGAATATCAAAATATTAAATTCAGGTGAAACATCCAAGTATTGAGGGGACTCTAGGTCAGCAGTTCCTTGTGTGATGATATCCTCATTAATTCATCCTCGTGATACTTCAGGTGTTCTGCAAATGACAAATTATAGTTAGAGATAGGTTCTGCATAGAATGGAGATGGAAGTACAGTGGTGAAAGAGTTTGGAGAGAGAATGGGGTGGGGTGCAGATGATAGGTTTTGGTTGGTACTGTCTGAAGGGGAAGGGGCCAGTGCAGATTGTGATTGCTTGTAAGAGATGTTGAGTGAGCAAAGATAGAGCTGCTGACCTAGAGTCCCTTCAATACTTGGAGATGAAGTTGAGATGAACAAGGGTTGCTGTACATAGGTGGACCACGGAAGTGAAAGCATTACTATTTTGAGGTATAGGTTTATATAAATTGTTTTGATGTTTGACTACAGTAGTAGTTAACAGTTCTTTTTACCTAAGAGGGATGGTTAAAGGGATGAACAGATTTATTGAAAGAGGTTTTTGTATGTATGTAATAAATTTTAATTACAGTAAATTGAATTTGTGAGTACTGAAAGATGGACTTGATTTTTGGTTTGAGTTTTAAGCTTGGCCAGGGATCATTTTGCTTTGAGTGCAAGTCATATTCTGTGTGCTTTAAGAATGACTATTTAAGTATGCTTTATTTTTTAATTCAGGTTCTTGTTGATAGACAACCAATCAGATTTTTTGTACATAAAAGGCCTCATGTGGACTTCTTTCTAGAAGTGGTAAGTTACCTGGAAACATAATTAGCTTTTCAAGTTCTAAAGAAAAATTCATATCTATAAGGAACAAAGCTTTCATTTGTAAGCAAAATTATTTGATGACAGTAATCTGCCTGAATGATTTGTGCGTGACAAGGGGAGGAAAAAGAACAATCTGACTTTCCACTATCTTGCTGTCTACAGTGTGCTGTGTCGTGCTGAAAGTTTATTGTGCAGAGGTGTATTTACAAAGGAATTAAAAAGTGATCTATTGCTTGGTTTATTGTTCAATGAGCACTGCTTCAATTTTGAGCTTCATCCTGGTGGTCATTCAGGTGTGTCCTACCGAACTGTAATAGCCACTTGACTGGAGATTGTTCTTGCTGTTGTCTCCAAACACATGCTCTTTCGTGAAAGGGAAAGTAATGGTAAGACTATAGAGAGGGAAAAGGTTGTGAGTTATGGAACTAACGTGACTGGTAATTGTGCACAAACTCGATAGACAGAGTGGTCTCTTTCCATAACTCTGTGAAACCATAAATAAGACTTGGAGCAGGAGTTCCAAATTATTTGAATTTGTTTATTTTTGTATTCCTTTTAAATGGTACCGATGATCAGTCATAATATTCTCCATTGGTTGTCTGGTTGAGACAAAACATCTCAGACCCTGAACCACTTAGTATCACAAAAATAGAATACTGAGGTATGATTTTACTGCTTTAGCTTGCAGTTTTGCACTTAGCAAAACTAGGAATTTGATATAGCCTCTCTTTTTGAATGCTGGACAGCTGTTGCAGGGCTTGAATGCTATCATCTCCTACAAAGTAAAACCAAGTGACATAGGTGACAACAGGGTTTCTTTCCCAGATGAGCTCAGTTACTTTTATGCTTGCTTTGACCAACAAAACATGGAGGCACCTTCATGCCTACTGAAAGCATCTGACCCAGGCAGTGTACCTGGCCAAGTACTGAAGACCCGTGCTAATCACTTGGCTGGAGTGTTCATTGATATCTTTAACCTCTTGCATCGGCAGTCTAAGGTACCCACATGCTTCAAGCAGGCTTCAGTTATACGGGTGCCCAAGAAGACAGTGGTAACTTTCCTCAGTGACTATAAGCTCATATCCTATACATCCACTGTGATGAAGCACATCAACTCCTGCCTGAGCAACAACTTGAATCCACTCCAATTTGCTGAACGTCACAACAGGTCAATAGCTTTGACATTAGCTCTTCACCCAACCCTGGCATATCTGTACAGTGAGGATCCATACATCTGGATTGTCTTCATTGACCGCAGCCCTGCACTCAACTCTAATTTTGAGGGGGTAACAATCAATAAGCTCCAAGACCTAGGCCTCAATACCTCCTTGTGCAACTGGATCTGTGATTTCCTCACTTGCAGATCCCAGTCAGTTCAGATGGCCAACAATATCTCCTCCACAATTATCAGAAGACTATGTGCTTAGACAGTTGCTCAATGTGTTTCATACTTACGGCTGTGAGCCTAAGTACAGCTCCAATGCCATATTTAAGTTTGCTGATGACACCACTGTTACTGGCTGAATCAAAGGTGGTGACGGATCGGTGCAGGAGAGATTGAAAATATTGCTGAATAGTTCCCCAACAACAGCCTCTCAAAACCTGTCAGCGAAACCAAGGAGCTGATTATTGATTACAGGTGGGGGAAACCGAAGGTCCATGAGCCAGTCCTCATCAGAGATTAGAGTTGGAGAGTCAGCAACTTTAAATTCTTCAGTGTTATTAATTTAGAGGATTTATCCTGGGTTCAGCAAGTAAGTACCATTTATAAATAAGGCACAGCAGCACCTCTACTTGCTTGGTAGTCTGTGTGATTTGGCATGTCATCTAAAACTTTGAGAAACTCCTTTAGAAGTGCAGTGGAGAGTGTGCTGAGTGGTTTTATTGCACTCTGGTATGGAAACACCAATGCCCTTGGATGGCAAAAAACTTGAACAGTAGTGGATACAGCACAGTCCATAACACATAAAGCCCTTCCCACCACGGAGCATACCTACAAGGAGCTCTGTCACTGGAAAGCAGCATCCATCATCAAGGACTTCCAGCATCCAGGTCGTGCTTTCTTCTCACTGGTGTCACCGTGAATGAGGTACAAGAGCCTCAAGTACACACCACCATGTTCAGGAGCAGTTATTACCCCTCAATCATCAGGCTCTTGAACCATAGGAAATAACTTCACTCACCTCAACATTCCATAGCCTGTAGACTCAGATTTATAGAATCTACAACTTATGGTCCTGATTTTTTTTTTGTATTTGCACATTGGTTGTTTGTCTGTCTTTGTGTGTGTGTGTGTGTGTGTGTTTTATTGATTCTCTAGTGTTTCTTTGTATTTTCTGTGAATGCCAGCAAGAAAATTAATTTTGAGGTAATATATGGTGACATATATGATAATAAATTTATTTTGACTTACTTTGTATTTGACACTTGGCATGTTTACAGCTCATTGTCTTTTAATACTTCATGGAATCAGTCAGGAATATATTGCTACATTCATGGTGCTATGTTAATGTGAGTTGTTGGAGGTGAACAAAATTATAACAAGTTGATTATGCACCCATGAGATGCTAAAGGCGATGCTGAATGGAAATTCCTGCTTTTGAATGATCTAATTTTCAGTGTAAACCAGCTTCCGGAGGGCATGACTCTTCACACTTTAGTTATACTTTCACTTCTGTGACCTCACTAGTGTGTGCATTGTAGTAAATTTCCTGTTTTATTTGTTTCAATTAGTTACTGCTAAGCAGCCTGTTGATCTGTTTACCGAGGAGGCTTTCTGACATTCACATTTGGAAGTAGCCCATTGCAGCATTCAAAATATTGAATAAACTTTAATGTAATGCATACACTGATTTTTTTTCATCATAAAGAGACAGTTTCAATTTGAATTGTAATTGCATATCACAAATTATTTGTTTTTTAACCAGGCCAGCCAATGGTACGAGTTGGTGATTTTCACTGCTAGTATGGAGATTTATGGTGCGGCTGTAGCAGACAAACTAGACAACAACAAGAAAATATTAAACCGACGCTACTACAGACAAGTAAGTAGCAACACAGTATCTAGCCTCACTACAGAAAGTGAGGGTGTGTCTGAAACATTTTATTGCGTGAAATGTTGCTGTCTTGAGGGTGTTCTGTCCTCCTCCTGGACATGTGTCATTTTCTTAAAACTAGATTTTATCTTCACTTATTTTCTCTTATGCATTCAAGTTGTTAGTAGTGCATATTTAAGGGTTTGTTCCCACTGCTGATGTGTCAAACCTCGTCTGGTTTTAAACTTGATACCTTGTCATAAGTAAACTTCATACTCTATCTTTAGCATTGAGCATTGCTGCTTGACTCAGAGGGGTCACCATTTTAACTAAAGGAGATATCACGATGACTTCCATTTGAAGAATGAAATTGGCCAATCTTACCTACTTTGAACATAATGTGGCACAAGATCCAATAATATGATTGACTTTAAACTACACCAGAAAGTGACCTTTTAAGCCACGGTTGAGGGGAAGTTCCATACATGTAGTGAATTACTGTCATTGGTTTAAATTGCAGAGTAGTGGTTTTCATGTGAGTGTACCTTTCCCATTTTTTAGAAGTCAATAGAGACAAAAGTTGAAGAATAAGATAAATATAAGATCTTCCACAAGTATGTTTTTTTTGAAAAGGAAGGTAGTAACAGGAATAAATCTAAGTCAGTTTGAGGATGTATCAAGGAAAATATCAATGGGAAATAGAAAAGTGACGGACATTCTGAATAATTATTTTTAGTTGATGGTTAAAGACATTAAAAGCGTCCCTGCAATTATAAGTAATCAAGAGTTATAGGGAGGAAAGAATTTAAAACAATCTTTCATCAGAAGAGAGTGTACTAAGGGAAAACTAATGAGTTAAAGGCTACCAAGTCACCAATTTCTGAAGCCTAAGGTGTTGAGGAATTAACCTCGAGGGTAACAATCTCAGGATTGCTACCTGTGCCACGTGCGAGTGAGGCAAGGAACAGAAAGATTATACAGATTAATACGTGGCTGAGAGGATGGTGCAGGAGGGAGGGCTTCTGGTGTTTAGAGAATTGGGCTTTGTTCCAGGGAAGGTGGGATCTGTTCCGAAGGGACGGTTTACACCTGAACTGGAGCGGTACTAACATACTTTCAGGAAAGTTTGCTAGTGCTTCTGGGGGGGGGGTTGAACTAAATTTGCAGGGGGCGGGGATCCAGAATGTGAGAGAGGATAGCGAGAGGAAGAATAAAAGACAGATGGGGACTACATGGTTCCGGAATCTTAAGTGTGTAGTAGAGAAAGGAGAGGTGGAACAAGTGATGAGGAGGACACGTACAGAGGGATGGTCTGATGGAGCATGGAGTTAAATGTGCAGAAAGAATAAGTAAATTTAGGAAGGACAACAAAATTCTAGGGGTGTATAGCCCGATGGGAGTTTGGGGAGCTGGGTTAAGCACAATAGGTAGCGATTCAAACAGAGAGAAGAGAAATGGGCTTAAAATTCTATATCTGGATGCACAAAGTGTCAGAAATAAGGCGGATGAGCTTGAAGCTCAGGTGCGAATGGGTAACAATGATGTTGGGATAACGGAGACATGGCTGCAGGGAGATCAGACCTGGGAAATGAATGTACAAGGATATAGGTGCTATCGTAGGGACAGAAATGTGGGCAGAAGGGGTGGGGTGGCCCTGTTGGTGAGGAATGAGATTCAGTCCTTTGCAAGGGGGGACATAGGATCAGGAGAAGTAGAGTCTGTGTGGATAGAACTGAGGAACAGTAAGGGCAAAAGGACCCTAATGGGTGTTGTCTACAGGGCACCAAACAGTAGCATGGATATTGGGTGCAAGTTGAATAGGGAGTTAACATTGGCATGTGGCAAAGGTAATGTCGCAGTAGTTATGGGGGATTTCAACATGCAGGTGAACTGGGAGAATCAGGTTGGTGCTGGACCCCAAGATAGGGAGTTTGTAGAGTGCCTACGGGATGCATTCTTGGAACAGCTTGTACAAGAGCCAACCAGGGACAAGGCTATTCTGGATTTAGTGTTATGTAATGAACAGGATTTGATAAGCGATCTTGAAGTAAAGGAGCCATTAGGAGGCAGTGATCATAATATGATAAATTTTTATCTGCAATTTGAGAAGGATAAGGGCAGCTCGGAGGTGTCAGTGACAGTTGAACAGGGGAAACTATGGAGCCATGAGGGAGGAGCTGGACAAAGTTGACTGGACGGATAGCCTAGCAGAAAAGACAGTGAAACAGCAATGGCAGGTATTCTTGGGAATAATGCGCAAGGTGCAAAATCAGTTCATCCCCCGGAGAAGGAAGGATTCAAAGTGGGGAAAGGGGCCACAGTGGTTGACAAAGGAAGTCAGAGATTGCATAGCATTTTTAAAAAAAAAGGAAGTATGACAGAGCTAAGGTGATTGGGAGGACAGATGATTGGGAAATTTTTAAGGAACAACAGAACTTATCTAAAAAGGCAATACGGGGAGAAAAAATGAGGTACGAACGCAAGCTAGCCAGGAATATAAAGGAAGATAGCAAAAGCTTTTTTAGGTATGTGAAGAGAAAGAAGATATTTAGGGACAATGTTGAGCCCTTGAAGAATGAATTGGGTGAAATTGTTATGGGAAACAGAGAAATGGCGGAAGAATTTAATGAAGACTTTAGATCTGTCTTCACTAGGGAAGACACAAGCAATCTCCCAGATGTATGGATGGGCCAAGGACATAGGGTAACAGAGGAAATGAAACATTAGGAGGGAAATGGTGGTGAGTAGACTGATGGGACTGAAGGCTGACAAATCCCCAGGTCCAGATGGTCTGCATCCTAGGGTACTAAAGGAGGTGGCCCTGGAAATTGCGGATGCATTGGTAATCATTTTCCAATGTTCCTTAGATTCAGGTTCAGTTCCTGAGGATTGGAGAATGGCTAATGTTATCCCACTTTTTAAGAAAGGAGGGAGGGAGAAAACAGAACTATCGACCTGTCAGTCTGACATCGGTGGTGGGGAAGATGCTAGAAGTCCATTACTAAAGATGAAATAGTGGCATACCTAGATAGCAGTGATAGGATTGGGCCGAGCCAGCATGGATTTACCAAGGGTAAATCATGCTTGACTAATCTGTTGGAGTTTTTCAAGGATGTAACCAGTAAGTTAGACGGGGGAGATCCAATGGATGTAGTGTACCTCGATTTTCAGAGGGCATTTGATAAGGTCCCACATAGGAGATTGGTGGGTAAAATCAAAGCTCATGGCATTGGGGGGAAGACATTTTCATGAATAGCAAACTGGTTGGCAGATAGAAAGCAAAGGGTAACGGTGAATGGGTGTTTCACGGAATGGCAGGTGGTGACTAGTGGGGTGCCATAGGGCTCGGTATTGGGACCACAGCTGTTTACGATTTACATCAACGATTTAGATGAAGGCATTGAGAATAACATCAGTAAATTTGCTGATGATACTAAGCTGAGTGGCAGTGTGACATGTGATGAGGATGTTAGGAGAATTCAGGGTGACTTGGATAGGCTGGGTGAGTGGGCAGATATTTGGCAGATGATGTTTAATGTGAATATGTGTGAGGTTATCTACTTTGTGAGTAAGGACAGGAAGGCAGATTATTATCTGAACGGTGTAGAGTTGGGTAAGGGAGAAATACAAAGAGATCTAGGAGTCCTTGTTCATCAGTCACTGAAGGTGAATGAGCAAGTGCAGCAGGCATTGAAGAAGGCTAATGGAATGTTGGCCTTTATTACAAAGGGAATTGAGTACAAGAGCAAGGAAATCCTCTTTCACTTGTACAGAGCCCTGGTGAGACCACACCTGGAATATTGTGTACAGTTTTGGTCTCCAGGGTTAAGGAAGGACATCCTGGCTGTAGAGGAAGTGCAGTGTAGATTCACGAGGTTAATTCCTGGGATGTCTGGACTGTCTTGTGCTGAGAGGTTAGAGAGACTGTGCTTGTACACGCTGGAATTAAGGAGATTGAGAGGGGATCTGATTGAAACATTTAAGATTATTAAGGGATTGGACAAGATAGAGGCAGGAAATATGTTCCAGATGCTGGGAGAGTCCAGTACCAGAGGGCATGTTTTGAGAATAAGGGGTAGGTAGGTCATTTAGGACAGAGTTAAGGAAAAACTTCTTCTCCCAGAGAGTTGTGGGGGTCTGGAATGCACTGCCTCGGAAGGCAGTGGAGGCCAATTCTCTGAATGTTTTCAAGAAGGAGCTAGATAGGTATCTTATGGATAGGGGAATCAAGGGATATGGGGACAAGGCAGGAACCGGGTATTGATAGTAGATGATCAGCCATGATCTCAAAATGGCAGTGCAGGTTCGAAGGGCCGAACGGTCTACTTCGGCACCTATTGTCTATTAACTGCTGAAATGGTGATTGTTGGTTATGATCTACCAAAGTTCTCTGGGCTCTGGAGAAGTCTCAGAGGATCAGAAAGCTACAAATGTAATGAGAGAGCCAAATCAGGGTGTTGTAGGTCAGTTGACTATGCTGGAAGCCCTCATTGAGATTGTCGGACAGTTTAGAGAATCATAAAACAATCGATCAAAGTCACATTATTTTATGAAATTGGAATTGTGATTCATATATATATATATATATATGTGTGTGTGTGTGTATGTATATATCCAGTAAAAGAAAAAATAAATAAATAATATATTCCCCCTCTCCCTCCCTCTCCCTCCCTCTCCCTCCCTCTCCCTCCCTCTCCCTCCCTCTCCCTCCCTCTCCCTCTCCCTCCCTCTCCCTCTCCCTCTCCCCCTCCCCCTCCCCCTCCCCCTCCCCCTCCCCCTCCCCCTCCCCCTCCCCCTCCCCCTCCCCCTCCCCCTCCCCCTCCCCCTCCCCCCCTCCCCCTCCCCCCCTCCCCCTCCCCCTCCCCCTCCCCCGTGAATATGTCAAACACATTTCCCTTTCATATTTATATTTTTCTTTGAGAATTTAACCAAGAGGGTGGTTAAGGAGAAACCATTGTTTGTAGTGCATCTCTCTTTCTAGAAAGGTGCTTGCAAAGATGCACTGGTTTAGTGTTTGAGGGTAATATATGGATATGGAATAACAGAAGACTTAGTCAATATTAACCGATCATTTTTGACTAGGCCATAGGGTTGAGTATTAGAGCCTTGACTATTTTCAACCTCTGGTATTGACTTGGACGGAGGGATTGAGTGTATCATAGTCAGGTTAACTTGTGCTACAAAGATAGAAGGGTTGGCAGCTACTGTGGAGGGCGCACAGAGCCTTTAAAGGGGTATAGGTAGGTTAAGTGAGAAGATGTCAGACAGAATGTAATGGAAATATTAGGTAATCCACTTTGGATGAATCATCAAAGCAGCAAGTTATTATTTAAAAAGTGTGAGTCTATAAAATGTTGCCATACAAAGGAAACTTTGCAGCATATCCCTGTTCTATTTTAAATGATACTCGCCTGAATTGATAGGTAACAAATGGTGTCAATTGAGCGATAGTAATGCCTGTTGACATGAATGAAAAAACAAACACATTGAAAATGGCTTGTTTAATCCATTTTTAAAAAGAAATTACACTGAGCGCAATCTTGTACCTTTCTGAAATTATTATTTTTTTTGCATAGCATTGTACACTTGAATTGGGCAGCTATGTGAAAGATCTTGCAGCCATTCACAACGACCTCTCCAGCATTGTAATATTAGATAATTCACCAAGTGCATACAGAGGGCATCCAGGTAAGATGGCGACTTCATAATTCTTCAGTCATTTTTAGCTTTTCCTGTTGTGCTCTTCTAGAGTTTCAAATGTGAAAATTTGAGGAGTGCAAAGCTTCTGGATGATTAAACGTTAATTGTCAGTCAATAAAATTGAAGCAGATTTTTAAGACTTTGACTGGAGGTGGAATAATTTTTATTGCATGCTTTTCCTGCCAAGGAATAGTGCAGTGTATTTAGTGATAGCACCAGAAATATATTCTCATTGCATAACCAGTCATGTATCCTTTTAAAAGGTTCTTAAAGGCTACTGTATGTGATCTCCTCTAACTGTAGTATATTTCATATGTCAATGTGCCTTCAGTCTAGATGATAAATGCCAACTATTTGTTACTGGTAAAACACCCAGGTGAGGTTTGGAGGATAGGTGGCATAAACTTGATAATTCCTTTTTGTGTGTCAAATGCAGTAGTTGAAGTATTTTACATTGCTAAGAAGATTTCATGGGTTTGACAGGAAGGGAAAAGAACTAAGGCAATGATACAAGATTGCAAAATGGATAATGAAAACCAGAGCCTGTCAGAAGGGATCGTGCATACAAATGGAAAGACGTAAATACAGGAAAGTTGTAAATAAGGTTGAAAGAGTACAGAGAAAGTTCAAAGGATGTTCCTGAGACTGATGGGCCTGAGTTATAAAGAAAGATTGAATAGATTAGGACTTTGGAGTGTAGAAGATTGAGGGTAGATTTAATAGAGGTATAAAAATTTATGAGGGGTATAGATAGGGTAAATGCAAACAGGCTTTTTCCACTGGGGTTGGGTGGGACTACAATTGGAGGTCATGGGCTAAGTGAAAGGTGAAAAGTTTAAGGGGGACATGAGGGGAAACTTTTTCACTGAGGCTCATGAGAATGTGGAACAAGCTGCCTGTGTAAGTGGTGCATGTGAGCTTGATTTCAATATTTTAAGAGAAGTTTGGATAGGTACATGATGGTAAGGGTACGGAAGGCTTTGGTCCAGGTACAGGTTGATTGGAGTCAGCAGTTTAAATGGTTTGGCATGGAGTAGATGGTCTGAAGGGCCAATTTCTGTGGTGGAATTTTCTATGACTATGATATAAGTAGGCCTCCAATTAGAGTAGAATAGTGGAAAAATGGTAGAAAGATAAAACTGTTCCTTATCTGAAAGCATGTAGCGTTTGAAACCAGATAGTGAGCTAATTCTGAATATAGAAATAGATGTGTACAATTTAGTAGCAATTAATTTGATGTGGTTGCAGTGACAAAGATTTGAAATTAAATATTCTAGAACATATAACATAGCAGAGGTGGATATCGTGGAAAAAGAGCAGGGTGGTCCTAAAACTAAACAATGGAGTAAAGGCAGTGTAGGTGAAGATATTTGACTGTGAAAATCATGCAGAAAGATAAATTGGAGTGAAGCTAAGAAACAACCTGGGACAGAAAACAGTGATGGGAGTTGTACATGCATCTCCACCTTCTCCAGCAGGCCATAGTACAAATTGGAGGTGAGTTAAACAGAGGTATTATAATAATCATTAGTTGGCATAGAGAAGTTAAATCAAATTAGCAGTTCAAATAGGTGGAGGATGAATTGGTTTTCTAGTACAGTATATTGAGGAATCATCAAGGGAGCAGGCTATTTTGGATAGAGTATTGTGTAATGAAAAAAGATTAATTGATGACCTGGTAGTTAAGTGGCCTTTGGGGAAGGGTGATTATAATAAAGAATTTCATATAAAAATTGAAAAGTGGTTCAGTTTAGTCTAAAGCTTAGGGCTTGGCTCTGAGTGACTACAGATAGCAAATTGCAAAAAGAATGAGTTGTGAATAGGCCGTGAGAGATTGAGAAACTACACCTAAAATGTGCAACAGTAAATCAGATGTGGCTAATTTTCAAGAATTGTATATGGATTATGATAAGTGTATATCCTTTAAGACAAAACACCCAAAAGTGGTCTCACTGTGGCAAACATGAGAAGTTAAAAGAAAATATTAGATCAAAGGAAGAGGTTTGTAACTCTCGCCCCAAAGTATTTAGCATGAGGCAACATTTCAGCAAAGCAGCAAGAAAGCATTAATAAAGAAGGGAAAAATAGAATATGAGCCTGTACTAGCCAGAAACGTTAGGCCAGATTGTAAGAAATTAAATCAGGAAATGACATATTCAAGAACCATTTTGTTGAAGGAAACAGTAAACTCTATAAACGGTAGAAAACTGCATGAATATAGTAAATAACAAATGAAGGATATTAACATTAGTTAAAAGATGACTAATAGAGATATTAATGAGTCTGAAGCAATTAAGTCTCAGGACCTGGATGTGAAGGCTTTAGAGAGGGTGCAGAAGAGAGATTGGAGGATGCAAGAAGATTTTTGACAAATTTGGTTTACTTTCTCCGGAGCATCAGAGGTGCAGGGGAGACCTGATAGAAGTTTATCAATACAGTAGGGTCTTTTAAGAGCCTCTTAGACAGGTACATGGAGCTTAGAAAAATAGAGGTTTATACGCTAGGGAAATTCTAGGCAGTCTCTAGAGTAGGTTACATGGTTGGCACAACATTTTGGGCCGAAGGGCCTGTAATGTGCTGTAAATTTCTACATTCTATAAAAAAGATTATGAGAGGCATAGACAAGGTGATGGTAATAGTCTTTCCCCCCCCCCCCCCCCCCCCGGGGGGCTGTACTAAGGAAGAGGGTATAGGTTTAAAATCAGAGGCAAGAGATTGCAAAGGGACATCAGGTCCTGTTTCTTCAGAAAAGGGTCATGTATATGTGGGATGAGCTGCCAGAAACTGTGGTTGAGGCGGGCACATTAGTAGCATTTAAAAGCCATTTAGATAAGTACATGAATAGGTAAGGTTTAGAGGGCAATTGCAGGCAGATAGGACTAACTCACTGGGAAGTTGGAAGGCTATGGGCCACATGCAGGAAGATGGGACTAGCTCACTAGGCAATTGGAATGGAGGAGTTGGGTCAAAGGCCTGTTTTCATACTGAATAACTCTGACTTGTAATTTGAAGGAGGGGAATGCACAATTGTTACATTCCGAAATTCCTTGGATTCTGGAAAAGTTCCCACAGATTTTAAGGTAGCAAATATAACATCATTATTTAAGGTAGCAGAAGAGAGAAAAAAAGTAGGAAATTATAAACCTGTTCACCTGACTTAAGTAAGAAGAAAATGTTGGAATCTTTTAATAAAGAAATAATATCAGGTCAGTAATAAAGTTGGTTAATGTCAACATGGATTTACAATATGAAATATTTTTTGACAAGTGATAGTGTTGAGGTTGTTCCTACATTACTTACATTAAAATGAGTAGAACTTGTGAATATATAGGAAGGTGCTGAGGGGACAGAAGAGAACACTTTGCTGTTGCCTTGTTTAGCTGGGAAAGTTATGGTTCTAAAAAAACACGAAATGCTGGCAGAACTCAGCAGGCCAGACAGCATCTATGGGAGGAGGTAATAACGATGTTTCGGGCTGAAACCTTCATCTGGAGTAAAATTATGTTTCTCCTGTTTTTGTTTCATTTTCACTTTCACAGATAATGCTATTCCTATCAAATCCTGGTTCAGTGATCCTGGAGATACAGCTTTATTAAACCTTTTACCTATGCTTGATGCATTAAGGTAGGTTGACTCTGAATTCTGAAGTACCGGATGTTTTGATTTTTGTTCTACCCTCAACTGATAGGTTTTGCTTTCACTTTAAGTTATTTAATAATTGTGAATTTATTTGCATGGCTTTCCAAGAGATTGTTCAAAGTATTCTTAATCTATTTTGTGTTCCTTATGTCAACATTTGAGCTTATAATATCACATGTAGTAGTTTCAAAAGTGGAGAAGACTTTAATGTATTAAAACTCTACTGCCTAAGGTAGATATAGGTTCAATTGCAGGTCTGTGCTGTATTAGTTAAACTAAGATTTGTTGATGTACTGTCCCCTCACCCGCCCTCCACCACCCATTGTATCAAAACATCCAGCAGTTGGTTCTTCAACTCTGGCACTGAAGGATGAATTGTAGAATTTACAACACAGACCCAGGCTCACATGCTTCACGAGGACCTCTTTCAACCTAATTTGTCTAACCTTAGTCACGTCAGCATTTCCTACTGAATTAGAGTTGCTGCTAAATTTTGATTGTTGATCTGTGCTGTGCATGTTGAGGTGACCCAGTCCACTTATGGAAGTAGATGTTTCTTCCCCAACATTCCTGTTTGGTTCCCCACTGAACCTAAATGTATGGGCATTGTCTGAAATGGTAGTAGGTATCGAATGCCTGCAGGCATTTCAGTGAGAATTTAGTTCCTCCTCAGTGTGGAACTACAGAATGGTTGCTGCACAGAATGACACAATTTGGCCTCTCTAATTTCATACCCACTGTCCACCCAGTCCCAGTCCTTGCCATTCCATATGGCCCTAAAATTTTTATTCATTCAGAAATTTTTCATGACATTTTGAATACCATTATTGGTATCTTCCACCATCTCTCTCTATGACGTGTTAATAGCCCCATCCACTTGTCAGTGTTGGTTCTTTTGTCAATAATTGTTGCTCTGTGTCACCTGGTTCTTGATCCCTCTGCTGAAGAGAATAGCTTTGCATGACCTGTTCTATGCACATCCTTCATGATATTAAATACTTTTTGTCAGAGGTCCTTGTAACCTCGGTTCTGGTGAGAACACCCCCAAATTTCTTCACATAACCAAAAGTTCCTCATCCATGTAATCATTTTGGTAAATCATTTCTGCTCATCAGAGCTTTTCATATCTTTCTGAAAGAGTGGTACTGGAAACTGGACATGATACTTCATTTGTTATCAAACCACTGTTTAGTAAAAATTTGTGATCCCCTTTATACATGTACTTAATGCCTCTAAGACCAGGATTTTGTGTGTGTGTGTGTGTGTGTGTGTGTGTAAATCATTTTCTAAACCCTACCCTGCTGCTTTCAATGAACTCTGCATGTATACACCCCAGGTTTCTCTGTGCTTGCTCCCTTTTTAGAATTGTGCTCAACACCACGCATTTCTCAACATTAAATTTCATCTGTCACCTATCCACCCACTTCATCAGCTCTCAGTGTCTGCTTAGTCTTTGATTATCCTCCGCATCGTTTATTATGCCTTCTCATCATCTGCATATTTGGAGATTGCACTCTCTAAACCCAAATCCAAATCATTAATATTTATTAAGGAAAGTCGAGACTTTGTACAGAATCCAGGGGAATTCTATAGTTCTCTGATCAAAAATATACTGTCATGATGGCTACTGTTTCCTGTTACTTGACCAGTTTTTTATCGATGCTGCTACATTCTCTTTTATTCCCTATTAATCAGGCACCTTATTAAGGGTCTTGGCCCAAAAAGTTAGCTATTAAATTCCTACTGTATATGCTGCTCGACCTCCTAAGTTCCTTCAGCATTTTTGTGTATGTTGCCTCCAGCACCTCACTACTGTTGGCCCTTTGTCACTTCTCTGTCAAAAGACAATAATCAAATTTGATTAGACATAAATTGCCTTTAACAAATCCATGCCAGCTACCACTAATTCATCTAAAAATGGGCCTAATTTATTTCTAGGATTCTTCCCACAAAGGATAAATAGATTGGTCTGCAATTACTAGGTTTATCCCTGCATATTTTTTTTAAACAAAGATTTAATATTTGTAATTTTCCAGTCTTCAGGTATCATCGTAAATCTGTAATGTTTGGAAGATTTTTGCCAGAGCCTCTGCAATTTTCTCTTTTCCTTCCCTCTAAAACCCAGGATTTTATACCATCTGGACAGGTGGTTAATCCCTTCAAATTGCAACAAGCATTTCTAGTCCTTCTACCAGCTTTTAGTTCATTCAAAATCTTAACCACATCTTTTGTCCGAACATTTTCTTTAATGAAGGCTATGTAAAGTCTTCATTTAGTATTTTGGCCATGCTCTTCATATCCATGAAAGTGAGCCCTCAAAAAATTAGTATGAGAATTGGAAGAAGCTAGGAAGGGTAGTGGTGTACCAGTCGGAGACTAAAGGAGAAATTTGCATCTTGCTTTTGTCATTGATTGGCCCACCACTTTTCATTTTAGCTCCTTCTAATTTTCATGCAGACGTTTTATTGGGGCTCTCTTCTTTCTGAACTCTTGGCAAACAGTTGAGTTTCCATCTTACTTGATGTTCTACTTTAGCTTCTTGTTCATCCAATTCCCTATATCCGCAGGGGAACATACCAAGCTGGAAAAAATCGTTCACTTAATGCCTGAGAAGCTCTGATGCCAACTTTCCCTAGATTTGTTCTCAGTGAAATTGCCTTTTACTTAATTGGCTTTTTTAAACCTTAGAATTATCTATATCCATTAACATATCTATTCTTAGCGTAATACTATTATAATTGTTCTTTCCTAGGTCTCCTCCTCTCTCACTCTCTTCCCACCCCCTTCAATGATAATTACAGAACTAAATCCAATACCATTACCTTATTGGAGCAGAGTAATATCCTTCTGAACACATTTCAGAGTCTCCTTCCCATTTTTTTAAAATTCTGCTATCTGAGTTTGTATTTGAACAGTTAAAGTTTCCCATTATTGGTGCTCGGAGGGTTTTACAGGTCTCTGTAGTTCCTCTGCAGCCTTCCTCCTCACCAGCTGGAAGCTTAAAGCATTCAAACATTCAAGATTATCATTTCCAGTACACGAGTGTAAAGGAAAACAAAATAATTGTTACTCTGGATCTAATACAGCACAAAAAACCATAATAAGATAAAGAATGCAATAATAATAAAAACAATAAATATTAATACATCGGATATCTATATAAGATATTATATAAATATCCTCGATGCCGAGTGGGCTGGTGTCAGTGGTTTGTTGAACAGTTTTGACTACCCGTTTTAGAGCTTTCTGATCCTTTTCTCTATGTAGCATACTCTTCAGGGGAAATAATTATTCCCCCAGCTTTACTCTGAACTGAATACTTATTGGAGGCTGAGGAGCCCCAAGGTCTCTTGAATTATCCACAAACCCCGTTTCCAGAAAAGTTGGGATATTTTCCAAAATGGAATAAAGACAAAAATCTGTGATATGTTAATTCACATGAACCCTTATTTAACTGACAAAAGTACAAAGAAAAGATTTTCAATAGCTTTACTGACCAACTTAATTATATTTTGTAAATATACACAAATTTAGAATTTGATGGCTGCAACACACTCAACAAAAGTTGGGAAAGAGTTGAAATAAGATTGAAAAGTGCACAGAATATCCAAGTAACACCGGTTTGGAAGACTCCACATTAAGCAGGCTAATTGGTAGCAGGTGAGGTATCATGACTGGGTATAAAAGTAGCGTCTATCAAAGGCCCAGTCTTTGCAAGCAAGGGTGGGTCTTGGCTCACCCCTTTGTGCCAAAATTCGTAAGAGGATTGTTAGTCAGTTCAAAAGGAACATTTCCCAACGCAAGATTGGAGAGAATTTAGGTCTTTCAACATCTACAGTACATAATATTGTGAAAAGATTCCGAGAATTCAGAGACATCTCAGTGCGTAAAGGGCAAGGTCGGAAACCACTGTTGAATGCGCGTGATCTTCGAGCCCTCAGGCGGCACTGCCTAAGAAACCGTCATGCTACTGTGACAATTATAGCCACCTGGGCTCGAGAGTACTTCGGAAAACCATTGTCACTTAACATAGTCCGTCGCTGCATCCAGAAATGCAACTTGAAACTATTACGCAAGGAGGAAGCCTTATATCAACTCTATGCAGAAACGCTGGCGAGTTCTCTGGGCCCGAGCTCATCTCAGATGGACTGAAAGACTGTGGAACCGTGTGCTGTGGTCAGATGAGTCCACATTTCAGCTAGTTTTTGGAAAAAACAGGCGTCGAGTTCTCCGTGCCAAAGGTGCAAAAGCCAGCATCTGTGATGGCATGGGGGTGCATCAGTGCCCACGGCATGGGTGAGTTGCATGTATGTGAAGGCACCAATGACTCTGAGCCGCATATTAGGATTTTAGAGAGACATATGTTGCCATCAAGGCGACGTCCCTTCCGGGGACGTCCATGCTTATTTCAGCAGGACAATGCCAGACTACGTTCTGCACAGGCTACAACAGCGTGGCTTTGTAAACACAGAGTGCGTGTGCTTGACTGGCCTGCTACCAGTCCAGATCTATCTCCTATTGAAAATGTATGGTGCAGCATGAAGAGGAGAATCAGACAATGGAGACCACGGACTGTTGAGCAGCTGAAGTCTTATATCAAGCAAGAATGGACAAAATTTCCAATTGCAAATCTACTACAATTAGTAGTTTTGTTCCAAAATGATTAATAAGTGTTATTAAAAGGAAAGGTGATGTAACACAATGGTAAACATGCCTCTTGACCCAACTTTTGTTGAATGTGTTGCAGCCATCAGATTCTAAATTTGTGTATATTTACAAAATACAATTAAGTTGGTCAGTAAAACTATTGAAAATCTTTTCTTTGTACTTTTGTCAGTTAAATAAAGGTTCACGTGAATTAACATATCACAGATTTTTGTTTTTATTGCATTTTGGAAAATATCCCAACTTTTCTGGAAATGGGGTTTGTACTTTACTGGCAGACACCATTCTGTTTTACTAGCACTCTCCCCGACCGGGTGACTCTCTACAAAACACTCAACCTAATGTCCCTAATAACATTATTAGTTGCTCACACAAAATGCTGGTGGAATGCAGCAGGTCAGGTAGCATCTATAAGGGAGAAGCGCTGTCGACATTTCAGGCCGAGACCCTTCGTCCAGGTCCTGGGGGGTAAAGTTTGTGGCTATTCACTTTATCTGTGCCCCTCGTGATCTTATAAACCTCAAAAAAAGTCACTCCTCTCGTCTCCTGCACTTGGGAAAAATGTCCACGCCTATCTCAGTGAAGTGAGCTTTGGAGGGATAAATAATTAGAAATGCTTGTGCTTTCAATTAATTTTTCTTTCCTGCATCTTCCAGGTTCACGTCAGATGTCCGGTCCGTCCTCAGTCGGAATTTGCATCAACACAGGCTATGGTGACATTGAATAAGGTTTCTGCTTATGGTCACT
Organism: Hypanus sabinus; assembly: GCF_030144855.1. NCBI lineage: Eukaryota > Metazoa > Chordata > Chondrichthyes > Myliobatiformes > Dasyatidae > Hypanus > Hypanus sabinus. Next base: position 16,245,665 of record NC_082732.1, read on the forward strand.
TGAGGCATTCCTTGTTATGCCCTTTATGATTTGAGCGTGGCAAAAACTGCACTCCAGGGAGGGGATCTGAGTTTGCATGAAGTGAAACAACCTCAGTGGAACAGTCAAGACAACCTGGTTTACTTCTGTGTCATCAGATCTATGTGTGAATTTTGCACTTGTTAAATTCAATGGTGAAATGGTGCATCATATGATACATTGTATCTTTCGTTTATAAAAATGATATTTTTGAGCTCAGTTCTGCTCTGGTTGGTAATTTTTTTTTCTCTTTTAAAGACTATTCTGCCTTTTAGGATTAGATAATGTTTTTAAAGAAAGTACAAATGAATTTCACTCCAAAAGAAACAAGGTGTTCAGGCTGCTGCTTCTTTAAAGAGGAAGCAGTTTCACTGTCATTCTTCTCCGTCCTTCTATGTGATGCCAATTTTCACTGAAATTTGACTAGGAAAAGCAATCCTAATCCTGACCCTGTTAATGGTGCTAAACCACAAATCTAAATCAAGGTATGGTTTGCATTTAGATTTATTTTTCAGCTGGTCCCTAATCTGAATAATTGTCAATGCTGCTTTTATCAAAAGTATTAATAATTTCATATCAAATGAATAAAATCTCATCTATAGTACAATTGTGGATGATTTGTATCATATTTATGGCCTTCAGGGGCACAGATTAATTATAATATACTTAAAATTTATTTTTCAGTAATTAATGACAGTGGTAGTTTTCCTTAAACTTGTATTTGAGGGAGATGGGAGTAACAAGTGAAGGCGGGATCTGTTGTCAATTGAATGTTTAGCTGACATTCATTGTCTTGGGTTGCACAAAGTATTGTTCATTGAAGGAATCTTGTAGAGAATATTGGAATTTGAACTAATTTGTTTTACTGCAATCACATTGTAAAGCACTTTACTCCAAGTAAAATTGTACAGCTGGTAAGAACCCTCTTTGTCAGGTAACAAACTCTCCATTCAGATAGCGTTGTAAATGCCCTTGATTCCCTTGCTTTTGTATGTCAGTGTCTTGTAAATCCAATCAGAAAAGCTTCACGTCTAGCGGTGGGTAAAGTGATAACAGATACATGTAGCAAAGGAACACAAAGTGCTTCAAGTCAGTAAGGGCAAAGACTTTTGACGGCTGAAGACAGGAATCAATAATGTATTCATTGCACTCTGACTTCAATGTTTTTATACATGTATATAAATGCATAGAACTTCTAGTTCACGAAGTAGCCTTTTGATTTTATATGCCACTGTTGGTGATAGTCCCATCCCAGGTTGATAGTATTGACCTTTGGCCTAAGGCGGTTCCTGGGGGTAAGGAGTTAATCTGGTTTTGGTATAATAGGCTGAACCCAGGAAAGGCTGAGATCACATAAATGTTGTATGCTGGCTGGTTTAAAGGTTTTGTTCCTTCCTGGTCAATGTTTGGTGCTGGATATGATGAATTATTTTGTACTTGTCTCTGAGATTGAAGCTGTGAGAAATGAGGGATTTACAATAGTTATCTAGCCTTTCATTACTAAACAATTCAAACTGCAAATGTGACAAATGCCAAAATTAAAGTAGAAAATGCTGGACACACTGAACAGGTTAACAAGCATCTGGGAAAAGAGGAATAGAGTTAATTTTTCCTGTTGGCAACCCCTTTTTCTAAGACTTGAACCATTAACTTTTGTTTCTTTTTCTATAGGTGCTGCCTAGCCTAGTGGGTGTTTCCAGCATTTTCATATGGCCTTTCGTTGAGTTTAATCCTTTGTGCATGAATTGTGTCCCAGAGCACAAAAGTGCATTTTCCCTCAACATCATTTATCAACTACTGTATATTTTCAATACACAACAAGAGAAAATCTGCAGATGCTGGAAATGCAAGCAACACACACAAAATGCTGGTATTTGCCCATGCAAGCAGAACAAGTGCTACACCTGCCCCTATACCTCCTCCCCCACTACCATTCAAGGCTCCAAACAGTTCATCCAGATGAGGCAACACTTCACCTGTGAGTCTGCTGGGGTTATATACTGTGTCTGGTGCTCCAGGTGTGGCCTCCTGTATATCAGTGAGACCCGGCGTAGATTGGGAGACCCACCTGCACTCCGTTTGCCAGAAGAAATGGGACCTCCCAGTGGCCACCCATTTTAATTCCACTTCCCATTCCAATATGTCAATTCAGAGCCTCCTCAACTGTCGCGATGAGGCCACACTCAGATTGGAGGAACACCTTGTATTCTGTCTGGGTAGCATCCAACCTGATGGCATGAATGTTGATTTCTGGAACTTCCAGTAATGGCTCATCCCAGTCTCCTTCACCATTCCCCATCCCCTTTTCCCTCTCACCTTATTTCCTTGCCTGCGCATCACCTCTATCTGGTGATCCTCCCTCCATTTCTTTCTTTTATGGCCTTCTGTTCTCTCCTATGGGCTCCCACTTCTCTCGCTCTGTATCTTCCACCAATAAATTTCCCAGCTCTTTACTTCATCCGTCCCCCTTCTGGTTTCACCTATCACCTTGTGTTTCTCTCTCCCCTCCCCCCCCCACCTTTTAAATCTACTCTCATCTTTTTTTCTCCAGTCCTTCTGAAGGGTCTTGGCCCAAAACGTTGACTGTACTCTTTTCCATTGATGCTGCCTGGCCTGATGAGTTCCTCCAGCATTTTGTGTGTGTTGCTATGTTTTCAACAATTTAATTTGCTCAGGCTTTCAAAACTGGGAGTAATTTGTGCACCTTTTGAAAAGACATCAGTCATTAGATTTTTCAGTGACATTTTTGATTTTTTTTTTTGGAATTTTAAGCTGCATTTCATAAAGGGTATTTTAAAAAGATCCATTTTCAGGGTGTGATAGCAATTCCAAAGCCAGAATGCATCTTATACTTACGTGCTTTTATAATCAAAATTCTTTTTACCATCTGTACTTTCTGGATTTAATTTTAAACCGCACAGGTGGCATTCAGAACTGGTGATGGAGGGTTGTGGGTGCAAAGGGGAAGTGGCACTGTAATGGGTTTGACCAACTGCAGTTTCAGGCACAAGAATAATCTTGAGTTTTTGAAAATACCTTTCAGGGTTTGACGTGATTAATGTCCAAGCCCACAAAAAACAGTAGTCAGTGTCGGAAAGGGGGCTAGAATACAATTTGCTTTATTAAGTGAGGCATTGCAGCTGGCTCTACAAGGAAGCTTTGAATCTTCCTTGCTATTTCCCATCCCTCTTCGTAGACCACAGTGCTCCACAGGAGTTGTTTTTACCTTGCACAACCGAGCAGCATTTTTCTGCTTTCTGTTAGTAACTGCATAATTTTAGTTGGCATATTAATTGCAAATGAGGCTTGATTGATTAAAATCTACTAAATTGGCCTTTTGCATGTGCCAGATTGCATTCTTGCCCTAGAGTTAAATAAGTTCAAAATATTAATAACTGGATTGAAGTAGTTTAACATATTCCAAACTGGATTGAGGTACTTTGTGCCACAAATGCTCGAATGGGAGGATGCTATGTAAATACAGGAGTCTTCAGGGGATGAATCTGCATCCAGTGCTTAAGTAGCACCAAAACCGAGATTCTGTAGTTTTCAATCCATTGTATTGATCAATGTAAATTAGTTATATAGGGTGTTTTTATGTTGGATTCAAACAGCAGGTGAATTAGTGCATTGTTCAATGTCTCCTAATTGATGTGCTACTTTCAGTGTTTTTAATTCAAAAGCAGCACTGAGCATGTGGAGCTGTGTATAGTGACAGTGAATACTAGCTGTGCTTCATTGGACTTGAGCCGTACCAATTTTATAAATTGATTTTGATAGCTGAAAGTGCTAATCGTCTTTTTGTATTTGAGTATTTATAATTGAAGAACATAGATGTAACTCTGACCTAAATCAGGATTAAAGAGCAGCTCTGCAATCTTGCACAATTAACAGAACACTTTGTATGAATTGCCATTGAGCACCATTTGACCATTCAGGAGCAATATACATCCAAAGCCCAATGATAGCCCAAAACATGGTCTGAAAGAGATTTGCCATCTTAGAATATCACTTTAATAGGTGCCAGCATTTATAGAAGTTTAGCTCCATCTCTTTAAACCATCAGGATTCAATTCCTAGGGCTGTGCACTTGGCTGGGTGGATTCTTGAGGAGTCAATCTACTTTTAATAATGACTTTCCAAGGATCCATTAAAACATTTCTTAAGTGAGATTAAGACTTAATTGAATTAGAGGCTCAAGTGCCTCTAGTCTGTATCTCTTTGTGGTAATGTTTCCCCAGATAAGATTAAGTGGGTAAATGCATAGTCTGCATCGGTATTTCCACACACCAGGAATAGCACCCATTCAGGCTGATCCTAGTCAGAGGTGCTTTAATTTTACCTTCATCAGCACTGGTGTTGGAAAGGGAGAATGGTCCAGATCCTGATGATTCATTTTGTGGATGGTGCACACTTGGATGGATATTGAGGTTGTGGTTCATTATTGTTCCTCCTTAACTCATTTGAAAGTTAGTTGCTGGCACCTGTAAATACTAACTGTAATAAAAGTGAAAGATGAGGCTAATGGATGTAGGGTAGGTAGGATGGAGCTTGACTTTCTCATAAAGCTCCCCTGATGCTAGCAAGCTAATGTATTGTCTGCCACTAATGTTACCAGTTGACAGTTGGAAAAATGAATTGGCTGTAGATGGTACTCAAAGTGCATGTATCATTGTTTTTTAAAAAGTTTAATAATTTGAGTGAATCTAAAGCTGTAACTTGTATTTTCCATTGACAATTCACTTTCTTTGTATAAGAAGTATAGTAAACATTTCTATGCTGGAACGGTATTGTAGATAAAACTTAAATTATTTCTATTAGTAACTTTGAAAATTCATTGCAGGACTCAACCTTGTTCCAGTAACATTTGAAATTTGTATTGCAAAGAAAAATGGAGATGCCAGTAAATGTATGAGCTCTCAATATCCCCGCTCTCCCATTTCTTCTGATGAAATAAGGAAATGTATCTGAACTTGTTTTAGCACTTTAGTCCCATGTCATAAAGTTTTGTACCCTGACATTTTTGGAATGTGTGACCTCTTCTGGAATCCCCTTCTTTCCCCACTCTCTGTTACGGTTTAACTACACTTTGTTTTCCATTAATCACTAAGGATGAACCAAAGAAATGAAGATCTTTTTGTACAGTTGAGATTTTAAAAGATCTGTTGTATTAATTCCAAACTGGATATTGAAAACCTCCATATAATAAGAACCTCCATTTTGTACTAAGCCACTGATTAGTTGTGTAACTTTCATTTTCTTATTGTGGTCTGAGAAACAGTTTTTGCTTTCTGATTAGCTTTAACTGAATGATAACACCATTTAGCTGCCAAGAATGTTAATGAAACAAATGCTGGCACTGCATAGTAAGTAAATGGTTAGGCCTTGTCAAAAATGAAATATATTTTTTAGCAATTAAGTCGAGAGCAAAGAGATTACTTGAAACATTGGTGGAAAACACTTGTGGATGAAATTGCAACACTTTGCTGCTTTTTATTTCAAAATGTCCTACTCTTGCTTCAGTAAGTAATCTTTTTTCCTTTAAAAAAAATTAAAATAATGAAAATAGATTATCAGATGGGTTATGTACAATGCAACTTATCCAGCCTTCTGCACTTTGTCTCTTACAAGCCCTAATCTTAAGTAATTGACTTCCCTAATGCAATATCAAAATTCCAGCCTTCTTTTGATTCTACTTTGGTCTTTATTTCCTTAACTTTTTAAATCCTTCAGCTAAATTTCACTGAGTGTTCTTCTCAACTTGCCTTATTTGTCTTACTCCTTTCATCATGTTCTTGAGCGATTTGTGTGCCACCTGAGAAGACCATTCTTTGTACAGCTCTCCACTTTGTGATACCTCTGGTTTCTGTACCTTTTAACACTTGTGTCTTCCTGGCTCCATTTCTCCTTTGGAACGTTAGTTTTGCATGCTCCATAATGTCAAATAGTGCTACGAGATGTAGGTTGTAAATGATCTTAACTTGTTCCTGAAGAAGTATTAATCTTCAAAGGGTGGGATTGTCACACTCAAGTTGACAGTCAACCATATCAGATGAAATGAGGTGGAAATTTGTAGTTGAATTATAATCTGGCAAGGCACTGTAGCACAAACCTCTGTTCAAATCCGACAATCTTGCAGGTAGACCAGAGCAACACATTTCAGGTTTGTCATTGGTGAGCACATCACCGATAAGTGTGCACTTTTTCTTATAGGATAATAACACCAGTATGTTCAAGCCTGATTAAAATAATAAATATGGACATACAAAAGCCCATGGTCTGAAGTGCTCGTGTTGCATATGGACTCTTCTTCTGTGGCTCACACTCTGTTTATATTGAGATTTGAAGCTAGACAAGTTTTTGTATCACTTTACATGCAAAGAGTGCAAAATATTTTTGTATGTTTAAACATGACCTAATCATGCTGATAGCTATTAAAGGCCATTGGCTGGATATTAATACCTTTGTTATTACTTGATGAATGGAGGCAGTGTTTTTTAAATGATGTATTTTGAAATTTATTTACAAATGCCAAAACCCAAACAAAGTTGGATCTTCAAGAGAAGAATAAATGAAAAAAAAACTGAACTAACTCTTCTCTGTCATATTTTATATTGTAGTGTACATTGCTAATTAAATATGTATTTTGGAGCAAAGTGAATCTTGGTTACTGCTGAGATAACCTGGTATACTTCCCCTGAACACTAGAATATCACCAAACCATATTTGTGGTGATCAAGCAATGATTGTCAGTGCAGGGCACCTTAATTATGTTCTACGATAATGAAGTCTCTGTTGGCTCCATAGGTGATGGGTTTTTGACCAGCCAAAAATGGATCACATTCTCAATACATTTAGGACATAAGTCAACTGCTGTACCCACTGTAAGGAAGGATAATCACTGGATTTTGAGATAAGTCCTTTCATTGTTAATATGAAAGAGAACACAAGTTTTGATGGGCATATAATCTCATTAATCTTTTAGGACCACATACTATTTAATGTTGAAAGGTTTGCATTCAGTGAGAGTTAAGGTAACTTTCTACTAAAAATAGAAATTATAAGTGATAGATTTGAAGGAAATATGAATTTGCCATTTTAATTTTTGAAAAGTAGATCTGAATATAGAGTTGGAGGATTTGCACTTAAAGTCACTTATCACATCCTAAGATAATAAGCTCTAGGCCCATAAATTGCACAAGCAGGAATGTGAAATAAGACTATCTTCTGCAGATATCAAGATTAGTCAAACCAGCAACATTCTGATTTTTGCCTGATCAGGCAATGCATTTAGTCATGAGAGAATATCTTACTGCTTTCCTCTAACACTGATAATGTGGTTATTACCCCATTGTCAATATTTGGGGGTTACTTTTGATCAAATATTGAAGTTAGCTGACTACATCAATGTCCTGATTTTTTTTCTCTCTCTATAGGCAGTGGAAAACTATTGAACCTAGGGCAAATACATTCAGGATCAATAAGTTTAAAAGAAATCTGGAAAGTGCTTGCTGTTCCTTCTAAACATGTTGAGGATGCAGATAGTAGGTCCACTTTCCAAGGGGAAGTCACAATTACGACTTATGCAGTGAGGTTTGTGTTCAATTTATTAAACTGTCAATAAACCTAAAGAAAACGTATTTCTTGTTGCAAGAAAAATTATAAAAGACCATAAGACATAGGAGCAGTTAGTCCATTTGGCCCATCATGGCTGATCCATTTTTCCTCTCACCCCCAATCTTCTGCCTTCACCCTGTATCCCTTCATGCCCTGACTAATCAAGAATCTATCAAACTCCACCTTAAATGTTGAATCTTTGTGGGTTGAGTTAAGAAACGGCAAGGGTAAAAGAACCTTGAAAGAAGTTATATACAGGCCTCCCAACAGTAGCTGGGATGTAGACCACAAATTGCAACCAGAAATAGAAAAGGTGTGTCAAAAAAGCAAAGTTGTGATAGCCATGGGAGATTTTAACATTCAGGTCAATTGGGAAAATCAGGTTGGTAATGGATCTCAAGAGAATGAGTTTGTTGAATGCCTACTAGATGGCTTTTTAGAGCAATTTGTTGTAAGCCTACTGGAGGATCAGCTATACTGTATCAAGTGTTATGTAACTGAACCAGAGGTGATTAAGGAGCTTAAGGTAAAAGCTCTTGGGAGCTAGTGCTCACAATATGATTGAGTTCAATTTGGATATTGATAGGGAGAATGTAAAGTCTGAAGTAGTTGTATTTCAGCAAAGTAAAGAAAATTACAGTGGTATGAGAGAGGAGTCGGCCAAAGTAAATTGGAAGGAGCTGCTGGCAGGGATGACAGCAGAGCAGCAATGGTGTGAGTTTCTGGGGGTGGGGGGAATGAGGAAGGTTCAGGATAGATGTATTCCAAAAATAAATAATTAAATGCCAAAATAATACATCTATAGCTGACAAGGGGTTCAAAGCTAACAAAAGAGAGGGCATACAATAAAGCAAAAATTAGCAGGAAGATACAGGATTGGGAAGCTTTAAAACACCTACAGAGGGCAACTAAAAGAATCATTAGAAGGGAAAAGATGAAATATGAAAGCAACTAGCAAACAATATCAAATATAAAAGCTTTTTCAAGTATGTAAAAAAAAAACAAACAAACATGAGAGTGGATACAGGACCGCTAGAAAATGAGACTGGAGAAATAATAATGGAGGACAAGGGGGTGACAGATGAAATAAATCAGTATTTTGCATCAGTCTTTACTGTGGAAGATGCTAGCAATTTGTAATTATCAGCTAGTGACCCTTGTGTCAGTGGTAGGGAAGATGCTGAATGTGTAAGTGCATTTGGAAAGGAATAGCCCACTTAAGGACAGTCAGCATAGCTTTGTGCAGGGTAAGTCATGTCTTAAAAACTTGATCAAGCTTTTTGAGGAAGTGACAAAGGAGATTGTTGAGGGTAAGTTAGTAGGCATTATCTACATGGACTTTAGCAAGGCTTTTAATAAGGTACCTTCATGGTAGGTTGATTCACAAGATAAATACCCATGGCATCCACAATGGATTGAAAGTTTGGATTCAGAATTGTCTTTCCCATAGAAGACAAAGTAAGAGTAGAAGGTTGTTATTCTGGCTGGAGATCTGTGACCAGTGGTGTTCCACAAGGATCTGTGCTGGAACATGTGCTTTTGATGTCTGAGGCCTCTGATGTTCGGGGTCGACCATGGATGTTGCATCCTAGCTGTCTCGATGTGCAAAGCCAGGACAGTATGACGTGGAGAACAAGCTGTTGCCCATGTAGCAAGCTCCCCTCTCTATGCATCTGATGAACCCAAAGGAATGGCAGAGACTGACACAGTTTGGCAACACTAGCATTGCAGGAGTTGCCAGTCAGGGTTGAACTCAACATAGGACCTCTGTAGGAATTTTTCCCTCAGGGTTTAGTCCCAAAGCCTTCCCCATAAGTGGCAGAGGAGGCTTGAGATAAGATAATTCTTGATGAATTGCCAACCATGGCTGATGACCCTCATCTACCCAAAACAACTGGCTTTAAGGTGCCAGTAGCTCACTTTTGCCTCTTCTGTCAGTAGAAATGGTTCTGCCATGCTTAGTAGCCTAGCCACACATGAAGGCCAAGAGCTAGATTTGGTTGTCAGAGGCTGTTTGAGATACATGCCATTGGGATCATTTAATAGGTAATGGGAGCTTACAGTATCCTCATTAACACCTTAAACTATAACAAACCTAAGGGTATAAATGATTTGGATGAAAATGTAGAAGAGTGGATTAGCAAACTTGCAGGTGATGCCAATGTTGGTGGTCTTGCAGACAGTGTAAAGGACTATCCGAGAGCACAGCAGGATATAGACACTGGCAGAGAAGTGGCAGGTAACATTTAATCCAGACAAGTGTGTGATGTTGTGCTTTGGAAAGTCAAATGAATGGAAAAAGTATACAGTTAATGTTAGACCCTTTTACTAGCTTTGAGGTACAGAAGAATCTTGGTGTCCAGGTCCATAGTTCACTGATAGTGGATAAAGTAGCAAAGAAGGCGTATGGCATGCTTGCCTTCATTAAGAGTAAGTAAAGCCTCAGCTATGAAAATTTTGGTTAAACCATACTTGGAGTACAGTTTGTGTTCTGGCTGCGCCGTTACTACAGGGGTGTGGAATGGGTACAGAAAAGATTTATCAGGATTCTGCCTGGATTAGAGAGAGAGTGAGCTATAAGGAAAGGTTGGACAAACTTGGGTTAGTCTCCCTAGACTGTTGGAGGTGAGGGGAGATGTCAATAAAAGTTTTTTTAAATCATGAGCGCATAGATAGGGTTGTTACTTTTTGTGCCGGGTGGCATTTTTGCCATTTCTGTAGCATCTGGCTGCCTTTTACAGGTCCGAGTTGCTAGCTGCGAGTGCAGATGGAAAGAGTGTAAGGAGCCAACTGGACTTGAACTCGGGACTATTTGGCTCCGTTCAATGCTGATACCACTATACCACTGGCCAGCCTACAGATAGGTGGTGGTCAGAATCTTTTCCTCAGGCTAGAAATTCAGCCCTTCTTGTAGTGTAATCCAGGCCCTGCCCATGCTCCACTGCATAGTTCTGTATGTGGATATTGCCCAAGTACATGTCAAATTTCCTCTTGCAATCTGGTTCTACTGCTCCCCTCCCCTATACTGACCTCCTAAGTGGTGTGTGCCAGTTCTACGAAAACTTTTAGGTTTATATTTGAACATCTGGCTAGATTAGCAAGACTTTTGTTGAAACACCATGCAAAGGACTTCATTAGCCAACTCAAAATATACATCATTTCCTAATGTGGGAAAAGCAACATAAATCAGGTAATTGGATTGCTGCCATTTGTAAATGAAGTCCTGCGCGAATCTCAAAAGGTAAGCACTGAGTTTCGGGGGGCGTTCAGAAGCAGTTTCGACAGCGTGTGAGTGTGAAGGACTTGTGCCTAAAGCAAATGCTGCGACAATTCAGCTTAAGGTGATAACTTAATCTGCCAAGCTTGAATAATATTCTCCAAACTACAACGAAGTCAGGAGAACCAATGATGCAAATGTATGTCGCAGAGGATGATTATGTTCAACATAAGAATCCATTTAATTGAGCAGAATAAATAAATTACTGCAGATTTGGTCATGGAAATAGTGGAAGTCAATAGGTTAGTATTTAAAATAATACACAATGCAGAAAAGAGGAACTCTTAATTATTGCTCAGTTGAGTATCAAACACTGAACAAGCCTGAAAAGCTTCACTGTAGTATCTGACAGCTGAAGAGGGCATTGTGGAGATTCGACAGGATATTATCTAGACTGGAGATCCTTGGTTATGCGGAGAGACTGAATAGGTGTAGTTTGTCTTCCCTAGACTGAAGGAAGCTGAGGGCCAATCCAAAGGAGTTGTATAAAATTATGAGAGGCATAGACGGAATAGTTGGTAAGAATCTACTTCCCATGGTGGGAGCATCAAAAAGATAAAGATACTTTATTGATCCTAAAGGAAATTACAGTGTCACAGTAGCATTAGAAGTGCACAGATACACAAATATTAGAAGAGATGTAAGAAAGAATGAAAAATAAGTTAGCACAAACTGCTTAGGAGGTAGTTATCACCTCCCCGGCTACAGGTTGACTCATTATAGAGCCTAATGGCTAAGGGTAAGAATGACCTCATGTAGCACTCTTCGGAGCAACGCGGTTGACTTAGTCTGTTACTGAAAGTGCTTCTCTATTCAGCCAAGGTGGCATGCAGAGGGTGAGAAACATTGTCCAGAATTGCCAGGATTTTTGGTAGTGTCCTTTGTTGTACCACAGCCTCTAGTGTGTCCAGTTTGTCTCCTGTAACAAAGCCAGCCTTTCTAATCAGTTTATTGAGCCTGCTGGCATCACCCATGTTGATGCCATTGCCCCAGCACACCACTGCATAGAAGATTGTACTGGCAACAACAGACTGGTAGAACATGTGAAGGAGAGGCCTGCATACTCCAAAGGCCCTCAGTCTCCTCAGGAAGTAGAGGTCACTCTGGCCCTTCTTATGCACAGCAGCTGCATTGGTTCTCCATTCAGGTTTGTCATCCAGGTGCACCCCCAGGTACTTGTAGGTCCTCACCACATCCACGTCCTCAACAGCAACAGGCTTAGTCTTCCTAAAGTCCATCACCATCTCCTTGAATGGCAGATGGTTCAGCTTGCACCATTTGATTGAAAAAAAAACAAGTGAGCAAAGATTTAAAGTGAGAAGGAGGAGGTCTAGAAGAAATCAGAGGGGAAAATCTTCACACACATAGTGCTTGATACCTAGAACACTGCCTGGGAACTAGTTCACTCTTCCTGCTCTGTTACAGGAGTATACTATAGGTTCAGCCATGCTGAATTCAGAAGTTTAAATTTATTTGGTTTAAAATACACATGTCTGCTAGAGATAGTATTTGGTTTTGTACTAATTCCCTATAATTCTTTCCTTTAGCCTACCAGAAATTGTTGGAAGAACAGTCACTGAAGCACACTGTTGAGAGGAATGACCTCTAACTTGCTGAGTCCCTATACACTTCTATCTCCCATAAAAAAGGACTTAAAGCTCTCCACTGCTTTCTCAACAAAAGACCCTACCAGTTCCCCGCCACCGTCACCCTCCTCTATCTGGAAGGATGGTCCTCGCCCTCAATAATCTCTCTTTTGGCTCCTCCTACTTTTTCCAAACTCAAGGGGTAGCCATGGGTGTATTTTGGGAAACCAGAATACTCAGGGGAAACACACTGTCACCAGGAGAACATGCAAACTCCACACAGGCAGCTCCAGAGGTCAGGGTTGAACCCAATTGCTGGAATTGTCTACAAGTTGGTGTAACTGGGGCATCCAAATGATAAGAAAAATGTTTGAATAACATGAAGTAATTATGTTTTAAATTACTGCATTGCGTATTTTTGTGACTTTGACACAGAGCACAGAACCATTTAACTTGGGAGAATTGTATTTCTGTAAGTACTCCACTAAATGTGAATCTTGTAGAGCAAAGAATCTTAAATTGTCACTGACATTCAAAAACTTTTAAAAACTCTTAAAAGTTAAATAAAGAATTAATTAAATTGATTATTTTTAAGCTTAAAAATGTGTCAAAAGTTATGAATGTTAATCTGTCTCCGAGAGATTTCTGTGCTTTGTTCTATTAAAAGCTGCCTAGTGAACTAATGTAAATTGGAAAGTCACTTGCATGAGTTCCCAACGTAGGGTCCATGGACCCTTGCTTAATGGCATAAAAGAGTTTGGGAACTCCTGCACTACAGTGAATTATTGATATATATATTTTTATCATATTTCTTCCATGTGCTTCTTGCTGTGTGAACTGTGTGAAAGCAAGTTATTGGATCTGAATTTCCCTACAAGGAAGAGTATTGGCAGCAGATGGACTCCTGGCTCGCTCAGCAGGGAAATATTGGCTTGTTTGTGGACAGAGGGCCAGCAGGACTGCACTTGAATACAGAAGCATGAACTCGATAGGCTGTGTGGTGTCTTTCCATACTGTAAGCTTTCTAGGATTCCCTAACACTGGGATTAAATCTTTCATGTAGGACCACACTTATGAAGAATGTCTTTCAAGTGCCATTTTAAGACTCCTTGAAGTGTAACTCCGACTTAAAAGACTTTTTACGTCTGATAGGTCTGTCGTTGGTTGAGATTGCAGTGAACCAGTGTTAGTTTCTCCGTTCATTAGTTAAAACACAAACATCTTGACAGTGGAATTGTACATACACAGCAATCTAAACAATGCATGGGGATTAGCTAAGACCAGGACTACAAGATGTGGGATTCATGTCCTCTTATGCCTTACCCTGGCAGAAAAGATTTGTCAAAAATACACCTTAAAGCAGCAAGGAAGCTGTTTACATTTGGGAAAATATGCTGAGACAGAACCAATAGGATCCATCACCATCGCTGCATCTGTGGGACTATGTATAGAACAGTTGGCAAACTTTGATGGAGTGAACCCTAACAGCAGCCATTAATGTGTTGTATAACAGTGTGCATGAAGCCGAGGGAAAAGCCAGGGGAACGTGGTGGTCCTTGGTCCTGGTGGAATCCCACGCTGCAAGTCACCTCGTGCCACAATACAGGACAATTGGTGAGGCAAGCTGCTTTGATGGTCATAAAGCTGAAAGGTCAGAAACAGTTGTGGAGTGGGGAAATGCTTGGGTAAGTATTTTTGACAAGTGGAACATGACCCTCTACTTTGATCAAAGCTTTTATTTATATGAGGAAAGAGACTCCTTAGTTTTTTCAGTATGAGATAAAGTTATTGTGACTACTCAACAAAGATTGTAGATTGCAACTTTGAGACCTAACTTAGGAAGGGCGAAAATGATCATTGCACAAATAATGATGTTTTTAGCCATGTGACTTATGCAGGATAATGTCAAATGTAGAATAAATAGCTCACAGATGTGCTGGGTCCAGGTTCTCAATGGGAACCATTTCACCCAGAAATGATCTCTTGTATGATCTACCCTGGATTAAATCACATTTATGCATGATGTACACATTCAAAACAGACACTCATTGAATCATTTTCTATGTGGGTAAGTCGATGATCAGCTTTACTGAAGCTGCTCCTACAAATACCACCAAGAAATGAAGAGTTGGTATTTTAAATCCAGCTGCTAAAGTGACTAAAATAGCATCTTGAGGAAAGATGTAAATATTTGTGATGTAAATTTTGTTTTAAGTGGTGTTCTGTTTCGATAGTAAGTTTGTTAGTTTCTGTGACAAGTGTGTTAATAGTTATGGACAAAGTACAATGATCTAAGTTGCATAAGACAAGCTTGTGAGGTTGGATCCTGTTTAACTGTTCTATATTTAAAGGTAGACAGAATAAGCTTCCATTAAATGCAATATTATACTTTGCATACTCCTACTGAGCCGCTAATACGTTACAGTAACAAGGGACACTCCTTCCCTTTATTGAAAAGTGCTGATAGGAAGGTTGTGAAGGACATTAATAGAATCCAAGCTTGATAGTTCTATAAGCTCAATTTACAACCTGTCATGGAAATGTGAAGCCTTTGTTGACAAACCCTGATGTATTTTAGCTTTATTTTGTGCCGTTAATGTGTCTTGCCAAAACTTTGTTTTAATCAAACCATTATGTAATTTTCTCTATTACTTCTTTTCAAGGTAATGGTGCCATGTGTTAGATTTATCTAGTAAAAGTTTGCCTGGGATCTTCCTGACAATTCGAGAACACAAAGCTGTCCTGCATTGTGATGCAGTGTCCTGCATTGTGAACCACTAGATAGAGAGAATGTCTATCTATTTCTATCTATTGGCACTTATGATCTGAAACACTCCCTGTTGTCTTAACAATGATGGAGTTACAATGAACACAGCATAGTGGCTAGTGCAACGCTTTACAGTACCAGCCATCTGAGTTTAGTTCCCGCCGCTGCCTGTAAGGGGTTTGTCCGTTCTCCCGTGACCACGTGGGTTTCCTCTGGGTGCTCCCGTTTCCTCCCACGCTACCAGTTGGGAGAGAAACTGGTCATTGTAAATTGTCTCGTGATTAGGGTAGGGTTAGACCGAGTGTTGCTGGGTGGCATGGCTTAAAGGACTGAAAAGCCTTACTTGGTGCTGTGTCTGAATTTATTTTTTTTTAATTTGATGTATCTAAGCAAGCTACGCCAATAAGAAGGGATTTTAAGGTATAGTGAGAGAAAGTTATGAAAAGAGGCCCTTCGACTCACCAAATCTTTACTGATCACCAGGCATCCATTTTTTTCCACTAATCCTACACTGATTTTTAAATTCTTCTCACTCTCCATCAAATGCCCTGGGAATCAAAAGCCTACATTCCAGGGATAACTAATGGTGGCCATTTAACTTGCCAACCCACACGTTCAGGATGTGGGAGGAAATGTATGCAGAAAGACCATGCAAATTCAGCCCAGACAGTGCTGAAGGTCAGGACTGAACCGGTGTGACTGGAATTGTGAGGCAGCAGATCTGCCATCTGTGCCATTGCTCCACCCAATAAACAATAATATCCAAATAAATTAGAGTGTTGTTCCATGTCCTTGATCCCTGACTCTATGATGTGTTTTTGCATTTGCTGCACCATTATCTTTGCTGCAAGAAATTAATTATGAGGACTTACAAACTTTTTGACGGAGTTTTGGCTGGTGATTATTTCTAATCTTATGCTGCTGGAACATGAAGGAAAACTGTTCTTATTTTAATGCATCATTAAGAAATATAATAATATTAGTCCAAATTTTGATGAGGTAAATCCCTATTAGAAGTGGTTGATTGGCTTTAAAAATTAAGGGAGCACAAAGAAAGCCCAATTGTTCTTTCTTTTGACCAGCGCAGTATTAATTTGAATAATGAGTCCTGATGGTATTTCAAAGGCAGAGGAGGAGGAGAAGCAAGTTAATAGTTCAAAGCAATGCACAGAAAATGCTGGAGGAACTCAAGTCGGGCAGCATCTATGGAAATGAATAAACAGTCGGCCTTTTGGGCCGAGACATTTATTTGGGACTGCAAAGGAAGAGGCAGATGCCAGAATATAAGGGTGGGGGAAGGGGGTGGAGGCTTGCTTGAAGGTGATAGGTGAGGCCAGGTGGGTGGGAGAGTTCAAGGGGTGGAGAAGAAGGGATGTGATAGAAGAGGAGAGTGGACCATGGGTGAAAGGGAAGGAGGAGAGGTCCCAGGAGGAGTGATAGGCAGGTGAGAAGAGGTAAAAGGCCAGAGTGAGGAAATTGGTGCGGGGAGGGTACTGTACCTGAAGTAGCACATAACTAATATCATGGTTATGTAGTACCCCATACCAAGTAGATTAATTCAGTTTCTTTGTATTGTTCAAGTTGCTAACACTTACTGTATGTGCATGCCAAGTTCTGGGTTGCAAAGTGTTTCCAGATCCCTTCCACCACAGCACTTTGCAGTCTCAATCCATTCAAGCAACGGTCTGCTTAATTACATTTCCTGCCCAAGTATTCCCCACATTTGCCAAGTTTATGCCCACTCACTTCATGTCCCTTTGTGGACCCGATATCTTCCTCAGAACTCGCTTTCTTGCCTATCACTGAGGCACCAGAAAATGATGATATAACAAGTTTGGTCCTTTATCACACTTACCAATACAGTGATATGAAAATAGTGAAGCCTTGGCGGGAAGGCCTCACTGTACTTATAGTTTATCATCTATTGCCACTCTTTTCCAGGGGCAAACATGGGCCAGTGGGTCTAGATTGGATTGGCATTTTGGTTAGCATGAATGAGTTGGGCCAAATGGCCCATTCTCTGTGTTTTATGGCTCTGTATCCCTATTTCTTGATTTATGCTCCCTTGCAGGGCAACTGCTGTCATGAGGCTTATAGACTGCTCCCACCAATAACAAAAGATTTCCAGATTTGTGTTTTTTTTTAAGTTTCATCCACCTTGCTTCTCATCTCTGCCCATCTGATTCCAAATCTTATCTTCACTTTTCACCATGGTACTGATATCATTCCTTATTACCAGATCTACTCCACTCCACTTTCCTTTCTGGAAATAGTCAATAGGTTTGGCTGCATCTGTAGGAAGAGATCTCCTCCCTACTCTCCCGTCAACTGCCCCTGAAGTGTGCCACACAGCTACACTAAGGGCAATGTCAGTGGCCAATTAACTTACCAACCAGCCTATTTTGTGTTGTATGAGGAAGCTAGAGTACTGGGGAAAGCCGTGCAATCACACAAGAACTTGCAGTCACCACACAGACCACACCTGAGAACGGGATTGAAGTTGGGTCACCGTACCTGTGAGACAACATCTCTACTAGCCACCAGCCTTGGTCACATTCCTCAACTTGTCAGTTTATACCCATTACATACAAAATGTTGGAGGAACTCAGCAAGTCAAGCAGCATCTATGGAAAGGAATAAACAAATCAATATTTTGGGATGAGTCCCTTCATCAAGACTAGAAAGGAAGGAGGAAACAGGTTAGTTAGAAGGTGGGGTGGGGGTGGGGAAGAGAAGGATTACATGCTAGAAGGTGATAGGTGAAGCCAGTAGGGTGGGGGAGGGTGTATGAAATGAGAAGCTGGGAGGTGATAGGGCTGAAGAAGAAGGAATCTGATAGGAGAGGAGAGTGGAACATTGGTAAAAAGGAAGGAGGAGGGGCTCCATGGAGAGGTAAGAGGGGAGGGAAAAAATTACCAGAATTTAGAGGAATTGATGTTCATGCCACACAGACAGAATATGAGGTGTTGCTCCTCCAACCTGAGAGTTGTCTCATTATGGCCACAGAGGAGGCTATGGACCTACATGTCAGAATGGGAAGGGGGGTTGGAATTAAAATGGCTAGCCATTGGGGAAACCCTGCTTGTTACAGACAGAGCGAAGGTGCTCAACAATGAGGTCCCCCAGTTCATGCCGGGTCTCACAAATTTTGAGGTTGTCCTATTGGGAGCACTGGGACTAGTAGACGATCCCAACAGACTTGAAGGCAAAGTATTGCCTCACCTAGAAGGCCTGTTTGGGCCCTGAATGGAGATGAGGGAGCAGGTGAATGGGCAGGTGTAACACTTCTGCTTGCACCAATAAGTGCCTGGAGAGAGACTGGTGAGGAGGGATGAATGGACAAAGGAGACATGGAGAGAACCTGCAAGAAGCTTAGAGTGGAGGAGTGATAAAGGTGGTAGGGTCCTGTTGAAGATGGCAGAAGTTGTGGGGAATGATATACAGGATGCAAAGGCTCATGGGATGGTAGATAAAGGCAAGAGGATCTCTATCACTGTCAAGTTGGCAGAAAGACGGGATGTGGCCAGATGTCCAGGAAATGGGGGCAATATGCCACCACCCCCACGTTTACACTTATTTATTTCTTCTTGTGCTTTCAATTTGTCTGTCTTCAACACTGCACATTTTGACAAACACCTTTAACTTTGTTTTATTTCCATTTTCCTTGACTGACTCTATTTGCATTGGCACCCTTTGCTTTGTAAGCATTGCCTCTCGTTACCTTTTCATCCAAATGCAACAGCCTTGCTTTATTGCAGATGAGCAGGTAAGGCCTGTACTGTTCTTACTTCGTCAGAGATAACTATGCACCTAATGAGCAAGAGAATGCACATTGCTCCCTTCCAGTTCTGTTAAATTGGATGAAAATGAATCTTTCCAATCAGGATGAACAATAAAGTTCATTAAACTTCTGTGTGTTATTAGTGACAGTCAGATCTCTGAGGATCTACCCTGGGCCTAACACACTGATGCAGTTACACAGAAGACGTGGCAGCCTCTAAACTTCATTAGGAGTTTGAGGAGATTTGGTATGTCTCCAAAGACACTCGCAAGTTTCTCCAGCTGTGCTGTGGAGAGCATTCTAACTGTCTGCCTCACAGCTTGATATCAGTGGGGGTGGGGGAGTTGCACCATACAGGATTGAAGTAAACTGCAGAGAGGTGTAAACTTAGGTAGCACCATCATGGGCACTAGCCTCCCCGGCATCCAGAACATCTTTAAGGAGCGATGCTTCAATAAAAGGCAGCGTCCATCATTAAGGACCTTATTACCCAGTACATACCCTCTTCTCATTGCTACAATCAGGTAGGAGGTACAGGAGCCTGAAGGCACCCACCCAATGATTCAGGAACAGCTTCTTCCCTTCTGCCATCCGATTTCTAAGTGGACTCTAAATGGACCCATGAACTCTACCTCACTACTGTTTTGTACTACTTATTTAATCTATCTTTTTAAATATGTATACTCACTGTAATTGATTTTTTATTATCCTGTATTGCCATGTACTGCTGCCACAAAACAACAGATTTCATGACACATGCCAGTGATACTAAACCTGATTCTGATTGGGAATGCTGTCTGGGAACTGTGAGCACAGGAAGTGGTCTGGATTGCTTTTGACTCTCACCGTGCGTTGTGGCACCCGGATGAGGGTAATTGGCCCCTCTGAAAGAACACCTCTGTGGAGATGAGGACAGGAGCGAGATTTGCTCCCTCCCACCCCAACACAGGGACGAGCGGCTGACGATCGCCGCAGAGAGCAGAACGCTAGGTACATTTGTACACCTCCAGCACGAGCTGGCACCTTCAGCAAAGAGGGGAGCTAGTTCAAGATTAAGTCTGAAGAAAATACAAATTGCAATCTTTGTGCGTTATAGTTACAGCAAGCAGTGAGTGGCATACAATCAGTCTGTATGAACTAGGCAGTCAATCACCAGCACGGGAGTTTCTCTACACTCATGCAAGAGCAGCGGGTGGGATTTAAGCCCCATCAAACTGTGAAATGCAACTAAAGAGAAAGAAACCCGGCATCCTTCCTCCTGTGACAAAGGGGAGCGTCTTATTGATGTGGCTTTATTACTTGGCATGACCTGGAGATGCTGACTGTATTCACGTTGTGTGTTAATGTTCCACACAGCTCCACTTCTCACTTAGGTTCAACAGCAAGCTCTGAAATCACTTTAAACTTCATGACTAAACATCGTCCCTCCTTTTACTACCCATATAAAAGCATTTTTTCCCACCAATTTGCCTAATTTCACAACTAACCCTGGTAAGCCATTCCAGATACCTACCACTCTGTGTAAAATCTTGCCCCCTCATGTTGCCTTTCAACTTCCCGCTCTAACATTAAAAGTATGTTCAAAGATCCAATTTAATGTCAGAGAAATGCATACAATATACACCCTGAACTGCTTTTTCTTCGCAACCACCCATGAGAACAGAGGAGTGCCCCAAAGAATGAATGACAGTTAAACATAAGAATCCCCACTCCAGCACCCATCTTGCATTTGACATTTCTACCCCAGAGAACAGATTCTAACCATCTACTCTTTCCATGCCTCTCCTAGTTTAAAAACCCTCTATCAGGTCTCCACTCAACCCCAACACTCTGAAGAAAACCCATATTAGTCCATCCTGTCCTTGGAACTCATATCCTATAATCCAGACAGCATCCCGGTAAACTCTTTCCACAATCTCCTTCCTCTAGTGGGATGTCCCGAGCTGTACACTGTGCTCTAAGTGTGGTCTAGCCTAAGTCTGTGTTTAGGCTGCTTTGGTCAAGTATCTGCTGTTGGGGATGTGGGATGAGTGCATCTGTGAAGCTGTAGCAGGCTGTGTCTGGCATTAACTGGCAGGGAATCCTCCACTGAGTATAGTGGAGTGGAATCATAGACCCATATCATATTTGCTTCAGTCCATGTAGGAGTCGCTGGAAGTGTGCTGCTGGCCTTTACCTTGTGAAGAGTTACTAAGTAACTCTTGACCCTCCAATGCATCTTATTCAGAGCGTTACGGAGTTTATAAAGATAAATTAGTGAGGTGTTGTTGATCAGTGACCAGGAGAGTTAATAAATACATGATCCATTTCTCCAGGAGAGCATTAAAGGTCAGACACTAGAGAAGCTGATTCAATCCATGGAATTTATTGTTCATTGTCCTTGGCCACCTTGACTCCTCCCAGTCTTGGCAAACTCCTCACCCTACCATGTATTCCCTCCTCTGCACCATGATCCCTCCCCTGCGGGCTCTCCTTGTCCATCGTGAGCGTGCTTTCTCTTACTCAACTGAGCAATTGACCATGATTTACCAATCTCTGAAAAGAGAGAATTCTTTGGTAAAGAGGAAGGTGAAGCCAATAAGATATAAAAACACATCTCGCTTTTTTATTAAGCAACTACTCCTAAACTAATTAAAATGTAGAAAGCTAAGTGAGTAGACTGCTAAAGTAATGACTGGGGTATATGAACTTTATAAAATATAAACTGCCTGAGGAAAATCTGGGAATTCTGCAACTCTTGAATTCTTTTCATTTTTCTTCAGTTGAACAATGCAAAAGATGCACCTTCTTTGGTTAATTTAACTCTCTGTTGTTGGGGGTCCTGAGGTGAATGCATCAATGAAACTGTAGCAGGCTATTGCACCGGTGACATCCAAAGTTCATTTTCGGGGCATCCTACTTCTCTCCTGTGATGCTCCGCCTATTTATAGCCTTTAGCTAATCCTCTGGGGAAGGGAATAGATGAGGAAAGTTCCCGGAGCACTGGTGATGGCAATTCAGTGGAGGAGAAGTGTCAAAAAAGCAAAACATTTCAGATATCAGAAATATGAAGTAAAAAAGGAAAACACAGCTGGTCACTTAGACAGAGAAACAGTTAAATGTTTTAGACCAATAGCCTTTTATTGAAACTTGGAAAAGTTAGAAACGACAGGCTTTTGAGATGGAGAAGAGGGGATAGAGATAGGAAAATGAAAGGGAAAGTCTGAAAATGTGGAGATCATGACCTTCGGACAAAGAATAAGGATTCTGGCTCTAGTCTGCACGTGAGAGACTTTGTCCAGCAGACGGTTGTAGTGATGGTCCTTATTTCAAAATATCTAAGCTTAAGAATATGAGATTAATTTCCGTGTTTGCTGATTTTGTGATTACCCATGCCATGGTAACTGTGGTGGTGGGATATAATGAAAAAAATCTGGAGTGGGACGGGGGAAGACAAATCGATCCACAGTGCCAGAGTGACCTTCTTCTTTGGAAGCAGGGTTACATGAATGCACAGTGGCTGACGTTCAAATGCATGAAATGACAAACCTCTGACTGATGATATTAATACCACATGCACGACGCCAAAATAGCCAACTGCGTGTAGGCGATGTGTGAACACTCAGCCACCTACTCTGGTTCTGAACCAGCTGAACCTGGGACAGAAATGCCATAACAACAGTGTACCTTTATATAGCACCTTCCAGAAGCAAATGGCACTAGGCACTTTAGATGGTAATTGAGGGGAAAGGTCTCTACAGATACAGGCATTCTAAAGCAGGAGAAAAAAACATGTTGAACATATACAGAAGGTCTGTGGTGATTGAAAGGAAATAAAAATTAGGTCAAATTCTTGCCAGAATGGGGAACTAGAAGTGGTACAGGAGAAGAAACGTATAGGGGGAAGAGACGCTGGTCATAGAAAGGATGTTACTGAATGACAGGACCTCTAATGTTTTCACTTAATAAAACTTAATACAAGAGACAACGAAAAAAATACTTGAAATGCAAAAAAAAGTGTGCAAAGCTAAGAAAATGAAAAGTTCTGGAAAGGTGAACTTGTACTTTTCAAAGTATGGGATGTCCTGAGCACCTTACAGCCAGTAGAGTACTTTCCAAGTCCAGATATTGTTGTACTTGGGAGCTGGTAGAAACATGTTTGCTCAGAAACTATCTCCTGGTCAGTGGCACTGAATATGTCAAATAGTTACTAAATCACATTGCACTTGACCTGTAAAATGCAGTTCCTTTCAATCTGGAGGCAACATTCAGCAGAGGCCAAGCACCAACAACTGAGGATTTTTCTCCAGTTGTTGCTCCATCAGTCCAAGACTGCAGGTCCCACCCCAAAAGTAAACTCTGGCAATCAGATCAGTCCACCTTGTGTCCATCTAGATGACAACTTCCTTCCACTGGGAACAACCCTTATCCACTCAGAAAAAACACGTGCTGGAAATCACAAACTATGCCCACAAAATGCTGGAGCAACTCAGCAGGTCAGGCAGCACCTATGGAGAGGAATAAACAGTGGACGATTCAAGTCGAGACCCTTCATCAGGACTGGAAAGGAAGGGGGAAGGGGGAAAAAGCTGGAAGGTGATAGGTGAAGCCGGATTTGTGGGGGTGTGGGGATAAGTAAGAAACCTGGAGGTGATAGGTGGAAAAGGTAAAGGGCTAGAGAAGAAGGAATCTGATAGGAGAGGGGAGTGGATCATGTGAGAAAGGTGAGGAGGAGCGGGCACCAAGGGTAGATAGGCAGGAGAGGAGAAGAGGTAAGAGGCTAAAGTGGGGACGAAGTAGAGGGAAGGGGGAAGGTGAATAATACTGGGAGAAATTGTTGGCCATGCTTCATTTTGGAGGGTACCTGGACAGAATATGAGGTCTTGCTCCTCCAACCTGAGAGTGGCCTCATTGTGGCAGAAGTAGAGGCCATGGGCCGACATGTCAGAACAGAAATGGGAATAAGGATTAAAGTAGTTTAGCCACTCATCCACTCGGTGTGCATTCTCACAGATGTGTGGACAAGGCATCAACTGACTGTGATGCCTATTGCAGTCTGAATGAATCTCCTCTGTAGGCCAAAGCAGAAATTAAGATGGGAAGAATGCACAAGTTACAAAGCCTAATATGTACAGGATATATCTTGGAACTGGAATTGGTTTATCACTGTCACATGTACCGAGGGACTTCGAAAAGTTTGGCTTGCACTTTTCATACAGATCAAATCGTTAGTCGGGTGATGTTTTCTGTAGCTTGCATTATCTTACTGAATACAAATTGCAGGCAGCATTGGAGTGATTTGGTATGCAGCTGTCATTAGGTTTGAGGTAAGCTTTGAGAAGACCATTCTGCACCTAACATTGACGACTGTTGTCAGCACCCGAGGAACTGCCAGCATACGTGTGTCAAATGTAGCTATGGAGATTTCCAAAATGGAGTAACTCATTTTCAAAGAAACAAATGTGTGAGGCTGGAATTAGGAGCTGGGAAAGCCGTTTAAAGAAATTATTTAGCCATAAATATCAATATTTGGGTGTAAGGAAAAGGAAAGATACTGAGAACTGTCAGTCATGTAGACTGTCTATATGTCCAGAGTGATCAGTAAGGACCATTAGTCTAAAGAGGAGTATTTAAAGAGCATTTTGACTATCTTCAAGGATTCTGATGGAGTACTGTCCCCTTTCTAGATGGCAGAAGCTCCAACAACTCTCCATATGAAACTGTCTACCCAGTAGGCACTCCATCCCCAGCCCTAAACATTCTCTCACCACTGTTGCAGTGTTGTAGAGTCTAGAGCATACATAATCAAAAAATTCACTGCTGTTACTTGTTTAGGTTAACCTGATGGTGCATCCCAACCTGAGACCTCTGTTGTCTACGAGAACACAAGCAGTAGGTGGACGTGAGCACCACCATTCACATATTCCTCTCTCCCTCTTACATAACAACAGGGCTTGAAAAAGGTAACACTGTTTTTTCATCAATGCTCAGTCTAAATCCAGGAATTCTCTCCCCTTTCGGAACTGAGCGAGCAACTTCAGCAGGATGATGGCAGTGGTTCAAGAAGGTTGCTCAGGACCATCTCATCAAGGGCAACTGAGGAAGGACAAGTAGCAGAAAATGCTGGATCTACTCAGGGAGACAGTCACTTTGTCTGACCCAAAATGAGAACTCTTTTTCTCTTCCTACAGATGCACTCCGACTTACTGAGTGTCCACAGCGTTTTCTATCATTATTTTAATTTTCTAGTGTACAGCATTTTAAAATGTTCACTTACTTGGCGATGGACAGATATTTGCCTTGCTAGTTATTAAAGGGTGATTTTTTTTTAAAAATAGAAACTAGGTTGTGTGAGTTTATGGTGCAACTATGATGGTATTTTTGTTTTTGAATAAACTTGTATTTGGACTCACATTGAAGCCTGAAGCTTGGTGGAATTAACTTTAGAAAGGATTACCAATGGAGGAAATGCAGTGAAAATGTTCCCTTACACTGTCCCACCTCACATACAGTTCAAAGAAGTACACTCTGTGTCTGGGTGTATTTTTCCACATCATGTATGAAGCTAGTCTTGATGTTTCTGTAATCAAGCCTGTTCCAGAATTATAGGCAGCCTTGCTTGTTAAATTTTAGCCTACAGGCAAATGGATTGAAGCTGCCAAAACCCTTTTTACCTCACAGTTGCATTGTTCGAGCAGGACAAGGTTCAGGTCACCTCAAAAAACTGGGTGGATCAGTATCAAGGCAAATGCAGACACTCTGCAATTTGTTAACTTAAACACAGATTTGCAGGATAATTTACTAAGTATGTAGACCAACAGACAATATTGCTCTTTTAAAAATTCCCCTTTACCCCTTGAAATATAAGTGGAAGAACTTTTTACTGAGTCCTGAAGAAGAGTCTTGGCCCAATATGTTGACTGTTTATTCATTGCCATAGATGCTGTCCGACCTGCTGAGTTCCTCCAGCATTTTGTGTGTGTTGCTTTGGATTTCCAGCATCTGCAGAATTTCTCGTATTTTTGACTGTTTTGCTGTGTCCATATATTGACCTTCAGTAATCAAATCTTCGCCACTTGTGTGTGCTTTGACTTTTGCTCAGGGTACAGAAGTAAAGTTTATTCACCAACAATGATATATTTGGATTTCTGTCCCCACTTATAACGGATAGCAGAGAAATTAAAATGTTAAGTGTTCGAACAATTACAGGGCTTATTTTGAAACTGCAGGCAACTTCTGATTTTGTTTTGACTCCTTCTCTTCTGTAATAACTAAGTTATAGGTTTGTCGTAGAGTCACCATGTTGTGGCCCAACAGTTTCATCAGTCATGGGTCTACTGCTGTAAAAATTCAATCATTCTGCAATTTTTTCCATATTCCAAGTGCTGAACCATGGTGCAACCTCACCAGTGAATAAACCACAACTGAGGCTCTTCCCCTGAACTGCAGAGCCAGTCCTTGACAACTGGAGATAGTGGCTTTAAATGTGAGACTCCAAAAAGCTTCGGCCATTCCCATTGGAAACTATTACAATAAGCTCATGACACAGGAGCAGAGTTAGGCCCTTCAGTCCATTGAGTCTGCTCCACCATTTCATCATGACTGATCAGTCTCCCTCTCAACCCCATTCTCCTGCCTTCTCACCTGTAACTTCTCACACCCTAGTTAATTAAAAACCTTATCAACCTTTGCCTTAAATACCCGGCCTCCATAGCCACCCGTCGCACCAAATTCCACAGATTCACCACCCTCTGTCTAAAGAGATTCCTCCTCAACTCCATTTTAAATGAACATCCCTCCATTCCAAGGCTGTGACCTCTGGTTCTAGACTCCTCCACTATAGGAAACATCCTCTCCACATCCACTCTATATAGGCCTTTCAACAGTCCAGAGATTCCAATTGAGATCCCACCCTCATTCTTCTAAATTTCAACAAGTATAGGCAAAGAGACATTAATTGCTCCTCATATGATAAGCCTTTCATGGATATAAACAACTAAAAGAATTTTTTTTAATTTACTAAAACTTATTAAGTCTAAGAAAAACATTAAAACATTAAAATGAGATTAACTAAATAAATTTCTTCCATCCCATCTCTAGGCTCGGAAACCACAATCAAATAAATAAGGATTTTGGTCTTTTACAAATTCTGGATAGAATAGGAGAGGGATGTTTCCAGAATAATGCCAGGGAATCCCACTACAATGGGGTTAAATAACTGGACTTTATTCTAATCAGATTTGCTCAAAGGTCAGCCAGCCTTCAACAGACATGCCCCGAACTGTACCTTAAACTACATCCTCTAACTCAGAGGCAAATATGGGGAGTAGATGCATCCATTAAATAAATAATAGTCATTCAGTACTCTTCCAGAAAAAATAGACTATTTACAGCTTGAAAGAAATAAGGGGAGAACAATAATCAGACCTCTCTTAATCTTCCATAATCAGACCTTTCCTGACTGCTCTAGGTTTGCTGAGAGATACCTCTGCATACTTGCAGACTGAACAAGGTGATTAAGGTTATTGAAGGCCAGGACTAGATTAACAGGCCTGCTTTGCCTGGGACAGAAATCAATAGCTCAAGAACATTGTTTTAAGATAATTGGTGGACATGTTTGAGATGATTTGAGGTAATTTCTTCTTACTCAAAGAGTTGGAAGGCTCTGGGAACTCACTGCCTGAAAATGTGGGAGAAGGAGAAACCCATATCTCAGTTTGGAAATATCTGATGAGCGCCCAAAGAGCCATAGTGTAAAGAATGGAGCTGAGAGCGTTGCTGGCATTTGGTAAGATGTCCCTGTCTGTGCTGTAGTTTTCTATTGTCCTATGACCCACTGGAGCATGACATTGCAGTCTCTCTCAAAACATAATAGGAGCGAAAACAGTTAATTGTCTCAGCAAACTGCAAAGGAGTCATGTTTGTGGGGATATGATATTGAGACTGTGGTTGGATCATATTGAATGGGACAGCAGTTTGGAGGGGCTGAATGGCCTGCTTTTATGGTGAAAAGAAGCATGAAGTATAGAATGATTGGCACGTGCCTCCACTCCTCTTCTTAAGCTTATGCCTGTCCTCAGCTATGGCTCATACATTGCTGATTTGTACTGAGATAAGGAGTCAGTTTCCTCCAGGAGGCCAGTCATCATGCAAGCCTAGCTTGTGAGCTCCTGACCACAAAACCGAGTCAAGAAATACATGGTCCATGGAGCTTTATGTGCCGTGAGTGATTTCTGTTTAGTGGGTGCTTCGTGGTCTGGAGGAACATCATCTCATTTCATTGTATATATGTCATCAGATGCCAATAAACTTGAATTAGAGCAGGAGTAACCAGGCAGTGTTAGAAGCCACAATTCTGGTTTGTACATTAGTTAGTAATCAGGGCTTTGAAAGCTTTAGAGTTTCTATTGTAGGCAGAAATTTACTGGGATTTTCCTCCCCGTGTCTAAACTAATACCACATTTGATAGTACAGTTTCACACTGATCTGGTGGAGAAATTGTCCAAATATGAGCCAGATGTTGAGAAAGAGAGAATTAGCCAGGTAATGGTGGTGAGAGAGATCCTCCTTCATCTACACTCACAGTCAAGAGATTGTGTCCTTTAAGATTTGAGAAGTCCATGAATACTGATCAAGACCTCATCGGTTCGGCTTGCACTGAATTGTTCTCTCCCAGTGAATCAGGGCCTCATCAGATTGATTATTCCAGTGAATCAGGACCTCATCAGATTGATTCTCTTAGTGAAACAAGAGCTCATCAGATCGATTATTCCAGTGAATCAGGACCTCATCAGATTGATTCTCTTAGTGAAACAAGAGCTCATCAGATCGATTATTCCAGTGAATCAGGACCTCATCAGATTGATTATTCCAGTGTATCAGGACCTCATCAGATTGATTCTCTTAGTGAAACAAGATCTCATCTGATTGATTCTCTTAGTAAAACGAAATCTCATCTGATTGATTCTCCCAGTGAATCAAGATCTCATCGGATTGATTATTCCAGTGAATCAAGAGCTCATTGAATTGGTCTGCAGTAAGTTGTTCTCTCCCAGTGATAGAAGACCTCATCAGAATGGCCAGCACTAACTTTATCTCCCCAGTGAATCAAGTAACACTAAAAGTTCTTAACTCATCTTTCTAAAGTCATAGTGCTTAAAAAGATGACCTTGCTTTCATCATTAGAGGATGCATATTCCAAATTCCCTCTCCTGCATTTTTAGCTCTCACCATTTCCTCTTGTTCCCCAATTTTTAAATAAAATCAAAAATCTAAGTGTGTGAACTACTTGTCCGTCTTTGCCCTTGAGAGTTAAGGCATCAAGGTTCAAGCCATTGTTTATATTCCTTGGGCAAAAACTTTCAGGATATATTCAGTTAATTACCCTACTTAAGATTTCATTGAGCAATTAGTATGTTCTTTCATTCATAATTTACTTCAGGCACAACAGAGATTGTAAATATAGAATCTTTTCACACTTTGGAAAGGTACATTTTATTCTTTTCATCACGTTGCACTGAACTTTTCATCGCAACTCCATGTAAAGGGTTCATTAGGACAAATTGTTGCTCTAAATAAAAACTTTTGATCCTACTCATTGATTGCACTTAAATAAACTACATCAATGCCTCCTCTTTGCGATTCAGTATACACAAAACAAAGCAATTTGAAAGCATTAACAATTAAATCCAGCTGCAATATGTAGCCTTTCACCTTTTTGAAGGGTGCAATATGTCCTTTGAGGGACTGGAGAAGCTGTTGCATTTAAATCTGGAACACAGTTCCAGAAGAGATGGTCCTAGACTCGCGAATCCATGGCATACATTTTGCCAGTGGCTGTTCTTCCATACTGGTAGAAGGACAGGTTGTATCGGGCAGTTCTAGCATCTGTTTGGGGAAAGAGAAATGAGTGTCATTGTAGAGAAGGTTTTGTGTGTGTGTGTTTATGCACACCTGAATATTGCTGTTTGTACTGTGTGCGTATCTGAATATTGGTGTTTGTACTTCGTGTGTGTGTGTTCGTGTGTGTGAATGCACACCTGAATATTGTTGTTGTACTGTGTGCATGCACATCTGAATATTGGTGTTTGTACTGTGTGTGCATGCACGTCTGAATATTGTTGTTGTACTGTGTGTGTGTGTCTGAATATTGTTGTTGTACTCTGTGTGTGTGTGTGTGTGTGTGTGTCTGAATATTGTTGTTTGTACTGTGTGCGTGTGTCTGAATATTGTTGTTGTACTCTGTGTGTGTGTGTGTGTGTGTGTCTGAATATTGTTGTTTGTACTGTGTGCGTGTGTGTGCGTGTGCATGTGTGTGTCTGTGTTTATACATTCCTGCATTAGATTACCAAAGTTGTGTCGGCCACGTTGTTTGCATGCTCGACACTAAACTGAAGCACTATATTCCCAGCTCTGCCATGGGAAGCGACTACCACACACACACACACAGGTAACGCTGCAAGGATGCACTTAACGCCTCATTGAAGGAATGGCTTCCGTATGGCTCCCCGTGACTCCTGGGAGACCCTGGACCATGACTGTTCAAAATGGAGAACCTCAGATCCACACACTGAGAGTGCACAGAGGCCCTGCTTAACCTCCTCACTTGTCCTGCCAATTACCCCCCGACCCATCTGAGCTTGCATTTATCATGTTGCCTCAACGGCCATCTCTGACCACACAAACTGGAATGGAAGTAAGTCATCCTTAATCCCAAGGGACAGCACAGGAAGGAGAAGACAGAAGTGTACAAGGAGAAAGGGGTGGTGGATAAAGTAATTTAATTCTGTGAAGTGATTACAGCTAATGCAGTGTGAAATACAACATTGGCCACTTCCAGGTTGTTTCACAGCCAACTGAGAATCTAACTGGAGGTTACCTTGCTATCATGAATGCCCAAGCTGTTTAAAGAGGGCTTATGGAGTGTAGGGCAGCACTGCATGGGAATGCAGCTCACATTGTCTTGCAACCAAAGGTCTCCTTGTCTTTTTTTAAGATTGCAAGAGATTGCTGGGCATTGAGAGCATCAAGCACCGTCGGTCTACCCCGTCAGTGGGTTGCCCATTGGCAGAGGCACGGGGGTGGCTGGGCTTGGTGCGGACCGTGTGGCTGCCTGCCACGGGGCGCGAAGATGGTGTGCGGTGTTACAGCGAGCGATTGCCTCAGATGTTTTTCTCGTGCTCGCGATCCCCTGTCGCCCACTGGTAACGCGGAGCACTGCAAGACCGACAGCTGGAGAGCTTGTGTGGCCTTGGTTGTAATGAGGGCTGCGGTGTTGCCTGTTGCAGCCACCAGGAGGGGAGACACCGGAGGCAGTGCGGGGTGGTGCTGCTCTCCAATGTTGGCCCGGAGGAAGACAAGCTGGATTCCCTAGGTGTCTGCATGCGCATATCCATCTGTGGACTGTTGAGAGCTCGCCCCTGCAGACGGCACTCATGCTCCGTCAGTCTATGGAAATTTCACTTAGTAACGGGCTATATTATTTGTTTGTGCATGACTGTATGTTTACTGCTATCTTATAAGTGCTAGTGCTGTGTATGATCATCAGTACTGTGTTTTGCACCCTGGTCCTGGAGGAACGCTGTTCCGTTTGGCTGTATTCCTGGGTATTGATGTATGGTTAAATGATAATTAAACTTGTGGTTGTCGCTTCTGGTGTTCTGGGATGCCAGTTAGGTGGTTGGGATACTTACCTCTATCTTTCCCCTCCCTCCCAATTCCAGCCACCCTCCCACTCCCAAAACCCCTTGAACACAGCAGCTTGCAATCTTCGAATGCTTTAGAACTTTTAGGTAAGAATGTAGGAACAGAGAGAATTACTGTGGAATGAAATAATTTAACTCACCTCTGAAGAGGTAAAGGCAGCAGGTTAACATGATGGAGGCTAGGAAACAGCCCGTTGATCCGGCCATCCCCAGCCAGCAGGACCACCCGAATTCATACTGAATTCCCAAAAACACGTGCTGCAGGACCAGAGTAGCTCGCTCCACGTACACATCCACGGCGTACCATACAGATCCAATCATACCTGGGACACCTGTAGACAGTCAGGCGCCTCGTCAACATATTCCATCCCCCTTCAGGCTCAGCAAAGACACGAGACAGAACTCAGATGCCGGAGGCTCCCCCAGCCACGGCTGGCGAGGAGTTGGGAGTTGTGACCACTTCAGTGGAAGGGTCTGAGGAACTTCAACGATATGGAAGTAGTTTAATGGAAAGTTCACGAACAAGAAGTAAATGCAAGTCATCAATATACTCAGCATCCTCAATGTCCTGGCTTTAAGGCTGCTAGTGATTCTCTTGATTTTCTGGGCAGACCCAGCTCTTTAAAAGGAACATCATGACATCGTTGTCACTTATGAGGATGGGGGCGTCTAAGGAGAGTGAATAGCTGGAGTTTTCATTCAAAGAAATGGGACTCACTGGTTTCCCGTGATACCAATGCCAGCAGTCATTGAAATATTTCTCAGTGCCTGTTCCCTTCCCATTGGTAATCATTTTTGTTTCTCTATTACCAGCATTCTTTCCTCCGTTTACTATCATATCAGTTTAAAGCTTTATCTCAGGGAATCCTGATGCTGACCCTACTGTCTTGCAGGCATTATATTGGCTTGAAGATGAACAATGTCAAATTGCTTCTGTCGGGTCCAAAGGATATTCCATGTCTTAATATCTTAGAGTATTAAGCTGGGGATATTCCCTGACTCCAGACCCTCTTTAAACTATCTTGGTTCCTGTTTCACATACACATTTTGAAAAAGTAATGAACAGCTTATGTCATTGTGCTTAAAATCATTTTTAATCCCTTCCATTTTTCCTGAAGATATTGACCTGCTGGGTTCTGTAAGATCCTGTAACTCTTAGTGAAGCCTAGCTTTCACTGATTGACGTTGTAACATACCAATCAGAAACTCTAGACTTGGATGAAAACTGAGACTATTCAGCAATCCGAGGCATTGAATTAATTCCTGACTCTCGCCTCGCTGGATGTGAGCACTTTGCCTCAGTGAGTGGGTTCTGGGTTGATTGTCCCACCTTGCTGCATGGAATATGGAGGGAGATGGCAGCAATTCTACATATCACTGAGTTCAGGTGCTGGCAGGATACTCCTGCTCAATGGTCCTCAGATCAACAGCAGGCTGGCACGTACCAACCAGTCCTTCAGGAGGCCACCTCAGTTACTTAATCACACGTCTTTTTGGAAATAAGCTACTAGATCAACGAAGGGAGTCAACCTTACCTCCAATTCCAAAAATGAAACCTGCCATGTAGCAGATCCGTAATTTAATCTGAGGTTCATCTCTTAGTATCTTCACACAGTCCAATCCCAAAACTAATATAATGAGTGCAAAGCTGGCAAGAATGTCCGCCGTGATCATAAGTGCTCGAGTCAACACTATCTTCACTGGAAGAAAACAAGGGTAAATTTTTTTTTTAAACTCTCTGTGCATATACATGTTTAACATCAGAAATGTCTCCACATAGTGAAGCTTCTCCCTCATCCTCTTTGACCACTAGTATTTTTCCAGTATTTAGCAGTCTCCAAATGGATTCAGTAACCTGGCCTCAAAACTGTTCCTGACAACCGTTCTCAAATGCTCTCGGGATGTCACGGCTGCTGGAAAGGCTGAAATAAGGTGGTGGCGCCTCCTAGGGGCACTTGTCATACTTTGCCAGAGTGGGTGGATTAATCAGGAAGGCAGTTAAAAGGCAACCTCGTTGCTGTGGAATGAGAATCACACACTCCCAGACCGATCAGTCTGATAGGTTTCCTTCCGCAAAGGGCATTAGTGGGCCTTCTATCTAAAGATACGGTACTGGTCTCTCTGCTGATCTGTTTTGTACAACTCCAGATAAATAAATGCATAATCTATCCTGAAGCATCTCTGCAGTGGTCACTAAGTCCTGGAATGCTATCTTTCAAGTAAATTTTACCGGTAAATGTTCGTAAGTTGTGAAACTTTTCACATAAGTTCAGTAGGGTTTTCCCAGGATCCGAATAATGTTTGTCTTCCAACCATTTGCACAGATTAACTGGCCTTTGTATCATGGCTACTTCTGAGAGCTAATGGCAAACATGTTTGTTGTTGTTTCCCACTTTTTATCGTTGGTTGAATCTTGTGATTACTGTTGAATATCTAGTACACCTTCACACTTAACATGCTTTGGTGTTATATTTTCCTGTGGACTTGCTCTTTATTATTTCTATAATCAGCGCTGCTCTCCAACTCTGCATTCCCGTGACTTAACCCTCCTTGTTTTCCACTTACTTCGCCTAGCAACTTATCCCTTTTCCCAAACTTCCTTGCTCTTAATTTTCTACACAGCTTGGGGCTGATTATTTTCGTTATATCACTGAGTCTTTTAGAGCAAGTTTTCTTTTTTTTTTTGGGTCCCATTAAAAGCAAATTGCATTTTTATTTTATTTAGAGATACAGTACAAAATAGGTCCTACAAGCCACACCGGTCAGCAACCCCCAATTTAACCCTAACCTAATCACAGGACAATTTAGAAAGACCAATTAACCTACTCACCAGTTCATCTTTGGACTGTGGAAAGAACCCAGAGAAGAATCCATGCGTTCCACAGGGAGATGTATAAACTGCTCAGAGAGGGCACCATAATTTTACACATAATTTGCCCTTGAAATTTCTTCAGGGTCTCTCAACCCTGTTAATGGTAGGGGTATATGGCATAAAAAAGGTTGGGAGCCCCTGTTGTAGAGTCTGGACGTTGAAGATTCCCAGCCTTGATCTTTCTTTAATATTCCCAGTAACCCTGGCACGGGATGGAATTTTCCCCCATTCTGTGGTCAGGAAAATCCAAAATGAAACTAGTTAGAGTTGTCTCGGCCTCTGAGTAAAGTTCAGTCACCACCATGAATTCTTCAGCAAACTATGTTAGATTACTTGAAGATAACTGATGTGAAGTTCTTGTTCTGTAGGTGGAGTCTTTGTCTGTGGGGGATAAGCATATCTCTAGTGTATCCAATCTCCAACAGACCACTCTTCACATCATTCACATTAACTAATTTATCACTCTTGCAAAAGATCTGTGGGCTATTAGTTGCTCTGGAATTGGATGAGGATGAAGGAAATGCGGAAAAGATCTGTGTGAGGATATAACGTCTCTGTTCAGATTTTCAAAGCAGCTGTATTGTTGCTACTTTTCTGACTTGTTTTTGGAATATTGGAGTTTGTCAGCTGCCTCCCAGAGTTTATTTTGCTCCTGTTTCCCAGTCTTGCACTTCAGAGGGTGTATTTGTGAATCATCGACCATCTACCCCTCAGCCATCAGGTTCTTGAATAAAAGGGGATAACCACACCCACTTGCCCCATCACTGAAATGCTCCTACAATCACTGATCATACTTTAAGGACTTTTTATGTCATTAGCTCATGTTCTTCATACTTAATTATATCTGCTTTTGCACGGTTCGTTGTCTTCTGCACTCTGGTTGATCTTTCGTTGATCCTGCTATAGGTTTGCTGACTATGCCCACAGGAAAATGAATCTCAAGGTTGTATATGGTGACATGTGGTGAAGAGGAGGGTGGTGCTTAGTTATGATGGCACAAAAACAGCAACTCCTTTGCTTGCATCTTCGGAAACAGCTCTATTTCCATCTTTAATATCTCTATTTTTCCCCTTCAGGGTTCTTTTGAGGACCCTGACCTGGAGTTACACACTGACTTCGGTTCTTTGCGGGAATGGGACCTGTTCTCGGGGTTTCATGACGGGTCGTTATCCAACATGCCAAAGGTGTGGCCTAAGGGCTTAGCTCACGTTTGGTGGTCAAGATTTCGTGGCTCTGGAGATAGGCAGATCGAAAGTTCGTGTCCCGGCAGGAGATCAGTGTATCGTGGGAGTCAGAAGATCTCTGGCTTTGTGCCTAGAGACTCGAGATCTTTGGGCAAAGAGCTCGGAAAAAACAAAGCAACGGACTTCTAACATCGTAAACCAGTGAGTTGTTTGTTATGTCTCCTCTCTCGCTATGAAACGGAGACACATCTTTCTCCCTTATTAGGGAGCAAGAGAGCCTGTGTTATGTCGAATACTGGGTGAACGAGTCGTCTATGGGGTACTGCAAGCCTGTGTCTTTGTTGTTGCTTTGCTGCGGGCTTGAGTGCTCGGTGATGGGTGCCAATGCTTTGCTGTTGCTTACGTGCAGGAGGGAGGGGAGCTGGGGGGGGTCTTTGGGTTTCTAAAATTTAACTGTCGCTCATTCTTTGGGGCACTCCTCTGTTTTCGCAGGTGGTTGTGAAGAAAAAGCATTTCAGAATGTATATTGTATACATTTCTCTGGCATTAAATGTACCTTTGAAACCTTTGAAACATGTACTTTGAACTTTGAATTTTGAATAGCTCTCAAAAGTATCCTTAACGCTGTTTAAGTTAACCAGTCTTTTACTAGAAAAGGAACATTTGTATGTGTACATCATCTTTTATATCCTCAGCACTTCCCGAAATGCTTCAAGCCAATGAGTCACTTCTGAAGCCAAAGTTACAATGTAGGAAACCGAACAGCAATTCAGTACTCTATAAATGGTCAGTTAATCTGTTGTTAATCTGCTGGTTGGAGGATGAATGTAGTTTAGGACATGGTGAACCCTCCAATCTCTTTAAATTACACCTATAGTTTTTCATCCATTAACACCACCACATCACATACAACTATTGGAAGGACAGCACACACAAATATACAGTATTCTGAAGATTCTCCTTGGATTACAAACTATATACCCACTTCACATTCTGACCCACAACTGCCAAATTCTGAAATGAGAACACAAAATAAATTGGCCAGAATTGGACATGTAAGTGTTCAAATTTGTTTGAAAGGGTAAAGCCTTGTTAATTATGGTACATGTTGTGAATCATGAACTTTGCTGACATAGATTTCTGCCCCATTTCTCCATCTTATTTTAAATAATTACATTTGCTTTATGTCCTTTCAATAGCACTTCACATCACATTAATTCTCCTGAAAGGCATTAATTACTAATGACAGAGAGAAAACCAGGGAATATTTGGCAGCCGTTACGATTCTTACAATAGTAGAACATTGGCCTACTTTTCAACAGGAGTACTTACCTACATAATGCTTTCAATTTGATTGTTTTAGTAACAGTTTTCCACACTTAAAAATCACATTCTACAGACTAGGTGTGCAACAGATGTCCCTCTAATTTGTTCGATGGACAACTGGTTCAATGTTTCAAGCATCTGTTCTTCTGTAGGTACTTACGTGGATGTTCTGCTAATATGGAGTCATATTGATCACACGTCCTGATCCCATCCATGGAATTTGTGACACACTCCCACCACAAACCCCTGCATTTTTGGCTGACCTGGGAATGTGAGCCAGAAACAGAGTTATGAACACTTGTGTCTGTTTCTCACCAGTCAGACTCCAGTTATCTCCGCCACCGGTGTTCCAAGTTAGCCTGGGCATTTCCGTACAGCCCAGCTGAACACTAGTGACTACAGGCCAGCCTGACCATACTAGATCCCACACTGGTGCGAGTGGGAGAGCTTCAGCTTCCCAGCTCCAAAGACCTGCGTTCAAACCGAACCACCAGAGCTGTGTGCATGGAGTCTGCACACTCAGTCCGTGACTGTGTGTGTTTCTATCTCAGTACTCTAGTTACATCCTACGTACCAACAACGTGAGGGCTGGTACATTAACTGGCCATGGAAATTGGTCCTAGTGTGTAGACTAGAAGAACGTGGGGAGATGACGGGAATTTGGGGAGAATAAACTGAAATTCAAGTTGGATTAGTGTAAAATGGGCACCTGATGCTTAGTGTGCACTTATTGGGCCAAAAGGAATGTTTCTACCCCTGTGCCCACTGAATGCACACCAACCATCTATACTGATCAGCAGGCCAGCCAGAATAACCTATAATTGTTGGAATTAACAATATCTGGCCATTAAAGTCTTCCATTCTGTTTGCTTCATCTCACCATAGAGAAACATGCAGAATGGTCTGGTTGTGGCTTTGATTACTTTATTCATTAAATTTTCTAAACCCATCACCTCATCGTCTATGCCCTCTCCAGATAATTGTCCCAGAGTCAAAGGGAAGCCACTGGTATCTCGCCAAATGCTGTTCCATTGGAGTAGTTTTTCAGAAGCCATTGCTGTCTTCTGTTAGTAAAGTACTTGCCTGGGAAAGGTATCTGGGATGTGGGTGGGAACAGGAGTACTGAGTAAAAATCCATGCAGTCATAGGGAAAAGGTACAAATGCACATGGACATCACTGGCAATCCGGATTGAATGCAGGTCTTTGCACCTGAGGCAGCAACTTTACTGGTTGTGCTACCGTGCCATCATAGATAGATAGATAGATAGATACTTTGTCCATCCCAAAGGAAGGAACGATGTCACAATAGCATTACAAGTGCACAAGTATACAAATATCAGAAGAGAAGTAAGAAAGAATAAAAAAATAAGTTACCCCCAGCAGTCTAACAGGAGGGGATCATCACTTCCCTGGCCATAGGTTGATTCATTACAAAACCTAAAGGCCAAGGGCAAGAATTACCTCCTATAGCGCTCTTTGGAGCAGTGCAGTTGTCTTAGTCTATTACTAAAGTGCTCCTCTGTTCAGCCAAGGTGTCATGCAGAGGGTGAGAAACATTGTCCAGAATTGCCAAGATTTTCTGTAGGGTCCTTTGTTCTACCACAGTCTCCAGTGTGTCCAGTTTGACTCCCATAACAGGGCCCTTGCACAGAATTACCATACATCACCCAGTCCCAGTTCATCCTACTTCTTATCCACCCACCCTCCTCTTCACCCTCTTAAACTCCACTGGTGTTGATGTTAAATCAATTGTGAGTAGCCTTGAGAGAACACTTCCTCATCACCCCTTGTGAGATCCTGATATGTACTCAATCCCAGTGTTTAGAGCAGAGATTGGCATTAAGGTGGGTTAGCCACGCAGATGATGGTGGGTAATGTTGGAGGAGATAGATTGTAGGAATATCCTCTGGAAAGAACAATGCGGAAGTTAGGGTCATAAAGTACTAAAGAGTACAAGACCTTTGACCTATCTAGTTCATGCTAACCATCTAAAATGGATCTGTAGAACCTTTTCCAAAAAAAGACAAGTTTAGATGTTCTGACTGTGGGAATGGGAAGGACATCCATGCTTTTGACATACCCATCTCCCCTCCCCAATCAAGACTTCCAGATCTTGCCCAATTGGCTGTCAAACCATGTTTCTCATAGTGTTAGTGTGTATTCTGGAGATATGCAAAATAGCAAATATGAATTTCAATAGCAATCAGTCTTCGGGTCTGAATACGAATTGTAGATTGATGCAGCTCAGAACAAAAGTCTTCCTGAATTTTTCCTGAGTAAATTGCAGACCTGGAAACACTGAATTGGCCTGAGATATCTGCACAGAACAGGCCATTCATGTTCTCAAGTTCATGCCTCCTATCTACCACTCATGTACGTAAATCTTACACTAAATCCCTTTTCTTAAATCTCACTACATTTCCATCAATCTCCCTAGATTCTTCCAGTCACTCACACACTAGCGACAATTTACAGTGACCAATTAATCTATTGAACTGCACATCTTTGGAATGTGGGAGGAAATCAGAGCACTCAAAGGAAACCCAGGTGGTCACTGACAGAGCGTGTGAACTCCATAAAGACAGCAACAGTGGTTGGAAAATAATTTGAGTCACTGAAGCTACGAGTACACACAATACCCACTGCTTAATCCAAATGAGGTTTAAGTCTGTCTTGATTGGGGCCCATGTACTATGGCATTTTGAGGCTACAATGATATAATACTGATGCTTTTCTTTTGTGGATCACATATCCAGCATCTCTTCCTCATGAGAGTGGCCAAATAGGTTTTATCAAGGCATACTGTCACCATAACCAAACATGGGATGTTTTAACGGGGCTTATACTGGCTTGGCCATGGTTTGGAGGTTTGCCTGCCTCAATGACCCAGAGTGCTATGTTGGCTGGAATCAGGGCTTTACGCTTTGGCTTTTGATAGGATCACCCATGCTGAACAGGTTAAAGGGTAGAGGCCAGGTTAAGAGTGGTCCTCCAGGTTTGGATGTTCAGCTTAGGGCTAACGACCCTGACTGGTAAAACAAAATTGTTACAGAAACAGCAATGAAGAATCCTTCTACATCTGAGTGTGACAGTATTCTTGAGTCTCCACCTGGGATTTGCATGACTGACAGTAGTGAAAACCACGAGGAAGCTGCTGACATGATGAAGGAAGCCCTGAACACTGCCAGAGATGGAGGACCTTCATTGCTGCCCTAAAAAATACTGGCATATTGCCCATATATAATCCATTACATAATGTTTTAACATGGTTTTATTACAAAAAATAATGGTTACAGAATAAATGCAACTTGTGCCATCATCAGAGCATATTTTAAGTGCAAATTAAGGCAATTAATTTACTGCCACTGGCATGCAACAGTAACTTAGGTAATAAGCATTCATTTAAAGGCTTTGCTTTTTGCTAACAGACCAAAAGTGAAAAAATAGGAGGGTGAATTGTGAAATCTATCCCTTTTTTCCTAATTGATGAGATTATTCAATTTAGCTTCTCTCCTACTCAGCTCCCTGCAGAATACTTTGTAATTCACTTACTAATTTGTCTATTTTGCGAGACAATACACACAATGGAGACAAATTCACAAATATCAGTAAATCCTCTGTCATGAAATGTTATGAACTTTGATATTTAATTTCTTCAGTTGCCATGAATCCAACAGGGTTGACTACAGTAAATCTTACAGAACATTCAGAAATGCAAGTTCCAAGTCCCATTTAAAATATTGTAGATCAGGGTTTATTGCATCCCCTGAAAGAATAACCCTGCATTTAATTGTCTCCCCAGTGCTCTCCTATGATAACTCAGTGTCGCAGGGCAGTGGTCATTACCGTTGCCCTCTCCCCACTAGACAGGAGCTACAGACCAGCGTTCGGCTTGCCGACATAGGACAAGTGCAGATGACAAAAGACAAAGAACTCTGATGATGCCTCTTTACAACAACGCCTCTTAGTTTCAAAGCTTGTGGACATAACCTTGACTTTGTTGGTACCTTTGACAGCTATAAAATATTGCATATCATCTTAAAGCCAAATAATTATATTTGATGAGCAGGTGCCATATAGAATTGCAGGAGCAAAAAAATTATATACCGTAAGATCCCACAGACAGCAATGAGACTATGCCTCCGAACTCTGTTTTACTGCTTGGTTAAGCAATAACTATTTGCCAGGGTACCTGGGAGAATGACCCTGCTCTTCAAAATGGCACGACAGTGCCGTTCACCCGTAGAGGCACAGCAGGTAATGGTGTTACGTTTCTTTGGAAGGAGGGTACCCTTGGTGCTATCTTGATCTTGTGGTGCATACTGTATCTCTGGGATGGAATCCAAAACTCACAACCACAGCATTACAGAGGCTAGGCCACTTCCTTAATACCCTCTTGAGCACCCCAGTATCCAAGAGTGCTAGGAATCAGAACAACGAGCTCCTTAAGATACTGGTTTGCAAAACTCAGGAGACTGAGGCTGACTAGGTGGAGAGAGCGACGGAGTGGGTAATAAATTGCAAAAGCAGCAGGTGCTCACTCACCTCCAAACTATCGTCTGCATTCACCATCCAACAATCCGTCCAGGTCGCCACTATCAAGAAAAACGTTGACACAAAGGCCAGACTGAAGGACATAAGTTGCAGCATAAAAATCATCTTCACTCTAGGCTGGAGCACTGAAGGAAAAGAATATTCATTGTTAGAATTTTTAATGAAAGGGAATGGATTCAAATGTCAAAACAAAATACCCTGATCCATTCGCTCGTTTGAGTTAAACATGTAATTATGATAAAAATTATTTGAAAGAAAAGGTTTACACCAACATTACCTCCGCCCGACACTCTCAGGAATCATTGTAAATATTCAGTCACTTTCAGAGCCACAGGACCTAATTATTCTGACCTTCCTGTGCTCAGAGACCCATAAAAATCCATTGTACAGCCGGAAATTTTGACTTGACAGCTAGTTTGAGCTGGAAAAATCCAGACAGCCCATTCACCTCTTTATCGCTTGAATATTTATTCACTCTTTTGTGCTGGGATTTCTATGCGACTTTTACCCGCTGTAGTAGTTCTTCGATCAGATAAAGAAATATAACATTTCATATTCTCATTTCATTACAAGAATATTCAAACAATTTCACAAATTTTCCTTCCCTCTTACATACCTGTTGCCCAGCTCTTGCACCCTGTAATCCCTCAGAGACCCAGCAACAAAGGACAAATGTCAAAGGTACATTGGACACTATAAGTTGGGCTGCAGTGCTGATTCTGTCCTCAACCAATAGTATGGATGCATATTCACTCCCTAACTTTGTGACAGTGACTTGGGCTGTGAGCTCCTGTGACACTCCTGGTGGAGCGTTGACTACGTTGTCCCAACTCAGCACAGACTGAGAATCAAACCTGGAATCCATCTGCTCTATGTTATCCTGCCCATTAAAGGGAGCATGGGCTCGGAAAATTTGCAACACAAGAGGTCTCTGCACCAATTAAAACTGGGCTAGCCAATCCAATCCCATTCTCCTGCACCAGGCCCACAGAAAACACTCAAGCCATGTTGAAATGTGGTGAGAATTCCTGCCTCTGTCACCACTTCAGCCAATTAATTCCTTACCACTCTCTGGGTTAAAATATTTTCCCTCATCTCCTCCTACTCCTTCTACCAGATGATTTAAAATCCTGAGCCTTAATTTAAGACCCCTTTCCTGAGGAAAACAGATCTTTCTTTTGTTTGGATTTGAATAAATGAGTACTTGATGATCATGGGGGCAGTTTCCATGCTATAATATGAGTATGATTCTTTTTCCACAATAATGCTGATGCACCATCAATAACGCACTCTGAGACGTAAAGGCGAGATATCGGCTTTTATTGACTGGAAGAAGGAACAGGCAGTGAGTGACCACCATACTACATCCTGGAGACTGAGAGGCCGGCCCCAGGCCTCGATCGCCTTTATACAGGGGTCTGTGGGAGGAGCTACAGAAGCAGTCAGCAGGGGACGTGTCCAGACAGGCACACGTAGTTCACCACAAATGCTAAATCTAATTGAATTATGATCATTGCCACAGATATTCCTTCCCCCCACTTCAGTTTCATTCCATAAAACCAAATCCAGAATTGACCCTACATTTGTTGGAGTAGCTGAGTAGTAATGAGCCTACTAAAGAGTTTTGTGAAAGCAACTTAGTGACGTGAGCCACGTATCACTTTTTACTCTCTGTTAACAGTAACACATTGGAAGTGTCCCACTATTACTGCCCTACTGTTAGAAATCTGTTTGCACGCCTGTCCTATGACTTCCCTCAGACTAGTTAGGGGTGTCTAGATTAGTGCTAACAGTGTGATTGCCTTTTTTTTGGTTTATCATTTCAATCCAAGCATCAGAACTTGGTGTCCTACCTGACTTCAAGGAACTGCAGAGTTGTGAACACACCAAGTGAAAACCAACCTCCCCTCCATTTCAGCCCACATAATCAAAGGCCCCTCTCATGCCGGTCACTCTCTCTTCTTCTCCCTTTAATCCTCCCAAGATAAAAATGCTTGAAAACATGCACCCCAAGGACAGTTTCTATGCTGTAATGTAAGGTACCCTCTCTCTGATACCCACATAATCTGACTTCCTCACTCCCTATGGCATCTAGATTGTGGAAACCAAAAGGAAAGTTTATGGTTTTGTGGCTTGGCCAAACATATTTCGACAGATGTACCATGGAGAGCATTCTGACTGGCTGCATCATTGTCTGGTATGGAGGCTTCAGTTCATAGGACCAAAAGAAAGTGCAGAGGGTTGTAGACTTAACCAGCTCCAACATGGGCACAAACCTGCCCACCATCGAGAACATCTATAAAGGCAGCACCTGAGGAAGGCAGTACCATTATAAATGATCCTCAACATCCTGGACATTCTCATTATTACCATCGGGATATACAGGAGCCTAAAGACCCTCACTCAACATTTTAAGAAAAGCTTCTTGCACCCCACCATCAGATTTCTGAATAGTGGGTACTTTCTGTGCCACTTCTTAATAATATTCATTTCCAGGAGGTGATAATGATAATAATTACGATTTTTTTAATAAA
Source organism: Hypanus sabinus (assembly GCF_030144855.1). NCBI lineage: Eukaryota > Metazoa > Chordata > Chondrichthyes > Myliobatiformes > Dasyatidae > Hypanus > Hypanus sabinus. Next base: position 16,289,865 of record NC_082732.1, read on the forward strand.
ACAGAAATGGATTGCTAAGTTGGAAAGATACATTAATTTGATTGCACTAATGATAAGCAGTTGAAGTATACTGAGTGAATTGAGCAGTATTTTGAAGCAAATGTAATATCCAATGAGAAGTAAGTGTCAGATTTTCTGAGGGCAATTGGTAAAGGGGCATAGATTTTGCTTAGACATTTGATGCTCCAACCAAAGCAGCTAAAATGGGCTTTGTTGATATCATCATTGTAATGCATGAACATTTAGAACTGAAACCATGACTGACTGCAGAACATGTTGGATTTCTAAGCAGAATCAAAAGGAAGGAGAATCTATTTCAGCTTATGTGGCTGAACTGAAGAAATTGTCCAAGCCTTGTCAGCTCAGTGATGTGCTAATATTGCACCGAGAGATTGTTTAGTTTGTGAAATCTTACCAGAAAGAATTCAAGAAAGGCTCCTAATTGAAGCACAACTCACATTTAAAAGAGCAGCTGAAATCACTGTATCAACAGGAACAGCAGCCAAAGACGCAATAGAGGTGCAGTCAGGAATAAAAGTAAGCATGAACAAATTTGCAGCCTGTACAGAAATCTGCCTGGTCAAACAAATTATGTTACCATTGAGGCAGGGGCTCACATACACCAGACCAACGCAGGCTTAAAGGAAAAACTTACAGAAAATGTGACAAGGTTGGACACCTTCGAAGAGAGTATCAGGCAGACAATGGACTGCACAGGGAAGAGAAAAAGATAAAAATTCAAGTGGCAGTTTCAGAAAGAGCAGTACTCTGCATGCTGTTGATGAAAACTCTGATAATGATGAGTGGTACAGGACTGAGAAGCCTTGAGATTTACAACGTGAAAACTAACGAGAGGCAAGAAACAACACACACAAAATGTTGGTGGAACACAGCAGGCCAGGCAGCATCTATAGGGAGAAGTGCTGTCAATGTTTCGGGCCGAGACCCTTCGTCAAGAGGGACAAGAAGATGGCTTACACTAAAAGTGAACTGAAAATTAATTAAAATGGAATTGGACACTAGCTCAGCTATTTCAGTCATTTCACAAAATGAGTTTGAATGACATTTCCAAGACACAGAGCTGAAGCCTGCAGATGTCCAATGAAGAACTTCTACTGAAATGAGAGAACTCCTGTTATTACATTCATAACAGTGAAATACAACAACCAACAAACCACATTGGGCTTGTATATGTTAAAAACAGAAGTGCCAGCATTGTGGGGTAATGAGTGGCTGAGAAAACTACAACTTGATTTGAGATCCAGCCATCCCCTGCAAGAGAGTCAACTGAAAGCAAACTAAGAAAGGTATAGATGATGTTAAAGCAGCATTCATAGGAAATGTATCAAACATTTCAAGGGTAAAATAGTGTTAAACAAAAATGACACTCCCAAGATTTACACATCCTGCCCAGTTCCTATACCATCTGTGATAAAGTAGCCAGTGAGCTAGATCACATGGAGGCTGAAGGAATTCTTTCCAAAGTTGAGTGGAGTCCATGGGCAACACCAGTGGTCCCAGTATCCAATAAAGATGGGTCTTTCAGGATCTGTGATGATTTTAAGGTCACCATCAACCCAGTAATGAATGCAAATCTCTGCCCAAGATAGAGGATATATTTGCAAACCTTTCCATAGGAAAACACTTCTGCAAAGAGGAATTAGCTGAGGCCTCGCAACGCACACAAAATGCTGGACAAATTTGGCAGGCCAGGCAGCATCTATGGGAAAGAGTACTGTCCATGTTTCCTGCTGAGTTCCCTCAGTGTTACCCGGATGACATTGTTGGTACTAGCGAAGATGTCAAGGAACATCTCCAAAAATCTCAAAATAGTGGTAAAACGAGAAAAAGATATTGGGCTCAGAGCACAATGCAACAAGTGTTTAGTCTTTGAATCAAGCATCACTTAATGTGGTCACATCATTGCCTCACAAGCATTTCACAGATGTGCTGAGAAAATTGAAACTGTTTTGGATGCCACAAAAGGTCAAAGGATGTGTCATAGTTGTGGCCCTTCTTTGAATTTGTCAATTACTATATAGGAATGTAAGAACAGGGTTTCAGTATTCAGGTAAATTAGGAAAATTATGTTGCTGCTGAACGCTGAGAGAGAAATTGTAGAAAACCAACAAGATGGTTTTTTAGAGCCACTTGTGTTTGAGCACACTACGGGGTGAGCTATTCTGGATAGCTGTTCTGTAATGTACTGGATTTGATTAGAGAGCTGAAGGCAAAGGAGCCCTTAGGAGGCAGTGATCATAATATGACAGAATTGAATTCACCCTGCAATTTAAGAGGGAGAACCTAAGTCAGATGTATCGGTATTGCAGTGGAGTAAAGGAAATTGCAGAGAGGAGCTGGCCAAAGTTGATTGGAAAGATACACATGCAGGAATGATAGCAGAGCAGCAATGGCTGGAGTTTCTGGTAGCAATTCAGAAGGTGCAGGACAGATACATCCCATAGAACAAGAAGAATTCTAAAGACAGGATGACACAACTGTGGCTAAGGAAGGAAGTCAAAGCCAACATAAAAGCATAACAGAGTGAATATAGTAGAGCAAAGATTTGTGGGAAGTTGGAGGATTGGGAAACTTTTAAAACCCAACAGAAGGCAACCAAAAGGGGGGAAAAGATGAAATACGAAAAGAAGCTAGCCAGCAATATCAAAGAGGATACTGAAAGCTTTCTCCGATGTACATAGAGTAGAAGAGCGGGAATAGTAGAAATTGGGCCAGTGGAAAATGACGCTGGAGAGGTATGATGGGATCAAGAAAATGGCGGACAAATTGAACAAGTACTTGCTCAGCCTTCACTATGGAAGGCACCAGCACTATGCCGGAGGCTTAGGAGTGTCAGGAGGCAGAAGTGAGTACTGCTACTATTACTAAGGAGAAGGTGCTTGGGAAACTGAAAGGTCTGAAGGTTGATAAGTCACTCAGACTAGATGGTCTACACACTGGTGTTCTGAAGGGGGTAGCCAAAATGATTGTGGAGGCATTAGTAATGGTCTTTCAAGAATCACTAGGTTCTAGCATGGGTCCAGAGGAGTGGAAAATAATAAATGCCACTCCGCTCTTCAAGAAGGGAGTGAGGAAGAAGAAAGGAAATTATAGACCAGCTAGCCTGACCACTGTGGTTGGGAAAACTTTTTCTGCCGGTCAGGGTGCTAACGTGGGTAGTACAGCTGAGTTTCTGACCTATTCTGCTACTGCGTTACAGACGACGGCACAGAGCTGAAGTGTGATTAGGATCTGCAGCAGGTGAGGACACTGGTGGTAGTTCTCAGGGACAAGAGTAAGTGGGAGCAGGGGGGAGCTCCGAGGAATGGAGGTGACAAAAGAAGGCATGATGTCCTCAACAGCTGTGGAGTTAGGCCAAAGGGATGAAGACACTGGCTTGTAACACCATGAACATTTGGGCCATAGATCAAATGTCACGATAGTCTAGTTGTGTTTCACACTGCTCAATAGTGGAGCATAAAACATAGGAGCAGAATTAGGCCATTTTGACTATCAAGTCTGCTCGGTCATTCCATCATGGCTGATTTATTATACCTCTCAACCCCCATTCTCCTGCTTTCTCCCATAACCTTTGCCTTCTTGACTAATCAAAGCCTATCAACCTCCACTTTAAATATACCCAATGATTTAGCCTCCACAGCTGTCTGTGGCAATGAATTCCACAGATTCATCACTCTCTGGCTGAAGAAATTCCTCCTCATCTCGGTCGAAAAGGACATCCTTCTATTCCGTAATAAATTCAATAATAATTTGCATATCATTTCTGCACATTTAGCGTTTCATGCCCAACAAGCGGTTGGACAGTTTAGAGTCTGTGGAGAGGTCAAGTGGTTTTTGATGCCAAGCTGTGAACAATCAGTAGACATGTGGAAACTGATGTGCATTTGATGGGTGATGTTGCTGTGGGTCAGCAGGTAAATGAGAGGATGGACGGCCCTTGGGTGAATGTTAGGAGAAGCATTCTAAGTATGGGAAAAGAGACGATTGTTAGATCCACACAGGTTTTGACTGATAGATAAAAATAAGACTGGCAAGTGAGACCCAGCTCAGCTAGGTGAGAATGGAGAAACAGAGAAAAATGATATGTTCAATCTATTAAGGGCAGCAGGTGGGTTGCGAAGAGTAAAGGATAAATCCTCTTTTACATTTACTCCAGATGCCATTTGATGTAAGGGATTTTGATGGTAACCGTTTTGGTATTGATGGTGGAAACTTAAATGGGTCTGTTCTAACAAGAAGCTCTGGGTAAGATGGGAATAAATCTTGGAGGCTGCAATATAGTCAAACACTTTGGAAAGGAAAGCCAGTTTGGCAATGGGTGATCTTCAATATATCAAATTCTTCAAGACTTGACCAATGAAAATAGACTAAAGTCAGCACATTTACGTATATACAAAGACTGGGTGCTTGAGGAACAACTGTCAACAATATCAGCTATCACTGAGTCGGGAGGGCAAGTTAAGTGGTCTTTTGGGCTTAGAGGGAACAAAGTTGAAAATTGTGGACATGTATTAGGAAAGGCAGAAGGGGAGGTAAGAGATACACCAGAGAAAGCAGTGTGTTGATAACCGTGGACTTCTGAGCACAATTCTACAGGGATAAAAGCAGCCCATTGATCAATGGCTTAATTACTATATCAGTTCAGCTCTGTGTTCCTTAAGTGTAAAAGATCAGTGATGAGGGCAGTAACATCATAGTCATAGAGTATGAGGACAGAAACATGTCCTTCAGTCTGCCGAGTCTAGTTCAGGCAAAAATTTGCACTGATCTAACAAAATACAATTGAATTCTTCTTACAGTCCCATCAATTCCCCTCAGGTTCTCCCATTTATCTACGTGTCCTGGGCATCTTGAGGATGTGAGAGGCAACCGGAGTATGCAGAGGAAAGCCACAGGGTCACAGGGAGAGCATGAGATCTCCACACAGGAGTCTGGGGGTTAGAATTGAACATGGGTCACTGAAGATGTGAAGCTCCATCTACACTCTTTGTGCCACTGTGCTGCACTTGAGGACTATGTATTTGGTTGGGCGTGAAGGTGTTTGGAGTGGTTTGATTACTGCTGCAGAAACTGAGCAAGCAGAGGGTCAAAGATTAGATGACTGGCAAAGTGGGAGTGCGGATATGAGTGAATTGGTAGAGAGCTTTACCCAGCAACAGCGTAGGGTTAGGAAGAAGGGAATAAGGGATCACTGGGGGCTCTGTCTGAAGAAACAGTATGGTCTGAAACATGGGTTGATTAGAGGGACAAATGGTAAAAAAAATACAATTAAGAGGGCAGAGAAGGTGAGTTGGATGGTGGTTGAAATTATTGATGATGAAGGGACTGAGGGAGATAAGTAGGGAAGATATGGAACACGGCACAGTATAGGAACAGGCCCTTCAGCCCATAATGACAGTGTCGACCATGATGCCAGTCCAGAGTAATCCCACCTGCAAATACATGGTATGTATCCCTTCATTCCCTGCCTAGTCACAGGGTTATTTAAAGTCTCTTGAACACAGCTATCAATTCTGTCTCTATCTCCACCCCCTAGCAGTGCATCTTAGGTGCCTAATGCTGTCTGTGCAAAAATATAGCTGAACAGTCTCCTCTACATTTTTTCCTGGCTTATTTTAATGCTATCCCATCTCTACTCAAGACTCAGATGGTTACTCACTCCGATGCCTGCCATTATCTTATAAACTTCAGTCATGTCACCACACAACCTCTGAAGATCCAGGGAAAAAATTCAAGTTTGTCCAACCTCTCATAGCTAAAACGCTCTAATCTACACAACGTCCTGTTGAACCTCTTCTGTGCCTTCTCCAAAACATCCACATCCTTCTTGTACGGTAGTGACCAGATCTGCACATGATACTCCAAAAGTGGCCTTACCAAAGTTTTACAAAACCACAACTTCTCAACTTTTATACTCAATGCCCTAACTGATGAAAGAGAGCACACGGTATGCCTTCCTTACCACCTCGTCCATTTGAGTCGCCTCTTGTAGGAAATAGTGGCAAAACAGGAGCTATAGACATTGACCATAGACTAAAGGGGTTACAGACTTGCCCTCAACATCCCTCCGGACATCAATGCTTCTACGGGTCCAGGCTTTTAATGTATCTTTTCCTTTTATATTTAACCTCCCACTGTGCAACACCTCATGCTTTTCCGAATTAAACAATCCACAATTCCACCGATTTTTGTATCATCTGCAAACTCACTAATCAGCCCATGTACAAGTTCATACATATCATTTATATATATATCACTATCAACACTCCTTGATATCTTGGTGAGAACATATTTATGGATTTTGTTTACCTGATTGAGAATGACAATTTTAAATGAAAGACAAAAGGGATGAACCTTTGTGATTTGCAAGAAACAGTAAGTGCCAGACCAAAGTGGAATTTGATGAGAACCACACCGTTACCATGATATCTTGGGTGGAGAAAACATGTAGTACCTAGGAATAAGATGTTTATCGTCCATCAACCAAGTTTCCTTCAAGGTAAATACTCCCGATAGTTACTCCATATTTCTGAGTGTGCAATCTTTTCAGCTGCTTCTTGATGGAGAATAGGTGGGCCAGTGCAAGGTTAACACCTTTGCACTTTATTTGGGTGTATACATCCCTGGGATGGCATGGTAGCATGGTGATTAACACAACACTTTACAGTACCAGCGACCTGGGTTCAATTCCTGCCACTACCTGTAGGGAGTTTGAACGTTCTCTCTGGGAGTTTCCTCCGAAAGTTCCAGTTTCCTCCCGCGATGCAAAGACACACCTATTGGTAGGTTATTTGGTCATTGTAAATTGTCTCACGGTTAGGCTAGGGTTAAATCAGGGATTGCTGGGCAGTGTAACTCAAAGGGCCGGAGAAGGCCAGCTCTGCACTGTGTATTAATAAATAAAGTCGAGACACTTTGTGTTTAGGAAACAGGAGCTGGACTTCAAATGTCCATGTGACTTATCCGAAAGAAAGCAGATCAGATAAATGGAAAATGTACAAGTTATTGAGAGAAAATGTTATTTTAAAGTGCTACAAATCTTAAAATAAGCATCGGGGGTGTTGTGCAGTTTTAAATATGGTAGCAGATGGCTGAAGTATCCTCTCCATCATCACAAAATATGTTGCTCAGATTGGTGCTTGGGTCCATGGTAAGTATAGTGAACTGTTTTATATGGAGAAAGGGTTTGGTAGTTCATGGCCCTTGTTCATAAAATTGCATGATTTTGTGAATAAGACAATTGCTAAACCATTTATGTCAAAGTCACTCGTCTCTGGCATAAATCACAAAGGTTTTGAGCAGTACTCTGAAATTACATCCCAGTTCCTATTGTCAGAGGTGTTAGTATATGGAACAGATATAAAATTAAGACCTCCCACCCTTAGATTTTCATACATCGATATGAATCAATAACAACTATTAATTCTGCTGGAAGATGTTCTTCCCTTAATCAAACAGAGCAGCAGGCAACTCATCATCAGCTCTCTGTTGAATATTCTGTGCAATAGAGCAACCTAATTTGGATGCACAACTACCCCAATGCGATTCATTTACTGTGAGACACACTGAGATCACTTCATCAGTTTTTATTGAAGGATTTTCCCTTCCTGAATCCAGTATAATCAGTAAATAAACACAAAAATTCAGTTTCCTTAAAGCACAAATAACCAGAGAGTGTATGTGTTTTTGAGATCTAATTCCAGGCCTCTCTTTAAGCAACAGGGATCACGACTGTGCTACCCAATGCCTTGTACATTGACCAAAATTCCAAGTACCTTCTCAGTAAAGTCAGAAAGTTTTAAAATTATGTTTTATTTTGCCATTGACTGAATCCTTCACATGAACAAAATACAGGATATTGTTTTGAGATGCCACAGGAGTGGCTTGCTACAAATACTGCTCCCCCTTGACAGACGTTGCTTTCTTTAAATTTGACCTGTAATTTAAAAGAAAAAGCAGAGCTTTAGTAACTTGGCTAAACTCTTTGATCATCTCATCACAACCCTGTCAATTGCAATCAGAAGCGCTCAGCAATATATAAAGTAACCCTGTGATATCAACATTTCAAGCTGACTGGTGGTTTAGTGGCATCAGCACTGGACTTCAAGGCAGATGGTCCTGAGTTCAAATCCAGCCGGGTCCCAACCTGGGCAGTGGCAGTGTCTGCACAGAAGAAAGGTTGTATACTTTTGATTCCCTCCACGAAAACCCTACTGACCCTATGGTCTTGAAGAGTCGGACTCGACTTGATGACTGACTAACAACTTCAACTACAGCAGGACCGATAGACCAGTCTGTTTTCTGGAACATTTAAGTATTCCATGAATAGGATATCATTTGCACTCTCAAATTCTTTGTTATGGCCACTCTTAAACTTAGAGTGAAATCATACTACGTTTTGGTTGGTGCCTACTTTACCTACTGCATCCGCCGGTAACAACTATAGGCTCTAAGTCGCTTTGTATTAACATATTCGTTTTCTAGAGGTGCTCATACCAGGCAAATTCAACAGCAGTACCTCATTCCCAGTAACTGCAGAGCTTGGAGACACCTACAGACCAGAATGGTGACATCTGCAAGGTCCCCATTAGTGGGGCTCTAAAAGCAACTCAATAGCCTCTTGGCCATCAGAACTTATCAAGTTTGTTAATGACAGATGATACGCTAAAATAAAAACAATCCCTATTTTAGTAATTAAGGACGCTCACCACCCGGGTCTCTTTGCAAGAGGTACAGGAACCTAAAGATAGATACTCAATATTTTAGGAACAGCTTCTTACCCTCTGCCAACAGATTTTGAAATGGTCCATGAAACCATGAACACTACTCCCCCCACTTGCTTCTCTTCTTACACTATTTACTTTTATATATTTCCTACTATGAATTACTATATATTTTTATACACTGCAGTGTGTACTGCTGCTGCAGAACAAGAAGTTTCACAACATGTGTCTGTGATAATAAACATGCCTCTGATTCTGATTTGCAAACTGCCTTGGAGCGAGTGGAATACAATGCAACATTATACAGTAACTCTACTATGCAATATTTAATGGCACCTTCTACACATGCTCTGCTTAGCAAGTTCTGCTGGGTCGGAGAGCCCAGTAAGTACTGGCTTCTCCCTCTGACTGCATGGCTTTTCTCTGGATGTCCTGGTCTTTTCCAACATCCCAAAGCCATGTGGCTTGGTAGGTTAATCAACCACTATGAATCACCCTAAGCGTGTAGGTGAGTGGCAAAAGGTCTGGCAAATTGATTGTAATGAGGCTAAAGAAAACAAAAATGAGATTAGTTTAGGATTTGTGTAAGTGGATGGTTGATGGTCAGTTCTGGTTTGGTAAGCTGAAGGAAACATTTCTATGCTGTGTGAATATGTGCAAGGTATAAAAATGGGAATGTAACCAATTTCAATTGTGTAATAGTTCTGTCCTGGGATATGATTTGGCAGGTTAGATGGATGTTGTTTCACTTGACTTTTGCTTCCTTCTGCCCTGCCTCTACTCCCACCTGTGGTCACCACTAATATCCATCTTTACAAAGCACTACCTCCATAGATCAATTGGAAACTGTTCATTTCCTGGCAAATGACCTGTGATTGTCAGTTCTCTCCGATATCTCTGTGGTGGCAGCTGAAGGGGTGGAGGTATGCACAGAAAATGAAAAAATAAAAGCAGCAAGCTTCCAATGCCTTGCTTCATCTTGTCACTAACTCTGTAAGTCCTTGGGATGCTAGGTTAATGCTGAAAGATTACTAATTCTTGCTTTATTGGAGCATCTTACGTAAATTGTGATTCAAACCTACTCTTTGGCTGAGGATAGTTGAGATGATCTGTAGTACAACTGGCTCCTTCTTTCTTCATTTGGACAGGAGCAGCATAGGAAGGACCCTCCCAAGATTGTGAGGCTCGCAGATGCCCACCCAACAAACAGGGCCGAGCCAAACTCATACCTGCAAACATCAATGGGTAAGTGGTTATTGAAGGAAACTTCATTCTTGCAGAAAACTGACACTTAAGGCCTAAATAATATTCTCTTCTGCCTTTAAATACATAATAATTTTTAAAATTCTGAATGCTGAACAAATTACAATTTTGATTAGCAGCTGGGATTTCAAACATATTTCTCTGGACAAACTTTAAACCATGGCATATATTTTCCTAATGTTTATACCTCCAAGAAACATTTTTCCATACTGTGTGCATATCTGTGAATATGTGTGAGGTATAAAAATAGGAATGTAGCAAATTTAAATTATATAACTACTTCCAAACTGTAACTGGAGCAAAAGAAAACAAGAACTGGAAATCCAAAACAGAAATATATATTGCAAGAAACACTCAGCAGGTCAGGCAGCATCCGTGGGGAAAAAAAGAGAATTTATGCTTCAGGTTCAGCACCCATCACCAGATCAGGATTGTCAAGGAAATAATCTTGTTTTGTGTTGCTGGGGGATTAGAGGGACCAGAGGCAATGAGTCTGTGATAATGTGCTGACCAGTGTTATCAAGGTAAAAGTTGGCACCAGAAAAAAAAGTTTAAAAACTTTAATCCATGAACAGAGACAGTGGGATGGTAACTTAAATTGTTGAACCCAACGTCGAGGTCCGGAGACCCCAGACAAAAGATGAGGTGTGGTTGCTTGAGCTTTCACTGAACGTTGTTAGACCAACATAAGAGGTTACAGCCAACGATATAAAAGTGAAATGGGACTGTGTGTGGCAGGTGACTGGGAGCTCAGGATAACCCACTTGAACTGAAATGTTATGTAAAGTGGTCACCCAGTTGGTGTTTGTTTTCCCCAGTGTGGAGGAGACCACACTAAGAGCATTAATACAATTCACTACAGATTGGACAAAGAGCAAATGAATCACTTCTGTATCTTGAAAGATTGCTTGGGTTGCTGGATGGTGAGCAAGGAAGAGGTAAAAGATGTTACATCTCCAGTGCTTGCATGGGAAAGTGGCTTGAGCATCTTTGAGGAGATGAAAAAATGGACCAGGGAGGTGTAAATATAACATCTCTTTGGGATGCTAAAAGGCTGGTGGAAAATGCATCTGCAATGGAATCACATTGAAATTGACAGAAATTATGGAAGATAATCCATTAATTATGAAGGATGGTAGCTTGGAAGAAAAGAACAAGGGGAACTATCATTGTTCTGGTTGGGAAGAGAAGGGGTAAGAGCCCAAAATGCAGAAAATAGAGGAGATGTGGTTGAGAACCTTATCAACTTGATAGAAGGATAGCCATAGTTAAAGAAATACATCGTAAAGACGTTGGAGTAGAAATCCCATCATTAGAGCAGATATGATGGAGGTACAGAGAACAGAGTAAAGAGACAAGTGGAAGGAGGTTTAGTTGAGATAACTTTTGGAGCTGATGGGCTTATAATAGAAACTGTTCATGAACCTAATTCTCAGAGAGAATAGGGGTGTCAACAAGGCGTATAGAACTGTTGTTTATGGATTAGGGAAGATAAGAACAGGGTAGAAATTAGCAGCAAAATTAATATTTCAGTAATGTGGCTGAAAATGCTATACCATTGCAACTATCAATATAAAAAGATGCAGAATCATGCTCAAACAGGACAGTGTGTAGTAGTTTTCCAAATTGGGATAGAGAGGGTCAGGGTACGATGGTTGTTGTTGCCCTGTTCTCAGCTTCCCTCTACACAATAGCAGTTTAACAAGAATGATTTCAGGGGCAGAGTTCAGGGTCATTCTCCTAGGTTCTTAAATCCATGGATACTGACAATGATCACATTGCAGAAACTGCAACTTCAGGCAACTTCAGGTATTAAAGTAAACAGAAACTTCTTTTCTTTAGCCACTTCATTGAATCGTCAAACCAGAAACAGAGATGTGATGGGTGAATGGGGAGAATTAGGACAGGGGTAACAAAGTTTTGGATAATCTAAGGTTTGTAGGCAACAGGACACCACTTTGGATTGGAGCAGTTACACTCAGAGGCAACAAAGAAACAGATGAAGCTTTAGCAACAGGTAGGACTGGGCCAGCCCAGATGTGAGTGGGCAGTTGTAGTTATGATGCAGGTGTGAGGTGCAAAACTGAACTCCAGATTGGGAACAGTCTGGTTTCATACTGATGCCAGGGAACGAGATGGAGCCACTAGCTCAGAACACAGTTTGATACTCGGCTCAAACGCGATATCTTCAGTCCTCACATTACTCGGATGAATTATTTGTTCATCTAGTATGAAAGTCAGTTTGAGCAATCTGCCAGTTTAGAGAAAGTAGGAGATCAAGAGAAATGGTGGTTGGTGAAGTGGTATGTGATCAAAGTATACAAGAAATCTATGCTATGTCTTTGACCAACATTCCTGAATTGCATTGTGCCAATGAGAACTGGCATCAGATCAAAGAACAACCACTCATGCAAGCCATTGCTTCTAGTTTTTTAGTTCTGACTGGTTGGATAAGACTTGAACGAGGCAAATGTATACCCACCCAGCTGGATATTATTGGAGAGACATTGGTGAAGACTGTGTGGTCAACCTATCAAACAGATGCAGACAAGTCCAGATAGGTAATCATATATGATTCAATATATCACATGTGATGTCATTCATTGACCATCATCACAGCAATATCAATATGCAAATGAACAGTAATATCATCAGTAAATGATTTATGTGTCTTATTTCATTTCCGTGAAACAACTCAGTTCATTAGTTATGAAGGTATTAGAGAAGGGGCTGATGACATGGGGCAGATGGAGCAGGCAAGTCATATCAGAACTCCTGAAGAAGCCCCACCAAAGCCAGCGTCATAACGGAGAGTCCCTGCAGGCCAGTGATCGTACTTAGATAGAGACAGCACCAACTTACATGACATTGCACCCACACCTGCACCCCCATCTGTAAATCGCTTAGGGACACTCATTGCTCACAAGTCTGTACACCACATCAATCACTTCACCCAGGACAAAAGGAGAGGAGATTTTTAGTCTCCAGGACATGGGTTAATTTGTCTCAATATTGTCTTAAGATTAATTTTTGCTCCTGTGTCTGTAGTTGGATCATCAATCCATACAATCGCCGATCCATTCTCGTCTCTGCACTATTTACCTGGCATTGACTGGTGTTAAAGGGTCAAAGAACTCATTTGAAACATTCGTTGCATACCAAGATACTGCCACAAGGGTGCAGAGTCCTGTGGAACAAACAACAAGACAGGAGTCAGTGGTCAGTTTTCTGTAAAGCTTCAAGTCAACAGTAAAGACATGAATGGGCAGACTGCAGTCTGGCTTTGCACGATTAAAGATTGCCAGGCAGGAGAAATGAGTATCTCACTTATGGAACTTTCCTCATCTTCAAGCATCCTAAATGGAAATGTGTCCCAAAACAGACCAATACATTCCCAAGATTCAGTATCTACTGAGCTCTCCAACTGCAGGTTAAGTGGTGGGAAAACCAGAACTGATCTCTGTGATCCTGGGACAGAAAGATGAATGGGGGAGCCAAACAAATCCCAAACCACGACAGTGACACGAGCTGGAATATCCAAATAAATGAACCTCAACCTTAAACTCACACAGTAGCAATGTACTGCAGATGCGGCAAATCTGAAACAAAAATGTAATGCTGGCGATACTCAGATGATCAGGCAACAGCTGTGGATGGAGAAATTGAGTTCCTGTTGCAGGTCCTGCAAACCTTTCACTAGAAGAATAGATTTGGAAGAATGCTCATCAGCTTTAAACATTAACTCTCCATGAGTGTGCTTTAATCTGCTGAAGCAGAATGTGATGAGGATACTCATTGTTTACTCTCCTGCATTCAAACAGGCTGTTCACTTTCATTTTCAGGACATCTATGGAGGGTAATAATGGGTTAAGAGTGGAAGTACTGCAGGATCACGCTCTACAACACAACTAGTTACTAAAGCTTTATGAGGGCACTTTGTAGGAAATGCCAAGATATATCTGGTCTACGCTAACAGTATTAACTCATAGTTTTTAACAATACCCAATTAGAACCAAATAGCATTCAAGAGCTCTAGATAATTAAAGCATCAATAATATTTATGGAAAGCAATCCAAGTGAAGGATTATGCATGGTGCAGGGATGGCCATAGTCCGAAAGAGTGGACAAGGTATTAAGATAAATAAAGTCATTTTAAAATGACTCCACACATGGGTTTTTGCAAGTCTGCAGACTGCAGTAGGGATTAAGGATTCGCGTGATCAGGGTGCCTGAGTTTTGAAGTCCAGAAACACAATAAACAAGGGACACTGTGACAGGGCAGAGGTGGGGCAAGATCATCTTCAATTCGCACTGCTGAAGTTACTAAGTCCAGTGTCTGCAGTGAGGTGAATGCATTATAACCGTTATAGGAAAAGCCAGCTTAGTAAAGCTACAGCTACAACCTCAGGCCAATTAGTATTTTGTGGAAAGTATTCCTCTTACAAAATATGGCAAACACAGCGAAAAAAAAAAAATTTGCACTGACCAGCCACGAGAAAGAGGACACCTCCCGAGACGGCGATCCTGCTCTTGGTAAGGGGGTTATTGTCTCCCACTTTTGTGCATTTCATTCCGACCACACTGACAATGACGCCGATAAATCCGAGGACAACGGAAACAATCATCAGGGCCCGGGATGCCTGGATGTGGGCTGGATGCGGGAAGAGGGTACACGAGAGTTAGCCAAGAAACCATGCTTCATTTGGTCCACTTCAGCACCATTCCAATTCACAGAGCAGACGAAAAGAAACATTAATCCCTTCATGTGTAAATATTTACTATACAAATATAATCAGCTATTTTCTGATCAATAATTCTGCCTTTCAAACACTTTCAGAAAAGTAACATTAAATTAAGATTTTTTTAAAAATTATGAACATGACATATATAATGTGAGATCTGTTTAATAACGTATACGAGAAGATCTGCAGATGCTGGAAATCCAAAGCAACACACACACAAAATGCTGGAGGAGCTCAGCAGGTCGGGCAGCATCTGTGGAAAAGAGTGAACAGCCCTGAAGAAGGGTCTCGGCCCGAAACGTCAACCGTTTTCCCTTTTCCATAGATGCTGCTTGACCTGCAGAGTTCCTCCAGCATTTTGTGTGTGTTAGTTTAATAACGTGTTTGAAAAGTAAGAATTGTTTCTCTGCGTATTAATTTAATTTCTCTTCAATTGTACGGATGTTTAGTGAGCGTGAAATGTTGAAGTAGTTAATTTGTACCGCACAGGCGACAATTATACGTCACAGCAAGTAACCCATTAAGAAATTAGAAGAAACAATCAGGAGCTGCTAGAAACTCATCTGTGAGCGAAAAGGATTGAGACAAATCTAACCCGCCCATCACAAGTTAAGAAAATTAGAACCTGTTGAAGTTACTCCATTCCAAGGACACCAATAACCTCTGCTTACCTTTCTCTGGGGTTACTCACCCTGGGTGCACTTACAATCACACACCTCCCAGCCCCTCTCACTCTCCCACTCCCACTTCCGCTCATTGGCTTAAACCATGTCGCTCACAGATGAGTTCCCAGCGGATTGCCAATCCTCAGGGGCCCTCATTTTAAACCAATTGAAAAGCGAAATCTTCTCTCCTTCCCCACCCACCCACCCAGTAGCTGGTCCCCGTCCCACCTGAGTATTAAATAATACTTTTCTACCATGGCGTTATTTTTTTTTTAACCAGTAAAAGTTTTCAGAGTAAAAGGCAACACCTCCCTTAATGATTTTCCCTTAACAGATTTTTCTCCGGGATGATGGAGATACAAAATAACTGAATCGGTTTAGTGTGTTAATCCCTGTCTGAATGTGTAAACTAATAAGCAAGCACATTTATTACGCTTTTGCAATTAAGTAAATGCCTGAGGTACTTATCCGTTATCCACAGTGATCCACTTTATGCAATGTTTGAAATTATTGTTTGGCAGAAGGTTTTTACAGTTAATTTTAACTCTAGCCCTGCTTGCCAGATGACACCGGACATCAAAACAATGCAGACATTAAATCAATCCACACACACACACACAGCCGTTCAAAGCGAAGGCGCAAAGCTTTATATGTGTACATACCCTCCAACAGCAACAAGGAGTCGTAGACTTTGCATTGAACTTGCCCGGTGCTCTGGGAAGCGCAGGACATCCACAGACCCTCGTACAGTCCCACCGCTGTGATTATCGCGTCCCCGGCATAGGAAGACTGTTTCCACTGGGGTAGCGCCGTGGTGGAAATAATCCCGACCCAGCCTCCCAGCGCCAAGAAGTACCCCAACAGTTGAAACCCCGAATTAGCCATCGCGAGTTCTAACCCTCCTCAGCCGGAATTATTTCCTGTTCCCCGATCCCGTTCAAATACCAGTCAAGGGAAAATTCTCCCGCCTGCACAGGGTCCCTCAGAGATAGTCAATGGTGTTAATGCCCCAGAGACTGATAACGGGATTTGTCCTGGATTATAGCAAACAGCAGTTTGAAAAAAAAGCAAACGCCAAGTAATAAATTTCTCACCAACAGAGCACTTGACGTGTCGAAGGCAGATGAAGTCGGCCAAAGACGATTGGTTCTCTCCGCATTTCAGCAACTCCCTCCCGCAGATATGGAAAGAACGAACTCAGTTGTCAGCAGGAACCGAGCCCCACACAGCCACCGGGAGTCAACAAGCTGTTCTAAACATCTCAGTGTGTGTGTCCTATTGCATTGATTTGAAACCTTTACTAATGTTTCATTCCTTTACCCCCTCTTTCCCAAAGGCACCAAGTTCGCCAAATTTTTCTTGCCAACGAAAAAAAAACATGCAGATGCTGAAATCTGAACTCAGAAAATGCTGGAAATAGTTGGTAAGTTTGTCAGCATCTGTGGTGAGTGTAGTGTAGGTTGTGAGAGTAAGCATTGGGCAGGGACTAGAAGGGCCGAGATGGCCTGTTTCCATGCTGTAATTGTTATGTGGTTCAGTTTGCAGCTTCGCGCCTCAGTTCTGATGCTGACCAGGTCACCCCATTAGTCTTGGACACCCCCTTTAGGCCTCTTAACTTCACTTGGCCTTTTCATTCTGTCTCCTTTGCCTCCGTACCTATTTCTTTGGCAAGGGCATTGGTGAGGCAGCACCGTGTATGGTTTTGATTACTCTGCTGTAGGGAAGGCATCATTAAGGTAAAGAGAGCAATGAAGATTTGACACATAGTTGCCAAGATATTGAGTTATACTGTACGCTTGGAAACGCTAGGAAACGGAGGACTGATCTTATGGAACTGAGGGTATAGATTGGGTGAAAGCATAGTCTTTTCCCCAGGGAAAGAGAATCCAAAGTAGAGGACATACTCTCAAGGTGAATGGGGGAAGATTTCCAAGGGACCTGAAGGACAGCTTCTTCACCAGAAGGTAGTCTGTATGTGAGCGATCTGCCAGAGAAAGTTGTTGAGGCTGCCAACAGATCCTGTTCAACTTGCTGAGTTCCTCCAGCTGATGCTCCAGACCTCAGTATCTGCAGTCTCTTATGTCTCCATTTATTCACCATACCAACCCACTGGTGTCATTCTTCACTCTTTAATAACTATTTCTCACTTATCAAATGCCACTTCAAGCTTTGTCTAGCTGACTTCACTTACCAACCCCACCCCAACCCTTCCCCATTACCATCACCTTTTCCTCTTGACCCTTGTCAACTGACCAATACGCATGTTGGACATGTAGAAGACCAGAGCATCTGTTTGGAAACTCACAGGGTCATGGGAAGGCATGCAAACTCCACACAGTCAGCTTTATTGTCTGTGGGTCTGCCACAACTGCCTTGCCTTGGAGAAAGAAGAGGATGCTGGGATGTGAGACAACAAAAAATGTTGCTGGAAGATTTCACCAAGTGAGGCAGTATCTGTGGAAGGAAAGGAATTGTTGCTGTTTCAGAGTTGAAATCCTGCATCCTAAAGTTTGGATATCTGTAGTATACTCCAAATAGTGTGACTGCCTCCTCACTGATCTCCAGATTAGTAGATAGAGCTTCATTTGATACAAAAATGGAAAATTCACTTTTTCATTCTCCACAGATGCTGCCAGACCTGCTGAGTGTTACCAACATTTCCATTAACGTGTCAGAATTCCAGCATATATAACTTGTGGTTTTTCATTTGACAATGCTTCTTATGCATTATCCCTTCTCACAGCAGTCATTGTTTACTTACCCACAACTTCACTCTTCTTCCTACCTTTTTCTCTCCCTCTCAGCTGTAATCCCTTTTGGTAATAATGGTAACCTTCTATTCAATGTTTCAGATGTGTATGATACCATTCTTCCACGTGTCTATCAGTGCACTCAAGTTATCAGCAAAAATTACATTTAGTATACTGCTATGTAGCGCAGAAAATCTCTTTTCAGTGTATCAAGAAGACAGCATTTATCACTAAGGGCCCTCACCATCCAGGACACTCAAATGAAACCAAATCTTTAGAAAGAGGTGACATAGGATCAGAAGATGTAGAATCCTTATAGGTAGAGGTAAGAAACTGCAAGGTAAAAACAACCCATTTGGGAGTTGTGTACAACCTCCCAAACAGTAGCCTAGATGTGGGACAGTCATGGGGGATTTCAATATGTAGGATGATTGAGGAAATCAGGTTGGTGCTGGATCCTAAGAAAGGGAATTTATGGAATATCTATGGCTTATTGAATGGCTTTTTAGAGCAGCTTGTGATTGACCCCACTAGAGAAAGGCAATTCTGGATCACGTGTTGTGTAAGGAAACAGATTTGATTAGGTAAAGGAACCTTTGGGAGACTATGATGATAATATGATAGAATTCAGCCTGCAGTTTGAGAGGGAAAAGATATAGCCAGATGTATCAGTATTATAATGGAGTAAAGGGAATTGCAGTGGTATGAGAGAGGAACAGGACAAAGTTGATTGGAAGAGGTCACTAAAAGGGATGATGGCAAAATAGCAATGGCTGGAGTTTCTGGGGGGCAATTTGGAAGGTGCAGGATAAGTACATCCCAAGGGTGAAGTATTCTAAAGGAAGGGTGAGGCAACTGTCTGTGATAAGGGAAGTCAAAAACAGCAGGAAAGCAAAGGAGAGGGGATTTATTATAGCAAAATTTTGAGGGAAGTTAAAGGATTGGGAAACTTGTAAAAATCAAAAGAAGGCAACTAAAAATACCATAAAGAGAGAAAATATGAAATATAAAGGTAAGTTGGCCAAAACTACCAATAAAGATACTGAGATTTTTTTTCAGATATATAAAGAGTAAAAGACAGGTGAGAGTGGATATTGCATCACTGGAAACCAATTCTGGAGAGGTAGTAATGGGAGATCAAAGAAATGGTGGGCAAACTTAATAAGTACTTTACATCGATCTTCACTGTAGAAAAAACTAGCTCTATGTCATAAATCTGAGTGTGTCAGGAGGCAGAAGAGAGTGCAGTTGCTGTTACTAAGGAGAATGTGCTTGGAAAGCTGAAAGATCTGAAGGTAGATAAATCACCTGGAGTAGATGGACTACAGCCTGGGATTCTGAAGGAGGTGGCTGAAGAAATTGTGGAGGCATTAGTAATGATCTTTCAAGAATCACTAGATTCTTGAATGGTTCTATAGGATTGGAAATATGCAAATGTCACTCCACTCTTTATGAAGGAAGTCAGGCAGAAAAACAAGGAAATTATAGGCCAGTTAACCTGACTTCAGTGGTTGGGGAGATGTTGGAGTCCATTATTAAGGATGAAGATTCTGGGTACTTGGAGGTAATTGATAAAGTGTGCCAAAGTCAGCATGATTTCTTTAAAGGGAATTTGTTGAAATTCTTTAAGGAAATGACAAGCAGCATGGACAAAGGAAGGTCAGTAGATATTGTATAACTGGATTTTCAGAAGGTCTTTGAAAAGGTGCCGCACATGAGCCTACATAACAAGATAAGAGTCCATGGTATTACAGGAAAGATACCAGCATCGATAGAAGATGGGCTGATTGGCAGGAGGCAAAGAGTCAAAATAAAGGGGTCCTACTCTGTTTGGCTGCTGGCGACAAGCAGTGTTCTTTACGGGTTGGTATTGGACCCACTTCTTTACATATTATATGTCAATGATTTGGATAATAGAATTGATGGCTTTGTGGCCATGTTTGCAAACAATACAAAGATAGGTGGAGGAGCAGGCAGCTGCAGAAGGATAAGAAAAATGGGCAAAGAAGTGGCAGAAGGAACGTAGTGTAGGGAAGTGTATGGTCATGCACTTTGGTAGAAGGAATAATTGTGCAGGCTATTTTGTAAATGGGGAGAAAGCTGAATAATCAGAAATGCAAAGGGACTTAGGAGACCTCATGCAGGATTCCCTGCAGGGTAATTTGCAGGTTGAGTCAATGGTAATGAAGGCACATGCAATGCTGCCATTCATTTTGAGATGACTAGAATATAAGAGGGAGAAGGTTAGGCTGAGGCTTTAATTGTCAAACCACACTTGGAGTATTATGAACAGCCTTGCTCCCCTTATCTAAGAAGGGATGTTCTGGCATTTGAAAGTGTCCAGAGGAGGTTCATGAGACTGATCCCAGCAATGAAAGGGTTAACATATGAGGAGTCTTTGATGGCTCTGGGCCTGTACCTTATGGAGTTTAGAAGAATGGGGGAGGGGGGATGAAATCTCATTGAAATCTGTTGAACATTGAAAGACCTAGACAAAGTGAATGTGGCGAGGATGCTTCTTATAGTTGGGGAGTCAAGGACGGAGGGCACATACTCAGAATAGAGGACGTCCATTTAGAACAGAAATGCGAAGGAATTTCTTTACCACAGGTTGGTGAATCTGTGGAATTCATTGCCACAGATGGATGTGGAGGCCAAGTCATTGAGGATATTTAAATTAGAGGTTGATAGGTTCTCAGTTAGTCAGGGCGACAAAGGTTAGGGTTTTGACAATACATCAGCCATGTTGGATCGACAGAGTCGACTCAATGGGCCAAGTAGTCTAATTCTGCTCCTATGTCTTTCTTATAGTCTTCTCATTAGTGCTCTCATGGAGCAGGTACAGAAGACTCACGCTCAACACTTCTTCCCCTCTGCCGTCAGGTTTCTGTATGCTCCATGAACTCAGAATTCTACCTTGGTTTTTGCTTTTTGCACTATTTATTTTTTTCTATGATTTATTGTGATTTTGTACCTCTATACTGTCTTGGTGGTGCAAAGCTGCAAATTGAACATTGTATAGGTCAGTGACAATAAATCTGATTCTCATTCCTTTCTGGCCTCTGCTTTATCTGCTGTTTAACTCTTTTCACTAATCTTCTACTTCCTGTTTCCATCTCTGATTTTCTCTCTTCAGAATCTTTACTCCGCTTCGCATGACCCTGCCAACCTTGTTTACATTTTTATTAGAATCGTGCCATTGACAAGTGGTGAAAAGTAGACCTGGCTTTACTCAAACTCTTAGTTGCAAAGACGAAGTACAAAAGTCACGACGTACATTGTACTCTAGCCTTTGGTATATGAGTTGACCAGTGTTAATTAAACTTCTCTTTATTCTCTGACTACTTGACTTCAGATCTCTCCTTTCCGAGTATTGCTTCTGGGCTTTCACTACGATCCTTGGTCCCTATTCTGCTTCAGGGTTGGTCTATATTCTTTTTGCTACCTCAATGTGCTTACGTATGGCACAATCTTACTGTATGACACACACTGTACCTCAGTACATATGATAATAATAAACCAATACCAATAAAGTGTTAAATCCTGTTTAATGACCCCCTGCCCCCCACCACCATTCCTTGTATTCCTCTCAAATGAGACAGTTCCACATCAATAGTTCAGTCCAGATCTAACCTATTATATCCTTGAGCACTGAAGATCAATTCATTCATTTCTCATCTCAGCCAGTATCAAACTTGAATATTTTAAATAAATCACTTTTAATTTAATGTTACCAACCTTTCACAGGATCTAGAAGTCCAAAAGAGAGTTCATAGAAAATTTACCAGAATTAATCTAGAGATGAGAGGTTTCAGTGGTAAAGTTAGACTGGAAGAGATGGGAGTGGAAAAGAAGTTGGATCGTGTGGAAATTTGTTTAGAATGGAGAAGATCATGACTGGTTTAGATAATTAAATGATGAGAGGCCTTTTTGAGAAATTCCAATGGCCTTGCCTGCCACTTTACAAATATGTTGAGGTTCAGGGATGGCGCCAGACAACAGAAAAATTGAAAATGTTACAACCTTAGCAACACACAAAGAATAATGGAGGAACTCAGAAGCTCAGGCAGTATTTATGTTCCCTCTAAGGAGTTCATGTGTGTGCATGCACACATCTTTTGCTACCAGCGCACAAAAGAATTTAAACTGCGCACAAAAGGTTGTCACCCTCTACCTCTCAGGCACGTTAAGTGTATTTCCCGATCATACACAGTCATGTTTCCTTTTTTGGTTGCTAATGTGGACGGTGTTGACAATATCGAGTTTGCGATGATTCGTCTGCGGATTTTAGAGCGGGCTTATTTATACTGTTTTCATTGAAGAAATTATTCAGTGTACACACATTATTGTCACTGGCCAAAAATTGCACATCACAAGATTTTTGAGCATACTGGTTCTTATAATTTAGAGGGAATATTAGGCAGTGTTGATGGAAAAGAGTAAACAGTTGACATTTTGGGCTGAGGCCTTTCTACAGGACTGAACCTTGCTGTAGGGATAAACACAATAATTCCAGACTAACCTTGAAAGTGGGGAATATTTTAGAAGAGATGTCTAGAATTAACAGGTGCTTGGACACAAGTGGCGATGGAAGGAATGAGTTTAATTCAGCATCAATAGATTAATTAGGTTGGCACAACATTGTGGGCCAAAGAAGTTCTAGTAAAACTGCTGTCCTGAAGTTTCAATGACCAGGCTCAACCCTGACCTCCAGCACTGACTGTACGGAGTTTGCATGTTCTCCCTGTGACTGCATGAGTTTGCATCTGAGCTTTTCTGGTTCCTTCCCCCATCCCAAAAATGTGAGGATTACTAGGTTAATTGGTTATTATATTGGGTGGAGCTGATGAGAATATGGAGGGAGAATAAAATGGAATCAGCGGAGGTGTAAATAAGTGGTTCATGATCGATACAGACTTGGTTGCCCAAGGGATCTTCTTCTGTGCTGTGAGACTCTATGATTCCATAATGATAACGATAGTTCATAGCCTGTGTACTACTTACAGTTCTCATCACTACAACATTGAAAAGGTGAGGATCTATTAGTGATGGTCCACAGGAAATGTTGAAGGGGTTGGAAAATTGTAGTTCAAAGTTTAAAATAAGCTTATTATCAAAGTACATCGATGTCACCATATACTAGCCTGAGATCCATTTTCTTGTGGGCATTCACAGTAAATAGAAAGAAGTGCAGTAGAATCAATGAAACCCTCACACGAAGGAGATGGACAGACAACCAATTTGTAAAAGACAACAAACTTTGCAAATACAAAAAGGAAACAAATAATATTAATAATCATAATAAATAGTTAAGCAATAAACCTAGAGAACACAAGTAATGAAGTCTTTAAAAGTGAGTCCATAGGTTGTGGAATCAGTTCAAAGTTGAGGTGATTGTCTGGTTCAAGAGCCTGATGGCTGAGAGGTGATATCTGTTCCTGAACCTGGTTCTCCTTGATTGTCCTGTACCCATCGGGTTCCTTATACCATTCATGATAAAGTAGCCAGTGACCTAGGTTGCATGGAGTCTGAAGGATTTCTTTTCAAGGTTGAGAGGGGCCCGTGGGCATCACCAGAAGTCTCAGGAGCCAAGAGGAATGGGTCTGCCAGGATCAGTGGTGATTTTAAGGTCACCATCAACCCAGTACAGAAAGTAAATCAACACCCTCTGCCCAGGATCGAGGATATCTTTACAAATCTTTCAGGAGGGAAGCGTTTCAGCAAAGTAGGCTTAACTGAGGCCTACTTGTAGATGGAGATGGAAGAAGAGTATAAAGTGTTTCTCACCATACACACTCACAAAAGGCTTTATCATTATAATAGGCTTATTTTTGAAATAGTATCGATATCTTCACCCTAGCAGAAAGCTATAGACCAGGTACTGTAAGGCTGCCCAGGCACTCAGTATAACTTTGATGACATCATTGTTATCGGTAAAGATGACAAGGAACATCTCCAAAATCTCAAAACAGTTATAAAGATTAGAAGATTATGGGCTCAGAGCACGATGTAACACGTGTGAAGTTTTTAAACAAGCATCACTTACTGTGGTCACACCATTGACACACAAGCACTACACAAGTGCGCTGAGAAAATCCAAGCCGTGGTGGATGCCACAAGGCCAAATGACCAGTCACAGCTGTGGTCCTTTTTAGTATTTCTCATTGCTGCCACAGACTCCAGCCAAACCTGGCTACTGCGCTCCACCCTTGAAATCATTACTGCAGATTGGGAAGAAATGGCAAAGGACAAAACAGTGTGAGGTGGTTTTCCAAAAGGTAAAAGAAGTGATGACTTCAGACTTTGTATTCACACATTATGATCCACATTGTCAGTAAAGCTTGCCTGTAATGCCTAACAAAGAGTTACTTAGAGCACACAATAAAGTAGTCTAAAGTCAGCATAGCTTCCTTAAGGGAAAATCTTGCCTGACAAATCTGTTGGGATACTTTGAGGAAATACCAAGCAGGATAGATGAAGGAGAATTGACAGATATTGTGTACTTGGATTTTCAGAAGGCCTTTGATAAGTTGCACTCATGCAAATTGGGAGTCTCCCTAATACGGTAGAGATGATCCAAAGGGAAATCAGGAAAGACCCCACAGTGTCTCATATCTACATGATACCCAAAATGGCTGGAATGTGCAGCCAAAATCCCAGTTCCCCCATTTTTACCAGCACCAGGATGAACTTGCTCTTCCCAGAGGTTGCCTTATGTGGGAATTGAGAGACGTTGTACCTTCCAAGCTGAGAAATAATGTGTTGGAGGAGCTATATACCGGTGATCTAGGTGTGGTCAAAATGAAAGTGTTGGCGTGAAGTTTCGTCTGGTGGCCTGAGATAGATCCGCAGATTGAGCAGCCTGCCACGCACTGTATGGAATGCCAACACATCCAGAAGATGCCAAGAATGGTTGCCTCCTCACCCCTGGGAATGGCCTGCATGGCCCTGGCAGAGGATTCATGTGGATTTTACCAGACCATTCATGGGCACAAATTTCTTGCTAGTAATGGATGCAGCTACTAAATTGCCTCCCTTACAGCCTTGCACATGGCTGATGTGTTGAGAAGCCCCTTCTCAAGGACTGGTGTTCCAGAACACTGAATGAGTGACAATGCACCACAGTTTTTTGCGGAACACGTTTCAGTCATTCCTGAAAATGAATGGAATAAGACATATTACATCTGCACCGTACCTCCCAGCTACAAATGGTTTGGCGCAAAGGTTTGTCCAGAGTCTACAGAATGCACTACAAGTAATATCAGCAGAACACTTTACACAAACATCGAATTAGAAGCTCTCCAATTTCCTTCTTGTATATTGCAATTCAGCACACTCCACAACTCACCAGCTATGCTGTTCTTGGGCCGCCTCTTTCATTCAGGCTTGGATCGCCTCAAACCCAGACTCAGAAGGAGTATGCAGGACAAACAGCTGCTGTAGTATTCCTGAGGGCTCCTCAAACAAGACGGTTCGATATTTCACTTCTGGACAAGCAGTCCTGCTGAGGAACTACAGAAGTGATCAAAAGAGGGTACTTGGAAAGGTTGAGGACAGAACTGGACCACTCTCCCTCACAATGGTATCATCTGGAGAAGACATATTAATCATTTGAGGAGAACGATTTCAATCGTTAGAGAAGAAATTTGTCCAGCTCTGTCAGAACCACTTCCTGCAGTCCCAGAGTCAAGTTCTACAATCACTGTAGAGGAGGTCCCAGAACCTGAGATCGTTTCACAGCCAGAAGTCTCGCCTGCCAAACAGAGGGAACCCCTTGGCAGGAAAGATGTTATCCCAGAAGAGTAAGAAATATAAAGAGTAAGAGTAATTGTCCTGAATGGGACAATTAAAAATTTGCTATGCTGTGGATGTCTGTATAGCAGTTGTATTACATATTTAGTATTTAATATTTCAGTAATATTTGAGTGATATTATAAATATATTGTTTGATTAAACATTTTTTGTTATTTGCTGAATGCACTACAGGTTATCTGTAAAAGTACGTAAATGGCATACATCATCATGCCACCACATGGTACATGTGTGCTTCTCTTAAAGCAAGTACAAACTAAGACCCACATCTCTTAGCTCTCTTGTTTTCAATTAGTTTTTACACATTGGAGTTACAAAACATAAAAGACATCACTTTGGTAAGTCTGGCACTTAGAAGTGAGATTGCATGCTGGGATTTATTTAATTTTGTCATGAGCCCTGTGGGCCTTTCCAGCTAGCCGTAGAACATTGGGCTTCCAGGTTTCTCGAGCACCTGCATTTACTAATTGTTGTCTTAATGAGAGTAGTTAAGCACTTGTGCTTTCTCTTTAATCTTGTCAGATTAGTTGTGACTGGCTCAGATTTTTCTGCATTCTATGATTATTTAATGTGGTCGTCCGTTTAGTCTTCTGTATGATCTGTATCGCGATGTCACTTGCTCGTGGCACCGATGTTCTGTTTATATTGCTACGTAAAACCTCTTGTTTTGTTTCAACCGCCGCTCCTCTGCACCTGAGTTCATTTATTGCCAGCGTTCACCATGACAGAAGGACCTCATGAGCAATGGACCCAGCAGGAATACTACAGCAGCTTGGACATCGCTCTGCTGGAGGTGAGCCCTAATGCCTTCTACACTCAGTTCTTGTCCCGAATGTCTTGAATCTACGTTCAATGTCCTGAGTGTCAAGTTGCAGTCTACATCGCAATCTCCTCCAGTCTCCGAACAGGACTTTTTTCGAGGTTCTCTGGATTGACAAGGTTCGTTAGGTCTCCCATGGTATTCAATCTCTCCAAGATGTCCGCTATGTTCCTGAGTTATATGCTATGTTTCCGAGTTATATACAATATTCCTGAGTTATATGCACTATTGTCCAGAGTTGTATGCACTGTTTTGAGTTTTCCAGCCGTCTTAAAAATATCTGGTCTGCTTTGAGTTTTCCAGTCCTGTCTTGAGAGCCTCTGGTCCTTTTTGAGTTTTCCAGCACTGTCTCAAGCTCCCCAGGGCTCCCTGGGCCAATAGGTGCTAGCCTTAGGGAGGGAGGTGCCTCATGAACCCTGTGGGCCTCTGTGGCATTCCTTAGAGTGTGGTTTTCTAGGTTTCTCAAGCAGCTGTAATTACTAGTTCTTGTGTTAATAAGAGTCGTGCTTTCTGTTTAATCTTGTCAAGTTAACTGTAACTGGTGTGGGTTTTTCTGCATTCTACGATTAGTTAATGCTGACCCTGTTTAGCACTCATAGCAGGGTCCTTGTGTTTGGTATGTTTACCATCGCAGTGTCTCTCGTTCGTGCCACCGATTTTTTGTTAATAAGCTATGTATAACTTTTCATTTCCATTTCGACATGAGAGTCTGCCATTCCTCTGCACCTGGGTTCAGCTGTTGCCAGCATTCATCGTGGCAAATTTATGCTACGGCATCTAGAGAAGAAGGTGGTAAAGGAGTAGTAACTTGTAGTCGAGTAGTAGTAAAGTGGAGTGGAATTTAGCTGGAGCTTAAGGTACCAACACACATATTCCCAAGATGTACTTTTAAGCCTTACGATTTGGGGTAATTTATTATGAATGTTTCAGGGAAATCTCAGCATTAGCAGCACAAACATCAGAATTTAATCTGAGGATTAAACTCCTGTTTCTATTTACTGAGCTCTTGATGATTCAAACCATGAACATTTCTTTTCCAAATTTTTTTTCAACTTTCTTTCCTCTCTTCTGACTTCTGCTGTACCGCGGTTCCAACTGGTCCTATCCCGTTTCCCTTGCCAGAGCACTGAGGCTAATGCCGAATCGAACAAGTTCACCTCTCCCTCTAGTGCAGATTGGGTTTTAGACTGAGGAGGCCCCCCAAGCCTCTATTGTTCGGTATATCAGAGGGCGTTGGAGTCACCAGGCTGTGCCATTGGAGGGAGAGCTGGTGTTGGGAGGTGGGTGGAGGTATAATTTCAGAAAGTTTCATGCTTCCTTCCAATTCCAATCAATGGATAGCACACGTTCAATTCTATTTTCACTTTAAAAACAAGCAGGCACACTTAGCTTAATGCTGGATTTAAATTCCCCATTTTGAGCTTTAATAGCTAACAATAATAGCATTACTGTTAGATATTAATGCCCAGTTCAAGGTTAGAACTGTAGTACGAAGGCAAAGCAGAAACAACCCTTCCAGCAATTCCAGGTCATTCAATTGACCGAAACATCAGCTTCTTCCTGTCGTCTCCAATCCAACATTGTTGATGAATGCTCTTTCATCTGAAGCAATAACTCTCTGTTTCTCTTTCCACAGATGCTGAATGTTTTCTGCATCTTCTGTATTTATTACAATTTTCTGTTAAGCCTGCCCTCAGTATTTCACACAGACAGCCACTGGTGTTGCCTGATTTTGTGGTGTGTAGTGGAAGGTAACTGGAAATGGTTCATGTTTTGCTTCTGAATTGCACGATCATCAGTTACTTAAAGGAATGCAATTTCATGAGAAAGCAAATCAAGTTCAAGTTTAGTTATCATTCAACCATACATGAAAAACCATGAATACAGCCAAACGAAACAATGTCCCTCTGGGCCAAGGTGCAACACACATTACCAACAGCACAGCTCACAGCGCAAGTAGCACATACAGTTACAATTGCAGATAACCATTCAGTCACACAGAAAAAACTAATATTGCCCAAGTCCCTGTGTGGCATGACTGTAGTCCTGGTCCAGCTTGATTTCTACTGAGCAAACACTGGAGGGGCAGCACCAAGTGAATACTGGAGAACAGTACTGATGGGAGGGGCCAGGCCCCAACCCAGTACGGATTACTGCGTACCCCACAAAAGCTCTCTCACACTGCTTTGGTGTCTCCTCTGCTGGGCGGCTGCAGCAGGCGACCCCACAGCTTGGGCCTAGTCCTTGCCACAATGGAGGCAACACCGTTCTCTCACCTTTGGCATCGCCAGTGAACAAATGAACCAGATTTGCAGTACACTGCATTACCAATGTCCAAGATGGCCCAGTGATGCCAGTAAAAATGTCCAAGACAATCACTTGCACTGCAACTGTCACGGCATAAGAGTGCGCAACAAGTCCAGGTAACAACACAAAAATTGTACGCTATAAGTCCAGCTCCATCGCTATTGAAGAACTTGCTGATGGGCTGGCCCTGCAGTTCTTGATGTTCTTAGTCTCCATCAGTGACTTGCAATCATAAAAAAAGATGTACAGGATAAACAAATACACCTTTGATTGGACCCAGAGTGGCTGCTGCATCTGAGCGCACTGCCAGAACACTGAAATCAATGTCTCAATCTCAGTATTTTGTCCTCTATACTGCAATTATTTCTGTAGTCAACACACTTTCAGATCAGTATAATTTCTTTGACACTTTCTCAACTTTTCCCGCTGCTCCAAAACGCATCTCAGCCACGCACCAGTTTCTTCGAGATCTTCCATGTAGCATTCAGGTACGCTAGACTTCCTTGCTCCTGTTGACAAAATCCCTTCACTGCAGACTGCTTGGTGAGTCTTACCGATGTACAGATGAATCACTCCAAGTAACCTTCAGTTCTCTGTTCAAGTGCTAAGTTGCTGGGGACTGACCCAAGGAACTAATGGGGAACAGTTCCACCCATATCACAACCACTCCAATAACTAACGTTCTTGCATTGGTACCAGTCAATGCTTCTTCTGGTGCAGTCCCAAATGGATGAAACACTGGGTCATGCTGATCAGATCTTGGTGTCCTCGGCCTAGAATAAATAAATATGATCACAGGTGTCTCTTGGTGAAAGAGCTGCACTTGACTTCCCCAAGGGGTTCAGATGTACACAGGTTGTTTAAAGTTGCTTTTATATATTCCTGGGGAGGACCACTATACGGCGGTTAATCCAACAGTGTAGTTTCGCTGTGGAATCATAGCTTGACAATGATTGTGTTTTCTGGTTATTACTTACCCAAGGTCAATGTCACATTACAGGTTCATGAAATAGTCATTCCAGTCACCCATGAGGTTAATGCGCGGTAATAACTAACATTCTTGAGACTGGCTAATAGCGTACTAATGCTGATAATGAACATTCCGGTTTGTTAATGCTGAAATAAAGGAGTTTAGTCAGGTTAAAGAACTCATTTCCCGCTCTCAGCTTCTCACACTTAGATCTGCTCCAGTTCCAATGTAAAAAGCGGAGACAAAGACCTTTGCCCCCAACCACCGATGTGGGTAAATGCAGCGATGAGGTACTATCAGATGGGAGGATTTATAACAGGGAGCTCAAACGTGGTAGGACAATGAATCCAATACTTTGGTTCTGTCTTCATGGAAGAGGATAGAAACAACTGTATAGCCAGTAATGGTGAGAAAGCAACAACTTTTTAGGAAGATCTAAAGGAAATCAGCATAACAACAGATAAAGTTGAAGAAAGTAATGACAATGAAGCCATTAAATCCCAGGCACCATCTCTGCTGCATCTTTTCTCAGGATGAGGCTTTTCATTCCAGATGTCCTGCTTCTTCACAGAAAGGGGTTTCCGTTCCTCCACCATTAACGTTGCCTCACCTGAATCTCTTCCATTTCACTCACCTCTGCCCTCGCCCCATTCTCACGCTACCACACCAGGAATAAGATTCCTCTTGTCCTCACCAGCCCACAAAGCTCCACACCCAGCACAAAGTTTTCTGTTACTTCCGCCATCTTCAATGGGATCCCACCACCAAGCACATCTTTCCCTATCCCCCACTTTCTGCTCTCCACAGGGATCGCTCTCTACGTGACTCCCTTGTCCATTCATCCCTCCCCACTGATCTCTCTGCCGGCACATAGCATTGCAAGCAGGACAAGTGCCTCACCTGCCCCTACAACTCCTCTTTCCCTACCATTCAGGAGCCCAACAGTCCTTCCAGGTGAGGTGACACTTCACCTGTGAGTCTGTTGGGGTCACCTATCGTATCCAGTGTTGGGGTCCATATCAGTGAGACCCGGCATAGACTGGGAGACCGCTTCAGCGAGCACCTTCACTCTGTCCACCACAAAAAGTGGGAATTTCCAGTGTCCACCTATTTCAATTCTACTTCCCATACCCATTTCGACGTGTCAGTCCATGGCCTCCTCTACCGCCACGATGAGGCCACTCTCAGGTTGGAGGAGCCACACCTTATATTCTGTCTGGGGATCCTCAAACCTAAAGGTATGAACATCGATTTCTCAAATTTCTGGTAATTGACCCCACCCCCTCCCCACCACTCTCCTTCACCACTCCCCATTCTTGTTCCTTTCTCACACCTTCTCTTCTTACCTGCCTATCATCTCCCTCTGGTGCTCCTCCCCTTTCTCTTTCTTCCATGGTCTTCTGTCGTCTCCAATCAGATTCCTCCTTCTCCAGCCCTTTATCTCTTCCACCAATCAACTTCCCAGTTCTTTACTTCACCACCTGCCCTCTCCTAGTTTCACCTGTCACCTGCTACCTTGTACTTCTTCCTCCCCTCCCCCACCTTCTTATTCAGACTTTGTCCCCCTTCCTTTCCAGTCCTGATGAAGAGTTTTGGCCCATTTTTAATTCCCATCCATAGATGCTGCCTTACCTGCTGAGCTCTTCCAGCACATTGTGTGTATTGCAATAAATTCCCAAGGCTTGTGTATCCCATTGCACTGAACAAGGTATCATAGGAATGCCTCAAATTCCAAAGCCCTTTGTACAATTCCTGAAGAATGGAGGGAGTACATATAACTTTACTACCTTAAACAAGGAGTCAGAGGAAAAAGTGAATTACAGACTGGCTCGCTTAACATTAACAACACAGAAAATATTCAAACATGTTACAAAGAATGTAATAATAAGACATTTAGAAGATATTAACAGGATCAATCAAGTCCAAGTGGATTCATGAAAGATGAATTTTGTTTGGCAAATACACTGGAGTTATTGAGGAAGGAACCAGTGGACTTGGTGTATTTGGATTTTCAGGAGGTCTTTGGTAAGATTCCACAATACAGGTTCATCTGAGAACTGGCACCAATGGGTGTTTTGTCTGCAACATAACAAACTGTACCTTGGTGAGACTGTGTCCATGGAACCATGTGCAGTATTGATGTCCTCACCCAAGACTGACCATGAAGTGGGTGCAATGAAAGATTGCTAGACTATTCCCTGGGATGGCAGGACTGATATGAGAAGAGATTGGCTTGTCTAGGTCTACATTCATTGTCTAGGTTTAGAAGAATGAGGAGGGACCTCATTGATACATACAATGCCCTGAGAGGTGTTGATAGGCCAGGCACGTTTGCCCGGGCTAGAGGAGAGAGAGTTAGGTTATGGAGGAAAACGTAGTGCAAAGATGAGGAGAAATTTCTTTACTCAGGAATTCTCTACTACAGACAGATGCAGAGACCAAATCCATATTGAAGTTCAAAGTTCAAAGAAAACTTATTATCAAAGTACATATATTTCACTGCATGCTACCCTGAGATTCATTTTCTTGTGGGAATCCATTGTAGATGCAAAGAAGCATAATGGAATCAATGAATCTATGGTCTCGGGAGATAGGTACAGGTCACTCCTGCCCAAAAGAGGTCCCAATGTCCAGAAATCTGAATCTGGGTACAGATAAGCGGGTAACAGTCAGGAGAAGGAAGGGCAGGAGTCAGAGGCTGGAGAGCACCCCTATGGCTGTACCCCTTGACTATAAGTACCCTGCTTGAGTACTGTTGGGGGAGTGGCTAACTTGGGGGAAGCAACAGTGGCCACACCTCTGGCACAGAATCTGGCCCTGTGGCTCAGAAGGGTAGGGAAAGGAAGAGGATGGCAGCAGTGATAGGGAACTCTATAGTTAGAGGGTCAGACAGGCGATTCTGTGGCTGCAGGAAGGAAGCACGGATGTTAGATTGCCTCCCAGGTGCCAGGGTCCGGGATGTTTCTGATCATGTCCACAATATCCTGAAGTGGAAAGCAAAACAGCTAGAAGTCGTGGTACATATTGGTACCAATAACACAGGCAGGGAAAGGGAGGAGGTCCTAAAGCAGACTATAGGGAGTTAGGAAAGAAGTTGAGAAGCAGGACCACAAAGGTAGTCATCTCAGGATTACTGCCTGCGCAACATGACAGTGAGTATAGAAATAGAGTGAGGTGGAGGATAAATGTGTGGCTGAGGGATTGGAGCAGGGGGCAGGGATTCAGATTTCTGGATCATTGGGACCTCTTTTGGGCAGGAGTGAACTGTACAAAAAGGATGGTTGCACTTGAATTCCAGGGTGACCAATGTCCTGGCTGGGAGGTTTGCTAAGGCTGTTGGAGAGAGTGTAGACTAGGATTGCTGGGGGGTGGGAACCAAACTGAAGAGACGGAGGAAGAGGCGGTTGGCTCACAAATAGAGAAAGCTTGTAAACAGTGCGAGAGGGAGATTAGGCAGGTGATAGAGAAGGGAAGCACTCAGCACGATGGTTTGAAATGTGTCTGTTTTTATGCAAGGAGAATTATGAACAAAGCGAATGAGCTGAAAGCGTGGATCAGTACTTGGAGCTATGATGTTGTGGCCATTACAGAGACTTGGATGGCTCAGGTGCAGGAATGGTTACTCCGAGTGCCAGGCTTTAGATGTTTCAGAAAGGACAGGGAGGGAGGCAAAAGAGGTGGGGGCATGGCACTGTTGATCAGAGATAGTGTCACAGCTACAGAAAGGGAGGAAGACATGGAGGGATTGTCTATGGGTGGAAGTTAGGAGCAGGAAAGGTCAATAACTCTAATGGGTGTTTTTTATAGACCACCCAATTGCAACAGGGACATCGAGGAGCAGACAGGGAAATAGATTCTGGAAAGGTGTAATAATAACAGGGTTGCCGTGGTGGGTGATTTTAATTTCCCAAATATCAATTGGCATCTCTCTAGAGCGAGGGGTTTAGATGGGGTGGTGTTTGTTAGGTGTATTAAGGAAGGTTTCTTGACACAATATGTAGATAAGCCTATAAGAGGAGATGCTGTATTGGGAAATGAACCTGGTCAATCTCTCAGTGGGAGAGCATTTTGGAGATATAGATCACAATTTTATCTCCTTTAGTGTAGCATTGGAGAGGGATAGGAACAGACAAGTTAGGAAAGAGTTTAATTAGAGAAAAGGGGAAATATGAAGCTATCAGGCAGGAACTTGGAAGTGTAAATTGGGAACAGATGTTCTCAGGGAAAAGTACAGAAGAAATGTGCCAAATGTTCAGGGGATATTTGCATAGAGTTCTGCATAGGTTCATTCCAATGAGACAGGGAAAGGATGGTAGAGTACAGGAACTGTGGTGTACAAAGGCTATCGTAAATCTAGTCAAGAAACAAAGAAGAGCTTACAAAAGGTCCAAAAAATTATTTAATGTTAGATATCTAGAAGATTATAAGGTGAGCAGGAAGGAGCTTAAGAAAGAAATTAGGAGAGCCAGAAGAGGCCATAAGAAGGCCTTGGCAGACAGGATTAAGGAAACCCCCAAGGCATTCTACAAGTATAAGAAGAGCAAGAGGATAAGACGTGAGAGAATAGGACCATTCAAGCGTGTCAGTGGAAAAGTGTGTATGGAACCAGAGGATATAGCAGAGGTACTTAATGAATACTTTGCTTCAGTATTCACTATGGAAAAGGATCTTGGCGATTGTCGGGATGACTTCCAGCAGACTGAGAAGCTTCAGCATGTAGATATTAAGAAAGAGGGCATGGTGGAACTTTTGGAATGCATCAAGTTGGATAAGTCACTGGCACCAGACGAGATGTACCACAGGCTACTGTGGGAGGTGAGGGAGGAGATTGCTGAGCCTCTGGCAATGATCTTTGCTTCATCAGTAGGGATGGGAGAGGTTCTGGAGGATTGGAGGGATGCAGACATCGTTCCATTATTCAAGAAATGGAGTAGGGTTAGCCCAGGAAATTATAGACCAGTGTGTCTTCCTTCAGTGGTGGGTAAGGTGATGGAGAAGATCCTGAGAGGCAGGATTTATGAACATTTGGAGAGGCATAATACAATTAGGAATAGTCAGCATGGCTTTTTCAAAGGCAGGTTGTGGATGGGGGTTTGATTGCAACATTTAAGGGAATTTGGTATAGGTACATGGATGGTGGGGTGGGGGGGGCTACAGCCCTGGTGCAGGTCAATTGGACTAGGTAGGATAGAAGTTCATCATAGACTAGATGGGCAGAAGGGTCTGATCCTGTGCGGCAGTTCACTCTATAATGCAGCATATGAGCAAGGCTATCAGCACATAACTGCCATATTAGTGAACCAGCACCATAATGTATCAAAAAGAATTAACTGTGATTGTGTGCACCATATGACGAGATACGGCGGGAGCACAAGCTGGATAACAGAAGCTCCATAAGCAGCTGTTTCCCTCCACGTCTGGCTTCCCACTGGGATATCAGAACTCTGCCTTTCACTGCTTCTCCTGCTCTTAAAAATGGGTTAACATTACAATGACAGGCAAAATTATTTGTGAAAGCATATTCAGTATCCAGCAGTTAATATCACTGAATCATATTAAGCCTAATGTCATGGAAACAAATCACCCTGCTCATTAGATTGCCTGGTACTGACAGGTTGTTCGTAGGCTGAAGAATTAAGGCCCTTTCAAGAGTTAGCTCCTTCATTTTCCTCATTTGGATAGAACTGGGCACGGTTATAGAAACATAGAAAACCTACAGCACAATACAGGCCCTATTAGAAAAATAGAGGACTATGGGTAATCTTAGGTAATTTCTAAGTTCCTCGTACCTATTCCATAAGGATTATGCATTCATCCTCCCAAAAACATGTTGCTGACAGAAGAATGTATCATTATATTTGGTCCTTGAAAATCATCCACAAAATATTTCACAAATTTCTTTATTATCTGGTTGCTGGGAATCCAGGTCAGCCAGCATCTATGAAAATGAACAAACAGTCGACGTTTCATAATTGAGTGCTGTAATCACTATCATTTTAGAAATAAATATGACCTCTCAGCCTTCTGCAAGTCATTTTTATTTGGGTCCAGTCATTCTCCCCCCCACCTGGTTCCTTATTACAAAGACATAAGTGTTCCTTAAACTTCAGTTAAATTTCTTGCATGTATTAACAGGCAAAGGTGCAACTGGTAAGGCGAAGCTAAAGGTCGATAAAGTGGTTAGGAAGGCTTATGGAATGCTTGCTTTTACTTGTCGAGGCATTGAGTTCGAGAGTCAAGAGGTTATGTTGCGACTTTATAGAACTCCGGTTAAGCCACGTGTGGAGTATTGCATCCGTTTCTGGTCGCCCCACCACAGGGAGGGAGTGCAGAAGTGACTCACCAGGATGCTGCTTGGTTCAGAGGGCATTTGCTGTCATGAGAGGCTGGACAAACTTGGGTTGTTTTCTCTGGAGCGGCGGAGGCTGAGGGGAGATCTGACAGAGGTTTATCAGATTATGAGAGGCATGGACAGAGTAGACAGGGAGTATCTTTTTCCAAGAGTAGAAATGTCTAATACCATAGGGTGTGTGTTGAAGGTGGGGGAGGGGGGTAGGGAGACGTAAGGAGAAAGTTTTTTACTCAGAGAGTGGTGAATGCCTGGAATGTGCTACCTGGTATGGTGGAAGAGGCAAATACATTATAGGCCTTTAAAAGATGTTTAGACAGGCACATGAATATAAGAAGGATGGATGGATCTGGACATTGTGTAGATAGGAGGAATTAGTTTTGGGGTTTTTTAATTAACGTTTTAGCTGGTTTGGCACAAAATTGTGGGCTGAAGGGCCTATTCTTGTATTGTACTCTTCTATGCTCTATGTTTTAAGGATACATAAAACCTAACTTCTTCAGGACTATGAGTTCCCATAAGACCATAAGACATAGGGAGCAGAATTAGGCCATTCAGCCCATCAAGCCCATGGCTGATCTCAGATCCCACTCAACCCCATACACCTGCCTTCTCGCCATACCCAGTTATGGGATCTGGATGCTCTGTTTATAGTGAATGGGGTTGGGTGTGCAAGTTTTAATAGATAGGGATGTATTAAAGAGATTTTGATTATACTATCATCAGGTAGAGGTTAGCTATAGCAAAGGAGTGGAGCAATCCCAGCTGGGCTTTGGATTATGTAAGCCCCCAAGCCAATGATTGGTTTCAATAGCCTGAATGTTAAATTATGAACAGGATTTATTTCCTGAAGACTGGTTCTCATTTTAATTAATGCACTATAATGCTATCCATTATTTCATCAATCCATAATAATCCCTAACAAACTTTACCATCGGAGTCTCCATCTCTCATTGCAAAAAGTTAAGGCCTCAGCAGCACATTATACATTTACATTTTGCAAACCAGCAAATAACCTATTATACCCACACTGTTCCCTGCTAACCAACCAATAATCAATCTATGCAATATGGTCCCTCCTACAGCAGGGGTGGCAGGTGTGTCCCCAAATTGGCAGTAACCTTCTAAAAATTCTCTTGCAAGCCATGATAAGTTTGAGCAGAGATTATCACTGATTAATAAATTAGTATCAATATTTATGAACTTTTTTAAGGATAAAGAATTAGTCCTGCTGCTTTTTACATATATTCATTGTTTTACTATTCATTAAATTATAACAGAGACAGATGATAATAAATAAAGCATTTTATAAAATCCGTTTAAAAATTAATATTAATCATTTTAAAAGACAAATTGAAAATAATGTTATTTCTAAATAATATTATTATTGCAACCATTTACTATCCAAATACTGATTGGTACTGTACATCAGGTGTGCGGTGATTTTAAAACATTTCATCCAATGTCAAGTGATTCACAACCATCTAGCTGGTATCAAGCTGGTGTGAGATGTTTCCTGTGAACGTTTTTCACTGCTCTTGGGTTGTAAAAACAGATCTGCTGCTTCATTTGTCATTAAAGATAAGTCATTATGCATTTTTATAATGGGTTGGGTGAAAAAGGTGGGGATACTGCTGCATGCTATCAAAACTTTTACACGTGCCAACTTAGGCACATGTGCCATAGTTTCACCTACCCCGTACCATAACCTTTCATTTACTGTGATATACTTTGATGAGGCACCTCATCAAATGCCTTCTGGAAATCTGTTTATTACATCCACCAGCTCCAGTTTGACAATGACAAATACTATCTCTTCAAAAACCCTATAAAATTTGCAAGTATGACTTCTCTTTCACTCAACCATGTGATCTTTGTATTATTTGCTTGGATTTTTTTAAGAGTCCAGCCACAAGGTCTTCCAGCATTTTCTCCACAGCAGATGTTAAGCTACCAAGCCTGATATTTCCTGCTTCTTTTCTCTCCAACCTTGGAAATTCTCCTGACTCATAAATGTAAACCATCCTTTTGCTTCTACAGATGTTGTTTGATGCACTGAGTTCTTTCAGTAGATTATTTTTTCCTTGGATTTTTACTTCCGTTGGAAGTTATTTATCCTGGGTATTCCAAAAGATCCTCTTAAATGTCTGCCACAGTGCCTTGAATATCTGATTGTCTAACCTAATCTGCCAGGTCACTTTGGCTAAGTTTCCTTTCATATCGCATAGTTGTTTTATTTAAGATTAAAATATTAGTCTTGTACACATTCTCCTCTCCCACAAATGAAGGTAAAATTATATCATACTATAGTCTTCACTTCATTGGAGTTGTTTCATGATGAGGTAATTCTTTAGTCCTATCCTCACCTACTCATGAGTAACCTTGGTAAATAACCACTGAAGCCCAGCAAGAATGGCAGGAGTACCCCACCTGACCAGCTGATCACCTGGGACCCACCATGGCTCATGCATATCTTAAATGGAGTGTAAATAAGTCATCCTTGACCCCGACATCTTGCTTCAGAGAAAGGTAACCAAGGACTTGCGTTATTCCCACATTGAGCACGTAGTACCAGGAGCTCCAGGGGCATGTGAGAAATGCAATTTCTTCCTGAAATGAGATTTTCTTGGGATTTAACGGCAGCTGTGGCTTTGTTTACTTTGGTTGTTTAATCCTAATACCTAGGAAACATCCAGTTTAATGAACTACAGAGCCCTCAGCATTAATTGCTCGATGTCATCTGTAAAGTCTGAGTGTTTTGATAAAATGAAATGTGCACTAAGCTTGCACGTACATCAGTTAACTTGCTGTTGGGACCAGAAAAAGTGCTTCAGTACAGAATATCTGCCCTCGTGAGCAGATAGTAGTGATATTTCTGTTTAATTGCAACACTAGTGCATCCAGATAATCACTCTCTCTCTCTCAGCTCTGCTCACTAAAGAGAAGGACATTGTTATCGGAGATTTTAAGGAAGGGGACAGGGTTATTCTGGGAGGTTGGCAAGTTGGTGCAGTTGATCCAAGGTTGGTTTAGTGATAGGAGTTGATGGTGGAGAGTTGCTTTTGTGATTGGAAGCCTAATGTACCACGGGAATTAGTACTGGAACATTTCTTGTTTGTCATTGTACATTACCAATTTAAGCATGAATGTCAGAGGTACTATATGATTATTAAGTTTACAGTTGACATATAGTAATAAGCGTAAAGGTTGATAAATCCACAGAGCCGATAGAGGTGTATTCCAGACTGCTATGGGAGGTAAGGGAAGAGGTTGAAAGATGAAGGGGGACTGAAGTTCAGGGAAGGTGAATCCATTGCTCAAAAAGAGCAAAATGAATAAGTCCATTGATTCCAGGCCTGCGAGTCTAACATCTGTCAACTTACTGGAAAAAGTTCTCAGGGACTGGATAAATCTACACGAAAGGCAAGGATTGATTAGGGTGCGGTAAACCACGTCTATCTGTATGGACACGCCCCTCTGCTGACTGCTCTTGTGGCTCCTCCCACAGACCCCTGGATAAAGGTGATTGTGTCACTGCTCCTCCCACAGTCATCCAGCATGGACATGCTCCATTTTACTGCCTTTCCATGTTTACTCTACTTCCAGTCTTTTGGAGTTATTGATAGTGCATCATAGGGGTAGTCAGGATGGCTTTGTTGCTGAGAGATCCTTTGAGAATAATGTGATTGTATTTTTGAAGTAGTAATGAGGGCAGCATGTTTGATTGGTCTAGATGAACTTCAGGAAGGTCTTTGACTGGAGTCCCATGTGGAAA
Organism: Hypanus sabinus; assembly: GCF_030144855.1. Taxonomy (NCBI): domain Eukaryota; kingdom Metazoa; phylum Chordata; class Chondrichthyes; order Myliobatiformes; family Dasyatidae; genus Hypanus; species Hypanus sabinus. Next base: position 16,330,062 of record NC_082732.1, read on the forward strand.
GCAGGTCCAAAAAGTCAGAGCGCAGAGGTTGGAAAAATGAATCTAAAGCTGCTTTGGTCATAGAAGACAGAAGGTGATGGTGGAGAGTTGCTTTTGTGACTGGAAGCTGTGACCAGTGGGGTATCACAGGGATTGGTACTGGAACATTTCTTGTTTGTCACTGTACAATAACAGTTTAAATATGAATGTAGGAGGTACTGTTTGATTGCTAAGTTTACAGATGACATGTAAATTTGTGGTGATGTTGAATTTTAAAGATGATGGTCTCAGGTAACCAAACAATATTAATAAACTTATATGTTGGGAGACTGAGATAGAACAAAAATTAAAATTGATAAATGCAGGATATTCCCATTTGGGAGGTCCAATAAGGGTGGGACGTGCATTGTGACTGGCGGGGCCCTGGGGAGTATTGAGAAACAGAGGTACCTTGGTGTGTAAATCTAGAGATCCTTAAATATGGCACAGGTGGAAAAGAAGGCAAATGGTATACTGACCTTCATTAGTTGGGGCATAGAACAGCAGAGCATGAAGATCATGGTGTAACATTATAAAATTCTGCTGATGATGCCTTTAAGTGTCTCCTGATGGGGCAAAGTTTAAAGAAGATTTGAGAGACAGGCATTTTACAGAGAGTGTCAGGTACATAGAAGGTTCTGCCACAGCTGGTGGTAGAAATAGCAAAATCTGAGGCTCTTTAATTCCTGGGATCATTCTCGTGAACCTTCTCTGGAACTTCTCCAATGCCACCACAACCTTTCTTATATAAAGAGTTCAAAACTCTTTGCTGAGGACGCAAAATTTGGAGGTGTTGTGGATAGTGTGGAGGGCTGTCAGAGGTTACAGCAGGACATTGATAAGATGCAAAACTGGGCTGAGAAGTGGCAGATGGAGTTCAACCCAGTTAAGTGTGAAGTGGTTCATTTTGGTAGGTCAAATATGATAGCAGAATATAGTATTAATGGTAAGACTCTTGGCAGTGTGGAGGATCAGAGGGATCTTGGGGTCCGAGTCCATAGGACACTCAAAGCAGCTGCGCAGGTTGACTCTGTGGTTAAGAAGGCATACGGTGTATTGGCCTTCATCAATCATGGAATTGAATTTAGGAGCCGAGAGGTAATGCTGCAGCTATATAGGACCCAGGTCAGACCCCACTTGGAGAACTGTGCTCAGTTTTGGTCACCTCACTACAGGAAGGATGTGGAAACTTTAGAAAGGGTGCAGAGGAGATTTACAAGGATGTTGCCTGGATTGGGGAGCATGTCTTATGAAAACAGGTTGAGTGAACTCGGCCTTTTCTCCTTGGAGCGACAGAGAATGAGAGGTGACCTGATAGAGGGGTGTAAGATGATGAGAGGCATTGATTGTGCGGATAGTCAGAGGCTTTTTCCAAGGGCTGAAATTGTTGCCACAAAAGGACACAAGATTAAGGTACTGGGGAACAGGTACAGAGGAGGTGCGTGTGTGTGTGTGTGGCATCCTTTGGTCTCAAGAGACCATGGATCTGTGCCTGGAGTTTCCAGGGTGCAGGCCTGGGCAGGGTTGTATGGGAGACCAGCAGTTGCCCAAGCTGCAGGCCTTCCCCTCTCCACGCCACCGATGTTGTCCAAGGGAAGGGCACTAGGACCCATGCAGCTTGGCACCGGTGACGTCACAGAGCAATGTGTTGTTCAGTGCCTTGCTCAAGGATACAAACACACTGCCTCAGCTGAGGCTCAAGCCAGTGACCTTCAGGTTACTAGTCTGATGCCTTGCCCACCAGGCCACGCGCCAACAGAGGAGATGTAAGGGGTAAGTTTTTTACGCAGAGAGTGGTGAATGCGTGGAATGGGCTGCCGGCAACGGTGGTGGAGGTGGATACGATAGGGTCTTTTAAGATAATTTTAGATTGGTACATGGAGCTTAGTAAAATAAAGGGCTATAGGTAAGCCTAGTAATTTCTAAGGTAGGGACATGTTCAGCACAACTTTGTGGGCCGAAGGGCCTGTACTGTGCTGTAGGTTTTCAATGTTTCTGTGTTTCTGTGTTTCTAACTCCTCTCCATATTCAAAATGTGTCTGACCAATGCCTCAGCATTACATCCTTGCTTTTGTATTCTAGTTCCCTCAAAATGAATGCTTACATTGCATTTGCCTCCCTTACCATTGACTCAACCTGCAAGTTCACCTTTAGAGAATCCTGCACTAGGACTCCCAAGCCCCTTTGCACCTCTGATTTCTGAACTTGCTCCCCATTTAGAAAACAGTCTATATCTTTATTCTGAAGGGCCTTTTCCTGTGTCACAGGCCTAACTTCCTCCAAAAACAAGGACATCTTCAAGAGGAGGTGCCTCAGGAAGGCAGCGTCCTTTATTAAGGAATCTCACTGTCAGGGAGGAGGTACAGGAGCTCAAAGAATGACACTTAATAGTTTTAGAACAGCTTCTTCCCCTCTATCATCAGATTTCTGAAAGGTCCATGAACCCATGAACTCTAGCTCACCATTCATCTTTCGCACTATCTATCTATCTATCTATCTATCTATCTATCTATCTATCTATCTATCTATCTATCTATCTATCTATCTATTTATTTATTTATTTATTTATTTATTTATAATTGTAACTGATAGTATTTTTATGTCTTGCAATGTACTTCTACCACAAAATGATAGATTTCATGACATATGTCAATGAAATTAAAATCTGATTCTGATGGTTAAACCTCCTGTCCATTATTCTGCTAGAGGTGCTGTTGTACAGTGTTGTATGGTTTTTTTTATGTCTTGCTCTGTACTGCTGCCACAAAACAACAGATTTCATGACACATCAGTGATAAAAATCTTATTCTGATTCTAAGAAGCTATTTCACCAGGAACTGACTGAGTGTGGAGAGTTGGCTGGCCTCTTGTGACTGCTGCGTTCTTGAATAAACTCGCTGGTGTGGCAGTTGACGTGTTGACTATGGTTGTTGGTCATAATCCTAAGGAGAAGCCAGGTTGTGCATGGTACAATGGAATAGTTAAAAGCTAATCCTGTCACTTTGTTCTAAATATTAAACAGTTCAGAGCAACTGAACTCGGAGCTTTGCAACACAATCCAATTTATGAGAGAGATATCCTGATAAGGTCTATTCAGGAAATTAATATTCAAGTCTTAAAGACCACTATGTCCAGAGGAAGTGGGCCGAAGTGATATAAATTATGATGGTGACTATCTTTCAGAGCCTTACTTACTAATGTTAGCACTGCAGAAGTAGGTGACTATCTTTGATGGACTGTATAAAGGCTTCAAAGTTCAAAGGATATTTAATATCAAAGTATTTACAAGCACATATGCACACTGTAAGTCACCATATACTACCCTGAGATTCATTTTCTTTTGGGCATTCAAATAGAAACACGATAGAATCTATGGAAAGCATGCTCACAATAAGATGGACAAATGACCAATGTGCAGTAGACAAAAAACTGTGCAAATACAAAAAAGCAAACAAAATAATAATAATAAATAAATAGACAAGATAAGGTGAAGAGTTCTAGACCTTGTCCATAGTTTCTTGAAACAGATTAATGTTGGGGTGAGTCAAGTTGAGTGAAGTTATTCCATCTGTTTCAAGAGCTTGGTGGTTGAGGGATAATAGCTGTTCCTGAACCTGGTGATGTGGGTCCTGAGGCTTCTGTACTTCCTTCCTGATGAAGAGAACATGGCCTGGATGCTGGGGGTCCTTGATGATGGATGCTGCTTTCGTGCGACAGCACCCTTTGTAGATGTACTCAGTGGTAAGGGGGGCTTTACTCGTGTTGGGCTGGGCTGTATCCATTGCTTTTTGTAGGCATTTTAGGCTTGTCCTTTGGGCTGAATCTTCCATTCGAGCCTCTGCTCACAGAGGTGCATAATGGACAATTTTCAGCACGCCTGATGCATGGTAATGCCTGATGTCGCTCGGTAAAGACTCATTACTCCCAAATTAAGTTTACAAATTAGAACATAAGAATGTTATGACCCCTTGCCCACTTAAATCCACATTGTTATTCAACAGATTATAAAAAATATTGGAATATTATAAAAAATATCAGCAGATCAGGTAGCAGTTGTGGAAAGAGAAACAAAGCAAATGCTTCAGATTCATGATCACAAGAGATCCTGGAGATGCTGGAAATCCAGAGCAACTCTCATAAAATGAAGGAGGAACTCAGGAGGTCAGCCAATCTCTACAGAGAGGAATAAATAGTTGACATTTCAGGCTGAGACCATTCGTCAGGACTGAAAACAAAGGGGAAGAGGCCAGAATGAGAAGTTGGGTGAGGGAGGGGAAGGAGTTCAAGCTGGGAGGTGATAGGTGAAACCAGATGAGGGGGAAGGGGTGTGGGTGAGCGAGGGGGAATAGAGTTAGAAGCCGGGAGGTTTTAAGTTGAAGAGGTAAGAGCTAAAGAAGGTGGAATCTGGTAAGAGAGGGCAGTGGACCATGGGTGAATGGGAAGGAGAGGGAGCATTAGAGGAAGATGATGGGCAGATTAGCAGAAGAGAAGGGGCAAGCAGGGAGTCAAAATGATGGTGCAGAAAGAGAGAAGGGGGAAGATTACAGAAGTTAGAGAAATCAAAGTTCATGCTGTCAGGTTGGAGGCTACCCAGACTGAATGTGTGGTGTTGCTCCTCCAACCTGAACATGGCCTCATTGTGACCATAGAGGACGCCAGTCTGACTGTTACAAGGAAGCAGATTCACGGGTTTGGTAACTGAGACAGAAGACAATGATTACGAGCAAGCACATCAATAATTTATTGACAGACAAACGGTAGAACATTTGATCAACATCTAAGCCATCTTAAGCTAAACAAACTACGACACTAAACATTCAGTAACTCTTCAAACTCAACAAGTATCTCTGTGGTGAACTACATATACCTGTCTGGATACGCCCCTCTGCTGACTGCTCCTGTAGCTCCTCCCACAGACCCCTGGATAAAGGCGATTGGAAGCACTGCTCCCCCCTCAGTCTCCAGGATGTCGTGCTCCCCTTTGCTGCTAATAAAAGCCTATCATTCACCACCCATCTCCGAGAGTTATTGATGGTGCATCAATCTCATTAAGTCTTCCCATGTTACACAGCTACAAAACTAAACATTCAATAAACAGATACTTAGCTAAGTGTGTGTGTGGGCTCTCCAATGGCTGCAGTTCACTTTCCCAATGGTTCTTCAGCACAGGCCGTGAGCTCAGTGTGAAGGCGAGTGCCTGGAGCTAAGGGAAAGCCCCTGCAGTGCCCAAAACTGGACACCGGTGTCATGGCAGCCAATGGGAAAGAGTTGCTGCATCCTTCAAACAGGCCAATCGATGACCGGCTTGATAGAAGCGGCTTTTGACCGCTTCCGGTCCTTCACATTACACTGACATGTCGATATGGGAAGTGCAATTAAAACGGGTGGCCACTAGAAATCCTGCCTTTTGTGGCAGATGCAGTGAATGTTTCAGGTATTTCAAGTATTTTTCCAAAGCAAGTTCTCTTACATTGAACATAAGCTTTGTTTCTTTTCACCTATGCTGCCTGATCTGCTGACTGTTTCCAATGTTTTCTACTTTTATCTCTGGTTTCCAACATTTTCAAAAGGTCATTGTTGATCCACACTCTCAATCTATTACCTCCTGATTTACAGAGATTGAAATCTATCAAGATCAGGTTTGAGGATTTTTACACATTGACCGAGCATCCATGGCCGTCTGAGTGAAGAACTGCAAAGATTAGCAACCCAAAGGACAAAGAAATTTCTCTTTATCTTATTCCTAAATGACATTATCCCCAGACACTAACTTCCAAGTCATAGACTCCAAAACCAAGGTGGAAAGGAATCCCACAATTCTATCCACCCGAGGCCTCGAAGAATCTTAGTGTACACCCTTAGACAGATGAGCATATTCCCCGGGCTGACATTTAGGTGAACCACTGAGGGCATGCTACACGACTAGAGGTGCTTTCTTTTGGACAAACTGAGGTACAATCCACCTTTGTAAGTAGAAAAAAAATGGATCTTGTTTCAGAGAAGAGCGCAGAGCTACCTTGGTAATATTTATTTTCTATCAACCCTTAGAACTGATCGGAAGCAGCCTGTGAGTTCCTGTCTTGTCTCCCACATCTACCTCACAAATTTTTAATTGGTTGTGAATACTTATCTCCTCAGACTTTGCAGCTCAACATGTTTATTTTGTTGGCAGGGATATTTACCTGACACATCTTCACAGAAGTAATCCCTCACTGAACTGTTGGTTGAAGATACCCTGTAAAGAACCCAGTGATTTGCTTAAATCTGGGGTCGCATTTATTTATTTAGTGATACAATGCGGAGTAGGCTATTGCAGTCCATCAAGCCATACCACCCCAGCAACCCCTAACGAACATGATTAACCCTCACCCAATAACAAGACAATTTACAATGACCAATTAATCTATCCAGTATGTCTTTGGAGTGTATGAGGGAGCATCAGGGGAAAGCCCATGGGGAGGATGTACAGACTACTTACAGAATGGTACCAGAATTGAACTCTAAACCCTAGAGCACCCCGAGCTGTAATAACATCACATAACAACTACGCTACCGATCCCAACTGATAAAAGATCAGTCCACTTCCCCTTGTGAATCAAAATTTAAACTTAAATATAGAAGAATCCTGTGTTACAGCTGTTTAGGTAATTGAAATTTGCCTTTGCAGAAGTCACAAATCACTACCCAAGATTCAGAGTTATTTATCCCATACAGTGAAATGGATCATTTTACACTAACAGCCAGAATGTTGTGCTGGGGTTGTCCCATACTTGCCAACACAGATTCTGGTGCCAACAATTTGTAGTGCAGAATAAATTTCACTCTGGTGGAAGTTATGTGAAATAAAGCAAATAAACACAAAGTTTCAAGTTGTGCTGCTTGGTGCATGTGCAAATGATGCAGGCCTGCTGTACAGAAGACCATGACATGAGCAAGTCAAAAGATTCAAAGTACATTTATTATCAAAATATGAAAGCAAGTTGTCTCAAGACTTATTCTTCAAATTGCCAGGATGAGTCTGAGTTTAGATGTCCAGTGAAGACAATTGGCCCAATTTAATTGTGCTGAGAATAAGATTATTTACATTCATTGAGCACCTTACAGATCCTATATATTTATTATCAACACCGCCACACTTCAAGGATGTGTGCTTAGCCCAGAGCTCTACTCTGACTATACCCATGAATATGTGGCTAGGCACAGCCCAGATGTCATCTATAAATATACTAATGGCAGAACTCTGGTTGTCAGAATTTCAGATGGTGACGAGGAGGCAGACAGTAGCAAGATAGATCAGCTGGTTGAGTCGTGTCACAGCAACAACCTTGCACTCAACATCAGTGAGACCAATGAATTGATTGTGGACTTAAGAAAGGGTAAGATGAGAAACCACATACCAGTCCCCATTGAGGGATCAGAAGTGGAAAGGGTGAGTAATTGCAAGTTCCTGGGTATCAACATCTCTGAGGATCTATCCTGGGCCCAACATATCAATGCAGTTACAAAGAAGGCATGATAGTGGCTATACTTCATGTGGAATTTTTGGAGATTTGGTGTGTCACCAAAGATGCTTGCAGATTTCTGCATATGTTCCATGGAGAGCATTCTAACTGGCTGGTATGGGGAGGGCAATGTACAAGATCAAAATAATCTGTAGAAAGTTGTGAGCTCGGTCACCTCCATCGTGTGCACTTGCCACCCCAGCATCCAGGACGTCATCAAGGCGCGGTGCCTCAAAAAGGTGACATCTATCATTACAGACCCCCATCATCCAGGACATGCCCTCTTCTCATTGCCACCATCAGGTAGGAGGTGCAGGAACCTGAAGGTACACACTCAGTGATTGACAAACAGCTTCTTCCCCTCTGCCATTAGATTTCTGATTGGACGTTGAATCCAGGATCACTACCTCACTATTTTTGTTTCTCTTTTTGCACTACTTATTCAATTTAACTATATATATATAGATATATATATATATATATTACTTCTTATTGTAATTTGCAGTTTTTATTATTCTGTATTGCTATGTACTACTGCCGCAAAACAACAGACTTTTTCACGGCATATCCCAGTGATGTTAAATCTGATTCTGAGCCTGCAAAATGCTTCCATTCCTTTCAAACCAAAATATTTGTTTTTCATCAAAGTAAAGGAAAATGCACCAGTAATACATATATAGCCTCATACATCATCTTTTCCAGATCATAACATAACATAAATCTGTGCTCAAAATCCATTTTCTGTTTTCTCAAAATAAAATGTATTGGATGTCCTGGGTGGGTCAGACAACATCGGTGAAACACACAAAAAATTTAGAGGAAAAACAAACATTAAAATGTAGAGGAAATGTGAAAGGTGGCGAGATTAAATGATCAAATTTTAAGAACTGCATTTTTATGTATATCAGTTTTGGTTTCCTACGATACAAGTGATAAAACATCGAGTACTGTGTGTCCACTCTCTATATATCCATTGTCTCGGGATACCCAGAGAGAGGCTAAGCTGCCTGTATTCCACAGTGCACTGATACATTCAGCAGAGGAAAGGAAAGTGTTAATAATGAATAAAATAACAGGTAAATCACAAAAAGAAAGAAAGTTCTGCAAAGGGAGAAGTAGGGGAAAGAGAAAGCTTCATGAAGGTGAAACAGGAAAATGAAAGCCTTGATCAAAGAGATTAAGTTATAGAGTCATAGAAAAGTACAGCACAAAAACAAGCTCTTTGGCCCATCTTGTCTGTGCCGAACCAAAACTATTCAAGTTTAATTGCCATTCAACCATACATACAACTTTACAAGTTAGTGTTCCTCAGGGGCCAAAGTGCAAAACACAGTACATGCAGCCACACACGGCACATGAAGTTACAAAAGCACATACGGTCACAAAGTAATATTAGCACACTGCACTAGTATGACATCGAGTAAGTATAAAGTAAGAGGGGAAACAATTGCTTCACTTCCAGTCTGATAAAACTGATTAAATCTATTGCAGAGTTAGCCTCCAGAAACTGCGAACTGTAGGCACTTTGCTCCAAACTGTTAAGAAGTCCCTTTTAAACAGCACAGATCCCAAGTATAGTTTGCCCTTGTGTTCTGCATTCCATATTAAAGAAATCTGAGGCCTGCTGAGCACTATGTAATCCTTGGGTAAGTGTAAGCACATGCTGAGCATATCACCATGGTAACTGCTAAGGGGCCCTTTCATCTGTAGGTTTTCTATGTATAATCAGCTCTCAGCCACCGTACTTTTCAAGAATCAGGATTGTTTGATATCATTCCTGCACACAAGTGTAAAGGAGAACGATAAAAAATTGTTACTCCAGATCTGATGCAGCACTAAAACGAAACAGCCTTCCTGCTTGAGGGAAGTAACCGTTTTTGAGTCTGGTGGTCCTGGCGTGGATGATATATAGCCTCCAATCAGATGGGATAACAAACAGTCCATGAGCAGGGTGGCTGGGATCCTTCTCGATGTTACTGGCCTTTTTGTGACACCTTTCCGGATATGTTCACTGACTCACTGATGGTCACTGATCAGGGTTCACTGATTGCCAGTTTTATATATAACCATATAACAATTACAGCACGGAAACAGGTCATTTTGGCCCTTCTAGTCCGTGCTGAACGCTTACTCTCACCTAGTCACATCAACCCGCATTCAGCCCATAACCGTCCATTCCTTTCCTGTCCATATATCTATCCAATTTTACTTTAAATGACAATACCGAACTGCCTCTACCACTTCTACTGGAAGCTCGTTCCACACAGCTACCACTCTGAGTAAAGAAATTCCCCCTCATGTTACCCTTAAACTTTTGCCCCCTAACTCTCAACCATGTATGTCCTATTTGGATTATTCCTATCAAAATGTAGCATCTCACACATATCAGCATTAAACTCTATCAGCCATCATTCAGCCCACTCTTCTAACTGGTCTAAATCTCTCTGCAAGCTTAAGTATTAATTCATCATTCTTTTTTTCCTGTTTATAATTGCCTCATAGATTTAGACATTGTCTTTAAAGGCACTGTGCTAGTTCTGCTAGTTTATGAGGAAGCTCATCCTATTCCTTTTTGAACCAAAACATTATAAATGAGTTTGCTAGTATCACAATTCACACGTTTCACAATTCTTTCAGGTCCAGCTAAGCAATGTCATCATTTTCTTCCATGCCAACAATGAGGATCAAACCAACTGTAGTCTGAATAACTGCAAGATCCTCGTCATTTTCTGAGTTAGGGTACCGCTTTTCAGAAAGCAGCTCACTGAAGCAAGCTGGATGTGAACAAGCTCTCTCCAAAGCAAGGCAATCCATTCACTGATTCCTCCTAGACTGATGCCTTAATAGCATTGATGTTGAGCGCAGATGAGCTCAACGACTCTCGTGCTCAATTTGAAAGGGGGAATAAAACTACACCTGTGTGAATCCCCGCAGCATCTGCTTGTTATGTTTTATAACTCCGGAAACTAATTGATAGCAAAATGCAGGAGCTGGCAGACTTGCCAGCTTAGATTTCTTTTCTCTTTTTTGTGGTGAGGTGCTCAGATATGATGTGGTAGTGTAATGCTGTATGCCATTCACCTACTTCTTACATATAACCCATAATGTAAACAAACAAAGAATGCTTAATCAAATAATATATTTACAGTATTAAATACTACTGAAATATTAAAAACACAACAAACTTCATGCTTAGCTATAAACTCCAACTCAATATAGAATGCATCTCAACTTAGATATGTAACGTATTACCCTCTTCATATCACATACTATACAGCTTTGTCCTTTTTCTGGGATAATGCCTTTCCTCTGCTTGTCAGGTGAGACTTGTAGCTGTGAAACAATCTCAGGTTCATTGGCCCCTCTGCGGTGGTTGAAAGAGTGACTCTGGATCTGCAGGAAGTGGTTCCGACGGCTCTGGACACATTTCTTCTCTAACAATTGACTCTGCTCTCCTCAACTGATTGATGTGTCACCTCTAGATGACATCAGATGCAATCTCCACCGTGTAGAAGAGTGGTCCAGCTCTGCCCTTAATCTTTCCAAGTATCGACTTTTAGCTACTTGGGCCGTCTCTTGCCAGGACTGCATGCCCAGAAAGAAATATTGAACCTCTTTGTTTGAGGAGCCCTCAATCTGTCTCAGCCGTTTGTCCTGCGTACTCCTTCTGGGACTGGGTTTGAGGAGATCCAAGCCTGAATGCAAGGTACGACCCAGGGACAGCTTGGCGAGTGAGTTGTTGGTTGTGGAGTGTGCTGCATTGCTATATTTAAGGAGGAAATTGGTGAGCTTCTGATTCGGTGTGAATGTAGTGTGTTCTGCTGACATTGCTTGCAGTGCATTCTTCAAACTCTGGACAAACCTTTCTGCCAAGTTATTTGTAGCTGGGTGGTACCGTAAAGATGTGCTATGTCTCATTCCCTTCATTTTAGGAGCGACTGAAACTGTCCCACGACAACTGTGGTCCATTTTCATGGACTAGGTGTTCTGGAACACCAGTCATTGAGAAGAAGCTTCTCACCACATCAGCAGTGTGCAGGGTTGTAGGGAAGACTGTTGTTAACACTTCTGGCCACTTTGTAGCTGGAGACACTACTATCAGGAAGTTTGTGCCCATGAATGGTCTGACAAAATTGACATGAATCTTCTGCCAGGGATTCCCAAGTGGAGATGCAGGCCATTCCCAGGAGGAGAAGTGCTGCTCTTGGCACCTTCTGGACATGTTGCCATCCTGAACAGTGCATGGCAAGCTGCTGGATCTGCTGATCTATTCCAAGCTACCAGACCAGGCTTTGAGCCAGTGCTTTCATCTTGACCATGCCTATATGACTGGCATGTAGCTCCTCAAACACTTTAGCTCTCAGCTTGGAAGGTACAACAACTCTTAATCCCCACATATCAATTCCTGTCAAGACAAGTTCAACCCAGGACTGGTAAAAATGGGGGGACTGGAATTTCTGCTCCACATTCCAGCCATTTTGGTTTGTCATGTAGACCTGATACAGCATGGAGTCATTTCTAGTTTCCCTTTGGATCATGTCTACGTATTAAGGAGAGTTTCATTTTGAATTGGGGGAGTATTTCAAGGGGAGTGTCCTCTTTTGTAAATTTTTCATACATTTCCTTTCACAAGGGTAAACGGGACAATACATCAGCACTTCCATGATTAGTTGTCCTCTTGAATTTGACCTTATAATTGTGTCCTCCAAGAAAAAGAGCCCATCTTGGCATTTGTGCTGCTGCTGTTAGTGGAACACTGTTCTGTGGATTGCAAATGGACACCAGTGGTTGATGATCAGTAATGAGAGTAAACTCTCTCCAATACAGATACTGGTTGAAATGTTTTACACCTCAGACCAGACTAAAGTCCCATCTGTCAATCTGTGTGGAATTCTTTTCTACAGCTGCAAGAAAACATGATGCAAAGGCTATGAAGTATTCACTCCTATCACTCATAACATGTGACATGACTGCACCAATACTGTAAGGCAAAGTATCACAGACAAGATTCAATGGTTGATATGAATCATAATGTGTGATATCACCATTTCTTTTGTCTTTTTGAAAACCACCTCACACTACTTTGTCCATTGCCACTTCTTCCTGATCTGTAGTAATTAGTTCAGGGGCTGAAGCACAGTAGTCAGGTTTGGCAGGAACTTGTGATAGTAATCGACAAATCCTAAAAGGACTGCAACTGTGACACATCCTTTGGCCTTCGGGCATCCACTACTGCTTGAATTTTCTCAGCACTCTTGTGTGTCAATGGTGTGACCACAGTAGGTGATGCTTGGTTTAAAGAATTAACATCTGTAGTGTCATGTTCTGAACCCATAATCATCTTATCTTTTTAACACTGTTTTGAGACATTGGCAATGTTCTTTGCCATCCACTCTGGTAACAATGATGTCATCCAGGTTAACACCGAGTCCCTAGGCAGTCTTAAAGCAGCTGGTGCATAGCTTTCTGCCAGAGAACTACTCCAAAAATAAGCCTATTATAGCAGTAAAGCTCTTGATAGTGTTTATGGTGAGAAACAATTTGCATTCTTCTTTCATCTCAACGTAGATAGGCCTCAGGAATGTCCATTCTGCTGTAGTGCTTCCCTCAGAAAATTTTGCAAGTATATCCTCTATCCTGGGCAGAGGGTATTGATCTACTTTCAGTGCTGGGCTGATAACGACCTTAAAATCACCACAGATCCTGACAGACCCATTCATCTTGATTACTGGGACAACTGCCATTGCCCATGGGCTCCACTCAACCTCGGAAAGAATTCCGAGCCCGCTCACCTTTAACTTCATCACAAGTAGTATAAGGAACTGGACAGGCTTTATAAAATGTGGCTATGGCATTTTCATTTAACACTATTTTATCCTTGATATGTTTGACTTTTTCAATGCCATCCTTGAACAGTGCTGTGCCAACGTCCAGAACCTTTCTTAATTCACGTTCAGTTGACTCTCTTGTAGGGGGTGTAGCATGCAGATGGTGGATGGATCTCCAATCAAGTTGTGATTGTCTCAACCAATCACACCCCTCAATGCTGGCCCTCCTGTTTTTTCCACGTTCAAGCCCAATATGGCTTGTTGGTTGTTGTATCTCTTTGTTACAAATGTCATTCCCACAGGAATTATTTTTTCTCCAGTTTAAGTTTTTAGTTGGATATCTGCAGGCTTCAGTTCGGCATCTTTGAAGTGTCGTTCAAACTTATTTAGTGGAATGACTGAAACAGCTGAGCCAGTGTACAAGTCCATTTTAATTAATTTGCGATTCACTTCTGGTGCAAGCCATATTGCTTGTCTCATGTTAGTTTTCACATTGTAAATTTCAAGGCTACCAAGTTCTGCATCACTCTCATCATTATCATATTTTTCATCAACAGCATGCTCGTTTTGAAACTGCAGCTTGATTTTTTTATCCTTTTCTCTTTCTTGTGCTGTCCATTTATTTTTGTCTGCACGACGTGCACTTTGTATGTGACCTACTTTGCGGCATTTTCTGCAAGTTTCGTCTTTAAACCTGTTTTGATCTGGTGTGTGTGAGCCCCCGCCACAACGGTAACACAATTTGTTCTGCCCATTAGGTTTCTGTTTAGATGTTGCAATTTTGTTCACGTTCACTTTCATTCCTGACTGCAGCTCAATTGTGCCTCTGGCTGCTGTTTCCATTGACATGGCAATTTCAACTGTTCCTTTATATGTGAGTTGTGCATCATTTAGGAGCAGCTTTTGAATGTTTTCTTGTAATATCCCACAAACGAAACAATCTCTCAGTGCCTCATCAAGCCAATCACTGAACTGATAATGTTTGGATAATTTCTTCAATTCAGCCAGGTAAGCTGAAATTTACTCCCTTTCCTTTGGATTCCACTTATGAAACCCAAGTGTTCTGCAATCAGCAATGGAATGGCATCAGTTCTAAATGTTCCTGCATTATGATCATGATAGCAGAAAAGCTCATTTCCGCTGGTTTGGTTGGAGCAGTCAAGCATCAAGCAAGCTGTACGCTTTTTCATCTATTACACTCAGCAACACTGCAACTTGTTTTCCATTGGCTATTTCATTTCCTTCAAAGTACTCTTCAATTTGTTCAGTATACATCATCCAGGTATTGGTTGTGCAATTGAAAATGTCTATCCTTCCGATGTAACCTGCCTTTTCTGCTTTTTAAGATTTTTTATTCTTATCACCCAGTACTCACTGTTTATGAATCAATGGTTGTGCTCATTGCTTGTTAATTTCGTCCTTTCTCTGGCTTTTTTAAAAAATCTCGAACATCTCTCTCCCCTTCCAAAGAAAACATACTCCTTTTCAACAGGTCGGTAGTCATCTTGGGTTCGTTTTAAAGTTTCCTTGTCACTGCTGTTCTGTTTTGTAGCTCTGCAAACTAATTGAATGCCAGGAGCCTTGCCTACTTAGTTTTCCATTTTTTTGGTGAGGCACTCACATGTGATTTGATGGCGTAATGACATATGCCATTCACATACTTCTTACATATAACCCATAAGGAATTACGTAAACAAACAAAGAATGTTTGATCAAACAATAGGTTTACAATATTACTTAAATATCTCTGTCTTGGAGGTAAACATCAGAACATCTTTGCAAGGCATTAGGCCCTGATGATGTCTCTGGTAGGGCACTGAGATCCTGTCCCTACCAACTGGTGGAAGTGTTCAAGGTCATCTTCAATCTCTCACTGTGCCAGCTGGAGATTCCTGCCTGCTTCAAAAGTGCAACATTCATACCAAGCGAAGGAAACGTGACCAGATATTGTGTAAAGCACCATGGGAAGGCTTCCTTGAATAATATTAGTGAACAGGATGAGTTTGTATAACAATGCAATTACTTGTCAGAAATCAATACCAGTGCCTTGAATTTAGCTTTCTCTGCTGTCGTGGTGGATCTCTGCTTCCATTTCTGGTGCTGCTCCAGTAAAATAGGCATCCGTTAGTCTCGAGGGACCATGGACTTGCACCTTGGAAAATTTCCAGGGTGCAGGGCCTGGGTAGGGTTGAATGGGAGACCAGCAGTTGCCTATGCTACAAGTCTCCCCTATCCACACCACCGCTGTTGTCCAAGGGAAGGGCAAGGGCCAAGACAGTTTGGCACCTGTGTCATCACAGAGCAATGTGTGGTTAAGTGCCTCGCTCAAGGACACAACATGCTATCTTAGCTGAGGCTCGAACTAGCGATCTTCAGATCACTAGACCAACGCCTTAACTTGGCCACGTGCCAACACACCAGTTATTCCCACACATCTGACAACATCTGGATACCACCTCTGCAAACTGTATACACATACCTGTGCTTGTAGATGGTAGAGCATTAAGCAACAACGAGAGACCTGATTCGTCAATAGCTACAGTGGACCAACCAGACCAGGCTCCAGGTTGTGGTGTTCTGCACAAGGAACCTGCTACTGTTGGGCACCCTGTAATGAAATTATGCCCAGTTCAGTCTGACCTGCAGGTGGTTCCTTCCTTTCACAACCTAACCCCCAAACTAAACACAAGGGATTCTTCAGATGCTGGAAATCCAGAGTAACAGACACAAAACGCTGGAGGAATGCAGCAGGTCAGACAGCAGCTATGGAAAGGAATAAGCAGTCGAGGTTTTGAGCTGAGACCTGATGAATTGTCTCAGACCGAAACATTAACTGTTTATTTCTTTCCAGTGATGCCGCCTGATACATTGAGTTCCTGCAGCATTTTGTGTGTGTGACTCCCAATCCCCATCCTGCCCGTTCCCTCCACCACAAGATGTACTTGTAACCCAGGTCCCCATCACAACCCCATTGAATAAACAGTAGCAATTGACAGCCATCTCTCACCCTCTTCCCCACCATACCTGTTCATCTAAGTATCACCTCAGCAGCCTCTGCCTTTGGTTCTGTGCAATATGGAATTATTCATGGGCGTTACAGCCATTGGAGAGTTGCCTGCACAATATACACAGTCCTCCCTGCCCATGGCCGATGGCTTTTCCAGTGCTTCTCTCCCAGTCCAGAAGGTGGCCTCAGATTCACAGACACCACCTATGATTCATTGTGCAGACATGGCAAGAATTTAGTTCAAGCATCTGACAGAATTGCTTGAAAGAACTCCCATTCAAATATTGAACACCAGAGTTTCTGCAGATGCTGGAAGCCTTGAGCAAAACACACAGAATGCTGGAGGAATTCAGCAGGTCAGGCAGCAGCTATGGAGGGGAATAAACGGTTGGCAGTTTGGGCTGAGACCATTCCTTAAGACTGGAAAGGAAGGGGGATATAAGCCAGGACAAGAATGTTCCTCTCCTCCTTCCAATTTCTTCCATGGTCCGCTGTCTCTCCTATTAGATTCCTTCTTCTTCAGCCCTTTACCTCTTCCACCTATCTCCTCCCAGCTTTGTACTTCACCCCCTTCCCTACCCATCCACTTTCCCTTTTATCTAATCTATCACCTGCCAGCTTCTACTCCTTCCCATCCTCCCACCTTCTTATTCTGGCATCTAATCCCTTACTTTCCAGTCCTGATGAAACATCGACTCTTTATTTCCCCCCATAAATGCTGACTGGCGTGTTGAGTTCCACCAGAATGCTGCGTGACTTTCCTGTTCAAATATTATCTCGTGATAGCTCTGGCTCACTTTTGCTGTTGTAACGTGGACCAATACAGCAATCAATCTGTGGGCAATAAATCCCAGAAACAGCAAGCGTTAACACAATTAGCCAATCGGTACTAAAGATTGAAGATGTCTTGGTATATTGGCCAAAACACTTGGAGACTACTTTCCTTTACAAGTGGGGACTTGACACCTTTGCATGTTCACCTTGTTGCTCCATCCAAAACACTCCTACCTCTGGGGAGACTCCCGTCTGTCCCTTTCGCCTCGTTCACCCTCAGTGGTTTCTCTTTCACTTCTGGTCTACAACAAGGTGTAGACCAAGACTCACTCCCATAGACACATCTCTCTCCTCAGCAAATATCCTTCACTCTAACTCGGCACGAGTCAATTTCTACCGACAATTCACCCGCACATTTGGAAAACCCAGGATCTCGAACACGTAACACCAAGCTGAAACGCAGCTTCTATCCTATTGTTATAAGACTCTTGAACGCATTTCTTGTACGATGAGGATTAACTCTCGATCCCTCTATCTACCTCATTGTGGTCCTTACACCTTATGGTCTAACCGTAGTGCGTTTTCTATGTAACTGTAACTCTATATTGTATGCTACATTCTGTTATCGATCTCTCAGTTGTGCATCTTCAATGTACTTATGTTTTCAAATGCTATGTATGGATAGCTTGCAAAACAAGTTTTTCTCTGTTTCTCAGTACTTAGAAGAAAATAAGCCTATTACCAATTATCAGCTATCCGGCATTTCCTGAGGCTGTGTTCTTATCACATTCCCTAGCACATGCATGCTCCTCATGTCTGCCTTCAACAGCACTGGCTCACTCTGTCTCCAGGGTATTATGATCAGCAGTTCTACTTTAATCTCAGACTATTTGGTGCTGCCACAGACATATTTCCCCTTCCTTGTTGACATCTAAGATCACAAGTATCAATAGATCTTGGACTCCAATAATCCTTCTAACCTTTCTCCCCCTGCCATTTCTTCTGACACCCATCTCTCTCCTCAGTTCCACCCCTTTGCTGTGTTTTCACCATCTTCTATCTGATGCTGAACAATCAGTCCTCAACAGAAACATTATCTTTTACCATCTTAATGAATTCCGACTTGGCATGAAATAGAACTCCTCTTCTGCTGCCTTTGCTTCCATGCCTACTGTGACCAGAAATCTTCAGCCCAAAATGTGGACCTTTTCTCCCACCTCAACGATTCCCAATCCATCTGGACCCCTCCCCCTGGCCTCGTACCTTCTCTACATCTATTTGTTGCTAGGTACTTGCCGTCTATTTAGAGTTTCAGTAATATTTGAGAAATCTTGGCTACTTATTGTTTGATTAAGCATTCTTGTTCATTTAAATAATTACTTACGGGTGATATGTAAAAATCATTAATTGCATTCGTGATCATGCTACCATGTTATATGTGCACACTTAGCTTGAAGTAGAGAATGAACTAGACCTGCATTCCCGGACTCCCATCTTCTTTTGAATTAGGTTAATGTTTTGAAGATGCAAACCATAACACTGTTGAAAGGACATTCACCATCAAATGTGCTAATGAGAGGTCCCAGACCTGAAATGTTAACAGTTTCTCTTTATCTTAGATAGTGCCTGTCCCATTGACTGTTTTTAGCATCTTCTGTTTTTATTTCAGATTTCCAGCATCTGCATTTTTTTTTGTTTTCCGTTCCTCTGCTGCATGACAATGTCAGGACTTTCATGGGCAGTCCCAACAGAAAGTCCACTCTCCTAGTTTAGTAATGTGGGCATTGCCATCATTTGTAATGAGAGAGGCACAGTGTCCAGTTTAAAGAAAAATGGTAATCAATACGCCTTAACTAAAAACAGAATGGAACCTCCTGAATGATATCAGCACCATGGTGTGAAAGGACATAATTTTCTACCAAGGTGTAATTGGCAAGGAAAGAATAAGGAAGACAAACTCCAACAGGGTCTGTCTTCTGATGATATCCCTCTTACAATACTGCATACTTCTAATGGCATGGCCAAGTGGTTAAGGCGTTGGACTAGTGATCTGAAGGTCGCTAGTTCGAGCCTCAGCCAAGGCAGCATATGTGTCCTTGAGCAAGGCACTTAGCCACACACTGCTCCACATGTTTATAGCACAGTGGCAGTGGCTAGTGCAGTATAAAGAAAAAAAAAGAAAAACAAATGGCGTAGCAAACTCGATGGGCTCAATTGCCTAATTCTGCTCCTATGTCTTATGGTCTAACAGTATGCCCCTCTGTTACACCGGAAAAAAGTTAGTCCAACCTATCCTTATAGCTAATACACTTCAATGCAGACAACACACATATGAATGGCTTTGCACCCTTTCTAAAGCTTGCACATCCTTCCTGTGGTCTGGTGATCAAAACAACATATAATGTTTTGTGCAGGGCTTTCAACAGTTTGCTAATCATGATACTAAGGAAGTAGGAGTACAACAGATCCATTCTAAGAGTCAAATAAGGCTGTTTCTTGCCCCCAACATGTCTCTCTATCTTACTCACCAGAATATTATAACTCATCTCCAACAAACTTCCTGGAGAAGTGGTGCTAATTTTCAGAACTTATGGGAAACTGTTCAACCAATCACGACTAAACTCCAGAACCAGTCACCTGAACTCCGGCATATGGACAAGGCCTGTTTTGTTCATGCTTCAGGCGATGGTTGAGACTTTCGATAAAATAATAGAGAGGAAGGGCTTTGCACAGAACATCTGTGGACTAAAGGTGATCTGGGCCACACTGGTGAGAGTTTGGAAAATGGGAACCACCTCCCATAAGTTAAGAGCCAGATTTTGGCAAGGCAGCCACCAATGATGAAATCTGATGAAGGGTCTCGGCCTGAAATGTCAACTGTTTACTCCCCTCCATAGATGCTGCCTGACTTGCTGAGTTCCTCCAAGATCTTGCGTGTGTTGCTCTAGATTCCAGCATCTACAAATCTCTTGTGTTTATGAAATTTGCCATTTCCTTCTATGCCCCAGGATAGCCTTTGGCTGACTGAGAAAAAGATTTTGTGGAGATGATTCCCTCAGTCCTGGCCTAATGAGTAGCAGTGATCCTTTTTGCTTCCAAGACTTGGATCACTTACACTAGGCACATTGAGGAACTGGAAGCATCTGTCACTGCAAAATTCACCATATGAGCAGGAAGGCTTGGTGCACCAAAATCATTGGTTCTCCCTGACCAACCTTTCCGGCACTGGGTCCATAGTTACCCTCCATCAGCTTCAGTGGGCTGACTAAGCCACTTGCAGCCTTGTCCCAAACAGAACCCCTATTCTGAGATTTGTAATAGGAAGAGATTCACAGGTGAAGATAGGAAATGGAATTGGAGTTGAGATTCCAAAGTACATTTATTATAGAAGTATTTATGCAGTTAAAGAACCCCGAGGTTCTTCTTCCCGCAGGCAGCCACTAAACAAAGAGACACCATGGAAAACGTTCAAAGAAAAAGATCAAACACACAATAAAAAAGAAGAAACTGAGCAAGTGACAAGAAAATGAGCAGAAAAAACACAGAACGTACAGCATCAAAACCCAGACTCTTCCAAACAGTCTAGGTATGGTCAATTTAGCTCCGTTCCATTATTCGTGGCAGCAGAGCAAGTCTGTCCCGATCAAAATTGCACAAAATAACAATAAGAAAGGAGTGACCAGAAACCAGAAACACTTAAGTGGACTGCAGAGTCCAATCCATAACCATGTCAATTAAACCTTGCCCGGGATCCAAGACTCCGGCACCATCCTCTGCCAAGAGGGAGCAAGAGACTGATCGAACGCAGGGAGACAGTAACACCGGCTCACCCTCCGCTCTTGTCCTCACTGATTTCCAATTTTGTTCAGTGAAACCAGCAAGAAATTCAGTCAATCATGGGCTCGCACCCCGTCTCCAGGCTCCTTGGCCTCAAGGCCACACACTGCACTCCAAACCTTACCGAACCTCCCTCAGAGACAGCAAAATGTCTGATCGCTCAGTCGGCACACCAACAAAATGTAAATCACAAGTTCTGATCACAGTAGAATCATATTTGAAAGACGAGGTAAAAGAAGTAGTTTTGTGAACTGTCTGAAGGACGTCACTGTTGGTCGCATTGTTTGCTGGGGCTTTCTTCAGTTTATTATTGTCATTTGTACCAAGGCACACACAGTGAGAAGATTCCACCCAGACAGAGCATTCCATACACTGAGGTTGTAAAAGGGAAAATGGAATGGAGAATGTAGTGTTAGAGTTACAGATCAATAGAAATGCAGGCAGACAAGTTAAGTGTTAGGGTCACAAAGAAGGAGATTGGGAGATTAAGAGTTCACGTTTTAGTGCATGAGAGGTCCAAGGTTCAAGGATGTGTTCAAACCTTCCTTAAAGGAAATGCAGAACCTTTTACTGACTCTTAGGAACCTTGGTCCATGACTTCTCAAACTCAAGAAGGATCATTCATTGAGAATTTTGAGGCCGTGCGTTGAGAGCACAGAAGTCATAGTCATACACTACAGCACAGAAAATGACCCTTTGCCCTACCTAATCAATGCCAAACTATTAATCTGCCTAGACCCATCGACATGCGCCCAGACCTCAGCCTCCGTACCCCTCCCATCCATGTACCTATCCAAATTTCTCTTCAATGTTGAAACTGATCCCACACCCACCACTTCCGCTGGCAGCTCATTCCCCACTCTCACTACCCTCTTGAGTGAAGAAACTCCCCCTCATAGTCCCCTTAAACAATTCACCTTTCATCCATAACCCATGACCTTCAGTCCTAGTCTCACCCAACCTTAGTGGAAATAACTTGTTTGCATTTACTCTATCTATACCCCTCATAATTTTGCATACCTCTATCAAATCTCCTCTCATTCTTCTGTGCTCTAGGGAATAAAATCCTAGTGTATTCAATCAACCTTTCCCTACAACTCAGGTCTGCAAGTCCTGACAGCACCCTTTTAATTTTTGTCTGTGCCCTTTCAATCCTATTGACATCTTTCCTGTAGGTAGGTGACCAAAACTGCACACGATACTCTAAACTGGGCTTCAACGATGTCTTATACAACTTCAACAGAGCATCCCAACTCCTGTACTCAATACATTGATTTATGAAGGCCAATGTGCCAAAAGCTTTTTTTTAATGACCCTATCTATCTGTGATGCCACTTTCAAGGAATTACGGATTCCCAGGTCCCTCTGTTCTACCGCACTCTTCAGTGCCCTACTGTGTAAGTCCTGCACTGGTTTGCCCTCCCAAATTGCAACAACTCACACTGCATGAAATTCCATCTGCCATTTTAGCTCGTTTTTCCAGATTATCCAGATCTCACTGAAAGCTCTCATTGTCTTTCTTGCTGCCCACTACACCCCCATGTCCTATGTGAGTAGTAGAAGGAGTGTCTTACCGCACAAGTTGTCCACCCACTGCCCCATCTCTGACCTCAACAGTGACACCTCAGACCTCAGAATGGAAGCAAGTAACCTCACACCCTGAGGGACTGCCTGAGAAGGAAAGTGGTAGGAATCACGCTGATAAAAACAGCAAAAAAGTACCATTTATTTGTGAATAAAACTCCACAAGAGCTCAATACAGAAACAATGACAAATTACACCCCTGAACACGTTTGGGCGTTTAGACAAACTACAGCTAGGCTTCTGCTGGACTGTAATACAGTAGATGTGTTACTGAAAATAGTACAATGCATAGATCACAAATTCTAGGCCCATCAAGGGGAAACAAGGCAGAGTGGTCAAGTAAAAGTATACCTGTAACTGCATTCTCCTGAGACAGTGAGTGTGATGAATATTCTCGATTACTTAATGTTTCAAAGCCTGATAGCTATGCAGAAAGGGCATCCTGTCAGATTGTATTTGACTTGGAACTTCGTTGGTTGAGTTTAAAATTAAGAATGAGTAAAACCAATGAGTAAAAATAACATACCAAGTTTTTCCTTCTCATCTCTGCAAGGCTTTACGCTTCTGCATCCAAACCCTCACGTGAAGCCTAGATACTAGGTAGTGATCAGGAGCAAAAGCCTCAGGAGGAGTTATTTCTTCTTCCATAACATTTGAAATTAAACGAGCCACTGTGGCTTGCTTGTCTTAGAGGGCTCCGGGCACAGAGAGCAGCAAAACTGAGGGACGCTGAGGGAGGGGAATAAAGACACCAATTCACACAGCAACAAACAGTAGCCACACAAAATAATTTGCCAGTCTTTGTGGTTCAGTGCCACTGTGGGTAATACTTTTGAACATAGAACAGTTCAGCACAGTATAGGCCCTTCAGCCCTCAATGTTGTGCTGACTTACATAAATCCCTCTCTCCTATACAGTAGGTTCAATAGATACGTTTACTTTCAGAAAAATGTATACAGTATACATCCTGACAGTCCATAACCCTCTATTTTGTTGGTTCTTTTTGCGTTTTGTGATGCATTGGGCAGCATATGTGCACTTGACTGTTTTTTTGCGAGGCTGAGTTACTAGCTTGATGTTCAACCAAATGCAGGTGGAAAGCGTGCAAAGAGCCGGCTGGATTTGAACTCGGGACCATTCATCTCAAAGTCCAGTGCTGATGCCACTACACCATCAGCTAGCCTGGCCCTCTATTTTGCTGCCTTATTATTGAGATGTATATAAACAAGTGCGAGGAAAGACGTGCCTTTGTAGATCACAGTCAGACATTGATTGGTGATGAGAATGTGGGCAATGAAAAATGGCAGGCACCTAAACAACATGTCAGAGCAAGGTGAGGTAAAACAGAACTGACAGGATTCACCTGCATGACACACCGCTTTGTCATGTTCTTTAGCAAGTAACCTGGAGGAGTTCAACACACAGCTCAGAAGCTCCAAAGTCTCCAGTACTCCAGCACTCAGAAGCTAGGCCTCTCGGCCCACTTTGGACTGACTGTCCTTATCCACCAGTTGGTCTGTTTGCCTGATACGGGCATGAACATTTGGAAAAGTCTGAATTTAACATTGCTTTTATATTAGCGGGTAATTCCTACCTCAAAGGTCTGTCAGTAGTTGAAATGAATTCACACAAGTAAGTGGAAGTAGGGTTTGTATTGGATCTTCTTGATGTCACGGTATCCATTTTCCATTGGCGTCAGTGGTGGGGGGGGTGGGGGACAGAGGCCGATGCCCGATGCCGATTCCTGAGGCTGATGCTCGGTCACTGTTACTTGTCCATTTAGCCAATCTCTCCAGGAAAGTTGAACTTATTCTGGTTTCTCCTTGGTGACCACTACTGAGCAATTCCTACTGGAAAAGATTGTGCAGTTGGGAATGGGTGCAATTGTGTTGGCATATTGGTGCAAGTAAGTGTGTGCATACACTCAGGTTCATATGAGTCAGAAAGTGACTACGTATGTAATGTGTAGAAGTAAGAGAAATTAAAGAAGGAAGTTTAATTATATAATGAGGTACACAACCTTTGAGCATTGTAAAGTATTTAGTAGAGTAGGTACTTATTATAGACACTGCTGTAATGAAGAATTGTGCATACATGACTGTGTGTGTGTGTGTGTGTGTGTGTGTGTGTGTTGGGGAATGAGAGAGAGAGAATTGAGTTCTTTAAGAACTTAAAGAATTGAGAGCTCATACATTTAAAAGGAGTGGGATGGGATGTGGGTAACGTCACCACAACTGATTAAGTGTAGGAGGTTTTAGGGAATGTAAACATGGATGGATGTGCATCAATAACAAAATGCTGGCAAGCTGCAACACACTGGCCTCTCTAGGATAATCCAGCTCCATGCACGCAAACACAAACTCTCATTTGAAAATATAAACATTTATGGAAGTTGAAAATCAGAAATGTGGGCAGTAAGTTTTGGAGCCGCCTGATTTGCGGATGATTTCCAGTATTTTCTGTTTATATTTTAGATAAAAAGTGACCAAATGTTTAAAGACCCTACCCTTCATTGCCCGTACTAGGCCTCCATTAGCAGCTGCACTGTATAGCACCCCAAAAGACCAGCGGAGATCCTTATTGCTACAGTTGTCCTATGTTTGCAGAAGTTCAGAACTATTGCTTGACTGCCACCGTGACCCTCCCCCCGTGTTAAAAATCAGATAAAGGCAGCACTGGGAGGGTTTTGGTCTCTCTCTCTCTCTCACAGACACAGACACAGACACACACACACACACACACACACATTTGAGGCCTAAGGTAGAAGGAGTCATCTTTAGAAAACCTAGCACATTTATTTTTCAACATAGTCCCTTCCTGCATTTACACACTTAGTCCAGCGGTCGTGGAGCATACGGATCTTGGACCTCCAGAAAGTGTCCACAGCATGGGTGATTGATAAGTTCGTGGCCTAAGGTAGAAGCAGATGAGTTATACAGCTCTCGTTACATACACATGCAGTTTCTACCTTAGGCCACAAACTTATCAATCACCCGATGAGTTATTAACTTCAAACTTTCTGCATAATCACTCAAAGAGTTGAACTGCATGTGCATGTAACTAGAGCTGTATAACATCTCCTTCTACCCTAGGCCACAAACTTATCAATCACCCCTGCTGTGGACTCCTTCTGGAGGTCCGAGATCCGTATGCTCCATGACTGCTGGACCAAGTGTGTAAATGTAGGAGGGGACTATGTTGAAAAATAAATGCGCTAGGTTTTCTAAAATTGATTCCTCCTAACTTAGGCCACGAACATATCAATCAGCCCTTGTGTAACACATCACTATGCAGTGAGTTGCGAGCAAAGAACAAGGACAGAGACTCAAAAGACTACAGATACTGGAATTTGTAGGCTTCTGTGGAGGATTAGGGAACAATGGAGCAAAGAAATGGACAAGAAAGTGGCTGAGAGACACTGAGCAGGAAGCAGGAGTGTATCAGACAAGGACGAGTCAATGCGGCAGAAGTTTAACCCTCTTCTAAATACATTGACTGCAAATACTGACAGAAACTCCACCTTCACTTCAAAAGACTGGGGTCCCAATCCATGCAGATGGAAGTCATCTGGAACTGCTCCAGCACCTGCTCAGGTGGATCTGGGGCTTTGCTGCTAGACAAGGTTGCACATCAGTGACTGGCAGCTCTGACCACTTGCGTCTGACCGTCACACCCTCCGCGAGAGCTAATGTGCTTGGGGGCAACTCTGCACACTACTGACGACCCACATATAGGGGTTCGGGTCATGTGCTGAATGGATATCACCTGAGGCAACAGATTATGAGAGAAGTTCAGTGAATAAGATGCTCGGCCTGGTCTATCAGTACCATCAAACCGGATGGGGATATCAGCAGAGGGAGAAAGGGAGATCCACATTTTTGAGCTCCTAATTTGGGAGACAATTACCAGGAATAATTACACAGCAAAACCAACAGCCCTTGTGTCAGGTTGCAAAGCACCAAGTGGCCCTATTGTGAGTAGCTGTACGCAGTATTACAGTTCCTGCTTTGCAGAGGGCATATTCAGAGATGCTGTGGTTCTCTGATCTGCTAGCTCCTGATTGGAGTCCATTGTTTTTACTGTAGGCTTGGGGTCTCCGTTGTTTTCTGCCTTTGGTCCTTCCACCTTGGTCTGTTCCCCTGGAGCGACCTCGTTGGGTTTCACTTCTCCTTGAGCGTGCGGCTTGCTGGCGGGCACAGCGGCTGGGGCTTCGGTTGGCTGCTGGTCATCGGGCTCGGGCTCCTTGATGTCGCCCTCATCCTGCTGCAGCTCCTCCTCCATCCCAAACAGCATCTTCACCAACTCATCGGCCTCGATCCTCTCCTGAGGGCAGGGAGAGCCACAGAGCAGTTAGCACATCAAACACCTGGCAAGTACGAAAAGCAAGACTCGCAGCACGTCTGCAACATCACAGTCGGGTCTTTACTGCTCATCCCAAGTGTCTGCTCCTGCCTTTCCTGTGCTGACTGCTTAATCTCAACCTCTCTCTCTGACTATTGGCCATCTCTCGGTTGCATTCAGTCAATAGCCAAGGCAGCTTACAAAGATTCAAAGCAAAATATATATGTAGTGTGCAACCCTGAGATTTGTCTTCTCACAGTCAGTCTGCCTCAAAGCAAAGAAAGAAAACCACGGGACCTGTTCAAAGAAAGACATTAAAGCCCCAATGCACAAAAAAAGAACAAATCGCACCAATGGCAAAAAGAAACTGAGTGATAAAACACAGAGCATAGAACACCAACCCACAAAACATGGTAATGGTCCAGGCATATTCAGTTCAGTTCAATCTAGCGCTGTGTTGTCCGTTAACTTCAGACCGCAGAGCCAGTCTGTCCTGATCAAAACTCGCACAAAATAGCAATAAAAAAGGGGTGACCAGAAACCAGAAACAAGTCATGACATGAACTATAGAATCCAATCCACAAACCTCACTGGGAAGATACTATTACTTTTACAACACTTACACACCGTGGCCGCTTTCTTAGATACACCTAGACACCTGCTTGTAAATGCAAATATCTAATCAGCCAATCATGTGAAGCAACTCAATGCATAAAAGCATGCAGACGTGGTCAAGAGGTTCAGTTGTTAGAAAGCAAAAATAAGCCATAAAGAGAGCAAGGATGAAATATGAAGGTGCTAGCCAATAATATCAAAGAGGATACCAGAAGTTTTACTGATAAACAGAGTAAAAGACGTGAGTGGATATGGAGAGATATTAATGGGGGACAATGAAATGGCAGATGAACTTAGTAAGTATTTTGCATCATTCTCCACTGCAGAATATGCTAGCAGTATGCTAGAAATTCAAGGGTGTCAGGGGGCAGAAGCGAGTGTAGTTGCTATTACTAAGAAAGTGCTTGGTCAGCTCAAAGGTCTGAAGTTAAATTGAAGGTAGATCAGTCACCTGGACCAGATGGACTACACCCCAGGACACAGAAAGAGACAGCTGAAGAGATTGTGGAGGCATTAGTAATGATCTTACGTGAATCACTAGATTCTGGAATCATTCTGGGGGTCTGGAACATTGAAAGTGCCACTCCCCTCTTTAAGAAGGAAGGGAGACAGAAGAACATAAATTTTTGGCCGGTTAGCATGACTTAAGTGGTTGGCAAGGTGTTGGAGTTCATTATTAAGGATGAAGTTTCGGGATACATGGAGGCACATGATAAAAAAGGCCAAAATCAACATAGTTTCATTAAGGGGTAAATTTTGTCTGACAAATCTATTGCAATTCTTTGAGGAAACAACAAGCAAGATAGACAAAGGAGTGTTAGTGAACTTTGTATACTTGGATTTTCAGAAGGATTTTGGCAAGGTGCTGCTAAACAAGAGCCCATAGTATTACGTGAAAGATACTAGCATGGATAGAAGATTGGCTGACTGGCAGGAGGCAGAGTGGGACTAAAGGAGGCCCTTTCTAGTTGGCTGCCAGTGGCTAGTGGTGTTCTGCCAGGGTCCATGTTGGGACCGCATCTTTTCTCGTTATATATCAATAACTTGGGTGACAGAATTGTAGTCAAGTTTGCAGATGATATGAAGATAGGTTGAAGGGCTGGTGATATTGAGGAAGCAGGAAGTCTGTAGAAAGTTAGATAGATTGGGCGAATGGGCAAAGAAGTGGCAGATAGAATATAGTGTACACAATGTATGGTCATGCACTTTAGCAGAAGGAATAAAGACATAGATTATTTTCTAAGCAGGGAGAAAATTCAAAAATCAGAGGTGCAAAGGGACTTGCAGGATTCCCTAAACATAACTTGCAAGTTGAGTTGGTGTTGAGGAAGGTAAACACAATCAATATTAGCACCCATTTCGAGAAGACGAGAATACAAAAGCAAGGATTTTATGCTGAGATTTTATCAGGCATTGCACTTGGGGTATTGTGAGCGGTTTTGGGCCCCTTATTGAAAAAAAATATGCTTGCATTTTCAGTGTCCAGAGGAGATCCAGCGGAATGATTCCAGGAATAAAAGAGAGTGTTTGATGCTCTGGGCCTGTACTTATTGAAGTTCATGAGAATGAGAGGGGGATCTCATTTAAACCTATCAAATATTGGAAAGTCTGGATAAAGTGGATGTTTCCTATAGTGGGGGAGTCTAGGACCAGAGGGAATAGCCTCAGAGTACAGGGAAGTTAATTTAGAACAGATGAAGAGGAATTTCTTTAGCTAGAAGGATGTGAATCTGTGGAATTCATTGCCACAGGCAGCTGTGGAGGCCAAATCATGGGTATATTTAAAGCGGACGTAGCTAGTTTCTTGAACAGTCAAGGTGTCAAAAGTTATGAGGAGAAGGCAAGAGAATGGGGTAAAAGGAGTTATAATGGAAGTTCCCATCAACAGGATCTGGTCCTGCCAAAACCAAATAGCAGCCCATCATCACTGACCACTGGAAACCAAGAATATCAAGGACTTGATGAAAGGGTTGGGAAGAAGAACAGATACTTGAGCCTGGAATTGGGAGGGTTACTTCATACTTTATCAGATTGCTACCACTTAAAGTCATCAGTGCGAGGCACATCAGGATGTTTAAGATGGTAACTTTAGTTAAACAACAGTGCTGAGGATTGATGCAGAAGTTGGATATGATCACCATATTTTCCAAACCTTCACCGCTGTGCTGCCTTGCATCCTACTACAAACCATACCCTCTACTGCGAACCAGACTCTCTACAACACACCAGACCCTCTGACACATACCATGTACCACAACCCCTCCCACTACATTGTACCACAGTGTCACTCCCCATTATTGCTCTCCCACACCACACCACCCCCCCCCCCCCGCTCCCAGCCTTCCCACCAGTGCATCCGTTTCTGCCGGTTAGTCTGCTGGAATTTGACAGTAACTCTGCCATACCCGTTCCTTCTGCCGGGGGTCCAGGGTGAACCAGAGTGCCACTCCACACCTCTGCCCCTTGGTCACGGCCTGGACTCCATGGGGGTTCTCTTCTCCCGAGGAGAAGCCCACCACACGGCCACACTTTGGTTGCACCGTTGCCTGGACAAAGAGAGATCATTAGAAACTGTCTCAATAACATGCTTCCATTAAGATGAAGAGTCAGGAATCACAGAGTGCAGTTCCAAATCAAAACTGAATTAATTAGTATTAATAGTTAATACCAAATGTTTTCCAAAATTAGCCAATTGTAGGGGGAAAGAACTATTCATCCTCAGAGAGAAGGGGTTGAAATGGGAGACAGTTCGTTGAACCTTCCTTTCGAGATGTATTGTAAAGTGCTACTGCTACGTAAAAAGACAACTTTCATGCCATGTAGACCCCGGACACACATGCCTATGATAATAAACTGAAACTTAAAAAGTGAAAGATGTAATGTCACAAGTAGCTTGCATAAATTTGCAATTAAAAAGCAATAATCTAAAGAGAACATTGCCAGGAGTCAAAGGTAAAAGAGGTATTCATGGTGTCCTGTTGGAGACACTCACAAGGGCTGAGCTTTGCTAAGAATTAAGAGTTAGTGGAAGAGATTATTAAGAAAGAGGCAGTTAATAATGGAGAGGGTGTGAGAATTCCAGCTCGGACTAGATGAAATAACGAGAAGTTGATTAACATGACTTCATTGCCTCATGTGGACAAACATAAAACACACAGTAGAATTGGAACAGTAAAGCATTCCCCTCAACCCACACAATGTCTATTTTCTTCTTTTTTTCCCTCACAATCATGAGCCTATCTAAAAGTCTCTAATGTGTCTGCCTCTACCACTACCCCAGGCAGCATACTCCAGGAAACCACTGATAAAAGCAAGCATGGAATATGCCTTTAAATCATCCTGTAAACCTGTGTAGCCACTTACAGGGAGCTATGAATTTAGACCACAAGATCCCTCTGCTCCTCAACAGGTGTCATCATATTGAATTTAATTTGATTTCTTTTGATAGTTCCAGATAATGAAGCTCTGCCAACCCTGTCAATATTGCTGGACGTTGATCCAAACTGCCTTTAGTGGAATATTCAGGGTAGATACCACACATATCAACATATGTGTAACAGGTGCTTGTCTCACAATGCTGTTCAAATCTCAGTGTAGAATTAGAATATTGCAGGTTGAAGAGCAAAGTGAGTTAAGAATAAACAGCTTAAGCCAATATTTTAAAGGAAGTGATCCCTCTGCCTTGAGCCACAACAAAACTCCTCCTTGCATGCAGTATGTTTACGAGGAACCTGCATGGAAAGAAAAGGGAAGTGGAACTGCTCCCAGAAATTCACTAGGAATTCAATTGACTGAATGGGAGATGGGAAGCCTATGGAACTGGATCCTCCAAGATCCCAAACTTTTTCCCAGTTTCACTTCCACCTACTGGAGATTAGAGATCTTCCTGCTGATTATACAAAGCACACAATTCATACGTTCTTGCATAATAAACTAGTTGGAGCTAGCTGGCCCAGGGTTTTTGATGTTCACTTTTGTGTCTTGCCCTCTCTCCGTCATTTGAAATGACATGGTATGGGACTCGTACAAGACACTGAATTACCATGTCAATCAGAGAGTAGGGTTTGGGTAAGTTGACTGGAAATGGAAAATCATAAGGGGAAATGTTTTGATGTAGATCTGAGACATGATTTAATCCACAGGGTAATCATCGCCTTGATAATGACAGAAGAGATGTAAGTTTCATCTCCAGAGTTAATACTCCACTCTTGATTACCAAAAACAAGAGAAACTAGAAACTTACTGTAATAACTTTAGCATCAATTTCCGTGAATATGAAGTTTCCACCTTCAAAATCATGGTTCAAGTAAAGGATTGCACTAGAATAAAATGCAGTTACGATTATTGATAATCTATAACAAGCTACATAGAGTTTTCAGACAAAAGGTGACAGTCTTCCACTGGTTCCTGTAAAGGCCTATGGTGGAAGTGCCAAGTCAGATATCACTTCTAGGGTGCTGAAACCAAATATTGAACGTTTCTGAGGGCAGCTAACTCAGGAAAAAACAATGCCCAGATCGCTAGTCTTCATGAGCCACACCACTGGAGACCAGTGAACGTGAAGGGTTGGCACTTGGCAAGTTTACACAAGAGGGGTTATTATGTCATGGTGCCACACATTGGACTTACTATAGAATCACTCAGTGATGTCACATAATGGATTTGTTACAATATCACGTTGTGAATTTAATGCTGGAGCATTAGATACCTGCCATCCAAAATGATCAAACTGTGTAGAGTTAATTGATGATGGTTAACAAGTTATTCTCAGGGAATAGTGGAGTCCTACTTTCAGCATATCTGGGACAGGACAGTAAAATTAATCCGGAACAACTTCCTTTCCTGTAGTATTTTTTAGACAGCAAAACGTCATGAGAATACATGAGAACAGGAGCAGGAGAGGTTCCCTAGGTCTTCAAGCCTGGCCTTTCTTTTATTATGATTGTGACTAATCTAAGCCAGTCTCAATCCTTCATCTATCCCCCACTAAGTGGGGAATTGGTTTATGATTTTCACTCAGATTCAGTGAAAAATTTGTGTTTACTTATCATCTGATGTATCATTCCATACAAAAGTGGGTCAAGGTATAACCTTCTCAGTTACAAAGGCTTTTGCCCTTGAGCTAGGACACTTTGGATTTAACTCCCACCATAGAGTATTGACATAAAAACTTAGGTAACATTCGCTGAATTAGTACGGAGTGTAACATAGTCAAAGACACTGCCTTTACACTGATAGGTTGAATTAAGGTTCTGACTTTAATGAATTTGAGCACTGAACTTACCTTGGAATCCTGAGTCAGCTACTACTCAATAACTAGTAAAGCCAAATTCTATTTATTAACATCTCAATCTTTGTGGGAGCTTTCTGTGCACACTACAGCAGTTGGAATTGCCAAAAAAAATATGTTGTTAACTCTGAATACTTTGGTTGTGAAAGACATTATGTGAAGATTTCTCTTCACCTTAATACGAAGGGTACTTTTGAACAGATTGGTTCACTTTTACCTGTAATCTCGCTCGGTGTAAGCTGGATGCTCCTTTCGACACACCAGAGCTTCGGAGTTTAAAATGCAGTTGTCCACATGAATAGAGTGGCTCAGGTCTTTCCTGTTCTCCTGTGTTCCTAATACGGAGAAGAAGACCAAAGGATTCAACAGCAGTGTGCTGCAGCTGGCCAGATGTGTGCATTGCTAGAACCTGGCTGGTGTTTCTGAAGCTAATCTGAGAAACAAGTCAAAGGCAATGTGAGGAGAGCAAACAGAAGAGTGCAAAAGTGGGTGTGATCAACCAACAGAAATCTATAGTGAACACAGTCCAACTAGACGTATCCATTGGGAGCTGGAGGTCAGCTGGTGAGTTCCCTGTAATCCTCTGGTACCTCAGCAGTGTACAATGTTGAGGAACAGAGGCATCCTGTTATCCTCTGCTCGGGGTAGATTTCCCTCAGTATTCCTATCTTTAACATTGTTCAAAAAAGATAATTAGGAAAACCCTGGGAATTGTAAACCAGTGAGTCATACTGGTGAAGGACGCCAGAGATGGAGGACCTTCACTGCTGCCCTAGGTGCCAGCAGCACAACGGAACGAAGAGTCTTACATTAGTGGTGGGCAAACTACTGGAGAGAATTCTTACAGAGAGGAATTACGACCATTTAGAGAGGAATAGTCTGATTAGGAATAGCCAAAATGGCTTTTGAGGGGCAGGCCATGCCTCACGAGCCTGATTGACCTTTTCGAGGAAGTAGAAAAACAAATTGATGAAAAGTGTGATGAGCATGGATTTTGACAAGGTGTTGGACAAAGTTCTCCCTGTTAAGCTCATTAAGAAATTCAGAAGGCATGGGGTCCAGTGAAACTGGACTGTGTGGATTTGGAATTAAGTTTGCCCCCAGAAAGCAGGGTGTGGTCGTAGACAGAGCATACTCTGCCCGGAGGTCAGTGACCAGAGGAGTTCTACAGGGGTCTGTTCTCCAATCCCTGTTCTTTGTGACTTTTATAAATGTCTTGGATGAGGAAGTGGAAGGGTGTGTTATTCAGTCTGCAGAAAACATGAAGATTGGTGTTGTGGTTGTGATAGGCTACAACAGAACATTGATAGGATGCAGGACTGGGCTGAGTAGTGGCAGATGCAGTGCAATCAGGAAATGTATAAAGTGATACATTTTGGAATGTTGAACTTGAACGCAGAGTATAGGGTTAGTTGCAGGATTCTTAGCATCTGGAGGAACAGATGTGTGGTCCATGTCCACAGACCCTCGAAGTTGCCTTGCAAGTTGAGAGGGTGGTGAAGAAGGTACATAGTGTGTTGGCACTCACTGGGCGATTGAGTTCAAGAACTGTGAGAAAATGTTGCAGCTCTAAGGTACTGGAAGGATGCTACACTTGGAAGTTTTGTGTTCAGTTTTGGTCGTCTCATTATAAGAAGGATGTGGAGGCTTTAGAGAGGGTGCAGAGGAGATTTACCAGGATGCTGCCTGAATTAGAGAGCATGCCTTATGAGGATAGGTTAAGCGAGTTAGTGCTTTTTTCTTCAGAGTGAATGAGGATGAGAATTGACTTGATGGAGGTGTATAAAACAATACAAGGCATAGACAGAGTGGAGAGCCAGAGCCTTTTTCCCAGCTTATGACAAAAATGACAATACGAGAAGACATACTTTTAATGTGATAGGAGGAAATTAAAGGGGGGGATGTCAGAGGTGATTTTTCACATAGAGTGCTATGAGCAAGCAACAAACTGCTAGGGGCAACGGTAGAGACAGATACATTAGGGACATTCAAATGACTTAGATAGGCACATGGATTAAAGAAAAATGAAGAGCTATATGGAAGAGAAGGGTTAGAAGGTAAGTTAAAGAGGTGATAGGCCTGTCCTATGCTGTAACTTTCTGTGCTCTATGTTCTACCTGATAAAAACCTGAAACGTTGACGGTTATTGCTTTCCTCAGACGCTGCCTGACTTGCTAATTTCCTCCAGCATTTTGTGAATATAGTGCATGGAATGAATTACTGAGATAGCATGGGGAGCCTGCAGTCTGGTTGAGCTTAGGGTGCCTTTACATACTCAGATGAATATGAAAGGAAAGGAGGCACTTGAATGATATATAGGGGGGGGACATTTAGTGCAAATTAGCACCAGGATGAGCACAACATTATGGGCTGAATGGCCAATGCAGTACTGTGCTGTTCTATGTCCTGGGTGATACCATGCAAACATTCTCCTGTGTACCCATCTCTTCATTGGTCACTGGTCATTAGGCCAGCAGGGACACAGTGGGCTAAAATGGTGTCCATTTATGCTGAAGATAGAGGGAAGTAGGAAAGTCTGAATGACTTGGTATTCCTTCACCCTCAAGAAGGCAGCATCCACCATGATCCTCAACATCTGGAACATGTTGAGTTCTTGTTACTACCATCAGGGAAAAGGTACAGGAGCCTGAAGACCCACATTCACTGTTTTAGGAACAGCTTGTCCCCCTCGGCCATAATTTTTTGAATGGCCCATGAACCCATCAATATCACCTTGCTATTCCTCTTTTGCGTTATTGATTTATTTTCATTGTAACATAGTCATTTTTTTACATCTTGCTCTGTATTGCTGGCACAAAAGAACAAATTCCACAATATATGTCAGTATTGATAAACCTGATTCCGATTCTGCAGATTAAATCCCTCTTCCGTTGTTCTGCTAGAGGCCGCGGTGCACAGTGTAAAGTTGTTCCTGCATATTTATTCCTTTTATTTTATTTACCAGGATGTGGGCATTGTTGGCAATCCAACGTTAATGCCCATACCTGACTGCTCTTGGGAAGCTGGTGCTGTACCACCTTCTCCATCAACTTCAGCTTCTTAGTTGAAGGGACTCGCACAGTAGAGAGTTCAGCATTGATTGACATGTGGTATGAAACATAATGAACTAACAGCAAACACGGACAGCTGTCACTACTCAGTCTAGTAACTCTAGAGTTAAGTCAAATGTTGCTACCTTCCACCGCAGTCCGACAGACAAGATGCGAGTAGGCAAAGTAGAGTGGGTTTTCCAGCCGGAAGTAAGACTCGATGATCCTTCGAACTTTCTCACTGATGTCATAAAATAGCTTGGATGTTTTAAGTGGGATCCTACCCTCCTGACTGAGCTGCCAGGAAGGCAGATTTGTACATGTTAGAGAAAACCAGAAAAGAGAAATCATCACCCTTCGATTCATTCAGAATAAGAACACAGACCTCATGAATTACTTACAACAAATAAATAATGCAGTGATTTAAAGTGTCGGAAACTGAAAGAGTAAAAAGCTTGCAATGGCTAAAGTTACAAAAATATATTTGATAAAGGGCTTCTATTTGATAGCTGAAGTTTATTCCCTCAACTATTCAAGACTTTATCATTCCTAGTACTTCTGTTCTTCCAAAACTACTGAGTTAATGTTCTGATAGGTTACTTAGTTTGATCTAGAGTGTTCTGAAACCAGGAAACACTTAAGGATGGATGTGTCAAACTACAATAGTGTGTTGCACTTGCCCAGGTCCGCGTTCGGAAGGTCATGGACGTAAGAATGGAAAGTGGACTTCAATGTCTGCCAGATATTAATCAGGCAATAAGTGGAAACTAAGGAAAATCAATATAATTTTAGACATTGCATTGTGCTCCAGTTTAAGTATTGAGGCAAGATAAATATTGTATGACTAGTTGAAAAGCAAAACAAAATGCAGAAACTGTAAACTTCAAATAGTAACGGAAAATACTGGAAATAATCAACAGGACAAGCAGCATCCTTGGAGAGAAAATCAAAGTTAACATTTCAAGTTAATGACCAGACGTGCACAATTGGTCTTTCAGTTCTAAGGGCCTCAGTCTTGAAACATTGGACTCTTTTCTCATTCCAAAAATGCTATTTGATTCACTAAACTTTTCTAGCATTTTCTGTTTATAAGGCACCAACTGGTTATTCAGTTATCTATTTTACTTCTGTTTAATTATTGTTCTTCTAAATTAATTTGATTCTCCACCTTAGTCAGAATGAAACAGTTGATATGATGTTTACTTTTAGCTTAGCATGGAAAGGACAGTGGATGTGAAATTTCAGTGCCTGAGAGTGTGATAAAATGAAAATTTCTGCTTTAAGGGCATTTTACCATTCACAACTGCACACGGACAGAGCTCAAACTGGTCACTCCGTGTTTGAACTAAAACGCTGAAAGTGAACAAAGCTCACAGGCACAGAGAAGGCCACCAGCCGGTGGTGTAGTGGCATCAGCACCAGATTTCGAGGCGGGTGGTCCCGGGTTCGAATCCGGCCGGCTCCTTGCACACTTCCCATCCGTGCTGGGTTGAGAGTTGAGCTAGCAACTCAGCCTCATAAAAACAGACAGAACGCTGAAGTAATGGCAAGGCTGCCACCTGATGTGCCGCAAGGCACGGAGAGGAAAACTAACTAACAGAGCAGGCTGGCTTTCAGTGAGGCTGTGGCCTGCTCCAGCTGCAGTGATGCCTGGCTCCGCATCTGAGGTCTCACAACATTTAGCTGCCTTTGTGATGAACTGAGGCTGTGGCCTGCTCCAGCTGAATTAATGCCTGACTTCCTATTTTTTGTAAAACTTCAGTTCTGTAGGTACCTGCTTACTTTTATTGCTTGCCCAATTTGTTTTTTTTCTCCCTCTCTGCGCATATATTTGTGTGATCGTCTTTTTTAAAATGGGTTCTCTTGTGGGTTTCTTTGATTTGTAAGGAGAGGAATTTCAAGGCTGTATAATGTGTAGAGAATTTGATAATAAATCTACTTTGAACTTCGAAGTGCATAAAGTCTGAAATGGTGTTACAGGTGGAAATTGAAGGAGGCATGCCAGGGCAAGGCAAATACACACTAAGTGTGGTGGGGTCCAGCAAGCGAACATCTGGGGCCCAGGCCAATAGCTCCCTGAAAGGGGCCGTGCAAGCAGATAGGGTGCTAAAGAAAGCATATGACACGCTTACTTTTTTTTTGTTTGTGGCAATGAGCATGAGATTAGGGAAGTCATATTGCAGCGATGTCAAACTTTGTTTTGGCTGCACTTGGACTGTCGTGTGCAGCTCTGGTCCCCGTTACATGAAGGACGTGGAAGTTTCGGAAAGGGTGTAAAACAGCTTTACCAGGATGCTGCTGGGAATAGAGGGGATGAGCTATGAGGAGAGGCTGGACAAATTTGGGTTGTTTTTTTCCTGGTGCATCGGAGGCAGACAGGAGAGATGAATGAAAATGATGAAAAACATCGACAGGGTTCATTCGTTCGGTATGCGCCATATCGTGTGATCATTCAAGTCTTATCACTGACTATGACTGTTCTTGACAATTTTTTCTACAGAAGTGGCTTGCCATTGCCTTTTTCTGGGCAGTGCCTTTACAAGACGGGTATTATCAATCCTCTTCGGAGACTGTCTACCTGGAGACAGTGGTTGCATATCCAGCATTTGTGATCTGCACCAGCTGCTTGTACAACTGCCCACCTGATCCCATGGGTTCACGTGACCCTGATCGGGGGGACTAAGTAGGGGATATACCTTGCTCAAGAGTGACCTCCAGGCTAGCAGAGGAAAGGAGCACCCTACTCCTCCCTTGTTGGAGACATACCTATACCCTGCCACCTGCATTTGATAGATAGAATCTTTCTCCTACAGCAACAGATATAAAATGCTGGAGGAACTCGGCAAGTCAGGCAGCATCTATAGAAATGAATAAACAGTCAAAGTTTTGGGCCAAGATCCTTCTTCAGGACTGGAAACGAAGAGGAAAGATGCCAAAATAAAGTTGGGGGGGGGGGAAGGAAGAGGCACTAGCTAGCAGGTGATGAGTGAAGCCAGGAGAGGTAAAAGGCTGGAGATGAAGGAATCTAGTTGGAGAGAAGAGTGGACACTAGGAGAAAGGGAAGGAGGAATAGCACTAGGGGGAGTCCCGGGGTTGAAACATCAAACACTAGAGGACAATCATTTAAGGTGAGAGAGGGATAATTTAAGGGAGATGTGTGTGCAAGTTTTTACAGAAAGTGGTAGGTACTAGGATTGGGCAGCCAGGGCAATGGTGGAAGCAGATCCAATGGTAGAAATTAAGAAGCTGCTGGGTAAGCAAATGAATATGCAGGGAATGGAAAAAACATAGAAACATAGAAAATAGGTGCAAGAGTAGGCCATTCGGCCCTTCGAGCCTGCACCACCATTCAGTATGATCATGGCTGATCATCCAACTCAGAACCCTGTACCTGCTTTCTCTCCATACCCCCGATCCCTTTAGCCATATCTAACTTCCTCTTAAATATAGCCAATGAACCGGCCTCAACAGTTTCCTGTAGCAGAGAATTCCACAGATTCACCACTCTCTGTGTGAAGAAGTCTTTCCTCATAGGATATGAGGAAGGATATGCACCATTTGCAAGCAGAGAAGATTTAGTTTCATTTTACCTTGTGTTTAGCACAGGCAACACGGACAGGAGTGTCTGTTCCTGTGCCATACTGTTCTATGTTCTATGATCTATAGAAGCAGTCTATAGCAGCGCAGACTCACTCACCTTTAATGCTTTGAGTACTGTCACTCCCTGGAATTGCTCATTGGGTGTGTGAGGAGAAGGCTTTCCATAGTAACCATCGCCCACTGAGGCTGCAGCCTAGCGTCCAGCATGAGGAAGTGAAGGAGTTAAGCATTGTTAGAAGAAATGTTACACTTCTCGGTTCAGTAGACTATCATATCATGATCATCCTAATGTATTAAACTACCCTTGATCTTAGCTCCTTCAGTCAGTGGAATCTCTGTTACCTGGCTGAAAGCTTTCGATGGTGCTCCTCTACTGTCTAAGAAATCCCTTCATTTGCTGAGCTAAGCATTGCGAATATTGAGTCATTGGTGGAGAGCAATAGACTGTGATCCTCATGCTTCACAATGTGTAAGCTCACCAACACCACTCAACACCCGGAAAACCAGCAGAAAGGGGTAAAAATAGACGCAGACACCACACACTGCTGTGCTGGGAAATAAGACTGTAAGATATAGGAGCAGAATTAGGCTACTTGGCTCATAAAGTCTGCTCCGCAATTTCAACATAGCTGATCCATTTCCCTTTCAGCCCCGGTCTCTTCCCTTCTCTGTATCCCCCTATGTCCTGACTGATCAAGAATCTATCAACCTCTGCAAAGGGTCTCGGCCCAAATTGTCATCAACTGTATTCTCTTCCATCGTTGCTGCCTGCACTGCTGAGTTCCTCTAGCATTTTGTGTGTGTGCCTTAAAAACACCCAAAGACCTGCCCTCCACAGCCACCTGTGGCAACAAATTCCACAGATTCACCACTTCCTGGCTAAAGAAATTCTTCCTCATCTCCATTCTAAATGGACGTCCCACTATTCTGAGGCTGTGTCTTCTGGTTTTAGACTCCCCCATCAAAGGGAACATCCTCTCCACATCCACTCTATCATGGTCTTTCAACATAAGATAGGTTTCAATGAGATTTCCCCCCCCCCCCCATCCATTCTTCTGAACTCCAGAGAATACAAGGCCAGAGCCATCAAATGCTCCTCATATGATAAATCTTTCAATCCCAGAATCATTTTTGTGAACCTCCTTTGAACTCTTTCCCATGCTGGGTACTTTCTGTCCAACAATTTCGTTTCATCCCCGGCCTGGAGTGGGCACGCGGGCAGTGAGGCTTTTGGAAAGCCTTGCCCTCAAGGTGGGCCCCTCTTGTGTCTGCCTTTGGATGCTCTACGTCAGAGCCTTGCAGTTACTGTTCACTGTTAGATCCTGATGGTGGGTGTACTTAAATATTCAACTACTTGAATATTCTTCTTTAACTTCTTTAGAAGTAGGCTTCTTTAACTCCACTGTAACCAGTAATCTTGAAGTACGAAATGTTATATGGCATTTAATAATGCAGTCTTTTCTTACTGAACTCTTGAATGTTTGTAGGTGATAAGGTCTAAACCAACATTAATTACCCTTTCAATCTCCCACATACCTTTGTGAACTTGCTCACATATAGTCACTGGACTCTACAGCATGGAAGTTTGCCCTTTAGTCCATTTACACAAACCCTAGGCTAATCCCTGTTTATATTCCTTCCACATTCTCATCAATCCCCTTCAGATTCTCCCATCCACCTGCACATTATAGGCAACTTGTGCTGGTCAAATTAACCTGCTAACATTCCCGTCTTTGGGATGTAGGAAGAAATGGGAGCATCACCAAAAATCCACATGGTCACAGAAAGAACATTGGATTTGTCACAGTCAACACCGGAGGTCAGCGTCAGTCCTGGGTCATTGGATCCGCTAGTTGTGCCACAGTGGACGGAAATACTCACGTTGGAGAGGAAGCGCATCTCCTCGCACTCCTTGTCCGTGATCACACCGTCAAGCAGCACCCTCTGAGTTCCATTCAGCAGCCGCGCGTTCATGACAACCTGGACATTGTCATACAACAATGGACCCCCTAGAACAGAAGCACAGGAGGTTGGGAATAGTTAGGCGGCTCATCATTGGGAGGTGTGGGAGGAGGTTTTGCTGATAGCAGCCATCTGCAAGATGAATTTTGTAGCCATGAAATAGAGAATGTGGGGAAGAATATCTCATGCGGAAGCAACTGGAATGTAGACCATGGGTAGCAAGCAGTGGAAGATAGTATCAAAGGCAAGAAAAAGCTTCAGTGTGCATGATATCTTTAAAAGGATCATTGACAAAAATGAGGAGGCTACAGAAACTGAAAATAAGAGATAAAAACAGAAAATACTAGAAATAGCCAACATCCGGAGAGGGAAAGGAACAGAGTTAATAGCTTTGATTAAACCATCTTCAACTTGAGGCATTAATTCTGCTTCTTTTACCACAGATGGCCTGTGGACATGAAAACGGATTGAGATCATTTAAAGGAAAGTTGTGTAACTTAGTTTATTTAAGGGTAGATAGGTCAATAACACCCATGTTACACAACTAACCAAATTTAGTACGAGTCCCCATTCACTCCCACCCAAGATCAGCAAGTAACCAGACATTACCGATGACTGATGCTTACCCTCTCTCACCATCTTCACAAGCTCAGATGATTCCTTGGTTTTCTCATCCACCAAGTTCTCAATCTCTTTCATCAAGTTCCCAATTTCTTCGGAGATCCGGGCAGCAGTTTCCCTTTCTGCCCTGTTACAAGATTCCGTTAAGTTTTTTGAAAAGATCCGATAACTTCCATGAAACTTTGGTTAGGCTGCATTGGAGTACTGTGTGCAGCTTTGGCCGGCCCAGTGCAGCGGGGATGCGGAAACTTTGGAAAGGGATCAGAAGAGGTTCACAAATACGCTGCTTGGCTTATAGAGAATGAACTATAAGGAGAGGTTGGACAGATTTGGTTGCTTTTCTGGAGTATCAGTGGTTGGTGGAAAATCTGATAGAAGTTTATACGGTTATGAGGTATAAATAAGGTAGATGGTCAGATTTTTTTCCCAGGAGAGAAACATAAAATACTGTTTGTTTATTTATTGTTATACAATGCAAAACAAACCTTTCTGGCTCTTTGAACCATTCCACCCAGCAAGATTTAACCCGAATCTAATCACAGGATAATTTATAATGATCAATTAATCTATCAACCGATTTGTCTTTGGACTGTAAGAGGAAAGTGGAACACCCAGAAGGAACACAGTCACGGGGAGAACGTACAAACTCCTTACAGGCAGCAGTGGGAACATGTATTTAAACTTTAAAGAGATTTAGTTTGATTTGGTTTTGTGTTCAGCTCAGACATGGTGGACTGGGAGGCCTGTTTCTGTGCTCCACATGCTCTACGTAAAACATCATAATGCTCTCTGAGTCTATCTCCAGGAGTAAGTGAGCAGTACAACATGCCATTCTGCAGAGTGCTTGATAATAGAGTGTCTCAGTGGTGTCCTCAGTCCATTTGATCCTTCTGTTATCAGCCAAGTAAATCTAAATCTTTCAAGATGTCACTGCCCACGGATCTGCCAGCAATGAGCAGAATAGGCCACTGAACTTTCACTCCAAGTTGGTTGTGGAGGGACACAAGTGGATCAGGACAAACTGTCAAAGCAGGACCAAGTTCACCGTGTGTAAAGTGCAATTGTCATGATCAGGCTCAGTGATAGGGTCAGGGTTAAAAGGTAAGCACATTATGGAAACATAGCGAGGTTTTGAATCTTACTTTTGTTTTTCTTTGAGTTTAACTGGTATCACATTCTCTGGAGTCCACTTATCCTAAAAATGCAGGAAAAAAATTAATAATTCTTTACTGGAGACCTTGGTATCATTATGCTCTTTTGAGATAATTGAAAAAAGACAAAAATCTCTCCTAATTTCAATGAATAAATTTTTTTTTAAAAAGGAAACTGCAGATGCTTGAAATCAGAAACAAAAAGAAAGAAAATGCTGAAAACAGTCTGTTAACTCTGTTTCCTTCTCTACAGATGCTGACAGACCTGCTGAGTGTTTCCACCATGTTCTGTTTTTTGTCTTCCATTTTCTGGTTGGTTGATTTTAACAAATAGCCAGATCAGTTTCACATGTTTCACTGGATTGGCTGAAGCCATTCCACCCCAACCCACCACAACTGATTTCTTTTAAGTACTTGCAGAATATTGTCCCCAGCTCACACAATGATCAGCCCCTCTCAACCTTAGAGTCAGTTCTTGTGACCAGTCACAAAGGGACGACAGTAGGTTCAGACAGTCTGGATATCCATTAATTGCAACCTTGCTCAAAAGCCACTTTGACTTTTATATGAAGGAATCCACAGGTAAGGGATCCATGCTTCTTTCTCCGCTAGTTATCTTTCTCGCCTTTGCTGCCTCCTTCATGGCCAGGTACAGGTAGAAAGCAGTTACAATAGGGGAGGGGAAAATGCCTTTTTGCATTTAGTTACGCGTCCAGCCTGAACAGCAGCTTATGAGATCTACAAGTTCAGAGTCCACCTCAGAAAGGGGTTGATGATAATAAAATGTGTGGTAAAGAAATGTGAGGTGACACACAGCGTCCTGCTGCTAAAAACGGAAGTCCCCTACTATGATGACCACTTGATTGTATTATTTCACACATCCAACTGATTAGATAATTATATGTACTTCATTTAAGGTTGTTATAGCCAGGGGTGGTAAGCTCCCAATACCTATTAAATGCTCCCAACGGCGGGCACCTCAAATAGCCTCTGACAACCAATTCCAAATCCTGGCTTTT
The DNA here is from genome assembly GCF_030144855.1 of Hypanus sabinus. Taxonomy (NCBI): domain Eukaryota; kingdom Metazoa; phylum Chordata; class Chondrichthyes; order Myliobatiformes; family Dasyatidae; genus Hypanus; species Hypanus sabinus. Next base: position 16,374,261 of record NC_082732.1, read on the forward strand.
ACTTGTGGCTTGGCTGCTAATCTGGCAGTGGCTGGCAGCTCATCTAGGAGAAGGAAAACTCTAATCTCAAACCTCCACTGTCTAACGGCTATACCAATTTTTCGGGAAGGCTTTAGTAATAAACCCTGAAGGAAAGCCCTGAGTTAGTCCTACATAGAGCTCAACGGTGACCGGCAACTCCTGCGGTGCTGCGGGCGCCAAAGAGTATCGGTCTCTGCCGTTCCTTTGGATTCATCAGCTGCATGGAGAGGGTGAGTCTGTTGCCTGGGCAACACCCTGGCTTGCAGATCAGGTGGGCATCCATGGTTGGCCCCGACCAGCAGAGGGCCCGAAGAGTTCATGGCTTGTGTGGGTGTATTACTTTTTGCAGCAGAGAAGCAGCACAGCGTTTTGTGTTAAGTGCATCTGCAACAACTAAGCGCACCGTGTGGTGTGAGTTTCTTGCTTTTGATGGAGGGTGTCTGTGATCGCTCGACCTCTGTCACTTGCCTTTGCAAATAGCAAAACTAAAGAGCCCGCGAGCACAACGAAAACCATGAGTCTCATTGATCAGTGCAGCTATTCAAAACGAAAGGAGAACTATTTGTGAAGCAAACCTTGGTGATGTGCAAGCAATGGAATGGACACTTACCGGGTCAATAAAAGTGATTCCAAAGATTTCATTGGCAAAGTACAGCAGCTCTTTCTCCAGCAGTGAGTTGTTGATGTAGGTCTGAATACACTGTGGGAAGTGATTGGGAATTATCACAGGTGAATAAACCACGATAACCTGTAGTATTCAACCAGGAACATGAAGTAACTCACTATACAGTGGATACAAGGGATCCTTTGTGATCACGGCAACCCTGATCCTAAGCTCAGAGCTGGCTGGGTCAAGAGAAGGGGCACCACTACAGTAACTGGGCAATGCCAGCTTTGTCAGCAACAGGCAGATGAGTTAAAATGTTAAAAAGTGCTTAATCTTATCATTTGCAAAATTTATTACTAAATGGTTGTGATGAAAATCCACAAGGGATGGAGGAGGAACATTTCCAATAGGATGGAAGAAGACATTTCTAGTGGTTTTTAAGATATTGTGTAACAGCCTTTGAATCTGAAGGAGAGAAAGAAACTACAATCCTTGTGTTTCCTCAGAAACCTGTCACATTGTTCAGAAACATCTCTGAGAGCTTTCAATTTCATAACCAAAAGCTCAGCAGCCAAAATTGGGAACAGAAATAGCCCTAAGTATTGGCAAGCTCTTTGGTGATATAGGGTAGAACATTGTCCAAGCGACTGGGGAGGATCTGTTTTCATATGATTTTTACACTGACTGGTTTCCTGTGCTCTGCATTATGCTCGGAGCAAGAGAATAAACCACCAGGTCTTACAACAAAGGAGGAATACATGTAACTCATGATCTCCTCAACTTTATCCTGGGGCTGACACACCCTGGCATAATCGTAAGGAAGTGGAGGAGTGTCCGCGAAATGGATCCTCTGAATATTCCTTCGTTATTAAGGGTTAGATGAGCTGCACCGTATTTGGAGTCTATCTACCTCTCTGTGCGTGAGATCTTCAGACAACTCTTCTCCCAGCACAGCCTGGTAGTACTGAAGGTTCTGATTCATTACTTCATCATTTGGATAGAAAAGGAGGTAGGTCTTGGCGCATTCAATGGCCTGGGAGTAATTCTCAGCTGAAATAAGAAAAGAGAGAAGTAATTAACTGCTAAGTTCCCAGAATGTGGGTAAGCTCTTTTACAAAACAGAAGCCTTTTTTTTAACTTAATAGTCCAACTGAAAGCAGGAAAGACCAGTTTTATCATTTTTCCTCCCATAGACGATTATGGCAAACTTTATTCAAAATGCACCTGTGTTTAACTGAAAGATTAACCAAAATCAAAGGTTCAAGGTACATTTACTATCAAAGCATGGATGCAATAGACAGCCCTGAGATTTGTCTCGTCACGAACAGCCATGAAACTAAGAAAACCATGGAACCCGTTCAAAGAAAAATAATCAGCCCCTCCCTCCCCCACCTCACCAGATGTGATATAAAAACAAACTGTGCAAACGAAAACAAAAAAAAAAGTAGTGAAAATCCTAGAACATAAAACGCAAAGTCAAAAGAGTCCAGGCATATTCAGTTCAGCTCAGTGTTCGTTATCTACGGGCCGCCCCGATTCAAAGTCACCCAAAATTGCAACACAGAACAAAAAGGAGCAACCAGTGACCAGAAACACATCATAACGTTCATTACTGTAATTTCAAATCTGTGCGAATCATTTAATCATATTTCACAGAGGGCCATTCAGCCCCTTGTGGTTGTACTAGTCTTTGGGAATTGTGATCTAATTAGTCTTGTACTCTTTTGCCATAGTCCTTTTTCAAGTATACCTCGATATCCACGAAAGAGTGCAAACCACGTGTATATATGGCTTTAGAGGACATTTGAAAATGGATCCTCTTGCTTCACCAAAGAGCTGCTTAATTCAGACACCTGGATTAATGGCTGAAGGTGATGGGTGGGAGCATAATCACCACCCTGCTCGGTCCATTTCACAAGGCTGCTCGAGGGATGGCACAGCCATGGAGTACCAGAGCAACTAAATATGTTGAGGGGATTCACACTGCAGGTCACACGTGTGGTAAGGCAGGGGTATGCACAAGGGTCAAGGCTCAAAAACCCTCCCCCACCCTCCTAATAAACACACAATAAATACCTTGAACTTTGTGGCGCAGTAATGCAGCTGTAAAACTGCTATCTCATAACCCCAGAGACCCGAGTTCACTCCTGTTGTCTGTTTGAAGTTAGCTCCTTTCCCCTACGACTACAGTGGGTTTTCAGTCCGGGTGCTCTAGGTTCCTCTCACATCCCAATGGTACGCTGCTCAGTAGGTTAATTAACCAGCGCATACAGTCCCTGGAGGGTAGACAACTGGTAGATCTGGGGGAAAGTTGATGGAAACTTGGGGTATTCTTCTTAAATGGAGTCTGAATAAATGGTTGGTTGTTAATCAGCACACACTCAGTGAGCCAACAGGCCTATCTCTCTAAGAGTCCATGGGCCTAGTACTCCAGCATGGACCCAAAGGATATGTGTTATTATACATTAAAATATAAAGTGATGTTGGAAATGTGTTAACGAAAGTTTGCCCCATGATATTCAGGACCTGTCCACGTGCCCCTGCAAATTCCCGCCCACGCTTTGGGTCTTAGTAACCGTGGGATCCTTTCTCAGTGCCAACTGAGGGAAGAGAAGAAAACAACTGAGAGAACACCTTTACGGGATCTGCCACCGCGATGTCGTCCGCTGAAGAGGCGAACCATTCCCAGCAAAATGAGAAAACGAGGTGAGGGTGTCACGGACACCAGGGCACTTACAGTTGTAATAAGCGAATTGAAGGTAGTCAAAATGGGTGGGGAGGAAGTCTTCAACGGGGGCTTCTCTGTCAGGCCGGGTGGCCAGCTCAGTCACGCAGTTCTGTTTGCAGTTCAGCACTTGAATATAGTGATCTGAAGACAGACAGCAGAAGGTGGAATTCATTGCTCAATTACACATCCAATCTATGTCATACCAATGTAAAAAACTTACCTGCTGTGGAGACATTTACACAATTTTGTACAGCTCCAGTGAGATTTGGTATAGTTTATGCAAAGATCTGTGCCCAATTCCCTGAATATTGGTGCTAACATTGCATGATGTCCAGGGCAGGGGCAATGATTTCCAGTGTTTCCAGTCATGCCAGGAGAGATATTCCATATGGCCATATACGTAGGAGCAGAATTAGGCCATTTGGCCCATCAAGCCTGATCCATCATTTCATCATGGCTGATTACCATCCCTCTCAACCCCATTTTCCTGCTTTCTCCCCGCAGTCTTTAATGCCCTTACTAATCAAGAAGCTATTGATCTCTGATCCTGCCCTCCAGAGCCGTGTGTGGTAATGAACTCCACAAGGCCACATTTTACTAACCGTACAGCAAGGGGTGGGAATATCTGCACTAATTCTGTAGAAGTTAAAGTGGCTGTAGGAGTGAGTATTTGGGGCTGCTCAGTGGCTTGTTTGGCTGGGATACAGAGCTCTGATGAAGATATCAAGAGAGGCATCCAACTTGCTGAACCCAAGGCCAAGGGATATTTCATCGTTCCGCAACAGAACTGAACACTGAGCAGAACTGAACAGATTCCTATCTTGTGCATTGTGTTTGTTGGGTGGGCGGTCACTCAGCCAGGACAAAGTTTATGGCAGAATGCTCAGTAATGAGGCATTATTTTAGCCTTGGGCAAACTCATTGCAACACATCATGGCAACCATTCTCCCCTCCCTCCATGGACTCTGTCTACACTTCTCAATGCCTCGATAAAGCATCTCGCATAATCAAAACTCACTGCCAGATTTTCTCTCTTTTCCCTTCTCCCATCAGGCAAAAGACATAAAAACCTAATAGCATGTACACTCAGGTTTGAGGATAGCTTCTACCCTGCTGTAATAAGACTATCGAACGGCTCCCTACAATGGCAAGATGGACTCTTGACCTCACAATCGACCTTGTCATGATCTTGCACCTTGTTTCACTGCACTGCATTTTCTCACTTTATTCTGCACTCTGTTATTGTTTTACCTTGTTCTACCTCAATGCTCTGTGTAACGTTTGTAGGAAAGGTACGAACGACAAGCGTCTCACTGTATCTTGGTACATGCTGCAGTAATAAGCCAACACCAAAGCCACTTCTGCTACCGACTCCATGTGAGAGCCTCTCACCTTTCATTCAGAGAAAGGCAGCAGGAACAGTGACTCACAGGATGATGGTAGAGTCATGTAGTTGAGGAGTAGCTTCTCCACCGGCAAGAGGATCAGCAATGTACTCATTGCAATACATCACAGAAACCAGGGCCCCCATCCTCCATGGACTCTGTCTACACTTCTCACTGCCTCAGTAAAGCAGCCACAATAATCAAAACCCCACCTCGGACATTCGCTCTTTGCCCCTCTCCCATCAGCAGAAGAAGATCCCATTGAGCGGCACAGTGGCGTAACGCTATCATGCCCTCAGCTGTAACATTGGGGGTTCAAATCCTGCGGCTGTCTGTAAGGAGTTTGCACTTCCCCCCGTGACCGCGTAGATTTCCTCCGAGTGCTCCGGTTTCCTCCCACGATCCAAAGTCGTATGGTTAGGGTTAGCGAGTTGTGGGCATGCTGGGTTGGCGGCGGCACTTGAGGGCTGCCCAGCTCAGTCCTCACTGACGCAAACGCCGCATTTCACTGTGTATTTCGACGTACGTGTGACAAATAAAGCTAATCTTATAAATCTGATGTTAAGGTACAATTATAAAGTAGGAAGCATGGAACCAGTGTGTGCACAGCTAGATCCCACAAAGAGCAATGTGAGAAGGGGTGGACAATCTGTGCTCTGTAATGATGCTGGAAGGATGAGTACTGGCCAGGATTCTTCAGGCAGTATCTTCAAGATGGATCCATGGGAGGTTGTTGGTTCTCGTGTATGAATCTACATTAATGACCTGCAATCTTGTCTGAAAAGTGCCACTGCTGTCACTGAAGCATTCCCATAGTGGTGTTTCATTGGGGCAAGTGCATTCAAGTCCCTGGAGAGGGACAGGAACCCACAGCCTTCCTACCTGCCGACAACCGAGGCTAATGAAACATCCTTGGACCACAGTGGATTTAGAAGGAAAAGGAGACAAGAAGAATGGAGGTACCTGTAATAGCCTGGAAGAGGTCTGCATTGTACTCCATGTAATTATACCCATCAAAGTTGTATGGGCCCTCACAAAGGGCTCGGCACTCAGCATTCGCTTTGAAGTACTCCACCAACGCGCTTTCTAAAAAACTGATTGAATCCTTAAACTGCTCGTCCGTATAAAGCCGAACTCCTTTACGGAAAGCTTCCTGAAGAACAAGAAAACAGAAATGTGATCATATAATTTCTCCACATTGTCAACTACACACAATACAGACCTGCCTTAAATACCTCGTTCGATGATCTGTGTTTATGCCCCCACCATCTGGGTGATGCTATCTTCTCACAACTACCATCCGGCAAGAGGTACGGAGCCTTTAAGTCCTTGGCCAGCTTAAGAACAGCTGCAAGCCTTTTAACTTTCAGTTCTTGAGCCATGGCACAACCCTAATCACTACAGTTTAGCAACACTGCGGCCATTTCCATCACTTTGCAGTAAAATGGACTTAGTTTTCATACAATTAGTTTAAAAATTGTGTATAATTGATGTTTAATTTACATTTTTTGTGTGAATACTGTTTATATGTTGCTACTGTATGTGCCTGTGAGTAAGATTTCCATTGCTCCTATGCATACATGTACTGTGAATAGTCAGAGGCATTTCCCCAGGGCTGAAATGGCTAGCACAAGAGGGCATAGCTTTACGGTGCTTGGAAGCAGGTACAGAGGAGATGTCAGGGGTAAGTGTTTTACTCAGAGAGTGGTGAGCGCATGGAATGGGCTGCCAGCGGCAGTGGTGGAGGCGGAAATGATAGGGTCTTTTAAGAGACTCCTGGATGGCTACATGGAACTTAGAAAAATCGAGGGCTATGGGTAAAAGTTCTAAGGTAGGGACATGTTCGGCACAGCTTTGTGGACCGAAGGGCCTGTATTGGGCTATATGTTTTCTATGTTGCTATGTTTCTATGTACTTGTGTGTGTGATAATTAACTTGACTTTGACTTTGACTTTAACTTGTACACCCCAGGATAGAACTCAGAACACCAAGTGTGGTGCTGAAAGGGCAGTGACAGGAGTTTCCAAATCACATTGGATCTAAATGCTAAATATCTATCCCCAAGGTCCACATCCCAAATTTATCAGACAATCTGCTGCCATCTTCAATCACCTACCGCCACAGCAGGTCTACAGCGGATACCATCTCACTGACTCTCCACTCTGCTTTGGAACACCTAGACAACAGGAAAATAAACACCAGGCTGCCGTGCGTCGATGGCAGCTCAGTGTTCAACAACACCTTCCCCTTGGTATTAACCATCAAGCTTCAAAACCTGGCCGAGCGCAATTGAAAAGCCATCCATGCGTCTGCAGGTGATATCATTGTTGGTAAGGTCTCAGATGACAACGAGGAGGCGTGGAGGAGTGTCATCAACTGGTTAAGCGGTGTTGCAATAACAACCTTGTCCTCCAAGTCAGCAAGACCAAGGACTTCCAGAAGGGGATGTCGTGAGAACACACACCAGTTCTCCTTGAGGGGTCGGTGGTGGACAGGATGAGCAGCTTCACGTTACTGGGTGTCAACCTCTTGGAGATCTGTCCTTGGTCCAACACATCTGTGCAATCATGAAGAGGGCACTCTGCGTTGTTAGGAGTTTGAGGTGATTTGGTATGCAGACTTCCATAGCATTCTCATTGGTTGCATCACAACCTAGTATGGAGGTTGCATCACAACCTAGTATGGAGGTTGCATCACAACCTAGTATGGAGGTTGCATCACAACCTAGTATGGAGGTTGCGATACACAAGATTGCAGAGGATTGTATACTCAGCCTGCTGCACAACAGGCACAAGATTCCCCACCGGCAAGGACATCTTAAACAGGCGGAATCTGTCATTAATGACCCTCACCATCCGGGACGTGCCCCCTTCTCATTACTACCGTCAGGGAGGAGGTACAGGAGTCTGATGACTCACACGCAATAATGATTCAGGAACAGCTTCTTCCCCTCTGCCTTCAGATTTATGAATGGTCTGTGAACCCATGAACTGGTCGAGGCCCACTGTTGGTCGGGGTCAACCATGGATGTTGCGTGCTAGCTCTTGGTGTTAGCACTGTCTTGCAAGCCAGGGCAGTATGATATGGAGTGAAAGCTGTTGCCCATGCAGCAGTCTCCCCCTCTCCACACAGCTGATGAATCCGAGGGAGCAGCGGGGACTGATACAGTCTGGCGTCGGCAGCATTGCGGGAGTTTCCAGTCAGCGTTGAACTCAGTATAGGTCTGCCTTAGGGACTCCAGCTCTGGATTTTTCCTTGGGGATCACTCTCGAAACCTTCCACATGAGTGGGTACAGCTGCAAGGCAGCGGAGGTTTGAGATCAGAGTTTTCCTTCTCCTAGATGAACAGCCAAACGTGGCTGACAAGCCCCATCTGCCCGAAGTGACTGGTTTTAAAGCGCCAGTAACCTGCCTTTGCCGTTTCTTCTCTGGAACCGTTTCTACCCATGAACACTGCCTCATTATTCCTCATTCCTCCTCAACTCTTTGTAGCCTCCACCCACCACCTCCCAGCTTCTGTCACTATTCCTCCTCCATCTACCTATCACCCTCCATCACCTGGATCCACCTGTCTCCTGTCAGCTGTAGCTTCACCCTTTCCCTCACCTTTTTATACCAGCTATCTTCCCTCTATGTTTCAGATGAAGGGTCTCAATCTGAAATGCCGACTGTCCAGCTCCCTTCACAGATGCTGCCTAACCTGCTTAATTCCTCCATGTTTGTATGTTTTTTTCCAGATTTTAGTGTCTGTCATCTCATGAGTTTCTCTGCCAAGTCCTCACAGAAACGTCCTATTTTCTTGGCATGTAGAACAAGACTATTTGGCCCATCCTGTCTCTGCTGGCTCTCAGAGCAAACTCATTGAAACGATTCACTCACTTATTTCCCTGTATTCTGCGCATGGTGGGGTGGGGGGAGTTGATGTTCTTGTTGCTCTTTGCATGATTTTTTATGTGTTGGGGGGGGGGGGGTTGTTGATGTACCTGTTGCTATTTGTGTTATTTGTTAATTTTGTGCATGAGAGGGGGTGATGAGAGATGGTACCATCAGGGAGAAGGTACAGGAACCTGCTTCCATGGTTTTCTTTGTTTCATGACTGTCTGGAGAAGACAAATCTCAGAGATATATACTGTATACATACTTTGATAATAAATGAACCTTGTAAACTATTCTCTCTCACATGTCCAATACCTTCACCCTCTTTTCCTGCTGTCCGTCTCCACTAAGTGCTACTATATTGCTGCTCCCTTCCTGGGATATAGCTAACAGTCAGAATCTTGCACTATTAGACCTGTTAGTTCAGTAGAACAGTAGTGAGTCATTACCATATGGGGTTTGGCTTCAAGATCCTTGAAATCAGTATCCTTCACACCAGCCATCATCTTGTAATACTCCAGGTTTTGTCGCATCTCCAGGTGATCTGGGTTCGTTACGTAGAAAGTGTGAGCTGCAGCCACCGCCTTGTCCAACATCTTAATCTGTAACGCAGGCATAAGGGAACACATTTTAAGCAGTCTCCTGGTGGATAAAGGAAATACAGAGCCCAGAGGGGGCAGTCAAGCACTGAAAGAGAGGCAAGAGGGCATTGTTCGGGGAAAGCCCTTTCAGAGGCTGCTCGAAAGGCTGAGATGATAAATGTGATACTGAACTGGGATAACTGCCCTTGGATTTCAGAGTTAAAGTTCTCAGTAGTGCCCAAGCTGCCATGCACCAGTGAGCAGAAATATCCTTCGGGATTCTGACTCTTGATTTCTTAGGGTGGCACAGTGGTGCCACCCATCTAGAAACCTGGGTTCGATCCTGACCTCTGGCACTGGCTGCAAGGTGTTTGTACATTCTCCCTGTGACCCCACTGCTTTCCTCCGGGTGCTCTGGATTCCTCCCGTGTCCCAAAGATGTGCAAGTGGCCACACTGCATTGCCCATAATGTACATGGATGGCACATGCTGATGCTTCATAAACAAGAGATAACCTGCAGACGCTGGAAATCTGAGCAACACACACAAAATGCTGGAGGGACGCAGCAGGCCAGGCAGCATCTAAGGAAAACAGTACCGTCTACATCGGGTTTCTGCCTGAAACGTAGATTGTACTTTTTTCCTTTGGTGCTGCCTGGCGTGCTGCGTTCCTCCAGCATTTCTGTGTGTTGTTGATGCTTCGTATTTGGATTGGCGATCATTAAATTAGTGGGGTGCTGTGCCGACAACTATTTACAATTTACATGACTGACCTGGACAAGGACTGTACTGCTGCATTAGCGAACTGTGAGAAGGGCTCAGGAGTCAGCAAAGGGACATAAGGTTATGTGAGTAGGAAGAAACTCAATAGACTGTACATTGTGACAAAATCTCCCATCTATTGCCACCAAGCTCAGTTCCTACCTGAGGGCAACTGCTCATTACTACCTCCTAACTGACTGTCCATTGTGTCTGTCTACTCCTGCTCTACTGAACTCATGTTTGTGTACTCCGACTCCATTCTACCCCCTTGGTTCAGTCCGTTCCCACATTTCATTTGCTCTCGATCTCCTCCGTACCTCTTAATTCCCTGGCCCTGACTGCTTTATTTTTGTCATAGATGTCCAGTCCCAATACACTTCTATACCCCTTTAAGAAGGCCTTATAGCTCTTCACTTCTTTTCCAACCACCACCCTCTTCCGTCTGACAGAACTGGTCATCACTCTCAATAATTCCTCGTTCAGCACCTCCCACTTTCTCCAAACCCAAGGAGTAGTCATTGCACCCAGCTATGCCTGCCTTCTTGTTGACTATGTAGAACAGTCCATGTTCCAAGCCTCCCTCGGTAATGCACCCCAACTCCTCCTGCACTACTACATTTACGACTGCATTGGTGCTGCTTCATGCATCCATGCTGAGCTCCTCAGTTTCTGCAACTTTGACTCCAACATCTGCCCTTCCCTTGCATTCTTTTAGTCCATTTCTAACATATCTCTTCCCTTTCTTGATCTGCCTGTCTCCAACTCTGGAGACAAACTGCCTACTGACATCTTTTATAAACCTACCCATTCCCACGGCTATTTTGACTATATCCCTTCCCACACAGTACCCTGTGAAAATGCTGTTCCCTATTCTCAGCTCCTTTGTTTCTGCTGCTTCTGTTTCCAGGATGAGGTTTCCCTTTCCTGGACATCAGAGATATCTTCATCTTCCTCCACAACTAATGCTGTCCTCACCCATCTCCTCAATTTTCCAGACATCTACACTCACCCCATCTTCCTGGCACCTTAACAGGGATAGAGTTCCATTTGTCCTCACAGACCACTCCATGAGCCTTCTCATCCAACACTTTATTCTACACAAACTCCACCTTCAATGGGATCCTACCACCGAACACATCTCTACCTTCCCCCATTCTTCACTTTCTGCAGGGATTCCATTGTCCGTTCATTCCTCCTGGCACATATCCCTGCAAGCAACAGAAATGCTACACCTCCTCCCTTACCTCCTTTCAGGGCCCCAAATGGTCCAACGCTGACGCCAGCTGTGAATCTATTGGAGCTGTCTTTAGTATCCAGTGTGGCTGATGCAGCCTTCTCTACACTGCTGAGAAAAATGTAAATTGGGGGAGGGGCGCAGCTTTCCACTTTAATTCCTATCCCCAACCTCCATTCTCTTTTGCCTTACTGAAGCCACTCTTGGATGGAGGAGCAACACCTCGTATGCTGTCCAGGTAGCCTTCTATCTGATTACATGAACGTTGATTTAAACTTTTGGTAATTTATTTCACTCCACTCTTCCCTCTTCTTCTTCTCCCCACTCTGGCCTCTTGCCTCTTCTCCTCAACTGCCCATCACTTTCCCCGGGTGCCCCTCCTTCTTCCCTTTCTCCTACTGTCCACCCTCTTCCCTACCAGATTCCTTCTTCTCCAGCCCTTTACCTTTCTCATCCACCTGGCTTCACCTATCACTTTCTAGCAAGTTCTTCTTCCCCTCCCCTCATCTTTTTTATTTTGGGGTCTTCCCTTTTCTTTTTCAGTCTCAAAGAAGAGTCTTGGCCTGAAACGTTGACTATTTATTCATTTTCATAGATGCAGCCTGACCTGTTGAATTCCTCCAGCATTTTGAGTGTGTTGCTCTGGATTTCCAGAATTTGCATAATCTCTTGTGTTCTGGGTTCCCTAAATTTATTTGGGATGCTATGCCATTTAATTGGGACAGGAGCATGTGCCAAACATTTTCTAATTAGTGTCAGTCATATGCAGATCGTATGGCCAATAGACACTACGCAGTGCTTAGAGCGAACAGTTTTTAAATAGGCAAACATGAGGAAATCTGCAGGTGCTGGAAATTCATGCAACACACACAAAATGCTGTTGGAACGCAGCAGGCCAGGCAGCATCTATAGGAAGAAGTACAGTCGACGTTTCGGGCCGAAATCCTTAGTCAGAACTGAAAGAAGAGATAGTAAGAAATTTGAAAGTGGGAGGGAGAGGGGGAGGGGAGTACTAGAGGGAGATGGAGAGCAGGCAAGGAGTGATTGTGAGAGGGGCAGAGACAAAAAGAAAGAGAGGAAAAAAGGGGGAGAATAATAAATAAACAAACAAACAGATAGATAGATAAGTAAGTACGTAAGTGATGGGGGTAAGAAAGGGAGGAGGGGCATTAACAGAAATTAGAGAAATCAATGTTCATGCTATCAGCTTGGAGGATACCCAAACAGAATATAAGGTGTTTTTCCTCCAACTTGAGTGTGGCTTCACCTTGACAGTAGAGGAGGCCATGAATTGACATCAGAATGGGAATGGGATGTGGAATTAAAATGTGTGATCATTGGGAGATCCTGCTTTCTCTGATGGACAGAGCGTAGGTGTTCAGCAAACCAGTCTCCCAGTCTGCGTCGGGCAGCAAAACGGTCTCCCAGTCTGCGTCGGGCAGCAAAACGGTCTCCCAGTCTGCGTCGGGCGCGAAACGGTCTCCCAGTCTGCGTCGGGCAGCAAAACGGTCTCCCAGTCTGCGTCGGGCAGCAAAACGGTCTCCCAGTCTGCGTCGGGCAGCAGAACGGTCTCCCAGTCTGCGTCGGGCAGCAGAACGGTCTCCCAGTCTGCATCGGGAGCGAAATGGTCTCCCAGTTTTTAAATAGTGTCACTTATGTGTTTTGTGTTCAAAAAGCAAGGATTTTTGTCACTGATAGTTGACAAGTAAGACAATTCAGAACAGTTTTGCTCACTGCGGTTTCAAGCACTCAGGCTTGGAGACGCCAGAAACAGCCAAGAGTGAAAAGGAACTGATTCCACTACTTCAACAATTTAGGAACTACAAAGAATTTGAAGGTATCAACAATCATCTTGAATATTACAATGAAAGTGAAGAGCTGGTGGATGCAATCATTGAAAGCATTGTGTGGGCAGTTCAATATCCGCACTAATTTTGTTCATTTACTGTCTATCAAAAGAACATGGCAGATTACACAGGATGAATTCCTCCATCGACAACAATTTGGAAATAATACACAATTTTCTAGTACTGCAGTAGTTTTGGTAGTATTCAAATTTGTCCTGTATTTCATTTAATGTGTTACTCAATTAAACAGTAGTTTGTCTTTCTTATACCTTCTTAAGCATTTCCATGAAACTTAAACTAATTGGGCCAAAATGTACTGGTACTGATGTGTCCAAATTAACTGGAATGCACTGTATTGAGATTCAGAGATCATGGTTCAGACTGTGGAGTCACCCTTTTAGCTCTGGCCTGAAACACTGACCCTGTTTCTCTTTCTACAGATGCTATGCTACCTGCTGATTTCAGATTTCCAGCATCTGCAGTTGTTTTTAATAATTTCCTTTTACAGTACTGCATTGACAAAGGAATTATCAGAACGGTGGATTTAGGACAAGTGAAAGCTTGGATGAGAGTGCAGAGTTTGAGAAGGGTCTTCAAGGTGGGGGGACATATAGAAGGAAAGGAATATTCAGAGGGAGGGTGTATTTAGTGAGAGGACTGAGAAAATCTCGGTGAATTTTTGCATGCCACCTACAACTGAAAATTCTGCTTTGTAAAATTCATTACAAAAAAGGAGGCTAAGGTTTGTGCTAGTCGTGTTTATACATGAACCTTGTTATCTGTAGATGCCAGACTGATTACAGAGTGCGATGTACAGCAGTCTGGAATTCCATGTGAATAGACTTCAAACTTCTGTAAAAACGTTTTTGTTAGTTCCAGCCCTAAGGCTTCTGCTGATGGTCGTCCTAGCCTGCCACCCGTACAAAATCTGTAATGGACATCAGCACTTCGGTTCTTGAGTTGAAAAGTGAGAAGGTAGGTTGGATTTAAGTACTGGTCCTCCCTGGGATAAAACAGGATTCTATCCCTGAGAACTACTCATAATCTGCACAGGCCCGTAAGTTACCAGTAGTCAAATCACAGTGTTTAACTCAACCGTTCAGATACTGCCACAGAACAAGTTCACACACAGAAGCTGCCTGCGCACTCCCCCCCACAACCCCTTCCCCCCTCCCCCGGCCAGCTGGCAAATCCATCCCACCAATCTATCAAATGTTTTCTCGCATGTGAAGGCTGTGTTTAAATTGGGCGTCCGTTACCTAGGGAGAACCTGTGATTTCTATGACAGATAGTGAATGGCCTAAGAAAACAGTCTCAATGTCTGCTTCATCACAAATCTGAAGGTCACACATTTGAAAGAATGTACGTCCTATAGTTTGGACACAATCGCCTCAAGATGGGAAGTTAACCTTCCCAAATGGATAGCATAATACTTCCCAGCAACAATATCTTTAGAGATCTCTGAATCAGGTCAGAATGCAGCACTGAGAGAGGAAGGGTCCTCTGTTGGAGGTGACTCAGATTGGACTGAGATTTTAAATTAATATTCCTCTGTCTGCTTTGAATAAATTCTCTCCAGCAGGTCAAGGTGAGGGATTTGCAGGAGTACTGGTCCTGCAATTAACTGTCCAAAGGGGAACCTTGTTCATAAGGGGCCCCATCTACATGGCTACTATAACACGAAGGATGAGCACAGTTGCCCATCGGAAGCCAACAGGTTTAAATTCCAGGGCGATCCTTTCTCTCCTGTGCCCCAGACAGATAACTTTACTGATAGAGATGATTTGTTTATCTCTTGCTTCATGTTGAGTGCTTATTAGCTCCTTGATTTTCTTTATATTAAAACATTTGCTACATTTCAAAGCTAGCTTGCTGCTCATCCTAGGCAGCCAGAGGTTGTGGAAGTGACTGCACAGACACATAACCTACTTAATATAATAAGTAATATGTAGTTGATGCTAATCTTACAGGGAAGATTAAAAGAGTTAAAAGTTAAGGGAGTTAAAATTATTGAAAGTTAAAAGATTATGGGAGAAAACTACGTCATACAGTATTGAGAATTGGCAAAAACTCACAGTTTAACACAAGTTACAACAATTGATGTCCCTACTGTCTGAAACAAGTTTCTCTGAAAAAAATCACTTAAGTCAGACATTATCTTGGGGCATTTGTTCTGTGGGATGGATAGGCAGATTTTTAAAACTTGATTTTAAGGCACAAAAGCCCAACTGTCCGAACCGTTACAGGAGTTTTCAGCCTCCTTGCTGCAGCATGCAGTAGCAGGGAGGGAGGGAGAGAGAGAGAGAACTTCAGCCGACACTGGATTCCTACGTGGCACTTAGGAGGCAGGGGGTTTGGCTGGGGGAGGGGTGTTGTGGCCCAGCTCCGTCTCTTCAGGTTGTGTGAACATAATGCAGCAGTAAAGGCCCAAGGCAAACCAAAATCGAGTGAACTTGTCGGTAGAGGATTGTAGAAAGTACCTTTGCGTCTAACTTAAGAAAACATTAGTCAAAAGAGACTAACTGTCTGCAAGGACCCAGGCATAACAGTCGATGTTCAAATCTGACTCCTGAATAGTTTGCAACATGGCAGAAGTCAGTGCTGTGTGTTCCGTGGGGTGGAGGGTGGGTGTCCGGGGGGGGGGGGGGGGTTCTCATTGTTGGAATAGAAAGGAAAAGCAGGAGGACTTCTTAGAACCAGCATTTTTGTTAAACTACTGGGCTCAAGTTGTTAAGAGATTTTCTTTATCTGTAGCCTGCAGGACCTTTTCGCTTGTTTGCCATGTTAAAAGGGTGAGCTGGTTGCAATCCTGACTTTCTCCATTTCAACCCAAACATTTTTAACATCAACATCTGCTGCTGACAAAGAAGGCAGGCAATTCAGAAAGAGATTGCTTAAATGGTACCCCACCCTATCTCCCCCAACCAAAGTAAGCACATAAAATTACTGCCTTTTACTCAAAGTGCTTGGAAAAACACAAAGCAGGGGATAAAACTGATAACATTCAGTTTTAGTGACATTTTATAGATAAAATATTATTTAACCCATTAATCAAGCAGACTTGTAGTTTTCTTGGATTCAATTAACAAGGAATGTTTTTGTTGATGACAACCCAGCCTAGATGAAACAAATTTGAATATTGATGAGTTCTATCCGGATGAAGTTGCAAGCGATAGTGATTAACGTTACCTTGAAGTATGCCACTTGCAAGTAGTTATAGGGCGTCCTCTTCTGAAACTCCAGTTGTAGCTCCTCAGAGATTTGGTACATGGAGTAGGGTCCGAGTTTCTCCTTCTCACACTCCTTCAGGCAGTTGGCTTTCTTCAGCACTGTGTCGAAGAAGTTTGCATCGAAGAACAAGTCCCGGCTGCTGTTGGAGATGCTGAACTTTGCGTCCTCACTGCAGTGCATCTGACAGTGGACCTTTGCCTGCCGCAGGGCCGCCTTGTTTTGCAGAGCCCGCTCCATGTTGAGGATCACCCCTTGCCAGTCATTGCGGTAATAGGCCTCCACTGCTGTGTTGAACAGGCGGTCGTAGGGCTCCAGTGGGGATCTGTCTACTCGCAGTTCAGCCCTGCTCCCTCTGGCTGAGGTAAGAGCAAGAAAGACGGGCCAAAAGAGCCCAAGAGCCATGCTGGCTGAGAGCAGGAGGAAGGAGGCACCACTGCTTTGTATGGAGACAGGGTCAGGATGAAATCTGAACAGGAGAGAGTGCTTCCTCTCTGAGGGAGGAGCTGGAGCCTGTCACTTCCCTGCGGCCCGTTAGTGGAGAGCAGGCCAGGAAATGAAGCTCACAACCCTTAAACGCAGGGCTACTTTGTAATTATGTCTTAAATCTTAAACCAAAAAACAGGAAGAAAGCTCGGGAGTAACGATTTCTGGAAAGTGTAAGAGTTTTGGAGGCAGTCCTTCTGTTCCCTGGGGCTGAGTGGGTGTGTTCAACACACTGCTTTTCAGTTTTGAAAACTTCTTAAAAATCTTAATTTCCCTGATCTGCCTCCCAGTCTGCTCCTTGGCGTCTGATTCCCTCTTTCACTTTACACTATCTTAAATGGAATGGAATGCCCTGATCATTCCACTATTGTTGAGGTGGAGAAAGGTGAAAGCTCTCTCTGAAAATCTTCTCCTGAAAACTTTTTTATTTGCTACCTTTACTTGAGTGAGCAATCACACTCACTGCTTGTCCTTTCAAGTTCACGGGGAAACAGCCTTGACATTTGCACTGAAAATGAGTTCACACAGGCCAGGAATTTATCCGAATGCAACCGACTTTTTGCTGCTCCAGGAATTCAAATCCTCTTATCCCATTTTATTTACTGAGCATGAACGTCTCATGCACACCCATCACAGGAAGTTTGCATGGATTCTTTCACACTGAGAACATTGGATCTTTTTACTTAAACATTTAACTAGCTTTCTTTCTCCTTTGTAGTTTATCTTATGGTGATTCATAAAACTTCGAATGGAAGTGGAGGAGGGGTAGCAGTGCCTTGGTAAGGTAACCCTTTCATTACCAGCCTAAACCACTAATGATTAAAAAAGATTAGTTTTATTTCAAAGTTCAACGTATACATTATACAACCTTGAGGTTCATCTTACAGGCAGCCACATAACAAAGAAACTCAAAAGAACCCATTAAAAAAAGACAGTCAAAGAACCAATGTGCAGAGAAGGAAAAAATCATGCAAATAATAAAAGCAAGTACGCTTGTCACTTGCACATCAAACTGTACAGTGAAATGCATCGTTTTGCATTAAATCAAATCAACAAGGATTCTGCTGGGCAGGCGTAGGTGTTGCCAGCTTTCCAGTTCTCATGTAGCATGCCCAAAGCTCACTAACCCTAACCGTTTGTCTGTGGAATGCAGAAGAAACCAGAGCACCTGGAGGAAACCTCACGCGGTCACAGGGAGAATGTACAAACTCCTCACAGACAGCGGCAGAAATTGAATCCCCAGCTGCCACCGTAAAGCGTTGTGCAAACTTCTACGCCACCCTGCTGCCTCTAGGATTTTGATCGGTGCCATTAAAGTCTCCAACATTCCAGAAGTTTCTAATTCAGGGGTAGCAAACCTATGGCATGCGTGCCCAAGATGACACATGCAAAAATTTTGTTGACATTGCCACCCCTCAATTCTTTAAACCCCCACCCATGATAAAAAAGCTACATAATGATTATTTTTACTGCCAAGGGAAGCAATAAATTATTTTTTTACCACTCAAATTATCCATAATTCAAGCAACACACACAAAATGCTGGTGGAACACAGCAGGCCAGGCAGCATCTATAGGAAGAAGCACTGTCGATGTTTCGGGCCGAGACCCTTCGTTAGGGCATTACTCATATGGATGAGTTGGATGATAAAAAAATAAGTCCATAATTATTGTTACTAATTCAATAATCAATGATAATCTCTACTTGAGACAACTATGACATATAAGAGAATTATTTATAAGATTATTGCCAATTGAGGCATACGTTCTCAGAAAGGTTTGCCGCCTCTGGTCTACATGAATGGATACAGGCTGTATGTTACTGGTCTATTATGAAGTAACGCACAGAATATATACACAGGAAACAGTGCATGCTCAAAGAGGCAGGCTTAGCTTACTTAAGATTCTTGCACACAACACAAAAGATTAAATAGGTCATGCAAAAACCTCACACTATTTTTACATACACTACACTGCTTTCTTTTGAATAAAAAGAATGAAATGAGTTGAAACAGTTAAACAATTGGCTGGGCTTTGACTCAGTTACTGTACTGATGCTGATCCTGGAGATGCTACCGATGTTGTTGCAATTTCCATCTCTGAACTCATTAAGGATACTATTTTTTGATTCTGTTTGGTCACGTCTTGTGCCAGCTCCTAAATAACTCATTGCGAGATGTAACTCACGGTCTTCTGCTAGGCTCTTTGCACTGAGATTAAGTGAACCATTTGAATCTTTCCCCAACTCTTTGAAGATACTTTTTGAATCATGAACTTCCACCATCTTTCCTAAGTCCATTTTCATCTCCTTTCTGCCTGCTGGTGATACTATGGAAACTATATCATGTAATTTGAACCTTTTCCTCTTTTGGTAAGGGTGATGTTTGTTTGACTTTGATTAATTTTCTTGTACCTTGCTGCATTTCAGCAGCAGCAGCATATCCTGTTGTGGAATGAGGTAATAATCTGTAGTTTGAAAGGCAACATAAAACAGAAAACAGTAGAGTACAGTAAGTAACAAGCCTTTTGGCTCACTGTGTCTGTGCGGAACATAATGACACATTACACTAAATCTCCTCTGCCTTTACGTGGATTGTAGATTTGGAGTGTACAGTAATTCAAGTCTATGATGTGTTCTAGTTCTGGTCACTTTTTTTTAAACTACTTTTTGGGCAATTTTTTAATTGGGGCTGCCTGTAGATAATGTACGCTGAGGTGAATTGAACTGAAATACACCTTTTGATTTTGTGTTTTATATTTTGTACTTCTGCTCAATTTTTTGATGCTGTTTGTGTGATTTTTTTTGTGCGTGGGGGGAGAGGGGTTTGATGTTTTCATTGAACGAGTTGGTTCCATGGTTCTTCTTTGTTTCGTGGGGAACACAAATTTCAGGGCTGTACATACCAGAATAATAAATATACTTTGATTCTTTGAGTCCTATACAGGACCCATATCCTTCCATTCCCTGCCTGTTCATGTGCATTCAGAGGCCCTGTTGAAGGTTCTTAAACACCACTTTCTGTTTCCACTGCTACCCATGTCAGCCCATTCCAAGCACCTATTACGCTCCATGTGAACAAAATTAGCTTTCACATCTCCCTGAAGTTTAGTCCCTCTAACCTCTGGTAATACATATCCTCTAGTATTTGACATTTCGACCCTAGCAAAGAGACTCTTTCTATGCTTCTCGTCATTTTATAAACTTATATCAGGTCTCCCCTCAGCCTCAAACAATCCCAGTCTATCCAACCTCTCCTTATAGCTAATCCAGGCAGTGTCCTTGTGAACCTCCTCTTCACCCTCCCCAAAGCCTTCATGTAATGGTCAACCAGAACTGAACACAATACTCCAAACAAGTTGTGAAGTGATGTTCGATCACATTTTGTTCGCAAACCACTCACGTTGACCAAGTCTGCAGCTCTATTTCTGATTCAATCTCCTTGGGGAGATTATGTGTCATAAAAATGGATTTGAGTATGGCAAAATGGAAATGAATGGAGCATCTCTGTTTCCACCACCAAAAGCAGAATTCCTAGTGGCCAAACATTTTAATTCCCATTCCCATTCCCGTTCCAACACGTCAGTCCAGGGCCTCCTCGTGCAAAGATGAGGTCACCTTCAGGGTGGAAGAGCAACACCTTATATTCCATCTGGGCAGTCTCCAACCTGAAGGCATGAATATAGGTTTCTCCTCCCAGAAAAATGTTTTCCCTCCTTCTCCCCTCTTCTTCTATTCTCATATCTGACCTCTTAACTCTTCACACCTGCCTATCACTTCCCCCTAAGTCCCCTCTTCCTTCCCTTTATCCTATTGTCCACTCTCCTTCTGCAGCCCTTTATCTTTCCCTCCCACCTGGTTTCACCTATCAACTTCCAACTAGCCTCTTCCCCTCCCCCCTTGCATTTTATTTGTTTGCTTTGGTAATCACGGCAACACCATGTTCTGCATTTTGTTTTATTTTAACAAAAATAAATGGATGGCACAAAAGCAAAGATTTTCACTGTTTTTTAAAATTTTATTGCGACACAGTGCAGAATAGGCTCTTCCAGCTCCACCGCCCAGCAACTCCTGATTTAACCAGCTAAATCATGGGGCAATTTACAATGACCAATTAACCTACCAACTGGTAAGTCTTTGGACTGTAGGAGGAAACCAGAGCACCCAGAGGAAACCTACATGGATACTGTGAGAAAGTACAGACTCCTTATAGGCATCAGCAGGAATTGAACCTGGGTCACCGGTACTGTAGAGCGTTTTGCTAACCACTATGCTACCACGCCCCCCCCCCCTTACCTTGAAACACATGACAATAAACCAATAACAACTGCCTTAATACCAGATCTGGAGACATCATATATCAGCTTCAGTGCGTGGGTGACTCCAAGATACTTCAGGAGTTTCCTCTCACCAAGCTCACACATCTTCTGCATTGCCTTTCCCTGCAGTCTTGGTTCAAATTCCTTTGACAATTGATGCAGCAGTGTCAGTACATTGTGGGATCTGGCAAGGACCCAGCATGACATGGCCGTGGCTAAGAAAGAAGCAAAAGTTAGGGATAAATGAAATAGTCTTCTGTTGTAAAGCAAGTGACACAGCTAGAAGAGCCGCAGCTAATGTAAGGCTTAAAGGGATGGCTCTGTTGGGGGCTGGCATAGACCAAGTGGGATGAAAGGTCTCCTCCTGTGATGTAGTAAACAAGTAATAAACCCTCCACCAATTACAGATTCAGTTAGCTCCCATCCTCTCCTAGGTCTGTGACTGAATGTGGCCCTCTCTCCAACTCTAAACCCCAGACTAAAACCTGGACACCATTTTACCACACTTACTGAGCAGCAGATGAAGGTGTAGGGTTCAACTGGTGTTGAACAAACTCCTAGATCCCTGGTACTGATGGGGTTAGTGACTGGTGCTCTAGGTGACCATCCCTTTCCACCACACCAATACTATCGATCTTCAGAAGGGCAGAGAGGTCCTGCAAAATTGGACCTGGAACGTAAGTAGAGAAATCTGACAAATGACATTAACCATTACATATTACACAGGAGATAGAATAGTACAAGAAATGGCCATTTGGCCCACTAACCCTGTGCTGAACATGACGCCAAATTAAAGTAAATCTCTTCAGCCTGTACATTATACATATTCTTTCTTTCCCAGCATATGAATGTGTCTATCTAAAAGCCTCTTAAATACCTCAATCATATTTACTTCCACGGGCAGGCTGTTCAAGGTATCTATCACTCATTTTTGACATTTAAGAAAAACTTGGACAGGTACATGGATGATAGGGGTTTGGAGGGATATGGCCCAGGTGCAGGTCAGTGGGACTAGGCAGAAGGGCCAGAAGGCCTGTTTCTGTGCTGTAATGTTCTATGGTTCTCTCTGTGTTAAAAAAAACATGTTTTGCATATCTCACTTAAAATTTACCTCTTAACATTAAGTACGTGTCTTTTAGGATTTTCTATCTCTACCCTGGGAAAAATGATTTTGACCGTCTATCTATGCTTCCTAATTTTTTATAAACTTCTATTAGGTCTACCCTCGGCCTCTGATGCGCCAAAGAAAGTGACCCAACTATGTCCAGCCTCTCCTCATAGCTCATACCTTCTAACCCACGTAAATATTTTCTGCCCCTTTCCAAAGTTTCCACATCCTTCCTGTAATGGGACAACCACAAATGCACACAATACGCCAGCTGCAGCCTAACCAAAGTTTTGTTTAGCTAGAACATGACTTCCATACTGTTAGAGAGCCGATCGATAAGCCAAGCAAGCTGTATGTCTTCCTTACCATCCTGTCAACCTGCAGGGCCACATTCAGAGACCTATGGAGTTCTAACGTCAGCCATACATATTGATGTCTTCACGAAGAAGGAAGATCAGTGGTTCTACTTGTCAGGAGCTTGAGGAGATTTGTTATGTCACCAAACACTCTTGCAAATGTTATTGGTGTACAGTGGAGAGCATCCTGACTGGATACATCAAAGCCTGTAATGGAGGCTGCAAAGCACAGGATCACAAGAGGCTGCAGCTGAAGCAACCCCATCAAGGGGACAACCTTCCCCACTATCGAGGACATCTTCAAAAGATAGCGCCTCAAGAAGGCAGCATCTCTTCACTAAGTAACCTCACCATCTGGGTCACACCCTCTTCTCGATACTACCATCAATGAGGAGGGACAGCAGACATCCCACCTCTCCCGGAAGTTCCGAGAGTCTCCCACATATTGATAGCGGCTCCCTGACGCCCGCAAATTATATACAATATTCCGGAAATTGATTTTTTTGAGAGGGAGAGGAAGAGCGAGAGGGAGTGGGAGTGTCCTGATTGGTCTCTCTTTGTGCTAAGTAGGCCTATCAGTTTTCTCTGTGGGTGGGCTTTACAGTCGACCTCTCTCTCTCTCTTTCTTTGTCTATCAGTTCAGTTTAGTGTCCTACAGAGTGTTCCAAAAAAAGAAAATATAAAACGTACTTCACCCCAGACTACACGAAAGTGTACCCCTGCCTAATAGGGGTCAAAAATAATGACAGTGTGCTCGCTGCACTGTTTCCAACAGTGACTTTTCTATTGTCCATGGTGGGTTAAATGACTGTAAAAGACATGTTGAGGTGAGTTTGACAGGTGTCATTCATTCATTAGCATATCTAACGTTATTTAAACTAGCTGGCTAGCTGCTAAGGAGCCACTCTATTGATGTCCTAAACTCCCTGTAGACTTGCTTAAAGTTGTAATAGAATAAAAAAAAGACTCCATGATAATATAAATACATATTTTAATGTCACATTTTCTGCATATACCCAACGTAGTTTACAGGTGAGACAAAATCACTAAACAAAGTATTATATTACAAAGTATTACCTTGGAGGTCGACAGTGGCGGGAAAATACGGGGTTGCGGGGGGCGGGGGTGCTTCCTCCCTGAAATGAGATTTTGGAGGGTGGGATGTCTGAGACAGGAGCCTGAAGACCCACGTTCAATGACTCAGATGCAGCTGAGATATATCTGTAGTAAATGAGAAAAGCCCACTGGGGAAGTCGGAGGCCCATTGTCAGTGAGTCTGCGAGTCCACTGGAGGCTTGAGGCCTGTCCTGGGGTTGGGGATCTGAGTGTGTGGGTGGGAGGGAGGAAAGGATCTTACTTGATGGTTTTGGTTTCGTTGCTTGCTGTGTTTTGATTTGTTGTGTTCTGTATTGTTCTGTTGAGCACTGTGGACACCGGAACGTGTGGTAACACTTGCAGGCTGCCCCCAGCATATCCTTAAGATGTGCTGGTTGTTAACGCAAATGATACATTTATTTATACATGTGATAAATAATGGTTGATGTACTCAGGAATGTTACCTCATTATTCTTCTTTTGCAATATTAATTAATAATAATTTCATGTCTTTGCACTCTACTGCTGCTTCAAAACAACAAATTTCACATCATATAGAATCTGATTCTGTGGACTTGGATTCCAAGAGCCCTCTGTTGTTATTGTTAGGTGTCCCGCAATTAACTGTAGGCTTTCCCCGAAAATAAATCTCCAAGGTGTAATAGCTCAAATTAAAATCCATCCACCATTTTTCCACCCATATCTGTAAAGGCTCTAAATTATTCTGTATCGTTTGACAAGCTTCTTCACTGCCCACAATTTTGTGTCGACTGCAAAATTCTACATCTAGATCTTCGTCCAAATCATCAGAATCAGGTTAACTATCACTGGCAGATGTCATGAAATTTGTTTTGTGGTGGCAGCAGCACATTGCAATGCATAATAATTTAAAATCTGTAAATAACATTAAGAAATACATATATGTAATTAAATTAAGTAAATAGTGCAAAAGGAGTCATCTGCTTAAGGCTAGATCTGTGGCATTTTAGTCTGGAGACCTAGGTCTATAGCAGGAAACCAGGTATGATTTGCAAGAGATCTGTTTCAAGGGTGAAGAGACAATTTCGAATAAGGTTGGAGGCAACATCGGATGTACAGTACAACTCTGGCAGGGCTTGCAAGACATTACTTCCTACAAAGCAAAACCCAATAGCATGAATTGCAGTGATGCTTCACTACTATTGGAGTATAAAAGTTGCATTGTTTGCTGCGTAACCAAAACTATGTAGTCAGCTTTGAACTTGCTATTTGCTATGCATGTATCCAATTTAGTAGGAGAATGAAATCTTAAGATTGTAGAAGACAATGGTGTGTTAATGAGAGGTAGCTAAGAGATGTAGATTAGAACATGATTAAGTCAATGGGTAGAAACAATAGTGGTGGATGTACTTGTGGTACACAACTATAGACCGATTAGATATGCTAATACAACTAAACCAGGAGATTGCTATAAAAAATGCTATGTACAAGGATCGGTGGGCAATTGGCGACTAGCTCAATGACAGTCTCAGCTTTGATTTGCAAATTAAAGTTTAACCCTTCTTGAAGAATCTTCTGCGTCTCCTGGTCGTTTGTGGGGCACGAGAAACCACGACACTACCAGATGAACTCATCGCCTTTGAAAGGGAGAACGTAACTACAGTTATGAAATTCCTGCTACACCTGCTGACCCTGTGATCTCTGTCTCAGAGGCCGATGCTAGGCTGTCTTTAAAGGGGGTGAACTCTCGGAAGGCGGAAGGTCCCAATGGAGTACCTGGTAAGGCTCTGTAGACCTGTGCCAACCAACTGGTGGGTATTCAAGGACATTTTCAACCTCTTACTTCTATGGGTGGAAGTTCCCACTTGCTTCAAAAAGGCAACAATTATACCAGTGCCTAAGAAGAATAATGTGAGCTGCCTTAATGACTATCATCCGGTAGCACTCACATCAACAGTGATGAAATGCTTTGAGAGGTTGGTTATGACTAGACCGAATTCGTGCCTCAGCAAGGACCTGGACCCATTGCAATTTGCTTATCACCACAATAGGTCAACAGCAGATGCAATCTCAATGGCTCTCCATGCTGCTTTAAACCACCTGGACAACACACACGCTACGTCAGGATGCTGTTCATTGACTATAGGTCAGCATTCAATACCATCGTTCCCACAATCCTGATTGAGAAGTTTCAGAACCTGGGCCTCTGTACCTCCCTCTGCAACTGGATTCTCAACTACCTAACTGGAAAACCACAATCTGCGCGGATTGGTGATAACACATCCTCCTCGCTGACGATCAACACTTGTGCACCTCAGGGGTGTGTGCTTAACCCACTGCTCTACTCTCTCTCTATACCCATGGCTGTGTGGTTCGGCATAGCACAAATACAATCTATAAATTTGCTGATGATAATACAACCATTATTGGTAGAATTTCAGATGATGACGAGAGGGAATACAGGAGCGGGATATGCCAACTAGTGGAGTGGTGTTGCAGCAACAACCTGGCACGCAACATCAGTAAGACGAAAGATCTGTTTGTGGACTTCAGGAAGGGTAAGATGAAGGAACACATACCAATCCTCATAGAGGGATCAGAAGTGGAGAGAGTGAGCAGCTTTAAGCTCCTGGGTGTCAAGATCTCTGAGGACCTAACCTGGTCCCAACATAACAATACAGTTATAAAGAAGGCAAGGCAATGACTATACTTCATTAGGAGTTTGAAAAGATTTGGTATGTCAAGAAATACACTTGAAAACTTCTAAAGATGTACTGTAGAGAGCATTCTGACAGGCTGCATCACTGTCTGGTAAGGCGGTGGGCGGGGGGTGGGGCTACTGCACAGGACCCAAAGAAGCTGCAGAAGGTTGTAAATCTAGTCAGCTCCATCTTGGGTACTAGCCTACAAAGTACCCAGGACATCTCCAGGGAGCGGTGTCTCAGAAAGACAGCGTCCATTATTAAGGACCTCCAGCACCCAAGGTATACCCTTTTCATACTGTTACCATAAGGTAGGAGGTACAGAAGCTTGAAGGCGCACACTCAGCAATTCAGGAACAGCTTCTTCCCTTCTGCTGTCCGATTCCTAAAAGGACATTAAACCTTTGCACACTATCTCACATTCTTAACATTTATTATTTCTGGTTTTTTTTCATGATTTTTAATCTATTCAATATTCATATATTGTAATTGATTTACTTATTATTTTTCTTCTATGTTGTCTATTGCATTGAACTGCTGAGGCTATATTAACAAATTTCATGACACACGCCGGTGATGATAAACCTGATTTTGATAGTGGAGAGGGAAGGTGGCCAGTACAAAGAGGAGGAAGGGATTGTCTTTATATTGACCATCTCCCCTCTTTTGAGCCAAAGCGTTAACAATTCCTTTCCCTCCTCAGACGCTGCTCGACCCACTGAGCTCTTCCAGCAGATTGTTTGTTGAGCCCAATGTCAACTCAGCCATTCATTTAGTGCGTGGGTGAAATGTTAATGCAGAGACCACCCACCATCTCTGGCGGGTGTAACAGTCAAACCAATGAAAGAGCTGACAAATTCTCCCCACGGCTTTAAGCCAACCCTGTCCCCCTCAAGCAACATTACGGGGGTTGGAACTGCTTTGGCTGGATCTTACTGTGCGGCCGTCACCTCCCCTCCGTCTTTCGTGCACAATAAGCAGCGGTGGGCTGTCCTAATAGGGGTTTGAACCCGGCTGCCCTCGTATTGTGAGCCCCGGGCGCAGTTCCTGCCCTGACAAGCAGGCGCTGTTACACAAGCCGGCCTTGCCAGCCAGCTGCCGCGGCACTTGCCCGATCGCAACGCCCGCCCTCCCCCAGCCCTTTCGGCCCCCCGGAATTTCTCAGCTCGGCCTCGGCGACTCGCCCTGGGAACCGCAGCCGAGCGGGCGGCCCGGGCCCTTGCGGAGGCCCCGTTGTCCGGGGAGATCGGAGGACAGTCGCGCTGGAAGGCCCCCGGGATAGAAACGCAGTGTACTGAGAGGGTGCGAGGCTCCATGAACATCATGAGTGACTGCGATCCTGAAAATGACAACTCGCCCAGCACTGCTGGTAAGGAGGAGACTGACTAACTGATACTTAGTTGTTACTGCTAGTGACCTGAAGCCCAGGCAACGTAAACGGGCAGCAGGAAGGTATCTTACTGTGGGTACATAACATCAGACTGTGGTTACATAAAATGTGTACACTCAGAAGAGGGTCTGAGTTACAGGGAGAGGAGGTTGGGCACGCTAGGACCTTAGTTGTTGGAGGGGTGACCGTTTAGAGATTTACAAAATCATAAGCGGCATATCTAGGATGAATACATTCAGGCCTTTCACACAGGGCAAGGAAATCAGGAATAGATTTAAGGTGAGACAGGTATAAAAATAACTTCTAAAAGACGGCTGGATAGGTATGTGAATAGGAAATGTTCAGAGGGATCTGGATGATATGTGGGCATATGGAACTAGCTTAGATGGCCACTGAAGAGTTATATAGAGTATGGGACCAGGACCTTTGGCCAACTTAGAGAATTATAAGTAGTACTCCTGGGTCCCTCTGTTTGTACAGCACTCCCTGGCACCCCACTGTTCACTGTGAAAATCCTACCAAGGTTTGACTGACTGAAGTACAAAACCTTGCACTTATCTGAGTGGAATGCTATTTGCCACCCCTCCGTCCACTTGCCCGGCTGATTGCGATCCTGTCATTTTTTGAGAACCTTTTTCAATGTCTATGGTACTAACTAGTTTGGTGTCATCTGCAAATTAACCATTTTGTGTGCATTCTCAACAATGAGCCTAGTGTGATCCTTGTGGCACTCCATTAGTAACAGCCTTCCAGTCTTCAACTATCATCCTCTTCTTCCTATTGTCGAGCCACAGTGACCTCTTGCTGGATTGCAGGCAATCTAACCTTGCAGACTAGTACAGAGAAAATTTACAAGGATGTTGCCGGGTCTAGAGGACCTGAGTTAAAAGGAAAAAAATGAATAGGTTAGGATTTTATTTCCTTGGAATGTAGAAGCTTGAGGGGAGATTTAATAGAGATATACAAAATTGAGGGTACAGATGAGGTAAATACAAGCAGGCTTTCTCTACTGAGGTTGGGTGGAACTACAACCGGAGGTCATGCATTAAGTGTCAAAGATAGAAAGTTTAAGCGGAACATGAGGGGAAACTTCTTCACTAATGGGGGTCATGAGATTGTGGAATGAGCGGCCAGTGCATGTGAGCTCGATTTCAACATTTAAGGGAAGTTTGGTTAGGTATATGGATGGTAGGGGTATGGAGGGCGAGGGTGCAGGTTGAGTTTTGATGAAAGCATAGAAAACATTTAAAACATGAGAAGTAAACATAGCAGTCCATTCTATCCCTTCTGCCTGTCCTGTAAGATCATGGCTTATTATCGACCTGGGCATGAACTTCTTGCACTGACCCCATGTACTCTGATTTCTTTTAACATCCAAAAGTCTATCAGCCTTGGTGACCAACCCTCCACAGCCCTGTTGGTTGAAAAGTTCAAAGACCTATTCCTTCTCGTCTGAGAAAGAGTGGCCAACCCTACAGTTTGAGACTGTAAACACAAAGTACACTGCAGATGCTGTAGTCAAATCAATACGTACAAACAAGCTGGGTGAACTCAGCAGGTCGGGCAGCATCCATTGAAAGGAACGAAGGGTCTCGGCCTGAAATGTTGACTGCTCCTTTCAACGGATGCTGCCCGACCATTTTGAGACTCTGACCCCCAGTTCTGGACATGCCAGTCAGTTCAATCCTCACCGTTACACACGCTCCATCAGGCACTTGTGAGAATTTGTGCCATTTAGTGAGACCTGGCTGTTCAAAATGCTGGAGGCTTTGAGACGAGTCTGGTTATTCTCTCTTTATAATATAAAACCCTGGTCTCAGGAATCAGATGGTGAACTATCACTGTTCATGCTATACGACAGATATATCCCTCTCTCGGTCATGAGACCATATAGAAGGATAAGCATCAAAACATACCCTTCATCCAACTGAGTCCACGTTGACCGTCTGAACACAATATTCCATATGCAGCTTCACCAGAGCTCCATATAATTGTATTTATACGTCTTTATTTTTCAACTTAAACTACATTGGGCAAAATGTCAGCGTGCCATTAGGCTTCTAAATTGTCTGTAAAATTTTAGTAAATCATTAATCATTGTCATCATTATGTGCTGCGTTCATGGTCAGGATCAGCTTCTTCCCCTCTGCCGTCCGATTCCTAAATGGACATTGAACTCTTGGACACTACCTCACTTTTTTTTAAAATATATATCGTATTTCTGTTTTTTGCATGATTTTTAATCTATTCAATATACGTATACTGTGTAAAGTATACTGAATAAGATTTAGTTGTTGTTATAATTTTTCTTCAATATTATGTGTTGCATTGAACTGCTGCTGCTAAGTTAACAAATTTCATGTTACATGCCGGTGGTGATAATTCTGATTCTGATTGTTCTTAGTAAATTTTGCTACAGAAATGGTTGGCTATTGCCTTCTTCCCGGGCAGTGTCTTTACAAGACGGATGGCCCCAGCCATTATCAATACTCTTCAGAGATTGTCTGGTGTTGGTGGTTGCATAACCAAAACGTGATATGCACCGGCTACTCATGCTGCCATCCACCACCTCCGTCCATTGCTTCACATGACCCCGATCGGGGACTAAGCAGGTGCTACACCTTGCCCAAGGGGCACCTGCAGGCTGGTGGAGGGAAGGTGCACCTTACACCTCCTTTGGTAGAGATGTATCTCCACCCCACCACCCAACTAAATAATTATATAAACATAATTCAATCCCTTTAAAAACAAATGCCTTTTAATTTCTCACCATTTCAGAAATATTCTGCTTTTATATTTTGGATGATCTCACATTTTTCTGCATTATATTTCCTCTTTTTTTTTAACCAAATGTGATGAAGAGTCTTGGCCCAAAATGTTGACTGTTCATTTCCCTTCGTAGATGCTGCCTGACCTGAATTCCTCCAGCATCTTGCGTGTGTTGCTTTGGACTTCCAGCATCTGCAGTATAGTGAGCTGGTGTTCATGGATGTTCAGAAATATGTTGAATAATTCCCGGCAGGTGTTAAGCACCCATGCACTGTCTGCTAGTAGAGATCAAAGGTGAGAAGTGAGGCTAACTTGATACACCTCCAAAATCACTGGATGCCAAGGCTAATTGGAACATTAATTTGCTACCCCAAAGAGATTGACAGTGGCAGTGCATTTGTCTTGGTTCCAGTGCAGTTGGCAAAGGGTGATTGTGTCTTCTCATTGTTTATCGTCTCGTTTACAGTGGCACTGGTGGAAAGCAATACCAAACCTGCAGGCCTGCAGCTGGTCAGCTCCTACAAGACTAATCGGCTTGGAGACCCTCTTGATCTTGTAGTTCTGGCAGAACAAATCCAAAAGGTGTGTATTTTCTCTGATAATGCAGAGCTCCTCTCTCATCCAGACCTCTGGTTATTCTGCACGGATGATGTAAGTCATTCACAAGAGTAGAGTTTCAGGCAGGAACTGTGGCACTTAGTGGCAATGGCCTACTCAACTGTAGAGGGCATCATTGACCAGATGAATCCTATTCCCTGCTAAATGAACCCAATAGACCTTCAGCCAATCTTCATACAAGCACAGTTCTAGTCAATGTTGTGGAACAGAATGAGGAATGGGAACCCAGCTCCCAGGACTGGACACCATCTATTCCAGCAGACTCAGGAGGAAAGCAATCAGCATAACCGGAGACACCACACACCCCGACCACTCCCTGTTTGATCCACTGCCGTCCAGCAAAAGGTTCAGGGCACTAAAAGCCAGAACAAGTAGACTGAGGAACAGCTTCTATCCCAGATACTTTGTGCATTACTGTGATAATCTGGCGCTGCTGCAACTCAACTTATTTTCTGCTACTTATCTATTTAATACTGTTTTTCTATTACTGTCTTGTTTTTATCTATCGCTTTATTTAATTGCCTGAGAGGAAGCCAAAGAGAGTTTCATTGTATCTAGCAAACACAAGTAAATGTGCAGATGCTGGAAATTCAAACAACACACACAAAATGCTGATGGAACACAGCAGTCCAGGCAGCATCTACAAGGAGAAGCACTGTCGACGTTTCGGGCTGAGACCCTTCATCAGGACTAACTGAAAGGAAAGATAGTAAGAGATTTGAAAGTAGTGGGGGGGGGGGGAGGGGAAAATGCGAAATGATAGGAGAAGACCGGAGGGGGTGGGATGAAGCTAAGAGCTGGAAAGGTGATACAGAGCTGGAGAAGGGAAAGGATCATGGGATGGGAGGCCTCGGGAGAAAGAAAGTGGGGGTGGGGGGAAGCACCAGAGGGAGATGGAGAACAGGCAAACAACTAAATATGTCAGGGATGGGTTAAGAAGGGGAGGAGGGGCATTAACGGAAGTTAGAGAAGTCGATGTTCATGCCATCAGGTTGGAGGCTACCCAGCCGGTATATAAGGTGTTGTTCCTCCAACCTGAGTTTGGATTCATTTTGACAGTAGAGGAGGCCATGGATAGACATATCAGAATGGGAATCGGACATGGAATTAAAATGTGTGTCCATTGGAAGACAGTGACTGAAAACAGGATTTTCCGAGTCCTCCAACGACTCATGGGTCTCCTGCCATGACACCGACCCTCGATCCACCCGTCCTGATATCTTAGGCTTCTGAATTCGAGCTGGACTCTCAGGCTGAACTCTTGGCGTGCGGAACAGTGGCCAGTCCTGAAACCCCGAGAACGGGTCCCATTCCCGCAAAGAACCAAAGTCAGCATGTAACTCCAGGTCTGGGTCTTCAAAAGAACCCTGAAAGGGAAAAATAAAGATATTAAAGATGGAAATAGGACTGTTTCTGAAGATGCAAGCAAACAAGCCGCTGTTTAGCGCCATTTTAACTTTGCTCCGCCTCCCTGTAATTCAATTACAAAGTGTCTCTCTACTGTAGGAAATCACCTTCCTTCTGCTCAATCCACCCACTCCCTGAGGCTCTGTTTCTAAAGTAACCGTCCTCCTACCCTTCACCCATTGAGACGTGCCAATTCACCACTTGAGGCACCAGTGCTTGCTAGTGCAAGCAGGTTCAAAATACTCCTGTGTACTAAGTACAACCAGAGAGACTCCTTGACCTTCCACCTTAGTTTTTACCTGCACTGCATTTTCTCTGCAGCTGTTGAACTTTATTTAGCATTGTTATTGATTTACCTTGTCTACCTCAGTGCACTGTGATTTGATTTCTATAAACAGTGTGCAAGACAAGCTTTTCGCTGTATCTCGTACCTGTGACAATAATAAACCTGTAAGGAGCTTGTATGTTCTCTCCATGATCACATGGGTTTCCTCCGGGTGCTCCAGTTTCCTCCCACAGTCCAAGGATATACTGGTTGGTAGGTTAATTGCTAATTGGCTCGAAGGGCCAGAAACTGCTACTCTGTGCTATGTCTCAATAAAATAAAATAAAGAGTAGGGTTATTATAATTTTATTATTAATCTGAGTGTTAGTGTTGTGGGGAATCAGAAGTGAAAATATTGGATGGTTATACTTAGGGAACAAGAGGCTGGTGTGCGTGGTTAATTTGATGGAATTGGCCAAAGCATCAGGGTATATCATTAATCAGTGGTAGACCACTGAAGTATTACTGTCTTCATTATCACACAGCATTCTTCTGTTCTCCTTCATTGGCATTTCCACCTTTGTCTCTCCAACCTCCCCTCCCCGTCACCTTATTCAAATTTGCCTGCATTTTTGAAGGGTGCCGTAGCTCTTGTGTGTAATACTCCAGCAGTTTCAGTGACAGAATTCAGGTATGTTCTGCCAACACCAATCAGATGGGGGCAGTTAAGAGTTTGGCAGTTTTTTCAGCATGGAAAGAGTTTATTTGGAGCATCAAGCCAGCTCCCTGTAAGACCATTTGGTCAATCCTATCCACCAGCTCTTTGCCTAGAGCCTCACAAGTTTTTGTCCCTCTAACATGCTCCTGAACTTCAGGAATAGGAAGTCAGAGTCCTCATTAGAGGTGAAGAGGGTCAGCGACTTTAAAGTCCTCAGTGCTATTTCCAAGGACCCGTACTGTGCCCAGCATGTAAGTGCAATTATTTAGAAAGCACAGCAGTGCCTCTACTTTCTTCGGAGTGTGCAAAGATTTGTCATGACATCTAAAACTTTGACAAACTTCTATAGATGTGTAGTGGAGAGTATATTGACTGGATACATCATAGCCTGGTATGGAAACCAATTCCCTTGAACAGAAAATCCTACAAAAAGTATTGGATATCGCTCAGATCATCACAGGTAACGCCGCTGTTGGGCACATCTACACAAAACACTGTTGCAGGAAAACAGTATCCATCATCAGGGACCCTCCACCACCCAGGACATGCTCTCTTCGTGCTCTTAACCAAAGAGGATAATTCCACTCAACTTCACTTGTCCATCATTGAACTGTTGCCACAACCTACGGACTCACTTTCAAGGACTCTTTACTTCATGTTCTCGCTATTTCTGGCTTATTTATCTGTTATTATCATTTATTTCTTTTTGTATTTGCGCAGTTTGTTGTCTTTTCCACACTGGTTGAATGCCCAAGTGGGTGCAGTCTTACATAGAAAGAAACATAGAAAACCTATAGCACGATACAGGCCCTTCAGCCCACAATGTTGTGCCAAACATGTACTTACTTACATCGATTCTGTGTTGGGTATTATTCAATGAATTTATTGAGTATGGCCACAGGAAATGAATCTCAGGGTTGTATTTGACATATAGGTACTTTGATAATAAATTTACTTGAACTTGGAAAACAGTGGGTATCCAGACTGCCTGTAACCTGAAAATACATGGAATTTGATCAGCAAGTCTGCACATACACAATAATTAGTGGAGCTGTAGTAATGAAGAGAATTTAAGGATAAAGTTGCACATTAGTGAGTTGAAATATTGGATGGAATTTAATCCAGGTGGGTGTGAGGTAATTCACTTTGAGAGGTCAAATTCAGGCAGGATGTATAAAGTAAACACAGGGACCTTAGAAAGTGCT
Organism: Hypanus sabinus; assembly: GCF_030144855.1. Lineage (NCBI taxonomy): Eukaryota > Metazoa > Chordata > Chondrichthyes > Myliobatiformes > Dasyatidae > Hypanus > Hypanus sabinus. The sequence goes on from NC_082732.1 coordinate 16,408,943, forward strand.
GATGTACAGAGGGACCTTGTGATCCATGTCCATAGTTCTCTGAATGTGACAATACAACTGGGTAGTGGAGTGAAATGGTTACTTAGTTTGCTTACGTAGAATTAGTGGGCATACATAGGATAGGTCATCAGAATCTTTTATCCCAGGAAGGGGAAGTTTAGAACGAGGAGGAAGTTGAGAAGCAGGACCACAAAGGTAGTAATCTCGGGATTACTGCCTGTGCCACGTAGCTGTGAGTATAGGAGTAGAATGAGGTGGAGGATAAACGCGTGGATGAGGGATTGGAGCGGGGGCAGGGATTCAGATTTCTGGATCATTGGGACCTCTTTTGGAGCAGCTGAGACCTGTACAAAAAGGACAGGTTGCACTTGAATCCCAGGGTGACCAATATCCTGGCAGGGAGGTTTGCTAAGGCTATTGGGAAGAGTGTAGACTAGGATTGCTGGGGGGTGAGAACCAAACTGAAGAGACGGAGGAAGAGGCGGTGGGCTCACAAATAGAGAAATCTTGGAGACAATGTAAGAGGAAGGAGAGGCAGGTGATAGAGAAGGGACGCGCTCAGACCAATGGTCTGAGATGTGTCTATTTTAATGCAAGGAGTATCATGAACAAAGCGGATGAGCTTTGAGCATGAATCAGTACTTGGAACTATGATGTTGTGGCCATTGCAGAGACTTGGATGGCTCAGGGGCAGGAATGGTTACTTCTAGTGCCAGGCTTCAGATGTTTTGGAAAAGACAGGGAGGGAGGCAAAAGTGGTGGGAGCATGGCATTACTGATCAGAGATGATGTCATGGCTGCAGAAAAGGAGAAGACATGGAGGGATTGTCTACGGAGTCCCTGTGGGTGGAAGTTAGGAACAGGAAGGGGTCAATAACACTACTGTGTGTATTTTTTTTATAGACCACCCAATGATAACAGGGACATCGAGGAGCAGATAAGGAAACAGATTCTGGAAAAGTGTAAATAACAGGGTTGTCATGGTGGGAGATCTTAATTTCCCAAATATTGATTGGCAGGTCCAAAGAGTGAGGGGTTTAGATGGGGTGGAGTTTATTAGGTGTGTTCAGGAAGGTTTCTTGACACAATATGTAGATAAGCCTACAAAAGCAGAGGCTGTACTTAATCTGTTATTGGGAAATGAACCTGGTCAGGTGTCAGATCTCTCAGTGGGAGAGCATTTTGGAGATAGTGATCACAACTCTATCTCCTTTACCATAGTATTGGAGAGGGATAGGAACAGACAAGTTAGGAAAACATTTAATTGGAGTAAGGGGAAATATGAGGCTATCAGGCAAAAACTTGGAAGCATAAATTGGGAACAGATGTTCTTGGAAATATACAGAAGAAATGTGGCAAATGTTCAGGGGATATTTGCATGGAGTTCTGCATAGGTATGTTCCAATGAGACAGGGAAAGGATGGTAGGATACAGGAACCGTGGTGTACAAAGGCTACTGTAAATCTAGTCAAGAAGAGCTTACGAAAGGTTCAAAAAACTAGGTAATGATAGAGATCTGGAAGATTATAAGTCTAGCAGGAAGGAGCTTAAGAAAGAAATTCAGAGAGCCATAAGGGGCAATGAAAAGCCTTGGTGAGCAGGATTAAGGAAAACCCCAAGGCATTCCACAAGTATGTGAAGAGCAAGAGGATAAGATGTAGAGTATAGGACCAATCAAATATGACAGTGGAAAAGTGTGTATGGAACCGGAGGAGATAGCAGAGGTACTTAATGAGTACTTTTCTTCAGTATTCACTATGGAAAAGGATCTTGGCGATTGGAGGGATAACTTACAGCGGACTGAAAAGCTTGAGCATGTAGGTATCAAGAAAGGGGATGTGCTGGAGCTTTTGGAAAGCACCTAGTTGGATAAATCACCGGGACCGAACGATATATGTCCCCCAGGCAACTGTGGGAGGCGAGGGAGGAGATTGCTGAGCCTCTGGCGATGATCTTTGCATCATCAATTGGGAGAGGAGAGGCTCTGGAGGATTGGAGGGTTGCAGATGTCGTTCCATTATTCAAGAAAGAAAGTAGAGATAGCCGAGGAAATTATGGACCAGTGAGTCTTACTTCAGTGGTTAACAAGTTGATGGAAAAGATCTTGAAAGGCAGGATTTATGAACATTTGGGGAGGCATAATATGATTCGGAATAGTCAGCATGGCTTTGAGAAAGGCAGGTCATGCCTTATGAGCCTGATTGAATTTTTTGAGGGTGTGACTAAATACATTGATGAAGGTAGAGCAGTGTGTTGTAGTGTATATGGATTTTAGCAAGGTATTTGACAAGGTACCCCCATGCAAGGCTTATTGAGAAAGTAAGGAGGCATGGTATTCAGAACTGGCTTGCCCACAGAAGGCAGAGTGGTTGTAGACGGGTCATATTCTGCATGGAGGTTGGTCACCAGTGGGGTGCCTCAGGGGTCTGCTCTCGGACCCTTACTCTTCGTGATTTTTATATATGACCTGGATGAGGAAGTGGAGGGATGGGTTAGTAAATTTGCTGATGACACAAAGGTTGGGGGTGTTGTGGTTAGTGTGCAGGGCTGTTGGAGGTTACAGTGGGATGTGGGTAGGATGTAAAACTGGGCAGAGATGTGGCAGATGGAGTTCAGCCCAGATAAGTGTGAGGTGGTTCATTTTGGTAGGTCACATATGATGGCAGAATATAGTATTAATGGTAAGAATCTTGGTAGTGTGGAGGATCAGAGGGATCTTGGGGTCGGAGTTCATAGGACACCCAAAGCTGCTGCGCAGGTTGACTCTGTGGTTAAGAAACCAAACAATGCATTGGCTTTCATCAATCATGGGATTGAGTTTAGGAGCTGAGAAGTAATGTTGCAGCTATATAGGATCTCGGTCAGACCCCACTTGATGTACTGTGCTCAGTTCTGGTCGCCTCACTACAGGGAGGATGTGGAAACCATAGAAAGGGTGCAATTAGATTTACAGGAATGTTGCCTGGATTGGGGAGCATGCCTTATGAGAATAGGTTGAGTGAACTCAGCCTTTTTTCCTTGGAGTGACAGAGGATGAGAGGTGACCTGATGGAGGTGTATAAGATGATGACAGGCATTGATCGTGTGGATAGTCAGAGGCTTTTTCCCAGGGCTGAAATGGCTAGCACGAGAAGGCACAGTTTTAAGGTCATCTACAGAGGAGATGTCGGCGGTAAGTTTTTTTACGCAGAGAGTGGTGAGTGCGTGGTACGGGCTGCCGGCAACGGTGGTGGAGACAGATATGATAGGGTCTTTTAAGAGACTCATGTACGGGTACAAGGAACTCAGGAAAATAGAGGGCTATGGGTAACTCTGGGTAATTTCTAACGTAAGGACATGTTTGGCACAGTTTTTTGAGCTTAGGGCCTGTATTGTGCTGCAGGTTTTCTATGTTTAACGTGAGAGGAGAAATTTAAAGGAGAGCTGAACGGCAAATCTTTCACACAATATTTGAAGCAAGCTGACAGAAGAGACAGTGGAGGCAGATGCAATGACGATATTTAAAAGGCTATTGAATTGGTACTTGGTGGAGGGGTAAGTGCTTAAAGCAGGTAAATGGGATTAACAGAGATAGGCAGATTGGTTAGTATGGATGCAGTGGAAAGAATGGAAGGGACGGCTGGGGAAGAGCAGGGAGTCTGCTGAAAGACTTAAACTGTGAAGGGACAGATAGCAGGTGGCTCTCTAGTCGGGTAAAACTCATAGCTGGTTAGTTTGGAAGAAGAATAAAAAATGGATGATTGATACCAGAAGACACTGGAGCAGACTTGAGCTATTTGGCCCATCGTGTTTGCTCCGCCATTTCATCATGGCTGATGCACTTTTCCTCTCAACCCAAATTCCTGCCTGGAGAGGGGCTTTCACTTGGTTTGATCAGATTGTATGGGGTAAACACTTGGTTGGTATAGGTGCTGTGGGGCAGACAGCTGGTGCAGTGGGAGAGGTGGCTGGACTGGGAAGTGGCAGTGATTGGTGAAGACTGGTTGGTGTGGTGGGAAGTGGGGCAGAGGGCTGGTTGGTAGGAAATAAACTGGGGTAGAAACCAGTTTAGTATGGGGTAAACTGAAGTAGGTGCCAGTTTGTTGGGGTGGGGGGGGAGGACAGAAATTAGTTGATAATGGATGAAGTGAACTAGTCAACTTGTTGTCATGGAGTGAAGCCAGTAATTAGTCTATATGGGGCAGAGTGGAGTAAGTGTTAGGTGGGTGTGTGATGTAGTAAACTGGCTGGCTGAGAATGAATCTGCTCATTGACAAGCTGCTGAAGGCTTAGAAGGGGTCGCGTTTGTTTTGGTGCATTCGGGAGGGTTTCTTGATGCCGAGTATATAGATAAACCAACTAGGGAGGGATGGATTGGGATAAACTGTTGAATGATCTGAATAATAAATTCAGAATAATAAATAGGTTGTGGTGGGGTGGCCACGTGGCACAAGTTGAAGTAAATAGTTTGGTTCGTGTGTATCATAGGCAGAAAGGGAGCGAAGTTTTGTGGGTGGAGATGGGCAGATGGCTGGTTGGCATATCCTGGGTGTGCAGACTGCCCTGGGGCGGTGGTTGATTGGGATGAGTTGTAGCGATGCAGACAGCCTGTTCAGTACAATTCCGTGTAGTGAAGCAGATGCTTGGTTTGTTCAAACTGGACTGGGGGAGACAGCTTGTTGCAAGTGGGTGGAATCCAAGCATCTTGCCAGAAAAAGCAGTAGAAGTTCTCTTTGGCCAAAAGTCTGCTGAGAGAATTGGGAAATTGCGATTTGCCTGTGAGCTACTGATGGACCATGGAAATAAAAGCACTATCTCAGCCCCTTGGTTTCTTGTGGTTTTCAAGGTCTAAGTTCTAAATAAAAAGATCTAAGTACACTTCCGTTGGAAGTGAGGGGAGAGCATCTGTCTGGCTGGGCGGATGCTGAACTGAAACATCATCTTAACGAGAAGTGAAACTATTTTTTATTTACACTTATGATGTGTGAATCAGGACTGACAGTTGAGAGAAAAATCAGAATAAAAATATTTTCTTTCTCGTGTTCAGGATGTTGCTAAGTGCAACACGTTACATATCAAGTGAGTTGGCAACACATCATCTATCTGTGTCCCATACCAGTAAGTTAGATATGAAGATATCCATTTATGTAACCTCAGAATGATGTTGCAAAGGGTTTCACAGTAAATTGACCACATTTGTGTAGAACATGTTCAAGTCTTTGCCAAAATTTTTGAATGTTAAAGCTGCAAAGATCATTTAAGGAAATAATGGTTAGCATCTCACTTACAGTCGAGTGCCAGTGGAAATATTCTTTCTCTGTACCCCAAACCTCAAACTAGATTGGAGATTTAAGGCCTGGAGAACAGCTGTCAGTCCCATTTTGTTTTTGGAGAAGATCAATAGTTAACACGAGATTCAGCAGATGCTGGAAAACTTGAATGCTGGAGGAACTGATGAATCTTTCATTTTGTGAATGTGACTGGTCTAGAGAATACAGTAGTGGACTGTCTCCTTAAAGCACTGAGTGTTGACACCACTGATTCAGGGGACTTTTAAATCAATCTCATCATATCTGAGTATTTCTGTCATTTTTGAAAAACACAAATAATCACATGCTATACAAGTAAATACTGTACAGACAGTAGGCAGGGTCGGGATTGAATTCCTCAGGTCATTGCACTACCACCAGTTTGTAACATTTCAGTTCTTGCACTGATTTAAATAAATTAATTCAAGGCAACTGAGGAACTGAAACTAGTATTGCTTGGTTGGACCTGCTGTCCATTCAGTCCGCACAATATCAAAAAGCAGCTGAGAGCTAATCTAACCATTAAGTGCATGAAAGCAGATGCTGTCTGTAACACGGAAGATGTCCACCTTAGCACTGGCCATGCCTCTGGCCAAGCTGCAAGTTGTGCTAGCACAATTACAACAGCAGGAGAAAGCCAGGCCCAAGAGCGGAAGAAGATGGCGCCAGCAAACAATGTGACCAAAGGTGACGTCCTTCAGACAGTTCATTTAACTGCTTCTTTTACTACTACTTTCAAATATGATCCTGCTACAAACAAGAGCAAATCTGCAGATGCTGGAAATCTGAGCAACACACACAAAATGCTGGAGGAGCTCAGCAGGCCAGGCAGCATCTATGGAAAAGAGTACAGTCGACGTTTCATCAGGTCTGGAGAAAGAAAAAGTGAGAAGTCAGAGTAAGAAGGTGGGGGAGGCGAGAGAGAAACACTAGGTGATAGGTGAAACTTGGAGGGGGAGGGATGAAGTAAAGAGCTGGGAAGTTGATTGGTGAAAGAGGCAGAAGGCCATGGAAGAAAGAAAAAGGAGTGAGGAGCACCAGAGGGAGCTGATGGGTGGGTAAGGAGATTAAGTGAGAGAGGGAAAAGAGGATGGGAAATCGTGGATTGGGTGGGGGGCATTACTGGAAATTTGAGAAATCGATGTTCATGCCATTAGGTTGGGGGCGACGGAAATGGAATATAAGGTGTAACATATCTGAACGGGAATAGGAAGTAGAATTAAAGTGGGTGGTTATGGCTGTCACGATGAGGCCAGACTTGGGTTGGAGGAACAATACCTTGTATTCTGTATGACCGTCACATGTATGTGTGGGTTTCCTCCAGGTGCTCCGGTTTCCTCCCACAGTCCAAAGATATGCCGGTTAGTAGGTTGATTGATCATGGTAACTTGTCCTATGGTTCGGCTATTGTTAAGTTGGTGGGTTGCTGGCAGCTCATCTCAAAGGGCCAGGAGGACCTATTCTGCATGGTATCTATAAATACATAAAAAACAAACTCATTGGGCACAGAAGCAGATAAGAGGATTGATATGTTGTGGCAAGTCGCTTATTCCTGACTTACCAAAGCTTTTCCATCATCTACAAGACGCAAGTGAATTGAAATGATCTCCACTTGTCTGGGTGAATGTAGATCCAGCAACACTCAAGAACCTCAACACTATCCACGAGAACGCAGTCCAGTTCATCGGCATCCCTTCCTTCACTTCAAACATCCATTGCATGTACACAGTTACTGCAGTGTGTGCTGTTCATAAAGTGCACTGCAGTTCCTCCTCCTTTGGTGTCTCTCAAATGTGTGATGACATCTATCACCAAGAACATACGTAGTGAATGGAAGGATATGGACCATGTGGAAGCAGAAGGGATTAGTTTAGTTTGGCACTCCTTGAACTTCCTACCAACTGCTTTGTGAGTAAATTCACCAAAAGCACCACAGTGGTTCAAGAAATGGTTCACCACTCCCTTCTCGAGGGCCATCAGTGCTCGTCTGACCAGCAATCCTACATTCAAAATAGTGAATTAATTTTAAAATGAACTTTCCCACTTCGCAGTGTGTTTCCCTATTGACTCATCGGGGGAATGGTACCAGTATTTTTTATATATGTTTACTGTTAAACACGTTTGAAACCAAGAAGGGAATTTACTGATACTTCCAGTGCACAGCTAAATGTTTCACTTCATAAGCTTTAAAATTACATAAAAGCTGAAGCTAGTAGATGGGGTGATACATGGAAACACTTCCTTGGTCAATTTGGAAATGTCTCCCCATAAAACTCCTGAGGGCAACTGAAAGTTTAGGCGAGAGAATGGGGATGTGGAACTAAAGACGTTAGGTGAAGTTGGGTTTTAGATTCACATGCTGTACGGTCTACTGATCTGATTGATAGATTCACAGCTGCAGTGTCACAGGCTGAATCCTAATCTCTGTTTCCCCTCCTGATCTCTGGGTTTCCTCCCACATTACAAACAAACGAGGGCTGGTAAGTTAATTGGATGGTTTAAATTGCATCTGGTGTGTGGATAAGTGGTAGAATGTATGGAGAGTTGATGGGGACATGGAGAGAATGACAAAATGTGATCGGTATAGCCTGGGATCTCAGTAGCCAATCTGAATTTGGTTGGCCACAAGATCAGTTTCCATGCTGTTTAAATTCTGTGAAGCCTTGAAGTCTCGCCCACTTTGTGATTTTTGCTGCACTAAATAAGAAATTTCTTTTATTCCAGGCAGATGACTTCGTTCGTGCCAATGCTACTAATAAACTGACCATGATAGCCGAGCAAATCCAGTATCTCCAAGACAAAGCTCGAAAGGTACAAACAAGAGAAAATCTGCAGATGCTAGAAAACCAGGCAGCATCTGTGGAAAATGTTTTGGGCTAATATCCTTCAGCAGGACTGGAGGAAGAAAAAGAGTAGATTTAAAAGGTGGGGGGAGGCGAGGGAAAAATACTAGGTGATAGGCCATCCATTTTAATTCCACTTCCCATTCCCATTCCAATATGTCAATCCATGGCCTCCTCTGCTGTCGTGATGGGGCCACACTCCGGTTGGAGGAACAACACCTTGTATTCCATCTGGGTAGCCTCCAACCTGATGGCATGAACATCAATTTCTCGAAATTCTGGTAGTGTGTCCCCCGCCCACTCCTTCACCATTCCCCATCCCCTTTTCCCTCTGTCACCTTATCTCCTTGCCTGCCCATCACTCCCTCTGGTGCTCCTCCCCCTTTTCTTTCTTCCATGGCCTTGTCTTCTTCTATCAGATTCCCCATTCTCCAGTCCTGTATCTCTTTCACCAATCAACTTCCCAGCTCTTTACTTCACCCTTCCCTCTCCCAGTTTAATTTCACCTATCACCTTGTGTTTCTCTTTCCCCTTCCCCACCTTTAAAATCTACTCCTCGTCTTTTTTTCTCCAGTCCTGCAGAAGGTTCTCAGCCTGAAACATTGACTGTACTTTTTTCCCATAGATGCTGTCTAGCCTGCTGACTTCCTCCAGCGGTCTGTGTATGTCAAAAGGTGCAAGCAGCCTTAAAGTTATGCAATACCTTTGCACTGCTTCCTCATTGTTTTGAACTCACCCTAGTTTTCCATGGCCACAGACTTGCTCTGAAAAATACAGATAGCTGATTTGGTTGACAAAGCCCCTTTCCAGCTTTCCAAACCCCCAAATCGAGAGAATGTCACTGAGATCTGCTAACATGGCTGCTTCTGCATTGGAAGTTCCTGCTTACTTACAATTCCTTTGTCCACTGGTGAAGAAAACTTACTTTGCAGAGATCAATGCGATTAACTATGACTGAATTTCAAACTAGGAACCTTCCTGATTTCAGCACAAGTTCCACAAATACTGGGTTCAGGGCAAAGAATGGATTTGAGTTCTCAGGCTGTCTGTGACCAGAATAGAATAGGATAGGAGTGCCAGAGTGGTAAAGCTAGTAGAGCTGTCTCACAACTCCACTGACCTGGGTGATCTCCTGACCTGTGGCTTTGTTTGTGTGGAGTTTGCGTATCATCCCTGTAATCATGTGAGCTTCCCGTCAGTATTTCAGTTTCACCCACATCCTAAAGACATACCACTGATCTCGGGCTGGAGAGCGTGGGTGCAAATGATGTACGGGAATGCAGAGGGAATAGGTTAGATAGAAACCTAGTTGGCGAATGGGATTGCACTATGACCGGGCATGGATTTTCTACAACAAAATAAATACAGAAATATCAGGGAGTTATTGAGCACAGGAACAGGTCCTTCAACCTGCTGTGTCTATGCTTCCTGTGCACCTATCCACATTAGATCCATCTATCGCAGGAGTTTCCAACCTGGGGTCCACAGACCCCTCGCATAATGGTATTCATCCATGGCTTAAAAAAGGTTGGGAATCCCTGAACTATAGTCTCCTATGCCGTGGTGATTCAAATAGATGCAGAGCGTATCTGCCTCCAGCACCTCTTCAAGCAGTGTGTTCTAGACCTCGTGAAAAATTTCCTCCTCAGATCCCCTTTAAAGCCTTCTATCTCACACCTTCAACCTATTCTGTCTTGTCCTAGCCATCCCCTAATATGGGAAAAACATCCTTTTGCGAGTTTACATCCCTCTATCAGGTCACGCCCTCGCCTTTCTCCATTCCTTAAGTGTCGACTGTATGAGTCAGAGGCATTTTGTGTTCCTTCTCCTTCAATGGTGGTTGTATTAGACACCTAGAATCTGAAATTCATCACTGTTACTTGCTTTGAAAAGTAGCTGCAAACCAAATTATTTGATTGAGCATGTAGCCTGCTCTCTGGTTACATAAAAGCTGTGAACTTTATCTCCAGAGGCAGTTTTAGAGACCTACTTTAGAGTGGTTTTTAGCTTGTCCTGTAGTCATTGCCTTGTGCTCTGATCACATGACAGGAAATAGGCCACTTAAGAGCATCCTTTTCTAGATTGTAATCATTGTCGAGATGTCAGGCACCCTAGATCTAACTTCCTCCACCATCTGAGCTACAGTGTATGTACACCACCAATAAGATGTGCAACAGTGACAAAGATTTACCAGCAATTTTCATTACTTAGGAAAGTCTGGCTCCATTGACCATAACATGACCATCTTAAGGCCCCTTTCAATGTGGATGCTATCCTGATTTGCTGCATTTTCACTGGATAATGATCCATTCTAAAGGAAAACTGTAGTACCTTCATCACTGACTCTACAACAGATCAAAGGAGTAGCTTATCACCAGCTGCTTATGGACAATGATGACAGCCACTATCTTCAACTCGAGAATTGAATTTAAAACACTGGTGTTTAAGCCAATGTCTGCACAGCTTGCTCAACCCCTGCTTCAGTGGGTTATGAATGATTTCAGAACTCAAGTAAATTACTTAATTTGCATCTCTGAAAATCTGCTTTGTGTCAGTATCTGTTCGACTGTTGAATTCACCTGGCAGAAGGGGAATTAATAATTAAGTGTTGAGAACCTGTATTAAAATCTGTGTGTGTATATATATATTCTCAATTTTACACAAATTACAATTCAGTCAGTATTTATAGTAGAAAAAGTTCTGTCCATTTAGAGTCTAAATCCATTATTGTCAATCATACAGCCCTGAAACAGACCTTTCAGCCCACTTTGTCTATGCTGGCCACCAAATACCAATCTGTCAATATTGTGCTTTTTTAAAAATTCAGTCCTGTGTCCTTTCCTCATCGGTACGTTTGCTGGATCTTTTTGCGCAGGTTCTGGAAGAGGCCAGGAAAGATGCCGATTTCCATCACGTTGCCTGTAACATTGTGAAGAAGCCTGGAACAGTTTATTTCATGTACAGACGTGATTCTGGACAGCGATATTTCTCCATCCTTTCCCCAAAGGTTAGCAAGTTCAGATATTTAAGAATCCTCAGAGAATGAAAGGCAGCTATATTTAACTACTTCACAGTGATGCTACCATTGTGATGTGGTTGTGAAAAAGGTCAGGGACTTAATTCGGCCACTGAGAAGTTTCATCATGCATCAGCCAGCAGCACTCTTGCCTCTGCATCAGACCCCACTCCAGAGCCATAAATAATAATCCACCCTGCCATTTAGAGCTGGATTTAGGGATTGAAACACTGTCTTTCAGTTGTTAAGCTGAATCCCAGCTCATCCTCTCTGGTGGGCATAAAACATTCCATGTAAAATGGAATGGATTTACATCTACTGTACATGTACAGTAGATTCTGCTCTGTTTTGTTCTGGACAATATTTGTACCTCAGCCAACATTGCCATGACTAACATTCCATCAATATCTCAGCTAAAAGAATGTGCTGTATGCAATTGGTCCCTGTTTCCAAAGTTATTCATGAGTTTTTCATAAAGCTCCCAAATCTATGTATGTAAGCTATCTATGTATTTGTATTGGTTGTTTTTATTTTGTTCTTTATCTTGTTTTTTTTGTGCTGCATCAGATCTAGAGTAACAATTATTTCATTCTCCTTTACAGTCAAGTACTGGAAATGACATTAAACAATCTTGAATCTTAGTTATACACTGAAGTATACAATTGTCCAAGAGGTACTTTGGGATATCTTGGGGTGTTGAACTCTATGTTGGCCTATTATTTTAAACCTATTATTTCTGGCTGTTCATCATAGGAGTGGGGGCCAAGCTGCCCACACGAGTTCCTCGGGGCCTACAAGTTGCAACAGGACCATTCGTGGACAGAATACAAAGAAATCAGCAAAAGAGATGCGGAAATTGGTCTTATTGACAAGTTGTTGACTCAAAACCAGACACATTCAGAGCTCATGGCAGAAATTACAGGGACTAACCCACTGATGAGCTAATGTCTCCTATCAAGAACAGTCCTGAATATTCAACAGGTCCTGACAAAGACCTTTGGTTAAGAAATACTGTGCTTTCTCGCCACCTTTTTGAAATGTTTCTTTCGTGTTCAGGTTTTCACACACTACCTTAGAGCTAAGAAATGGCTGTCCGTGACTTGTTCGTTTGCCTTTTTTTAATGCAAATAGCATTCTCTAAATTAATTACAGATCACATAAAATAGCACAAGACAAAATAACGAAAGAACATAATTCAGTAATCATTAACAGCTAACATCAGGCCACAAATAAAAGATTTCCTTAACCAGTAGCTATCAGCACTCATATTTGAAATCAGCATATAATCTCATCTTCCTGGATAGAACCAAAGAATGAGATTAAGTGATTCTTGAGACACCATATTTAGTGGCCTATTCAATATTCCAATTTGTGACTGAGTTCATGAATTTCTTACGTCTACGATGGTAACTGGGATTATTTACAATTAGAAATGGACTTCAGTGATTCATAATGTACTTTCTTTAATCCATCACTGGGACAGTATCAGGCTATTTGCACTTTCAAGCTCATTCTATAATTTGGCTCTGTACAATTCTGTCTTCATTTCACAGGTTTTAACATCTTTGATGAATAAAAATTGATTTTACCTCAAAATTTTGATTTGGAAAATAACATTTCTGTTGAAGGAAGTGTTCTCCACTTAAATCATTAGTATTTCAGACTACTGTTTTCCTATTTTCTTTCAAATCAAAATTATCCCTCTTCCCCTATTGTCGCCACACTGTGAGTTTCACCTGGCCATTGGATTACAGAAATCCTTAAGACAATAAAAATAAACTTTGTGTTAAAGATTGACAATATATAAGAGAACTTGTGTTTGTGAGTGAAAGACAGAGACAATAGATCTGATAGTTATGAAGCAAAGGCTGATTCTCTAAAGGTAGAGCCACGTTCAATGTAAAATGTTGGAGCAGGTCTTAGTCAACACTGGCACAGAATCGGCCTGTGATTTATCACAGAAGTGGCAATATAGAGTGGGCTGCAGATCTTCAAGCTCTTTCCTGGTCTTCCTGGGGAAAAAATCCTGGTGCATAGTGCTTCCCTAGGGTCACAGGTGACTCAATACAAAACAGAGCAGAGCCTTACAGAGCAAGCCTGAAGCTGACGATGGGGGCATGAAATGGCAAGTTCCAACCCCGGCACAAGCATCCTATAGCCCAATGAGCACAGAGCACTGACCAAACATTTGCTCTAATGTTAAAAAGGAGCATTTAAACGTCATTTATATCCTGTAATTACTTGTTCAATTCTGAAGAAAATAGGCCCTACTACTTCCTTCATCCCAGTAATCTTTCCAGTTGTCTGTGATCCTTTTCATTGTATTCCCATCCAGATGTTGCCCTTCCCATCTTATGTCTACTATTTTGCACAGACTTCAAAAAACCCTATCTGGATAATTGCAGTAACATCAACTGTTCTGTGTACAGTAGGCCTTTCCACCATTCTGGAAACAGATGTCCCCTGTGTAACCAAAGCAACTCAGCTTTGATGTGACAGTTGCCAGGCTCAGCAATGTATCAGCATAGATCTAGGGCTTGGAGCCTGGTGGATCACAGCTGAGTATTTGTTGTCAATATTTCAAATCTGGTTGTTGTCAAAGCAATGTGTTTATCCACCCAGTCAGTTGCAGGGTAGCAGTGCACCCGCGTCCAGTGATCACAATATGCTTGAGTTCAACTTGAAATTTGATAGGGAGAAAGTAAAGTCTTGACGTAGCAGTATTTCAGTGGAGTAAAGGAAATTATAGTGGCATGAGAAAAGAGTTGGCCAAAGTAAATTGGAATGATCTGCTGGCAGGGATGATAGCAGAGCAGTAATGGCGTGAGTTTCTGGGAAAAATGAGGAAGGTGCAGCATAGATGTATTCCAAAAATTAAGAAGTACTCAAATGGCAAGGGAAGTCAAAGCTAACGTAAAAGCAAAAGAGAGGGCATACAACAAAGCAAAAATTAGTAAGAAGAGGATTGGGAAACTTTTTAAACCTTACAGAGTGCAACTAAAAGAATCATTAGGAGGGAAACGAAATATGAAACCAAGCTAGCACACAGTATCAAAGTGGACAGTGAAAGCTTTTTCAAGTTAAAATAAAAGAGAGATAAGGGTGGATATAGGTCCATTAGAAAATGAGTCAGAGAAATAATAAAGCGGGGAACAAGGAGATGAACTAAATGAGTATCCTGCATCAGTCTTCACTGTGGAAAATACTAGCAGTGTGCCAGATGTTGAAGGGTGTGAGGGAAGAGAAGTGAGTGCAGTTACTATTACAAGGGAGAAGGTGCTCAAAAAGCTGAAAGACCTAAGGTTACATAAGTCACCTGGACCAGGTAAACTGCACCCAAGATTTTTGAAAGGTAACAGTAGAGATTGTGTTCTTTCAAAAATCATTGTTCTCTGGCGTAGTGCCAGAGGACTGGAAAATTGGAAATGTCACTCCACTCTTTAAGAAAGGAGGAAAGCAGTAGAAAGGAAATTATAAAACAGTAAACCTGCCCTCAGTGGTTGGGAAGATGTTGGAGTCAATTGCTAAGGATGAAGACACAGGACAAGATAGGACAAAGTTAGCATGGATTCCTCAAGGGAAAATCTTGCCTGATGAATCTGTTGGAATTCTTTGAGATTACAAGTTGGATAGATAAAGGGGATGCAGTGGATGTTGTATATTTGGACTTTCAAAAGGCCTTTGACAAATGCAAATTAAGCCCATGGTATTACAGGAAAGTTACTGGTATTGTTAGAGCATTGGCTGATTGGTAGGAGGCAGCAAATAAAAGGATCCTTTTCTGGTTGGCTGTCAGTGACTCCAGTGGTGTTCCGTGGGGGTTCTTTTTATGCCGTATATCAATAATTTCGATGACGGAATAGATGGCCTTGTTGCCAAGTTTGCAGATGATATGAAGATTGGTGGAGGGGCAGGTAGTATTGAGGAAACAGGTAGGCTGCAGAAGGACTTAGACAGATTTGGAGATTGACAAATGAAATACAATGTTGGAAAATGCATGGTCATGCACTTCGGTAGTAGAAACAGGTGGGCAGACTATTTTCTAAATGGAGAGAAAATCCAAAAATCTGAGATGCAAAGGGATTTGGGAATCATTGTGCAGAACACACTAAAGGTTAAGTTGCAGAGGAATTGGTGATGAGGAAGGCAAATGCAATGTTAGCATTCATTTCAAGATGTCTAGAATACAAGAGCAGGGATGTAATGCTGAGGCTTTATAAGGAACTGGTGAGGCCTCAGCTTGAGTATTATCAACAGTTTTGGGCTCCTCATCTAAGAAGTGCTGGTATTGGAGAGGCTTTAAGGATGATTCTGGGAATGAAAAAGTTATCATATGAGGAACATTTGATAGCTCTGATTCTGTACTTGTTGGAATTTAGTCCTGAGGGGGGATCTCATTGAAACTTTACGAATGCTGAAAGACCTAGACAGAGTAGATGTGGAAAGGTTGTTTCCCATGGTGGGGGAGTCTAGGACAAGAGGGCATAGCCTCAGTATGGAGGGCCATCCATATAAAACACGTGGAGAAATTTCTTCAGTCAGAGGCTGGTGAAATTGTGGAATTTATTACCCACAGGCAGCTGTGGAGGCCAGGTAATTGGGTGCATTTAAGGCAGAGCTTTAAATTTAAGAGCATTTAAGAGGTTCTTGATTGGACATGGTATCAAAGGTTAGAGGGAGAAGGCCAGGGAGTGGGGCTGAGGAGGGGGAAAATAATCAACCATAACTGAATGGTGCAACAGACCTGATGAGCCAAATGGCCTAATTCTGCTCCTGTGTCTTATGGTTCTGGATAGTCTCATGCCACTTCTGAGCTTACTGTCCATTCAGTGAGTAGTGAACAGGTACAATCACATGTAATGCATGACATTCTTTAATGTTTATCAACATCACCTGCACAGCCTGTACTTTTTTGGAAAATTAAGTTAGAATGTGGTGATGCACCAAACCAATTCAGAGCGGAAGTTCAGAGTCAAAGGCGTAGGAGGTCTGGTGGGAGTGCTCAGAGGGTCAAGACACATCTGAGGGAAGAAGGCAATTGACGACACTTCAGGTTGAAACCCAGAGTTCAATCCCAGCATCCTCCGTAAGGAGTTTGTGCATTCTCCGGGTGCTCTGGTTTCCTCCCACAGCCCAAAGACCTACCGGTTAGGAGGTTAATTGTAAATTGCCCGCTGATTAGGTTAGAGTTAAATCGTGGGGGTTGCCTGGTGGCGGGATGGCCTAGTTTGCGCGGGATCTCCAAATAAATAAATAAATCATGCAACTGTCATTACCTTCACTCCAGCTTTAGCCAGTGAGCTGCAGATGATATATGTGAACATGTGTATTCTCAGTCCATGTTCAAGTCAGAGCTGAGGCATACAAAGCATAAATCATTTCTCTCTGGGTAGAGATATCGAATACTAGAGGGCATACATTTAAGGTAGAAGGGGGAAGGTTTAAAGGAGATGTGCAAAGCAAGTATTTTTCTAAAACAAGAGAGCACATTAGGTGCCTGAAATGGGTTGCCATGATCAGCGGTGGAAGCAGACATGATAATGACATTTAAGAGTTAAATGGACGCATAGATATGCAGGGATACAGATCATGTAGTGGCGGAAGAGTTAGGCATTGTGGGCTGAAGGGTCTGTTCTTGTGCTGTACAGTTCTATGCTCTATACGCAATGCAAGGTGCTTCCCTACCACTGCAAAATCCCGGCCGTCCTACAGTCAAGATCCAGCCAAAGCTCTAGCGAATGTGGACTATCTTCCATGCCTTGGGAGCAACCTCTCAGTGAGGGGTTTTCATTAATTATGGAAGTTACCTGTCTCCAGTGCGCCAACATAGTATTTGGCCTTCTAGATTTGTGTCAGAGGCACTTCTCTGCCAAGTTTTCAAACTTCATCAGGAATACCATCTTGTTCCAAGAAAAGATTGTCAGCCTAGACTGTAATTCATGATCTTCTGGGGAGTGATCTCTTCCCTCTTATCTGCAGACTCACGTACTATCAAGAGTTGGCACTGGACACACCAATAATATCCTTCAAATCCACCAGCAGGATAAGTGAAATAACAAGTTGTCCTCTTCCAGCTTCGAGACTCGGATTACACTCAGCCAGCTCGAATGGGCAGGTTTTATCATCTGTTGCCCAACACCAGATGCTCAGAATCGGCACTGTACTCTGATCTCCCTCATGGCAACAGATTTACAAGAGGAGTACCAGAAATAACAGATTACCTGAACCCTCTGCAAAGGTCTCAACTCCTCCTAGAAAGAAAATTGCAGCATCCTTCCTGATTTATGGCAAGCGGGTCCATGATTGATCCCAATGAATGACGAACCCTGGATGCTCTGAGATTCTTATCAAATGAGGCTTAAATAGATTGAAATGACAACCAAATGGGGGCAACCACACAGTTGGAGAGGGAAATTTATAAGGAGGTAGGACGGAATGGTTGAAGGGCATTTATGTGACTGAAAATAAATTTCATTTGGGGGAGGGTTGTGGGAGTCTGGAAGCAATGGTAGACACAGAAGTACATACTTAATGGTAATTGGGTGTGTACTTGGAAAACCAGGAACTACAAAGCTATAGATCCAGTGCTTGGGGGTGGAATTAGGCTGAACAGCTCATTTTTGATCAGTGTGTGTGCAGTGGTCCCAACCACCTCCTTCCATTTCATAAATGATTTCTATGATTCTAAGGATCTTTATTGGAAACATTCAGAAGACCAGAAAGATACAGGGGTAGAAATACATTACCTCCTACACTACCCATCACTGCTACCACCTCCTGCCCAGCCATTAAGCAGCCTGCACATCTCATGCTGGTCTCATTATCCCACACAGAACTGAAGTGGAAGCACATCACCCTCAATCCCAAGAAACAGCTGAAAAATATTAAGACTGTATCCACAGTTCATAAGGTACTTTCTGTGCATTGAGACATCCCCAGACCAAAATGATGCCTAAATGCAAGGTTTCTTTTCCTTTATGTGTAAAACTCTACACTCCATCTACTATTGCAAATATAGGGTTAAAATCTTCTGCAAATTTCATTCAACAAAGCTGTTGTCAAGTCTGTGCAGAATGGTAAACAGAAAAGTTTTCTCCACTATCAAACAGCTGGGGGGAGGGTTTAGAGGGGTACCGTTGGCCGGAAGTTAAATTGGAGTAACCACAATCACAATGTGGCTATGGGAATAGCCCAGAGGCTAGGAACTGTATGGTGCGAATCTCACTTTCTAACTTCCCAAAGCTTGTACTCCCCATCTATAAGACTCAAGGAGTGTGGTGGAACACTGCCCACTTATATGGATGAGTACAACACGTAAGAACGAATAAACTCCTCTTGGGCTTTGTTTTTAATGCTTAGGAAGCTCAACAACATGCAGGACACAGAAGTCCACTTGAGATACACCCCACCTACAACCGGTCACTCGCTTTGCCACTGGTTCCTCTACAGTAGCAGCAGTAGGTATCGTCTACAGGATGCACTACAGCAACTCACAGAGACTCCTGAAACAACCCATCCCAAGCCCATGGCCTCCATTAGACCAAAGGACAAGGGCAGCAAAAGGACGGGAATACCGTCACTTGGACGTTGCCCTCCAACCCGCACACTATTCCACCTTTTGAGGTACATTATTGTTCCTTCACCATTCCTGGTCAAAATTCTGCAACTCCATCCCTAACAGCATTGTCAGTATCACCACACCGTAAGGTCTGCAGCAGTTTAAAGAGGGCAGCTCACCACCACCTTCTCAAGGGCAACAAGGGATGGGTAATTAATTGCTGGTTCAGACTACAAAGCACAGATCCCTTGAAGGAATTAAAAATTATATATATATAAAATAAAAATAACAAACCACAATCACAATCAGAATAGCTACATGTCTTAACATTAGCAATACAGATTTCACTGAAAAATATACATTTTGCTTCCCGAATACTTTTGGGCATATCATATGGATTTTGAAAATCATGAAAATTACCATGAAATTTCCCTATCACCCACCATTAAAAAAAAATCACCTAGTTTCAATTCACAATTCAAGTCAGTATATCCGTTGCTGAGATTAAGGAAGGCATTTTTGTTGGTCCATAAATCAAGCCACTCATCAATGACAGGCAATTTGAAGAACTTCTAGTGGGACCGGAAAAAAAAAATTGCATGGAAGACATTCAAGGAAGTTGCTGAAATTTTCTTTTCGCAACTGTAGAGCACCAAGCTACATGCAGCTGGTTGACAACATCCTTCAAGCATGCAAAACCATTAAATACAATGTATCACGGATGACTCATTTTCTGCATTTCCATTCAGACTTCTTCCCTGCAAAGCTCAGCGCTGTCAGTTACGAGGATGGTGAAAGGTTTCACCGTGAGATTGTGGTCATGGAGAAACGGTATCAAGACAACTGTTGGGACACTTAAGTGAGAATCCACAGACACTGAGTACAAATGAAAATCATCAACAAAACATTTTCAGTTTAGTTGAACTATTGCAAAGTGTCAGCACTGTTATACAATTGAACACATTATATTCAATAAAAATTAATTACTTGCTTCTCCAAATTCTTACGTGATATAAGTAGACTGAAACTATATCTGTGTCAAGTTTCAAGCGGTCTATCATAAAGAAAAAAACAATTCTGAGGAAGCAACACTTTTGAAAAAATTTGTTGTCCAGTGCTATCAGCATTCATTTATCTCCTTCAGAAAGGCCCGAGCGTCAAGTTTACATTGAACTGTCAGTTCTTATTTTTTCTACACTGTGAATTCCAGTTTTAAACATATTTAGTAGCAGCCCCTCAGAAACTGCTGATTTGCCATTCCTTCCATTCAGAGTCTATAAAGTAAGAGTCTGAAATTTCAAAGGAAATCCAGTTAGGATTTAAGGAGCATATGAGAGTGAAAAGGTTATGGGAATTGGCACTGTTGGGAATGCTTTGAGGGACAGTGATGGGCCAAATGGTCTGCCTTATGTCATATGAAAACATTAAATCCTTTTCAATGTTGGGAGAGTACATTGAGCCCCGTATAAAAATAATTTATTTTTACTCCTTATGTGCAATACTGAATCAGTTAAGTTAAAAAGAAAGCCTAATATATTGATCAGTGTTAATTGCCAGCACATAATGATTTTGAGCCAACTATTTTTCACACATCATTTCCTTCCTCCTTTCCTGAAATTAATTTCTTCTCCACAGTCCATTTGCATGGGCATCAGCGCCAAGACTGATTATATAACCTGCTGGTATCTCGGAATATTCAGAAGGAATTGCTGTACAGCTGGGATTCCCACCCTGGGGTCCATCAGTAACCTCTCAGTTAACTGTAGGGGTCCATGGCATAAAAAATGTTGGGAACCCCTGCAATACAGGGATAAGGAACTGAAACAATGGACAGTGAAACTTAAAGTGCATCTGTCAGCATAAAGCATGTCTATCATTACCTGAGTTACGATTAACAAACCAGATAAAGGACTAAAATAGCAATAGTTCTGGTCTGAAAAATAAAAATTTCCAGCATTTTTAGTAGTCTATCCTTAGTGGTAGACCTTTATAGATGTTCCTTTGTAATAACCAAGACAGAACTGCAATAATGTTGAATGTTCCATTTGAAAATGTCTCTCCTACAGTGCCTTTTAACAGATAGCTCTCACTCAGCAATAGTTCAGTTATTTTTATACTTTGAATAAAAATGTTTGCACCCAGAATAGCACTAAAACTAGTTTACTGCAATGCCTAACTCAGATGACCAGTTTTGCAGCAAGCCTCCGTGCTATTTTTCAGACGTCATGTCCAGAAAGTAAGAATTAATGAATGGTAAAAGTTTCCAGTTATTTGTGACTATATCAACCTTCACAATATCATCCATTTGTTCTAGTTGGAATAAAATATTGACACGCGGGGGCAGGAAGAGAAAAACTTGGTAAGATTCCGGTTCTGAATGTTGTGAGACCACGTACTTCTGAAAATGTGACTGTACAAGATCACACAGAGATCTTTGGACCATTTTAAAGCAGAAACGACTGAGAGCAGATTGGGTGGATTCAGTTTGGATCAGTGACGCCCACAGCTTGTTAAAAAGGCTAGCCTTGACATCCGATGGCCAACTGAGAGGCACTGGGAAGGGCAGGAAGAGCCGTGGGAAATCAATGTCAACAGGCTTGAGCTGACTGCAGTAGGTGTCACCGTCCTCTGTGGTAAAGATGGCATTGGTGTGTAAAGTGAAAGGGAAGGGTAGCCGAGGCTTGAACACCAGGGAGAAAACATGAGGCTCTTTGTTGAAAAGAAGACAGGGTACATGAAGATCACTCAGTGATTCATAGTGGGAGTTCTGCAAGTCAAAGTGTACAAGTATGGTAAAGAGCTTGTGAAAATGAGAATCGACTTCCTCTGTAAAGCTCAAATAAAATTTCTGTTCAATTGTAGAAACAAATCCAGGATCATGAAACTGCTCCAAGTACTGCTCAAAGTAATCTATTTCGAGGTTCTGGTCACTGGTTTCTCCAGGAGGACTGACAGTGGGAGAATCGTCTTTTGGAAATGGAGTCAGCTGCAGTATTGGATGCTTAATTGGAAGAACAGAGATCGAGGACCCTGCGCTTTCTGCCATCAGGGAAAGGGAGCGCATCTTGGCCTGACTACAGTTGCCTGGTCCTGCCGCCACAACTCTTGCCAGCTTCTCGCCAGAGAGACAAGTGAGTAGCACGTAATATAAGTGAGCGTGGTCCTGGATGTCGATATCTTGGAACCAGAGGTGGATGTGCTGCAAGAGGTCTGCCAGGGCCCTGAAGGTGGGCTCCAGATTCTGACAATGCAAGATGTTCCTGCAGACGGACAGGATGGCATTCCCCATTCGCCAGTCCCCCCTCTCACACAAGTCGGATGACTGAATGGCACTCAGCAAGAACTGAATGGTTGCCTTCTGGGCTATTGTGCTTTCTTTGGCCACTCTAGCCAGGATCTTAAGGTGCCACATGAGATTAGAAGAAGTCAAGTGCTGAAATGGCAGTTCCACTACCAGCTTCTGCAGGGCCCCTGCTAGTGAAACAGACCACTTACAATCTTCCAATAGGTTTTGGGTGCTATCTAGAAGGTTTATCATATGTGGAGCTAAGCTGCAATGTTTTTTGTACAACTGGACTATATGGTTAGTCAACTGTGACATGCACTCTTCATTAGAATAGAAGTGTCCCACAAATATGTACATAGCTTGGAAAAACGTTACTATTCTCTCCCTGTTTCCACTAACGTCCACCAGTTTGTACAAAGACATCAGATAGTCAAAGAGCTCGGTGACCCCTCTTTCTTCCTCTGTGTTCTCAAGACACACAAGACTCAACAGATTGAGACGAGCCAGCATTGTACTGCTGTCGTTAAAGAGGGTGGGGAACAGGCAATTCGCCATCCTTGGGGTGAATGTAACCGGAAGGTTCTCCTCCAGGTTAGAGTTAATGGGACGGTTTTCAGGAAAGTGGAGCAGACAGTCCAGGTAGAAGAGTCTGAGAGGAACGTTGAGCAGTGGGTGTTGGGCCATTACGACCAGTCGTTTCAAAAGGAGGTTCTCGTCCTCAGCTGTGAAAAGGCTGTCAGTGAAGGTTGTTTTCATGTACAATATGGTGTGCAGTAAGGATATATCCATTGTCCCAAACAGACGCAATATCTGTGACCTGAAAATCGCTGGAGAAAGTGAGTGCACCATAATTATGATCTGGGCCAATTCTCGAAGCAAGACAGCTTGAGATACCGGAGTCAGGAGGAAGCATTCCTCCAGCAGTAACGATACACAAGACTTCAACTCCTTTGTCTCATCAGCAGAAGTCATCAACGAGAAATTAGTTGTCATAGTGACAGCTGCCAAATCGCGTTGTTTCTCCATCACCTTCCACTTGATCCCCTCATTCCGTACCAGCATCTCACGAATGGCCCCCTCAGAAGCATTATGCACCTGTGAGATGGTGTGAATTGCATTTTTCAATGCCTGGCTGTACAGCAGCGTGTAGGCCTGGTGCAATGGAGTCACCTCTTCTTTCCGCAGGGTAGACAGAAGCTCCAGTTTCCCCGACAGCAGACCTGGATAGCAAGTTTCAAATTCTTGAAGGCAGTTGCACGCCATGGCCCTGAGAGGCCTAAAGTTCACACCATTTTTGTGATCGTTTGAGTCACCCACCACATCCAACAGCTGCTTCATCAAGTTCTTCAATACCTTCTGATCACTAATCAGATGGTCGGTGGAAATTACCACGGTGGTTACTGACAGCAGTAGTTGGCACTTCAGAGTAAGTAACTTAAGTACCAGTGGCAGCTGCAAATAGATATTGAAGATCGATTCCACCGCCCTTTCTGCTGACTGCGAGCTGGTGAACAACGAAGTCGGAAACTCCTGAAGAACGGCCAGAACCTGCACCTGAAATGGAAATAAACACATCAACACAAGAGATTCTGCAATGCACAAATCCAGAGCAACACACACGAAATGCTGAGTCCCGAGGAAGGGTCTTGCCCCAATACACTGACTGCTTATTCCACTCCATAGTGGCTGCCCGATCTGCTGAGTTCCTCCAGCATTTTTTGTGTGTTGCAAATATACACAGTTACCTTAGAAATCACAAGTTTAAGTGCAGACACAAGTACTTATAAAGGCTATTGGAATGTTGACCTCTTACAGAGCACTAATGAGACCTCACCCACAATACTCTGTGCACATTTGGTCTCCATACACAAGGGGATATAAAAGCATTGGAAGTTTTCAATGTTGATTTCTGCAATGAAGTGATCGATGCAAGAAGCCTGCGTGGGATGGGCCAAAGCTTACTGGAGTACAAAAGAATTTTTTATTGATTAATTGATTGATTGATTGAGATGACGCAGAATAGGCCTTTGAGCTGCAATGCCCAGCAATCTCCCAATTTAATCCGAGCCTAATCATGGGACAATTTGCAATGGCAAAATAACCCACAAACTGGTACATCTTTGTCTGTGGGAGGAAACTCACACGGTCACGGGGAGAATGTACAAACTCCTTACAGGCAATGGTGTGACTGACCCGGGTCACTGGGACTGTAAAGCGCTGCGCTAACCACTACGCTACAGTACGGGAGGTGATCATATCAAAACATAAAAATTTGAATGGGTTGGGCTGGATGGTTGTTGAGAGGCTGTTCTCCTTATGGAGTTATCTGGAAGTAAGAGGCACAGCTTCAGAATAAAGGACTGTCGCTCTCAAAGGGAGATGAGGAGGTTTTTTTCTTTCTATCTCGGGAATTCCCTACTTCAGAACTGTGAAGGTGGATTCATCAAATAATTCAAGATGCGAACGACAGATACCTAAGGGAGGTAGAAGCTATGAGAGAGCACGGGGAAATGGTGCTGAGCCCAAGATTGGATCATCTGTCAATCCACTAAATTCACAAAAAAAGTTCAAAGGCAGAATAGCTTATTTCAGCTTGTTTCTTGTATTGATATGTTCTGTTGTATCTTTCATAAAATTCTACTGTTTTTTTTAACAAGTCCATTGAACATTTCTATCCATAACCATCAAGAAGCATAACTAAAAGTCTAGGACCTTGGAAAAAGGGAACAGTCTTGTATAGGATATAAATTAGGTAAATCAGGAGTCATCAACTGGATGTGAAAAACTTGTATTTCAAAAGGCTGTATACTGTAAAAGTAAGGAGTGACGGCTGGTGCTATTAAGAGATTCTGCGGGGATAAGCAAGCGTGAAATGTTGCTAGGCATCTTGATTTCAACATGTTGAGGATGCGGGGAGATGGGTCAACACTTAGGGCAGCAGATTAAGATGTGCAGGGAAAAAAACACAAATAGCCTGTGTTTAAAAACTACAAAAGGGTAGATGGAAGTTAACTATAGGACAATGGTTCACCCATTTCTAGATTCTGAATTCCTCGTGTTTGCAACACTGAAAGACAACAGAGATAATGATGTGGTTAATTTTACATTGCTGCTGTTTATTTTCTGGATTCATATCTTCTGTGGGTGGCAGCTCTGAGAAAATCTGAACTTGAACAGACTGCAAAGTGTTGACCTTTGGTGAAAATATATTGCATCCTGTTTTCCTGGAGTGATAACTTATGAACAAGTGTCTTTCCTTAAAAAGTTATGAACAACAAAGTCAAACCAATAAAGCTCTGGGATTAATCCTTGACTGCTGCTAAATTAACAGGAATTATTAAATAGGAGATCCTCCAAGACGATTGTTTAGAGGCTTGCATGTCTCAGTGAACCAAAGAGCTATGTTGGCTGGAGTCAAGATCTTGTGCTTTGGGTCTTGGTAGGGTCACCCATGCCAAAAAGATTAAAGGGTAGAGGCCACACTAAGAATGATCCACTGGTCCTCCAGGTTCAGGGGATCAGCTCACGGCCAACAATCCCAACTGTTCAAAAAAATTGTTACAGATACAGCAATGAAAAATGCCATATCTGTGTGCAATGGTATTCCTGGGATCTGCATGACTGATCGTAGTGAAAACTGTGAGGAAGCACAATGAAGGAAGCCCTGAACACCACCTAGACCAAGACCAAAATCAGTTTTTGGAATGTACAACCCCCTGAAGGGTGGAAGAAACCGCAGGAGACCAAAGACAACTCGGCACCATACCGTAGAGGCTGAAATGAGGACCCCGAACCACACACTAGGGCACAATAGAGAAGATGGCCAAGGACAGACAAACAGGAGGACCTTCATTGCTGTCCTGAATGCCAGCATTGTAACAGACAGTAACTAACCAACTAATTATTAAATCAGGGATAAAGTTGACCTCACTTCCCTTTACCCCAAAAATTGTCCAGCTGCAGTTTCCACAAGGGTGGACATCAGATGACATCTCAACCTGCCGAATCTGCAGAGGAGTTACCATTAGCCACTTGGGTGACGTTTCAGAATTCAGACCGTGATGGTCAAACTGCAATAATGATTAATATCTTAAGGAAAAAAATAAATGCATTAGTAAATATTATAATTTAAAAGTCCATATACATTTGATATATGAGCCTTTCTGGTTTAGGACAGAATTATGTTGTACCTTTATATTTTCGCCCATTTTCTCATCTGTGAGGATTCTCAGTAGATCTTGCACAAAGTTCTCAGCCGTTGTACTGGCAAGGAAACGTGTTGGGCTGGCACGGAATGCAGTGACCTTCTGGGCCCATTCGGAATGAGGTGACACAGCCATGGCACCAAATAGCTACAACAGGGAGGAAGTTATAGATGACAAACACACTTTAAATCCTCCTTCTCAATGTCCTCAGCCCCGCCCAATATCAGATCTTCAGTAGGTCAACAGTGAAGTGATACCGCACAATTATCTCCAGGGAAAGAGAGGGTTGGGGGGGGGGGTGGGTTAGTAATTTTAATAGTTTGGGAAGTTATCTTTAAGTGCTCAGTCTGCTTAAGTGCCTAATATGACCAATCTAAGGTGCGACTATGTTCAAAGAAAAATTTATGATTAGAGTACATACATGTCACCGCATACAAGCCTGAGATTCTTTCTCCTGTGGGCAAGCTCAGCAAATCTATTGAATACAGGATCAAGAAAGAGCAAGAGCACAGAAGACAACAAACTGTATAAGTGCAAGGAATAATAAATAGCAATAAATAACAAGATCATGAACTAACAAGATAAAGAGTCCTTAAAGCGAGGACTTGTTTGTGCAAACATCTCAATAGATGAGTGTAATTATCTTCTTTTTTCCCCAAGAGCCTGATAATTGAGGGGTAGTAACTGTTCTTGAACCTGGTGGGGCAAGTCCTGAGGCTTCTGTACCTTCTTTTCTGATGGCAGCAGCGAGGAGAGAGCATGTCCTGGGTGGAGGTGTCCCTGATGGCGGATGCTGCTTTCCTACGACAGTGTTTCATGTACGTGCGCTCAGTGGTTGGGGGGGGGGGGGAGGCTTTACTCGTGATGTACTGGGCCATCTATCATTATTCTCACTCATTCTCAGCTGAGTATCGTGGAATAACATTCACAGGAGGTCTGCAACATTATCCAAGGGGAACCAAGTTTTAAGAACGTAAGAAACAGTAGGAAAAAATTGCTTGTCACCTCTCCACCCTATCTACTCCATCCATTGAACAAAGTGATGTCTGAATTTACCATCAGTACGTCTTTCAGTGACAAAGATCTAGTGCTTAAAAAGTGATCCAGTGACTGACCCTCCGTAGCCCAATTGGGCAGTAAATTCCAAAGACAATCACCCATGGTTCTTGTCCCAAACGTCTGATCCTTTACTTTGAGACAGTGACCCTAGGCCTAGGCAATCAAGCCAGCAAAAATACTAACTCCGCATCTACCCCGCCAAGCTTCACGTGAGGCATGTTTCTAAACTCAAGTGTTGTCTTTGTGGAACACAAGTTCCGTTCTCCCTTGGGTCCTCAAGTACAGTGAAAACACATAATCCCTGCAGAATTCACACAATTCAAAGCGATGAGAGCAACAGCACCCATGTAGAGCTTGCTTTCCAGAGGAGGAACAGCAGTAAACCAGCCCCCTTTTTACATGCGCACTTAATTAAAGCTACGCAAACAGGCATTGAATTTTCAGACCGCCAGCATCTGATTATGCAATGTTAAAGCAGTGAGAAAAGGTTTTTTTAAAAAAGCGCAATTCAAAGGAAACAGTTTGGCCACATTGTAATCCCTGCTACACAGACTAGCAATTTGTTGTTGGAAATACCTTATCATTCTTCTGAGAAACTGTGGTAATAGGTTGGGCAACAGATTACACTACGTTGAGTGAACAGAGACAGTTACAAGTGGTTTTAACAGATAATGCAATTTTCTCTAAGAATTTGTATTTATTATGCTCCAAATATTTTTTTTAAAAATTGAGATACAGCGTGGAATAGGCCCTTCGAGGCACGCTGCCCCGCAACCCCCGATTTAATCCTACCCTAATCACAGGACAACGATCTACCTACCACCTGCATATCTTTGAACTGTGCAATGCCAGTCACGGGGAAAACATACAAAATCCCTTACAGGCAGCAGCGGGAATTTAACCTGGGTTGCTGGTACCATAAACCGTTGTGCTGTTGTATACTACCGTGCTGCCCCAATACCCTGGTCGACTCCCACTTGCATTCTGAAGACTAATTTCTGTTTTTATCAAGCCCACCCCATCCTGATGCAGATAATTCGACTCGAAACTTCGACTATGTCTCTCTCCACAGATACAAAATGTTCACAGCTTTTTCTGTTTTTGCTTCCAATTTGTTGCATTTGTTTTGTTTTCAGAAGATCATTGTTTCATTTTGGCAACACTCATTGATCGTTGAAGGTGTTAACACAGGAACGCAAAGGTTGGAAGGATACTGGCCTTCATTTCTCAGGGCAATGGATACAAGAAGCAGGGAGAGGTTTCTGCTCTAACTTTATAAAACATTGCCCAGAGCTCTGCAACACTGTGTGCAGTTTTGGTCACATTACAGGAAGTCGTGATCAAGTGGAGAAGGTGCAGAAGAGATTGATCAGGATGTTCCCTGGAATGATGCAATTCGGTCACCAGGAGAAAAGGGGACATGGTTGAGGTAAATAAAATTATGTGGGCTTAGGTAGGGTAGACTGCAGGAAACCTTTCGCTGTATCAGAGACAGATAAACCTAAAAGGACTTAAATTTACAACGTAAAAGGGAAGAGATCTGAGGGGTCCTTCTTCCCCCAGAGAGTGGAAAGAACCTGGAATAACATTTCTGACTCATTGGTTGAAGTTGGGTCATTTACAACATTTAAGAAGCAACTGAATGAGTACTTGAATCACCAAGGCAGAGAAAGCCTAGTACTGGGAGATGGGATTAAATACAGAGACTGCCTGCTGGTCGGCAGGACGAGGTCGACAGAATGACCCATTTCCATGCTGTATGTTTCTATAACTTAATGACTTGGCTTACAGGGTCTGCCGCAGAAACAAGCAAGTATGGGCTCTGTGATTGATCAAGGAGGGATATCAGACACTATATTAGGCTACTTCCAGTTTTACATTGGGTAATCTGCAATATTACATGTCCATTAATGCCTCAAACTGCTTGTAATTTAGATATGAATTTTGGTTCTAAAGGATCCTATCCACACCACTAGCATTCCTCCTCTTTTTCCAGATGCTGCCTGACCCATGTCTGTCTAACTCCATCAATTACTGTTTAATGTATAAAAGACCATCATAGGAGCAATTAACTACAATATTTTATCATTTTCCCAAATGTGTGTGTATATATTGTTTCTGTGTGTGTGTGTTTTTTTAAAGGCAATTTGTTATATGTCCTTTAGGTGTTTCAGAAATCTAAGGAGGTGTCTGTCATATAAAAGTATTATTTTTAAATGCAGTATATTGTTGAATTTAATCAAATTATCATGGGTGCTCTGGTTTCTAAGTACATTTATCATCAAAGTATGTATACATTATACAACCTTGAGATTCATCTTCTTGCTGAGAGCCACAAGACAAAGAAACCCCAAAAGAACCATTAAAAAAAAGTCAGCAGAGAGAAAGGAAATCGTGCTAGCACTGAGGACTGAGGTTTTACGAAAGACAGGAAGCCCAGGCATCCCTGCAGCCGGAGCAGGCCACAGCCTCAGCTCAGCTCAGAGCACACGTTGCGGAGAACAAGCAGAACCAAGAAGATCGTCCAAACACTGGGTTGTTCTTCGTTCTTGGACAGCTCTGGGACGTGAACACCGCCACCATGATTCAGCTCCTACCTGACCTTTCCAATTCAGCCAGCTGTTCAAATCAATCGGACGTCCAGACTTACCTCGCTCCTGCCTCTGCTTGCCTCTCCATTGTTAGCGGTGATCGTTACTAATAACGCGTTTAATAGTTTGGAATTTGCCGTCGATAAGTAGTCACTGGGCATCACCAGCACCATCTTACTCCAGAATTTGTGTAGCTGGGTGGCAGGAGAACTGGGAGGAATTGACAGGCACTTGAGAGAGAATAGGTTACAAGATGATGAGCAAAGGAAAGAGACTGATGAGAGCGCAGAGACTACCAGAAAAAAATGACAGCATAGCAATGCAGCTAGAAGAGCCACTACTCTAGAGATCCAGGTTCAACCCTGTTGTCTATATGGAGTTCACACGTTCTCCATAAGGTAGTGTGGGTTGAGCTCATGTGCTCTGTTTTCCTCCCACTATCCAAAGATGTGTAGGTTGAAAGGTTAAGTGACCTCTGTAAATTAACCCTAGTGTGATGGTAGATGGCAGAATCTATTGGCTTAGTGATGTTAGTTAAATTCAGCACTGCAGTGTTAAGGACAACTACAGAGTGAATCTAATAAAGGATTAATGTAGGGTTAGTTTAATTAGATAATTGACACTTTACACTTCGACTGTGAGATTAAGCACAGATCCAATATCATATTTAAATTTGCTGACGACACCACTGTTGTAGGC
This sequence comes from Hypanus sabinus, assembly GCF_030144855.1. Taxonomy (NCBI): domain Eukaryota; kingdom Metazoa; phylum Chordata; class Chondrichthyes; order Myliobatiformes; family Dasyatidae; genus Hypanus; species Hypanus sabinus. The sequence goes on from NC_082732.1 coordinate 16,439,488, forward strand.
CGAATCAAAGGTGGCGATGAATCAACAAAGAGGAGGGAGATTGAAAATCTGGCTGAATGATGCCATAACCACACCCTCTTACTCAAAGTCAACAAAACCAAGAAGCTGATTATAGACTTTAAGAGGAGGAAACCAGAGGTCCATGAGCCAGTCCTCATCGGAGGATCAGAGGTGGAGAGGGTAAGCAACTTTAGATTCTTGGGTGTTATCATTTTGGGGGACCTGCCCTGGGCCTAGCATATAAATGCAATTACGAAGAAAGCATGGTAGTACATCTACTTAGGAATTTGTGGAGCTTCAGGATGACATGTAAAAACTTTGACAAATTTCTATAGATGTGTAGTGGAGAGTATACTGACTGATGCATCATAGTTTGGTATAGAAATTTCAATGCCCTTCAGTGGAAAATCCTACGCAAATTTCTTATGGCCCAATCCATCATGGGTAAAGCCCTCCCAACCATTGAGCACATCTACATGAAACACTGCCGCAGGAAAGTAACATCCATCATCAGGGATCTCACCACCCAGGACATGCTTTCTTCTCACTGCTGCCATCAGGAAGATACAGCAGCCTCAGGACTCACAGCACCAGGTTCAGGAACAGTTACCATTCTTCAACTATCAGGTTCTTGAACCAAAGCAAGTAACCTCACTCAGCTTCACTTGCCCCATCATTGAGATGTACCTACAGCCAATGGACTCACTTTCAAGGACTCTTCATCTCATGTTTACAATATTTATTGCTTAATTATTTATTATTATTTCTTCTTTTACATTTGCACTGCATGTTGTCTTCTGCACTCTGGCTGAACACTCTAGTTGGCCAGTCTTTTATTGATTCTGTTGTGGTTATTATTCTGTGGATTTATTGAGCATGCCCACCAAAAGAGAATCTCAGGGTTGCATATGATGACTTGTAAGTATCTAATAATAAATTTGCTTTGAACTTTGATGGTGAATGGGTCAAAGAGCCTGTTTCTGTGCTATATGACTTTATGAGCTGGCATAGACTTGATGGATCAAATGATATGTCATGAGATTATAAAGACCGTAAGACATTGTTTATGTTACTGGAAGCATGAGGAAAAATGCACGACCAATGAATAATTTGACATTTCTAACAAGCCATTTCAATTATGATCATAACTGAAAATACAACTGAAAAGCGCCCCAAAACTTTAATCAGACAATAGCACTTTCACAGACCAAGGACACGAAATATGGGATCCTTCAATGCTCATACAATAATCCTATGAATATCTTGTAACTCAAGATGATTGCGCGAGTTCCACTATCCCTCTATCAATAAATACACTCTTGTTGTAACTCTGGACAAGGTTAAAATAAATGATGCAGATTTCACCGTGGACTTACTAATGATAGTTGATTTCAAGCAGTACAGTGTTAAAAACAACTACAATTAACCACAGACTAAATCCAACCAACTTCTATTGATGACTAAAGATGATGTTATGTTTTGTAACTCCAAAACATAAAACTAATTGAAAGAAAAACATGGGGCGGGGAGATGTGTGTGCTTAGTTTTGTTTTTACTTTAAGCGAGACACGCACTTATGACCTGGTGGCATGATGATGTATGTCATTCACATACTCTTATATATTTATTGACATTCGAGCCATGCCAGCCAGCAATCTCCGGATTTAATCCTGGCATAATCGTGGCACAATTTACAAAGACCAACTAAATCTACCAACCGATATGTCTTTGGAATGTGTGAGGAAACTGGAGCTGCCAGAGGAAGCCCACGTGGTCACGGGGAGAACGTGCAAACACCTTACAGGCAGCGGCGGGAATGGAACCCAGGTCACTGGTACCGTAAAGCATTGTGCTAACCAGTACACTACCATGCCTTCCTGTCCTATACCAGTAATGAATTATGTAAACAACAAATACTATCAAATAATATATTTACAGTATTATTCAAATATGACTGAAATATTAAATACACAACACTCCTCCATGCTTAGCAATAAACTCCAACTCAATACAGAATGCATCTCAACTGAAATATGGAATGTTTTGCTCTCTAGTCATTATATACATCTCCACAATACACTACATATACCATATTTCCACAAAGTAGATTTTTTATTATCTCTAAAGATCAATGACTAAGGATTTTTTTATACTTGCCGATGAACACTTTTCATGACGGGGGTGGGATCACTCTACTTGCCAGATGAGACTTGTGGCTGCAAAAAAATCTTGGGTTCTAGGGCCTCCTCCATGCTGATTGTAGGAGTTGACTCTAGGGCTGCAGGAAATGGAGCTGACGGCTCTGGACACCTTTCATCTGGGCGTGCTGGCATCCCAAACAGCGCCTGGCAAGCCGCTTGATCTGCTGATTTATCCCACGGCTACCAAAGCTTTGTGCTAATGCTTTCATTTTGAACACACCACAATGACCGGCACATAGCTCCACACGCCTCTCAGCTCAGATGGTACAACAATGCTCAAACCCCTGTCAAGTGCAAGTTCACTGCAATGCTGGTAAAAAAGGGGAAACTGGAATTTCTACTGCACATTTTGGTCATTCTGGGTCGTCATGTAGACCTAAGGCAGTGTGGGGACTTTTCTGGTTTCCCTTTTGATCATCTCTGCCGTAACAGGGATACTTTCAATTTGCATTAGGGAGAACACATCAAGATGAGTGTCCTCTTTTATAAACTTTTCAGGCATTTCCTTTACCAAGGGTAAACAGGACAATCCATTAGCAATTCCATGATTAGCTGTCCTCTTGAATTTGATCTTGGAATTGTGTCCTCCAAGAAACAGAGCCCATCTCTGCAATTGTGCTACTGCTGTTAGACAAACGCCCTTCTTGGATTTAAAATGGCCACTCGTAGTTGATGATCAATAGAGAGTGAACTCTCCCTCATGCAAGCACTGGTCGAAACATTTTACACCCCAAACCAGATTCAGGGCCTCTCTGTAAAGCTGTGTGTGTTTTTTCCTCTGCAGTGGTAAGGACTATGGGGCATCACAGGCAAGATTCACAGGACAATGTGGATCAATACATGAGAGTGCAGTGTCTGACATCACCATTTCATTTGTCTTTTGGAAAGCCATCTCACACTACTTTGCCCACTGCCATTTCTTTCTGACCTGTAGTGATCAGTTCAAGGGGTGGAGCAAGAATCTGTTATAGTAATTAACAAATCCTAGAAAGGACCACAACTGTGACACAACCTGAGAGCTTGGGGCATCCACCACTGCTTGAATTTTCTCAGCACTCTTGTGTAATGCTGGTGCATCAATGGTGTTACCACAGTAAGCTTGTTAAAAGAATTCACACTTGTTGCTTTGGGCTCTGAGCCCATAATCTTCTAATACTTTTAACACTGTCTTGAGATTTTGGATATGTTCCCTGTCATCCTTACCAATAACAAGGATGTCAATCCAGGTAACACTGAGCGCCTGGGCAACTTTACAGCAAGCTGGTCTATAGCTTTCTGCCAGAGTGCAGTTGCAGAAGCTACTCCAAAAATAAGCCTATTATAACGATAAAGTCCTTTTGTGAGTGCTTATAGTCCTCCTTCCATCTGTAGGTAGACTCTACTGAAGTGTTTTCCTCCAGAAAGATTTGCAAAGATATCTTCTATCCTGAGCAGAAGGTATTGATCTACTTTCAGTACTGGCTTGACGGTGACCACTCACCGCAGATCCTGACAGTCCTTTTCCGCTTGGATACTGGGACCACTGGTGTTGCCCATGGGCTACACTCAACCTCAGGAAGAATTCCTTCAGCTTCCAGGTGATCTAGCTCACTGGCTACTTTATCACAGATACTATAAGAAACCAGATGCGTTCTATAAAACTTGGACGTGGCATTTTAACTTTTTTTCCCCCCCTTGATATGTTTGAGTTTTCCAATGCAATCCTTGAGCTGTTCTTTGGCATCATCCAATACCTTTCTTAATTCACTTTCAGAAGACTCTCTTGCAGGGGTTGTGGCCTGCAACTGGTGGATGGATCTCAAGGTTCAAAGTTCAAAGTAAATGTTATTATCAGAGTACATATGTCACCACCTACAACCCTGAAATTCATTTTCCTGCGGTATACTCAGCAAATCTATATAACAGGATCAATGAAAGATCAACTGGAGCATAGAAGCCAACCAACTGTGCAAATGTAAATATAATTAAATAGCAACAAATAACGATAGCATGATATAACCAGTCCTTAAAGTGAGATCATTGGTTGTGGGAACATTCCAACCTATGAGTGTAGTTACCCTCTTTTGTTCAAAAGCCTGATGGCTGAATCTGGCTTTATCTGTGATGTACTGGGCTGAATCCATCACCTTTTCCCTTCAAAGGTATTGATGTTCCCATACCAGGCCATGTAACAGCCAGTCAATACACTTTCCACTACACATCTGTAGAAGTTTGACTAAGTTTTTGATGTAATTCCAAATCTCTGCAGACTCCTAGTGAAGTAAAGGTACTGTCGTGCTTTCTTTGCAATTACATTTATATAATGGGTCTAGGACACATCCTCTGAGATAGTGACACCCAGGAATTTAGTTACTGACCCTCTCCACCTCTGATAATGACTGGCTCATGGACCTCTGGCTGGTTTCCCCCTCCTGAAGTCTTTAATCATTTCCTTGGTCTTCCTGACATTGATTGAGAGGTTGTTGTTAGGATACCACTCAGCCAAATTTTGTTTTCCTCTTGAATGCTGATTCATCACTACCTTTGATACAGCCCACAACAGAGGCATCACAGCAAACTTGAATACATTGTTGGAGCTGTACTTAGTCACACAGTCACAAAAACACATCAGAATTTATCTTTCTGCAACAAGAATCTGCATTTCCTTATGTACTTCACCTCCCTCCCATCCCCTCAGCAGGGACCTCTGTCTTAATTAAAGGCTCCATAATGGCTTTATCAATGTTATTGAATAAGCCAAACGGATATTTGTCAGAATGTGGATCCATTCGATACACTCCACCTCCCAAGGTGTAAAACTCAAAACACTTAACAAGAAAACTAACCTCCTGCAAAAATGCAACACAGCAACCTGTCACTGAAGGATCAACATAACTGAAATCTAGCTGGGAATAATCTGTATAAACTCTTTAATGATCGATACCATCCACTCTATCAACTCACTCCACCACGAGCTGCGAGCAGAAATGACGGATGGGGTTCAACCACAACATTTCAGAGAAGTCTGGATAGGTGAGAGGGGTAAGCGGGTAGATGGGGCTAGGCAAAAATCAGGTCGGCATGGGCCAGATGGGCCGAAGGGCTTGTCCCTGCGGGTCAGTGCTCAATGACTCGATGGCTATGCTATAACCGACTAACACACACAAAATGCTGGAGGAAGTCAGCAGGCCAGGGAGCATCTATGCAAAAAGAGTACAGACGACGTTTCGGACCGAGACCCTTCAGCAGGGACTTAACCAACTTTCTCTTCTGATCACCTCAAGAGCCCCAACACAAGTGACCCCATGACCATGGACGAGAACTCGTTTCCCCAGGACCTCCCAAACATAATACAGAATGATTACAGCCCCTGACTCTACTTATCACCGCTGCCCGGTTTTGGCAACCTGAAAACGATTCCCTTTACCCCTTCCCTCCAAATTTATCTCCCAAATCTTCTTTGCTCACCCGGAAAACAGCTCAAGGTAGACCCGAATCACGTGACCCAGCTGCAGTCACATGACACGAAGGCGGTTACCGGAAATGATGTAATCAGGGCCAGTTGCTCCCTCGGTATCCCGGGGATACCGCTACATCTTCAGAGTGGTGATATTAAGTGAGCACTTAATTTAGAATTATCTTCTCTAGTGGAGTTATTTGCCGAGAGTTTAATATGATACGAACTCCCACCGGTCTTTCTTGGTAGTCAGAATTATCGTGAGTTTTAAAAATCTTAATCGGTCTGAGTTGCGAGCAGAAATGGTGGATGGGTTCAACTGCAACATTTAAGAGAAGTTTGAATAGGTACATGGACGAGACGGGTATCGCCCGGTTGCCGTAGATGGGGGCTAGGCAAAAATCAGGACGGCATCGGCGAGATGGGCCGAAGGGCTTGTTTCTGTAGTGCATTACCATTTCCATTTGATGAGAAATTTAGAATGTCCGATGCAGTTGTTGGTCACACATTGCAGAAACAGGCCCTTTGACCCATCAAGTCTGTGCCGGCTATTGGCATGCTAAATTTGGCTGTGCCTGCCTTGATGCTAGCATTACGTCTGCCTCCAAATCTGAAAGCTGCATACATCCAATGTAGACCACTTCTTGTAGGTTCTTAAGCCAATGCTCAAGATTTCCAGCATCAGCAGAATCTCTGGAATTTATGATTTGTCTTGTATAGCCCTTTGGGTCCCCTTTTGTGCCTGGAGTATGATTTCCTAACTCCAGATTTCCCCAATTCTGCCAATAGCACCTACTCTCACACACTTAACCCTCTCCCTAGTAGTACACATGCACACACACAATGCTGGAGTAACTCAGCAGGCCAGGCAGCATCTATGGAAAAGTGTACAGTTAATGTTTTGGGCCAGGAACTTTCACCTTCATCTCTTGTTACTGTGACTTTGGAGATTTTATCAGTTAAATTCTAACACCATCCTTTACTAACCATATACTCCTCACTGATAAGTACTGCGGTTTTGTTAACCAGTTGTACTAACAAGTACTCCTGTCAGTAAATTGCTACTGTTAATCCATCTATACTAATCACATTTACATTGATATGTTCCCTTTTCTGCCTTGGCATTTCAGGTATTTAAATATTGAGAGAATACTTGCTTGAACAATTCACTCAAATACTTGGATCCAGATTCCAACATCCTCTGGATGAAAAAATATTTTTCTCAGATCCCCTTCCTTGGCTAAAAATGTACCTCTGGTTTTTGACACCTCTTTTATGGAGAAAGGTTTTCTACTATCTCTTCTGTCCATGTCCCTCATAATTTTGTATATCTCAATCAGATCTTCCCTCTCTCTCTGTTACTCCAAGAAAAACAAATCTAGTTTATCCAGTCTTTTTCATAAGTACTCCATCCAGACAACATCCAGGTCAATCTATGCACCATTTCTAATGCAATCATGTGTTTTTGTATAAAGTGGTTACCAGAACTGTACACAGTACTGCAACTGTGGCCTAATCATTCTTTTATAACCTCTCTGCTCTTGCAGACATTTAATGAGGGCTAGTATTCTATACACCAGCTTCACTACTTTATCTACCTGTGCTGCCACTTTAGGAACCTGAAGCTCCCTGTGTTCCTCAGTGTTCTATAGTGGTCTCCAGCTTATTGTTTTTGTCCTGCCCTTATTAGCATTTGGTGGCTTTGGTCCTGTACTCACTGGAGTTTAGAAGAATGGGGGGGGAGGGGGGAATCTCATCGAAACCTACTGAATATTGAAATACCTATGTAGAGTGGAAATGGAGGAGATGTTTCCAATGGTGGTAGAGTCTAGGACCAGAGGACAAAGCCTCAGACTAAAATGACATCCCTTTAGAACAGAGAGTAGGAGGAATTGCTTTAGCCGGAGGTGGTGAATCTGGAATTCATTGCCGCAGATGGCTCTGGAGGCTTGGTCAGTGAGTATGTTTGAAGGAGAAGTTGATGGGTTCCTGATAAGTAAGGGTGTCAAAGATTATGTGGAGAAGGCAGAAGAATGGAGTTGAGAGGGAAAATAAATCAGGCATGATTGAATGGTGGAGCAGACACAATGGGCCAAATGGTCTATTTCTGCTCCTGTGGCCTTATGGTCTTAATAGTCTTACCAAAGTACACTATCTTGCACTTATCAGGGTTAAATTCCATCTGCCACTGCTCTACCCTTTTTACCAACTGATCAATCTGTAATCTAAGACTGTCCTTCTCACATCAACACCAACAGTAGTTTAAACATTAAACCACAGCTGAGTTCTTGATTCTGGCCTTTAGTGCATGCACCTCGATGTCCGTCCAACCTTTCAATATTTGTACTTCACTTTATTACACTCTCTAATTGAATTGCTATTTTCAAAAGTTTCCTCAAGCTATTTCTTCATGACTATAGTTACTGCACCTTTGAGAGCCTGAAAATAGTTTCTGTGTTGACATACTCTTATTCCCAGCACTCTCTGAGTATGACTGTATGTCATTTACTTGTCTAATTTGTGAGACACCTCCCCCAGTACTGGCACCAATTTCCCCAGATGTTAATGAGCAGGACTTTTTGTGACTGATTGGGCTGTGTGTGCCTTTATTGTGCTTTAGGCCAGAGCCTGGTGGTCCGTTTGCTTTTATTCCAACTGACTTTTCACTGATTCTGGTACAATTGAGTGGCCTATGATAGTAATTGAGGCAGAAACGTATCAGAGAACTCTGCAACTAAAACAAAGTTCTGGAAATACTCAATGGGTTTACTGCATCTGCAGGAAGAGCAACATTTAAATCAATACTAACTACAGTATTAGTGGAGGTGTTTAATGAGAAGAGGGCATGGCGCAGATGGTGGGATGGTTAGTTATGGTGGAGGCGGATACAATAGTGTTTCTTAAGAGACTCCTGGATAGGTACATGGACCTTAGAAAAATAGAGGGTAACCCCAGGTAGTTTCTAAAGTAAGTACATGTTCGGCACAGCATTGTGGGCTGAAGGGCCTGTATTGTGCTGTAAGTTTTCTATGCTTCTATGTTACATCCTGTTTTAGGGATCAGAGTTCAAGGTCATTATACAGCAGAGTAAATGCAATTAATTGTCAACAAAGTCTTAATAATAAAGTACTAAAAATCGTGGTAACATCCTATTTGGTTCACTGGTGATCTCCATGGGGGTGGAAATCTGCTGTTCTATATGTAACTCCAGGCACGTCAGTAGCTTACTGTATATATACTCTGATATGATCCAGTAGGGGTCACAAAAGGGAAATTAGGATTGGCAGTAAACCCTGTCCTTACCAGTGATGTTGGCAATCTGAAATACAAATCCCTTCCTTACCATTCTTGATAAATATGGACTGTTTAATCCCCTTGATAGATGCTGCCTGACTTGCTGAGTTCCTACAGCAGTTTTTGTGTGTTGCTCAAGGTTTCCAGTATCTACAAGATCTTTGGTGTTTATAGCAAAGCAGTTTCAGAACACAAGATCTTTGAATCAGTGTGTTGATTATAAGTGAAACAATAAGGTATTTGCCACACGTAGTATGCACTACCTTTTTTATGCTGATGAGGATTATTGCTGTGCTAATTGTTCCTTATTTACATAAATATCAACACTAAGTTGATTTTTCTCTTTGAAGGAATTATATGTAAACACTTACTTTGGTTATATACGACGTCATAGATTTGGTCTTTTTATTGGGTTTCGTAGCTGGCTGGTGGTGTAATGTATTGGCATCCGCGCCGCATTTTGAGAAGAGAGGTCCCAGATTTGAATCCAGCCAGCTCCTTGCACACTTTCCATCCATGTTGGTTGAGCGCAGAGTGAGCAACTCTGCCTCGTAAAAAAACAGACAAAAAAATGCTAAAGAAACAGCAAGGTTGCCGGCTGATGCACTGCAAGGAACAACAATTAGGTTCCTTAATTGATTTGACCCAAATTCCATACTTGTTGAAATCATTGTACCCACTCCTGGTACAGAAGAACCTCTTAACTCGCCGCTATTCTGTGACTCTTGAACAATAGTAGATGACACCACATTGATATCAGGAATAGCCTAATCATGGTTGACATCGCTCTTTACAGATATTTCTTTTAATGTGATCATTTAATTTCAGTGGACTTTTCTCATTTGATTTCTAATGCAAATTATTACAAATTAATGTATTTTCAGGCTAAACATTGTACTACTTACCATTGCAACGTTTCATATTTGCAAATTGATCTGATTACTTCAGCTTTTCGCTTTATTCACATTGCTGTGTTTTCCCTTGAACTATTTCCCTCTGGTTAAGTTGCAGCCTAAGTTAGTCCATTATCAAGCTCAATTGCCCACAAAGATAATGATCCATTAACAGTTCAGCCGGAAAAAACAGATAACAGAGAATGCAGTCATATATTTAAACGCGAAGTTAACCAGTTGATAGTTCATAATTGTAAAGCTAAACTAACGTAGAAACATTTGCTTCTTCAATCAATTTAAAACAATACTAACCCATTGGAAGAATGATGATGAATGTTTAATCTCATTGCAAATTAATTCAAATAAATACAAAGTTGCACACTAACTTTGCTGGAATTTCATCTAAGCATTGATTCATTTCAACTTTAATAGTACATTCTGTAATTCTACAAGTACTTACATGTCTGACCGTTCGAGTGTGTGCCGACAAGAACAAGAAAATTATTGTAACTCATTCGATAAGAGCACTGTGAACTTGTTTTAGTGGTGGACATGGCCATAATATTGTCTTAGGTGGGATTACTACCATTTTGTGCACATGTACGCAACTCACTTCAGTTCTCTTTCAATATTCAGCAACACATAAATTCGCTGACGACGAACTTCAGACTAATGCTTACAGGATCGCATGTTTATCCAAACTCGTTCAACCTTGCCCTGAATAAACCTTGAGACACACACACTGTCTGACTGAACTGTTGGTCATGTGTATCACATGCCTCCTGGAACAGTATCAACTTACATCTCTAACGTTTTCCATCAAAGTTCAAAGTAAATTTATTATCTAAGTGAGATATATGTCACCCTGAGATTTGTTTTCTTGTGGGCATACATAGTGAATCTAAGAAACGCAATAGAATCAATGAAAGACAGCACCCAATAGGATGGACAACCAATATGCAAATACAAAAAAAATATCAAGAACAAGAGATGAGAGTCCTTGAAAGTGAGTCTAAAGGTTGTGGGAACAGTTCAGTGATGATTAGAGTGAAGGTTCAAGATGCCTTGTTATTCAGGCCCAAACTGCCTATGAAGTCTGCTTGTGGTTTGAACAGCCATCATCCTTCTTTGCCTGATGTAAGAGTTTCACAGCAAAAGCATGTGCACTCTCACTTTCAGTTTCTTCCTCATATTTTGCAGATTTGCATTGTTCTCCTTCCTTAATTTTTGCCTTAAAGATGATTGGGACGACTTTAAAAAATGAGTGTTGCTGGTCCATTGTGAGAAACAGCTAATTGGAATGCCCCTTACCTGGTTTGATCAGACCCTTGGATTGGCACGTAATACATTTATCCAGCCTACATTTACAAACATTTTTTGCCAATTCTACTCCATAAATGTTGAAAACATTTTCAGTTATTAATTGTAATATTACCAAAGCTGAACTTGGGATACTGCTGTTTGTTAAATTCTTACATTGACAGGGGAGCTTCATCGAAGCATACCTCATTGTCTGCACTTGAAAAGTATCTTTACAGTTGCAATTAACAAATAGATGGAGAAACTCAGTGGGTTGAGCAGCTTCTTTGGAGGGCTGTTTCAGATCAGGACCCCTCAGTTTGATTTTTGCTCCAGATTCCAGCATTTTCAGATACTTGCAAGCTGCTTTAAAAACACCCTGCAAAGACTACTAAATGAATACAAACTTTTCCACTTTTCTGTCGTAATATTAAAATTGAAATTAAAAGTTAAATCTCAAGAGTTTCTTCCACTCAAAGATAACTCCGATAAATCAATCAGGAAAAAGAATGAAAAATTGGATTTTACCACCGGTGATAAAAGGTTCAATGCATTTTCCAAAGCTCTAGAGTGATCATTTTAAAGGAAAATAAAATCTATTTTATTATATTATAATATCTTGCTGATATTTGGTGGTTTTTCATCGTGTCCTACGATGACAGGGAACCTGTGGGGGAGAGTTTTTAAAGTGGAAGAGACTTGCACTGGGGCAGTTCCACTCTCTCAACATCAGAAGTCCGGGTCCACTGGTACGAACAAGTGTCACAAATTAGGGTCTTCCTTGGTTTCAGTAGATGACCGTGATGTCTTCCGTGTCACGTCATGCCCTTCACTCTCCACGGAGTGCTGCAGTGCTGCCTTCCTAGCCATTGGATCTCACTGTAGATTTCAGTCCACCGAGCTGACTTTGCAGGCTAGGACAGGCATGTGCCTATCTCACGGGGTATGAGGCTGCCAACTACCCTCACCTGGTTTAGCTCGCCTGTTGAAACAATGTACTGAGGTGGCCGCCATCGCATGCAAACAGCTACTTGGAGCCACAGGTGAGAGCTGAGTGTCCAGTGGGGAGTGACATGACAAGCCCCTTCACCAGAGTTACTACCCCTCCCAAGATACCCCAGTTGTCCCAACACTAACATTTACTTGCTAAATATTCATTTGTCTCTGCCATTAGTGCACTGTGACTAAAATATGTACCATCATTAATGCTATGCTCAGTCACCAAATTATTCAGATAGTATTTCCCAAACCCATGACCTCCGTCACCAAGAAAAACAGGATAGGGAGCACCATCACCTACAGTATAGAGTCACCTACAAGTGACTCATTGTATTGGCATTTCTTCATTATGTTGAAAGTCTCTACCAATGCTACTGTGGAGTACATTCTTTACAAGTCCTTTACTGGTTGAGATGGCAACTTGCCAAAACCTCATTAGGTGGAGCAGTAAATAACGCCAGAGGTGCCCATATTATGTAAGCTTGAAAAGAAAAACATGCTGAAGTATGTTATACCGGGTTATAATTTTGCCAGTGAAGTTGCATTTACTGAAGCAGTAAAAAAGAATTCTGTTCTTGTACTCATGCCAATATGCTCACCAGGCCAATGAAATCAGTAGTTTCATAATGCTTCACTTTTGGTGATATTCCTTTTGGTTGGGCAATCAATCCCTTACTTCAGTGTCAACAGTGTTTTGAAAATGGAAACATAACGCTGCCCTGTAACTTACTGTAAGTTTTCAGAATTTGAATGATTTTTGAAAGACGTCAGTGCTAGCAGTTCTTACCATTAGCATCTCTTACTGCTGCACCACAGGTAATGCTTAACCACAAAGGTCAAAGATGATGAGTTCATACTTATAGTTGAGCCAATTTATTTAAGTTGCTGAGCAGAGAGATTGCTGTCATGTAATCTGTCATTAAAAGGGACTGTTAAACTAAGGGATTTTGCTTCTGGAAATAGGAAACTTTATACTTTCGTCTTTATTCGTTTTTGTGAGGAGTCACTAGCAATGCCAGCCTTTATTGCTCATCGCTAATTGCCCTTGAAAACATGGTGGCAAGCAATTTCTGGACCCCTGTGGTACTTTTGGTGAAGATACTTCAACAGTATTTGATAGGGATTTCCAACGGTGCTGAAGGAATATCAATATATTTCCAAGAGAGGATGGAGTGTAGCTTAGAGAGGAAACTGATGGTGGTAATGTTGCCTTGTGCTGCTGTCCTTGCCCTTCCTGGTTGGAGAGTTTGTTGGTTTGAAGATGCTTTCAGAGTAGCATAAGGTGAGTAATTTGCAGGAGATTTGGCCTCTTAGTTACAAAATGTAAATTGCTGGTTCTACTAAATTTCTGGACAATGGTGAACGCCAGAATTATGATGGTGGGAAGTTTATCAATAGTTATGTCACTGAATGTTAAACTGGGCAACTTTTCTTTTGTTGAGATAATTATTGCCTGCCAGCTTTGTGGCAAGAATTTCCCACACATCAATACATGCCTAAATGTCGTCCAGATCTTACTACGTCCAGTTAAAGACTGCTTTATCTGCTGAGGAGTTGCAAGTGGAAGTGTAAGTATCAGAAAACATTATCACTTCTAACCTCATGACAAGGAGAAAATCATTGATGTAGCTGAGGATTGTTAGGCCAAGGACACTGCCCTGATGACCTCTTGCAGTCGTGCTAGAGCTTCAGCAACCACAGCTATCTTCTCTCATGTAAGGTATGACTCCAAACTTTGGAAATGCCCTTTGATGCAAATTTACCAGCCACTGTGATGGCATAGTACTTCAATTCCCCCATGGAATTCAGTTTTTTTATTGCTGTTCCTGAATTCTGGAGCTGAGGGGTCCTGGTGAAGTTGACTCCAGCCATCTGTGAACAGGCTATTAGAGAAGCAATACAGTTTGAAAACACCATCAATGATATCTTTCTGTCGATGACTGAACAGATCGGTATCGGTTTATTATTATCTTGCTCCAAGACAGAGTGAAAAGCTTGTCTTGCTTGTACAGATTGAATCATTTTACAGTGCATCGAGCCAGAATAGGGTAAAACAAAATAAAGAATAAAGTGTAAAAGCTATTGAAAAAAAGTACAGTGCAGATAAACAAAATTCAAGATCATAAAGATGTAAATTGATTGTGCTGGATTGAATCTGTCTTACCTTTTGTAAATGGGCTAAACCCAGGAAGTTTTCTACACTGTTGGGGCGCTGCCCATGTTGTAAGTGAACTGAAGTATCTGGGCTAAGGCACAGCTGATTCTGGGGTTCAAGACTGAATGTTGTCCAATTCCATTCTGATGCAATATCCTGTACTTGTGGCCATTTCTTGAAATTGTCTGAAGATTGCTTTCTGTGCTGGTGGAGATTTAACAAGGAAGATAAGCAGAGGATTTCCTCATTCAATTAATGTTATACAATGGATCAAAATGTTGGCTATTTGGTTGGTGTACAGGAAACATGGAATAAATGGGCCTTCTTAGGGTGTCACATGGTAAGCAGTAAAGTGCTGCATGGATTAGCGTTTTAGTTTCCACTTTCAAACAGTTTAAAGTAAATTTTAATATCAAAGTACATATATCTTACCATATACAACCTTGAGATTTGTTTTCTTGCGGGCATTCTCAGCAAATCTATACCTTCTACCTGATGGCAGCAGCGAGAAAAGAGCATGATTTGGGTGGTGATAGGTATTCATAATAAATATCAATGATTTGATTGAAGGAACATAATGTAATAATTCAAAGTTACTATCATAGTAAACTGGATGAGATTGTGAATTGTGAAGAGCAAGTAAAATGACTTCAAGGCAAATGAGTGAACAAAGCCATGGTAGTTGTGGTATAATGTAGACAATTATTCACTTCAGCTAGAAAAACAGACAGGGAGGATATTACTTAAAAGGTGTAAATGTTATTCTTCTGCACAGTTACTGAAAGCAAATCTATAGTATAGTAAGTGAAAAACTGAAAATGCTGGAACTTCATTATTTCAATGTTTAAGGTTTTATTCTAAATACAGAGGACAGTTGGTTTAATTTCTAAAACCCCCATTCCACTAATAGAAAACTCTTGACAAGCGGATTCTAAAACTGAAGTGCAAGTCACTGTGTTTGTTTACATTTCCAGAAATAAATAGTAACAATGTCAAACATATTGTTGGTTTTGAAATTTGTACTGATAACTTCTGGCCCTCTCTTGAAGAGAATACTGGTGAGCACCCTCTGATACCTTCTACAAAGCATATGTCCTTGAAACAAATAACAACTAAGCTTACAGTCCTATTCTCACCCATTGAATCTGGCTACACGTACTTATTGGTGAAATCATTATGTACCATTTGATTAGTAATCCTGGCTGAATTTCTCACTCTGTCTTCTCTGAGCAGTTCTGGATCAGTAGAGTTAGTGATGAGCTTGCGTTTAGAAGGCTGGTATTGTGTTGGAGAAATGAGGACATGCAGGCAACAAAGACATGATGACCTTTATAGTGGCAATAGAAATGAAGTAAAGCAGAGATGGGCAGAGATGTCTCAAAATAGATTTTGATGCATGTTAATGGATAGGTTGTGGTTTGAATGAGTGAACCACATTACTGATGTTAACACCACTGAACCCAACTCAAATCCAACCGGATCTGATAGATGTTTATAAAATTCTGAGAGGCATAGAGAATGTATATAGTCAGAGTTGATATCCCAGAATGGAGATGTCAAGTATGAGAGGATAAAGCTCTAAGGTAAGAGGGGGAAAGTTTAAAGGAGATTTGTGAGGCATTTTTTTTACACAGAAGGGAGGGGGGGGGGGATGCCTGGGGCACCCTGACAGGCAAAGTGGAGGAAACAAATACAATAGTAATGTTTTTGAGGTGTTTGGACAGGCATGTGAACAGCAAGGGGATGGAGGGATGTAGATCGTGTGCAGGCAACTGGAATTAGTTTAGATTGGCATCAAGGGGTGGACAGACATGGAGGGCTGACAGCCTGTTTCTGTGCTATACTGTTGAATGTTCCAGAAATGTGTATGAGGATTGGGATGGAACATGCAATCCTGGGCTGAAGGTAACCAGTTGCTTTTGTACTTTTCTGATGTTAAGTGGTGACCTGTTCTTGTTTATCTGTTATTTGATATTAGAAAATGAACAGATTGTTGTAAATATCAGAATCAGGTTTACTATCACTTGCATATATCATGAAATTTGTTGTCACGTGGCAGAAGGACATTGCGATACATAATAACAACTGTGAATCACAGTAAGAAATATATATGTTAAAAAGTTACACTAAATGAGCTGTGCACAAAAAATAGTGAGGTAGTTTTCATGGGTTCAATGTCCATTCAGAAATCACAGATGGCAGTTGGGAGAAAGCTGCTCCTAAATCATTGAGTGTGTGTCTTCAGATTCCTGTATCTCCTCCCTGATGGTAACAATGAGAACAAGGCATGCCTGGGTGATGGAGGTCCCTAATAATGGATGCCCTCTTTTTGAGGTATCACTCCTTGAAGATGTCCTGGATGCTGTGGAGTCTAGTGCCCATGATGGAGCTGACTGAGTTTACAACTTTCTGCAGCTTATTTCAATCCTCTGCATGTTCCCCCCACTCCACTGACCAGACCTATGCAAATTAGATTTGGTGTCTTTTGGTCTGTGCATTTTAAGGCATCAAGGTTTAAAATTATATAGAATGGCATTTTAGTTATAATGCCTTGATGAATGTTACTAAAACACATTCTTTTCAGTGCTGATATAGCTACTCTGCATTATTTGATTTTTGGTTTTATTTCACAATTTTATTATTTATGCCTTTTCACATATTGATGCTTCACGTTTTATTAATGATCTTGTTATTTATTATAGATCACTCAGCTTGATGATGCAGAGCAAAATGCTGAGCACGTTCAGCTCCAGTGGAAGTTCCCATGATAATTTAATCGTGGTCTAGCGGTTTAAAGGTGTGCAGTAAACCCCATACAGTTGCCAAAGTTCAGTGCAGTCAGCAGCTTGTTGAAGTGGCAGATGGGGGGGGGGGGGGGGGGATGGGTTGTTTTGGGTTATGGTCATAGTACCTTCTGTCTAGTAGAGAGTTCCAAAGATTTACTGCCTAGGACAAACTTCTATCTCTATCCTAACTGGCCAGACCACTGCTGTGTTCCTGGTCCCAGACACCCCAGGGAGGGGACATATCAACTCTGATTCTACTCTCTCAACTACCATATGTGATTGAAGGTAGAAAGCAAAAGCTCAACAACCTTTTTGACCCCCTGTTATCAGGCAGAAAGTACTGTACCATAGCATTAGGACAAAAACTGTTAGGATGGAAACACCTTTGTCCCCCAGGCTCTAAGACTACTGAACTGCCTGCCACACCCAGCTTTCATTACGTATGAAGTGTCAGTAGTGTTACACTGTTTACTTTTTAGCTTGTTTATGTACCTTATTATTTGTGGTGATATTACTTAATGTGTGTGAGTTATATGTACTGCGTTGTGTACCTTGGTCCAGAGGAAGGTTGTCTCATTTGACACTACACACGTGTACAGTTGAATGAGTGACAATAAACTTGAACTTGAATACTGAAGTTGCTGTAAATCCGAAATAAAAATGGAAAATGCCATGGGTACTCAGCAAATCAGGTAGCCTTTGTGAAAGTTGTGGACTGATAACATTTCATCTGAACTGGAAAACTGAGAAATATCTTTGAAGTAGCAGGGAGGTGGTGGGGTGCATTGGGAATGATATCATTCCACATTATGCATGTTCTTCAGGATGGAAACTAGCCTTTCTCATACCTGAAAGCTTGGAAGCATTTCCAAACATACCACGATACCAGAATGAAGTGACCTCATGTTAGGTGTGACTCTGTTGGTAGGCCTCTGGTCTAGGTCAGAATGTTGTGGCACTCCAGAGACCCAAACACAACAAATCCAGGTTAATGCCACTGTGTATTACCGTGGGGGTAGTATAACATCAGAAATACAGTAGACTATTTGACAAAACATAAATCTAAGATCCTTTCTGCTCTCTCAGTTGCGCACAAGAGCTTCCATGGCATTGTTCTATATAAGAAAGTCCCATTATTTTTAGTAGCTTGATGACTATTCATTCCTCCTAATTAGAAGATCCTGCTATTATTTAATTAATACATATGGGAACTGTTGTGAATAAATTAGTTCCCACATTTCTTACCACAACAGAAAATGAATTTTAGAAGTATTTCATTGACTAAAAGCAACTAACTTTTAAACCTGGGCCATTGTATCTTTCTCTACTACTGGATTCTCGATTTATTAGGAAACCATGGTCAGTGTGGATCAGTATTAACATCTCCTCGCTGACAGACAACACGGTTGTACTTCTAGGATGTGTGCTTAGCCCACTCCTCTACTCTCTCTACGCTCGTGACTGCATGGCTAGGCACAGTTAAAATACCAGTTAAATTTGCTAATGACACCACCGTTGTGGGCAGAATCTCAGATGGTAATGAGGGGTACAGGAGTGAGATAGATTGGTTGGTCGAGTGATGTCTCAACAACTTTCAGTGTCAGCAAGACAAAGGAATTGATTGTGGACTTCAGAAAGAGAACACACACACACACACATGTGTCCTCATTGAGGGCTGAGCGAAAAGAGTAAGTCCCAGTGTGTCAACAACGCAGAGATCTGTCCTGAACCCAACACATTGATGCAACTATGAAGAAAGCACAGCAGTAGCTCTACTTCATTAAGAGTTTGAAGAGATTTGGCATGTCACCAAACATTTTATTGAACATATACAGATGTAATGTGGAGACCATTCTGACTGGTCGAATGACAGACCGATGTGGAGGCTGCAGTGCACAGGATCACAAGAGGATGCAGAGCATTCTGGACTCAGCCAGGCATAACCCTCCCACCAACAAGGACGTCTTAAGGAGGCATTGTTTCAAGAAGGATATGGATCATTAAGGATCCCTACTATCCGGGACATCCCCTCTTTGTTTTACAACTATTGGAAAGGAAGTACAGGAGTCTGAAGACCCAGATTTAATGTTTAAGGAACAGGTTCTTTCCCCCTACCATCTGGTTTCTGAACAGTCCATGCACCCATGAACACCTTCCTTGTTATTCGTATTTTGCGTGATTTAGTTTTGTCATTTACAGTAATTCTCACATCTTTCACTTTACTGCAGCTGCAAAACAACAAATTTCACGACATACGCAAGTGATAATAAACCTGAACTCTGATTTTGGAATGTCTCACAGGAGACATGGCAGTGTTATATAAATACATAGTTCTTTACATTAAACCAATTGCTCAGTTGACGATTGGACGTGGGCAACATCCCTTGCTTGTTCTCTTTGTTGTCTGTCTTTGGATCAATGTCAGCTGTCCTCAGCTATCAGCAAAGCAAATTTAACACTTAGGCTAATGTAAACATTTGTTTTAATACCCATGAACACATACCTCTCTCCATTTCTTTGGATAGTTGTTGGTCAATTGTGCATGGGAACATGAATAGTGACGAAGTTGCAAAGAAGCTCCAAGATAGTATGGACAGGCCAGGTAAGTTGGCAACAACACAACTCATAGAATATAGTGTGGAAAATGTTAAGATTCAAGATTTTTCATGCCATTTCTAGTACACATGTGTAAAGGAGAACAAATTAATTGTTACCCCAGATCCAATACTGCACAAAAAACACAGCAATATAAAAAACAATAAATATAAATTCATTGGTATTTATGTACCTAGACTGATGGTATGTCATAAAGTGACACTAGGCACAGAAACGCCTGTACATATGGTGACTCTTGTTGGGAAATGATAAAGTGGTGCTGGTGGGGGTTATGGGGGGGGGTTAGTGGGTGGAAGTGTTAATCAGACTTACTGCTTAGGGAACGTAACGGTTTTGAGCCTGGTGGTGCTGCTGTGTTTGCAATGTGGCCTCCTCCCTGTTGGGTCCATGATCAGGGTGGGTAGGATCCTTCATGCTACTGCTGACCTTTTTCTGGCACCTTTCTGTATTCATGTCCTTGATGGCAGGTAGGCTGGTGCAGGTGGTGCATTGGGCATCACTGGCACCAGCCCATTGTAGAACCTTACAGGCCGCTGCAGTGCAGTATCCATATCAAAACTGTTTGCCACTTTATTGGAAGGAAATAGAATCATTTCCTTCAAATATTTTGTCAACGTTGAGATGCACAAAGGGATCTTGATGGGTAGAATATGCAGGTGTAACAAGTATTTTCAGAGATAAACAGTAATTTGTCTTTATTTTAAGAGGATATACATGCAAGGTTGAATCTGTCTTACAACATTTTGATAGGTGTTCAGTATCAATCTCTTTAAGAAAGAAATGATGCATTTGCTATTCAGGGAGTTTGGCAAAAGTATGCCAAGATTTTTCCTGAAGGCATTTCTACTCTAAGAGGTGGGATTGAGCAGGATGAGCCCGTATTTCGGTAGTGACTAGATTGAAAGAATAAAATGCTTGTACGACTCAACAGGATAGATGATAGCAAGATGGTAGCTAGGGTTTACAGTCTTGAGAAAAGGAGGAGGTGATTGAGGAATAAAGAGACGAGGAATTTCTTTAACAACGGGTAAATATTTGGAATTCTCTATCATAGAGTTTTGTGGGGGGGGGGTCAGATATTTATCACATTGAAAGCAGATCGGGATACATTTCCGTATATTTTAGGAATCAGGGATATATATACAGAATAGGAAAATGATGCTCTGGAAGATTAGTATGATGTTATTGAACAGTGGAGTAGGTGCTTTACTCCTGGTTTTGCATTTTCTTGTGATGTGTGAAAAACTCTCATCACTAAAAAAAAAGGGGGCGGTTAATGCCTAGAATATACGGATTGTGTGCATTACCTTGGGTGTCATGCATGGTAGGTAATGACAAGTGCTTCACACAGGCCATTTCAGGGTCGGTGCCTCAAGGATGACATCAATCCCCGAGGCATGTTGCAGACACAGGAAGCAGCAATCCCAATGTCCGGGCCAGTTACCTACTCTATCAACTTTAGAATCGCAGCGTGATGACGCACAGCGACGTTCCGGTTGCCTTGAAGAGGCAGCGCGATGAGGTCATCGCGGCGTGCCCCTGCAGGGGTTTAAAGCAGCGCAGGAAACCCCGTGCAGTTGCCAACGCCCGGTGCAGTCGGTGTCTTGTTGGGGTAAGTGACAGGCTGGGGGTACGGGACTAGCGGTGGTTCCTATCGCCGTTGTGGGCCCCTCGTCCCGCTGTCTGAACTGTGGTATCGGGGATGGTGAGCTGAAGGCTCGGCTTAGGGGCATGAGGCGAGCGATGGAAGCAGGTAGGCGGCAGCGGCGCGGCTGCCACCGCGGCTCCACACAACGCCTGGGCCCTCGCTTCCTGGCCCCGCTGTGGTTTCGGTACACGCCGGGAGACGTTGGGCGTGGGCCGGCCGAAGCTCAGCTTGCCTCTCCGGGCCTCCCCCCCCCCTCCCCATTCTCAGTGTATTGAAGGAGGGATGGAGGTCGGTGCCTGGAGGTTCGGCGGCTCCTCTGCCCGGTTCCTGTCTTGTCACCCGGCTTGGGGACATTGCCTCGTCTGTCTCTTTACGCCCCCCCTCCCCAAACATAACGCTCCCTCCCGAACGGAGCCCGGATACGGCAGAGAGTTGACTGGGTGGGGCGGTGCGCTCTTTCGGCCTTATTGCGGCAGCGGAGATTCGGCAAACTGCTTTATATTCAGTGCAAAGGGGGAGGGGTGTGTTTGCTGCATTTTATTTATTCGCATCTCGCTAAATGCCGCAGTTTGTAGGCGTCTTCCTCCTTAATTCCAGCTGACACTAGCAACATCTCTAGTTGTGGACAATTTAACTGCATTTAAAGCCGCTGTCATTTTATAAAAGGGTTTCCTGTTTTAAGGTTGTTCTCGCATTACAAGGAATCGAAGAGGAAGTTAGAGCGATGCAACTGGGTGCTATTTTGTCATTTTGGGTTAAAGGGTTTGCAAACTGGAGTGCAATCATATTTGGATAGGGTTTTGAGCAAATCAGCGTTTTTGAGATGAAAATGGCAGGTCTTTGAGATTGAAGCCTTAGTTTTGTAAAATGGGTAGGATAATCAGAATTTCCACCGACTTTTGCAAGGTATATAAAAATACTGATTCTATTGTTGCAAGATTTCAGCAGGCCATTTTTTTTCAAAGGCTGGCATTTAAACACGTTTTTGCTAAGTTGTGATTCTAATTTTTAGTATGAAAGTCATCTTGATCAATTTAATATGGCAGTTTTCAAAGTGGAATCTGTGTCCACTTCCAGTATTGATGTATGATGAACAGTATCTACTTGATGGATTGTGTTTTTTCATCCCCCTTGTTGAATTCCTGCAGTAGGAAATGTAATTCAATGGAGTTTAGTTTTCCCAATTTACTGATTAAGAATCTTTAAGGATTGTATGACATTGTCAGGAAGGAATAAATCTGTCAATATTTGTACATAATCAGTGCTATTGAACTATCTTCATTCCTGTCTTTTGACAATGATTTGCATCATACAGGGCCCATGTTTTTGTTTGCTTTTGTGACCTATATGGGACTCATCTTGGATTTGGTAATGAGTTGTAGATATGGGTTGTATTGCAGTCACAGGAAGTTAGTAGAATGCTTTGCAAGTTAGTCTTGTTTAAGGGTTTCTGAAACTTAATTGGCTTAGTTTTAATGTCTTTAGTTTTTAAATTTTCATATGGAAGATCCAATTGGCGTCAGAATATCTTGCTTCCATTACATGAATTTCTAGGTGCTTTCACTTTGGGAAGTTAAGTACAGGAGGGATTTTTTTGTTTTGCTGGTTGTATAAACATCGGTCAAGTTTGGAAATTTTAAAATCTAATGGTAACACTTAGAATTAGAATTCTATTGAATTAGAATTCAATATTTTATTGCTTATGACGCGAATGTGGTCAATAATCTTTGAAGGGCATAAATTTTAAACACTGATGTTGAGACTCTAAAGAGGTGGACTTGCTTTTTCAGTGATTTGCCAATGTATTTTAGCTATCACTTAAATCCTCCTTGAAGTTGATCATTTGGTGTACTATATTCGGTTCAGGTTGCCTCATTACAGAAAGAGTGTTGAGGCTTTGGAGAGGGTGGGTGAGGTTAACTAGAAAGCTGCCTTTATTAGGGAATATTAGCTGTACGAAATTGGACACATTTTCTCTGGAGTGTTTGAGGCTGAGGGAAAGCCTGACAGGAGTTGAGAATCTTTTTCTCAATGTCAGGTAGTAGAAGTCGTGGATTTGAGGGTGACCAAGGGGGAAGGTTTTTTGAGTGGTAGATGCCTGGAACATGCTGCCAGGATAGTGATGGAAGCAATCATGACAGTGGCATTTTTAAGAGGCATGAATGTGAAGGGAATAGACCATAGATCCTGCGCAGATAAGTGAAATTTGTTTGTTGTCATAGTGCTGAAAATACCTGCTGCTGTACTGTGCTAAATTCCTGTATGTCCTATGTAATAACTTAATTGTTTTCTAAGGCTGAATATTAGGGGGAGTTGTTTAATTGGTTTGAACCTGCGTAAGGTCTTTAACCCCTCAGATAGTTCACTTCCCAAGAACAAGTTTGTTCAGTTCATAACTTCCCTTTAAAGTTATTAAGTTGTGGTGTACACTAAAGTGCTTTATTCAGTGTGCCTATTTTGAAGGTGAAGGCTTTGGCTTGTGAATCTTCAGGGCCAATAGAAGATGAGAACATTTATAATTGTTCTAGCTGGGTGAACAGTGCAATGTGCCCAATTGGTTCCAATGCATTTCATAAAATATGAAAGAAAAATGCAACATTGTTGCTTGTCCTTTCAAGTCTCAACTTCCTGTGAGGAAACTTTGCACTTGATGCTGTGGTTAGTAACTTTCAGTGTGACTAGTTATAAAGTTGCGTCAACAACGTTTCTTGGATCACTGGTTTTGGACCATAATACAAGTTCTGCACCACTCCTATTGTTGCAGTGTGTAGTTAATTTTTCAAACTGGTTTTCAGTTACTAACAGCAATACTGCTTAAAATTATAGGTAAATTCTGTTACCTTTCGGTAATATTCAAAAAAAAATCTTGTTTTACAGCTACTGCACTCTTCAAAGCAATGATTATGGCCAAGTTTGCCATGCAATATAAACTTTTTTCCAAGAGAAGGAATTGTCATATTTGTGACACTTGCTGAATACAACAGCCTGGTGATCTTGGACCACAACGAATATGACTGAGTTCCTCCAGCATTTTCTGTACACTGTTCTACTTTACTGGCATTTTCAAAATCTCTTGTGTTTATGACTAATTTGACTTAATGTAAAATTGCCTTTACCATTACATTTGGAATTTAAATCCATAGACTTTTGTCTAGTTGCCTTATGTGCACTGAGGCTGCAAGTTTGTCTAGATACAACCTTTTTTTATTCGTACTTTACACGTGACCTCATCACAGACAGTTTTGATATTGAGGCCTACAGTGTTAAGCAGATGTGAGTTTCATGAAATCTTTTTGCTCCATAAATGTTTTTATTGACTGCAGTGACCTTTCTCCCGCTCGTCCATCAGCTATTTTGCATTTGAGTGCTGTTTTTTTTGTCTGCCTTAGCAAATTTTGGTGCAACACTTTCATGAATGGGAAATTATGAAGTTTACAAGAAATGTGCAAAATTGGAATGAGAAATAATAACAGCAGGAGGCCATTGGGCTCCCTAACTGCTGCACCTCTCCATTAATTATTCATCTCTTGGGTTACTCTTCTGGACTAATTTTGTATTTTTAACATTTAGTCCAATTACTGAGGTGTATTATATGATTGCATTTAAGGAAAAAATCTAAATAGGGTGCACACCTTGAGTAAGTTTCATCTGGGCAGTTTACCAGGTCTTGTTAAATGGTTCTTTTTAAGGCTTGTACTATGATTAATCAATTTGTATGATCTTGCTTTGAATATGTACATGTGTCTGAAGGATTAATGTTTAAAATTATCACAGGCAATTGTTTAGGTTGGAGAGAATAGGAGTAGAAATTTGAAAGGAATTGACCTGGTTTCTGATATTTGTGCCACTTTCTTTGCGCACTAGTGGGAAAGTGCTGATCTAGCTTGCCTCAGCAATTGTGTGTCATTACCCACCAAAATGGAAGCCCTATCCCAATTGAAGAATGTAATTTCTGACTGCTCTCTGGGTGATTGTAAGCTGAAGAATTGCACTTGCTGTTAATTCTCCATGAAAAGGTACTGCATGAAATGGTTTTTTTCAGCCCAAAACCATAGATTTTGCACTAATCATGGGGCAAAGTTTTTTTTTAAAAAAAGCATTTTCCAACCCCCCTCAGATTCTACCACTCTATACGCTAAAAGTGGAAGGGATTTTGAGTGGTCATTGGGCAAATGCAAAAGCTCCATGGACGCAGCACCCCAGGTTGGGATGGGAGGCAGTGGTTCAGCTAGCTTTACTACATCTTTTTTTTTAGCCCATTGGATCCACACATCCTCTGGGCCTTGATTAATGTTTGAGGGGTGAAATTATAAAAACAGTAAAATACTCTGGCCATTGCAATTACCTGGGAAATCTGTTGGATCTGGTCTAGCCTCTGGCATTTTATTCACTGTCCCATAGGCACAGTGCTTCAAGTGCATGAAAATGTGGAAGTTTCTGGATCTGCCATTCTTTACAAGCAGAGTTCCACTCTTTATCAACCTGCTGGCTTAAATGTTATTGTACTGCATTTAAAAAAAAAATTCTCTCCTGGTTTTTGATCTATGTGAGTGAAATAGGCTGTACTCATTTTATTGGCCAGTTTATATTATTCCTTCAGCTACTGTCTGCATTCCAAAGAAAACTGTTCTGACCTAATCTGAATTTGGCTAAAATTTCCAGGCAGTACGCCGTTGTCCTCTCTTTACAGTGAAATCACATCATTCCTATAATGTGACCAGAACTGGACATTATTACTCTTGCTGTAGATGTGCAAGTACCTGGTGAAAGCTTCTGCTCTTGATATCTGATAATGCAGTCTGTGACTTCCTGTCTCGCCCTTTTCAGGTGACTTGGATGTTTAAATCCCCTATCTGTTCCTTCATACTTGTATCGTCTTCTATCTGTTCTGCTTATGAACTATTCTAACTGCGAAGGAATGGAATTGTCAACTGAGGCTAAGTGGCTATTAAAATATGCACGTGTGAATTATTTGGCCAATTGTTCTGCACTGGGAGTGCATTTGCAGCTCTAGTTTTGTTATACCAAACCCATCATGTTGGGTGAGGAAGCAGCAACAGTAGTTCTGTAGAGGGTGGTTCTGGATTGTATGTGTGAATGAAATGGGAAGATGAAATGTTGTTCATTGGGGGAACAAGTGTCACCATCAAATTAGCAGTTAATTCTAGTGTTAATACAGAGGACTGGAGTAAAGTTCAATTTTTGTTTTTTTGTTCAGCAAGTGAACTTGTACCAGATACTGGCTGGCAAGATAATATTGAAGCAATAAGTGGTTCACAATAAACATTTTTGTCAAATAAATGGGACTACCAAATGTGAAACCTCAGTGACTAATTCAGGAGATGATGGAAAGTGTAACAGATATTAAGAACATTAGAATTGGCTAGAAGGCGTGAAAGTGAAATCTAAGAGGAAATCTAAGATTATTAGATGTGAGATTGTAGGTGTTGGAATCTTTATCAAAAAATTGGCTGCTGGATGAAATTAGATCAGGCAGCATCTGTACAGGAAATGGACATTCAAGGTTTTGTTGAGTACCTTCATTTGCATTGAAAGAATAGAGGTAATGACCAGTCTAAAGTTAAGAGATAGGCAATGGCTGGAAATTGGTAGGTGTATCCACGTGAGGAATGATGAATTAGAACATAGAGGAGGGAATAGGGGAAATGATAACATGCTGGCTGATTAAATTTAGTAAAAGGGGTGGGGTGGACAAATGGGAGCATTGGAGGAGGGGCAGGGAGAGAGTGGACACATGGAGTAAGTGGAAGGGGGATGAAACTTGGGGGTTGGGTGTGTAGAGGTTTGTTCTGTACCTGGAATCACAGGCTTTCAGAGGAGGGCTCTGACCTTGGGGGTAAGTTGCAATGCTTTTTTAAAAGAAGTCACTATTTCTGATTTAATAAAGGTTATACTGCAGAACTGTTATTGGATTGCATGGGTGGGTTTTTTAAGGTGGGTTGACGATCACTATAGTACACCAGTAGTGAAAGCCTATGGCTTTCATGTACTGAATCATAATTGACCAGAGTCCCGCCATCTGTTCTGTGAATTGATAACCTGTATCTTGTTGTTTACTGTGTTGATATACATGTTACAGTGAGGCATTATGCTGATGTTCTTAGTATCATTTAAAAAAAAATAATTCAAGCCCTTTTACTGTGATTTTGTACTGAGTGAATTGTTACATGGAGATTAAAGTAAATTGCTGAATTACTAGGTTTAGGTGAAACTACGTGCTTAATTTTTGCATGCTTTTGTCATTGACTACTTTACCAGACATGGTTCCTTTATGTAAACAATCAAATATTTAATCAGTTTTGAGTAGATTAGAGAAATTAAGTATGCAAGTAGGAAGTTTTGCACTAACAACAATGAGTAATTGTGTTGGAGCATTTGTTATTGTCAGACGCAATGCACTTTGGAGGAAATTGCACTTTTGATGCAACTTAATAGATTGCAGCTATACATACTACTCCAAGGAATGCCATGTTTGGCTGTTCTAGTAAGGACATGCATTGTTTGAACTGCAATTTTTTTTAACCAAAGCTTTTAATAATTTGATACCCGTTGTTGCTTGTGGACACAATACATAACCAAATGTAGTTGTAGCTACAAATGCTAAAAGTGCCAAGTTTAAAGTAAATTTATTATCAAGTACATACAACAACATGTAGCCCTGATATTCATTTTTTGCAGGCATATTAAGTAAACCCAATAATGACTGTGCCAACTGGGCAAAGAGCCAGTGTGTAAAAGACAATAAACTGCAAATGCAAAGAATGAAGAAGTAACAATATTAAATAAATAAACAATAAATATTGAACATGAGATTGAAATAAGTCCTTGAAAGCGAGTTGATAGGTTTTGGGAATATTTCAACAGTGGGCAAGTGAAGTTATCCCCATTAATTCAAGAGCCTGATGGTTGAGGGGTAGTAACTGTTTCTGAACCTGGTGGTCTGAGTCCTGAGGCTCCTACCACCTTCCTGATGGCAGCAGTGAGAAGAGAGTACGGCCAGGTTAGTGGGTGTCCCTGATAACGGATGTTGCTCTCTTACAAGAATGCTATGTGTAGATATGCTCAATGGTGGCAAGAGCTTTACCCGTGATAGACTGGGCGGTGTTCACTACTTTTTGTAAGATTTTTCTGTTAAAGGTGTTTCTGTACCAGGCTGTGATGCATCCAATAAATGTACTATCCTCCACACTTCCATAGAGCTTATATCAAGGTGGCATGTCGAATCCTCAGGAAGTTCAGGTGCTGCCATGCTTTCTTCATAATTCCTGGGCCCAGGACAGGTCCTCTGGAATGATAACATTGAGGATTTTAAAGTTGCGGACCCTCTTCGCCACTGATTTTTCCAATGAGAACTGACTCATGGACCTCCTGGTTTCCTAATGAAGTCAAAAATCAGTTCCTTCATCTTATTGAGTGAGATGTTGTTGTGGCACCAGTCAGCGAGATTTTCAATCTCCTATGCTAATTCATCACCACCTTTGATTTGGCCTATGACAGTGGTGTCATCCATGCACTTGAATATGGTATTGGAGTTCTGCTTAGTGTAGAGCCTGGGGTTAAGCACATGGCCTTCTGGTGCACCTGTGCTATTGGAGATTGTGAAGATGATGATGTGGCCAATCCAAGCTGATAGGGATTTGCAAGTGAGGTGGTATTGAGGTCAACCTCTTGAAGCTTGTTGTTTAGTCTTGAGAGGTTGATGGTTTTGAACGCCAAGCTGTAGTCAATAAAGAGCATCCTGATGTATGTGTGTTTGCTGTCCAGATGCTCCAGGGTTGAGTGAAGAGCCAGTGAAATGCCATTTGCTGTTGTGGAGATGGGCAAATTCTTTTTGTGGGTTCACCCTCCCCCACACAAAAGATATTCATACATTGGCTTCACTGAAAGCACAGGATCATTGGGGGCTGGGGGAGTTTGTGATGGTTCCTCTGTCCTTCAAAACAAGCAAGTTAAGTCTTGCACAGCCTTTCTCAACCTTTTTGCCCTGGAGGAACCTGTAAAATAATTTTCAGGTCTCGGGGAGCTCCAATGTGTTTAAAAAAAAGTGTGTGTGTGTGTATATATATTTTATCAACAGCTCACAGTATGTTAGTGTGATCAGTAAGTTCCAAAAACAATTGTCAATGCTCTTGAGCAGAGAATGAATTTTTAGCCAACCTTTCTTGGGATGGGGGTGGAAACAGGTAGTCAAGCTTAGCTTACCTAGAAAATTTTCCCTTTCATAAATTTTAGAGAACTTTAGCAAACATAATAATTTTCTGTTAAGTAACTGGCTTAAGCCAAAATGGGATTTAATTTTTCTGAAGGTAGGCTTGGTAGATTTGCTTTGAATAAAGATTGTAAATTGATATAATTAACACTATTTACAACATGAAGATTTTATTGACATTGGCTTATGTTTTTTTTTGGGACAAAGTTATATAAATAAGAATATAACAAGATACATTTTTATTCAAGACCTTGGGAGGGGAAAACATTTACTAATTTACATGATCAGGCTCAAATATAGGCCTAGCTTATAAAACCTGTGCTTTTTTCTTTGCTGCATAAGTTCTCAATTCTGGGTCGAACTTGAGATGAGCTCTCACAGATTTCACCTTCAACTGAAATGAGACTATTTCTGTCCTTGCTCTTATGCTTGTTAAACAAGAAAAAGCTTGCTCACACATGAAGTTTAAAACTGCAGCATTGCTTTCCTATGAATGGCAGGATATTCTCACAGAAATCCACGACTTGTCCATGGGTAGGTCAGTAAATCTCATCTTGAGTGCACGCTCAGACTGCAGCTCAAAGTTTTCTCTCTTCTCTCAAAGGGAAGGTCTCAGGCTGAGCAGAAAATTTGGAGACGGGGTCCCCCATCCATTCATACACTTGTGTTGAAAGAGGAAAAATGCTATTCAATTTTGTACTGTATTTCTTCCAGCTGGTTTTCAATAAGATACAAGACTTTTTGATATCCTCCTTCACTCTCAACCCAAGCAGCAGTGGAAACATTTCAGGATTTCCTACAACGTGATTTCCCCCCCTCCCCCAAAGATTCAGTTTCTTTTAAATCCAAGAATCTTGTCACTTGAAGTCAAAACATTTTCTCCAGGGCCTTGCAGAGACTTGTTCAACTGGTTCATATGATGAAAGGGGAAGTTATGGGAGGTAATTTGGGAGGGTTAGACAAGTTGGCCCAAGTTGGGAGAGTCCATTTAACGTTCGGAAAACACACTGAATGCTCCTCATCAGCCTACCATCCTCCCCTCTGTGCAGTACAGCGCTTATCAATCATCAATGTCCTCCCCATCTCGTGTCAAAAACTGAGAATGGACTCGCCAAAAAAACACGGTCTTACTGTGCACTGCCATGCTGAGTTGAGAGTCCTCTAATGAGTTTGCTAATGGGGCTGTTCAGTTACTGCCCACCACTGCAAGCAGTAGCATTTCGAGTAGTGTGAAGGTATATCACAACCTTTTGCAGAACCCAATTTAAGAAACCCTGGTCTAGCAGTACTCGCTACATTTTGTTATTACATTTTTACTATTCAGTAGTTCAGATCAGTTGCTACAGATGAGCATCTCTATGTGTGTATGAAATTAACACAGTAAGCAAAAATGGAAGTTCAAATATTGCAGAAAACCAAAGATATTTAAAATAGCATTTGGATATTAGTTTCTGTATAACAAGCTTGGGCAACTTTCTACTTTGTAGCATTAGTTGGATGCTTAAGGTAACAGTAGTTCTTGACTGCATCTTTATTCTTCTAGATACTTTATAAAAACACAGCTTCAAGTAGTCATGTTGGTTATAAATTGCGTTCAACTCGTCTCTGGATTTTATTTCCTGGAGCTACAGATAATTTGCATAGATCTATTATAAGCTGGAAAAATTCCTTTTGGATGAGCATTTAATAGATCAGTGGGTTGAAATTTGTGTACAGCATTAATTCCTGTTGCTGCATTAAATATACAAGGTCATTTTCCTGATGGTCTGCCGGTTTTCATGGAGTTGATTTAGTAAAATATACCAAGAATTAAGAAATACCCCAATGTTTATCCTGACACTCTATTGGAATGTATTAAAACTACCAGGTAATTAAAATTTGGGTTTAATATTTTTTATTGAATAAACTGCCTTATTCTTTCTAACCAAATGACCTTAAGCAACATCAAAATTGACTTTCTCCATTTGTGCATCTAAATTGAAGTGATCAAGTAGACTTCAAGTTTTCCATCTTATTTAATGACACTGGAATTAATAAGAAGCTTACAATCAAATAAGACTGCAAATTACAAACTTGGGTCCCAATGATCCCATTAGAATACTGTTCAATACTGTGTGCAAAATATTAATGCCTACTATTCACCTTTGTAATAGTTTGAAGTGCTGCACAGTCAATGGCGTAGTGCTCTTTGAAACCCCAGGTTCTATATAGTCATCCTTTTTAAATATTAAAAAGTCAAGCACAACTTGTTCTAAAATGCATATCATGGTTTTTATTATCTTTAAAGCATGATAATATTATTAGACAGAGCCAAAGTAGTTAAGTATCTGGTTTAATGTAAATAGTGTTTGATATCTGTATCCCTGGCCAAGTACACAAAACCAAAAGATAGATCTCTTGTCTCTGCTATGGTGCACTCTGGCAAATATTTGTTGAAGCTGGTGATGCTAGTTGACAAGCTTCGGTGCAAACTAGTTAGGTTGCAAGGAATTGGATATCCCACTGTAAACATCAACTGAAAAAGGCACAAACATGAAACATGCTTTGCATACCATTCCTGTAAACATCCCATCCTGCCCAAAAGTAAATGTACAAACAGCTGTCTTGTGCAAATACTATGGGAAAAGGAAGCAAAATTCACTCAACACTGCAGCATGGAGGCACAATAAGATTAAAATCATCAGTAACTGCATCAGATACCTTCAATTCAGTGACAAAAGTACACCACTGACATAAAGTTTCAAGCATAATACTAAGAGCTAGTGTTAGTTGATAGGCAATAACCTGAAGGCATCTTAAGAGATGGCAAGGTACGACTGCTACTAGCTTCATATTACAGTCCCACCCACAAACTAGTACCGGTAGCATCTGTAGAGTTTCAAGTTTTCTCTACAATCTCTGTAGGATAGCAGCAATGGTAAAGTGCACTAACTTAATGAAAACATCCACTGTTAAAATGGGTCACTGCATTTGTACACTAAGAAAATGTGGAGTAAGAGGTGCAAGTTAAACAAGCAGAAATATTATGCAGCACACAATGGTGGAAGAACTCAGCCAGTCAGGCAGCATTGATGGAAATGAATGAACAGTCACTGTTTCAAACCGATACCCTTCTTCAGGACTGGAAAAAGAGGGGGCATAGCACCTGAATAAAAAGTGGATGGAGGGAAAGACTGATCGCTGTATGATAGGTAAAGCCAGGTGGGTGAGAAAAGTAAAGGATAGGAGAGGAAGGTGGACCAGAGGAGAAAGGAAAGGAGGAGCATCTAGGGAAAGTGAGAAGAGGTAAGGGGACAGTGGGGGATAGAAGAGGGAATGAAATTTCTTTTAAAGCGCAAGAAGAAATTGATTTTCATGCCATTGGCTTACTACCCTGACAGAATACAAGGTGTTGTTCTTCCACCGAGGGTGGCCTCATCGTGGCTCAAGAGGAGGCAATGGACTGACAATTCAGAATGGGAATTAAAATGTTCGGCCACCAGTAAGATCCACTTTTGACAGATGGAGCAGAGATGCTCGATAAGCGGTACCCTAATTGATAATGGGCCTCACCAACAAAGAGGCTGCATCAGGAGCAGCAGACATAATTGATGACCGCAGAATTGCAGGTGAAATGTTGTCTCACCTGGAAGCACTGTTTGAGGCCCTGAATGGAAGTGAAGGAGGTGGTGAATGGATAGTTCTAGCACTTTAACCACTTGCAGGGTTAAGTACTGAGAGGAATATTAGTAGGGAAGGACAAATGGACAGGGAATCATGGAGGGAGTGATAGCTGCAGAAAGTGGATGGGAGTTGGGGAGGTAAAAGACATGTTTGGTGGTAGGATCCCATTGAATATGGTGGAAGTTGTGGAGAATAATGTGTTGTATGTGGACGCTTTTGGGGTGGAGGCAAGGACAAGAAGAACTCCTTTGCTGTTAAGGGGGTGGAAAGATGTGGTGAGAAATGTTATGTAGTACTTAAATATGATCAAACTTGAAGTACCAATTTTCAGTACAAATGTAATCAGTCTAGAATTTACCAGGTGGTTCATCACCAATAATATCAGATATTGGCTGATTTATGTTCAACCAAATTCTGTATAGTTGAAGCAGCATATTTCAGTAGTGAACTAATTACTCACAATTCAGCCCCAAGGCCTTTAACTACTGTTTTTCTTGAATGCAAACATTCTAGTCTAAGAACAAGTAGAAATGCTGAAGCTCTGCATATATCATAGCACATTAATGATACTGCAAGTTATCTCATAAGGCAGCTTAAATGCAGCTCGTGCTAGTTTTAATAGCTATTGCTCAAATCATTTATAATTTTCAGATTGGGTGTTTTCATACTAATAACCTTTATTGTTGACAAACAAAGAGCATATACAAGGAACAGCTTGCTTGTACAGTGGCATGCAAAAGTTTGGGTACCCCGGTCAAAATTTGTTACTGTGAACAGTTAAGTGAGTAGAAGATGAACTGATCTCCAAAAGTCAAAGTTAAAGATGAAACTTTCTTTTCAACATTTTACGCAAGATTAGTGTATTATTTTTGCTTTGTACAATTTTAGAGTGGGGAGCAAAAAGGAACGCCAGGCAAAAGTTTGGGCGCCCCGCGAGTTTTGAGCTCTCGGATAACTTTTACCTTAATTAGCTTGTTAGGGCTATGGCTTGTTCAGTCATCGTTAGGAAACAAAGGCCAGGTGATGTAAAGTTCAAAGCTTTATAAATACCCTGTCTCTTCAAACCTTGTCCCAGCAATCAGAGCCATGGGCTTCTCGAGCAGCTGCCTAGCGCTCTGAAAATTAAAATAAATGATGCCCACAAAGCAGGAGAAGGCTACAAGAAGATAGCAAAGTGTTTTCAGATAGCCGTTTCCTCAGTTCCTAATGTAAGTAAGAAATGGCAGTTAACAGGAACAGTGGAGGTCAAGTTGAGGTCTGGAAGACCAAGAAAACTTTCTGAGAGAACTGCTCGTAGGATTGCTAGAAAGGCAAATCAAAACCCCTGTTTGACTGCAAAAGACCTTCAGGAAGATTTAGCAGACACTGGAGTGGTTGTGCACTGTTCTACTGTGTAGCGACACTTGCACAAATATGACCTTCATGGAAGAGGCATCAGAAGAAAACCTTTCCTGTGTCCTCACCACAACATACAGTGTTAGAAGTTTGCAAAGGAACATCTAAACAAGCCTGATGCATTTTGGAAACAAGTCCTGTGGACTGATGAAGTTAAAATAGAACTTTTTGGCCGCAATGAGCAAAGGTATGTTTAGAGAATAAAGGGTGCAGAATTTCATGAAAAGAACATCTCTCTAACTGTTAAGCACAAGGGTGGATCGATCATGCTTTGGGCTTGTGTTGCAGCTAGTGGCATGGGGAACATCTCACTGGTAGAGGGAAGAATGAATTCAATTAAATACCAGCAAATTCTGGAAGCAAACATCACACCGTCTGTTTTTTTTTAAAAAGCTGAAGATGAAAAGAGGATGGCTTCTGCAACAGGATAATGATCCTAACACACCTCAAAATCCACAATGGACTACCTTAAGAGGCACAAGCTGAAGGTTTTGCCATGGCCCTCACAGTTCCCTGACCTAAACATCGAAAATCTGTGGATAGACCTCAAAAGAACAGTGCATGCAGGGCAGTCCAAGAATCTCACAGAACTAGAAGCCTTTTGCAAGGAAGAATGGGTGAAAATCTCCCAAGCAAGAATTGAAAGACACTCAGCTGGCTACAGAAAGTGTTTACAAGCTGTGATACTTGCCAAAGGGCAGTGTTACTAAGTACTGAACATGCAGGGTGCCCAAACTTTTGCTTTGGGCCCTTTTCCTTTTTTGTCATTTTGAAACCGTAAAAGAGGGAAATAAAAGTAATCTTGCTTAAAATATTAAAGAATTGTCATCTTTATGCCTTTTGGAAATCAGGTCATCTTTTACTCGTTTACCTATTCACGTTAACAGAAGTTTTGACCAGGGTGCCCAAACTTTTGCATACCACTGTATAAGGCCTTCACAAGTGCTGCAAAATACTTCACTGAAGTGTTTGGTTTGATTTGATTTGATCACTGCGAGACTGGCCAAAAACTTTGGAGTCCAAATAAACCCAAAGCAAAAGGGAGAGAAATTTACTGGACTTGGTTCACACAGCTGTTGTTCCAACAGTTTAAAGAGAACTACACAGACTGGACCGGTTTGGAGGAACATATTTGTTTATAAAGATGAAACAAGTAAAGAGAGACAGCCAGTGCAGGGGCCTTGGAAGTATTTTCAAATCCAAGAACTATTTTAGGTTAAAACTTAAGCAATTTGCAGACCATGGGAGTAGACTACATTTCTGCAGCTAAGGCCCTTAAAATTTCAGCTCTTTAAACCAAATCAGCTTCAAAATTTAATACAAGTATACCCAGATTGGATAGTTTATTCTCAATTTCCAAGGATGGCATGGTAGTGTAGCAGTTAACCCAATGCTTTACAAGGCCAGCAATCATCAATTGGGGTTTGATTCCTGCCTCTGTGCATAAGCATGTTCTCCTCATGAATGCATGGGTTTCCTCTGGGTGCTCTGATTTCCCTTCCAACAGGTGAATGACCGACTGATTAGTAGGTTAACTGGTCATTCTATATTGTCCTGTGATTAGGCTATGTTAATTAGGTGGGTTGCTGGATGGTGTAGTTTGTTGAGCCGGAAGGCTTTATTCTGCACTGTACCTGCAAATAAAAATTAAAAATGATACCAGGTTACAAAGAGATTAAAGATTAGTAATGTCACATGTACATCAAAGCAGTGAAATGTGTTACTTCGCATCAGTGACCAGTCAAAATCTGGCCCGTATCATCATGCTTCCAGCACCAACATAGGATGACCACAATTTACTAGGCCTAACCTATGCACCTTGGAATGCAAGAAGCCCATGTGGTCACAAGGTACAAACTCCTTGCAGACAACAGTAGGAATTGAACCCCAAACAGTGACCAGTGACATTAAAGCATTGCGTTAACTGCTATACTACGAAATTCAAAAGAAGCTATCTAACAAGACCTATTAAATTTTGAAGCTGGGTTGATGCAATGTAACTGTACAGTTTGATTTTTACAGACAATCTTCAAGTTGCCGATGATTTTAAAAAAAAACAACAACCTTCACTGAGTGCAGGAGGGGTCATGATCAATAAGCAGCATTCTACAATTCCAAAAAGCGTCAGGGCATATATTTCAGTTCTGCATTCACCAGATATTGCAACCCAATTTCTACAGCAATTAGGATTCAGTGTTTATTAAACAGTTTTCAGCACTCTGAAATCTGTAGCTGAAAATAAAAGCACTAGAGTCGCAAGCTTGAGACGAGTTTTCAGATGCTACAATGTGGAGTAGTGGAAAAAGCTACACTGGAGAAACTCGACAGGTCAGGCAGCATCTGTGGAAGAGTTGAGTTGAGGCCCTTCATTTTCTAGACAAAGTAGTGAGGAAATAGTCAATATAAAACGTGGTGGAATAAAAGCTGGCAATAAGTGGATTCGGATGAGGAGGGGGTTGATCAGTGAGCTATTCCTTTTTTTTGCTCCCTTAAAATGCATTAACACTGCTTTATTGATAATGAGCTTCAAATCAACATGCGTGCAGCCAGTTAACGAAGGAACACAAAATAGGAGCAAGGCACTCAGTCCTTTAAGCTGTCCCTGCTGTTAAATATCATGGCCAATCTTCTACAACTTTAAGAATTTTTAATTTTTGTTCCAAATATCCCAGTGATTTAGCTTCCACAACTTTCTACAGTAGAGTATTCTAGAGATTCACTCTCGGACGCACCACCACATTTAAACAATTTCTTCCCACTCCCTTCCTTGAGGAATTCTACAAGTGGAAGAGTGAACATTTACCCTGCTGTGCCTCCTCAGTATCTTGCATTTCAATATGAATAATCTCAATTTAATGTAGAATATCCTTCATTTTTTCCATTTTGGCTATCATGCCTTCAGATTTAAAGTGAATAGCTTCACTCCTCATTACTGATGTTGGAGAGGGTTCAGAGAAGATTCAAGAGATTGATTCCAGGAACGAAAGGGTTATTGTATGAGGAATGTCTGGCAGATCTTGGGCTGTATTCCCTGAAGTTAAGGAGAGTAAGGGGTGATCTCATAAAATCATTCAGAATGTTAAAATGCCTGAACAGATTAGATATGGCAAAGTTGTTTCCCATGGTGGGGGACTCTAGCACAAAAAAGCATGACTTCAGGATTGAAGGACATCCTTTTAGAACTGAGATGGGGAGAAATTACTTTAGTCAGACGGTGGTAAATCTGTGGAATTTGTTGCCACGAGTGGCTGTGGAGGCCAAGTCATTGGGTTTATTTAAGGCAGAGATAGGTTCTTGATTAGCCAGGGCATTAAAGGGTATAGGTGAAAACGGGAGTGGGGATGACTGGAGGAATTGGATCAGCCCATGGTTGAATGGCAGAGTAGACTCGATGGGCCAAATGGCTTACTTCTGCTCCTATATCTTATGGTCTTATTACACTCCTTTGCCCATTCAATATTCTGTTAGTCCTAATATCCTCATCACCAAATGCACTTTAATTTTTTTTTGAGTCACTCATTAATGCAATGATGATTACTAGTTCAAACTTGAGACTGCTATTGGTGAATTCAAGAACTAAAAGTTTAGAACCAAACAATGGTAAACTATTAGGGTAACCTGGGTTAGTGTGCCGGCTTTAGGTGAGATTGGCAGTGGGAAGCAGGCCTGCAGAAGGCAGGATGTAGTTTAAAAGTAGCCTCTTGAGAAAGAGTAGCTGGAGATTTGGCTTGGAGAAAAAAGGGAGGTGAGCTGAGGAACAAGAAAAACGGTGCCTATTTGGGGAATGTGAGCAGTTTGAAGGATGGGAGAAGGGTGAAGTGTGAATGTCCATGGTCAGACATGTAGACAGAATCTACTAAAGACTGTAAGAGATAACAGAATGGACAAAATGGCTTATCAAGTTTGCTCCATTTGAATATTGATTTGTTTCTCCCTCAACCCTGCTGTTCTGCCTTCTCCCCATAATCTTTCACGTCCTTACTAGACAAGAATTTATCAACCTCTCTCTGCTTTAAAAATACCCAATGGCTTATCCTCCACAATCATCTGTGGCAATGAATTCTACAGATTCATTATCCTCCAGTTAAAGAAATTCCTGTTTAAAAGATGCTCTTTGGTTCTGGACTCCCATTAATAGAGACACCATCTCCACATCTAGGCCTGTCAATATTCAGTAGATTTCAATGCTATTTTCCCCCTCCCCATTCTTCAGAAGTCCCAACAAGTACAGGCCTAAAATCATCAAACACTGCTCATACATCAGGATCATTTTTGTAAACTTCCAATGCCAGTGCATCCAACTTTGGATAATGAGGACTCATAACTGCTCACAGTACTCCAAAAATGTGGTCTGATCAAAGCCTTAAAGCCTCAGCATTACATCCTCTTTATAATTCAACAGCAAAGCCTGATCTTCAGTTAGGTACTGCAATATTGGTCTAACAATTTTCTGTCAAGTTCTACTCTGTTCGAAGAACTTGCACTTTTCACACCTAGAAACAGGCTATGCTCAGACTGACGAGAGAGTGTCTGCAACTTAAACTTTAGTTCTGGAGTTTGAGTTTGGACATATTGATGCTTGAAGTGGGTGGGGGAAGAGGGATGGTGGAAAGTTTATCTAGATAGTAAATGGTACTTCTCAAAATGAAACACTGCAGTGACCTGTTGAACAAGTGACAAGGGATGTAATGGAAAATGGTATTGTTTGATGCTAGTTAAAGATCAGCTTGAGTGCTGGTAGTATGCTTGCCTAATTACTTTCCTAGGCTGGTGAGAACATTTCCAAGGGTGCTAGAATAACACTCTCAAATTGAGAGGTAACAAGTTAACTCTACTGTTAACAGAATGAGAGAAAAAGTAGAACCAGAGACCAGTCAGCTTGTCATTTGGCATCCTCAAACACCAACTAATTTGGAGTTGAAGCATACCTTTATAAGTTCACATCAACTGTGCAATCCCAACTTTTGCTACCTTACTTATCAGTGTTTTTTTTTGAACAAGCTTTTGGGAAAGGACACTAGGGAAATGGCATTGAACAGAGCTCATATGAATTTGTTAAAAGATCTTTTATTTCAAAGCTGGTGGTTGAAGATGTAGCCTGCCAGTAAATGAATTGTTCTGTATTTGGGTTTCTGGAAGCTCTAGTTTTTCCCATACACAAATAAGATTGTAATTTGCAGCTAAGGAATTACTGTCAAGTTTAAAGCAGAGAAAATGTGCAAAGGTTATTTTTGGATCAAAGCCCTGTGTAGTTGTCTTAACATCGGCTTTTAGCATGCAAACCAAGATCGTAATCAACAGGCATCAGTGCAGACTACTGAATTTCAAGATCTTGATGACCAAATTCCAGTTAAAGTACCAAAATGGAACTTGGTTCTTTGTTAGAGCTTTGGATTTGGTGTAGCTAATCCTCATCTGTATGCTTCGCTAATGTAGGCTCTACGGGTCAGTTTGGATCCAATTTAAGTGCTCAACTGAAAAAATGAACATTGTTTCAACTGCATACTTCTATACAACTGCAAATGTACACAAAGACATGTATTTGCATTGTTTCAAACCATCTAAACAATTGGATATGAGCTCGAATTGGTCTAAAATTGCAGATGTATGTACACTACCAATCAAGTCTACACAGATTTCCATTTGACACTGCATATTCTACTTGCCATCTGACCTCTTTTAATCCTAAAAATTTCTTTATCATTGGTGCCAGGATTTCTCTCCAAATAAAAAGAATTTCAGTCTCACCCAAGTTGCAAGATGGATATCTATTTTCACTAAAATCCTAAGTCATCACTAGGATCCAAGACAGAATTACAAAAATAATTTTACTACTAGCCTCAACAGTACTCTATTGATAGACCTTCAGTCCCTGAGGCATGCACTCTTATTAATATCATGAAGGAGGAGGTGCAAGAGCTTAAAGACCCACACAGTTGATTCTGGAACACATTTACCAGATTTTAGAATGGTTTATGAACATTGGAAGGCCTGTTGAAAGTGGATAACTTCTACAAATGTACTGTGGTGAGCATTCTGACAGACTGCATCACTGTCTGGTATGGGGAGGAGAGGCTACTGTGCAAGATTGAAAGAAGCTTCAGAAAGTTGTAAAACTAGGGTATTCTTTAGTAGCTAAGATACCTTCAAAGAGTGGTGCCTCAGAAAGGCGACATCCATTATTATGGACCTCTGTTACCCAGGACATGCCCTCTTCTCATTGCTGCGATCAGGAAGGCTGAAGGCACATTCAGTGATTTTGGGAACAGCTTCTTCTCCTCTGTCATCTGATTTCCAAATGGATATTGAACCCATAAACACTCCCTCACTTCATTATTTCTATTTTTGCACTACTATTTAACTATTTAATATGTGTGTATATTTAAATTCTACATTTATCATGTATTGCTTGGTACAGTTGCTGCTAAATTAACACATTTCGTGATACAAGCTGATTCTGATTTAGAGAGAGTATTGGTAGTATAAGGCACAGCTTCGGAGCAGATGAAGATTCCTTTAGAACAGAAATGTGGAATTTCTTTAGCCAGAGGATGGTGAATCTGGGATTCATTGCTGCAAACAGCTATAGAATCTTTGGGTTTATTTAAAGTGGAGTTTGATAAATTCTTGATTAGTAAGAGTGTCCCAAGGGTTGTTGGGAGAAAGCAGGAGAATGAGGTTGAGAGAATTAAATCAGCCAGGATCAAATGGTGGGGCAAACTTGATAGCCAAACAGCCATTCCTGCTTATCTTGTAGTTGGTAGATCAGCCAACATTGTTTAGAATACTGGAAGAGAATGTTGGAATTTGATTCTGAAGAATGGATCTGTCTTGATGCCTGTTTGAGAGGGTTCCATAACTTAATATTAAGTGATGGACCTATTCATTGCTATCTTTCCTGCACGTGGTATTGATCATCAGCCACTGTGAATATAAAAGTTGTTGTTCAACTAATTGTGGCATGACATCTGTATTGTGCTTCATTTCATGTGCTTGATATTTCCTTGATCTTTAATATTTGCTGATTGGTTGCTTACCTAGAGTTAGCGATATTGCACATAATCTTTTAAAATTCATAAACATTCATATAATCCAATTGTTTCAATTTCTGCAGCACTTTAATTTGACCTGCTTACTATTGGTATGGCTGAGTAGTTTCAAATGGCATATAGCATTTTGGTGGGCCACATTGCTTCACTAGAAACAGTTTTAAACCATCCTGCAAGTTTTTTGGGGGGAAAAAAAAGCTACTAGCTTTTGTAATGGTGATCTGAATTGCTTTTGGTTTGCAACTTGAGTGAATCTTGTCCATGCTGTTGGAAGAAAATTCCCAATGAGGATATACTTAGAGAATTTTCATGCTTTTGGAAGTAGCCTTTTATATAAGCGGAGACTGTTTCCTAGTATTAAGAAAAGTAGTCTCATCAAAACATACAACCTTCTTTTAAACTTAAAAGGTTTTACATAAAAGATGTGGGAAGGCTTGTTTTCCCTGGCTAAGTAGTAAAAGACATCAGCATTCTTTCTGAAAAAAGGTAGATAGGTAGAGTTTCTTCAGAGAGTGGGGACCTTTGCAGTTCTCTACCCCAGAAGGCTTTGGTGCTTCAACTTTTGTAGTGATCCAAAATCAATTGTTCTTTGGATGTTAAAGGGATAAATGGTGAGAAGAGACAAGTAGAAGGCAGCCTTTATCTTGTTGAATGGCAGAGCTTGAATGAATACTTTCAGTCCTTATTTTGTGTAGTTAATGATATCTTGCCAATATTACTACCTTTCTAAAGAATTTAATTTCAGACTGCATGGATTTGTTAGCTTTAATATATTCTCTCTTTTTTCCAGATACAGCAATATTTTCAATATAATAAAAGTGGAGACTTGAAAGTGACCTACAGCTATGCAGACTATTAAATGTGTTGTAGTTGGTGATGGTGCTGTTGGTAAAACATGTCTCTTAATCTCTTACACAACAAACAAATTTCCATCAGAATATGTTCCTACGGTAAGTATAATTAAATTGTAACTGATACGGTGTTAATCATCAAAATTTAATGCACAACAATT
This sequence comes from Hypanus sabinus, assembly GCF_030144855.1. Taxonomy (NCBI): domain Eukaryota; kingdom Metazoa; phylum Chordata; class Chondrichthyes; order Myliobatiformes; family Dasyatidae; genus Hypanus; species Hypanus sabinus. The sequence goes on from NC_082732.1 coordinate 16,482,164, forward strand.
GGAGTCATAAATGACAACTGCTTGCACACCCAATATCAGTAGCAGGTGTGGCCTTGTAATAGGTAAACATCCCACTTGTCTCTTGTGTGGTATTTGCACTGCAGTTTTGTCTTATGGCATGCTAGGTTGGGAATTCGTCTAATAGATCATTTAAAATATTTTTGTTTGAAGGAGAGTTGATCTTCAAGACTGGTATTTCTGTGAATGTTTTATAGCTGCTGGAGTCTAGATGCTAGGTTTCCCTCTAATTGTCTAAATCATGCAAGCAAACTTAGCTGTTTAGTATTGTTTCATCTTAACAGATAACTAAAATTGGCACAAATGTTTATTAATGGATCAAATGTAACTTTTGTGTGTTAATTAATATCTGTAAGGGTTATGGCTGAGACTTAATTAAACATGCCTAGTTTGTATCACAGGGCAAAATAGCCATTTAGATAAATGTTGATCTTGAATAAATTGTACTGTAGTAGTTTATCCTGTTCATCTCTACCCTCTCCCTTCACCTTTTTAGAGGATGATATTTCAAGTACCATATCCCTAGGTATATTGTAGTATTTGGCAGTCATTGCCTTCAATTGTCTCAGCAATTTTTTTTTATTTGAATGTGAAAGCATTACATTGTCCTAAGGCAGTTAGTGCTCCGAGTACTAGTAAGGTACATTTTTACAGCTGAAGGCAATTGCTTATTTAAATTTGCAGTCCTATTACTTTCTACTGCTTTCCCCAATAAGATGGGAGCAAAGTAGTTGGTCTCGGCCAGGTGAGCAGGAACAACTGCTTTTTGTTCCTTTACATGAGAATGTGAGATAACCTTTTAAATGAAAATACTAAAGATTGTTTCATAGATTTATAAAACTGGTAGTGCTGTTGAAACTGGTGTTTGTGAATCAAGAGCAAGTCATTAGGACCTAAGGTGAGCTGGCATGCTGATTTTATTAAATTGTGATTACTTTAAAGGAGTCAATCATTCTAGTAATCTTGGCATTGGGATTGTGACTACATAGAATAATGACTTGGCAATTTTACCCTGCCTGAATATGTAGTAAGAGATTTCAGCATAAGTTTTGCTTTGTCCTCCATTTGGGAGGTACAACATGAATTGATTACTATTACAGAGCATTGCTCTTTGAAAGCAGATAATTCTATCTTGTACAATTTGATATAAATTTGACTTGTGTAAATTTTATTTATGGAGGAGTTGAAAAACAGGTAAATTGTGAACCTTGAACTGTTTTGCAGGTATTTGATAACTATGCTGTGACGGTTATGATTGGAGGTGAACCATATACCTTAGGACTGTTTGACACTGCAGGTAAGTAAGGTGGCCTCCTTTTCTTTTTTAAAGAATGGGGTCAAATTGTGTAGTGTTTCTTTAATTTTGATGTCCTTTGCAAAAAATAGTTTTGCATCCTTGGTTCATAAGAATGAAATGTGAAATCGCTTAACTTTAGCTAAGGCACTCCATTGGTTTCAGTTGACCTTGGATGTTGTGTCCTAGCTGTCTACATGACATGCTAGCCAGGGCATTATGATATGGAGAGCAAGCTGTTGCACATGTTGCAGGCTTCTCTCCACAGAGCTGATGAATCCAATGGAATGGCAGAAACCAGCACAGTTTGGCACCAGTGGCATCACAGGAATTGTCAGTCAATGTTGAACTCAACGTAGGATTGCCTTGGGGACTCCAGCTCTAGATATTTCCTCTGGGCTTACTCCACAAAGCTTCCCCATGAGTGGGTATAGCTGCAAGGCAGTGGAAATTTGAAATCAGTTTTCTTTCTCCTAGATGAGCAGCCAACCGCAGGTGACGAGCCCCAATGCCAGAAGCGACTAGTTTTAAAGTTAAAGTTGTTCCCCATCAAAGAATTACAAATGTTGTTGCCAAAAGTTACTCGGGCATATCTATGCTTTTGAAGAAAGAAGCTTGTAATATTTTCAAGTAGTAAATAGACCATGTTTGATAATGAACAAACTATTGCTACCATTTATAGTAATGGGTGATCTGCATTCCAGTATCTCCATGGTATTGAACTGTCAGTTCCCCTGGAACCAGGAAGATTGGTGAAAATCATTTAATTTTGTTGAGCGGCTAGACTGCAGTTAAATGATATTTGCACAGACACTGGGATTTGCTAACTTGGTTGAATGCAATGTCTGGGCATTTTCTCAGGTTTTGACTGGCAATCTAAATTTGTCTCCAGGTCAGGAAGATTATGACCGATTACGACCACTGAGTTATCCACAGACCGATGTTTTCCTCGTGTGCTTTTCTGTTGTGTCACCATCATCATTTGAAAACGTTAAAGAAAAGGTTTGTATACTTCACTCTTGATTTAAGTTTTACTTGGTGCAGTTCCATGCTGAAACTCAGATTTTCAGAAACTTGTCCTGTGTAGTTGCAAGAAATTAATTGGTCTTCTGCATTAATTATCAAAATGTACTCTAATATGCATCTGTCACAATAATAGACAAATATAATCTTCCTAAATTTGTAATACAAATAATTGCAATTTTCATGTTTTTATTGAACACGTTTAATCATTCACAGTCCAGATCAGAAAAAGTATGTGATCCCTTGTATTTAATAATTGGTAGAACCCTCTTTAGCATCAATAACCAGCACCAAATGTTTCCTGGAGCTGCTGATCAGACTTCACGATGATGAGGTATTTTAGACCATTCCTCTACAAGTGTTTCAGTTCATCAATATGTCTGGGATCCCCTGCATGAGCAGCCACCTTCAGCTCATGCCAAAGCATCTCAAATGGGTTAAGGTCTGGACTCTGACTGGGTCATTGCAAAATATGAATTTTCTGTTTAAATCATTCTTTTGTTTCACTTGTGATTTGGACCATTGTCTTGTTGCATCATGCAATTTCTACTAAGCACCAGGTACCTTGCTACCCTGACACTCTCCTGTAAAATGTCGATACAATTTTGTTGATTTCATTGTTCCCTCAATGATTGCAAGCTGTACCGGTCCTGAGGCAGCAAAGCAGCCCCAAACCATGCTGCTCCTTCCACCATGCTTCACAGTTGAGATGAGATTTTGGTGTTGCTGTGCAGTGTCTTTTTGCCTCCAAACATTGTGGTTTGCATTTCTGCCACAAAGTTCAATTTTTGTTTCGCCTGTCCACACAACATTCTCAGATGTGAAATATCCAGATGGTCTTTTGCAACATTAAGACATGCAGCAACGTTGTGTTTGTTTTTTCTTAAGAGCAGTGGTTTCCTCGGTGCCCTTCCATGAACACTATTCTTGTTCAGTGTTTTTATAGTGGACTCAAGAATAGGGACTTTAGCAAGTTCTAGAGATTTCTGCATGTCTTTTGCTGTTAACCTTGGGTTCCTTTTCACCTCCTTCAGCATTGCATGTTGTGCTCTTGGTGTCTTTAGAAATGCTTTTGTAGGTTTTCCAGCTTCAGGCGTCTCTACAATTCTTCTAAGGTCCTCTGAAAGTTATTTTGATCGAGGAATGGCGCACATAAGTGGATCTATCTTGAAGAGCAGGCTCTGTCAGTGACCTGACTTTGTGTGTCTTTTTTTTTAATATAGGGCAGGGCACAACCCATACCTCCAAACTTATTTCATTGATTGAAACGCCTTACTCCAAATAGCTTTTGTAAAAGGCATTACTCCAGAGGTTCACTTTTTTGGATCTAGACTGTGATTGTTTAAATGGTGTACTTGGTATTGATGAGAAGTACAATTGTTTTAGTTTAGGCATACTATATTGGTGATTTAGATGAAGATCAGACCACATTTTATGAGTAATTAATGCAGAAAACCAGGCAATTGCAAAGGGATCACTAACTACTACTTGCAGTTCTGTTCTTGGCAAATCTGCATAACATCTAAACTTTAATCTTGTCATAATCTCCAGAACAGTGATATCTGCAACTTGGAGTGCCATGTCCTTTTGGGACTTCAATTGAATTTCAACTGTGGTACATGAACCTTTAAAGTACTAATAGTCTTGCAGACATGGAAAGTCTGGACATTTCATAACATTGAATGCTACTACTAGATTGTAGTTGGTCCTTTGTATGGGTGTGACGTGGTCTTGCAAAATGTGGGTGAATGGTGTGCTCTGGATTACTGGTACATGGATAGTTTTTTTTCATGAATTGTTAGATCTTGGGTTTGTACACGAGGTGATTACAGTTAACTAATTCTAAAATGTGTACTCTGCCTTTATCAAAATGAACTCTGCTAATAGGTGTGTTATCTGAGTCATGCTGAAAATTGTTCACTTTTCCCCTGATTGTCAATATAGTGGGTACCTGAGATAACTCATCATTGTCCAAAGACTCCATTCTTGCTGGTTGGGACTCAAATTGATCTAAGGGATGATTCCTCGACCATTGAAAAACTCGCAAAGAACAAACAGAAGCCCATCATCCTGGATAATGCTGAAAAGTTGGCCAAGGACCTGAAAGCAGTGAAATATGTGGAGTGTTCTGCCTTGACACAAGTAAGTCTTCCAAATTGTCCCTCTGCTCTATAATTGCTTAATCAATAAAACCTCCCAAAAGAAGCATGATTTTAATGTACCTTTTGGGTAAAATGCCCACATCTGTATCTTTGTATAACAGATATTACAAGGCTCAACATAAGCAAACTATGTGCTATAAAGTCTTCAAAGCATCCTAGTTTTCAATTAGCAGTTATTTGCTTGCTGTTATACCCTGCTAGCACTTACCCTTGCTTTGCACTATTGCATTACTAATGAATTAAGCCTAGTTGCTCTATACACTTTATTTTCTTCCCTCTCTTCCTTCTCCTCCGCCGCCCCCCCCCCCCCCCCCCCCAAACTTGATGTCTATCTTTTGGTAGAAGTTGTATGAACACACCATAAGCTGGACAGGCAGATACTTTTGGGTGTTGAACTTTTGTCAGTGCTCAGTGGCTGTCATCTAAAATTACAAACATTAAAGTTGAGTATTTCAATTGTCGATATCACCTGAATAGTTTAATATCTAAAAGGTTGTGGAATACAAAATAAGATACCTGACCTAGACTTCAGTGAAATATCTGAACAATTGGCAATTGAATTTGGCCAGATTAGCCGTCTGAATTAACAAGTTTTCATTTTAAAATACGATATCCAAATTTCATTTTGGTGGTTGTAAAACTTGTGTCTTGAGCTCAGAAAAGGGGGGGAGGGGTCTGGGTACAATCAGGTATTTTTTCCCCAGTTAGACTTTTCAGAATGAGATTTGGATGAAGTCTTTGTTCTTTTCCATCCTGTAGTGCCAAACCATTCCTTCTGGACCTTGGAACAATTCCACAACTGGCCTGTTTTTTGGATCTCTACTTTGAAATGTTTTTCTAGGCAAGAAATAATTGATAAATGAGCATGACAGTTTCAGAGTGGGAGGAAGCAGGGAAAATGATGCACATCTTGGCTTTTATTTGAGGTGGTAGGGAAAGGCATTAAAGTTCAGCTGCAGAAAGTGACCCTTTGAAATGTTGGAGAATTCTTCAGCCTGTTGGTTCTCTATTGTTTAACTTTTATGCCTTGACATGGTTGCTAACTTAAAGATTTATTTTTGGAGTATGCATGGGGTTAATGCAGCTTTCCTGGCCCTGGTAAACTGTTGCAAAGAGAATAGATGCTGATTTTTCTCGTGGATGTGGAGACTGCATCAGTTGATAAGTTTGAAGAGTTGGTTAAGTTTTAAGCATTCAATTGTACTAGCAACCTGAGGCAGTTGAGTGAGTAAATGTAGCATTAAGTATTCAAACCAGGACTTGTATTGTTCACTGGCAAGTGTTGCCATGTCCTCTACAATCATTTTTTTCACTCTTCCCTTCTTTTCTGTATTTCAGTGTGGGAGAATCTGGACCTGATTCATGTTTATGCTTTGTAGACTTCTGGAAAAGAACCTCTAACTAGTTTAGCAGATACAGTTTTTGTCAATTTTGGTACATCTGGAACAAAGAAAAGTTTGAGTCTACATTGTAGAATCACCTTAGTTAGAAGATCCTTTTTAAATATGATACATTGGCTAGAGTAGTAAATCTAAATTTCAAAATTCCCAAATGAAATGCTATGTAATTATTGAACTTAATTTTTTGAACAAGTACCAAAGGCAGGTTCAAACTTCCAGCAACTAGACAGCCATGTTTCTGATAGCATCCTGTCAGCATGTACACACAATTCTTTTTAAAAAAAAATTGAGCTTTCTGATGTTGGCCTTCAGTACTAAGCTTTGCAAATCAGTGGGTGGGCAAACAGGGTTGATGGGTAGATTAGATTTAAAATTATTAATAAAACATTTTGGGAATATGAAGTATTCCCAAAATAATCCAAAACTACAAATGAACATAAGTCAATAGGATGCAAAACTTTAATGTCTTGCCCTTATACCTGAGTCACATTTCAATGCTAAGTTAGTTGGGATCCATGTAGGAAGTTACTTTCTGTAAGACTCTTCAGCAGTCATCTTTGTCCATTGAGGTGCATTGCCATTGTTGGCATCAGTCCTGATCTGCTTGTTTGTTCAGTTGTGCATGTTGGATATTTTAATCCCAGGTTAAATGGATGTTGTTAAAACTGTCTTTCTAACCCAAATCTCTCCTCTAACTTCATGCTATTTTTCCACTCCCACCCTTCTCTTTTCTCCCCATACCTTGTCTTGTAGAGAGGTCTGAAGAATGTTTTTGATGAGGCTATCCTAGCTGCTCTCGAGCCACCGGAAACTCAAAGGAAGCGGAAATGCTGTATATTTTAAGTGTCCCTGTTTTTCTGTATCCAGTTCAATAGAGATGCTGTTCAAATGAATCCTTTTAAATGGTTTCCTTTTCTCCATATGGATAAGTAAAAGTTGCTGGATGCCATTTTTGGACCTTTCCAAAGTTTTTAACTCTGTAATTGTGATGTACATCTAGGTATTGTACAGTTGCACCTTTTTGTGGGTGTTAATTTGGTTGAAATAAAATTGACTCAAATGTGTTTTGGTTCACCATAATGGAGAGCTGTGTAAATGGAGCTGATGGCATTCTGTGTGGGTCCTTGTCTTTACTTGCTTTATCCTTTGCAAATATGGCAAAGTAACAAAGGGGCACTTTCTGTGTAACTGTCACTGACAAAATTATTTCAACTGAATAGTGCCACTTAATGGTGACTTTGCAGTATTGCCCCCGCCTCTGCTATAACTTCCGTGCCAGCGTTGTAATGTCAGATCTTTAGTCCCATGGCAGTAGTTAAAGAATTCAATCCATTAGTAACTTCAAATGCCACCTTTCTCTCTTCCCCTCCCCTCCCACTTTTGTTTCAACTGCATAGTTTTCTCCTCTGCACCACCTTTTGCATTGTCAGTATTTCATTGCAAAATATTCTGAATTATAAATTTCAATGCTGCAGATCTGATTTGCTCAATTTGTGAAGTTGGCAAAATAACTAGAGGCAGATCTTTGAGTAATATTGCAACAGGAGTGCAGTGGTGTGCTTAAATAGTAAAACCTAGCTGCTACTAAATTAGGGTAAATGAGCTCTCTTTAGCTGCTGTATAAATTGAATCAACATAGTACTGATGTCTTTAACGTTAGGTGCTCTATATCTACTTATTCCTACATTGTCAAAAATTGTGAATGTTGTCTGTTCTAGATACTACAAGGAATCCAAACCACTGTCAATACCAGCTTTTAGATCTATATTCATGAAAACTGACAGTTGCAAACCATTTTAGCTGTAGATCCTTTTGGCTAGGATCAAGGATGTTAGTGGTAGTTGTATTGTGTAGTAAGTTTTATAGAGTTGTGTACAATAAAATCAGCATGTTAGTGCCAACATCCCAGATGCAAGTTTTAAAATTGTATTACTGTTTCATATGTGCAAGGGAAATGCATGTCTAACTCTAGTGCTGCCATTTGGGAAGTTAATGATGGCGAAGACCCTTCTGGCTTAGTTGATTAAGCAATTTCTTGCCAAAAGTGATTCCATAAACTTCCAGGACTGTTCATAATTGTTTCTTAGTAATTGTGGATGAGGCCTTTTTCCCCTAAAGCTTTTGCTGTACTTTTGGAGGTGCTACTGTTCCAGTCTTCTAAAGAGAATAGAAGAGCAGTCAGGGTTACTGTATTATTAGTAAAGGGAATGAGGAAAGGGTTCCTTCAGTCCCAGTTCACCTGTTTTGATTTATACACACTTGAATCTTTAAATTTTGCTATTAAAGGAACATAAATATATTAACAAATGTCATCAGGATAAACGTTTTTATAATTCAGTTTGAACTGCATCTTGGTATTTGTATCAACAAGATTTGCCCAGCTGTTTGTTTGGTTCTTGTATTTGTTTTGAATCTGTAACCATAAGACCCCACCTTTCTCTCCCACTTTTCAGAAAGGACTAAAGAATGTATTTGACGAAGCAATATTGGCAGCCCTGGAGCCACCAGAACCTAAGAAGAAACGGCGTCCCTGTTCACTGTTATGAGCAGTGTCTGCAGGCTGACATTGAAGCATTTGTTTTTTTAAAAAAAAAATTAAATCATCCTGCAATAACACCCTGCACACAACCAGGAGGGCGATGATGGGAGGAATAGAATAGCCAATGGTAAATTTGTCCCCCCTTCTAATGTAACATTTAAGTAGACATAATGAATTTCCTGTTCAATTTATTTTCCACTGGATATTTGTCCATAACTAGATTTTAATCTGCTGTTAAAATTCTTTGCCACAGGCACAAAACTTGCACAGTATTGCTTCTGTTTAATGAACTAATGGCTTTTTGTAAGATATTGCCACACTCCCAAATGCTACATCCATCAACCTAGCATCTCTGGTTCACATTGTATCACAATCTAAATTTAGTCTTGTCACGTGGCTTTAAGAATTGCAATTGGATCCCTTAATGGGGACTGTTTTTGGCTAAATTCTGATATTTGCCACTTGCAATAAGTTCTGTTACTGTTTTCCATTAGTAATCTAATTTTTAAAAGGCCTAAACTACATCAATGACACTTCAAGGAAGGGTATGAAAATGTAACAGATGCTGATGTTGGCACACGAAATTCTGAGCACCAGCTGGGTATTGGATCTGAAGGTGATGTTGGTCAATGATTGGGCTGTTAAGATGCTCATTATGGGTTTCAAGATGCTGATGATGGTTTATTGCACTTGGGAGTGATGTAGGAGATACTTATACACGTGCAGACTGGATTCCTGTGGGGAATGCTAAGGATCTCGTAGAGTTCAGTGTTAAAATCTGACCAAAATTTTGATTTACCATTTTTGAATTGTGTTTCATTATCCTGGTAACTTTGGTTTATAATGAGCTTTTATTTCATGTTGAGTTCTTTGTATATGCTTTTTCAAAATATTAAACTTGTACCTTTAATTGTCTTTCTTTATTGATGAATTGAGATTGATTGCCAGTTTGGTTTTTCTCACCCTTTCCTAAAACCAATCCTGTATCAGATTTGAAATTTAATGATATCGGCTTTTTCCCTGTATCTGCTGCGGCACTGGCTATGTGTAAATGAAATTACCAGCAAGATTTCTTACAGATCATCTTGCTTTCCTTACGTTTTTTTGTGTGAAATCTTAATGATCTTAATCCAGACATCAATCCCTAAATCTGAATAAATTGTACATTCTGTTCATTTTCGGGTAGCTCACAACTTGTACTGTATTTAACAATGCTACCGAAAGTGGCTCAAAGTTACTTGCTATTATTAAAAGAATATACTGAATGAAATTTGGGCAACAATAAAATGTTATGCAAAACTCCAGTAATTACTGTAATTAGCCCACTTGGTAAAATCTATTTAAGTAGTGATTGCACACAGCAGTTTGTAACTTCAGGAAAATTTGGATATGTTCATTTAGGACATCATGTGCATTGGTCTCTTCTATTGTAGCAATAATCATGCAATCTTCAAAGCAAAACCAGTGTGCCATGATGTGTGTATTTCTAGGATGGACTGCCTGGAGGAAAAAAGGTTGCATTTTAAAGCAGGTAAATATTCTGAATTGGTGAACTGGGGTTGCAAGAGACCCAAGAATAATGGTCAGCAAGCTGCAAGATGTGTAAACTGCATATGGAAAGTTGGAAGGCCTTTAACATTTCCAAGTTGCCTTGTGATGTATTTATTTATAAACTGTCCATTTATTAGCACAATATTCCATATAATGGTGTGCAAGTGGCAACTTTAAACAGATGGGAGTCAGTCACCACTTTTTATCCCTTTGCATTTGTTTTACAATATCAATTGATAATGACATTGTATGTATCTTCATTAGATTGATAAATTGTGGTGCATTCACTTGGATTTTAGTGTGGTGGTTGTGCTTGCATACTACACTTCGATCATGGACTCTCGCAGTTGTCAGGACCACAATGTGTCATTTGAATCTGTAACACTTACAAAATAGAAAAATATTGAAAGGCATGGTAATTTCACTCAAGCCTAACCTGACAGTTTCTGTAACTCTTGAGTAGCTCTAGTGAAATAGTTTGGAAATTCTAGCTTTAAGGTATCTGTACGAAACAAAGTTGTCATGAAGCATAGTGATTAATTCTAGTCTTAAAATGTAGCATGTAAGTATGTATTTTTCCTACTCAACATTAAAATGGTACATTTTAATTTTCTTCTGTCTTATTACTATGTTTTTGGTATTTTGCATCCATTCATTCAGATTTAATCAGACTCTTCGGTAGGTGTGTGGAGGATATTGCCTTCACTTCTTCTGCTGAGAATGTATAAATGAATAAAGTTGCCCGTATTATTAGAGTGCTGTTGAAGATGCTTCAGTGTCAACCGAGTGCATCCATTTGTTTTTCTAGCCTCACATTTTCTCCTCCCTTCCATGTCAAAATGATAGCTCAAGAAAAAAAATTCTTTGGAACTGCTGGCTTGGTTGAGCCAGAATCTTTGAAGAGTCGGTCTTTGAAAAATGTCCGGGTTGAGACCAGTTATCTGGATTTGTCTATTTAATATCTACTCCCCATTCTATAATATGACGGGTGGTAGGGGAAATGCAGTCATGGTCAATGTTAATGAATATCTGGATGGCTGGTGTCTACAGCATCTCGGATGTAATGGTAGTGGACATTTAACAGAATGAAGCTGCTGAGGTTCGTGACCAGAATAATCAATTATGCATTTCCCTCAATAGATGTAACCTGACTGGAGTTCTTCCAGCACTACTTGTTGCTGCAGATTAGTTTCAACAGTCTGTCTGCAATTTTTCCAATGTTGGGTATATGGTAGTTTTTCTGTACTGGTAGATCTATAATGTAGCTATATTACTTGTACTAATTAGACTAGAGATGCAGTATGTCTTCGGCACTGACTAGAATGTTGTCTACTCCCATAGACTTAAACCTCGACTCTCTTGATGTTGTGGAGTTAATTGATTTGGCTGTGGACTAGAAATTTGGGGCAAAGCAGTTGGATCATTGTAACACGCACAACATGCTGGAGGAACTCTGCAGGTCAGGCAGCATCCGTGGAAATGAAGTCAGTGTTTTGGGCTGACCTGCTGAGTTCCTCCAGCATGTTGTGCGTGTTGCTTTGACCCCAGCATCTGCAGAGTATTTTGTGTTTGAGATGGATCATTATGTTATCCAGGCTGAACATGATTGTGAAGATTTAATCTATAGCATTTATTTGCTGGGACCCGCCATCATTCTCAATGGGGAAAGTTCATGGAACTGGTTCCTTTTAAAATGTTCTCCACTACTATTTGCATCCTAGATGCTAAAACTGCAGCCACCTCAATGTTCATTAGCCCTTGCAATGACTGAGTTCAAATATTTTTCTTGAGCCATATTTACATGGTGAGTAGATGTCAAATTGATGAATCCAATTACATTAGGAGCCCAAAATTAGACCAGAACACTGGTATTTTGGCAAGCAGGGCACCATTTACTATAGAATCTGCATTTGAGGTAGCTACATTTATCTCAACGTTTTCTACCTTTTTAAAGAAAAATAATCTCCATTATTTGCTTTGGCCTTGTTTAAATCCTCAACCAGCTGTTGGCTCTTTCTGGGTTGATCCTTCCTCCCCACCCCATAGTACACAGCAGCAGAGTTAGGATTGAATCAGTGTTTGAAGCTAAGGCAGCAGTTCTACTTGGTTCTTCAATAAATATTTCTAAATCTTGTTTCTAGTCCTTGGGAACTGGAACAGTAGAGTCCACTAGTGAAATAAAGAGTACCATTTAATTACTTTTCTCCAGTTTATCGGTGGATAAATATGAAGTTCTATTTCCTCTCCCATAGTATTTTGTATTATTGCAAACAACAAGACTTCAGGATTTCCTCCAGTGAATCATATGCAGTATTGTGCCTAAGTGACATGTAGATATTGATAGATTTAACAGGAGGGTCTTCCCCCTTCCTTTCCAGTCCTGAGGAAGGATCGTGGTCCAGAACATCAACTGTTTTTTCATTTCCATAGATGCTGCCTGATCTGCTGAGTTCCTCCAGCATTTTGTCTTTTGCAGGAGGGTGACAGATTTAGACGCAAGTATTGTGCACAACCCCAGAAGGTTAGTTGAAATCAATACCATACTGCTTAAATTGATGTACAAATAGTTTCTTGCATCTGATTTATAAATGTCCTTTCCAACATGTAATTGGGCACAACTTTCCCTCAATACTGTCTATTGGGTCTGGCCGTAGCTCTAGCCTGCCCACAAGCCCTTAGTTACCTGGGTTCAATAAAGCCACAAAGACAGCTGGAAATTGTTTCCTCTGCTCCAGTCACAACCTGGTATGTTTCCAAGGGTTTAGTGTAAAATGCCTGATTGCAGGCATACTTGTTGCTGAGAAGTTAAAGGATTGACAAAGGTTCCAAACTGCTTACAGTTTGGCTTTTCTTTCCCTGGTGCAATGGAGGAAGTGATAAGCTACCAACTCCATTGGCAGGAGCAGCTTGCATTTCTTCCATTTTTTTTGAACCCTGATATGTAGAATTTCTGTGCTCTTTAACCTTGTACCTTGCACCCTATTTCCATTTTTGGTATGATATCCTTGCCACATTTGGCACACCACGGGTGCCAAGCCCCAATCATCAGTTCTTTAGAACTTACCAATGTGGCTAGCCTGATTGCTGTGATGCAGCTCAGTTTTCAGATGTGTGCAAAATAAAAGCATCCTGTTCAAACCATAAGCAGCTTGCAGGCAAGACTGCACATGCAGATCTCGAATTACGCTTGGAACTTTAACAAGTGCAACAAAGTTGATGCAAAGTGCAGCCAACCCTAGCCACGTCTAAACAAGTGCTAGGTCCCCAACATCAGGATGAACCAACAAGCCTGAATCTGCAACTTAGTCATGCATTAAATGTTCACTCTTAGAAGTGCTCTTGAAGCTATTTCATGTCATTTTGGGGAAAAATAAACTGGACTTATTTTAACAAAATATTTAAAAATGTAGCCTAAGTAATGTAGTGTAAGGATACTTAAGCTATAATTAAAACTGAGCATTTGGGCATATGGAAAATGCTAGAACCTCAGATGGTAACTTCCATCTCCAGTTGGATCCCACCACCAGGCACATCTTCTCCCTCCACTTTCCACAGGGATGGCTCTCTAAGACTCCCTTGTCTGCTCATCAGTTACTGCCAATCCCCTTTCAGGCACTTAACCCTGTAACTGTGCTAAGTGTTAGATACACCTCCCTCTCTTCCTCATCACCAAGCAGTCCTTTCAGGAGGCAGCACTTTGCATGTGTATCTATCAATGTCACTAATTGCATCCAGTACTCTCAGTATGTTCTTCTCTGCATTGGTGAAACCCGGGGTGGATCGGGGATGGCTACGTGCGGCACTTTTGCTACAGCCACCTCAGTGGCCAGCCATTCTAATTCCATTTCCTATTCCCACACTGACATGTCTGTCCACTGCCTTCTCTACTGCCACGTTGAGGATTGGTATGCAGATTGAAAGACCAACACCTCACATTCCATCTTGGCTATCTCCAGGCTGACAGCATCACCATATAGTTCTGTAACTTGCAGTAACCAATCCCCTCTTTCCACCTCTTGTTTTCTCTTATCCCATGGGTACCTTTATACCCTTGCTCTTTCCCCTCTGCCACCACATGACCAGCCATAATCACCTTTCTCCTTTTGGTTCCCCACCTTTTCTTTATTCTATAGTCATCTTCTGCTATTGGATTTCCACTTCCTACATCCCTTTGCCTTTTCCTCTCAGCTTCTCACTTTTTTTTCCTCTTGACCTAGATTCTCTTACCATCTGCCAGCTTTGTTTCTCCCACCTTTATTCTGGCTCCTGCCCTTTAACTTTTAGTCCTGATGAAAGCTTGGCTCAAAATGTTAGCTGTTCATTTCACTCCAGAATGAATGTACCTTATCAGAATTATATAGGAACCAGACAACCAGTGGATAATCAAAGAGATGCAGGAGAGTAAAAGTGGTTCCTCAGAATAATTTCTATGGTGGGTTTGTCTTCAGAAGATTAAGCAAAATTGGCCACGATTTGAGAAGAATGCAGGATTCTGGTGAAGAATTCTTACATGGCTTGATAGATAGGGGTTGTGCTGTCTTTACGATGAGAACGTTACAGGGGTTAATAATTTCCTTGGATGGAACTCAACGTTAGTTCTCATCACAAAGTGTAGGATGTTTCTGGGGAGAAAATTCTTCATCCAAAAAGTTTTATCTTTGAAATAATCTACTCTCTGGAGATTTTAAACAATAGTTGCTAGTAGATTCAAACTTGAGCCTTTTGGTTTATTCAGTGGGATAGAGGGATGTGCAATTAATGCATATCAAGAATGTGGCACTGAAGTGAAAAATAGGCTATAACTTTACTGAGTGATAACAGGAAAGGCTGGTGATCTACCCTGATTACATTGAGTTAACCTTTGTGGGGTATTTTTCTGTATATGGTATCAGTATAATTCCAGAGCAAGTTGCTGTATTAGCAGAAGGCAAAATGATGTACACCTTGGCACTTGGTGGCGAATTCAGCCTGGGCCTCTGATTGCAGCAGGCATTTGTAGTATCTTTGGAGTAATGTAAACTTGTGTATTTTAAAAAAAAACATGACTGTTGGTGTTCAGTAAACAGATTTAAAAACTGCAGAACAGCTTAGGCAGTGGTTAGGAGTAGAAAACTGCATGAATAACTGACATTTTTTTTAATTGCATGTGGGATAAGGTAGCCTTTCTACCCCATTGAAAATGGGTCAGATTCTTTGAAGAAGAGCATGGTGTTCTGGCTGATATTTCTTCCCAGTCATCTTGTATGGAGACAAGTTGTTTCATTTGTAACATTGTAACAGTAATAATAATTTGGAATAGCTTCAGTAGTTGTAAAGACTTTCTGGGGACCTTGCACATAATGCTTGGTTTTGGTCTCAAAGCTCTTGCCTATCCATTACCAACTCCAACTAGTATCCCCATAGCTCTCAAAAAAAAATACTAATCGCTTAATATCACGAAAAGGTTGGGAAAACACTTCTACATTGAGACTGATTTTTATAAAAGGAAATTGCTTTTGCATTTAACATGACACAGCATCAAGTTCAAATTGTACATCTGAAAGCAAGTTTTCTAGGAAAATGGTGTTAAGCAATAGTTTTTTTCCCATGACAAAGATAATGGAGGTATTAGAAGCTAACATTTTAATATATATTGCTGGTTCTTTAACTGGCTGCTGGCGGGATCAGATTTCCTCTTTAGCTATCTAAGCTAGTTATTCTCTTCTGTGCTCCTATCAAACTTGGTTTTAACCTCTTTTGCTTCAGACAGCATGTCCCCAGTGTCTCTTGTTTAATCTTATAGCAAAAGTTTTGCTATCTAGTTTTCATTTAACCAAAGCACTCAAAATGGCAAAACTGCTTTATCCTTCACTTTACTGAAAATTTCCAAATCCATCTGTATACATATTCACTATTCTTCTCTTCCCCCCTCCCCCCCCCCCATCTGACATGGCTTCATGGGGGGGTGTGGATAAAAATGGAAGTGTGCTTCTACGTGACCAGAAATTGGAGCTAAAACCAGTGAAAGGTGAAAATAAGAATACCCTGATGAAGGAGTTCAAATTGTACCCTGCTTTAAAAGCTCATGGCTTTAATGGAGTTTTTGCTGTTGCCGCTGTGGATATGAGCAAGGCTCTCACAATTAGCTATCTTCTTCAAAACTGAAAGTAGCCCTTGAACAAGGTTTCGTGCAAGTGGTTTATTTGAAATGTTCATAAATTGCAACAATTTTTAGATCTGTGCTATTCAAAGGTGAAAATTTATCATTTCCATTTCATGAAGATAAATAATGGGACCAGGAAGTTATTGGATGATCAGGTCTCTTGTTTCCAGCTTTGGTGATGATATCCAAAAGAATTTTGTGGCATGGGGGGGTGGGGGAGGTGGAAGGAAACAAAAATCTTGATCAAGTTCTTTTCATGTTAGAGCATGGTTTGTTCCTCAAACAAATCGACCATCAATGGTATTGTCCTCCAGAGTTATGTTTGCAGGTCCGGATGAGGAAACCCCAATAAGGTTGTAAGAAAAGTGAGGATTATCTTGCTGACCTTGGAAATGCCAATGTAACAGGCACCAAGTACTGGTAAAATACAGAAGTACCTTCCAAGGGCATTGTATATCTACTACTAGTGGAATAATAAACTTGATACCCGGATGGACAGGGAAATGTTCTTGTATTGGTTTTATCATGTTCGTTGTGCCATTAATGGATGTTGGTGCTATTAGTAAGTATTTGAGGGAAGGAATAAGAATCAATTTCTTGTTCTCTATGTAAACACCCTTTAGCATTGGACATTGTATTTGAGAAGGTTTCCATAATTGCCTCCCAATTGATGTAACTTGGTTGAAGAAATTATCCAAATAAGAAAAAGGTCCAGGGAAGGAATCCATTGGGAAGTTGCTGAACTATGTAGGTCTATTTATTTATTTTTAAATGCTATCAAAGATCAATTTAACATGTCTCTGGAATTCTGTAGGAAGTTGAAATTTGAGGAGGACTTGAAGTCATATTGTCCATTATATTGGAGAATACTTTACTCCTGAAGAAAAGTTTAAAGGTTTCAAATGAAACCAATTAGTGAAAAGTATGATGTTTTCAAGCACACTGAAGCCCAAGCTAACTCATTGAAGTTGGAGGAAAAAATTGGAAAAATCTGAATACAAACTCTGATGCTGAAGTCACTTAAGGTGTTTTGGGAGGGTTGTTTATCAGTTAATGTTATTTCTGAGCAAGCCATGGCATCAATTGAAGATTGTGGAACACAATGTCAAATTTAACCAGCCAAGCATATCCCAGGCAAATGCTGGATTTTTTTTTCTTTTACTGTTACTTAATGTTTTTTTATATATACTATTTGTAATTTAGTTTTCATTATGTATTGTAATGTGCTGCTGCAAAACAACAAATTTCATGACTTGTGTTAGTTTTATTAAACCTAATTCATCACATTGAGAATTTTAATTCTGTTCCACTGTAAAAGCGTATCGTTTACAGCAAATTTATGAAAAGGCAGCTTAGTCAGACATGAGAAAACTTGCTGTATTTCTCCATTATGTATCATATTCCATGTCAACATCAACTGCTCACATTGTTCATGTCTAGAAGCAAGGTGCAAACATTATCAAGCACTGTAATGTAGTAATAAGTGGAAAATTTATATAACTCTAGCAATAAGTTAATTGAAAGTTGATTTTAAGTTTCTGCAGTACCGACACCCTACTTTACTGACATTGTAGCTCATTTAGTACTGTATAATACTGTATTTCCTGTCCCTTCTATAGCCTTGGGTATTCATGATTAACTGGCAATGATTAAAACTCTATGGAATTCACTTTTACTGTGGATGTAATCCCTCATTCATTTTTCACTAAACTCTTTCTCCAGGATCTTCTCATTGTAGAACATAGAATAGTACAGTACAGGAATGAGTCCTTGCAACCACAACGTCTACTCCAAACAATCTCTTCTTCCTGTATGTGATCTACAGTTGCATGCAAAAGTTTGGGCACCCCTGGTCAAAATTTCTGTTACTGTGAATAGTTAAGTGAGTAGAAGATGAACTGATCTCCAGAAGTCATAAAGTTAAAGATGAACTATCCTTTTCAACATTTTAAGCAAGATTAGTGTATTTGTTTTGTACAGTTTTAGAGTGGGGGGGGGGGGGGAAGGAAAGGAGCACTATGCAAAAGTTCGGGCACCCCATAAGATTTGAGCTGTCGGATAACTTTTATCTTAATTAGCTTGTTGGGGCTATGGCTTGTTCACAGTCGTCATTAGGAAAGGCCAGGTGATTCAATTTCAAAGCTTTATGAATACCCTGACTCAAACCTTGTCCCAACAATCAGAGCCATGGGCTTCTCTAGCAGCTACCTAGCACTCTGAAAATTAAAATAAATGATGCCCACAAAGCAGGAGAAGGCTACAAGAAGATGGCAAAGTGTTTTCAGGTAGCAGTTTCCTCAGTTCCTAATATAATTAAGAACTGGCAGTTAATAGGAATGGTTGAGGTCTGGAAGACCAAGAAAACTTACAGAGAGGACTGTTCGCAGGATTGCTAGAAAGGCAAATCAAAACCCCTGTTTGACTGCAAAAGACCTTCAGGAAGATTTAGCAGACTCTGGAGTGGTGGTGCACTGTTCTACTACGTAGCGACACTTGCACAAATATGACCTTCATGGAAGAGTCATCAGAAGAAAACCTTTCCTGCATCCTCCCCACAACTTACAGCGTCAGAGGTTTGCAAAGGCCCATCTAAACAAGCCTGATGCATTTTTGAAACAAGTCCTGTGAACTTCTTGGCCTCAATGAACAAAGGTATGTTTGGAGGAAAAAAGGTGCAGAATTTCATGAAAAGAACACCTCTCTAACTGTTAAGTACAGGGGTGGATCAATCATGTTGCAGCCAGTGGCACGGGGAACATTTCACTGGTAGAGGGAAGAATGAATTCAATTAAATACCAGCAAGTTTTGGAAGCAAACATCACACCGTCTTTTTATAAAAAGCTGAAGATGAAAAGAGGATGGCTTCTGCAACGGTATAATGATCCTAAACACACCTCAAAATCCACAATGGACTACCTTAAGAGGCGCAAGCTGAAAGTTTTGTCATGGCTCTCACAGTCTCCTGACCTAAACATCATCGAAAATCTGTGGATAGACCTCAAAAGAGCAATGCATGCAGGACCGTCCAAGAATCTCACAGAACTAGAAGCCTTTTGCAAGGAAGAATGGGTGAAAATCTCCCAAACAAGAATTGAAAGACACTCAGCTGGCTACAGAAAGTGTTTACAAGCTGTGATACTTGCCCAAGGGGGGGGGGGGGGGTTATTACTAAGTACTGACTATGCAGGGTGCCTATACTTTTGCTTTGGGCCCTTTTCCTTTTTTGTCATTTTGAAACTGTAAAAGGGAAATAACAAAAGTAATCTTAAAATATTAAAGGAATGTCATCTTTAACTTTATGCCTTTTGGAAATCAGGTCATCTTTTACACACTTAGCTATTCACAACAACAGAAATGTTGACCAAACTTTTGCATGCCACTTCTGGTGTGAAGAAGCCTGAGGGTTATCTCATAGAGGTTTATAGAATCATGAATAGCATAGATACTAGAAGGTTTATAGTCTTCCCAGGGCAATGACATTCAAAACTTGAGGGCATGGGTTCAAGTTGAGGGGAAGGAGTTTAAAGGAAACCTAAGAGGCATGTTTCTGACTCAGAATGTGCATAACTGCAATAACTTGCCAGATGAGGTAGTAGAGTCCGGTTATAATAACATTGCTTTAAGAAAAAAGCCACTTGGACGGGTACATGGATAAGAAATGTTAGTGGGATATCAGCTAAATACTGACCAAAGGAGTAGCTCAGAAAGACAACTTGATCAACATGGATGAGGAGAGCCTGTTTCCATGTTGTATACTCCTGACTGAAATGTGCTATCGCCATCGATATGCTTACACATGTTGAGAAGGATATTTATGGAGAGATACAGGCCCACTGAGCTGCACCGCCCAGCTACCCATTGATTTAAACTTGGCCTAATCAAAGGATAATTTACAATAACCAATTAACCTACAAATGATGCAACTTTGGACCATGGGAGGAAACCAAAGCCTCAGAGGAATCCCATATGTGTACCTGGTAAGAATATGCAAATTTTCTTGGAGGTTGCCAGAATTGAACTGAACTTCTGACGTCCCCAGCTGTGATAGCATCTCACTAACTGCTATGCTAAGGGTATTTGAGGGTCAAGAAAACATCTGGCACCAAACGCAGTTTTCAACAACACAGCTGTTATCCCTGCCTCCTATATATTTCTGAGACGTGGGCAGTGGATACCTGAAGAAACGTCAATCATTCATGAGTTGGTGCGCAAAATGGAATGTGTTTATGGGGTGTGATTACTGGAAAGAAACATTCAAGGGTATTTGAGGGAAAAAAAGCATCACCCCCTATTTAAGTCTTCAGATCACAATTCTTACAAGTCATAATGGAGCATTAATGTGCAATCAGAATTGGGTGTATTATCATTGATGTTAATCATGAAGTTTGTTTTGTGGCAGTAGTACAAAGCAGGCATAACAAATTAGGGATCATATTGAGAATCTTGTGTCAGTGCATCAAGGGCCCGCAGAGCTTTAGTGACAGAAGGAGTGCATCACCTTGCAAACTACACACCTGTCTCTTCAGGAATCTCCCACTCCATCTGAGGAAGAATCTGGTTCTCATGTCAGCCTCGCTAGCTACTGCAGACTCCACAAAACTGGATCGGAAACAAGTCATCAGAGCAACTGCCTGAGGTGATTTGCATTGGAAACTAGTGTATCTAGTCCTCTATGTCTGCTTGGTGTCTTTTCATGCCATTGAAACTTCAGATTTTGTTGTCACTGGCCAGTTATGTCTGTCTACAGGATCCAGAGTTCAGGGACGTTGAAAGAAAGAACCTTTAACAACCTTGGCACCTCAAAATGTTTTGAAATTGTGACGTGGTGTCACTAGGCAGAATAGAGGCCAGTTAAAGTATCCCAGATTGAGATAAGTCAACACCGTTAGTTGTAGGCAAACTTTACTGAGAACGTCATAACATCAAGCCATGCAAAATGTAGATAATGCCGTTCACCATTTTTAATTGGTGAAAATGCATTGGACAAAGTATCCACTAGATGTCAGTAGATACTGGGGTATTGAACACACTCCCACACCAGTGATTTAGTGCTCTGACTCCTTGCTTGTGGTTTGGTGATCTAATTCAACTTTAGTTCCCTGAAGTGCTCTGGCCCCATCTCCTAAAAATTCATTAGTTGTTAATATGACTTGATACAGACAATGAGTTATTGTCTTATTTCTTTCATCCCATCATCCAATTATTTATAACGCTGTCACCTGTTACATTAACTTGGCTGCTCTACAGATTCAGTGATTCCACCCCCGCCCCTCACTACAGAAGATTAGAACTAAAAGATTAAAGTGTTTTTCTCTGCCGAACTAAAAATGGGACCCCACTTTATTGGCAGTTAATCTCCCATCAGTCTCAGATGCAGGATTCCATTTACCCTGCATCTTCTGCCTGGCTCAACCCATTCCAGTAAAATTAACATGAGTCATTAAACATAAGAATTAGTAAACTACCTTTCACAAATCCTACATTACTCAAAGCACTTAACACCTGTCACCAAAAGTACTAGTAGGTATAATGTGTGAAATCTTGTTCCATTTGGTGGAAAAAAATAAGGAATGTATTGGATCTTGTGCAAAAGGATAATAATGTCATTTCCATTTTTTGTTCAAGTAGCTTGTATTCAATTTTTTTTTGAATACTAGAGAAATTCAGTTGCATTCAAAACTTTCAACAGTTTTGACAGTTGGGTAAATCAAGTTGCCTCTCTGGTTCCCATTAAATTTTTCCCCTTTCATCCTTACTGTTCTATGTTGTATGAGTAAAATATACTATTTATGATCTTAAACACTTTAAGATCATCCCTTTAGTTTCTTCAATGAATAAACTCTCACCAGCTTAACCTCTTTCAATAATCCCAGTTCCAATAGTCCCAGCACCATCTTCATGCATTTCATCTGATTTTTTTCCTCCAGTTTAGTGGCATCTTTCCAACATATTTGTTTCTATCAACTACCAATATTCCTTTCTCTTCTTCCTTGAGTTTTTATGGCAGTTGGCATCCACACTGTTGCATTACTGCCATCTTCAGGATTTACTGTCCCTCATTGTCCATTCACTTGACTGCATTCCTCTTTCTCTGCGTCAACACCACTGTGTTGTTTATTGAGTGTGGGCCAATGACTAAAAAGACATTAAGAATTTTCTCACCTGGATGTATTCAGTCTCTCTCCCAACATTGGTATGTCATTTCTTCTTTCCCCATCTTCTCTACAATGCAACAAACATGTTTTCACACTACTTCATCTCTGAGCAGCCATTGACATGAACACTCTTTTGCTCTGTTTACAGATGCTGTCTAACTTGCAGAATGGCTGCAGCATTTTCTGTTTTTTATTTTGGGGTTCTGGCATCTGCAGTTTTTTGGTTGTTGCTTTTAATCATTGGCCGATCTATAAAGTGAAATGTTCACATTGTGGTTGCTGCACTAGATGAGGGGGGGATCTCATTGAAATCTGAATGCTGAAAACCCTGAGTTGAATGATTGTGGAGAAGATGTTTCCATTAGTGGGAGAGTTTAGAAGTTGAGGCATAGTCTCAGAATAAAGGGGTACACCTTTAGAACTGAGATATGGCAGAATTTATTCTGCCAGTGGGTTAAAATCTGGAATTTGGGCCATAGTTGGCTGTGGAGGTCAAGTCATAAGGTATATTTTAAGGCAGAAATTGAAAGGTTCTTGATTGTAAGGGCATTAGGGGTTGTGGGGAGAAGGCAGGAAAATAGGATAGAAAAAATATCAGCCATGATAGAATGGCGGATCAGACAGTGGGTTGAATGGCCGAATTATGCTCCTATATTTTATGGGTCTTGTATGTCAGGTAATAGTAAACTCTTCTGCTGAATGGATTGAGAAATTATTGCAACAGTTGTATGGAGAACAAGTTTACAAATTGTATGAATTTCAAATGTAGCGCACTTGTGCTTTGGTAAAATACTTATTGTTAACAAAAGCTAAACATGTTCTTAATAATATTGAAGATACCACCTGGAGATTTCCCTGCTGTTGGAAAAAATGCCACAGAGAATGATTAAACTTATGAAAAGATTGTGACTTGGCCTAGGCACAGCCCATTTGTAAGCTTAATTACATTTTCATGGCTTTCTTTCAAGGAAAGAGCAGTGTTCTGGTGTTCTCTATCTCTCATCCAAGACTTAATCAGACCAATTAACTGATCTTTTATGCATTTACTATTAATTGGACTTTGCTGCATTCCAAATGGCTGTCATGTTTATCTGCCAAACAATAACAGCTGCGGTTTGGAAAATACTGAGAATTTGCTACATATTTTTCTTCATCTTTTTCTTTCTTCTTTCCTGGTAGCTCTTCAATCTTGTATGATTTTAAAATCCAGGCATTGACTAATCTTGCATAAATCATGGTTCTTAATTTCTTGGGAGAGGGAGCATGGTCCTAGGAGAATCACTCCAACCCCATTTCTCTCCTCCAGAAAACAGTGTTACCTGCTGAGTTAAATGACCCCAAAACATTACCAGATATCCTCTGCCTTAAAGTGCATGTGCTTCAAGTATGATCTTAGGATACTGAATGTTTCAACCCTGGAGGGGGCTGACAGCCCAAACTACTGCAGTCACCATCCAGTATATGTGTGGGAATGCTATATTTTTTTCATTTGAATCAATGTGAAACAGTCAAGAGCAGAAATCTTGGTTGATTTATTCATTATAGTTTACTTAGTTTTCCTGTTCTAAATAAGATGCTGATCAGTAATGTACAGTATTGGTTGTTATGGTTTTTTGTACAAGCAGCACTTATTAGCATTCTCCAATTATGTGCTTACTGATACCCAGCTACATTTCATCCAGACCATTTAGCTCCAGATCTCAACACAGTTTTGACTAGTCCCAAGCGAAGGTGAGAGTGGCCTGGCAGAAATTGACAGAGGGCATTGCAGACACCAAAGAGACCTGGTAAAACCTGAGATCAAAGGGAAAATATGCTTGAGGTTGGAGATATACCTGACCCAAATGTAGGTGTTTGTTGGATTACAGACCTAACTGCTGGACTTTCTCAGAGGATTCTTCCAGGCCTAGCAATCCTTGGCTGTTTTATCAATTACCTCCATGGTAGGGTCAGATGTGAGAATGTTTGGTGGTTATTGGTCAATTTACAATTCACTTTGTATGCAGGTCCTAGACAACAGCTGCTGGGTCAGGTAAGTAACAAGTAACATTTACGCTACAAGTGTTAGCCAGTGATCTTCCATGAAAGGAAGTCTAACTACTCACCTTTGTTACATAATAGCAATAATGTCACCAAGTCCCCCACTTTCAACATCCTACCACTATCATTAGCCAGAACTCAAATGGACCAACTACACAAATACCATGCTGACGAGAGCAGGGCAGAGGGTCTGTACGTTTCTAACGCTCTGACTAGGCGCAAGTTGGGTATGTGATGGATTACTACCCTTTTACCTGAATGAGAGGAGCTTCAACACCACGCAGAAGATCGTCAGCCTGCCCATGATCTAAAGCGTGCACTGCTTTCTACAGTGTGTAGAGATTACAGAATGTATGGTGTTTAGTCCCAAATCCATGATTATCCACCACCAAGAATGACATACAGCAGATGCAAGTGAATACCACATCCTATGGCTTTCCTTCCAAATTGCACAAGATCATGACTTGGAAATACTTAGCTGTATCTTCATCATTTGGCCTGTAGGAATACCTTCACTTGAATGTTGAGATTGATATACCTTTGGGCATTGAGATAATCAAGAGATAATGTGATTGGAGCAGGTAAAAGACCTTATTGAATGGCATCTGTTTCTAATGTTACAAACTATAATAGTTCAAGAACCTGATTCACCACTACCTTTTCAAGCTGATAATGATGTGCCATAAATACTGGCCTTGCCAGTGAAACTCGTATTCCAAAAAAAAAAAATCGATTAAAAATACAGGTCATTAAGGCTTGATTCCACATTTAGCTATAGGCACCAGTAGTGGGGCGATTGGGGGGTTGAGGGACTGGAGCCAAGGCAGAGATTCACTGAAGTAATTCAACAGGACATTTGTTGAGCTTCATGGTGAGGCTGGGCTGAGGGTCAGCGTCATGCACCCCTCGCATATTGGCATTTCAGTCCCTGCTTCATACCCCACTGCTTGGCATTAATTAGCCTTTGCCACTTAAAGAAACTATTCCAAAGAAAAGTTTAAGAGACTTCAGAAATAAACACCCTTGAGCCTAACAACTCATTCCAACCATATCCTCCCAATGATCTCATCATGAAACACTTTTTAAACAAAGAAAAATAGGAAGAAAGTCGGCGTGAATTTAGTCTGACTGGACACTGCCATATTAAGCACTTAAGAATTTTTAGGAACAGGAAAAGATTCTGTGATTCACACTTAAATCCTTGTGGATAAATTACCCATCCCTTCCTGTTGCTTAGTTCCTTGTTTGTCTATAAACTCATCTAAAGTGAAGTTTGCAGTGTTGCCATTGATGATTTCCCCTTGATTTCATGGGTTGGTGAATGAGTATGACGTGTAACTGGAATTCTGATCTATTGCTCCCTTTATGTGCATCTTGAGCTCACTGACTAGTTTCTCATTGTTTCTTGAACCTATTAATATCCCAGACTCAGTATTTTAAAGTATCTATGACCTTTTGAGAGAAGTACTGCTCTGAATTCTCCACCAATTGCCTCAGTTAGTGCCTCCTAGTGTCTGAACCCTTTCACTCACTCACAGGTGGCCATGTTTTTGTTTTCTGCTAAGTGTCTGGTAGAGCCTGCTAGAATTTCAGTTTCTTTACCTGCAACTGCTGTACATATCATGAACATATCAATTTGGCAACTTCAATATTTACTCGTTTTCAAAGTAAAATTATAGAATCCTAATGGACTGTAGGACAACATTCAGGCCATCAAATTAAATTTATTATCTAAGTATGTATACCATATACACAATTCATTTCCTTGTAGGCACCTACAAGAAAGCAAAGAAATGCAACCGAATAAAGCCAAAGAGCAATAAATATCCAATGCATAAAAGAGGACAAATCATGCAAATAATAAAAGTGAACAAACAACTCTGAGATAATGAGTTGCAGAATCCCTGAAAATGAGTCCACAGGCTGCAGAGTCAGTTCAGCACTGAGGCGATGGCTGTAGGCCCACAATTGCTGAACCTGGTGGCATGCGACCCAGACCCCCTGTATCTTCCACCCGATGGTGGTAGGGAGAAGAGAGAGAAGTGGGTCCAACACAAGCAGATGAGACAGGCACTGATGGGGGATCTTGGCTGATGAGGCGTGGGGCTGAACACAGATTTGCTTTCTGCACTCAGGTCAAGCTTAAGCTTGTCAAAAAATCACATGGTTGCACTGCCCTGCTCATCCCCATAGTCCAGCAAATTATTTTTCCTTGAGTGTCTATCCAGTTTGCACTTGAAAACATGATTTAATCCTTCACATTTACTCTGAACTGAATCCGGTGTTGAATTCCTATCTGGCGCTCATGGTGCGGCCTCCTGTATGTCAGCGAATTGAGCACCGACACTCTGCCCACCAGCGGGATCTCCCTGTAGTCACCCATTTCAATTCCACTTCAATTCCCATTCCGACATGTGAATCCTGCTCTACTGCCACGATGAGGCCACACTAGGGTTGGAAGAGTATTGGTACAACTTGTCTTCCGCCTGAGTAGCCTCCAACCTGATGGCATGAACATCAATTTCTCGAACCTCTTATTATTTGGCCCTGCCCCCGTCACCATTTCTCATTCCCATTATCTTCCCTTGCCTTATCTCCCTACCTGCCCATCATCTCCCTCTGGTGCTCTTCCCCTTTCTTTCTCTTCCTTGGCCTACAATCCTCTTTTATCACAATCAGATTCCCCTTCCTCCAATCCTTTATTTCTTTCCCAAATCAAATTCCCAGCTCTTCACCCCATCTCACCTCCCGGTTTCATCTATCACCTGCTACCTTGTACCACTTCCTCTCTACCCCCAACTTTCTTATGCTGACTTATCCCGTTCCTTTCCAGTCCTGATGAAGGGTCTTGGGCTGAAATGTAGACTGCTTACTCTTTTCCGTAGATGCTGCCTGGCCTTCTGAGTTCCTCCAGCATTCTGTTGCCTTGGATCTCCAGTATCTGCAGATTTTCCCTTGTTTGCATTCCTGCTATTTGTGTTTTCTTCAAGAACCAATGTGAGGTTAGATCAATAAAATTCATCTAGAGATTCTAAAATTGCACAACCCCTACAACAGCATGTGATGAGTCACCAGTGTGATTAAATGCAAACGATTGCTGGAATTGATGATGTTACACATTGTGTAAGTGAACTGCTGGAGTCACTTTGAACAGAGATGCCTAAGATTTGGTCTGCCCACTCTCCCTCCTCCCCTGCTCTCTCTCCCGCCCCGCACTACAGCACAACCCCCTCACTACCCCACCATCACTCTGCCCTCTCTCCTTTGCAGTCTTAATGCTCTATAAAGTAGTCCTATGCACAGAGCCACACACTCGTGGCTCTGTGCATCACAGTGGCTGGTATAAGCTGTGGCCTCACAGTTCCAGTGACCAGGGTTTGATCCTGGCCTCTGGTGCTGTTTGTGTGAAGCTTGCATTTTCCTCCTGTGACTATTTGCATTTTGTCCCATAATCTCAAACGTGTGTTATAGCTGGCAGTCTAAATTGGCCCTAGTGTATAGCTGAGTTGTAGAGTCTGGGCAAGGGGATGAAAATAAAATGAACACAGTACAGGATTAGTGTAAAACTGATGTTTACTCATTGGTGCATGACACAAGTACAAGCTTCGTAAGACACCTTGCATTTGCGGTGCTGTATAAAATTTAACCCGTTGAATTGTTCCAATGATGATTCTGCTGTAGAACTGAGTACAAAAGGCTAAAATGAACTAGATTGAAATGTTCCACTGCACACCCAATTTCCCCTCCTCCTGTTCATGTCAAATACTCCTCAACCTTCACTAGTAAGAAGGTCAACATTTGGGTGAAGAGCTGGGGACCAGAGCAAACTTGAAACAGTGTACGAGTCCATGGATCAAGAAGAGGAGAGCAACCTCGGGCCAAAGATACATCAACATTGGCACCATTCCACCACCTTCATCTATTAAGTGTTTTCAATAAGCATGTACCACTATTTACTTTGGACTAAACTAAGAAATGATAAACAACTTTTTGTTATAGAGAAACTGGACTGAGTACAGACGAGCAGCATAAAATGCAATTTTTCTCTTGGTAATAAATATTTCAGGTATATATTTATGTGGATTCTTCTAAAGCTGTGTGTGCTATTTTCAGCGCATTTGTTGGTCAAGAAAAAACACCTTTTATCTTTCAACCTAAACTTGAAAGGATGAAGTTATTGCTTGATGTCTACTGAAAGTAATAAAAATGTCTCACTTGTTTGTTAAGAAAAGTTGTTATTGCTTATTTTGGCCCTAAAATCTAATAAATGGAGGAATTTATTAAGTGAAAATAGTACTTTTCCTGTCATGATGGCTCAGACTTTGAAGAGCTGATAGGAAACAGACTATCTTTTCTGGCATGTTAGCAAAGCCTAACATTTAGGCCAAGTCAGGCGAGCAATGCCTTTTGCAAGGTCTTTTCCTGTACTGAAAACAGAACTCCTTTGATATCTTCTTCATCAGCTTCAGCTAACAGGTAGAGTTTTTCATGCAGCTCATAACTTCTACACTTTGTTAGCTTACAAATGACATAAACTGAACAGAGGGAGACCATTTGTCCCACTGGACCTTTGCCAGCTTCTATAAGGATTCAATTGGACCCATTTCTCTAACCTTTTATTAAGCTTCTGCAAAATTTTGTTTATCCTTCTTGAATGTGAATGTTAAATTTGTGTGTGCTACCTCGTTAGGTTGTATGTTCCAGATCACATCACAGAGTGAGTCCCGTGTTTAGTAAGTACTAAATGGAGGAGATGCTGCCTTCATCTGTATCTCCTCCATTTCCCAAACATCTGAGCTCTTTCCATCTTCCCACTACCTTAATAGTCCTTATCTACCATCCTATCAACCTCCACATCAAGTACATTATATTCCACAACTTCTGCCATCTCCATAAACTTATCTTTATCTCTCCCCTCCCACTTATGTTATCCACAGGGATTGCTCCTTCCATGATTCCCTTGTCCATTCGTCCCTCCCCACTAATCTCCCTCCAGGCACTTATCCCTGCAAGCGGCCGAAGTGTTACACCTGCCCATGCACCACCTCCCTCACCTCCATTCAGGGCCCAAACAGTCCTTCCAGACGAGCCAACACTTCACCTGTGAATCAGCTGGTGTCATCCACTGTGTCCGGTGCTCCCGATGTGGGTCTTCTCCAAATTGGTGGGGCCCACCCATCATAAATTAGGCGTCTGCTTTGCTGAGCACCTCCACAACATCTACCACAAGCGGGACTTCCCAGTGGCCAAGCACTTTAATTCTGATTCAGATTCCCATTCCCGTTCCAATGTGTTTGTCCTTGGCCTGTTCTTGTGCCATGACGAGGTCACTCTCAGGGTGGAGGAGCAACACCTGATATTTTGTCTGGGTACCCTCCAACCTGGTGGCATAAATATAGATTTCTCCTTCTGGTAAATAAACTCACCCTTTCCCCCCACCATTTCTGAACTTTTACTCCTTCTCACTTGCCTATAACTTCCCCCTGGGTCCTCTCCTCCTCCTCTTTCTCCTATGGTTCATTCTCCTCTCCTATCAGATTATTTCTTCTCCTGCCCTTGACCTTTCCCACCTACCTGGCTTCACCTATCACATTCCAGCTGGGCTCTTACCCTCCCTTTTTTATTCTGGCATCTTTCTCCTTCCTTAGTTGTGAAGAAGGTCTTGGCCCTAAACTTTGACTGTTCATTCTTTTCATGGATACTGCCTTGCAATAATTCCTCCAGCATTTTGTGTGTATTGCTTTGGATTTCCAGCATTTGTTTATGTAAGTCTTCTGTCATTGGAAGAAGATTTTCCATTCTTTCTCTTTCATGACTTTGAATGTCCCCCAACCATGAGTATGCCGTGGAGAACTGCC
Organism: Hypanus sabinus; assembly: GCF_030144855.1. Classification (NCBI taxonomy): domain Eukaryota; kingdom Metazoa; phylum Chordata; class Chondrichthyes; order Myliobatiformes; family Dasyatidae; genus Hypanus; species Hypanus sabinus. Next base: position 16,512,346 of record NC_082732.1, read on the forward strand.
TTGCTGCTCCACTTCCCCTTGTCAAAAGTCACAAGTGCTGTAGGTCTTGTTACTCCCTCTCCATTTTCTTCCCGTTCCACTCACCACTTCAGTGTTCCATTCCAGAGAGAAAGCTTCACCGTCACCTCAGTGATCTGGTCACTGCTCTCTTGCTGTTTGGTCTGGTCCATTCAGTGCTGTTCTGCCTCTTAATGTTTCCTCCCTGTTCCAGTCTGTTCACCACACCTATAATGGCCTGTTCCGTCTCATTGGAGCTGAATTGGCAAGCAACTGACCAGTAGCCATGCATTGTTAATTGTTTTAAAGTGATGGGTAAGCACTAATAGCGGAAACTCACATTTCCCTGCCATAGTCCTGTCTCAACTATGAAGCAACAATCATCAGTATTGTACCAACATTACAGTGATGTGTACCAATCAATTTTGAATGACTCATACCCCCTGTTGTGTTCCTCTGTAGTCATTAGTACAGTGCCAACGTTGTATAGATGTATGACAACCCATATTCAATCCTGATCTACTGTAATACTGTAGATTTAGACAGTACTGTTTCTTGGCATTATATTTTGACACAGTAGGCATCAAGACTATGTTCTAAAGTGACCTTTTTCTACCCAACTATTGCTTTGTCCCCAGTGCTATACAGAGACAGACCTGCACCCTGCAGCGCTGAAATTGTTTCAGAACAATCTTTTCCCCCATCCTCCAATACTCTACCCCGGATTCAATGACAAGCCTTTTATCCAGTTATATCAAGAAGCTGTACTTAACATAGTGTACTACAGCAACAGGCCAGTACCCACCAATACTGTACCGCAGTGGATCAGTGCACCCTGTATTGTTTTCCCATTTTTATATAGTAGACAGTAATGTCCCTCTGTGTTATAACAGAGACAAATTGGACCAACAATGGTCCAGGCAGTTTCTATACAGTGACTGACCTTTTACCCACAATGGCACTAGACATATTTAGTGATAGAACTGCACCCATAAATGCTGTACTCCAGTGTCATACAGTGACAGAGTCTTTGTAATTGCATCTGTATGTTGGATCCATGAAAACTCTTCATCAATGTTGACACCCAAGAACTCGAAACTGCTCACCCTCCATGAGGACTGGTATGTGTTCCCTCGACTTCCCCTTCTGCATGACACGGTACCTGCTTTGTTTTTTCTTCCTTTGCTTTGTCCTCAGTTATCACCTCCCATTTACTCCTCCTCCAAGATCAGCCACAGTGACCAAGATGTCACTGGCACTCATTTGGTACCACTGTTGAACGTATTGCGGTATCTCTTGGGCTCCATTCCCTTTGTTCTCACCACCCTTGCTCCATGACTGCAACTTAAAAGCAGATTTGTGGTCTAAATTAGCTTAGTTCTGATGTAAACTCATTGACCTCAAATTCAAAAGTTTGAAGTGCATCTGTTATCAAAGTATGTAACATCATACAACCTTGAGATCCTTTTCCTAACAAGCAGCCACAAAACAAAGAAACCCAAAAGAACACATTAAAAAAATCTGAAACACCCAATGTGCAGAGAGGAAAAAAAAACAAATCAAAAACAGCCCAGGCAAGCAATAAACACAATTAAATGGCGTTCTCAACTGGTCCGCAAAGAGAATCTGTCCACAGAACCTTAATTCAGCGCAGAGTAGAGCACTGAGCTGAACCAGCCCATCCCTTGCCTCAGGCCCCGACCTTTACAATCTGTCCTGATCTTAAGTCGATCAAACATTGGGTCTTTCTTACTCTTGCTCTCGGTGGCAGACCTACTGCCTCACCTCGCTTCAGTTCTGCCTCATCAAATTCCAAAAGGAAGTTGTAGGCGATTGTTTGAGATGATCATTTACCAGCAGAAGAGGGATTAATAATGTATTTAGTTTTCTTTGTTTCAGTGCCCAGCAGGCAGAAGTCACTGAGATTCACCGGCACCATCTTAAACCGGAACTTGAAGCAGAACTCTATTCCTCTCTCCAGAGGTGCTGCCGACCTCGCTGAATATGTTCAGCGTTTTTTTATATTTTATTTTGGGTAACAGAGGATTGGCATATTTTTAACTTGGAATGCTAACTTCAGGATTGAATCCTTTGTACAACTGATAGGTTTCCCAGTCGTGGATCAGGTGATACTGCCTTTGCTTCAGGATTTGGCATAAAGTCCAAATCACAGCACCTTCCTGGGTCCAGATGTAAAGAAAATCTGTTGCCTAATAGGCATTCCCCTGTTCATTTCCAAATCCCTTTTTAAGTATCCATTTCCGTTCTATGAAGGATGCTTGTGATACATCTAATCAGTGAACCTCAGGTTCAAGTAGGTAACTTAGCCTTTCTTTAAATGGTGCTTACTGGTCTGTGTAGACTTGATTGGCTGAATAGCCTGCTTCCATGCACTATCACTCTTAAAGTCTAATTGTAAGTGCAATCACTTTGCTATTTTGAGCTTATCACATATTTTAACATATAATCATTAGTATTACTGAGTGTATATTCTGGTACATGTCTTTATAAAGGTCTGTCACATGGTACCTTGAGGAATTATGCTATGAAGCTCTTGTTCTCATTTCTATCCTCTAATTCTCTTCCAGAACCTTCCATCTATCACAACAATTCTCTGTTTAGTTACACCTACTTTGGTCATGTTGTCTGTCATTGTTTTTCCTCATCAGACAGGCTCATAAAGCTTTATGTTCTCGAAGGAGATGAATGAGAATGGACCTTCTAGATGAGTATGGAAGTTCAAAGTTTATTATCAAAGTACACACAGTATATGTCACCATATACAACCACCAAATTCATTTTCTTGTGGGCATACTCAGTAAATCCATAATAATAATAACCATAACAGAATCAATGAGAGATCGTGCCAGCTTGGGTGTTTAACCAGTGTGGAAAAGACAACAAACAACACAAATACAAATAGAAGCAAATAGCAATAATAATAAATAAATAAATATGCAGTACATATCTAGACCATGAAATGAAGAGACCTTGAAAGTGAGTCCATAGGTTGAAGAACATTTCAACGATGCGGTGAAGTTACTATCTTTGGTTCAAGAGCCTGGTGCTTGAGGGATAATAACTATTCCCGAACCTGGTGGTGTGATTCTTGAGGCTCCTGTACCACCTCCCTGATGGCAACAGCAAGAAGAAAGCATGTCCTTGGTGGTGCGGTCCCCTGAAGATGGATGCTGCTTTCCTGCAACAACGGTTCATATAGATGTGTTCAATGGAGGGGAGGGCTTTGCCCGTGATATACTGGGCTGAATCCACTAGGTTTTGTAGGATATTCCGGTGAAGAGCATTGGTGTTTCCATACAAGGCTGTGATGTAGCTGGACAATATGCTCCCCACTACACATCTTTTGAAGTTTGTTAAAGTTTTAGATGTCATGCCAAACCCTTGCAAACCTCTAAGGAAGTAGAGGCACTGCAATGCTTTCTTTGTAATTGCATTTATGTGCTGGGCCCAGGACAGGTCCTCTGAAATAATAACACGGAGGAATTTAAAGTTGTGTTCCTCTCCACCTCCGATGCTCCAATGAGGATGGCTCATGGAGTTCTGGTTTCTTCCTCCTGAAGTCGATAATCTGATCCTTGGTCTTGCTAACATTGAAGAAGAGGTTCTTGCTATTGCACCACCCAGCCAGATTTTCAGTCCCCCTCCTATATGCTGATTCGTTACCACTCTTGATCTGGTCTCCGACAATGGTGTCATTAGCAAACTCGAATATGGCATCAGAGCTGTGCTTAGCCACACACTTAAGTATCAAGCGAGTCAAGCAGGGTGCTAAGCACCCAGTCATTTGGTGCACCTGCACCGATGGAGGTTGCGTAGGAGATGTTGTTGCCAATCCCAACTGACTGGGGTCTGCAAGAGAGGAAATCAAAGATCCAATTGCACACTAGGCACTGTTTCAGTACACCTACTGGTGGGATAGATGGCACACATACCAATCGGTGGAAGGGAAGTTGTGACCAAGACGAGGAAACACTGCTGCCCTGTCATGCCAGCAGTCGTTCTTCAGATAGATGGAGCCAAGGAGAGTGGTTGTGGGGGATAAAGAGAAAGAAGGAGGTAATCATCAAATCTGTTAACGTCTTTGTTCTTTCCCTTGAATTTGAGATGATTTCATCCTGGTGTTCTCACCTCAGTTCACTCTGCCTTCTACTCTTTTAAACTCTGCTATTGTCCTTCAGTGGACTGGCTCTTCACTGATTGTTTTGTTAACAGAAATAGAGCAATAGCTTGGAGATCCGAGCCTGCAAATAAAGTGCTGGAGGAAGTCAGCAGATAAGGCAGTATCTGTGAAGGGAAATGGTCAGTTACCATTTAGGGTCATTTAATGGCTACTGTAAGAGCTGACACAGTTTTATTTTAACAGCTTATTCAAAAAATAGAATTGCTGACAGTGCAAAACCCTTCCTATGCTGACCTCTCTGAGAATGGTGCTTGTGCTTCGATTTGTGTGCTTGTAGCCGGAGCAGAAATCAAGCTGGCAAGCTTCTGACTCAGAATGGAATGCCCACCATAAATGTTAAACTAAGTGGCCTGTACAGGACATCCCTGGGAGAGGAACAGGTTCCTTCAGCTGATTTTGTACATGGAATACATGGAAGTCACTGGATATGGTAACCGTTCGTCCAGTATTGTGATGGATGACATCAAAACCATATAAGACTGATAATAAAGACAAGCTACTGAAAGCAGAGAGAAAGAGAGAGAGAAAGGAAATTCATTCTACTGGTGTTAGGAACAAATATATGTATGTACATTGGATGTCTGAATTTAATATTTTGTGTGCTTTTTCACACGGGCATCCATAAACTGGGAATTTGTAACTAGCAGACAATGTTTTGTTATTTAGCATATCTGTTCTCATTTTAAACATCTGTTGTCACCAAAGCCTCCCTTACCTCCCCTGTAGCCAGGGGATTGAAAAATAATGGCAATTTCCTCTTTGCTTCGTGATATATTTGATCTGGTCCCTCTTCCCTCCCACACTCTCATGAGCCGTTCAACAATCGGCCCTTTAGAACTCCGTGAAGTTCCACTTTTGTTCATTTCAATATTTCACAATTTTCCCCTTTAACCACAACATTACCAACATCCTCTCTTTGGTGAAGGCAGCCAAAAAATGTTCATTAAGATCCTTACTCACATCCTCTGTCTCCACACATTGTCCCTAACTGGCCCTCCTCTCCCCTTGCATATCCTCCTGTTTTTTCTCATCTTTCTTTATTTACAAAATGTCTGGATTTTCGCTGATTTTGCGTACCACTGCATTTTTTTCATAACTGTTCCACTTTCCCTCCCTGAAAAGTTCTAAAACATTTATTGAAACAACAGACCTATCCTGCATTTTAAGCACATGGCACATACAGTAGAATGATGTTTCAAAAAACTTTTGGAGCTTCCAATCCTAATTCCAAGTATGATCTAAATAAACAATACAAATCCCACATTATCTGGATTGGATATTTCTAGAATTTTTTTCAAGTACTGACCTTATGAATTTTGGGCTCTTGAAAATGTTAGCTTTTATGAAACATTCCTAGAATAATCAATATACTTAAAAGAGATTGATCCTGTTTATGCATTTCCCTATTTCAACTTCATCACTAAAATCAGTTAAAATGAAACAAGTAAAAATGTTCTAATTAACTGGCAGGTATGATAATCATTGACAGGGAGTATTCACTCTAAGAATTGCCTTTTTCTTGTACTTTTGTTTCTGTACCACTATTGTCTCTTGTCAGCTTTCCACTGGTGGCAGTAATGCAAATCCAGTAAACAGATGCCAAATGCTATACCTCCTAGGCTAGGGATGGTGAACCCTTTTGAGGATGGGTGCCCAAATTGGTGATAATCTACAAAATCATCCTTAGGCATGCCGTGGTAATTTTGGGCAGAGATTATTGTTAATTAAAGAATAATTTGGAACCTTAGGGAAAAATGATGAGTCCTGTTGCTTATTCATCTGTTTTCATTGTTTTGCTCTTAGTAAAAGATAACAGAGAATGATTGAGATAAATGGAGCATTTTAGAAAACGTGCGCAAAAATGATTAATAGTAATCTTTTAAAAAGACATTTGAAAAATAAAATTATTTCTAAACAGTATTGTTATTATACCTCATATATAACATAAGAAATGTGAACATGAACTTTGGTGCATATTCATAAAAGATAAAGGAATGGAAGATAAACGCCCGTTACTCTTAGTGAGACTTTTGTTCCTGCACTGACGATGACAAGTATTTTGTTTTATATATCTGATTGTATTTGGTTACTTTGACAGCGATGCACTGAGCTCTGATTTCATCAGTCGGTTTACTCCTACTGTCCAAATACTGATGTGTACAGCAGCTCTGCAAATATTTCAAAATGTACCATCCAACATCACATGTTCTCGCAACCATCTGGCTGGCGCAAGGCCGGCATGGGACGTTTCCTGTGAAGACATTTCACCGTACTCTGGTTCTAAAAAATAATTTCTTGGTTCATTTAGCAGTATTAGTAATCTTTATGTATCTTTTTATTATGGGTGGGGTTTAAAGCATTGCGAGGAGGCACTGCTTGCCAACAAAATCTTTGCATGTGCCACCCTGGGCACACATGCCATAGCTTCTAAGACCTAGGCATTGAAGAAGATGCCATTTTTCCTCATCCAATCATGTGCCAGCTTAACATCATAGGAACAAATACGATTACAGTACCAAAGGAGGGCATTCAGACCATCACAGATGTGCCAGTTAAGAACAAACCCACCTTACAGCAATTGGTCTTTGGCCCTGTAGGTCATGCCTCTTGAGTATACATGCAAGTTCCATTTCATAAGTTATGAGGGTTCTGCATCTATCAGCCTATCTGTGAGTTCTGGACCCACCACCTTCTAGATCAGAGGTTCCCAGCCATTGTTCTTTTCACGGAGACTTACCGTTATATTTTTCTCACAAATTTTTGACTGCCCAGCAAAGGGAAACATGCTATTCCTGTGTTCTTGATTTTGGTCGCTTATAATTTTATATACCTCAGTTTGGTCTCCCCCTTAGCCTCCTGTGTCCAAAAGAAAGCAAATCTGGTTTATCCAGTCCTTCCTCGTGGTTAAATTTCTCCAGTGCTGGCAACGTCCCTTCTGTGACCTGACTAGTGTAGCTATAACCTTCCTGTAATGCAGTGACTAGAACTGTCCAAGGGACTCTAGTTAATGCTGTATGCATTCATATCATAATTATTACATGCACAAAATATGGTCTTTTATTTCCTCCACACTAGTCAGTTACAGTGCTTATAAAAAGTATTCACCCTCCTTAGAAGTTTCCATGTTTGATTATTTTACAACATTGAATCACAATGAATTTGTCTTTTTTGACATAGATCAACAGAAAAAAATTCTTTCATGTCAAAGTGAAAACAGATCTCTAAGAGGTGATCTAAATTAATTCCATTTATAAAATGCAAAATAATTGATAGCGTAAGCATCTACCCCCCCCCCTTTAATATGACACACAAAAATCATCACTGGTGCAGCATTTGGTTTTAGAAGTAACATAATTAGTTAAATGGAGATCTGTTTTTGGAGACCTGTGTGAAGTCAAGGTGTTTCAACTGATAGCATTAAAAATGCACCTGTATCTGGAAGGTCCAACTGCAGGTCAGTCAGTATCCTGGCAAAAACTACACCATGAAGACAAAAGAACACTCCAAGCAACTCTGCGAAAAGGTTATTGAAAAGCACAAGTCAGGAGATGGATACAAGAAAATTTCCAAATTGCTAAATATCCCTTGTTCCCAGGTAAATCAAACATCAAGAAGTGGGAAGAATATGGCACAGCTGTAAGTCTTCCTGGAGCAGGCTGCCTTCAAAAACTGAGTGAGCGTGCAAGAAGGGAACTGGTGAGGGAGCCCACCAAGAGACATATGACAGCTTTGGAGGAGTTGTAAGCTTCAGTGGCTGAAATGGGAGAGACCACACATACAACAACTGTTGCCCAGGTGTTTTACCAGTTGCATCCTTATGGGAGAGTGGCAAAGAGAAAGCCCCTGTTAAATAAAACTCACATGAAATCTCAGCTAGAGTTTGTCAGAAAGCACGTGGGAGACTTTGAAGTCATCTGGAAGAAGTTTCTATGGTCTGATGAAACCAAAATTGAGATCTTTGGCCATCAGACTAAACCCTATGTTTGGCGTAAGCAACCGTGACACACGGTGGTGACTGCATCGAGCTGCGGGGATGCTTCACTGCAGCAGGCTCTGGAAGGCCTGTGAAAGTAAAGAGTAAAATGAATGCAGCAAAATACAGGGAAATCCTGGAGGAAAACCTGATGCAGTCTGCAAGAGAACTGCGATTTGGGAGAAGATTTGTTTTCCAGTAAGACAATGATCCCAAGCATAAAGCCAAAGCTACATGGGAATGGCTTAAGAATGACAAAGGTAATGTCCTGGAGTGACCAAGTCAGAGTCCAGAACTCAATCCAATTGAAAATTTGTGGCTGAACTTGAAAAGGGCTATTCTCTCATGATCCCCATGCAATATGACAGACCTTGAGCAGTCTTGTAAAGAAAAATGGGGAAAAATTGCAATGTCCAGATGTGCAAAGCTGATAGAGACCTATCCACACAGACTTAAGGCTGTAATTGCTGCCAAAGGTGCATCTACTAAATACTGACTTGAAGGGGGTGAATACATATACACTCAATTATTTAGTGTTTTATATTTGTAATTAATTTAGATCACTTTGTAGAGATCTGTTTTCATTTTGACACTGAAGAGTCTTTTCTGTTGATCTGTGTTAAAAAAAAGCCAAATTAAGTCCACTGTGATGCAGTGATGTAAGACAATAAAACATGAAAACTTCAAAGGGGGAGGGTGAATACCTTTATAGGCACTATACTATTTCCTTCATCTGTTGCACCTCCCAAAGCTTTATCTCTCTCTGTAAATCCCAGTTTGCCACTTTCCTGCTCAGTTGACAAACCCATCTGCATCTTTCTCCAGTCTAACTCTTTGCTCTTCATTCTCAATAATTCAGTTTCTATCATCTTTATCATCGCATTCAAATTATACATACTAAAAGAAAAGCAAGGAAGTGTGATGAGAGCTCTGTGCAACCCCACTAGTAATAGCCTACTTGTCACTTGTCAATCAATACCCTTTGTTTCCTGCCACCAAACCAGTTTTGGATCCAATCTGTCACCCTGCCTTGGACCTCATGGGTTTTGACTTTTTTGACTAGTTTTTCATTTGGACTTTATTAAACCCTTCCTAAAATCTACGTGGATTCCACTTAATGCACTGCACTCATTAATATTATATTTACTTTTGGGAAAAAAACAAATCAAGTTAGTTAGACAAGACCTCCTTTAACAAATCAATTCTGATTGTCTCCATTGAATCGTTCTAATGAAGGTTTATACCATCCTTTTGAATTTGCTTTTCACCATAGATTAAGTCATTAGCCTGAAATTTCTGGTCTCCGTTTTAAATAACAATACAAACAGTAGATGTCCTTAATTTCTCTGGCACCATTTGTGTAGCTGGGAAGGAATGGAAAATTAGAGTAAATGCCTTTCCAATGTCATTGAACGGCCTAGGATAAATTTCAACTTGACCCAGTGATTTATCCACTTTCAAAATTGCTAAACCCCACTCAAATTTCCTCTCTCAGTGATAATTCTGTCTAGTATTTCACACTCACCATCCCCAAACACAATATCAGAATCATCTACTTCTTTTGTGAAGATAGCTGCAAAATGCCCGGATCCACATCATTTATCTCACCAAATGAACTGTTTGGTCCCTTTCAGATCCTACTCCTTCCTTTATTATCCATTTCCTCCTCATATGCTCACAAACATCTTTGGAATTCTTTACATTTTTCTTGCCAATGCTTCTCTTCATTTTCTCTTTGTTTTTTTAAGCTTTCCTTTCAAATTCACTCTTTTGCTTCCTAAGCTTCTATTGGCTTTCTGCTGGTCTATCCTCCCTTTGCTTTTAGTTATGTTAGTCTCTTTCTACCTGTAGCAGTTCCAACCCTTTTCTTGGTGGGGACATCTTTACCTTAGCTCCCTTAAACCTTCTTGAATGCCTCCCATTGCTATTTCCGTTGAATCACTTCTTAGCAAAATTGGTCTTGCCCTAATTTAGAACCTTTAGCCCTAATTTATTTATTGTAATTTTCCATAATTATGTTACATCTAACTGAATGATTATCATAATCAGGATTAATATCCCTGGCATCCACACCGGACGCTGAAAAGAGTTGTCCTAGCTTTGAACCCTGCTGGCTCCTTGAAAGCTTTCCATCTCTGTTGCGTTGAGCATTGAGTTAGCAACTCGGCCTCATAAAAAACAGACAAATTGCTAAAGAAATGGCAAGGTTGCTGCCCGATGCATCACAAAGTACAGAAAGAAGCAAAGTTAAATTAAATAAGGAGTACAAAAACAGAATAAAATGTAGTGATGTGGTGTTCATGGGTTCAATGTCTATTCAGAAATCTGATTCCAAAAGGGAAGAAGCTGTTCCTGAATCATTAAGTGTGTTCCTTCAAGCTCCTGTACCTCCTCCGTCATGGTAGCAATGAGTAGAGGGCATGTCCTGGGTGATGGGAGTCTTTAACATGCTGCCTTTTTGAGGTATTTCTCCTTGAAGATATCCTGGATGCTTGGCAAGCTATTGCCCATGATGGAGCTGACTGAGTTCTTATTACCACCCAGTGCCCCCCTCCCCCATACTAGACTGTGATGCAACTGATTAGAATATTTTTCACAATACCTCTGCAGAAATTTCCGATGTATTGTGGGAAATCTGAATGAAATACAGCTGTTGTCATGCCTTCTTTATAACTGCATTGATATATTGGGCCCAGGATAGATCCTCAGAGATGTTGACACCTAAGAAATTATAATTCTACTTTTGATCCCTCTATGAGGACAGGTGTGTGTTCCCATCTTACCCTTTCTGAAGTTCATAATCAAATTTTTGGTTTTACTGACATTGAATACAAGGTTGTTGCTGTGACACCACTCAACTAACTGATATATCTCACTCCTGTTCACCACCTCGTCACCATCTGAAATTCCGCCAACAATAGTTGTGCTGTCAGAAAATTTGTAGATGACATTTGAGCTATAAAAACTCCTCTTCCAATGATATTCCTACCAAGTGTCCAGTATCATGCTTAAAGCCAAATCCAGCATTGTCATTTCTTCTTGTTGACCTGGCTACATATTGGCTAAAAATCTTGTCCAGAATGCAAGTTAGGGGTTCTGTACTGTCTACAACATTGGTATTATTATTAAGGTGAACAAAAATCTCTCTATTACTTCACTAGTCTTTTTGCATTTGACAAAAATTTGTGATTCCTGCTCCTTAGACATTTTGGTGATGTAACATACATTTCACCATTTTTCAGTCTCTTTAGTTCAATTCATATAGATAATTTTGATGATCTTTCATCATATCCATTCTAATTGATGTGTTTGTCTTCTTTTAACCAATTTTACCATCTCATTTATATATTGTGTCCGGTGCTCCTTTTATGGCCTCTTCTATATTGGTGAGACCCAACATGAATTGTGACACCCGACATGAATTGGTGGACCGCTTCATCGAGCACCTCCACTCCATCCGCCACAAGCAGATCCAGTGGCCAAACTTTTAATTCCTATTCCCATTCCCATTCCAACATGTTGGTCCATGGTCTCCTCTTGTGCCAAGATGAGGCCACCCTCAGGGTGGAGTAGCAACACGTTACATTCCGCCTGGGCGCTTTCCAACCTTCCGCTATATAAATGTGTCCTTCTGACTTCTTATTCTATTCCCCACTCTGAACTTTTACCTCTTCTCGCCTGCCTATCACTTCCTCTTTGGTCCCCTCCTCCTTCCCTTTCTCCTATGGTCTATTCCACTCACCTATCATATTCCTCCTTCTCCAGCATTTGACCTTTCCCACCCACCTGGCATCACCTATCATCTTTTAGCTATCCTCTTTCCCCCCCACCTCTTTATTCTGGTGTTTTCCTTCTTCCTTCTCAGCCCTGAAGAAGGGTTTCTGCCGAAACGTCAAAGGCTTATTCATTTCTGTTGATGCTGCCTCAGACTTTCTGCAGACTTCCTCATGTCTATCCTTTATTTATTGCCTTAACCTATCAATAATAAGGAACATTAAGATGCCATTTCTATATTTCAGATTTCCTTATGACATTATGACATTAGCCTGTCCAGGTCAATGCTGGCCCTGAGAAATTCCCTCAATCCCATTCACACAATCATTTTACTGCAGCTTATTCTCTCTCACATTCCCATTAACTTCATTCTGCTGTACAAAGGGGTAGCTTTTAGTCACCAATTTACCTACCAACTAACACATCTTTGAATATATGGAGGTAAATCTGGGTATCACAAGGAGAAGATGGAAACTTCCTTCATCTTTGAAGCAGATTTTGATATTACCTCAAAAGTCATGCCACCAGTCTATCTGCATCTTCACTACATGTCCCTTGTGTCATAAACCCTTTGCAGTTAGCTACACTGTATATGCTCAACCTTCTCTGATTCTCACTACCAACCATGTTTTACTGGGCCATAAGATGCAGGGGCAGAATTCGGCCACTCAGCCCATTGAGTCTGCTCCTCCATTTCCCTCACAGCCCCAGTCCCCTGTCGTCTCCCCATATCCCTTAATGTCCTGACTAGTCAAAAATCTATCAACCTCTTCTTTCAATATACCCAATGACTTCGCCTCCACAGCTGCCTGTGGCAATGAATTCCACAGATTTGCCACCCTCTGGCTAAAGACATTCTTCCTCATCTCCATTCTGAATGGATATCCCTCTATTCTGAGGCTGCGTTCTCAGCTCTTAGACTCCCCCACCATAGGAAACATCCTCTCCACATCCACTGTATCAAGACCTGTCAACATCAGATAGGTTTCAATGAGATCCCACCCCCCCCCCTTCATTCATTTGAATTACAGTGGGTACAGGCCCAGAGCTATCAAATGCTCCTCATATGATAAGCCTTTCAATTCTGGAATCAGAAGTGTAGAGTGATACATAGGGTACATTAAGTTAGTTAGTTAATTATTGCCCATTACACCACTGGCATTTAGGGCAGCAATAAAGGCCCTCCTCTTTGTCTGTCCTTGGCCACCTTCTCTGTGGTGTCCCAGGTGTGGTTCAGGCCTGGTGCCAAGTTGTCTTTGGACTCCTGCATTTCCTCTGCCCTTCAGGGGTCCAATGGCATGCTGTCTTGGTGATGGAGTTGGCCTGACTTCTCATCACGTGGCCAATCCATCTACAACGTTGCCTCATGATGATTGTGGCCATGTGCTCTTGACGATACTGAAGAAGTAGGCTGTGATTATTTGTAGAATGTAAATTGGCCCTTTGGCCCACAGAATCTGCACCGACTACCGAGGCTAGAGCTGCAAGATGGCGCTGTAGTCACACTTGCAAGCTGCTCCCTCTCAAAATGCTGGAGGAACTCAGCAGGCCAGGCAGCATCTAATGAAAAGAGTACAGTCGACGTTTTGGCCTGAAACATCAGTCAGGTTTCCAGCATCTGCAGATTTTCTTTTGTTTGAGCTGCTCCTCCTATTACGTCTATTGTAATCAACTTTCTCTTTTAGATCTATATTCTCCATCTCTTAGAATAATTCTGGAGCTGTTGTCTTTTATTCTGCGTTGTTATTGTTGAACCTTGTTTCACCACAGTCCACAGATCTCACCACAGATCTGAACGAACAGTATGCAAGACAAGCTTTCCACTGTATCTCAGTCCATGCGACAATAATAAACCAGTTCCAATTCCATTTCCAAAGCGCCCAGTCGGAGCAGTCCCACAGAAATCCCAGTTTATTCTCCTGACATTTTCCTGTAACTTCCTCAGATCCTACCCCACAGCCACGCCAAGTGCAATTAACCAACTTGCACATGTTTGGGATGTGGGAGGAAAGCGGTGTAAACTAAGGGAAATCCGTGCAGACTCCACACGGACAACACCCGAGGTTGGGATCGAACCCAGGTCACAGGAGCCATGAGGCAGAAGCACTACTTGCCGTGCCTCAATGCTGTCCGCGATATAGAGTCTGTCTCTGCTTCTCTGGCAGCTCTGCTGACTGAGAACGGCCAGTTCAGCACTGGCTTACCTGGAAGCACCAGTGTCATCACCACAGCCCGGGCACTGGTGTGTTTACCTCCCCAGCTAACGCGAATGCTTTTAACTTTCAAAGCACTTTACCAGCTCTGGACCAGAACGGGACAGGGTCAGAGGTCAGCGAGTTCAAGATTTTACGTTCTGCTTGTTTAAGTATAATTTTAGCAGTCACCTCGTGCCAGATGTCAAACCACAGGAAAGAAAACATTGCTGGAGCCCTGAGACACGTGTGGTCTAAATTAGTAACCGCACTGTGAGGCTGTGGTACTGCGCTCTGGATAAAATTTCCCTGTAACTGCACTTTGCCATTCTCCATTCTGCGGCCGTTAACAGAGCATCTCTTTCTGTGCTGGGTCTGGGAGATGTCGAGTGTGTTTGCAAACGCACGCCGGCCCTGAGCACGCTCTTAAGCAGAAACGGCCTCTTTTGTTATTCTTGGCAACTAACGTTGGACATTTCAACACATGCTACGGTTGTGTTTGGAATAAAAGGGCATGGATTTAGCTCAGCCCAGGCTGAAGCTGCTTCCAAGCAACTCCCTGACAGAAATCTGAACTCTGGTTACAGAAGCTTCTGTAATGTAACCTGATTTAACTTAGTATGTGCGTCTTCTATAAGCCACCATTTGCAGCGAACCTTTTGGATGGACGAGCTGCAGCATGTAAACAGATTGTCTAGTTTTAGCTCCAAAATGATTGCAGTGTGGCAGGTTGGCTGTACCTCTGCTCCTGGGATTTGCTGGTTGAGGTGGAAGGACCCATTACCTTCTGCCCTTCGTGTCTGGGCAGGAGCTAGACCTTGGGGAAGCCTCCCAGACCATGGCCACCTCTTCACTTATGCACTGGGGATTGAGTCATAGTCTAGTATGGAACCACCAATGCCCAAGAACGGAAAACCCACAAAAAGTAGTCAATACAGCTCAGTCCGGCACAGGAAAATGCTCTCCCCACCGTTGAGCACATTGACAAGGGGCACCGTCACAAGAAAGCAGCCAGGACCCCCACCATGCAGGCCGTGGTCTCTTCTCACTGCCTCCACTGGGAAGAAGGTACAGGAGCCTGAGTCCCGCCCGACTAGGTTCAGTAAAGGCTCCAGAATCAGCATGGATAACTTCACTCACCTCAACACTGAACTGATTCCACACTCATGTTCTTAGTGTTATTCATTTATCTATTTATTTATTCTTTGTATTTTTGCATTTGCAGAGTTTATTTTCTTTTGCAGATTGGTTTTGGCGGTCTGTGTATAGTTTTTCATTAATTCTTTGTATTTCTTTGTTCTACTGTGAATGCCTGCAAGAAAATGAATCTTAGGGTAGTATATGGTGACAGACACATACTTCAATAATAAATAATACATTTGAACTTTGAGCTTTAAACTTTGAACTGTCATTGTTGGGTACCAGTCAGTGTTCTCACATTGAAGAAAACACAGGCAGCTAAAATTGTGCTTGATAAGGCATATTAAAGATGACTAAAGTTAAATCGGTCACTGATGGGAATTGATTATAATTGTATTTTCATATGGTTTATAATCAGGACGCTCCTAATCAATTATAATATCTTAATATATATTAGCAGGCTGTAACATCATTACAGTGAGCTGTTGGCCTCCCCTCTCACTGTGGCAGGAGTGATGTCATTCTCTCCCTTGTTAGTGAGAAAGAGGGCCTGTTGAGATGTCAAAGTGTTGGGATGGACTGTGGTTTTTGGGGGTTTGTTATTGCATGGTGGGTGGTGGAGGTGCTGGAACGAGTTGGGGAGGTGGAGGGTCGATGCTTTGCTGCCGCTTGCGTGCGGGAGCAGGGAGTGGGCTTAGGGGCTCTAATGTTTTTCCGTCATTCATTCTTCGATGTTTCTCTCTGTTTTGTGGATGTTTGTGAAGAGTAAGGATTTCAGGTTGTACACTGTATACATTTTCTGACATTAAATTGTACCATTGAACACAGGTAGTGAGTGTAAATGGTGAACAGTGTATAACGTTGTAGTTGCCCACGAGAGAGGTAAAGATCAGTTAACACCCATCAGAACAAAGGAAATCCTGACTCATGTCCAAACATTGCTTGCGAGGCTCAGGGAAAATCATTCATGGCAGCAAAGCTGGTAGCTGCTTCAGGAAGAAGAACCCAAGGCCTGTTTGTTTAGAGGAAGGAGAGGGTAAAGGTCACTTCCACTGGGCAGCAATAGGTGATTTGAGAATTCCCCTTCCCTGAGGCAGGTATTGCTAATTTGGTGTCACGTCTGGCCTTTGCATCCAACATTTACTCCCTTGGACACTTTCCTCATTACCTTTAGGAGCACGCAGATACTCGGACAGCTCTGCTCACCCAGGCCACTTCCAGAGGAAGTGTGAAATTGGGAGAATCTCCAAGACAAAACCTATGAACAAAAGATTTTTTGCAGCTATTTATCATCCAGCAGTGGTGCTGCACAGATTCAGAATAACGTTTTTTTTTGTTGCAATTTATGCACTTGGCTCATCAGAATAACAATGCTTCATTTGCAAGCTTTTTAAAATGTATCTACTTGCATGCATATTTGCTTTTACCTACAGATAAGCCATAGTGTTATACCACAATGCAAACAGGCCCTTTGACCTACTTTATCCTTGCCAACTTGTGTACCATTCTGAGCTAGTATTATTTGCTGACATTTGGCACACGCCTTCCCCCCAAACCTTAAATGTCCATTTCAGATCCACTGATAAATGTAGACGTATTCAAGCCCATCAGGACTTCTTGTGTCACTGCTCTTGAAGCATCCTCTGATCCATGCTTGTTGTCACATCTTGGCTTATGCTCTTGACCTCCCGTTGTACCAGAATCAACCTATTCTTACTCAAAGTTGTACTTGTTCCCAGTTCCACCACAGTGTTTCACACATTCAACAAGCCTTCTTTCCTTCTTGTTGAGTCAGTAGACTGCAGATATTAAAGTAATAGCTCTTGAATCCTTCAGACTGTTCTTCCCTTCAATTTCCTCCAGTCTCATCTCTCTCCCAGTATCACCCCTTCTTCTTTTTTCACCCCGCATTCTGATCCTGCATGATCAGCGAAAACCTCAGCTCTGCCCCCCACCCCCCCCCCCGCACCCAGACAGTATCAGTAGATTCTGAGCCTTTTGGTGATGAACTCTTACACCACCTTTGCCTTGGTGCCCATTCTTTTGGCCAGGCTTTTCTCCCACCTTCAGAATTCCCAAACCACCTGGACCTCTCCATTTCCCCCCATCCCATCTCTGGATTTTTTTTTTTCATTATTATACAGTGAAATGACCTGATTGTCTTTTTCACTGACCTGGGTCACTCGAACCCTGAACTTGGGACCACTCTGGCCACTGAAGACCAGCCCGGCATTGTCAGCAACTTACTGGAACGAGCAGTGCTGTTGTTGTTTGGAAACAGGACTTCTACCTTGCTGAGCCTTAACCCTATCATGCTGGCACCTCTTCCCCTGTCATCTTCTGGCCTCTGAGCCCTTCACCAAATGCTAGCCCATTCTTCCAGACTGTCACAAATCTCATTCCCTTCACAGTCTTCATCCTCATAGACCCCTAACCCCACAGAGTCCACTTCTACTCCCAAGATCCATAAGACTGTTCAGGTAGACATCATTTGATCCTATACCATTTCCATAGAACCCATACTTCCCTACCTTAACTCTATTCCTTGTCCAGGGGTAAAGTCTTTTCCATTTAACATCTTTGATACCTCCAATACCCTCAGCCACTTTGACAGTTTTCAGTTCCCAAGTGACTCAACGTGATATCTAATACCTCAACATTTCCCACCTGATGGTCCGAATGACTCTGCTTCTTCCTTGAGCGATGACCTGACATGTCCCCTTCTTCCACCACCCTCCTTTGTCTAGCTGAACACATTCTCACTTTGAATAACATTTCCTTTAACTCCACCCAACCTCCTCCAAACATAGCTGATGCAGTGGGAACCCACACTGATCTCAACCTATGTCTGGCTCCCTCAGAGATACATCAAATCCTCCTTATTTCAATTTCAGCTCAGTCTGCTCTTTTCATCATCAGGAAGCTAAGATCCTTTAATGCGTGAAGCAGGACGTTGGAGATCATCTACTGGGCTGTTGTGAGTGCAGTCTTCTATGCTGCACTATGTTGGGGAAGCACCTTCGGTGATGGTGATACAAGAAGACTAAATAATCTCAACAAAAAGGCTGGATCCGTCCTTGGCTACAACCCGGACTCTTTTGAGTCAGTGGTGGAGTGGAAGTCACTAAACAAACTGTTAACCATAATAGACAATCTATTTCATCCCCTTCATGACTTACTGAATAAGCAGCAGGGAACCTTTTCGAACAGACTCATTCAGCTCCACTGTCACAAGGATCATCACAGAAAATCTTTCCCAACAAATGCAATAAGCATATATAACTGTTCATCTCTGTGCAACACACTTCAGAGTACAATAGTCTCCGCTTTATTAGTTCATACATTATTGGTACATTATTAATGTGTATATTATTACATTGTTACTATTAGCTAAGTTTACACACTTCTAAGTGTGTTTTTAAATGTTACTGCCACTCAGGATCAATAAAGCACTTATTCCTGTTGTTTTTGTTAACAGAAGTTTTATCAATGTTGTGGCCAATTTCTGCTCTCATTTTTGCATAGTCAGTTTTTGATTTCGCCTTCCCTTAGTAGACCTCGTTTAACATCTCATGAACAAGACAGATAGCCAATATCCTATCGTAAGCCCACAGACATCTCCAGCTTCGTTGACTATATCTCATCCTTTCCTATTTCCTTTAGAACCACGTTCTATTCTTCCAATTTTCCCAGCTGTGTAGGCCTCCGTTAGTCTCGATATACCATGGATTTGCGCCTTGGCGCAAGCCTGGGCAAGGTTTTTTTTAATGGAACTTTGGCAGTTGCCCCTGCTGCAAGTCTCCCCTCTCCACGCCACCGATGTTGTCCAAGGGAAGGGTATTAGGACCCAAGCAGCTTGGCACCAGTGTCATCACAGAGCAATGTGTGATTAAGTGCCTTGCTCAAGGACACATGCAGCCTCAGCCAAGGCTCGAACTAGCGACCTTCAGATCACTAGACATACGCCTTAACCACTTGGCCACTTGCCAACATCTTGTGTACTCCAATGTTGACATTTCCACACCAGTGCTCTGAGGTGCCTTCCTTTGCCCTTAACCCTGTCTTCCCCTCTACCATAATCAATATGACTTTCAGACTTACCCTCTGCCTCCTTCTCTCACCCTGAGCAATGGTTTTCCCTTTAGCCTTCCTGCCTCCACATTCAACTAATCATCCTCTGTAACTTCAGTCATGATCAATAAGGTACCCACTAACACACACGCACACACACACACACACATCCCTCTCTGCTCCTCTTCCGGTGTTAAAAAGAGATGGTCCACTTCTTGATTCCCTCCTTTGCTGTTCTGTCTCCACCCTCCACACCCCACTCCCCTCTCACCTTCCCGTGCAGCACCTGCCCTTCTACCTCCAAAAACCTAAACCCCTGTTCAAGATGAGCAGTGATCAAGTTGTATTTCTTCCCGGTTAGTCGTCAGTGTTCTGCACCGGAGAACCCTAACACAGACTGGGGAGACCCTTTTAGATGAGCAGTTCCATTCAGTCCACAAGGGTGACTTTAAGCTTCCGCTTTGTCACTTTAATCCCCCATTACACCCCTTCTGACCTTTCTGCCCTTGGATTCCTTATTGACTTTAGAGCTCTCAACAATTACAGATATCCAGGCATTCCAACTTGTATCAGAACCATCTAGTTCTGAGGAAAGGTCACAATCTGTAGCTTCAACCCAGTTTTTTTTCCTTCACAGAAGGGTTTTTCCTTTTACTTCAGATGTCAAGCACCTGCTGAGTTCTGTATTTCACGGTTCAATCTTCATCTCTTCTCTCTCCTCTGTCCTCGGTCATCTCCTCTGATTTATATCTGATCCAGACTGATCCACTGCAATTAAACCAGGCTTCACTTCCCTCTGTCAACCTGTTCTCTTCACTTGGTTCAATCAGTTTTTATATCTGATCCAGACCAATGCCCTGCAGTTAATCCAGCCTTCACCACCCTCTACAACCTGCCCTCCACTTGGTTCAATCTTTCTTGGCCTCCACCCCGAAAAAGACATCCTCTTTGTTCTCTTTACCTCACCTTCACTCTGTAAATTAGAGTTATATGGTATAGTAACAGGCCTTTTGGCCTACTGTGCCAACCAATGGGGATACATCTTCATTAATACTAAAGTCTTCCAGAACTTAGCTCATTGCTTTCTATATCTAGATGATTGAAGAGCTTGTATAGACACTTCAGAAATGTTGTCACAGTTCTGCGTCTTTAGATCCTCTCTAAATCCTTGTCAACTATCTACAAGAATAATTTCCTATCTATATCCCTCATAATTTTATATACTTCAAACATAATTCCCTCATAACCTCTCTACACGAGGGAAAACAGACCCTGCACCTCCAGTGTCTCCTCACAACAGAAATATTCCATCAAAGGCAACATCCCATCCAGGTGACTCTGCTCTGCTAGCTCTCCAGGTTACCACATCCTTCCTATAGTGCAGTGATCAGAAATACACACAGTACTCCAGAAGAGGACTGACCAAGGTTTATAAAGTTTGAGCAGAAGCTCCCTTCTCTTGAACTTAATGGCCGGTCTAATGAAGGTCAGCATCTAAATGCCTTCTTAGCCATGGTACCAACCTGCACTGCCACCTTCAAGAATGTTTTTGGACATTTCCTATTTCTCTTATAAAGTTATTGACCTGAAATGTCAACTCTGCTTCTCTCTCCTCAGGTGCTGCCTGGCCTATCAGTATTACCAGCCTTTTCAGTCAAAATCTGGACTCACTTACACTGCATTCACCCCTGTCAATAACTGTGCCCTCAACTGTTCATTGCTCCGCTTACATGCAGACTGGTTTTGTAAGGGGCAGGTCATGCCTTATGAGCCTGATTGAATTTTTTGAGGACGTCACTAAACACATTGATGAAGGAAGAGCAGTAGATGTAGTGTTTATGGATTTCAGCAAGGCATTTGATAAGGTACCCCATGCAAGACTTATTGAGAAAGTAAGGAAGCATGGGATCCAAGGGGACATTGCTTTGTGGATCCAGAACTGGCTTGCCCACAGAAGGCAAAGAGTGGTTGTAGATGGGTCATATTCTGCATGGATGTTGGTGACCAGTGGTGTGCCTCAGGGATCTGTTCTGGAACGATTACTCTTCGTGATTTTTAAAATGACCTGGATGAGGAAGTGGAGGGATGGGTTCATAAGTTTGCTGAAGACACAAAGGTTGGAGGTGTTGTGGATAGAGTGGAGGGCTGTCAGAGGTTACAGCGGGACATTGATAGAATGCAAAACTGGGCTGAGAAGTGGCAGATGGAGTTCAACCCAGATAAATGTGAAGTGGTTCGTTTTGGTAGGTTAAATATGATGGCAGAATATAGTGTTAATGGTAAGACTTTTGGCAGTGTGGAGGATCAGAGGGATCTTGGGGTCCGAGTCCATAGGACACCCAAAGCAGCTGTGCAGGTTGACTCTGTGGTTAAGAAGGCATACGGTGTATTGGCCTTCATCAATCGTCGGATTGAGTTTAAGAGCCGAGAGGTAATGTTGCAGCTATATAGAACCCTGGTTAGACCCCGTTTGGAGTACTGTGCTCAATTCTAGTCGCCTCACTATAGGAAGGATGTGGAAGCCATAGAAAGGGTGCAGAGGAGATTTACAAGAATGTTGCCTGGATTGGGGAGCATGCCTTATGAGAATAGGTTGAGTGAACTCGGCCTTTTCTCCTTGGGGTGATGGAGGATGAGAGGTGACCTGATAGAGGTGTATAAGATGATGAGAGGCATTGATCGTGTGGATAGTCAGAGGCAGTTTCCCAGGGCTGAAATGGCTGCCACAAGAGGACACAGGTTTCAGGTGCTGGGGAGTAGGTACAGAGGAGATGTCAGGAGTAAGTTTTTTACTCAGAGTGGTGAGTGTGTGGAATGGGCTGCCGGCAAAGGTGGAGGAGGCAGATACGATAAGGTCTTTTCAGAGATATTTAGATAGGTACATGGAGCTTAGAAAAATAGAGGGCTATGCGTAACTCCAGTAATTTCTAAGGTAGGGAAATGTTCGGCACAACTTTGTGGGCCGAAGGGCCTGTATTGTGCTGTAGGTTTTCTATGTTTCTATGTTAATCTCTGTGTAGGATGTTCTGTAACCTCACGGCTGCAGAAACAGGCCTTTCGGCCCACTGAATCTGTTCCGACCGTCAACCTCTTGTTTACATTTATCCTATTTTATTTCTGAATGGTTCACGAACCCATGAACAGTCTTTATTCCTTCTATTTGCATAGATTATTTATTTTAGTAATTTATAGCAGTTTCATGTCTTTGTGCTGTCCTGCTGCTGCAAAACAATAAACTTCATGTCATGTAAGTCGGTGATAATAAATCGGATTCTGACGTTCTCAATTCTCCCCCATGTGCACTGAGAGTAATTTACAGTGACCAATTAATCTTCCAGCCAGCAAATCTTTGGGACATACAGAAAGCGAGAAGGCCCAGAGGAGACCTATATGCTCCCAAGAAGAACATACCGACTCTACAGAGGTAGCACCCAGGGCGAGGATTGAACCGGGGTCTGCAGAGTTGTGAGGCGGTGGTGCTGCCTTCTCGCTCTCAGTTATTCTGCTCAGCCATTGTATGGTTATTCAGCTCGATGCATCTGCTGTCTCTCACACTGTGCTTTGGTGTCGTGCGAGTCTGGAGTCCTCGGGCACCCTGTACTCAGATATCCCAAACCCTCAGCCTCTCTAACCTGCTGTTCGGTCTCCTTTTGCTTGGGAAGCGGGCCCTCACTGGGCTCCCTGCCTCTGCATGATTCCACGTTCAGCTGCAGCGCACCCCCCCCCCAGCAGGGGCTGTGGCCTGCACTCAGTTTGAGCTCACTCACACCTTTCCTCTGCCCCCTCCCTCACTCCACGTTCAGTGACCAAAACCATCTCTGTCATTCTAATTGCTTGCAGTCTGCTCATGCGCACTGACCTTCAAGGCACCCTTTTCTCATCTATCGGACATCCACTCGCCTCCTCGACTTAGCTACGAATCCTTCCCCAGTCATCCTGCCAACCGTGGCACCTCAACTCCATCTGCTCCTCGGCACAACCCCACCCCTTTGCTCTTTATTCACTCTATGCTTCGGTATCAGCACCTCTTCACTCACCCTGCTCAGCTGCAGACTGTAGACTAAGTAAAAGCAGCTAGAGCTACAATTACACACTCACCAGGAGAGCTCACTTGATTTTGATGAGGAGTGAGAGTACCAGTTGTTAACTTTTCCTTGGCCCCTCCACATCAATTTGAATATCATCACTAGATGATTGAGTACAGCTAACTTGGTCACAGGCCAAGCATCCAAACTGAAGCCTTTTTGCCCCACATTGAGCCTACAAATGAGAAATTAATGGATTTTGGGCTTATAGGGCATTTTATATAGACAGAATCTGTTGTTTCTCCATTCTGTCCTGCTGAAGGGTTTTGGTCCAAAACGTTGACTGTGCTTTTTGCACAGACGCTGCCTGGCCTACTGAGTCCCTCCAGCATTTTGTGGGTCTTGTTCGGATCTCTAGCTTCTGCAGATTTTCTCTCGTTTTGTTATTCCATTGGGTTTGAAATGCAGCCGATGTTGCAAACTGACTGGTGAACACTAGATGGCACTATCACACCCTGTTGCTGTTTTCCATTGATGAGTGTGCTCTGTTCCCTCCTGTTCGAAAGGGTTAGTCACTCACACACATGTCTGTCTGTTGCTGTCAACAGGCAGTGGCTAGCTTGTAAATAGAACTAATGAATTCCACCTTCTTGTCTCTAAATCAATGTTTTCAGGAATTGGATCTGTGTCTGTGTCTAATATTTAATTCTTGTGCAATCTCACTCCAACTTTGCGTCTATTTTCTGCTGAGGTCACATTGTCCTAGCAGCACATGTGTGGATATTCACAGAATGTGTCTTTCTCTCACTCTACGGTGCCAATTGGAGTCCAAACCAACCAAAACTTTTGCTTTTACGCTTAAAAATATCCTCAAAGAGAGAGTGAGGATGAATTGATGGGGACTAGAGAAGATTGAGTGAACAAAACTTGGCCAAAGAGGAGCTTTTATCTGGAGTGATCCACTACAGTATATGGTTGGCACCCAACCCTCCACTGCGAACATATCCAGCCAACAGAATCTCCACCAGTTGTGGCTTGTGAGGAATAAAGCCCAGCCAAACTTTACCCCTGTCCCAATCATTGAATTCTTGACACTCTTGTCAACCAACACAGACAGTCTCTCACACCGATTCACCTCACTTGCAGTTTGACAGGCCTGCCTGACATTCGGGTGAAAATTCTAATCCATTGACTCTCTGCCTCTTTAACTGAAGGGGAAGAAGGACCAGCGAGCGAGGTACTACCACAGGATGAAGGACTGCCTGGCACTGTTGTGTTGAAAGGAAGGCAGAGAGTTTGACAGAGGCTTGTAAAACTGCAGGAGTTACAGAGGTGGAAGGATCTTGAACGTGAGGGATGGGGAAGTGGGGAATCTGGCACCAGAGGGTGTTGGTCTCCTCTGTTCTCAAAATACCAACTCTATTGTCATCTAAAAAAAAAGTTCTTGGCTCTCCTGCACAGTCCTGAGAGATTGGCCAATTGAGGGAAAGGATTTGTGGGTTTTTGATGAGTTCCATGCCAACCACTATCAAACTCAATACAGATCTAGAACATAAAAATTTACAGTGCAGGAGGCCATTCAGCCCATCGCATTCATCCCGGTCAGAAGAACCTGTTGCCCTGCTGCACTTCTCTGTGTCCCTATGGAGCTAAAGCAGAGGGATTGAGTGTTTTTGCTGTCACTGAACATGATGTAGCTGGTTCGGTCTACTAGAGTTAAAGTGAGGTTTTCTTTCTGTGTGCTTACTTTCTCTATCTTCTCCTTCCAATGATGTCGACCGCCACTGTGCTTATCCAGACAGGTATATATAGTTCACCACAGCTCCGTTTGTCTCCCTGTCTGCTGCATCTACAGTGCTCTCCCCTGATCCAATTACAACCTGTTCCAGGTACTGTCAGCTCTTTGAACTGTTTCACTTCCAGTCTGTCTCAGTCCTCCAATGCTCCACTTGCTGTATATGCTGCCTCTATCTATTCTGCTTCCTAATTGTTCCGCTCTCCGTGTGGCACTTCCAGCTTGGTTTCAGCATTCGGCAAAGCCAAAGGTAGATCTCAACCTTAAATTCACTTTCCTGTCTGATCCCTGAATTCTTTAGCTGTCTGTTGCCCTCTGTTCACGACAAGCAGGCTGTCAGAATTGCAGGTGGGGGTGATGTGGCGTGAGAGAGTGGCTGGGGTGAGCGACAAGTGAAGAATCCAGTGGTTGGGACAAGGGTTTAGACGCAGGGCTCCAGTCCTCTCGGGGCTGGACCGGAGGAGTTTGTGTTGACTGGGCGAGGACGCAGTGGAGGGTGACTCCATGCGGTTGTTACAGTCGAGACTCTGAGCACTGGTGAGGTCACTGCAGATGAGCAGGCAGAAAGCCGGATGAACTTCAACACAGATTCCAGCTTATGGCAAGGCACTAGTAATGCACGTGAATCACTGACGATGGACTGCAAGGATGAGATTTAGTCTTCTGGCGTGTGAATGCCCTGGCTTCTCTGCAGAGAGGCAAGGTCACCATGTCCCATCGATGTTTATTCCCTGCAAGAACGTGTTGGAATCTGGCTCTGTGCATTTGTAAATCCATAGACATGTTTAAATACAACGCAGGTTGGGGCTCCAGACCAGGGAGGAGTTTGAGGCTTGTAATGATGTTGCAGAAAGAGGCCATTCAGTCTTCTGGATTCTGCTGGCTTCCAAGGGAGCAATCCCATCAGTCTCAGCCCCCTTTCCTATACTCCAGCAGCTTCTTCTTTTTAATCTGTGCGCACCAGCTCCTTGATTTCTATTGACTTACAGTTCACGAAGGGGTTAATTAGCAACAGCACGTGCTTGAAACGTGGGAGGAAGCCCAGCGGGGACCCACCGGGTCGTGACGAGAGGATGCAAACTCCGCAGATAGAGAACAGCTCCAGAGCTTGGGGGGGAGGGGGCCAAGGCCAGCCACAGCGCTACCTGCTGCATCACTGCAGCACCCCCAGGTCGTTGAGTAGTCCCCGTTCAATAATTATCAAACTGAAAGTGACAATGGGCTTGCTGCCTAAGCATTCTCGACTTCTTGCCACCTTCAAAGTTTTTTTTGTAATGAGACCTTGGTATCAGCATTTGCAAGAGCTGATTGAACAGATTCAGACACTGTGGGGACATAGCTCTTACCAGCTGTGCGAAGTGGAAACGGTGTTAACAGCTCGATTCCAGGTGTTGAGTAGACGGTCGGTCAGCGAGCCTGAACAAACACATATCAGTGTGTATCTAATAAACATTATTATGGCAAGACTTATGATGCAGGGGCGGCTGGGAGGCCTGTAAGGTTAATCTGAGTTACGACTGCAGGTGTAGACCGAGTCGTCTGTCGTCAAGGGCATAGTTTGGAAATAAGGGCTAAGTGAGGGTGGACTCTTGAGGTACTGGTGTGCAAAGCTGTTGCTGGAGATGTGGCTGCTAGCTACTCAGTAGGAAAGGAAGCAGAAGTAGTGGAGAGTTACTGCAGGTGGACAGGCAACCAGTTCCGAGGCTGAAATGAGGTCAAGAAGAGAATGGAGGAAGAGTTCACGGCAGTGAGCATCAGAGGGAGAAGGAGTGAGAGAGAGAGAGAGAAAGAGAAAGAAAGAAAATATATCACTACCGCAGAGGTGCCGTCGATAACCTTAGTAAAGACCATTTTACTGCTCTAGCACTGAGTGAATAGAGGGGTTTGAGCGTTGTCCCGGGAAACGTGGCAGTTCAGGACCAATGACGAGCCTGAGAATGTGCAGCCCAGTTAACCGAGATTCTAACAGACATCTTCAACATCTCTCTAGAACCGCCCACTGTCATCTCAGGCTGCAAGACAGCCACCATTATCCTGGTGCCAAAGCGGGTGACAGTAACCTGCCTCAACAATTACCATCCAGTGACACTGACCTCAACAATAAGTAGTTGGTTATGGATCACCTTAAATCCCATCTTCCTGCTACGTGGGACCCTTTCCAGTTTGTTCATTGATCAAATCAGTCCACTGATGAAGCTATAGCCTCTGCACTCCATCCTGTCCCACCCGGGGAATGGTGGCAGTACACCAGAATGCTGTTTATTGACTTAACCTTGGCATTTAATAGGACCATCTCTCAGAAGTGGTGGGCAAATTGTCCTTGTGGGTCCACATCTCTCTCTGTAACTGGATCCTGGACTGATTGACAGAAAGGCCACAGCCAGTCCATGTTAGCAGAAGCATTTCTAGCTCCATCATGCTGAGCACTGCTGCTTCCCAGGCTGCATGCTCAGCTCGCTGCTGTGCATGTTGCTCATGCACGGCTGCATTGCTGGATCCAATCCAAACCGAATCATCAAACTGGCTGGTGACAAAACAGTGGCTGGCCTCATCAACAATGATGATGAGACTGCATACAGAGAGGAGGTAGAGCAGCTGGTAGAATGGTCAAGCACAAAAACTTGAGTCTCAGTGTGGACAAGAACAAAGAGATGACTGTAGGATTTAAGAAATTGTAGGCTGGCCACTCCTCAGTGAAAATACATGCCTTCTCTGCAGAGATTGTTAGGAGAACCAAATTTCTAAGAGTGCACGTAATGGACAATCTTACCTGGTCCATCAACACCCCCACTTTGGTCAAAAAAGCATGGCAGCGTCTCCACTTCCTGAGGAGATTGAGGTGAGTCTGGCTCCTCCCCCCTCCCTCATTTTAACCAATCTTTACAAGAACACCATTGAGAGCGTCCATCCCAGCTGCAGTATCGTGGCTATCCCTCGAGGTCAAGGATGATGGTCTTCGTTCTGTTTCCACAGAGCGAAGACGCCTGTGTGTGTATTTGTTTAATGTATACTTGATGTTGCACTCCAAGAAGCACATGATATTTCACAGATCAACCAAATGATTCTAATGGCATGGAAACCACGACGATTGGAGCTGATGGATTTGTCGCAGCCTTCATCCGCCTTCACAGCCATTGAGTTCGAAGTAACTTCGTCCACCTGTTCCACCGTTGAGGTCTTGGTTGGATTGTTCTTTGTCAGGGACCTCACCCTCGACCTTACTGCCATGGGTGACCCTACCAGGAGCATAGCTGCAGATGGCATCGCTCTCGGGATCTCAGGACCACACAAGCTTCTCCACCACGACAAGGTGACAATCCACAGAGACCAACTGTATCACCATGGGAATTGGAAGGCTTACAAGTGCTTACAAAGGACTGCGAGGACTTCTGAGCAGATCATCAGGGTCTCTCTTCCACCCATTAGAGATATTTGTCAGGGGCATTGTGTACGCAGGGCCCTCAGCACTGTCAATGATCCCTCCCATCTGTCCAACAATCTCTTTGACCCCCTGCAATCAGGCAAGAGGTACCATAGCATTAGGACAAGAACTGTTAGGATGTGAAACAGCTTCTTCCCCCTGGCTGTAAGACTACTGAACTCCCTTCCACCAGCCAGGCCTCATCACGTATGAAGCCCCAGTTGCATTATGCTGTTTAGCTTGTATTGAATATGCATCTGTTAATTTATGGTCATGTTACTATGGGTCATGAGTGTGAGTTATATGTATTGTATTGTGCATCTTGGATCAAAGGAACGTTTGGTGGTTTATGTGTGAACAATCGCGTAACAACACACTTGAGTTTGATCTTGATCTATTACAGAAGAAATGGATAAGAATGTCAGTTTTGAAAATAAGGAACATGAGGAAAAAGAATTTTGCTCTCTGGGGCTGGGATGAGAAGTTAGCTGGAATGGGATCAACCAGAAACTCATGGATAACATGGCTGTGTTCGGAAGAGACACTCAAATTTAAGCCAAAGGTGCATAACCTCGAAGGGTTTTAACTTGAGCAGAACTGTGGAAGGTAGATGGGTAAGGAGGGGAGCTTTAGACATGGGAAATGATTTTCTAAGATGTGCTGGCTAATGATTACTCTCTCAGGACATTAACTCTCTGCTCGGCTTGCTTGCAGGATGATAACCGGATGAGAATGGGTGTGGGGTGAGCATTGGTGGGGAGGGTGGGGAGGAGTGATATGAGGCAAATGATCCAATCAGTCAGTTCATAAGTGAACATTAGAGCATATTTCAGGTTTTAAGCTGGGGAAAAATCAGGGCATAATGATGTGTTCAAATTACTGGGCTACAGTCCTGCGTCTTGCACTAAAGATCTGAGCCATAAGTTGAAATCTCAATATAGCTGCTGGGGAATTAAAATTCATACAATTACATAAATTTGGGTTAAAAACGGAATGAAGTACCTTTCAAGAGTTGTCATCGTTTTAGTGGAGCAGCAATAGATGTATCGTAAGTCTTTGATATCTACCTGAGGGGGCAGACAAAGTTTGCAGTTTGCATCTCATCCAAAAGATGGCACCCTATCAGTACTGGACTGAGGAGCTGATTTGGTTTTTTGAGTTTAAATTGCAGGAAAGGGATTTGGACTAGGGTTATTATTGAGAGCTACCAAATGAGTCCCAGCACTACTCCAGGTAAATGACGATGGATCTTAAAAGAGGATAGATCAGCTCAAATCCGATGAGGAATTGTGGTCAGTGGCATAATTCCAGTTCTGGAAGTGAGCCAGTCTACAGCATTTGTCATTTGTTTGCTATCTCTCTCTCTCTCTCTCTCACACACACACACACACTCATGCTCACTCTCACTCTTATTCTCACTCTCTCCCTCACTCACACTCTCACTCACACATTCTCACTCTCAAACTTCCTCTCACTCACACTATCACTATCACTCTCCTTCTCACTCTTACTCTTTCCCTCTCTCATTCACACTTTCTCTCAGTCACACGCTTTCTCTCTCTCACACTCTTTCACTCTCTCGCACTCTCACTCACGCTCAGTCTCTCTCTCCTCTCTCTGTTTCAATCTTCATCTTTTTGAACACTCCGTCTCTCTCTGAATCTTTCTCTCCTTTTTTGCCTCTGCTCACAATTCCTTAAGGCATGAAATCTATGTCAGCTCCAAGAGTAATCACATCTTCACTATGTTTCTTTAATCTATTCTCCCCACAACCCATGATCTCCCCAGATTGTTCCATTCTCCCACTAACTACAGCTAATTCATATGGCCAATAACCCAGCAAGCTGGCAAATAATACAACAGGATATCGATCAGTTGTGGATATGGGCAGAGAAATGGCAAACACAGTTTAACCCAGCCAAAGCTGAAACGTTGCACCTTGGTAAGGAGACAGTAAGGAGACAGTACACTGTTATGGGCAAGATCCTTATCAGTGTGATGAGCAGAGGGATGTTGGGGTCCAAGTTCCGAGCTCCCTGAGAGAGGCTACATAACTTGATCAGGTAGTTAAGAAGGCATATGGCATGCTTGCCTATATTAGTCGAGACACTGAGTTCAAAAGGAAGAAAGTTATGGTGCAGCTTTATAAAACTCTGGTTAGGCTGCATCTGGAGTATTGCACACAGTTCTGGTCGCCCCATTACGGGAAGGATGTCAAGGATTTGGAGACGGTGCAGAAGAGGTTAACCAGGATGTTGCTTGAATTAGCGGGCACGGTCCATAATGAGAGCTTGGACAAATCTAAGCTGCTTCCTCTGGAGAAGAGAGGTTTATCAGATTACGATTGGCATGGATACATTGAACAGATAATAATTTTTTCACTACGATTGAAAGGTCAGAGACCATGCACTTAAGTCAAGTGGGGGTAATTTCGAAGGAGATGTGAGGGGCAAATTTCTTAGAGAGTGGGGGGTGCCTGGGATGCATTACCTAGGGTGGTGGTAGAGGCAGAAACATTAGAGGCTCTGAAGAGACATTTAGACTGTTGGAAAATGTAAGAACATGAGTTTTGTGCAGGCAGAAGTGATTAGTTAGCTATTTGATTACCAATTTAATTGGTTTAGCACAATGTTGTGGGCTGAAGGGCCAGTTCCTGTTTTGTACTGTCCTATGGTCTAAGCTGCAAGTCTTTGGGATGTGGGAGGAAGCTTGAGTAACCTGTAAAAACTTGTGTGGTCACAGGGAGAACAAGCAATCTCCACACAGAGAGCATGGGGAGTCAAGTTGTACCTGTGTTACTACGTCCCAGCAATGTCCTTTCCCCTTTCTGTTTCTCTCTTTCTTTCTGTCTCTATCTTTGTCTAGTTCTGTGTACCTCTGTCTTAACCTCTGCCACCATGCGTGTTTCTATCCTCCATTCAGGGCCACAAATAGTCCTTCCAGTTGAGGCAACACTTCACTTGTGAATCTGCTGGGGTCGTCCATTGTGTCCTGATGCGGCCTCCTCTACGTTGCTGAGAAACGTGGTGAACGGGGAACGATTTCACCGAGCACCTCCACTCCATCCGACAACAGCGGAACTTGCCAGTGGCCAAGCATTTTAATTCCCATTCCCATTCCTGTTCCGATGTAGCGGTCGATGGCCTCCGTTTATGCCAGATGAGGCCACCTCAGGGTGGAGGAGCGGCACCTTATGTTCCGTCTGGGTACCCACCAACCTGATGGCAAGAAATATTGATTTCTTCTTCAGATTTAAAAAAATCCATCCCCTCCCCTCGTCTTCTAGTCCCCACTCTGGCCTCCTACCTCTTCTCACCTGACTCTCCCCTCCTCCTTCCCTTTCTCCTATCGTCCACTCTCATCTCTTATCAGTCTCTTTCCTCTCCTGCCCTTTATCTTTCCTACCCACCTGGCTTCATCTATCACCTTCTAGCTATCCTCTTTCCCTCCCCTCTGGCATCTTTCCCCTTTATTTTCAGCCTGAAACATGGACTGTTTATTCATTTCCGTAGATGTGGCCTGACTTTCTGAGTTCCGCCAGCATTTTGTGTGTGTTGCTTTGGATTCCTGGCTACTGCAGACTTCCTTGTGTTTATCTTCCACACTCTGTCTTTCTCTTTTCCTTCCCCACTTCTGTCTCTCTTTGTTTTTCTACCTTTTTCGCTCCCTTTTGTGCTGGGCTTCAGAAAGCCATCTGCTTAAACACCAGTGGAGATACGTACTTAATTTCATATTCGCATCGAAAGCACATTAGATGTTTTTTACCCATGAATTTCTTTTTGAAGTACTCCAACTGCTTTTAGGTGGGCCCAGTGCCAGCTAGTTCTGTATTGCACATTTAGACGGAGACGTATCGTAAAGATTTTTACTCCTCATGTATGGGAAGGATGTAAGAAATAAAGTCAATTCAATTCAATTCACCATCCACACCGTAGAACTGGCCGTCAGATTAACAAACAGTTAATCTGTTTGTGGTACTGTTAACTGAGCGAGCAATGCCATTTAGGGCACTGGCGTCTTTGATAGTCACCTGAGCAAGTGAGGATGGCTCCGGTTAAACATCTCCAAAAGCATAGGCCTCCGTTCACGTTGCGCTCCAAGAGAAAAGGACAATATTTGTAAAGTAACACTGGGATATAAAAATAAATTGACCTCACCAGCAGAATTCCTAATGCTGATTACGTTACTGGAACTTTGATTATCGGCTGTGTTTCTCCAAAGAGTAAGTCCTTCTCAGAATTTTCACTCCTTTGCTCTGTTTGCATAAGGATTCGAGGCTGGGGTAGTGAGAGTGAAGGAGAACGAGAGAGCAGAGTGGAATTATTGCCTCATTAGTGGTCAAAGACGAACCTAAACCACATCCAGAGCAGGATGGCAATTTAAAGGGCTGTACAGGTTCCTTATCAGATGACTGCACTTCCCCACTCTCAGCACATCTCTCTGTACCCTCTCTCAGTCCTCTTCTTTCACTCCATCTCCAACTCCCCTTCATCTCTCTTATATTTTTCTCCCTCCTTGCTTCCTTCGTTCTTTTTTGTCTTCTCTCATCCGTTACTGCTCTCTCGCCTACCTTTCCTTTTTGCCCACAGTATCTTCTCCTCTCCTCCATTTTCCCATTCCTCTCACTCATATCACCTCATCTATGTGACCTCCCACCCCTCTGACACTATCACTCTTCCCATGCTCTTACTCCATTCGTTTTTCATTCATCTGCCCCTTTTCTCCTCCTTCCCTTCCCATTCGCTCACCCCTCCCTGCCTCTCACCCCTACTCACTCACACTCCCTCCCCATCACCTCTCACCTTGTAGCCTATTCCCTTCATATTCTTACCCCTCCCCATCTCTCTCCTACTCAGCCTTTCATTCCCTCATTGCCCCCTCACACTCACCCTTCTATCTCTCTCACATCTTCTCCTTGCTCTCAGAGCCCTTCCCCTCATTCCCCTCTTATCTGTCTCACCATCCCTTCCCTCATCTCTCCTCATCTTCCTCACCCCTTTTTATGCTCCTATCCTCTCTTTCACTCTCGCCACCTCTCCTCAATTTCTTAAAGCTTCCCCTTCTCCCTAATCACCTTCCTCTGACTCTCTCACCCCCTTCGCCTTTCCTCATGTGCTCCTCCTCCCAGCGGCTAGAGTTGAAACTAAGGCATGTTCACAGCCTGGATTTTGCTTGTCTCAGGCGTTCTGCCTTCATATAGTTCTTAGCTCAACACCGGGGAGCAGAGGATGGTGTGGCCAATCGGAATGCCTTTCTCCATCCAACTAAACTCTAAGCGCAAGAACCAAATGAATTCTCCCGGTGCTAAGCAAGGCTAGAAGCAGCAATACATCCTTCAAATACTATCAAGGTGTAGAACATATTTTCAGGTGTGTACTTGCATATTATTTCTGATGTACAGCAATTATATTACTTTAAGATATAAGGTAACATCTCAAAGCACTTGTCTGCAAAGTTCCATGTCGGGCTTTGCACAGTTAGAAAATTAGGAAGTGGTCAATGTTGTTGAATATTTCGGTGGAACAGCTCAACAAGATACCAGCAAGAAACCACTAAGTCACTTTGGTCAAAGTTCAAAGTAAATTCTATTATCAAAGTATATACTGAATATGTCACCTTATACAACCCGGAGATTCATTTTCCTGTGGGCATACTCAGCAAATCTATAGAACAGTGACCTCAACAGGAGCAAGAAAGATCAACCGGAGTGCAGAAGACAACAAACTGTGCAAATGCAAATATAAATAGCACTAAATAATGAGAACATGAAACAACAAGATAAAGAGTCCTTAAAGTGAGATCATTGGTTGTAGGAACATCTCAATGGATGGGCAAATGAGTACAGTTATCCCCTTTGTTGGGTAGTAACTGTTCTTGAATCTGGTGCTGCGAGTCCTGAGGCACTTGTACCTTCTACCTGATGGCAGCAGCGAGAAAAGAGCATGTCCCGGATGGAGGAGTCCCTGCTTCTGGATGCTGATTCCCTACGACAGGTATGCTCAATCGTCAGTAGGGCTTTACCTGTGGAGTACTGGGTCAGATCCATTACCTTTTGTAGGAGTTTCCATTCAAAGACATTGCTGTTTCCATACCAGGCCATGATGCAGCCAGTCAATACACTGTCCACAGCATATCTATAGAAGTTGGATGAATGGGTTAGCTTGTCATCAGAAATTACAGGAATATTGCATGTAAAAGTTGGAGTTTCTGATGCTGCTATTATCAGGAACCATGCAGGTACTGTTGTAATTCTTGTAAATCCCCATTGTGAATGCAACATTGTTTTGAGGCCAATCTAATTTTACTTTTTTTTGGGCAATCTGATTTATTGCTAACACTAGACCCACTGTAGGTTCGGTACAGCAAGGATGGGTAAAATAAAATTTCTAGGCAAATGCATATTCATTCAGTGGTTCTGAGCAAAGTTATCAGTGAGCGTGCTAGTGTGCTGTACCAGCTAATAGGACACATGATGACGCAGTGGTGCGTTGGTTAATTTGATAGATTAGCAGCCTGTGTCTTGAACCTTTAGTCCAGCGATATAGGTTGGACAATTTAAATTCTAGTCATTAAATTAATCTGTTGGGTTGCTATAAAAATGACTTGGTTCCTTCAGAGAAGGAGACCTTATCTGGCCTCCAGACCTTCTAAAGTGGTGGATTCTTTGTTACCTGCTTGGCTCAGTGGTTATATGGCACAGACAATGAACATCAGCATTGCCAGTGATATCTGCTGTCGCAGATCTCCCCGTCTGGGCTGCAAACACTCCTGTAAAATCCACAGAGAAAAATAAGTAGTCGACATTTCGGGTTGAGACCCCTCATCCAGACTCGATGAAGCCCCGATGAAGAGTCTTGGCCTGAAAGGTTAATTGCTTTATTTTGTTCCACAGATGCAGTCTGACTTGCTGAGTGGCAGAATCATAGACCACCAGAGTACTGAAAAAGGGGCTTTTGGCTCATCTAGTCCATTCTGACTTGTTCTCTGCCCAATCTACCCCACCTAGACCATAACTCTGCATATCCCTATCAGCCTTGTACCTATCCAAACTTCTCTGAAATGTTGTAATCGAACCTGCAGTCACCACTCCCACTGGTAGCTCGTTCCGCACTTGCTCGACACTTTAAATCCCTGTAGCATGTTTTTGTGTGTTGCTCAGGATTTCCAGCAGCTGTAGAATTTCCTGTGTCTGAGTATAATCCTTTTTGACAGGTTTCTGAAATTGCTTGAAGCTCCACTTGGAAGTAAAAGAACATGGAATCCCCTTTCCTGGGAAGTGTGGATGTTTGTAGATTAGGTGAGAAGGCAGCCAGGCTTTGTCAATGATGCCACTGATGGTGGAAAAGCCTTTCGTCTGCTTTGTTTCACATCACCCATGGAGAAGGAAGAGCCTAGAGAGTGTCTTGCATCCACCCCACTATTGTGCTCCATTGGTTTATTGTCATGCCAATATTAGACACATAGGACAAAGATGGTGCTGGTTATCATCAATGACATTTTGTGGGCTGCTGAAAATTGTTCCAAATATTATTTTATGTTCTTGATATTTATTGCTTTTTTATTTATATTATTACTTCTTCATTTTGCACTTGCACAGTTTGTAGTCTTCTGCACTCTGGTTGAAAACCTTAGTTTGCCAGCCGTTCACCGATTCTGTTATAGTTACTATTCAAGCCGAGGAGTGGTAGTGGGGACAAGCTCCCACTACTGAAAAGTGCTCCTCATGGCACGCACCTCAAATAGCCTCTCAAATAACCAAGTCCAACTCCTGGCCTTCTCATGTGGATTAGCCTCTAAGCCCAGTGGAACTGTTTCTACTGACAGGAGAAGGGGCGAAGGCGGGTCCTGGCGCCTTAAAACCAGTGCTTCGGGTAGATGGAGCTCGTCAGCCTGGGTAGGCAGTCCATCTAAGAGAGGGAAAACTCTGATTTCAAACCTCCGCTGCCTTGCGAGCAAACCCACTCATGGGAAAGGCTTTGGGAGGGAACCCTGAGGACAAATCCGGAGCTGGAGACCCTAAGGCAGTCCGACGTTGTCTTCAACCTCACTCTGGCAACTCCTGCCACAACATCGGTGCCAAGCTGTATCGTCCCTTGCCCTTCCCTTGGACAACATCGGTGTCATGGAGAGGGGAGACTTGCAGCATGGGCAACTGCCGGTCTTCCATATAACCTTGCCCAGGCCTGCACCCTGGAAAGGGCACTTCAAAGACGTTCCAGACACAGATCCATGATCTTGCGAGACTAACGGATGCCTCACCTCACTACTGAATACATTTGTTGGGTAAGCCCACAAGTAAGTGAATCACAGGGTTGTATATGGTGACATATATGTTCATTAATAATAAAAGTTACTTTGAACTTGGCCTAATGAGTTGCCACCTTAAGGAGAAGAAAGGAACAAAAGTGATTGAAAAGAGTTGGACAAGGTAAAAGTTATTGGGTGTTCTCAGTACAAGGAAAATAAAACCCAGAGGAATAAATTTCACTTCACTGCTGTTCTGGAGAATTTTTGTTCACGCAATATTGGGTTTGCTTAATTAATTATGGCCAGGCCATTTATCATTGTAATCGCTGACTTCACCAATGTCAACCTGCTGATCCTAGCTGTCAACAGCAGAGGATTGTAGCACATGCCTTATTGCAAACTGTTCGTGGCATTCCAAACAGTTAGCTCACTGACAGTTCAAACACCCACCTTCCTCAGGAATTAACACAAAATTCTTCCCATGCTCATCTTCCAGATATCTTTTGTTAATTGAGCTTTATCATCTCTGTTCCTTCTGAAATTTATTCATTTATTCGTTTATTGGGATACTGCACGAAACAGACCCTTAAGGCCCTTTGAGTCATCCTGCCCAGCAGCCCCTGATTTAACCCTAGCCTAATCATGGGACAATTTACAATGATCAAATAACTTACTAACCGGTACGTATTTGGACTGTGGGAGGAATCCAGAGCACCTGGAGGAAACACACATGATCACAAGGAGAACGTACAAATGCCTTACAGGCAGACATGAGTACATAACTTTATGTTTCCTCATGATTGCTTTCATCAGCCTTGTCAATACTGTACAATGACCCACAGCCTGCACAATCCTTCACAATTTCTGAAGAGCTTGTTCATCATCTTTCCTTCACTCTAACTTGTTGCTGTCACTGTATCCATTGTGGTCCTATCCAAAGAATTTTTCTTTTTAAACTGAGAGTTCAGATATAGGAGCAGAATGAGGGAGTCATTGACACTGTAGGAAGAAGAGTGAAGATTGATTTGAGGAAGAGAGAAGATTGCAGGGTGAAAACGAATAGAAATTCTCATCAGTATTACAAAGATATTATTGGGCATTTTCTTACCAGTATACATTACTGGACTGTAACACCTTACACACAGGAGCTGCTTTATTGGATACCTCCTGTACTATTCTCTGTAAACTCTAGAGACTGTTTTGTGTGAGAATTCCAGGAGGTCACCAGTTTCTGAGATACTCAAGCCACCCTGTCTGGCACCAACAATTATTCCACAGTCAACATCACTTAGATCATACTTTTTCCCCAGTCTGATATTTGACCTAACAACTACGGCAGCATGGTGGTGCAGTGGTTAGTACAAAGTTTTACATTACAGGGGATCCAGGTTCAATTCCCGCTGCTGCTAACAAGGGGTTTGTATGTTCTTCCTGTGCTCCAGTCTAAAAATATACTGGTTGGTAGACTAATTGGACATTGTAAGTTGCCCCATGATTAGGCTTGGATTAAATTAGGGGAAAACTGGGCCAGAAAGGCCTATTCTGCAGTGTAATAAAAATAAATAAAAGAAACAGAACCTCTTGACCATGTCTGCATGCTTTTTATGTGTTGAGTTGCTGCCACATGATGGGCTGATTCGATATTTGCGTTGATGAGCTGGCGTACCTAATAAAATGGCCACTGAGTGTATATTCAACTATGGAGAGAGGCCATTACTAAACTGAATGGAGTGGAGGAGAAGGGGATATCAATAACATTGAAAGTAGAGGTGTAGACAATGTTAATATGAAGAGCAAGTGAAAATTGAACATCAATCCTTTGATCCAAAGGCATGGAGGAAGGAATATTGATGGAAGGAACAGGAAGTTTTTGATGACTGTGGGTGGAAGGCATTGTCATGAACTTTGACCTCAACATGGCCCAAACCATTTGGGATGAATCACCAACCAAATGTCTTCTTTTGAAAAGCTGGGAAGTGGGAAGTGGAGACGTTTCTCATTCCAGCTCGGAGTTCTGCTATGATGAGATATATATCTGAAGAAGGAAAATACTAAGTTGGGAAGGTTGTTCACACAGAGAAAAAATGAGGAAAAGGCAGCAGGCTCTTTTGTCCAGAAGGAAAATTGATGTTGTCTTAAAGTTCTCTTCTTCCAAATTATAGAATGCATGCACCTTCAGTGCAGCAGATACACTCTAACTAGTGTTCCCTTCAAGCACAGTTCCTTCTGTAGGCAGTGGGGGGGGGGGGGGAGGTTGTTAACTTTGTTCCTCTTCGTCCTGACACTGGTGCCTGGTGCCTGCTTGGGGCCCTCAAGCCTTCAAACCAAATATGCACTTTCATGTAGTACAGAAACTCACAGTGGGTGTTAAGGGGATACAGCAGTGAGAATGATTATGCCAAAGTACTAATAAATTCTTTTATCATCTCATCCTTTACAGAATTGTCCCCAATCCCTCCATTTTGCAGAGTCCTCTGTCAACAGACATTGAATTATCAATTCAAATGAATGCCACTAAGATCTTCTAGTGGAAACCATTCTCAGTCTTAATGACCAAACTGTTGGGAGAACTTTGTCCTAGATGGGCACAAGGGAATGCTGTTGCTAGTGAACTGGTGCACATATCTCTTTCCATAAGAACATAAGACATCGAAGCAGTATTAGACAATTTGGCTCATTGAGTAGGTCATATGGATGATTTGTTTTCCTTCTCAACTCCAATCTCCTGCCTTCCCCACCCCACTCCATAACCTTTGATACACTTACTAATCAAGAACGTATCAACTGTTGCTTTAAATATACCAATAATTTGGCCTCCAGAGCCTCCAATTCAGTCTGACAAAGGGAGTGATGGACCACCACTGCCTAATGGTTAAAGACCCCTTTTTGGCTGCCGGAAGGAGTAACGAGGAGGAGTGGTCAGGGCATGGCCCTGGGCCATTGAATGCTAGCAGCTGGTGGGTGGTTACACCCCGAGAGTGTGAGGGCTGGTGGCTGGAACGTTGAAGGGACGAGCTTCACAATGGTGGGGGATGAGACTGGAGGAGAGATGGAGGAAGCAGAAGGAGGGGAGAGGGGGAGAGCAGGCGACCAGGCTAGAAAGAAGAATGGAAGGTTTGGGGAGGGATGGAGGAAAGGGAGTGGGGAATTAGGGAAAGAGTTTGGAACTAAAGATGAGGGTGTGGCAAGAGTACAAGTGTATGTGTGTGATTTTGCGTGTATTTACTTGTGTTAGGAGCGTTTGTGCAATATATATGGTAAATCCATGCAACAGTGTCTGCTCTCTAATCCTGAGCCGCTTCACCAATGAAACAAGGCCTTGCGCTTCACTGAGCTAAAAGGAAATTACTTGAAGAAGCATGGATGCAAATGGACTGTCAATATTTCAGGTCTAAACTCTTCATCTGGACAGCTGCAGTCTCTTGTGTCTCCTTGCATTTCACTAAGTTTGGCTTGGAGGCATATGGGTAGGGGAAAGGACAGAGAAAGCTTTTTTCCCCCTTGTATTTAAGCTTTTAGACCTGTGCTTATCTTTGGAGTACATCAGCATTAACACTGCCGATCTTAACAAGTGCTTAAAATTCTCTGAAACTTTTGTCCCTTTAAGAACGCTGTTCTACTAACCAGTCATATTATAACTGTCCCGTATCTGAACTTTTCTTACCAACTTTGGCTCCAGAAATATAATTCAGGGTATCATAGACATTGCGTAATACTGAAGTAGGCTGTTCATTCATTGTGGCCACTCAGGCCAAATTCAAGCTATCCAATATCATCCCAGCTTCTTACATTAGGCCCAAGGCGCTGTACGCCACAGCTCTTGAAATATACTTTTGAGTCCCTCTAGAATGTGAATGGGGTTTCTGCATTCATTCAGTCAGCGAGTTCCATACTTCATCCATCCTTAGATGATTGCAAAAGTAATCCCCAATTCTCTTCAAAACCTTTTATCATCAGTTCCTTTAATTCCATGACCTCTGGTTTATGATCCTTTTCGGAAGGATCGTAAACCGCCCTCCTGATTTTACACGCTTCAATTAAGTCTCCTTTCAGCCTCCTCCATTCCAAAGAAAACAACCACAGGCTTTCCAGTCTTCCCTCACAGGTAAAATCTCCCAGTAAATCTTCTCTGCATCCTCTCCAGAGTGAACAAAGCTTTCCTGTAATGTGGTGATGAGAAATGTCTGCATTTCTCAAGCTGCAGTCTCATACAGCTCTCTCTGCCCTTGTTTTCTCTGCAGCACCTAATAAAGGAAGGAACTTTCCCAGAAAAGTTCTAACAATTTCCTCATTTAAGATTTTTCAGATCTGTCACAGGCCTTTCTTGTTGGTGGGGGTTCCAGGTCTTCGCCTCATGAAAAGAACTGTTTCCTGACCACAACTTTGATTGCAAAGTTATTTGCAGTTCACTTCCAGCCTTTAAAAAGAACACTTTCCTCAGAAATATCTCATTCTATCAATAACTAACACTTGTGTTGTCAG
Source organism: Hypanus sabinus (assembly GCF_030144855.1). Classification (NCBI taxonomy): domain Eukaryota; kingdom Metazoa; phylum Chordata; class Chondrichthyes; order Myliobatiformes; family Dasyatidae; genus Hypanus; species Hypanus sabinus. Next base: position 16,553,664 of record NC_082732.1, read on the forward strand.
CAGACTTTCATTGCCCTTTAACTGAGCTCCCTTTCCATTATGCCACCCTCCTCCCTCAAATGCCCATCTGCAATAACCAAGCCCTTCACGTATTGTCAGCTGAAGAATGTTCCCTCAGGTTGTTAGCTGATTGTGACTCGGTTTTTCTTCCATAATCTATGATTCGGCCTGTCCTGTGCATCTCCTGAACCTAGGCCTCATGCCGGATCTATGACTAACACAACAACCAGGGGGATAATGTGTTGGCAACAGAAGGAACAGGTTTCACTGTACACGGGAAAATCTGAAGGTGCTGGGAATCCAAAGCATAGTCCTGATGAAGGGTCTCGGCCTGAACCATCGACTTTTACTCTTTACCATTGATACTCCCGGGCCTGCTGAGTTCCTCCAGATTTCACTGTAGCTACCCAGCATCAGGAGATCAGGAAGCAATCTGCTTAATGTGGATCTGCCTGGTGGAAAGTCTGAATTACTTGGAAATAACGTTAAAGACCAGCTGGATTTCATTTGGGTTATTCTAGTGGTCACTTGGTGGTTAATACTGACTGCTGACATTGCTTTATCTGTTATTGATGCATATTGGGAAATTACAGATGTCCATTTGTGCACACAAACTGTCGTGCAGCTATTGTCACATGCTTCCCATTTCTCAATGAGAAATATTTGTAAGAAATTAATGTGAACCTAAACATGAGATAGAACATAGAAGATAGAACAGCACAACCCAGTAGAAGCCCTTTAGTTCACAATGTTGTGACAACCTTATAATCGACAGTAAGGTCAATCTAACCCTTCTCTCCTTCATAGACCTCCAGTTTTCTATCATCCATGTGCCTATTTAAGAATTTATTAAATGTGCCTAATATATCTGTCCCCCAGTACCACTCCTGGCAGGCTGATCCACACAACCACCACTCTCTGTATAAAATACATACCTCTGACAACCCCCTCCCCCCTAGACTTTTCTCCAATCTCCTTAAAGCTATCAGAAACATGAGAAAATCTGCAGATGCTGGAAATCCAAAGCATCACACACAAAATGCTAGAGGAACTCAGCTGGCCAGGCAGCATCTGTAGAAAAGAGTAATCAGCTAACGTTTCGGGCTGAGGCCCTTAAAGAGTTCCTCAAGCATTTTGTGTGTGTTAGCTTAAAATTATGCTCCCTTGTATTAACCATTTCCACTCTGGGGAAAGTCTCTGACTATCTACTCATCCTGTGCTGCAGCTTCTTGCAATATTAACAATTTTCACTTGTTAGGCCCCATCCACCTCTTTCTTAACCCATCATCAATTTTGTTCATATATTTGGAAATGCAGAGTGGAATGGGCCCTCCTGACCTTTACAGCTACATCACCCATTAACCCCCGCGTTAACTGCAGCCTAATCATAGGACAATTCAGAATGTTTAATTGACCTACTAACTGGTACATCTTTAGACTGTGGGAGGAAATTGGAGGACACAGAGAAGACCCACGCAATCCACGGGGGAGGTCGTTCAGACTCCTTACAGATGACACCGGAACTGGACTCCAAACCCCAATGCCCCAAGCTGTAATAGCTTTGCACTTACGTATATTTGGATATACATGTGTGTGAATACGGTATATACATGGACTGATGTGTTTGCATGTGTATGGTTCACACGTTCAGCCATGTATAATTGTGTACCTGCAAGTGCACGCTCGTTTGCTTATCTACATCTGCATTGTGCATGTGGGTGTGCATTTACACATGTATATTTTTCATGTGTTTCTCTGTGCAAACTGGAGTGTTTTCAGGCTCCTATGTGTCTGCATTTGTGTATGCGCGCACACGTGGGCACATCATTATCTAAGCGTACATTGACAGACCCCAGCCCGCTCTTGTCCGTGACCCAGCTGTCATCGTGAACTCATCTTGACCCTGTCCTGATATGAATATCTGGAAGGAATAGAGGCAGCAATTCACTATCAGATTAGTAATAAAACAGAAAACTTGATGAAAATCATTATTACAGCTGTAGTGTATATTTGTCTTCTGTCAGATTTGCAGTTCATCACACAATGTGTTAAGTAAATGGGCTTAAAGTTTCAGAGGAGAACAGTGACTGATGCCTGGCAAGTGTTAATGGAGTAAATGATCCTTCTATTCTGGAGCAAATCCTCTGCAAATAATTACAAGTTCACTCCTTCCTATCTCTGCAGTGATACTTTCAAAACACAGCAGCGGTCCTATAATTCAGGGGCAGCTTCTTTCCCCTCTGCCGTCAGATTTCAGAATGTACATTGAACCATGAACACAACTTCACTACTTCTGTTTTCCCTTTCTGCACTACTTACTTAATTTAATTTTATAAATATATAAAGTTAAATTATATATATAAAATTCATGATGATATATCATGCCTGTTAATATGATGGACTGATAAGAGAGGCTTTGGACCCATTCTGGGCTGCTCCGGGGTTTGGATCTGAGGACTGATTTTTGTCTGGAATGTTGTTGTTCACTTCAATTGTTTGCATGATTTGTGCTTTTATTTCTTTCTGTTGCTCATGGGGTTTTGGTCTTTTATTTTTATTTTTTTTTCTCCAATTGGGTTCTTTCGGGTTTCTTGCTTTACAGCTGCCAGTAAGCAAGCAAATCTCAAGGTTGTATAATTTATACATTCTTTGATAATAAATGTACTTGAATCTTGAATATATGCATATATCTTACAGTAACTCACAGCTTTTATTATTAAGTATTGCCACATAACAACAAATTTCATGACATAGGCCAGTGATATTAGACCTGGTTTAGATTCTGATTTCTGTCTCACTCCCACTCCCTGTGATTTCTCTTTAAATGTGGAAACCATAGAAAGGGTGCAGAAGAGATTTACAAGGAAGTTGCCTGGATTGGGGAGCATGCCTTATGAGAATGTGGTGAACTATGTGCCTGTCTGGACACGCCTGCTGACTGCTCCTGTGGCTCCTCCCACAGGCCCCTGTATAAAGGCGATCTGAGGCCTGACGCTCGGCCTCAGTCTCCAGGACATGGTATGATGGACACTCACTCCTGGTTCCTTCTTCCAGTCAATAAAAGCCGATATCTCGCCTTACGTCTCAGTGTGAGTTATTGATGGTGCATCAGAGAACAGGTTGAGTGAACTTGGCCTTTTCTCCTTGGAACAACGGAGAATGAGAGGTGACCTGATAAAGGTATATATAAGATGATAAAAGGCATTGATCGTGTGGTTAGCCAGAGATTTTCTCTCAGGGCTGAAATGGCTAGCACAAGAGGTCACAGTTTTAAGGTGTTTGGAAGTAGGTGCAGATGAAATGTCAAGGGTAAGTTTTTTATGCAGAGAGTGGTGAGAGCATGAATGGGCTGCCAGTGATGGTGGTGGAGATGGACATGATAGGGTCTTTTAAGAGACTCCTGGATAGGTAATGGAGCTTCAAAAAATAGAGGGCTCTGGGTAACCCTAGGTAATTTCTAAGGTAGGACATGTTCAGCACAGTTTTGTGGGCCAAAGGGCCTGTATTGTGCTGTAGGTTTTCTATGTTTCTGTGTTTCTAAATGCTTTCAGCCTTGTTACCTTACTGGCTGGAGTGACTTAACTTCTCCAAGTTTTGCTCCCAACCCATACTGGTGTTCAAACCTTGTGAAACATTTCAAAGTGATTCCTTATGTTAAAGGCACAATACAGAGCTGTCAGGATACTCAGTAGAGCCTGCCATTCCTAGCAGTAAAGCCACTGGCTCTGAATTATATGGGGTTCCAAATGGGCATCCAAAGTGACAACCTTTTTCTGAAATGGACCAATGTTCCAAACCACGTTCCTGCCTCATGAACGTTTTAAGTGTATGATCAAACTGAAGAGGTCTGTTAAGGTGTTCAAGAAGGCCAGAAGTGACAATATAATCTGAAATACAAGTTCACTTTGTCATTTACGAATATCACAGCTACATATGCACTATTGAGGGTTGAGCAGATTAATTTCTGTAGTGTCACAGTCAATATTCCAGTGCCCATACTTACAAAATTAAATAGTCAGGAAGCTTGTCACTTCTCTAAACCTTTCAATGCTTTTGCTTCATTTATATGATGTGGACATCACTGGAAAGCCAAGTAGTTTGCTGAGCCATAGAACACAGATGTGGAGAGAACATTTTCTCGGGTGGGGGAGTTTAAGACCAGAGGACGTAGCTTCAGAATAGGGGGACATCCATTTAGAATGGGGATGAGGAGGAATTTCCTTAGCCAGAGAGAGGTGAATCTGTGGAATGCATTGCCAGGTGGCTGTGGGGGGCAAGCCTTTGTGTATATTTAAGGCAGAAATTGATAGATTCTTGATTATTCTGGCATGAAGGGATATGGGGAGAATGCAGGAGTTTGGGGCTGAGAGGGGAGTTGATCAGCCATGATAAATTGATGGGGTAGACTCGATTGGCCAAATGGCTTAATTCTGCTCCTATACCTTATGATTGTCTTAGAGTTGGCGAGCATGGAATCACATTTGGGCCAGACCTGATACAAGGAGCAAATTTCCTTCCTTGAAAATAATTAGCAAACCAGAGGGGTATTTAAAACAGCCCTGTAGTTTTCGTGATTAGCATTAAAGCAATGAGCATTTTAATTCCACATTTAGTTAATTAGTTGAGTTTAAAGTACCCGGTTGCCATGGTGAGATTTGAACTCATAGCCTTATACAGTGCATTAGCCACAATGCCACCGTGTCTCCAGGGGTTAACAAATCTTTCAGATCTGAAACCTTCTCTTCACAACATTTAACCTTAAAAAATAATTTACTGTTTCGATTTTATGGGAGCTTGTATCTGGAATTTAAGGTCGTTTGTATATATTTTTAATACTCACGTTATAGATTAGCGATACTGCACACAAACAGAGGTGATGGGAGATGTCGCTGAAGAAAATGATATGTAGCTTGTCAGGCCTTGTTTGAAAGTTGGTTCAAAAGAGCCTGACACAAAGAATAAAAATGTTTGTTTAAAGAGGTGTGATTATGAAATTTCTCATCATTCCCAGACTGATGGTGAATTACTTACTGAACTGTTTATGAGAAAGTACAGACCAAAACATGCTTATAATTCCAAATGTAAACCAAACCATGGGCATTTGAAATTCTCTTCTTTGGTGATTAGGAGCAGTGGTTTTCAATTTTCTTTATAGGCAACCCACTGTAACCAAACACTTCAATTGTGTGAACCAATAAAAGTAACTTTTCAACTTATTGTGGGTGCAGTTTAAACCACTTTGCTTAAAGCCTAAAATGCAGAGTTTCACTGTTACATGCCACAACCATGAGTGGGGTTAGAACGCAAACACGAGGAAATCTGCAGATGCTGGAAATTCAAGCAACACACACAAAGTGCTGGCGGAACGCAGCAGGCCAGGCAGCATCTATAGGGAGAAGCAATGTCGACGTTTCGGGCCGAGACCCTTCATCAGGACGTGTCCTGACGAAGGGTCTCGGCCTGAAACGTCAACATTGCTTCTCCCTGTAGATGCTGCCTGGCCTGCTGCGTTCCGCCAGCATTTTGTGTGTGGGGTTAGAAGAACCAGAGAGGAGGCAGGATGTGCCGTTTTTGGGTGCACAGAACCATGCTCACTGTGTGAACTGCTGACCTCTCTCTTCTGCAGGGGACCTGGAGTGACAAGCCTTCTTCCCCACAATGGCTCAGTGCTCCACGGTCATTCATGTTTGGGGGCCAATTGATCTATTGATGTGTCGAGGCAACTGGAGAATGGAATTGAGGATAGGCCAGGTGCTGGGTTAGGTTCAGCAAAAGTAATTTCTTCTGCACTGTAATTTATTTTAGTTAGCTCAGTGCACAGTGTAATGGTTTGATCTGTATAAAGAGTATGTGAGATAAGCTTTTGATGGTACATATGACACAAACAAATCAATACCAATACCAATATTTTGATCTTCTGGGGTGAGTATAATTGCTTCCAATGCATGTTTCTGCTCAACCAGACTGGTTTATTTAATCAGAATCGCGTTTAAGATCGGTGACGTATGTTGTGATGTGCGTTGTTTTGTGGCAGCCGTACAGTGCAGTACATTAAAAAGTACTATAAGTTACAATAAGAATTTTACCATCAGTAGCTACTTAATTAGATACACCGGTATGTGATAGTGTTCAGAAATCTGACGGTGGAAGGGAAGAAATGGTTCCTAAAATATTGAGTGTGTGTTTTCAAGCTCCTCCCTTATAACAGTAACACAAAGAGATCATGTCCTGAGTGATGGGTGTCCTTAATGATGGCTGTCTTTTTGAGGCATTAGCTTTTGAAGATGTCCTCAGTGCTGAGGAGACTAGTGTCCACGATGGAGCTGGCTGAGTTTGCAACTCTCTCTGTAGCTTTTTCTGATCCTGTGCAAAGGCCCCAGCCTTTGATCCAGCCGGTGATGCAACCTGTTAGAATGCTGTCCATGATGTATCTGTACAAATATGTTAGTCTTTGGTGTCTTACTAAATCTCCTCAAACTCCTAATGAAGCATAGCTGCTGATGTGCCTTCTTTGTAATTGCGTTACTATGGTGGGCCCTGTAAAGATCTTCAAAGATGTTGATACCCAGGGACTTGAAACCGCTCACCCTTTCCATGGCTGGCCTCTCCATGAGAACTGGTGTGTGGCCCCTCAACTTCCCCCTCATGAAGCCCACAATGAATTCCTTGGTCTTCTTGATCTTACTGATGTCGATTGCAAGGTTATGGTTGTGACACCACTCAACCAACTCAATCTTGCTCCTATACGCCTCCGCATCACTGTCTGAAAATCTGCCAACAGCAGTTGTGTCATTGGCAAATGTGTAGATGGTATTTGGGTGTAGAGAGAATAGAGAAGTGGGCTAAGCTCACATCCTTGAGATGTGCTGGTGTTGATTGAGGCGGAGGTGTTATTTCAGTCCTGCACAGACTGTGGTCACCCAATGAGGAGGGAAAAGATCCAGTCGCAGAGGGAGGTAGCGAGGCCCAAGTTTAAAACTTTGCTGATTAGTACCGAGGGTATGGTGGTGTTGAACACTGAGCTGTAATCAATAAACAACAGTATAACAGAGGGATTGTCATTGTCCAGGTGATCCAAGGCCAAATGGAGAGCTGGTGAGTTTGTATCCCCTGTAAACCCATTGTAACAGTAGGAAAACTGCAGTGGGTCCAGGTTCTTGCACAGTCAGGACTTAATCTTAACCATGGCAAACCTCCCAAAGTACTTCATTACACTAGACATGAGCGAAACTGTGTGAGGCAGCTCCCACCGTGTTCCTTGAGCACTGGTATGATTGATGCCCTTTGAGGCTGGTGGGGACCTCTGACTGCAGCCCTGCGAGGTTGAAGATGTCCTTCAACACCCCCATCAGTTGGTTGGCACAGGTTTTCAGTTCCCTACCAGGTACACCTTTAGGTCCTAATGCCCTGCAAGGGTTCACCCTCTTGAAATATGTTCTGAGATCACAGGGTCACCAGATGCTGCAGGGATTCGCACAGGAGTGGTTTTATTCTCCCTTTCAAAGCGCGCATAAAAGCTCATCTGCGACTGAAGTATTATAGCCATTTATGATGTTACGCTTCACTTCGTGCGACATAATGGCCTGCAACCCCTGCCAGAGCTGATTGCATCTATAACCTCAACCGGAGTTGCTTTTTTTGCACTTAAAATAGCCTTCTGTTATTAACTCTTTCTCTGTTGTGTCAATCTCTCTGTTTGTTCTTCGGTATCCACAAAGAAAAGGTCTTTAGCGCTTCAGTTCCTCAAACTTTCCGTTGGGAAAGAACTCCAAATGAACTCTTATTTGCTGCGCTTGCCTCCAACCTGACAACTCTCTCCAGGAACCAGCGGGAAAGCTTGCCAATAAGATTTTATTTTTAAAAACGGTATAATAATTTGTAATAAACTTCATAATAACCTCAAAAACACTTAGAAAAAAACTTCCTGATGCAAGATAAAATCTCTTTGGCAGTGAATGCAATCTGCAAAAGAGCTAAAGAAAGTCAAACATTCTTGAGCTGTTGGAGGCTCTGGTGTGAGGTTTAGATTTGCCATTTAGGCAGATATTGCTGTGCAGGGCTTCATTGTACGAGGCCCCCATTGTTTGGATGAGATGTTAAATTGAGATCCCATCTGCTTGTCCAGGTGAATATTAAATTTCACGTGCATCTTGCAGAACTGGAAGTTCTCCCAGTGATTTGATCAACGTTCCTCTCGCACCAAGTTCGCCACAGATTAACTGTAGTTCTCATCGCTAATTGTGGGACATGGCTGTGAACAGACTGCAGGCATGTTTACCTATTTAGTGCGTTCCACAACTCTAAAAAACAACGTGGGTCAGATTCTTGTAGAAATGCTTGCTGCAAAACAGCAAAACAGCCTGAGAGAAGACAGATGCACAATTGTGAGGTTTCAGAGACATTTCTACCTCTGTGCCAAGCTCAATTTGATCACTTACACAAATGATGGCAGTATTCCTGTGATTGAGAGTGAGAAAATTCGTTCAAGTTCCCTTTCCAGACTGGTGTTCAGTGAATCTGTTAACCAGCCGATTTCCTTACACATATTGAAGGCACCTCAGCTTAGGATAGGATTGGTTCTGTATATCCCTGTAAGTTGCCTAAAATTCACCTTAAAGACTGCCTTCAAAATGCTGTTAATCCAGAGAGTTCTTGGAGGGATTATGTCCAACTGTGAGTCAGGACCATGAAGTAAGTGGATGAAAGATATTGAAAGCATGGAGTGGGACATTAGCTGCTCAAACCATGCAGCAACAAGCCTAGTATTCAAGGGGAAAGGTCTTTCAGATGCCTTTAATCCACAGAGATGCATGTCAAAATTGACTTAACTGCTCTCTCATTTAACTTAATCAAGCATTGTGCACTATGCACAGAACCTCCTGTGGGACGCGAGTGGACAAGGTTGACTGAGATTAGGCAGCCATCTACGAGTTTTTTCTTTCTCATACATCAGTCCTCACGTTTCTCATTTCTCATGGGTAAGCAATAAATTACAGAAGTGTGAGAGGCAAAAAACGTTATGATGAGCAATGGTAAGAGACAGTTAATGATCAGTTCTCTCTTCTATTACCTCACTGTGTTGTACTGATATGTGTGTTTGAGGTTAGTATCACCATTGCATATCTCACATTCATAATACAGTGGTATTACAGGTAAGATTCCCCTTCGGCTGCATCACCGTGTCTGAATGTTGGACTGCAGCTCATTAACCATTGGTCTTGAGTTGTAGACAAGATGCTTTCCATCATCTCTCAACTGTGGCAGCTGCAACACCTCACTTGCCTTTCTATGCTTGTGTTAATTTAATGCAATTTTTAAATAACTTATCTAATTTAGTTTATTTAATTCCTTAACTATACAGCTGCACTGTTATCCTTATTTCTCTGAGGACTGTTACTCATCAAAACCCACACTCTGTAGACACTGACTCAGTGGGCACTGTACAGTGTGCTAAACACACATAATGTCTTAAGATCAGAAAATTTAACTCCTAGTGTCCATAGGTTCTGGGTCCACTCTGATTAGTTAACCAGTTCTAGCTGGTTACCTGTTATAGTAACTGTCAAATAAAAGGTACTGAACTAAGCAGACCAAAGTGAACCCAATGTGAATATTACAAGTTCCAGAGCATTTCTTTGAGTGGAGACATCCCCAATATCCTGGCCAATATTTATTCCATACCAACTTTACTATGTAACAGATCATCAGGTCAATTTCGAATCATTCTTTTTTATTAATGATGCTTTGCCTGAGCTATTAAGATTTAAGCCTTAAATAATGCTCTAATAATCCTCACCAAGAAAGTACAGATTACAACTGTGGCTCAAAACGATATGAATTCATATGAAGGGAAGTTTTAAAAGTTAAAGAGAAAGAGCCATTTGATTGAGGTCAAAAGTGACAGAGGAGACAAGAATAATCTGTAGTAGCAAAGGGGTCAGAGTAGGGAAAATGGGAATAAATCATAATTAAAGACGTTATTTGAATTGATGAAGCATTTACAGTAAAAAGCTAAGTAATGACACAAATAGAGATAAATGTGAATGATCTAATACCCATTAAAGAGATGTGTTTGCAAGATGACCATTGTTGGGAACGGAGTATTCCGGGATACTTGATGTTTCAGAAAGATAGACAGAATGAAAAAGTAAGGCCAGGGGTAGCGCTGGTAATGAACGATGACAGTTTGGATGAAGATAAGAAATAAACTAAGGGAAGAAACCTATGGTAGAAGTATGCAACTTGATTCCAACAGCTGTACTGTTAGACCGAATTTGAGTCAAAAAGCATGGGAGTGACTTCGCTCTTTATGCACACTGGTAAAACAGATCAGTAAAGTCAATCCTGAGGACATGTTCCTCACAGTGATATTCAGCAAGCGGGATAAAGGTCACATTGAGTGACTCAGCGTTAATTAATAATCTAATTAAAACTGATCCTTTGGCAAATTGATCATGATAGGATTTCACATTCAGTTGGAGGGTGACGAGTTTATGAATCTTAAATTTAAATAAAAGCAATTAGCGGTAATAAATAAATAGTGGTTATAACCTAATTGGACAGTTGGCTAAAGTAGATTGGGAAATTAGTTTAAAGTTCAAAGTAAGTTTATTATCTAAGTATATTTGTGTTACCATAGCAACTGTGAGATTTGTTTTCTTGCGGGCATACTCAGTAGAACCAAGAAAAACAATAGAATCATTGCAACACTGCACCCAACAGGATGGACACAGGCTGCAGATACAAAAGAGAAAAAATACTAATAAAAATAATAATAACAACTAAACAATAAATATCGAGAACATGAGATTAAGAGTCCTTTAAAGTGAGGCAACAGTTCAGTGACAGGGAATATGAAGTTGAGTGAAGTTATCCCCACTAGTTCAAGACTCTGATGGTTAACCGGAGGTGTGGGTCCTGAGGCTCCTGTACCTTCTTCCTGATGGCAGCAGCAAGAAAAGAGTATGGCCTGGGTGTTGAGGGTTCTTGATGATGGATGCTGCTTTCCTGTGACAGTGTTCCATGTAGATGTGCTCAATGATGGGAAGGGCTTTACCTGTGATGGACTGGGTTGTATCCAACACTTTTTGTAGGATTTTCAAGGGCATTGGTGTTTCCATACCAGAGTGTGATGCAGCCAGTCAATGTACTCTCCACTACACACCAAACTGCTATTGTGTAAGTCTTAGATGTCATGCCGAATCTTTGCAAACTTCTAGAGAAGTAGAGGCACTGTCTTGCTTTCTTCATAATTGTACTTAAGTTCTGGGTCCAGGACATGTCATCTGAAATGCTAACACTGAGGAATATAAAGTCGCTGACCCTTTCTACTTCTGACCCCCTTGATGAGGACTTGTGGATCTCCACTCCTCCTCCTGAAGTCAATAATCAGCTCCTTGGTCTTCCTGACATTAAATGAGAGGTTGTTGTTGTAGCACCACTCAGCCAGATTTTCAGTTTCCCTCCTATATACGGTAGCTGTGAAGATCAATAAATAGTAATAGATATTTACAAAATATAGTATAAATCTCATCAAAGGTCCTTTACAATTGAGAAATAAAGACTATGTGTATAAAGCTATCCATTACTGACTAATGAATATACAGGTGCCATTGGATTGAACGTAAATGACCATAACATTAAGAAAATAAAACCCTTCTGAAACATGTGGAATGGGAGATGTTTGCAAACTATCAAATGATGACTAAAAATTAACAAAGGAGAAAATGGAAAATGCAGAAAACCTAGCAAGAAATAAAGAAAAAAATATCTTAAGTGATTTGTCAAGTATGTAAGTAGGAAGCAAGAAACAAAATTAAACAATGATCTCTTAGAATTTGATACGTTATAATGAATAGGAAAATGGCAGCAACGAAAACGGAGAATGGCCAGGGTGGCAGGGGTCCTTGATGATGGAGGCTGCTTTCCTGGGACTGCACTCCAGGTAGATGAGCATGTCTTAAATCATATGATGCTGGAAATGCTCAGCAGGTTGGGTAGCATCCATGGAGAGGGAAGCTAAGTTCTTCTGGTCATCAACGTTTCGTCAGAACAGAACGGAAAGTCCATTTTAGAGCAAGTGGCCGGAGAGATTGAAGGTAAAGTTACTGATGAAGCAGGGTGTTGAAGGCTGAGAAATGAAAAAAGAAGTCTTGTACCTGTCTTCACAAAAGAACACTCGAGAAGTGTTGAAAACAAATTAGCAGAAAGGATAGAGGAAAGGTTGTTATGAATGTCAAAAAAGCACTAATCTAATGGACTAATGGATAACAAGTTTCCCGATTTTGCTGCATCCTTAGGTTTCAATAAGGATGACGACAGGACCATTGGATGTGATTATTCCCCAGAGTCTGGAAAGTTTCACACTGATTGAAAACTAGTTGGCAACACACAGACAGTACAAGGGAGAGTGTAAAGAACCACCAGCCTGTTAACCTAACATCAGTTCTGGGGAAAATGTTGAAATCCAACATGAAATGCAACACTTGAAGGCAAATGATACAATGATTATGGAAGTGTTTATCTACAGGAATAAAGATGTCTTACTGTCTTTATATAGGACCTTGGTGAAACTGCAGTAGGAGCACAGAGCACAGTTTAAGTCTCCATATTTAAGAAAAAATAGACTCATCTCAGAGGGTGGGGGGACAGTGTGGATTCATTACATTGGTTCCAAGGACAGAAGATTTTCTACGGGGGTGGTGGGGTAGTGAGATGAAGTACACTAGACCTGTTTAGTCTCAAGGTAGGGTTCAGACATCTAAGAGAGGTAAGTAGGAATTTCTTCTCACAGGGATTATGAAGTTGTGGATTTCCCTACCAAAGAGAGCAGTGGATACCTAATCTTTTGATATATTCAGAGCTGAGAGTTTCCTTTATTGTCAGAGGAAGTAATGGTTATGGGCTCAGGCAGGAAAATGGAGCTGAGACAAGTGATCAGATCGTTCACGTTCAAACTGCATGTTAGATTAGCTTTCAGACTTATCCTGCCTGCTCCTATACCTGCATTTTTACAAATAAATTTATCTAATGTATTTCCTCCGTTACAAAAGTACTTTATTGACTGTGGTGTAGAGCACTCTATGATGGGGTAAGGCCATGAAATACTTTATAAAGAGGAGATGAAAAAGACTGCAGATGCTGAAACCTGAAGCAAAAATCTGCTGGAGGAACTCAGCAGGTTATGCAGCATCTGTACAGGAAGGGATTATTGATGACTTAGGTCAAAATCTTGCATCAAGACTTTATAAATTTGTCTTCTGGTTAATTTCAGAATTTGTTTATTCACGCCATACCTTGTGTTATTCTACAGACGTCCCCTCTGTTTCAACAGTACCTTTACATTCAATCTCTCCTACCACCTGTTCTAACATGGACCTTGCATTTTGGTCTGATGGATCTTTGCTGACCAGAGAAGCTCTCCATGGATGCTGCTGGATCCGTTGTGTATTTCCAGCAACTTCTGATTTACTTTTCATAAGTGCAGCTATTCCGAGCAGAATCAAGAATTATCAGGGTGAAGAAGATTTGGGGCTTCTCCACTGAAGTTACACAACCTCCATCTTGCCAATGGAAGCCAAACGTGATGCAAAATGCTTGCCCAATTCATTACTAATTGAGCAAAATCATAGTTTTAAGATTTATTGAGATACAGCGTGGAATAGACTCTTCTAACACTTTGACCCTCACCGCCCAGCAAAACCTCAATTTAATCCCAGCCTAATCATGGGACAATTTACAGTGGCCAATTAACCTACCAACTGGTACATTTTGGGACTGTGGTGGAAACCAGAGCACGTGGAGGAAACCCACACAGTTCATGGGGAGAACGTACAAACTCCTTACCGCAGCGGCAGGAACTGAACCCGGGTCACTCGTACTGTAAAGTTCTGTGCTGACCCCTATGCTACCGTGCCACCCCACGTGAGGGGAAAAGTTTAAAGGAGGTGTGTGGGCTAAGATTTTTACACAGAGGGTAGTAGGTGCCTGAAAAGAGATGGCAGCAGTTGGGGTGGAGGCAGATACAATTGAGGTATTTAAATCGGTCTGTGAATATGCAGAGAATGGAGGGAATGGACCAGGGACAGGCCATGATTAGTCTAATTTGGTTGGCACAGACATCGTGGGCCGAAGGGCCTGTTCTTGTATTGAACTGTTCTATGTCATAATGTGCTGTGACTGAAGGGAACTCCAAGGCAGAGAAGGTTACAGACGAATTGCAGGTAAGCAGGAACAGTATAGATAACTGAAGTGGTTAGTATGAGCATGATGGGCTGAAGGGTCTGTTTTTGTGCTGTATAAGACTCTAATTCTACACCTGAGTTCGTGAGGTGACCCTATATTTGTTCAGTATGTTTATCTATCCCTGCATCTCAAGTTCAAGCTCTGGTTCTTCCTGACAGCAGCTCCTAGCAGAAAGAAGTGTCTTCTCGGCTAGACCGATCTGTTTTCCAATTACCTTTTCGCATCTTGTCACTAGCGGAGGGCATGATTAGGCTTGGCTGCAGTGTCTCATGGAATGGAATTTGCAGTCTAGGTTCAGAGATGAAAAGTGATTGTTTTGGTGCGGCTCCAGAAGGCAGACACTGCCCTGAAAGTCTGCCTCAGGGTGAGTCTGATGTGTGAAAAGAGGAGAAAAATGGCATTTAAAATTAAGGGATTTGACTCAGTTTCTGGAGAAAAGCTGTTTCTATTTATGGAAGGTAATTAGAGAAAAAGGTGTAAAAGAGCCCAAATCTCTGGGCTTGGAAGGTCATTCCCAGGTCACATCAGCAAAGAATGCCCTGAAAATCTTGCCAGCTGGAGAACTTGGACATGTTAGGTAATGTGAAACAGCATTCTCTTTATGTTAATTGAAAAGAAAGCAATTCCACATGTGGGGGCTGAGGATGGTGTGTGGTCCAAATGCTGAAGCAGGTTTTACCTGAAGGTTTAGGCTGGCTTTAACGTTTGTGGACTCCACTCCACCTGGGATGCTGCCACAGTGTTCGTCTTTCTCCGGGTAGGTTTCCCTGTCCGTGCCCCCCAATAAGTACCCATGCTCCCAATCTCCTTGACATCTCCTTCCTCATTCTCTGCACCTTCTGACTGAGTCTGATTCTGAGGTCTTTGCTGGTCAGATATTGCATCCTAGCCATTTGATGTGGAAGCCTGGGCTGCAGGATACGGTGAGTAAGCTGTTACCCAGGTAACAAGCTCCCCCCCCGCCCACCTCCCCCATGAACCCAAAGGAACGGCAGAGACTGATACAGCTCAAAGGTTCAAAGGTCCAATTTAATCAGAGAAATGTATACAATATACATCCTGAAATGCTGTTTCTTCACAAATATCGACAAAAACAGTGAAGTGCCCCAAAGAATGAACAACAGTTAAACATAAGAACCCCAAAGTCCCTTCCCAGCTCCCCCCCCCCCCACACATAAGTGACAATCACCCTCCCCCCACCAGCAAAAAAAAGCATCAGGACCCACCAACGAGCTCTTAAGTGTGAGCAAAGCAATAGCAAAGACACAGACTTGCAGTTACCCCAAAGACTTCACGCTTCACCCAGCATTTGACATACCACAGGTTCTCTCTCTCCCTAATAGGGGAGAAGGAAATGTCTCTGTTTTTCCCCAGCGAGTGGGGAGACACAACAAACAACCTGCTGATCTTTGATGTTAAAAGGCCGTTACGTTGCTTTTTCCAAAGCTCTGTTCCCAAAAGGTTTCAAAGATCCCAGGTCTTTGAGCACACAGCAGTAGATTTTCCGACTCTCCTGACGACGCACGGGTCTCCTGCCATGGCACCGATCATCGATCCGCCCGTCTCCAGAGCCCTGAGATCTTAGGCTTCCAAATCCGAGCCGGACTCTCAGGCCGAACCCTTGGCGTGCCGAATAACAGCCAGTCCTCAAACCTCAAGAACAGGTCCCATTCCTGCAAAGAACCAAAGTCAGCGTGTAACTCCAGGTCAGGGTCTTCGCAAGAATCCTGAAAGGGAAAAAAATTAAAGATATTAAAGATGGAAATAGAGCTGTTTCCGAAGATGCAAGCAAAGGAGTCGTTGTTTAGCGCCATCTTGACCGTGCTCCGCCTCTCCCTAGGTACCAGCAGCATCGCAGGAGTTGTATGTAGTCGGCATTTGCTGTCTTAGGGGCTCCAGCTCCAGACTTTTCCCTCGGGGTTTACTCCTGAATCCTTCCCTATGAATTGGTAGAGCTGCAAGGCAGCGGAGGGTTGGGATCAGAGTTTTCCTTCTCCTAGATGAGCTGCCAACCAGGGCTGGTGAGCCCCATCTGCCCAAAGCAACAGGTTTTAATGTGCCAGTAACCCACCTGTGCCCTTTCTCCTGTCAGTAGAAATGGTTCTGCAGAGCTTAGTAGCTAAGCCACACGTGAAGGCCAGGAGCTGGACTTGGTTGTCAGATGCTATTTGAGGCGCACGCCATTGGGAACATCTGATAGGGAATGGGAGCTTGTCCCCATTACCATGCCCAGTGATAACAACCTTAAGGAGCCAAAGCAGCACCAACAAAATGCTGGAGGGACTCGGCAAGTCAGGCAGCAGCTATGAAATAAGTAAACAGTTGATGTTTCAGGCCGAAACCCTTCTTCAGGACTGGAAAGGAAGATACCTGAATAAAAAGGTGGAATGAGGAGAGGGAGGCTAGCCAGAAAGTGGTTGGTGAAGCCAGATGGGTGGGAAAAGGAAAGGGCACCCCTCTCTGCCATCCTCCTGTCCCAGCACAATCTTTTAAAGATCCCTGTAATGTAATCTATTTCTTTTAGAGCAATGACTCCCCTAGCCTTAGCACTATATATTGATCTGCTGATTGCACTTGTGTTATTGTCTACGCATGCACATTGCTCTCTCTCTCTCTCTCTCTAATAAAGTTAAAGCCATCTCCAGCTTGTTTAATTGATACGTAGTTGTGCACAGACACAAGTTGGGGATGAATACAAACTTGAATGTTGGAAAATATCACGAACTGCACCAACAGTTACAGGACGAATCAGCGAGAGCTAAACAGCACGAGAAAGCCGTCACGGACGCTAACAAAGGAACACATGAGTAACAGTGAAAGACGCACTGAATATAAAGTGAAAAAAAACTTGGCAATAGCTTCAGTCGGGAAACTTCATGAATTTGATAGGGTTAATGAAGGCTGGGAGTCACATATCAAAAGGGTTGAACTGTATTGTAACGCAATCAACGGGCAGAAGCAAAAGAAAGTCCTTTCACTTCCCAACTTAATGGTCCCAAGAGCATACTATCTCTTACGCAACTTAGTAACATCTGGAAAGCCAGCAAGCAAGATACTCGATGAAGTTGTTACCATTTTACAAAAATCACTTGAGCCCTAAACTGCTGGTAATAGTTGAGAGATTTAGATTTTACAAAAGGGACCAGTCAAAAGATGAAAGTCTTTCTGAATACATTGCAGAACTGCACAGACTCTCCCAGTACTGTGACTTTAGAGATGGACTTTCTGACGCATTAAGGATCAGGCTTGTATATGACATGATCAAAGCACTAAAATGAGGTTACGGGCAGAATGAGACCTATCCTTAGAATGGGCATTGACCATTGCATTATCGTTAGAGATGGTAGCAAATAAAGTTAGAATATGAAATGCACAAAATGTCCATGAATGGTGCAAAAAACCAAAGATGTTATCAATGTGACAAATCCTCTCATGATGCAAA
This sequence comes from Hypanus sabinus, assembly GCF_030144855.1. Taxonomy (NCBI): domain Eukaryota; kingdom Metazoa; phylum Chordata; class Chondrichthyes; order Myliobatiformes; family Dasyatidae; genus Hypanus; species Hypanus sabinus. The sequence goes on from NC_082732.1 coordinate 16,571,350, forward strand.
TGAGTGTTGGTTCAAAGAAAAAGTCTGTGGAAAGGGTCACAGACAAGGTCACACAGAGAGTGTGCAAGGCAGACAGAAAGCACAACTGAGTGTAAAGTCTCAAACACAAAACTAAGTAAATGCATAAAGTTACCGAGTGTAAAACAGAATCGGACATCATAGAGTCTGACAAAGGTGAACTGTCACACCTAGAAATCCATAGTATAACTGAAGCAGATTGCAATAAAATATGGATCACAATAGAAGTGTTTGGTGTAAAACTGAAAATAGAGCTGGATACAGAATCAGTGTTGTCTATAATTCCACAGGCTGACTACAGCATACTGTTTCCTGAGATACCATCAGAGAAGACCTCTGTGATGCTAAAGAGCTACGCAGCTGAAAAAGTGTCTCCCAAAGGCAAACTGAAAGTGAATGTGATGTATAAAGGCCGAGCACAGCAGTTAGAGCTTTATTTATTAAAAAGAAGAGAGTCAGCACTTTTTGGACATAAATGGTTGAGAAAAACCCAACTGCATTGGCACTCAATCAAAGCTCTCAGTGTGGCATCAACAGGCAGCAACAGCCCAAATGGTAGCACTGACCAGAGACTGGTACAGCTGCTGAATACTAATGAGAAGGTGTCTGAGAAGGGGATTGGTAAACTGGGAGGCATGAAAGCCAGAACTGGACTGGATGAAACAGCAACATCAAGATTCCATAAAGCTCATCCAGTGCCTTATGCATTACATCCTAAACTGGATGCTTAACTGTAGAGCTTGGACACATCTGGTATTCTCTCCAAGGTTGAGTGGCGTGATTGGGCCATGCCCATTGTCCTGCTGATCAAGAAAGTGAAGGCTAGATCCGTTTGCATATGTGGGGTTTTCAAGGTGAGCAGCAACCCTGTGTTGTGTACTGTGCAGTATCCCCTGCCAAGAATAGGAGACATATTTACATCTTTGGCAGGCAGGGAAAAGTTTTCACAGATTGACTTGTCTTAAGCCTATCTACAAATGGAGATTGAGGAATCAAGTAGGAAGTTCCTCACAATCAACACTCACAAGGGTAAGTGTAATCTACCTGTCTTTGGTGTCACATCAGCTCCAGCAATTTGGCAAAGAGCAATGGACCAAGGGCTCCGAGGTATCCCAGGCTGAGTGAGTACGGTCTGTGCACAAAGAGAGAGAAATGTCAGTTCTTCAAGAACGACATCTCATATTACAGGAATGTCATTGACAAGCATGGCTTACGTAAGTCACAAGAGAAGATTGAATCAGTGCTACAGGCACCCAAACCGGAAAATGTGTCACAACTCAGGTCATACCTGCCCTTGTAAGCTACTACACTGGTTTCTCCCAAACATTGCTACAGTGCTGCACCCATTGAATGCACCATTGCAGACAGGAGCAAAGTGGGAATGGTCAGAAAGATGTGACAGAGCATTCAAGGAAACAAGGAGTTTAATAATGTCCGATGAACTGATCACTCATTATGACCCATCCCTGCCCATCAGACTGGTGTGTGATGCATCCCCTTATGGCATTGGAGCCATTTTGTCACACATTATGAAAGATGAATCTGAACATCTGGTTGCATTTGCTTCAAGATCACTGATGAGTGCAGAACGCAACTATGCACAGATCGACTGAGAGGCCCTTAGTTTAGTATGGGGATTAAAGAAGTTCCACCACTACCACAATGGACAAAAATTTGCGCTAGTGACAGATCACCAGCCCCTTATGTCCATTTTCAATCCAAGGAAGGAAATTACAGTGATGACTGCTACCCAGTTACAATGTTGGGCATTGTTCCTAGGAGCCCACTGTTATGACATAGAGTTGAAGGGTACCCACAATACAGCAATGCTGTTGGCTTTTCACATCCTCTACTACTGGCAACTGAAGAAGAAAAGTCTTCATACTGCGACCCTGCAGAAGTGTTCCACACCACATTGGTGGGCCAGTTTCCAGTAACGAATTTCGAAATACAGACGGAAACAAGGAATGACATTGTCAAGAGTCTTTGACATCACCATGCAAGGATGGCCAGCTCATGGTAACCCTATGTTTCCAGAGTTCTCAGCGAGATGAGACCAACTTCACTATGTCAAAGAATGCTGATGTGTAGTTCTTATGTTTTGGTTCTCTCTAAACTGCACAGCAGAGTGTTACAAAATCTGCATTAAGGACATTTGGGTACAGTCAAGATGAAGAGTCTTCCCCAGACCTATGTGTGGTGGCTGGGAATAGATAAGCAGATTGAAGACTTGGCCAAAAGCTGACTTGGTCAAAAAGTTCAAAATACACCCCACAGGCACTGTTACACCCATGAGAGTGGCCACTGTCCGCCTTTGCAAAGTGTACATATTGACTTTGCTGGGCCCTTAATGTTGACTTTTCATTAACAAATATGGCATCAGACATTTCAAGTCAGGTCCTCACCACCCAGTATTGAATGGGTTAGCTAAAAGGTTTATCCAAACGTTCAACAAGTCCATTAAAGCCGTGGACAAGGAGGACGTTTCTCTACAGCACAAGGTGGACAACTTCTTTTATGTGTATCAGAACTCTGTGCATGCATCAACAAATCAAACACTTGCAATGCTGTTCATGAGCAGGAATCTGAGGTCTCACATAGATCTCCTAAAACCAGATTTCCCAAGGGAAGTACAGAATAAACAGTTCAGCCAGTTGCCAAGTGAAGCTGCAAGGAGCTTTGAGATTGGACAAGATGTCCTAGCGTGTGATTACCGAAGGGACAAATAGACACACAGTAGGAACTGGAGCACTGATGATGTTGGAGACCAGGCATGGAGATGTCATATACTGGATGCTCAACCGAAGGACACACCTGAGTCGACTGCATCCAAACAAAACGGACACATTACAGCCACCAGACTTGCCTCTCGGTGATGATGTCACTGACAGCAACATGACATCGGAAACCAAGAACGTCGTCTTAGACAAGACACCTACCTAACCTGATGCCTCTCCACAGATCCAGAGGTGCTATCCTGAAAGAAACAGAGCGCCACCCAAAAGACTGAACCTTTAGAACGGTGAAGTTAGTTATGGACTGTTATTGTGAAAGCGTGTTTATTTGGAATGTGGGTTTATGAACGGGAAATTGGATGCTTTGTAAATATACCATTTATGTTGCATTAGTCTACAGGGGGCGGAAGTGTAGTGCATGGATCAGTTTCTTTCAGAGCAACCCCCCCCCCCCCCCAGCACAATGTATTGCTCTGTTGTCCGTGCTTTCGCTGTTGTCAATGTATGCTATTACTCCCTCTCTCTTTCTTGCTGCACTGTGAATACACCAGTTACAGCCATCTCCTGCATGCTTGCTTTTATTTAATTGATATGTAGTTGTGCACAGACACAACAATCTCCCCAATGGCAGGTGATAAGAAAGGAGACCTTTGTTCTATCACACATTATGCATTAGTACTCATGCATAACAGAATATGTTTCAACTGCAGACAGATTGAATGTTGTTGTTGTTCAAAAAGACCCAGAAATCCTTCCACACAAATCACTGAAAGTTAACATGCAGGTATAGCAAATGATTAGGAAGTCAAATGGTATGTCAGCTATTACTGCAAGAGGATCGTGTGCAAGAGGATCGTGTGCAAGAGGATCGTGTGCAAGAGTAGAGATGTCTTTCTCTGGTTATATGGAACATTGGTTAAGATGCATTTGGGATGTTATATACAGGTCTGGTCTCCCATTCTATTGGAGGATTTAATTTCAATGGAGGGGATGTTCACCACCTTGATTCCTAGGATTGAGGGATTATCCAATAAACAGATTGTACCGACACTCCTGTGTTTAGAAGACTGAGAGAAGATGGCATTGAAACATGCAAGGTTCTTACTGGTCTTAACTGTCTAGATACAGGAATGATGTTCCCTTAGTAGAGATGTCTAGAATGAGGCATCAGAATAAGGGGTCGGCCAGTCTGGATTCCTTCACCCAGAGGATAGTGCATCACTTCAGTTCTCTACCACAGAGGTGTGTGGAAGTCCAGCTGCAGAGAATGAGAATTTTGGTTATGAAACAAATTAATACAGGGAAGTAGCAATAAGGTAAAACATTATCCATGATCTAGTTGAAGTTCAGATCAGTGCGAAGGGATTGAATGATCTCTCCCCACTTACGTTGTAGGGGCCAAGGCAATGGGCAATTTTGATAATGTTGAGAGCTGTTATAACCTGCAGTGTTTGGGTTGAAAGGTTAGGAATCATAATCGATGGAAGGTTTAAGAGGCAATTGTTGAGTTAAGGGAAGATGGATGAAATGGAAGGTTGGGATGACCATCAGGGACCTTCAGTGCTCAGCAGCACTATTACACTGAAATCACACACGGACAAAGGGAGAAGCAGCCCATGAGCTGTGATATCTCTCAAAGGTCAGACACTGGAGTTTACGATGTGACTGCAGTGGCTTAAAACGAGTCTTTGGAATCAATCATCAGGCACCAACAGGCAGGGCTGCTTTTGCCCCTCTTCCACATAGCAGTGCACTTGGATGGGCTCGGAGCTCAAACATATGTCTACATGGGAGACTGTTCCCTTTGGAATGAAACCACTACTGTACTGCCCAAAAATGCAATGTAGAAAGATTACTTAATACATTTGCTTCTATTTAGGTTGGTGGTAGACACAAAAGGAATTTATTTCTCTGTCCTGTTTATTAAAGTCACAACACAGTCTCCACCATTGCCAATTGTGGCTCCACATCAATTAAGTCTGTGATCACATATTTGAACAAAATCCAGAATGTGCAATTGTCTCAGATATTCCGATTCATGTACTCTCATTAAACAACATTTTCATTTATTGAATTGACATCCTTTTTTAATGATGGTGTGGTGCTGCTTTATCATAGAAGCATTCACTATCCCTCGAGATGGCTTATAACATATGTCCCATCTGAATCAAGTTCTGACAGACATTGAAGTCAGTGTGAGAGGGCTCATTCCATTTATGAAGTTGGCTCAAAGAATCACAAGATTGTGTTCCCACTGCATCTTACATCCTCTGGACCTTTTCTTGGTCAAGCTTTTGAAGGGACATCTGGAATTCACTTGAACACAGTTCTTAGCCCAACCCGGGTACCATTCTGTTGTGTTGTTGCTGAGCCAGTCTGGCAGTTTGTGAGTGGAACAGACTGTGTATTGGATTAGTGATATTATAGTGGAGGAATGGTCATTGGATTCAATGTAGTTGAGCAAGTAGCTTAGGACCAGAGTGAGCTCACTTGTAACATGTGTCTACCAGATGGTATATTGGTTAGGGCTAGTGATCAGTATACAGATTAGGTAGGTATGGCATCATTTAGTAAGAAATGATGATGTTTATTTGTTTTAACCCATTTCTCAGGACATGGGTATTGCTGATGTTACGTATCCCGTAACTGGATAACTTACCAGCAAAGATAGAGAGGTCCGTTGAAGTCTTATGACACTATTTTCAAACGTTTTTATTTATAAAGGGGCACAAAAGTAAGGTTAATACAAACATTCAGATAATGTACGTCGTCACTACTCAATCTAAAGCGCGGGTATAGTAATAATCATCATTAAGAAGTGAGCTCTACTGTTGCCTAGGGGTTAATAGATTGTCCGATGGAAATATAAAAGTCACTCAGAAGTCTGCAGACTTTAGCCTTTCGGGGAATCGCTGGGTTTCACGTGTTTTAGAGGGATCGGTGAAAAACGGAAAAAACTTGCCCGGGTCTTTATGAAGCCACTCTGTAAAATCAGAGGAATGTTGTTTCCCCGTTGTTAGTTCGAAGTCCTTCTCGGTATTATCAGCCACCCGCTCCCCAGGCAAAGGAGTTAGGAGCGCACGTGGCATTGAGTGGCTTCCAGCCACGGGAGCACTGAGCGAGGGTGTCCTTCTAGTGCGTCGCTGGGGTACCGCCTCCTGCAGTCCCCTTTTATCTTGACTTGCAGAGTTGTAGATGTCCATCAAAGTAGGGTGATGCAATCCCTACCCCCACATTGCCCGAGGGTGTCCATATCCATGGTAGCTGTCACGTAGCAGGGACATGCATGTCACACAGGTGCCTCTAAGAACAATGGCCAAAACCATTGCATTGTCTCTCACTTCCTGGGTCCGAGACCCGAATTAATAGCGATCTTGCGATTCTCCGGAAGGAGGGGGCTGCTCCCGCTCTGCTCTGCTCAGAGCTGTGGTACATTCATAACACTGACAACACTAACATTTATTGTCTAACCCTAACAGTCCTTGAGAAGGTGATGGCAAGGCAATTTTTCAGCTGCTGTAAGACTTCTATCAAGGTGTTTCTATAGCACGGTTGATAGGTGGTTCTGGGGTTTAGCGCACATAACAGCAGCAATGCAGTTGCAAGTGAGGGCCATGCTGAACTAGAAAGAGAAGCATGCATTGTTCCTTCCTGCACCATCATGTCACCCTGTAATGCAAAGGGAATTGCACCTCTGACTTCTGTGCAATTTTCTGACATAAGTTGGATCAGGGTCTGATTTGTCAATTTTCTTGTAGTTTAACTTTTTTATGATTGCTTATATTTATTAATCACCTGTTTGTCTGTAAAGGTTTGGTGGATTTTCAGTTATTGTAGTGTATGTGGTCTGTACTTTTTATGGCTTCTTTGTCTGCAGCCATAAATTAAACTGTTTCATCGGCTGCTCTTAGCCTGAATTTCCTTATCTATCTAGTTTTCAGTATCAGACAACCCACAACTTCTTTGTTCTCTGTCGTCTTTCTTCGGTTCTAACTTACAGTAAAGTGAGTTAGTTCCTCGCATTTCTTTGTTATGAAGACCTAATTAAATGGCCGTAACCAAAAGATTTACAGCTCATTCTTGACCTCTGAAGAACTCTCTGGACAATATCATCTCCAGATTCAGCGCATAGAAACAAACATAAGAGACAGCAGCCACATTGAGACAGTCAGCCCCTCCAACATTTGATAATAGTACGGCAGATCCAACTTTAGTCTCAATACTGTTTTTCTCTCTCCTCATTCTTTGATATGCTTGTAGTTTAGATGCTTAACATATAATATAAAACGTCACTTCACAGTACAGGTCTTTCTGTCCACGACGTTGTGCCAGCCTTTTAAACTACTCTAAAACCAATCAAACCTTTCCCTTCTATGTGCCCCTCTTTTTATCTGTCATCCATGTATCCATTAAGGGTTTCCTAAATGCCCCTGAAGTATTTGCCTTTACCATTACCCCTTGCAGGAGGTTCCTCACACCCACCACACCCTGTGTAAAGAACTTACTTCTGATCATCTCCCTATATATTCCTCCAATCACCTTAAAATTATGTACCCTTGTATTAGACATTACTGCCCTGAGGGAAAAAATCTCTGGTGATCCACTTTATCTCTGCCTGTTATTTTCTTGTACACCCCTATCAACTCACATCTCATCTTCCTTCACTCCAAAGAGAAAAACTCTAGCTTGCTCAAACTATTTTCATAAGACCTCCTCTCTAGTCCAAACAGCATCCTGGTAAGTCTCCTCTGCACCCTCTCTAAAGCTTTCTCATCCTTCCTATAATGCAGCAACCAGAATTGAACACGATATTTCATTTATAGTCTAAGCTGGGTTTTACAGAGCTGGAACATTATCTCACAGCTCACAAACTCAATCCCCCAATTAATGAAGGTCCACACACCATATGCTTTGTTTGCAGACCTATTAATTTGTGTGGCAACGTTGAGGGATCTATAGACGTAGACCCCCAGATCCTTCTGTTCCTCCATGAATCTTGCCATGGACCCTGCATTCTGCCTTCAAATTTGACATTCCAAAGTGAATCACTTCACACTTTTCTGGTTGAACTCCATCTGACACTTCTCAGCTGAGCTCTGCATCCTGTCAAGGCCCCGCTGCAGCCTCTCCGCCAATATTTGAATCTGTTCAATGATTTTCCTCCTGTGTACCCTAGAGTAGAGAATTTGATGACTTTCCAAGGGAAGAAATTCCCTCTTAAGTCTCTGTTTTAAAATGGGCGACCCCTTATTCTGAAAAACACAATCCACTGTTCTCGACACCTCTTGCCTTTTATTCTTTCGAACTCCGATGAATCTAGACACAACCTGGTCAACCTCCCTTTACACATCAACCTTTATCACAAAAGTCAACCAGCTGCCTGTTCCCTGTGCTCCCTCCAATTCAAATATACTATTCCTTAGAAATGCAGACCAAATCTGTGTGTAGCACGCCAGACATGGTCAACCTGAACCCTGTAAACTTGTATAAAATGTCCCTGTTTTTATATTCCATATCCACTACAATAAAGACCAACATTCTATTGCAACTGAATTCCACCTTTTTGTGTTTCATGTAGATACCTCACATTTTCCAACTTTATTTTCCCCCTGCCAACTTCTTGCTCATTCATAAAGCTACATCCCTCTGTAGGCATTTTTTTTGCCATCTGCCCAGCTTGCTGAGCCACTATCGTTTCATCGAGAGCAAATTTGTTCAGCACACACATTCAGATCTTTCATTAATATCCTCAGTATATCCCCTGACACTGATCCCACCACTTATTGATTGTTGATCCAAAGATGACCCATTTGTCATGACTCTGTTCCCTCAGCTGTCCATGCCAACGTATTTTCTTCCACTCCACCCATTTTTGCGTGGGACTCCTTCGCGCGGCACCTTATCTGCTGTCTCCCAGCAACACAAATGCACAGATCTTTTGGCTCTACATTATCTACCCTGTTTGATCCATCTTCAAAAAACACCTGAAGACCTGGGACTAGGGGAGATAGCCTCAAGATTCGAGGGAGTAGATTTAGGGCGGAGAAGAGGAGGAACTGCTTTTCCCAGACAGTGATGAATCTGTGGAATTCTCTGCCCAATGAAGCAGAGGAGGCTACCTCAGTAAGTATACTTAAGACAAGGTTGGATAGATTTTTGCATAGTAGAGGAATTAATGATTCTGGGGAAAAGGTAGGTAGATGGAGGTGAGTCCAAGGCCAGATCAGCCATTATCTTGTTGAATGATGGAGCAGGCTCGATGGGCCAGATGGCCTACTCCTGCTCCTGTTCTAATGTTTCTTTCATGGTTCCATGTAATCCAATAACACAAAGCCAAATATTAAAATGGGGAAAACTGTCTCATACTGGTTAAACAGACACAAAGCTGAGCCCATGAGAGTATGTATCTCCAGGCATTGTAATGTTATATGGGATTAAAATGGAGGACATTCAGACTGACCACTGCTTCTCTAGGGAAAATCTACCAGAATGCCCTTTAACTTATGTATAAGGTTCCACTGATGTCACTAGCAGTCGGTCAGAAATACTGAGAATGTCCCAGGGATAGGTTTAAGAGCAGGGAATGTTCAGATTATTTCTCATCTATCCACTTTGATTGATCACAATCCCATTTACACACCTTCTCAATACATCTTCAATCCCTTCTCTCTTCAGAAATGTGTATCTTTACGTCTTTATCCCAACATTTGCCTCAGGAACTTTCCTCTGCAATCAATGAACGAAATCCACATTCACCATGTATTACAGTCACAATTTATGTCTTCCAGCTAAGTTTGAATTCTCTCTCCTGACATTTGAACACTACAGTCAACAATCATCCATTTCGTCCAAAGATATCAAGGAGGTTTATTGGAGTTGGGCAGGTATATTTATCTTGCTGTGCATCTGACAACGTAATACTTCAATCATTATCACTTGCATTATGAGACCGAGGGGCATTGTCTTGGTTAAAGCAAGAGTGGAATTTTATTTCTGATGTGGGAGATTCTGCAAAGACATTCTATGTTTTTCTAGTCTGCCTTTTAAACTTCTCTCCATTCAATTGAACCTGCTGACTTTGACTATTAGTACTCCGCTCCACTCTCCCTCTGCACTTAATGATGTTCATTTGCATGGCTTCCCAGTTTGGTTTGTCCTCATAAATGGCAATCTCGGCAGACCTAAGTCATCAGTGGAATTTACAGCCTCGCCATTCCACGTGGTACCACATTTGGAACGCACATTTCAGAGTGGAAATTTCATGAATGGAAAACTATTTTTTTGTTCAGGTCAATGTGAGATGGAGCTAGATGGTACTGGATACTTGCCTTTAATTTTGTTTTTACCACCAGGACAAGTTGTTTAAGCAGGTCTTTGGTTAACAAAGAAATGGAAGGCTTCAGCAGTTTTCTGGTGTGAGTGTGTGAGAGAGAGTGAGTAGGTGTGCCAGGGAGAAGGAGATAGTATTACGGTGATGAGCTATGCTGATAGGGCTTAAAGCTGTGTGTAAAGTATACATGTGTGCTTATTCTCATTTGTATGTATTAGGTTTTATTTTTGTATGTAGATGTGTGTGTGTACTTTGTGTGTGTTTTATATGTAAGTGTGTGTACTTTGTGTGTGTGAGCAACGAAGTGGATGGCAGGAATTACAAGTCTGAAGCGAAATGGAACAGCAAGGCTTCCAGTGCACAATGGAGAATTAATTATCGTTCAGTGTTTAATTTCATTAGGACAAGCTGCTGAGCTACAGGATATGCTTAAATACACTTAGCCTGTCATCGAGTGCGAGCTGCTGACAGCAGGAACTCACTGTGTTGAGTATGTTGATAATGGTACATAGGGGCGGTGTGTCCAGGCATTGCTGCAATGCGCCTGTAACTGCTGCTGTCTTCTGAGGAGTACGGCTGTACCAGGTGAGCTATCTGAATTGTCACAACATCGCCCAAGGTGCATCGCCCAATTTCTGATATGAATCAAGAAGGCAAATAAGGGTTTAGACACTGATAAAAGATTAGTTAACCCCTTTATATCTGATTTTGGAATGAAGGAGTTTACATTAGATTGCTGAGAAGCAGGAACCCTCCAATCTAGATCACTAATATTTCTTTCCAGAAAACTCAGTAAGTGTGAGTTTTAAGTGAACAGCTTCACTATTCAACATTTTTCTTAAATGTACTGTAGAGCAGAAGAAGAGGAAATTGAATGAAGAGCTGAAAGATGATGGAAGGAAGTTAATGGAACATCGCAGGAACAGTCAAAATATTGGCTGTTTACTCTTTTCCATAGATGCTGCCTGGCCTGCTGAGTTCCTCTGGCATTTTCTATGTGCTGATTGCAGACTTTCTCCACCATTTTATCTGCAGCACGGTAGTGTAGTGGTTAGCACAATGTTTTACAGTACCAGCGACCTGGGTTCAATTCACACCTTACTGGTTGTAAGGAGTTTGTACATTCTCCCTGTGACCATGTGGCTTTCCTCCAGGTGCTCTGGTTTCCTCCCACAGTCCAAAGATGGTTGATAGGATAATTGGTCATTGTAAATTGTCCCATGATTAGGTTAGGATTAAGTCAGGGGATTGCTAGGTGGCATGGTTCAGAGGGCTGGAAGGGCCTATTCTACACTATATCTCAATAAGTAAATATTTCCAGCAACCAGCTTGAGTTTCTGATACTCTGGAGTCCATTTATCCCATTGCACGTCCACCAAAATGAAACTAAATCAAGAGCTTCAGAAAGTCTTAAAAGGCATACTTCTTGTCCTGTTGACTAGTTACTCTGCCCCAGCACATAAAAAAGGCCAGCAGAGGTCAGGAAAGGCTTTCATGAATTAATAAAAATTAGCATTTTTTATAGATAAAAGTGAAGTAGTGGATGTAATATATTTAGATTTCCAGAAGGCATTTGATAAGGTGCCACTTTAGAAGTTATTCTGGATAATAAAAGCTTGTGTAGGAAGTGGAGTGTGCAGGAAGTTGGTTGGCTAACAAGAAACATAAAGCAATCATAAATAGCGCTTTATCAGAAAGGCAAAGCATAACAAGAGATGTGCCAATACAATGTGGACAGAACAAAAAATATGGCATACTATCCAAGGGGTGAGAAACTGTGGGGGACAAGTATCCTGGCCCATGATTCATAAAAGCCTAGGATACAGTATTGCAGCAGGTCATTGGGAATGCTAACAAAATGCTATCGGTTATTGCTAGGCGAATATACAGCAAAGGGATACTACACTTCATTTCAAGTAAAGTCCAGTCAGGTCAGGCTATGTCACATGCACAGAGCTGGTGAGGTACAGGTCCAGAGAAAACTTCCTTGAAGTGGCACTGCAGGCACATTGATTGTGACAACAAAATACAGAAAATAAGTTATGCGTAAATTACATAACAGAGTGGAGCATACAAGTAGATTGGGCAATGGAGTGTCTGTGATCCTGAGGGGATGTAGAGAGGAAGTTTTATCATGCAGGAGAATCTAAAATTAGGTCCACTATTTACAAGTAAGGTGTTATCAAGGTATTTTATTTTCTCTCTCAAAAGTTTTGGGTCTTTGGAATTCGTCTTCAAATGACTGGGAGCAGAGTCTTAGAACGTTTTCAAGGCAGAGGTAGATATAATAAATATGGCAGGAAGTAAAGGGTTAAGGGAGTGTAGAGTTGATATTGTAAGTGAAGCAGGTATGAACTTTTAAATGGTGGAACATGTATGAGTGGTTCTATTGTATATGCTTACATATATCCAGTTATATTCACAGTAAGGTTCAACGAGATCCAATGAAAAGCAATTAGATCAATTGATGATGTTGAGGGGTAAGCTGAATATCCTGTTTGCCTGTTGGTGGCGGTGTTGAAAAAGTCTTAGAAAACTGTATCTTTTAATATTTTTTTCTTTCATTTTGCATGAATAAAGCCTCTGCATTTGTATTAAGTGTCACCAATGAAATGGTACATGGGTAGTGGTATAGATTTCTTTCCTACGAAAGATTTCCTCCTTTATTGTGGGATGGGGTCAGTGGAAGCTGTGTTACAGAGAGCAGAATGCGGGAAGGAATCACACAGTTAAGTTGTTGGAGGAACTCAGCAGGTCAGGCAGCAACTATGGAAAAGAATAAACGATTGACGTTTCGGGCTGAGAACATTCTTCAAGACTGGAAAAGAAGGGAGAAGATGCCAGAATAAAAAGGTGGTGGTGGGGGGGGCAGGGAGAGAGGAAGGTGGACCAGCTAGAAGGTGATAAGTGAAGCCAGGTGTGTGGAGAAGGTGAAAGGCTGGAGGAGAGGAAACCCATATGGTTCCAATGCCATACGCAGTCTCTCTGATTTAGAGTCCTAGAGTTCCACAGAACACAACTGTGTCCTACAGTCCAATGCAGGCGTTTCAGTCCATCTATTTTCTCACATTAGGTCTGTGCCTCACCAGTGTATCTGCCTTTCTAAATGTCTCTTATTATATTGATTGCATCTGACTCCACCACTTCTTCTGATATCATCCACTTTCTGAATAAACTACTTAAAAATCTTTCCTCTTCCATTAAATCTATGCCCTCATGTTCTTCATATCTCAACCATGGGAAAAGTATTCTGACCATCTACTCTACCTATGCCTCTTTGGTACCTCTATCAGGTCAACTCTCAACCTCTCTTACTTCAGGGGCAACAAGCCCAGCCTGTCAAGTCTCTTCCCATAGCTGAATTCCTCCAATCCAGCAACATCCCGGTGAATCTCCTCTGCCCTCTCTCCGGTGAGGCTGCATCTTTCCTATAGAGGCCCTGCTTTTTAATTTTCTGACAAACTCCCTTAAGCCCGCTTTGTAGACCTCATGCGCGTGCAATCTGCTGGAGGAACTCTGCCGGTCAAACGGCATCTTTGGAAAGGAGGGAATTGTTCTGCTTGAAGTTGAAACTCTGCATCAGGGCAAAAACATTGAAACGTTGACAATTCCTTGTCCCATAGATGCTGACTGAATCACTGAGTTCCTCCCGCAGATTGTTTGTTGCTGCAGATTCCAGCATCTGCAGTCTCTTGTATCTCCACTGCAGGACCTTGTCCCTTTTCCTACATATATTGTGAGGTACCAGTATGTCCTACAGACTCTGGCAGTTCTTCCTGCCCCTTCAGAACATTCTATATCCAAACTGAGACAAAGAGGATTATGCAGAAGTTAGTTTACGTTTTTAAATCAAGGAGACAGTAATACTAGGAGTGGAATCTTTTCCCTTTACACTGTCAACACATGTTTCAAGTGCTTTCAGATTATGAGTCAAAGATGTCATGCTGCAGGAGGAAAACAACGATCTTGACAGCCTCAGGAGAGGGCAGTGTGCTATCCCCACACCCCTAACTGTGAGGACCCCCATTTGCCTACACTTTTTGCACATCTCTGCTGGCAGACTGTTGCAGGAAGGGAGGAGAAGGTCAGGATAATGCAGAATCCAAGGGTAATACGGTTGAAACTACTTAATGCAATCTCCCCTGGGCTCCTGAGTTTCCATTACACTAACCACAGCAGTTGTTTATATCTCAGAGGCCGTGGATCAGCGCTGCGCTACTGCTGCCTTGAGCTTTCCCTGTGAACCATTGATCGTCAGATATAGGCTGGGATCTCAGTTAAATAGGACAGTTAAAATGAAGCATAATGCATTTTGAAGCAACATATTCTCCACTTTACCACAACACAAATCTTGTCCATTAACTGGGGTGTAACATTGCCAAGGGAGGAAAGAATTGTAGTGTGAATTTTCAGACTAGCTTGTGGAGGCAATATTTTCTGCTGCCTGAGCTGGCTTTTGTTTTTAAACCTTGGAAGGTTAAAAAAGGGCTGTCATTTCTGCAGCTGACAGTAACACTTAGAAGATTAAGCTTTAACTCGAATCTAGTGTTAAGTTACATCTTTTCCCAAATGGGGAATCTGTCAGTATAATTTTGTGTCAGCTGGCTCCACATTGTCATGTTGCTTTCAAGCTATTACTTTTATTTAACTGCAAGGAAAGTAAGGAAGTCAAAAGACTTTCAACCAGCAGCTAATGACCCAGCTGGTAGAGCTGTTACCTCCCACCTCCAGAGATCTGTGTTCAACGAGGAAATATTGAGTGAGCTAGAGCTTTTTCCTTTGGAGCAAAGGAAGATGAGAGATGACTTGATAGATATGCATAAGATGTGAAGAGGATAGTTAGGATGCACAGCGAGCTCCTTTTTCCCAGGCTGGCAATGGCTAATATGAGAAGGCATACTTTAAAGGTGTTAGAGGAAGGTATAGGGGGGATGTCAAAGGTGTTTTCTGTTCCACAGTGCATTGTAAGGCACTGCCAGAGTAGTGGTAGAGGGAGATGTATTAGGGACATTTAAGAGATGCTTAGGCAGAAACATGGATGAAAGCAAAATGGAGGGTTGAGTAAGAGGGAAAGGCTCAATTGATCGTGGATTAGATTAAAGTGCCACACAACATTGTGAGCTGAAAGGCCTGTACTGTGCTGTGTTCTATATTCAATCTGTTTGTGTGAAGTCCGTCTGCTCTGCCTGTGACTGTGGCGATTTCTTCCAGGTGCCCCGGTTTTCTCCCACTTCCAATGAAGGTAACTTGGCCACGGTAACTCGATGAGCTGTATATTCTGGGATGGGGGGAATTGGGGAAAATGTGAAGGTGATAAAAGATGGGCTCAATGTAGGAATGATGTAAATGGATGGTTGTTGGCCAGTGGACCAAGAGCCTACATCTATCCTGTATCTCTCTATGACCCTAAAGGAAAATCCCAAAGGAGGGAAGTACAATGGACAGCTCATTGAAATATCATTAGTTTTCCTCTATGGTTGGAATAAAAATGAATTCCCCTCAACCTTTTATCTTCTTCAGTTCACAAGGTGCTCCCCACATTTATTGCCAGCAATGACTTTTTCCCCTTTTTTTCTCAATTTCCCTTCCAAACTTTTCAATTTTTTGAGCTACTATGGATTGCGATTTTTTGGAAGAGCTACCATGAATTGAGTAAGTTCTGTTTGGCCATTATGTTGAGGTTGCGCTTGAGTAAGGAATCACACAGCACTGAACCAGGTCCTTTCCTACATCAGGCATCAACACCCATTCACACTAATCCTGTTCTAATGTCGTTCTGTTGTTCTATCACCTACGTGCAAACTAGGACAACCGCCATTGGCCAATTAACCTATAAGCATGTCTTTAGGATGTGGGAAGAATCAGATCACCTGAGGGTAGGGTGGGGGAAGCTCACCAGCCCCAGGCAGAGTATGCAAACTGCACCGATAGCATTGTAATACTGCTGAATGGGTTTAGCATAGGTGGGTACTTGATCGCTTCCAACCTGGGATCCACAGACCCCTTGCTTAATGGTATTGGTTCATAGAATAAAGAAATGGTTGGGAATCCCTGCTCTAGTACAACCTTGATATAATGTGGGCATCATGGAACCGCCTGTACGATGGCATTATAAGGTGATAAGGGGATCCAAAATTAATCTTATTTCCATCTTATTGGTCATGATGATACTTGTGTATCCATAATACTTTATAAGGCATGTTAGTTGGAGAAAGTTAGGAGTCATCCTTGCAAGATGATTTGGCGGACATCAATATTTAACACTGTATTTGTTGGCGTTTAATTTTAATTGTTGAGTGGGAAGTGTTAAAATAGATGCTAGCATCAAATATGCTGTCTACAAGTTTCTCACACCTAGAGACCCTTAGTTCTTCCTTGAGAAGTTTCAACACCCTTACATCACAAAATGCACCTTTTTCTAAATCTGATTTCAATGTGCTTTCTTCATGTCAGTGGCTTCACCCAGTTACTAAGAAACTCCTCCGTGCAAGACCAGATTTCATTTGTCATTCCAGTAGATCAAGAAGTTAAATTATTAATTTGTATTGAATCACTGGCTAGTCTGAAACGATCTCCAGGTGGACATTTTCAGGGACCTTACAATAGCTTCATCCCCCTCATTGTGGGCCAAGTACGAATCCAAAAACCATGTTTAGAATGACAATGTGTAACTCATTGTATTTCTAAGTTGCTGGAGATTTAGTCTGGTCTTTTACCTAGACTTCTATTCGAAAAAGAAAGGCTAGATTTTGGACTCTGCACAGTTTGAACAGCATCCATCATCTGTTTGAGATTGACTAAAAAACCCCAGAAGAAATGGATGCGTGATTTCAAAAGATACATTTAATTATCTGATGGTTAGTCAACTATTCAAAAAATGTTCAGTAATAGCAAAACTGCATCTTCTTTGATGATGATATTCACTGGTTGGCTGATTTCTTGCACAGTATGGAATCAATTTGGCAAAATTAGTATGGATTGTGACATTTTGGTTGAAGCCTTTATCAATGTCCAGCTGTGTGAGTTGAAGTTAGACAAATATTCCTCCAGCAGTTTCTTGTAACATGGCCAGGAACCATGGATAAACAGAAGGTTCTAGATAAGTGCTGGGCCTGAGCTGCAGCAGTAATCTCTGTAAACCAGTGTCGTTCGTCGTCACCAAGGCCTCCGCAATATAATTTTACAAGTTTCCACTGCACCAGAGCCTGGTTCGTTGTGGGAAGGAGTGGGTGAGGAGGTGGGGTTGATCAGGGCCCACTGCTGATGCCAATAGCAAGCCTATCCTTGATCAAGACAAGCGCAAGTTAATGCTCAGGTAAAGTGATCAAGTTCAAAGCCAAGGTTATTGCAAGAAGTATGTGTGCACACAGGTGCAGTGAAAAGCTTGCAGCAACAGCGCCACAACATGGTATCAGATAAGCAGCGTTCATATGAATATCACGATCGAACATAAAGTTTATACCATTTTACCAGAAGCTAATTAGATGCAAAGAATCCATTATAATGCAAGTTTGTCCTAGAGTTGCTGTACTGAGGTGGTGCTGGTTGCTTAAGAACTGAGTGGTTGAGGGACAGTAGCTGTCCTTGAACCTGGTGGTGTGGGACTTCAAGTTTCTGAACCTTACGCCAGACGGTAGCTGCAAGAAGATGGCATTGTCTGGACAGGGGCAATCTTTGCTGGAAGATGTCGTCTTCTTGAGGCAGCACTTAATGTTTAAAATCTTTTTTATTAATTATTATTGAAGATTGACAAAAAAAGGTACATTAAGTCAATATGTCATTATGAGCAATAAGAAATTAAATTAACAAATAACTGATTAACAAAGCTAAGCAAAATATCAATAATAATAAGAAAGTAAAGTGTTAAGAATACTTTTTTTGAAAGAAAAAGGAAACAAAAGAACCCCTACTAACAAAAAAAAGCACTTCATGTTGATGCTACTGTACCCGTGATGTACTGTGAGCTGAGTCAACTACTCTCTGAAGCTTCTTATATTCCTGCACTTTGAAGTTGCTCTGCAAGTAGTCAGGATACTTTCAATAGTACATCTACAGAAGTTCTTAAACTTCTTTGCAGTGCTGGGAAACTGAAGGAGGAAAGCCCAAGGGAATAATGAGAGAAGCTGGAAGTTTTGATTGGGAAGTGGGAATAGGCTGGAATGACAATTTGAGAAAGTAAAATCTGGAACTGTTCTTGGTGAGAAGAAGAGGGGAAAGGCAGCACCCAGGGGTACTGGAGAAACGCTAAGGGCAGCACAGACTCAGCGATGGAGCATGGACGCCGCGTGTACAGTTCTCTGGACGCGCAATAGCAGTTGCTGGAACCTGGACCAAACTGCTGGTGGCTCAGGCAGCATCTGTGGAGGCAATGAGATGCTTAACGTTTTGGTTGAGTGTATAGAAGGCCTAGATGGTAGGTAGATGGATGGTAAGTGAGCAGGATGGGCGAGTTAAGTAGGTGATAGATGAACGATATGAGGTGGAATGATGGGCAGATGGAGCCAGTGGATTCGTGTAGAGACAGAGGCTGATGGGTTAATGCTGCCTGGGATCCTTCCTGGAATGATATTTAGACTATAACAGGTTTACAAAGCTCTCAAAAAATTAATTGACCGAGCAAAGGAATGTGAATCACAAACAAGAGAAAATCCTGCAGATGCTGGAAATCAAGCAACATGCACAAATTGCTGAAGGAACTCAGCAGGCCGGGCAGCATCTATGGAAAAAGGCACAGCTGACATTTTGGGCCGAGACTCTTCAGCAGTGCGTGTGCTCCCTCAACTCCTGGTGGAGTCGTCGGGGCAACGTCACAAGTTTTTTGCACCGATCTTTTTGGTGATTGCTCATCTTGGGCATCTGAAACCTGGCAGAGCCCATCCCTCTCCAGGTTTTTCTTTTATGAGGTCGAGTTGCTAGCCGGACCCTCAACCCAGGCACAGATGGAATGTTGATTCAGTGAAAGAGATACAGGGCAACAGAAGGGGTATTTAATAGGAGAGGACAGAAGGCCATAAAAGAAAAAAAAGGGGAGAAGCACCAGAGGGAGGTGATGGGCAGGCATGGGGATAGGTGAGAGAGGGAAAAGGGGATGGGAATGGTAAGGGAGCATTACCAAAGGTTCAAAGATTCGATGTTCGTACCATCAGGTTGGAGGCTATGCAGATGGAATATAAGGTATTGTCCCTCCAACCTGAGCATGGCCTCACCGTGACAGAGGAGGACGCCATGGGTTGACATAATGGAATAGGAATGGGAATGCGGAGTGGAATTAAAATGGTGGCCACTGGGAGATCCCGACTCTTCTGGCGGATGGAGCGTAGGTGCGCGGCGAAGCAGTCTCCCAATCCACCTCGCGTCTCTCCGATATACAGGACCCCGCGCCAGAGGCACCAGACACAATATATGACCCCAACAGACTCACAGGTCAAGTGTCACCTCACCTGGAAGGACTGTTCGGGGCCCTGGATGGTCGTGAGGGAGGAGGTGTAGGGGCAGGTGTAGCACTTATTCCGCTTGCAAGGATAAGTGCCCGGAGGGAGCTCAGTGGGGAAGGGAGTCGCATAGGGAGCGACCCCAGTGGAAAGCAGAGAGGAGGGAGAGGCGTGCTTGGTGGTGGGATCCTGTTAGAGATGGTGGACGTTCGGGAGAATTATGTGCTGGTGGGGTGGCAGGTGAGGACAAGAGGAATCCTATCCCTGGTAGGGTGGAAGGAGGGTGGGGTGAGAGCAGACATGCGTGAAGTGGAAGAGATGCGGTTGAGAGCAGTGTTGATGGTGGAGGAAGGGAAACCCCTTTCTTTGAAAAAGGAGGGCAACTTCTTTGTTCTGGAATGAAAAGCGTCAACCTGAGAGCAGATGTGGCGGAGGCGGGGAATTGAGAGAAGGAGATGCCATTTTTACCAATAGTAGGGTGGGTAACCTTTTACACCTGCAGTTCTGCAGCTCAGTTACATCACAACTTATTTTGCACGGCTGCTATTTGTAGACAGAAGCCTTTAAGTTGCTCTGCGCTGTTTATTTGGAGTTTAAATTCTGCATTCCACACTGACACTGCAGACAAAGAGATCACCATTGGCAAGGTTTATAAAACAGTATTATAGAGCAGGCCATTTGGCCCACAATGTCGTGCCGAATGAGCTAAAAAGCAAATCAAAAACACCCAAATACTAATCTCTCCTTCTCAGATCATGCCCATATCCCTCCATCCATATGCCTATCCAAACGCTTCTTAAAATGTATTTGCCTCAACTACCACACTGGGCATCCACTGCTTTCCAAGTAAAAACTTACCCCTCACGTCGCCCTTAAACCTATGCCCTCTCACCTCTGCTATTTGACATTTCAACCCTGGGAAACAGGTACTCTGTCCACTTACCTATAATCTTGTAGACCTTTATCATATTTCCCAGAGAAAACAATCCAAGTTTATCCAGCCTCTCATGATAGCACATGCGCTCTAAACTGGGCAGAATCCTGTTAAGCCTCTCCTGCACTCCCTCCAAAGCCCCTCAAGTTCCCTTTAAATTTCACACCTTTCACCCTTAAGTAATAACCTCTGGTTGTAGCCCACCCCACCTCCATGGCGAAAGCCTGTTTCTGCCCGTTGGGTTCCCCTGTATAATGCAATTCTGAGACCACCAGTGCCAGTCATACACAGCTTTCCTTTCTGACGCCTCGCACATTCCCTCAGTTGTCAGCATATGACCCAGCAAATGCGGCCAGTTTGTGAAGAGATGGACATAGACCTCTTCCCATCTTCAGGAGGGTGACTGGGTGCTGAGATGATGATGAGGATTTAGGAGAGTGCTTTCCAGGGGTTAGGGGGACCTGGAGAGTTTGGTGAGGAGTAGGCATGTTCTCTGTGCAATAGGACACAGTGCAACAGGCAAGTGTTTCCGGCCAAAGAGGTTTCCCCATGACTATTGCCTCTGGGTGAAGCTCACCGATGCGGGAGTGAGTCACAGCGGTGAGATATGGCAGAGGCTGGCAGCAGCAACCCGGGATGATACAGGGAAGCCGATCGTAACCGTGGCTGTCTCCAGGATAAAGCAGCCAGAGCACAAAAAGGAGACTCAAGAGATGTCAAATGCTGCAACAACCAACCTGCTGGAGGAACAGCGTACTCCTGTCTCAGCCCTCCCTCTCTTCTCTTAATACTGACCGACTGGCCATCTCCCATCTCCACTCTCAGTCCTGATTCCTGAAATGTCAACAATCGTGTCTTCACCCACCCCTCCCACAGATACTGTTTTCCTGCAGCCCATTGCTTGTTGGATTTGTTGCTAAAAGCGGCGAGAGGCTGTAGAAGGGGAGCGATCCTGTGAAAAGCAAAGAATGGAGTCTGAATGGAAATGAGGTTAGTAAAACTCACTTCTAGTCATCGGCGAAATCAGTCCTATCTCAGAACAGTAAAATTACAATTCTTTCTGTAGAATACACTATTGTTATCTGTGATAGTTTTTAACTGGTTAAAACTGTTAGAGAGAATGAAAGTACAACCGAGGAGACACATTTCCTGATGGGTACAAAGTCGTTCTCAACGCAGAATTCCGGCAGCACAATATCGTTTTTCTTGGAGCTGAGCAAATGAATTTTTAGCTGAGAATAATTTGAAGAAAAATAACTTCATTCCCAATCTTTCTAGATGCTAAAGCACTAGAAGCGCAACAGATCAGCGTAGTGTTTCTCATTTTCAGATTTTCATAAATGCATAACCTGGAATTTTCAAAAAAAAAATTGCAGCAAAATCTGAGTGAAGATGTCAATGATTGTGCTTTTTTTTGTGTGTAGACAAAACAGCCACCTTTTACGTACCAAGGCCCTTTAAATGCAGAGAATCAGAAATCAAAGCAGAAAATGCTGGACGTTGTCATCAGGCCAGGCGGTATCTGTGCGGATAGAAACAGGCCTAAAGATTCGGGGCAAAGAGCTTTCATCCTCCCACCTGCAAATGTTAACACCAATGCTGCCCAACCTGTTGAGCACTTCCAGAATTATCTGTTTTTATTTCAGATTTTCAGCAGCACTGGTTCTTTTTTGATTTTCACAATGGTTCATGTCACCCGGACAATCTTCACCCCATCACTGACATTCCCTTTGCGAAATCCACCTCTCCCCCCTTCTGCAAACACACCTTTGTCCCATTTTCCTTACTTGTTTTAAGCGTGACTCTCTCCACAAATGCTTCCTGACCTCCTGCAAACCTCCAGTGTTTTCTCATTATCATCATGGCTTGCAAGAGTAGCTCAAATCAAATGCGATCATTCCGAGAATCCCACAAAAAGGAAAAATAATTTCAAATTTAAACATCCTTTTGATAACAGTATTGTTCTTTGGCAATAAGCTTGTTTAATCAACAATTGCCAGTTGTAACATTCAGAAGAACATATTTGGCAAAGAGCCTGAGTGCAACGTGTGACAGAGCTGGAGGTACGTCAGTATGATGTGGATCATGAGACATAGAGAGATAGAGTCACAGAGCACGGAAAAATCCTTTGACTCAATTGTAGGCCCAACCAAGACCCTGTCTAATCTAACCCCATTTGCCCACATTTGACTGATAGCACTCTAAATCTTTCCCATCCACGTACCTGTCAAGTGCTTCTTAAATGCTGTTAATGTACCTGCCTCAGCCACTTCTTCTGGCAGCTCATTCAACACACTGGCCACCCCCTAGGTGAAAAAGATGCCCCTCTGGTTCTGACTAAATCCCAGATTTATCTTAAAATTATGCCTCTCATTTTTGATCCCCCAAACCTGGAGAAAAGACCGTGTGCATTAACTCGGTCTGTGGCCCTCATGATTTTATACACCCCTGTAAAATCACCTCTCATTCTTCTACGCTCTTAACAAAAGAAAGTCCCAACCTGGTCACCCTCTCTCCATAATTCTGTCCTTTACATCAGAATAACATCGTCATAAATATACTCTACACTTGTTCCAGCTTGATTGCATCATTCCTACAGTAGGATGAACACATTATTCTAAGTGGGGCCTCACCAATGACTTACACACCTACAACAAAACATTCCAACTTCTATAGATTAGATTAGTAAATTGCGGGAATTCTATGTTGGCGCTGGAAGCTTGGTGATGCTTGCAAGGTGCCCACAGCACATCCTCGAACTGAGTTGGCCATTGACGCAAAAAACACATTCACTGTATGTTTCAATGTTTCAATGTATGTATATGTAACAAATAAAGCTAATCTTAATCTCATTCTTACTCTCTGTCCCGACTGATGAAGGCCGGCATGCCTAAAGCCTTCTTCACTACCCGGTTTCCACAGAGTGGTGAATCTGTGGGATTCATTGCCACAGGCAGCTGCGGAGGCCAAGTCTTTACATATATTTAAGGCAGAGATTGATAGGTTTTTGATTGGTCAGGGCATGAAGGGATACGGTGGGGGGGGGGGGGTAAGGTAAGAAACTGGGGCTGAGGGGAAAATCGATGAGCTATGATGAAATGGCAGAGCAGACTTGATGGGCCAAATAGCCTAATTCTGCTCCTATATCTTATGGTCTTATGGTTTCATTTAGCTGCGAGTTCACCTTCAGGGAACTATGTATTTGTACTCTGAGGTCGCTCTGTTCTACAACAACCTCACCAGGTCTTTGCTATTGACTGTGAATGTCCTGCTCTGATTTACCTTCCCAAAACAGCAGCTTGCACTTGTCTGAATGAAACCCCATTTGCCATTCTTCAGCCCATTTCCCCAGCTGACGAAGCTCACTCTGTAAGTCCTTATGCCATTTTTTCTGCATCTGTTCTAGCAACTTGCTGGTATCACTTTAAATTATGTGTGTTAATCCAAATTTCTCACACTATTAGGAACAATAACCCATCCTGCCTAACCCTTTATTCTCTCCCTTTAGCTTTGATGTGAGGCAAGGTGTTGAAAAATGCTCAGGTTGATTAAAACAAGAAGTACTGTTTATGGCAAGAAGTAAGGCTAACTGTCCCTGAGTCTTTCCTTGGCCAAACTGAAATTTGGAATTATCTCCAATCTTTCCCAAGGGTCTATTATCTCTGTGAGGTCTAAGTAGGCTGATCTATCAGGGAAGGCATCATTCCTGAGTCAGTCCCTTCCTTCTCTCAGGGAGATATACAAGATATTTTGTGCTCAACCACTCCATCTTCCTCCACCAAAATAAAAAAAACAAGCACATAAAATTAAGGGAAATCATAATTTTCTAGTTGGGAAAGGGTTGGGGCAGGACATTCGGGTTGGGATAGGAAATACGGATTGGGGTAGAGCATCAAATGCTTGACATTTCAGACATTCAGGAGCAAATATAGAAATCTGGGGCATAAAAACCCAAACACAAAACTCATTACTACTTCTCCTTTAGAGCATAAAAAAGGCGTAGGTATTGGGTTTGCTGTCTGCAAAGCCCTAAACTCAAAAGGAAATTTTAAACCCTATCCAACATAGGTAGCTGTGGGAACTGTAAGGAGGTTATACTATATCAACCTACTTTCTAAGGACTAGCTTACTTCCTTGTCTAGTCTCTGCAGCAAGGTCTAGCTGCCAAAACCCATAACAAGGAGATGATTCTTCCACCTAATTAAGTACTTTAAACAGTTTATTTTATATTTCATGAGACATTTACTAACACACATTTAAAACCCTCAGATGATTTCAGATGTATAAAAGATTTCTGAATTACAAAAGATTTATAAACTGCAAAGGATTTGCAAACACAGGTACAATTTTTACAAGCCAAAAGAACATACTAATGAGCTGAACAAGTTGTTTGCCCACAGTTGTGGAATGAATTTTAGCTCTTCTTTCTGTCGCACAGTATCTCTGTCATTCTCCTTGTCATGTCTAACAATCCACAATGCTTTCTCACATTTATACTGTTTTATGACTAATTGACATTACCTGAATGTGATGTATTTCAGATGCCTTTGCTGGGACAATGCAATTCATACAGATCGTCTAAATATTTCTGGGGACAGAGATCCTAGGCACCCAAAATTAATGCTGTGAGGACTGACTCTCTGAGTACTCAAATATTTCAACTATTGATTGATCAACTATACCTGTAACATGTTTGATGTGCTAAGTGAAAAAATCAGTCTGGTTTGCAAATGTCCTTGAACTCAGTCACAATGGTGCGAATAATTTAGATGTAGTCCGGTTTGATACAGGCCTATTAACATAACCCCGTTGTCTTACGTTGATTAAACATGAGCCTACAAGACTTCACTGTTTACTTGTTTACAATAAGAAGATGAATAAGGAATATTGATTAGAAGCTTAACTTTGTCACAAACAACTCTGACTCTTTGGAAAGGTCATGCTGTGTGCTAGAAAGCTGAGGTTGGCAATAAGCCTCTTGAGCCCTGGCAGGTGATTATCCATCACATAGTATCCTTCAAGCCTGTTCTATCATTTAATAAAATCTGAATTTTCACATTGACACCATTTTCTCTCCTTTTATGTGGAACTCCAAAATCTATCAGTTTTGCTTCAATTTTAGTCACAGACCTCCAGAGTAGAGAATTCCAATGCTCGCGAGCATATAAATAAAAATATTTCTCCATATGTCTGTCCTTATTCAGAAATAATTCTCTTATTCTTTATTTTTATGTCTTTATTTTATTGGCATCCTTCCTGTCACGTCTTCTACTAACACGTGTTAATGGGATATTCAGTCGTCTTCAAACATCCAGATAATATCAGTCCAGATAAACTTGGGCTGTTTTCTCTGGAGCAGTGGAGGCTGAAGGGAGATCTGACAGAGGTTTATAAGATTATGAGAGGCAAAGGTAGAGTAGACAGGGAATATCTGTTTGCCAGGATTGAAATGCCTAGTACCAGAGAGCATGCATTGAAAGTGAGGGAGGTAGGTTCAAAGGGGATGTGAGGGGTAAGTTTTTACTCAGAGTGGTGGATGCCTGGAATACGCTGCCTGATATGCTGCTAGAGGCAAATATATTAGAGGCTTTTGGATAGGCACATGAATGTAAGGATGATGGAGGGATATGGGCATTGTGTAGGTAGGAGGGTGTTTTTGGTTCACTTTTTAGCAGGTTTGGCACTACACTGTGGGCCAGATTGCCTGTTCCTGTGCTGTATTTGCCGATGTTCTATGTTTAACCAACTCAATATCCAAGAGAGGATAGCTCTGTCATTTCTTTGGCACAGATTTCGTGAGTTATTCTTGCAGACCTTCAAGGCAGGTATGGTCTTCTGTTGGTGCAGAACACAAATTTGTTCAGTTGTCTGGATACAATCTCATTAAAGCCCTGTAGATCAGCAGGAAGACTTCCCTCTATCCAAACTTGGGATCTGACCCAGGGATCTGTATGACTTGCACTCATTCCTGTTGTGTTCAAGATCCTGTTTATTGTCAAAGGTGCACTTACACAAGATATAAATGCCATGAAATTATAAGTATGAATCCTCTTTTGCCAAAGGCTAATATATAGTTAACCTTCTGAATTACCTATTGTACAAAGAACATTCTATGATTTGTTTGTAAGCCAGGTCACCCAAGCCTGTATGAATACTAGCAATTACTAGTAATTGTTCCCTTTAAAATACATTCACTTTTTCCAATGCAAGTGAATAATTTTATATTTCCCCTACATTATTCTACACCTGGTATCTTTTCTATCCATCACCCATCTACCATTCATATTGGGATTTGTATGGTCAGCAAACTCTTATATCTTGTGTAAGTGCACCTTTCACTCCATCCCCTTTACTAGACCATTAACATGGCTTTAAACAAAAGCTCAAGTATTGATTCATGCTAGACCTTGGTAGTTACAGACTGCCATCATAAAAATAACCCCTTTACCCCCAGTCACTGTTTCTTTCTGTAACCACTGCTTTCCTCATAAATTCACTGGTCTTAGTTCAATATCTGCTCACTGATATTCTTCTCTGAGTTTGAGATCGCAAATCCTCTGAGAAATTCAGGCCATTGGTGTGTTGCGGAACAAAGCCTTTAGGTAACACATTGACAGGATTATTACGTGAACCAGCAGAGGCAGGAGACCTCCACTGTTGATTGCCTGGGCTACATTTGAATCTGAGGGCTTGTGGTTTGAGTCCAGATTTGAACTCATTCACCTGTAAGTCGATAGGGTGGCACGGTAACGTGGTTGTTAGCACTACGCTTTGTAGTACCAGCGACTGGGGTTCAATTCCCACGGCTGCCTGTAAGGAGTTTGTACGTTCTCCCCATGGCTGTGTGGATTTCCTCGGGGTGCTCCAGTTCCCTCCCACAGTCCAAAGAAGTACCGGTTAATAGGTTAATTGGTCATTGTAAATTGATGATTAGGCTAGGATTAAATTGGGTGACATGGCTCAAAAGCCCAGAATGGCCTATTCCATGATGAATCTCAATAAATAGTTAAATAAATCAATAAATCATCAATAGAATTGAACAAGGAACCACACTTGATGTCTGAAATCAGAGCAGTGGAATCACAGAAAGATTATCTGTTGATATTGGGAGGGGGGATGGGAAAGGGGAATCTCGGTGAGGGGTGGTAGGTGATATAAGAGGATCGGGATGGAGAGCAAAATCTTGGAGTTACTGTTGAAATATACCTTCTCACGGACAGGCAGAGCTGAATATTTCATCAGCTGGGATTTTGGACTAAGCCGGTCTTTAAGTAGGATTTAATATTAAATGACACAGGGTGTAATGGGAATGAAAATTTCTCTGTTCTCCACACTCCATGCCAAGTTCCGTCAGTGCTTCCAAGATAAAACAGCCAGCCATGAAGTAGCTCCGGGGAGGTAGAGAGCTGTTTTACTGTTCCTGCCTTGGAAAGCAAATCCAAGTAAGATACAAGTGCCTTTTCCACACGGTGAAGCTGATTTTTTTTAACCCTGAAACAATATTTATTCTTTTTTTGACTTGACATTTCAAACTACCAGGGGCATAGGTTGGAAATCATCCAATTTGATCCCCGATCCATTGGATGTTGTCAGGCAAGGTGTGAGCTTTAATTGTCTAGGGGTGAGGAGGGGACAGGTAAATTAAACAGTTTTATTTCCCCCATTTTTGGGGATATGGGCATCACAATTACCCTGCACAAGGTGTTCTGTCTTTTTTGCTTTAAAACATGAACACAATGGTGGGAAACGGTTTGGCTATCTCCCTTGACTGATTGGGACAGTCAGAATATAGAATAATATATCGCACAGGCCTCTCAGTGCACAGTATCTGTGCCAAAGATGGTACTAAGTCTCTTCGGCCTGCACATGATCCATATCCCTCCATTTCCTGCATGTTCATGTGCCTATCATAAAGCCTCTTAGACACCAATACCCCGGCACCCCATTCCAAATAACCTATTATCTCCTTCAGTTTTTAAATGCACGTCCTCTAGTATTTGACGTTTCTACCCTTGGGAAAGATTCTTGCTGTCTACCGTATCTATCCCTCTCTTAATCTTATTAATGTCTAACAAGCAGCTTAAGTGCTACACCTCCCCATACACCTCCTCCCTCACCTCCATTTAGGGCCCCAAACAGTCCTTCCAAGTGAGGTGACACCTCACCTGTGAGTCTGCTGGGGTCGTCTATTGTGTCGGGCGCTCCGGGTGCAGCCTCCTCTGCACTGGTGAGACCTGCTGAAAACTGGGGGCGGCTTTGTCCAGTACCTCCACAGCATCTGCCACAAGTGGGACCTTCCAGTGGCCAAGCATTTTAATTCCGATTCTTATTCCTGTTCCGACGTGTTGATCCTCTTGCGCTCCTCAGGGTGGAGGAGCAACACCTTATATTCCATCTGGGTATCCTCCAACCTGATGGTATGAATATTGATTTTTCTTTAACAATTTCACCCCTGTCCTCTATTCCCCACTCTGACCTTTTACTTTTTCTTATATGCCTATTCCTTTCCCCTGGGCTCCCTCCTCCTTCCCTTTCTCCTATTGTCCACTCTCCTCTCCTATCAGATTCTTTCTTCTCCAGCTCTTGACCTTCTCTACCCACCTGGCTTCACCCATCACCTTCCAGCCAGCCTTTTTTCCCCCTTCCCACTCTTTTAATTCCGGCATCTCCCTCTTGCCTCTTAATCCTGAAGAAGGGTCTGCGCCTGAAGCATTGACTGTTTACTCTTTTCCGTAGACGCCGCCTGGCTTGCTGAGTTCCTCCAGCATTTTGTGTTTGTTGCTTTGGATCTCCAGCATCTGCAGCTTTTCATGTGTTTCAAATTTGACCATCCTCCCGTTATAGCTCATTCCTTTCAAGCTAGACAACATCCTGATAAACCACTTCTGTTGCCCTTCATAAGTCTCCACATCCTTCCTGTAATGGGGCAACCAGATTTGCAGGCAGTTTTATTTTAAGCCCAAGTCTGTCCTCAACCAATTGCATGGTGGCCAAAATAGGTTGCTAAGTTACTCCAGGATCCTTGGCAAATGAGAGGGGAGAGTGAAGCACGTTGTGAGAGATCTGATTAGTCAGTTTCAAATTCAACTATTTCTGGTTAGCTTTAACTAATCACATTCCTCAAAATTTTCCCAGAATTTCTTTCTGTGACATGATTGATTTTCATCCACTTAATGAAGCAATCTTCATATTATATAAACACGCAACCAATATCCTCAGCATCACTTACATCACGAGCCTGGGTCTGACACAAGACCAGAGTTCCAGCGCCTGATGCAATGTGTGCCAGTGTCCTTGGACCACAACGGGGTTGTGCAGGTTGGCCTTCTCAACATCAGCACAGTCTTGGTAATCTACCCATTTATTCTCAGAAAGTGAACAACAGAGGGTTAAACAGAGGGAAGAGGAAAGGAAGAAAGGGAGAGAAGTAGGATGCCTCGTCCTACCTCAGACACCAAAGCCCAGCAGGAATAGTTCAGACACTGGATGTCTGAAGTAAAAATCACTCAGCAGCTCAGGCAGGGTTTCTGGAAGAAGAAATGACTTGGGTCTCGATCGTTTGTAAGAGCTAGAAGCGCAGGAGCTGCAAGCTTGTTTTCAGTAAGGGAGAAGGTGACGGGAGATGTGGAGAAGAAAGGTAACGTCTGGTAGAAAATGCTGGAAAGTGCAGCAGGTGAGCATCTGTGCAAAGAGAAACAGGCCTATTTTTTGGTTGAAGACTCTTCGTCAGAACTAAGAGTGGGAGGAAATAACAATGTGCTGGAGGATGTGCCGAGCAGTATCTGAGGGAAGAAAGGGATTGTTGATGTTCCAGGTCAGAACTGCATCAAATTGTTTATTGCTCTAGCTTCCAGCAGCCGAGTTTCTTTTGTCTCCAAGAGAGAAAGCAGAGACAGAAAATATTCTGTAGATGTTGGAAGTCTTGAGCAATACACTCAAAATTTGGAGGAAATTAGCAGGTCAGGTGGCATCTATGGAGGGAATATGAACAGCTGGCATTTTGGGCCAAAACCCTTCATCAGTCCTCAATATCCAGGGATTCCCAGCCTAGGGTCCACGGACCCCTTGCTTACTGGAATTGGCCCATGTACAAAAAGGTTTAGGAACTCCTGGTCTAAGTGGTAGAAGTTAGGATGCTGCAATAGGATGAAATGACATAGCTATTGCATGCACAGCCTGACTCCTTTGTGTAATGTGTTGCTAATGCACTGAAGTCTGACTGGTGGTGTACTCTCTCGATGACTGGGATGTCTTGAGCAAACTAGAATAGACCAATGAAAGGAAGTAAAAAGGTAGTAGAATGGCAAGCACAATTGCCCAGTCTTCATATAAACATAAATTCTGCCTGACCTGTTGTGGTTTTTCAGCATTTTCTTGTTCAAAGTTGAAGGTGCATTTATTATCAAGGTATGTATCTATTATGTGACCTTGAAATTCATCTCCTTGCAGGCAGCTGAGAAACAAAGACATCAGACACACTGCTTTTGTTCCATACCATCCTCCCACACCTTCCACCTCACTGAAAATTAACTCTCTCACAACTGTAATGAAGGGTCGCATACCTAAAACGTTGAATGTTTCTTTTTCCATGGATGCTGCCTGGTTTTCTGAGCTTATTTTGCAGTTCTGTTTGACTTTCCAGTTCCCCAAGTCAGTTCAAACCTCTTCTCATACACTTGCAAAGGCAGTGACCCCTTAGTGTAAAATCTTAGCATCATCAATTGAATTGGTAGCCAGGCCGTCGGGCTCAAAGACCATGAATGAGTGCCTTTGGCCCCTACATCATGTGCGAGCTGTAAGCGCAAGGGTTTATCACTTCTGTTCAGGTCATACATTGAATTAAATTGAATTGACTTTATTACTTACATCCTTCATATGTATGGGAAGTAAAAATCTTTACGTTACATCTCCGTCTAAATGTGCAATGTGCAATCTATAGGAATTTGTAATAAATAGTACGTACAACAGGAAAATAACATTTGTTCTTCAAAAATATTGCGGCCAACTCTCATTCTTTCTTCCCTATTTCAGCAGATAGCCTCGGCCATGAGGTTTCCTGTTCCTGTCCTGAAGAAGAAATTAAAGTCAGAATCCTACAGTATAGAAACAGGCCTCGTCTACATTAATCTCATTTACCTACATTATGTCCACAGACCTCTATGCCTTGGCAATTTAAGAATTAGATGCTTCTTAAATGTCATAAAGGTATCTGCCTTCACCAGGTCTTCAAACGATGCATTCCACATCATTTTCTTTGAACATTTTACTCTGAGTTCACCTTCAATCACATTCCTGACAATAATCCTCCTTCACTTTCCCTCCCTGCTCTGTAACCTTGCCTCGACTGAATCTGACAGAAGAGACGGAGACACACACAAAAAAAATCACATGTAGATCAGACTGATATGACAGGGCTGAGGGCCAAGTAACAGATAGTGATAAACATTGAAGTTTATTTATTTCCCAGTCATTTCAGATAGGAGTCAAAGAACGCAGATAGCTTTCCTGATAAGATAATTGGCACTCAGCCCCTGCACAAGTGGGGTGAAGCCTCAGTCATGTGTGAAATTCTGAAGGTGGAACAGACAGATAAGCAGCTGTGAGCCCATCAGTTTTTAAAACATCATGTGGCATCTGTGGAGAGATTTTAAGGTGTAAAAATAAAAGGGATTTCATGAGCTGACAGAGATTGTCATGTGCATTAAGGCGTGGTGATTAACCGAAGATGTGTAATAACACAAGATGAAGTTTATATGAACATGGAACCCTGATCCAGAATAAATTACTTGTGGAGTGGAATGTCTGAAGAAAAGTTAAGAAAGGTCTTGCATCTACAAAGCCATTTTCCAGGTCAAATGGGATCCGACAGCTGTTTTGAAGTGTAGTCTCTGATAGGATGTAGAAATTTAGTGATATTTAGGGATATCCCTTCCTCGCTCTCCTGAATGTGTTGACTCCTGGAGGAGTGTTGGACTCACAGTAAAGGTCTCCTTACCCAGACACCATGCTCTGTGCCCAGCCAAGCCACAGTTGCTCGTACCTCAAGTTCACAGCGCAAAGCCATTCAAGTCTGTAACAGCATTTCGCAGTAAATGGACAAGAAACACACGCAAAGCCGTTAATCTGTTTGGTGTCCTTACAAAGATAAATCAATCGGTGCTTGCTGCAAATGTTTCTTTTGCTCCTCTTCAGTCCTCAGTATCAGAGCTTTTTAATTACAAATTTAAGGGCGAACTCCTCTGAAGCCTAACCCTATTTCTCTACCTTGTGTAATATAATCCCCCGGATGAAAGGCAACTCTGACAAGCCAGCCTCCCCTTCAAGTCATATATTTCATGAAGGTAAGGGAAGGATTGTTGCATGAATCACAATTTGTAGAGCCAATTTATTGGAAAGCAAAAAAGGGTTCATAGGTGTGAATTTCACAATTGTTCTTTTTAATCTTGATCGTTAAATGGGCGGAAAATGTGTTAATGTTAGCATGCCTGTCCTTCATAAACAAAATCCTGTACAATAATATTCAGGGGGTAAGATTAATCTAACCCACCATCAGAATATTGGTAGTAGTCTGGATAGACCATGGGTTTGCACCTTGGAAAGTTTCCAGGGCACAAGCCTGGGCCAGGTTTTTTTTGTGGAAGACCGGCAGTTGCCCAAGCTGCAAGTCCCCCCTCTCCATGCCACCAGTGTTGTCCAAGGGGAGGGTAATAGGACTCATACAGCTTGGCATCAGTGTTGTCGCAGAGCAATGTGTGGTTAAGTGCCTTGCCTAAGGACACACACGCAACCTCAGCCAAGGCTCAAACTAGCGACCTTCAGATAACTAGACGAACGCCTTAACCACTTGGCCACACGCCAACACATCAGAAACATGTGTCCTGAAGAAGGGGTTTGACCTGAAAAGTTGACTGCTTATTCATTTCCACAGATGCTGCCTGACCTGCCGAGTTCATCCAGCATTTTGTCTGAGTTGCATCAGAATATTTTCACCAGAGTCCAACTAAGCACATTCACTGCTGTGATTTTGCTTGCTTTTGAGTTTGGTGGCTGAGGTGTAAATCCAGGCTGTGGTTCATGTGGGATTCCTGTCCACCGTGCTGGGTTGAAATAGTCCCTCCCGCCACAATCCCTGTCATGGTACCACCACTTTGGATGCTGGTGGGAGGAAGTAAGATGGCAGCTTATGTGTGGATTAGGAAGGAGTGAAGAGGCTCCTGACACCAGTGGTTCAAAGAAACCTGGCAAAGTATATCTATGTGACTGGCTGTGAGTGAAGGGAGCATAGAGAGAATGGAGCACACTCAGAAATCTTCAAATGTGGCGATGAAACAAGGCCTGTAGTGTGTGTGTGTGTGTGTGTTTTGGGAGGGCAGGGTTTGTAGAGGGGAGGGACAGTGGAGGAGGGAGGTTGTGGTTCTGTGTGAGGAAAGCTTTAGGCTCTGATTTTCTTCATGAGCTTCATGGGAAAGTCCTTCACTGTGGCATCGTCAGGTTGCTAGCAGAGCAACATCTGAGCAAAAGTCAAAAAACAGAAACAACAGATAACCCAGCTCTGTTCAGTAAGGGATCAATGGGCAATGACCAGGAGAGAGAAGCTTGCTTGATTCAGTCTTCCTACACCGGATGCTGAGGTCATGTGCACAAGGTGACAGAATACTAGACTTTAGAAAAGATGATAAGTACCTTGGATTTCTTTGCTCATTGTTATCAAATTAAGATAATCATCTGGTAAGGAGATGGCCTTTCCCCTCTCCACAATGGAATGGTCTATGCCTAGGTTAGACTCATTGTGCCATAGAGATACAGCACAAAACAGGCTCTTCAGCCCATCGAGTCTGTGCTATCAATAATGTATTTCACGTAACCCTACTTAAATCTCATTTTATTCTCCCCACATCCCTTCAATGCTCCCTGGATTCTATCCCTCACCTACACACTGCAGAGACCAATTAAGCCATTAACTTTGCACTTCTTTGTGATGTGGGAGGAAACTGGAGTACAGGGGTGAAATCCCACGCATAATTTACACCAGCCTGTCCAAATGTCAGTGAGCTTCAAGCCCCAGCAACCATGGTTTTCTGCCCATGGTTTGCTAGTGGGATGCTGAGGAGATTTCTCATGTTCTCTTCACACCAAGTTTTGAAAGAAAACATATGAGGTGGATCCTTCTCAGACTCCATCTACCTCTGCGAAGCATCTGGAGGACTCAGGGCAGTCTGGTTTTGGGGGCACCTCAGAGGAGTTTCTGTTTCAGCCATCAGTCAGATCCAATTCAGCCAGCCCCTCCCTGTGGGAGACAGGGCCCTGAACACTCTGACTTCAGGCCCCACACACAAAATGCTGGTGGAGCTCGGCAGGTCGGACAGCATCCGCGGAGGGAACTGAATAGTGATCCTCCGTCAGCATTTTGTGTGTGTTACTTGAGGTTTTCAGCAGCTGCAAAAACCTCTTGTGTCTTTGAATTCTGGTCCCAATGTGCACGTAATAGGTAGGCAGTGTTGTGTCCAGCCATTCCTTCCATTGTCCACACAGGACTGAGGCAGTGAGCAAGCCAGAGATAATTGTCATGAGCCCTGTGGGCCTGTGCTGTGAGCTCTGAGCTTTCTAGAGCGGTTGTATTTGTTAATTGCTGTCTTAACTAGAGTCGTTGAGCCCTTGTGCCTTCTGTTTAACCTTGTGAAGTTTATTTTGACTGGCGTGGGTTTTCCCCGTGCTGTGATAAGCAGACTCCAGATTGGTGCTTATGGTGGGGTCCTTGTTTGGAGAATCATTTGTCTTGTGGTGTCACTTGGTGGAGCCACTGATGTTTTGTTGAATTCCTATGAATGAACTCTTGTTTCCATCTCGACGTGGGAGTCTGTCGTTCCTCTGGACCCGGGTTCAGTTGTTGCCAGCACATTACCTGTGACAGGTAATGATCAAATAAGGTTGATGAATGTAGAAGATTGGTGATGGACAATTAAAACAGGCTCATGAACATCCCCATCCCTTATGAACCCAGCCAAAATACCAAATCTATAGTGTTTGTGACCTCCACTATCAGCAAAGTGATGTGGAATACTTGGCTCAGTTCCCTCCTGAGATCCTGCCAACAAAGGGACCTGTTTTCAGACACCTCTGTTCAATTCACGCGAAGCAACAAGGCTGAAAGCACAGGAAACAGTAAAGGTAAAGAGAGCAGACAACATGTTGGCTATTGTGTCTCTCCAGGACAAACGGTACCTTCAGCCGGTGCTTTTACCATATTACCCAGCCATGTGGAAAATTGCCCAGGTACATCCTGTTTGAAAAAAGCCAGGCAAGCCCTACTAATTGCAGTCCAATCAGTCTACTCACAGTCATCAACAAAGTGACTGAAGGTGTTATTGTCAGCACTGTCAGGTAGTATTTACTTTCCACTGGCGCCTGGTTTGGGTTTTGCCTGAACCAGAGGGTAAACGCAAGCATAAACTGAAAAGCTGACTTCCAGAGATGAGATGGGAGTGGCTGCCCTCGACTGTGACAGTAAGGAGACCTGATAAAATTGAAGTCAATGTGCATCCGGTGGAGAGTGAATGTGCATCTGTGGTGGGAGACAGAGTTTGTCCTGAAGAGAGACACTTGTGACTGTTGATTGTCAGTCTTCCCAGCCTCAGTATCTCATTAAGGGGAGTGCCTTTGGCCTGCACATCTTCAGCTGCTGCATCGGATTCTGAAGCTAAATGTTGCAGACTGTCCACTTCCACCTGCGATGTCTTTGCAGATGATGTGCTCCATACCTGTAAATAGAGTCCTAGAAAAGTATAGCACAGAAACAGGCCATTCATCCCATCTAGTCTGTGCCAAACCATTTAAACTGCCTAGTCCCACTGACCTGCGTGGGACCATGGCCCTGCATGCCCTTACCATCCATGTACCTATCCAAATTTCTGTTAGATGTTGAAATCCAGCTCGCGTGCACCTTGTGCTGGCAGCTTATTCCACACTCACACGACCCTCTGAGTGAAGAAGTTTCCTCTCCTGTTCCCCTTAAACTTTTCATCTTTGATTATTAACCTATGACCTCTAGCTTTAGCCCACCAGATCTCAGTGGAAAAGCCTGCTTGCATTTATGCTGTCTACACCCCTCATTTTGAATATCAAATCTCCCCTCAATTTTCTATGTTCCAAGGAATAAAGTCCTAACCCATCAACCTTTCCTTAATACACAAGTCCTCCAGTCCTGGCAATGTACTGCGCTGTAGTCAGCTTTCGGGCACGGGCTGTGAAGGTTCATTGGAAGATGTGCTACAGAAGACTCTTTCAAGGGAAAGTTTAAACACCTGCATTCAACATTCAGCAGTATTCCTGCAAAAAAGTTCCATCAATCCCTTTTACCAGAATCTCATCTGCACCCAGAAGAGGTCAGAGGCTGGGTATCCTGTACCGAATGTATCATCTCTTAGAACCCCAGGTCACTACACCAGTCAAAGGGCTTGTCAGGAATCTGGTTATGAAAACACCTGAAGCTTAGTTCCATTTCTGACGGTGTGATCTGCTTGATTGACAAATCCACTCATCACCTGATGCGTCCATTCCCTCTATTGCTGGTACACCATGAGTACAATCAACAAAATGCACTGCGCCTATTCGTCAATGATCATGTGACCTCTGCCAATCAGAAGCAATGGGGTAACAGATACTGGGCAGCATCACCACCAGAAAATTCCCCTTTATTACACACCATCCCGACTCGGAAATGTATTGTTTTTCCTTCATTTTCATTGGGTGTAAATCCAGGAGCTCCCTACATAACCGGGACTGCATTCCACAAAGGGATTGCAGTCATTCAAGAAGGGCACTCACTGCCCCCTGCTCAAAGGCACCTGGGATGGGCAATAATGCCTTTGCTGATGACACCCACAACCCATGTGTTAGTATAAAGCAAATATAAGGGTGATGTACCACCAAAGTGATCACTTAACTGAGTCCAGTCTGCACAGACTTCCATCACAATCCAGCTTTCCTGAATAAGATTACCCTTGAAGACTCTAGCGCATCAGCAGTGAATGAGCGGTGATACCCCTGAAATCCTCCAGCTGTAAACTCAGGGTGTAATCTGGTCGATGGAGCAGATTGAAAAGGAGACCCAGCCTTCTTCCAACAGAGCCTTGTCCGGGAGAACTCCGACTACGGATCCATGAATTTGCAAAACATGGTCTGAGAAAAACTTCACAGGGAAGTCAAACATCGTTTCTCTTTCTTTTTTGAAAATATCTTTCCTCCAGAGATAAAATCGAGCTATTTAAAGTATGTTCCCAGTCAGAAACCCGGATATTGGCTTCGGATTTTCTGGGGCTGAGAATGTTTCAGTAAATCATTCATATTTTTTACACACAGCAATTTCTTGAAACTTACAAGGAGGTTAACAATGAGCTGCCCTTTCTGCTGGGGCTAATGGTAGAGCACTGTAAATTATCCAGCAATTTGTGTTGATTTGTAGTTTGCAGGGCATTTAGTCCTCATGCCGATTTGTTGGCTAATTTCCTCATTAATAATAGCATAACCCACTGACATGCCATAACATTGCAGGCAAATTCCAGGATAGAGCTGCTTTCAAATAAAATAAATTAACCAAGTGAAGAAGGCACCTTAGTCCATCTTCATTCATTCTTTCAATGTACCAACAGTACTGACTCTCTTTATAGCAGATGGCTACTTAAATGAGTCCAGTGGCTGATTTCAAGCAATCCTTTGAGCAAAGTGATTGGATACTATACTACCTATATGGACTAACTTAGGTTGGGGGCATCCATCATTAAGGATTCCTACCATCCAGGGTATGCCCTCTTCACACTGTTACCATCAGGTAGGAGGTACAGAAGCCTGAAGGCACACAGTCAATAATTCAGGAACAGCTTCTTCCCTTCTGCCATCTGATTTCTAATTCCAATTGAATCCATCAACACTACCTCATTACTTTTTTTCTTTCTGTTGTTCATACACTACTTATTTTAAAATTAGCTATTTAATAAGCTATTGACTATTTAATCAACATATATATACTTAATGTAACTCAGTTTTTTTTCTCTATATTTATTTATCATGTATTTCATTGTACTGCTGCCATAAATCTAACAAGTTTCACAACATATGCTGGTGATATTAAATCTGATTCTCATATGTTGCTTCCGCCATCAGAACAAAGCATTGCTGACTTCCAAACATATTTACCTAACCTTGAAAGTTTTCATGTCAAAACCATAAGAACATGAACAAGAGGAATTGTCTCTAGATGGCATCTGGAGAGAGGACTGATGTCATGTCTCCTACTCATCTATTCTATCAACCTAATTCAAGTGAGGGATATGTGGAGAGAGGACCAGTGAGAGAGGAGTTAAAGCACAATGACAAGTGTCATTTTATTTGGTTCCTTTACAAGAGAGAAGGAAATTGTAGAAGAACCAATGAGAATGAAGGTAGAAGAAGAGTCCATATTGGACAGTGGCCTTTTCTTATTCTCTTTCAGGGTAATTAGTTTATTAATGTGACATGTACCAGGGTACAATGATAAACTTTGTTTTGCATTCTATCCATACAGATCATTCTACCATATCAGTATATTGAGGTAATGTTAGGCACAGAAATTCATTGGCTGCAGCACATCCTGCTATGGATACACCGATGCCCTTGGATAGAAAATCCTACAAAAAGTAGTGGGTACGGCCAGTCCATCACGGGTATTGACCTCCCCACCACACCCACACAGAGTGTTGGCACAGGAAGGCAGTACACATCATCAGGGACCCCCCACCATGCTCTCTTCTCACTGCTGCCATCATGAAAAAGGCCCAGAAGCATCAAGACTCACAGCACCATGTACAGGAACAGTTATTACCCTTCAACCATCAGGCTCTTGATCCATAGGAGATAACCTCAATCAGCTTCACTTGCCCCTTCACGGAAATGTTCCCACACCTTTGGACTCACTTTCAAGGACTCCTCATCTCACGTTCTTGATATTTATTGCATATTTATATATTTATTATTAAGTTTTTCTCTCAGTTCAAGCAGGTGCAACCTGAGGTGCAGGCATAGCCTAGCACACTCATTTCCTCAATTGCTAGGAACTTACGGACTTTTGTAGTGGTGTTTAGTATTGTGGCCTTCTGAAGATTTACATAGATATTACTGTGTGGCCCTAATTGTTTAATGCTGTTGTGTAGTGACTTTGGGATGATACCAGTTGCGGGTATTACCATCGGTACAATGTATATCCTGTTCACGTTCCAAAGCCTTTTGTTATGTACCCCGTAACTGGGTCACTTACCAGCAAAGATACAGAGGTCCGTTGAAGTCTGATGGCACTATTTTTAACAGTATTTATTGATAAAAATACACAAAAAATAATATCAATGCAAACATACAGATAATATACGTTGCCGATACTAAATCTAAAAGTGCGGGTATAATAATAATCAATAAGAAATAGCTCTATCATTGTCTAGGGGATAATGTATTGTCCGATGGAAATATAAAAGTCACTCAAGTTCATGCAGGCTGCAGCCTTTGGTTGGAGTCAAGAGAGAGAATTTAAAACTTGCCCATTCCTTTTATGATGTCAATCCTTCGAGAGTCGTTGGGGCTGGTTTCTCCTTTGTTTTAGCTAAAGCCGTTCTTCCGTGGTATGGCCCACCAATTCTGAGGCAAATGGAAAAGGACGCACGTGGGCTTTCCACCGACTGTCGCTATTACGCTGTTACAGGATTTCTAGCGTTTCTTCTGGTGTGTCTCAAGGGGCTGTTCCCCAGACCCTCTTTTATCCTGACTCACAGGGTCTCAGATGTCAATCAGGTTGGGATGATGCAATCCCTCCACCAACCCCTTCTGATCATTCCCTGAGGGCTTCCATGAAGTACAGTACTCAATGCACAATTCCGTCTCCAAGAGACAATGGCCGTTTCCCGTGGCTTTGTATCGCTGAGGGGCCAGGACATTCCAAACCCCTTTGTGGATTCTGCGTGTCTTTCTCTCATTTGCTGGGTCTCCTGACCTGAATTAATAGTGATCTTGTGATTCTCAAAAAGGAGGGGCTACTTTGTACCCTTCGAGTTGGGGCCACAGGTGTAATACTTTCAATTTTCTCTTTTATTTCAGCATATTTCTGTTGTTTTTCACATACTCATTCCTGTTAGTTCTGTGTGTTTGGAATGGCTCTATCTATTAAATAAGTTGTTATTGCTTGTTTTTCGTGTATTATTATGTCCTGATGGATGTTATGGATTGTCCTATCTGTAATAGCTAATCAGTCATAATATAACTTAGTGTTATTATTTCTTCTTATTTTTGTATTTTGTTGTTTCTTGCGTACTGGTTGTACACCCAGATGGTGCGGCCTTTCATTGATTCCATTATGGTCCTTGGATTTCTTGAGTATGCCCTCAAGAAAATGAATCTCAGGTTTGCAAATGGTAACATATGTGTACCTTGAATATAAATGTACTTTGAACTTTAATATAAGGCAAAACAAAAGCAGAATGCGGAATAAAGAGCCACGTTTACAGAAAAAGGGCAGAGTAAGCTGACAATAAGCTGCAGTTCATGACGAGATAATTGTGAGGTCAAGAGTCCATCTTATTGTACCAGATCACCACTTAATAGTCTTAAAGCAGCAGGATAGAAGCTGTCCTGGAGCCCTTTTTGACATGCTTCAGGTTTTCGTATCTTCTGTCCGATGGGAAGGGAGGGAAGTGGGAATATCTGGAGTGGGGGGGGGGGGGTCTTTGATTTTGCCAGCTGCTTTTCCAAAGCAGTGATAAGAAGAGAGGAGAAGAAAGAAAATCTGAGGTGGGTAGGGGCTTTGTTTATGTTGGCTGCTGTACCGAGGCAGCATGGAGTCTGAGGAAAGTTACAATGTGTGTTGGCCTCAGAGTGCCACTTCCCATTTATCGTCAACGGGCCAGTTTCAGCCATGTTTCTCTTTCACATCCAGCCTGCCTCTCTCACGGCTGAGTTGAGAAGCACTCTAACACTCTTTGTGATTCATCCCAGAAGCCATCCACAAGCTCACTAGGTGGCAGTCTATTCCAAATATCGACATGGAGAGAAATAGACGGAATTTAACTTGCTGCACTTTGGCACTGACTATGAGCCTATTTCCACCCAAATCTGTTATTTAAGAATGTGATTTAGACCACTTAATAGGTTTTTTCATGAGTATCAAACCTGCTGCTTTAGGGCTTCTTCATAGTTCAGTGATCTAAAACTTAGAATTCTATTTTTCTCTGATCCCTGACTTCTAACAGGAGCGATAAGTGGGACCTATAATCCACATGTGTTCTCACTAATGCTTTACAGAGTGTCAGGATCATTTGATTGGACTTAAGTTGGGATCAATTTCATGGATCATTTTCAATCAGGCCAAACAAAGGCTCAGTGACTCATTTTTATATCGGCGTTCCACGGATACCAGAGATGACTTTGGTCTGGCCGAATCAATGAGGCAGTATTGCTTCAATTAATTAATCAGAAAAAGCTGGTGGACTCTTGCCCCCATACCACATAAGTGTGAGATGATGCAATGGTGATTAGAAGTGCATGTGGAACCAAGTGGGTTTGGCAGACCAAGCTTTGTCTCCAACCAGTTTGGCTGAATCATGCAAAACACAATAATATCAAATAGTTGGGCTCATTAAAGTTCTACTTTTTAAATTAATTCGTGGCATATGGATGCTATTGGATAGGCC
Organism: Hypanus sabinus; assembly: GCF_030144855.1. NCBI lineage: Eukaryota > Metazoa > Chordata > Chondrichthyes > Myliobatiformes > Dasyatidae > Hypanus > Hypanus sabinus. The sequence goes on from NC_082732.1 coordinate 16,613,502, forward strand.
AATTATTGTCTGTTCTAATTGACTTCGAGGAGATGATGGCCAGTTGCTGTGGGTCATGTGACATACATACTCACACAGAGCTCTTGGGAAGGGAGATTCTGGACTTTCGCACTGTGCTGATGAAGGAATGGTGGTAGATTTTGAACCAGACTGGTGTGCTTTTAGCTTAATATTGAGGCTACCATGCCCGCAGTGCACTGGCCTTCCAAGTGGCTGAGGCTAAAGGGTTTCCAGATGCTGCTTCAGGTCACTTTTGTAGATATCCTAATCACCACCTTAGGCATGAACTCCTTCACTTAATCCTGCAGCAGAATAAGGGAAGGAGTACTTACTGAACGTGGTGAGTGAGGAGCCAAGAAAGTGGACCGCTTTATTCTGGATAGTTGTGAATTTATTGCCTTTGGAGGGAGAAATGTTCCATTACTTCTCTACATTGCAGACAGTGAAAAAGCCAGAACGATACAATCTACCTAGTCTCTGATCTGTTCACAGTATTTATGTGGCTAGTCCATTTACCTTCCTAGGCAATAATGACCCTTAGGATATCGATGGGATCTGATTAGGTAGACACATGAATGTGCAGAACATGCAGATTAGGTTCAGGTGGTTTAATTTACCATCACGGTTGGCAGAGATGTTATGAGCTGAAGGGCCTGATCGTATGCTGTATTTTTCTCTGTTCTTTCTCTGTGTTTATTATTAGTCCAGACTTGAATGCTCTCAAAATTTTGTCGCGTGATATCTGAGGACATCATCATCTGAGGATTTGCAATCAATAAACTTGCAAAGCAATAGCGTGCAATATATGTGGCGTTTTTCTGTCTGAATATTCTTCTGTTTTTCCTTTAACTGCACTGAAGCAAATAACTTCTCTTTCAAACATGGTGTAACAAAGTGATAGTGTATCACTGACCCGTCCTGCTGGCATATCTTTGCTTTCCAGTTTTGTCACCTGTCCATCCTTTGGATGCTAGTAGATGCTGCCCTGAAATATTCAAGGAATTAATTGGTGCATCAAAATTCGCGTTAGCTGGTGGAATCTCAGTGGCCAATGAATGAATTGACCACTGTCCTGCCCCTGGAAGATTCAGCAGGGCTTGAGGCCCAAGGGCTGAGGAAATTGGGTGAGTCTAGGGGCTGGAGCTGAGATTGGACCTAAAAGACAGGACGATGGGTTGTAGATCAAGGAGAGAAGTGTACCAGAGATTGATGGGAGTGGGATTGGCAGACTGGGGTTTGATTTGTGGTTGAGGGTATAGCATTGGCTGTCCTGCTGGTTAGAATTAATGAAAGGAGGGAAGCAGCCTTCAGAAAGTCAGGTAGTCCTGATAATGGGTGTGGGGGTGTGGGGTGTGGAGGAATCTTATGTCTTATAAAATGGCCCTAAATAATGGCAAGGTGAGTACCCACCTTAACTGGAATTACCACAGTTAGGTGCCACCCAGGGCTAGAATTCTTAGCTTGCTCCCATTGCCATTCTGAAGCAGGTTTCACAGGTGCCAAGAGAGGATCCTACTGCCTGTGTGACCTGTGGGTGGTTCAGGGCAATGGTGAAGTATCAAACTAGCAGTGGATCCCAAAGCCCGTACCAGGATTTCACTGTGGGTTAGCACGTCCGACACACACAGGTCCCAGAGCAATAGCTGTGGTCTATGTGCAACTTGTACAAAATCCCTGATCTTCAATAAATCTGGATTGAGGAGAGAACAAGAACACAGTGTCGCCAAGTCTAATCTCCAGTCCTCTGAAGCTCTGTGACGTTTTCGACATCTTAAATTGAACAGCCAACTTTCCTACTAATTTTCTGCCCAAGGGAATCAGCTCTATGGGACTGAATATTGTGGCCCATTACAGCTTCAAGGAAATATGCAAATATACTTAATGTTAGGAGCTTTTGGTGCTGAGGTAGCCTGGAATTGGTTCACTGCGATCATCCAACAGTTCTTGCACTGGGCCCTGCTGAACCCTGGCATATGGAGACCTTTTGTTGTGGACACTGCTGGTGGCCAGGGCTAACATTCTTCACAGCAGGATTACATGGGAAAAGTTTAACTGATCAGACTTCAATTAATGAAGTCTTCATGGGAGGTGCAGGCTCCAAACAGAGTTCCAGTTAAGAGTGGGGATACAGCTCAGTCCATTACCACCGGGGAAGACACAGAATGCTGGGAATCTGAAATAAAAACAGGCATCCTTGGCAATACTCAGCTGGCCACCCTCTGTGAGTGGAGAGAGAGGAAAATTCTTCTTGGACTTCCTTTGCTTTTGCTATGAAGACCAAAAGATCTTGGGGAAGAACCCCACAATTTTCAGCTTGGTAAATTCAATACTGAATGTTGCCGTTTCAACCAGTGGTTCCATGTGTTAGTGCCGGAGGATTTTACTATGCGAAAATCAAATGCCGGAAATCTGAGATAAAGAATGAAAATGCGAGGAATTCCCACATTTCAGGCAGCCACTGCGGACAGATGAACGGGGTCATGACAGGAAGTCACTGACCTGAAATATAGGTACTGCTTCTCCGGAGGTGACTTCTGACCGGCTGGCGTTCTCCACAATTACTGCCATTTCAAATGATGCTCTGTGTTTAACAGTCATAACTTCATCTTTTAGAGTTGTACATAGAGCTCAGAAACAGGCCCCTAGCCCATCATGCCTCATTTTGTGCTGTCACACGTTTTGTCTTCAAACACAGTTTCCTCCTGTCCTTTTTATCACACCACCCACCCACCTTTCCCTCCCTCCTCTCTCACTCACTTTCTGCACCTTTGGATACTAAATATCTTGGAGTTCTTAACCTGTTTGCAGCTTTGATGAAAGGTGACTGCATTGATCAGTGTCATTCTTCACAGATGCTGCCTGGTCTCTCCCAAGTACTTCCGGCATTCAACTGTGTTTTAAAATAAAATTTAATGTCTTTCTATTAAGTGCTCAGACAGAGGATGCCTTCAGTGGCTACACCACTCAGTATAATTCTGGTCATCACTCCTCAGAAAGCTTCTCAAACCTTTCCTCGCCAACAGCTAAGTAGGGCCAGAAGGGGCTTCCAGGATTTGAGGGCCTGAGTTATTGGAGGAAGTTGGGTAGACAAGGACTTTATTAATTTGAGCACAGGAGGCAGAGAGGTGACCTTGTAGAGGTGTACAAATTTATGAGTGGCAAAGATAGGATGAATACACACATTCTTCTTCCTACACACAAATAAAACAACTGGAAATTAGAAAGCATCAGTTTAGGATGAGAGAGGGAAATATTTAAAAGGAAGCTGAGGGGCAGTTTCTTCATGCAGAGGGTGGTGCATATATGGAACGAAGGGCCTGAGAAAGTGTTTGGAGAAGTACAATAACGATGTTTGAAATGCACTTGAACAGTTGCAAAGGATAAGGAAAGGTTTAGAAGGATATGGCCAAACACAGAGAAATGGGCATCTTGGTCAGTATGGAAAACTTGGGCCAAAGGGCCTGTTTCTCTGCTCTGTGAGTCTAATTGTTCTTACTTGCCTGTCAGTTGAGATCACACATTTGAGCACAGAACTGGAATTAAGTCTTCTTGCAACATACAAACCACTGGATGATCTCAGCAGTTCAGGATGCTGCCTGGTGTGCAATCATGATAGGCTGGATAAACTTGGCCTGTTTTCTCTGGAGCGACGGAGGCTGAGGGGAGATCTGCTGGAGGTTTATCAGATTATGAGAGACATAGATGAGCAGCAGGGGAAATCTGTTTTTCAAGGTGGAAATGTCTAATAGCAGATGGCATGCATTGAAGGTGAGAGGGGGTAGTTCCAAAGAGGGGTAAGTTTTTTACTCAGAGAGAGGCCTGGAATGTGCTGCCTGATATGATGGCCAATATATTAGAGGCTTTTAAGAGACATTTAGATAGGCACATGAATGTGAGGAAGATGGAGGCTAGGAGGGATTAGTGTTTGGATGTTTTTGATTTGTTTTTTAGCTGGTCCGTCAAAACAATGTGGGCTGAGGGGCGTGCTCCTGTGCTGTACTTGCCTATGTTTTCGATGTTTTTGATGGAAGGAAAATGAATGGTCAATGCTTCAGAACAAGACTCGTCTGCTTGTCTCTTGTGACAGCATTAAATCTTGTTGCATTCTACTGCAAACTAGAGTGAGAAAGATGATTTGGAAAAGAAAACCTTCATGCATCCACTTAAAACACCTCAGTTCTCTGCTGAACTCATTGTTGTAAGACAGGAAGATAGGAAAGATAGGAAAAGAAGAGGAGCCAATGTTTGACCCCCATTCTTTACCCTAATACCTATGGTAGCACAAACAATGACTGGCCTAATCTAGGTAAGGGACTAACTCTATTGAACATTTCAAACAGTGATTGTTACCTATTCATGTCTGCTGAAAGGTCCTATTTAACTGGAGAGCATTGAATGAGTCTCAAGTCAGAGAGTCAAGGAAAGAGGGTCCTCAGCCCACTGGGTCCATGCCACCAACCCACCACCTTACCTTCCACCCTCTCTTGGGGCTTCCAAGCTAGGGCTGGCCACTGGAGAGCACTGTCTGTGAAAGGGAGTTTTTGATGCTCCAAAACACACAAGAGGTGTAAGCTATTGCCCAGGAATCATATCACATGGTTTTGGAGGGAAGGGCAAATGATGGTGGTGGGCATGTGATTGGGGCTAGAGAACAGATAATAAGGCTATTGTTATGTGGGTTTGATAGACAATCGTGAAGGTGGGCTGGTGACAGGAGGGGATTATTGGGTGGGGAAGGGCAAGAATCTGGGGTTTTGGGCACTTGAAGTGATCGGTTCAAGTGGAAGATTAGCAGATGCTAGAAATCAGGACCTCCAAAATGTTGAATATGTGCATCTGAATGAATGCAAGCAAAGTTAGCCACGCTCCATTCAGCATCTGAAGTCAGCCTCTACAGCCTGCAGCATGTGTATCAGCACGAGACAGACGCAGTATCGCTCTCATTGTTCTGCCACAATCCTCTGCCCCTGATCTCCAAACCCAGAGGTCTGGACCCCCTTTGCCTGGGGAAATGAATGAAGAATGATAGTATCCTGGAGGGTATCAGGTGTCTTCAAAACTGGACCCTGGTGTGAGTCAGTACCTTGAGCAAGAAAAAAAATGCAGAAAGAATCAAAGAAAGATGCCGGCTAATATGGATTACATAAATGATTAATAATGAGGCCAGAAAAGTGGGCAAAGACAAGTTATATGATTGCTGGGAATGAGTACATATTACATCACCCGAGGGAGATGCTCTGTAGTTCGTCACTCATGGGCTTCTTCCTATCATCCACACTGCAGTGGTGCTCATGATATGGGATACACTCCCTACCATCTGGCCCTCTCCATGTAATCAGTCATTGACATGACATCAGGAAGGAGTAATGAATATGTTCTAAGCTTCTGTTGCATCATCCATTTTAAGGTGGATTGTGGCCTCCTCAGAAGCTCCGGGTCCCTTTTGACCGTCCGCACCAGATCCATCCTGCAATGCGGTGTCACTGTAACCACGCGTACGTACAGTTCGAAACCTGCCCCAGACTGCCGACTTCCTGCAGTGACTATCCCGACCGTATCTGGAAAACCTCAAAGATTTATTAAGGTGTTGGAAGAGTAAGCCTAGTGATTGCTGCCAACACATCAGCAAGAGCTCTGGCTTTTAGTGGTATGAAATTTATTGGAGTTTGGATGCGGAGGCTGAGGTTTAATAAATAGACACTGAGGCTTGTAGACTAGGCTGCAAGCGGCCGGTGGTCCAGTCCATCAGTCATACTGACATGTAACTTATTAAAGTGTCGCATGCTGCTTCCACAAGCCAGTGTTTCAGGCCTTGTTCATCTGGTTTTCATTGTCAACAGCCTGACAGCCCAGACAAAATGGATTGTTTACCTTTAAGCTTATCGCATCTTGGCTTTAACCCGCTCAGTTCCAAGTGTCACTCAACAGCTTGTGGCTGACTCCCATCGCAAGCGATATGTGCGGTTGTCATGGATAGTAAGGTGCTTCATAACGTGCTGCAACGTTTGTGCACTCAGGGCAGTGACTAGCTTTAAGATGCACGCAGTGACGTGTGGGCTAAAATACAGTATGTTGTGACTATGAGCTGCAACCCTCAAAGCTATGTGCATTTGAATTATGTGCTCATCCAGGCTTAGGGTGGTTCTTCTGGGCAATGGGACTCTTTGTAGCCAGGCTTGGTACAGGCTTGATGCCTCCTCTTATCTATTGCAGGCACCTGTTTCACCTCAACAATTTTTCCCACCAATCACCTTTTGTCTTATCTGGGATCAGGTTCTAAGTCAAGGCTTGAACTGAGGCACAAGAAACTTCATTTAGGAGCTGCTCAGACCTATCAGGAGGTCCTATAGCCAGAGAACAGAAGAGATTTCCATTGCCACCTGTCAAATGGATCATGGATGAGACTATGGAAATTTCTGAGCCAAACTTTGCCCGTCAAAATTTGTCAGTTAGCATAATTAGGTACACGTGTGATCAATTGTTAAATTTACTGACATGCAAGGTATTAAATACTTCAACTAGTTTAAATTCTGCATGAATGTGTTTTCATGCTCTGTGTACTTCTTAATAATGGTGTTTTGGCTGAATTATTTAGACGTGTACCCTTATGCGTAATTGAATAATCCACTGTTGCACCAATGCTTGTATTGATATATTGGCCATTTTACCATACTTTGGTTGTGAAGTCATTCTGCATTCTGTTCATGGCATGAATGCTGTGAAAGTCCGATTCTCTATTATTCATTGGCTTCATTACTGTTTAGACTTCTCTGTGGTTTCCTGCTGTGAAAACTGCCCCTTTGTGAGGAATTTACACAGCTAAAATTGGTTTGATTCACTACCATGGCTTTTCAGTTGTATTCTGGAGATATCTGGCCTTATTTTTCTCCCAGTTAAAACATTTTGCCATTTTGAGTTGACATTTGTGTGATGGATAACTCCCATTGCACCTACAGTGGCTGTTCACCCCAGCCTTACCCACATGCTTTGGATTTGTTTGAAACTCTAGCCTTCAATGCCACTCTGTGGCTGTAAAGTGGAATCAAACTTGTACCTTAAGCTGGACAAAACTCTGTGGCATTGTTTGATGTCATCCCCATGGCTGTTGCAATGATGCGTCCAAAGTCATAAAGTTGTACAGTGTAGAACTTCGGCCCATTATCTCCATGCCAACCACCTCGCCTATCAATAGTAATTCCACTTATAGGCAGTCATAGCATTGTAACTCAAATATGAAATTCTGTCTGTTTAGTAACGTGCATTGAATTTACTAATTAATTCATGCTTAAGTGACACATCACACATTGAATAATCTCGTCGTTGTGGCTCGCCCTCGAGGTCGAGGATGATGGTCTTCGTTCCGTTGATCTGTCACAGAGCGAAGATGCCTGTGCATGTATTTGTTTAACGTGTAGTTGATGTTGCACTCCAAGCAGCACACGATACTTCACAAATCAACCAACCGATTCCAATGGCATGGAACTCACGACGACTGGAGCTGATGGATTTGTTGCAGCCTTCATCCGCCTTCACAGCCGTTGAGTGCAAAGTAACTTTGTCTGCCTGTTCCACCGTTGAGGTCTTGGTTGGATTGTTCTTTGTCAGGGACCCCACCAAGAGCAGAGCTCCAGACGGCATCGCTCTCGGGATCTCAGGATGACACAAGCTTCTCCATCACGACAAGGTGAATAATCTAAAGAGATGTCAAAGTTACAAACCTTCAATGAAGTAATAAGCATGTTGACAGTTTTACTTGATGTTTGATTTCTTGTTCCCAGTTTATAGCAGTCTACAATCTCTGCCAACGTAGGGTTGAAATAATCCTGTGACTTTAGAGCCAATTCACTAAAGAAACTATCACTTTGTGTTCTGTGACATGAGCAGATTTGTTAACATAATTGTGGTATGTTATTGCCGTTAGGTAGCTTACATTGTGCAGCTGGTGTTTAGGACAGCAACAATGGTCCTCCAACTCTGGCAACGTTTAGGGCTTCCTTCGTCGTATCAGTAGCTTTCTCTCGGTTTTCGCTACTGTCAGTCATGCAAGTCTCGGGTGGAGTCTCAAGAGCACTATTGCACTCAGATGTATCTGTAGAAAGATTCTTCATTGCTGTTTCTGTAACAATCTTGATTACCAGTCAAGGCTGTTAGCGCTGAACTGAACCCCTAAGCCAGGAGGAGCAGTGGGCCACTCATAGTCTGGCCTTTACCCTTTGACCTGTTTGGCATGAGGAAAACCCTGACTCCAGCCAGCATAAGCTCTCCGGGTCACTGAGGCACACAAGCCTCCAAACCACAATAGGGTTGTGGTCCTTATGGTGGCTGCTTGTGGTGTAGCTAAATGTAAATAGTCCACCTGTGTGATGTAATGTTGTAACTTTAGGAGTGACACAAGCACACATGGTAATAGTTAATAGTCTTTAATAGGGGAATGAGCCACTTGCTATAATGGTCTTCGTACCTCCTGTAGTGTGTTTGAAGCACCACATTATTGGTGCATGCATAATCTGCCAATAGACCACAAGTAGTGATGAGGAAATAAATATATAAGCACTCGGGCTTAAAGCAAGTTGTAAACTGATAACATTTCCAGGAACTTGGAACTCCTGATGTTGTTGAAGAATGCATCTACCAGTACTTTAGAAGATTGAAGGGGCATGTAATAGTCCAAAGCCAGAGCAGCTAACCAGGTTAAAAAGATAACATGATCCCTTTGGAGGGGAAATCTCTCCACACTGGACTGGAGCCCGTTAGGTTAGAACATCAACTGTTAATGTCCATGATACAAGTAAAAATAATGGAAAGCTGTTAGATTTCAGGATCAAGGAACAGACAAAGTCATAGAGTGACAGAAAAAGGCCCTTCAGTCCATCTAGTTAGTGCTGAGCCATTTAAACTGTCCACTGTCATTGTCCTACACCAGGACCACAGCCCTCCATACCCCTAGCATCCATGTACCTATCCAAACTTCTCTTAAATGTTGAAATGGAGCTTGAAAGCACCACTTGCATTGGCAGCTCGTTCCACACTCTCATGACCCACTGAGTGAAAAAGTTTCCCCTCATGTTCCCCTTAAACTTCTCACCTTTCACCCTTAACCCTTGGCTTCCGGTTGTAGTCCCCCCCCCCAACCTCAATGGAAAAAAACCTGCTTGCATTTACCCTATCTCTACCCCTCATTATTTTGTATACCTCTGCCGAATCTCTTGATCTTCTACGTTCCAAGGAATAAAGTCCTAACTTATTCAATCTTACCTTATAACTCAGCTCCTCCAGACCTGGCAACATCCTTATAAATTTTCACTGTACTCTTTCAACTTTACATCTTTTCTGTGGGTAACTGAATACTCCAAATTTGCCCTCACCAAGGACCGATTAAAGACCAGTCAGTGGGGAGGCACATTGATACAGCAGGTTGTTCAGTTATAAGCAGGGACACCTACAGCACCAAGTTCAGCCATCTCTGTTTGACAAAAAGCAGAGTTAATGTTAAGATTCAATCCAATAAAGTTTTAAAAGTAAAAGATCAAGAGAGATGCACAAAGTGCTATAACATCCAATAGTTAGAATTACTGATAATATTTCACTGAGCTGCAGGCAGGATCAATCAGAGAGATATTCTTAGTGTCTGTGAAAATACCTCAAAATCAGGTGCAATCACCACCGGTGCTACGTAGATCGCAGCAACAGACTCGACCACCTGATAGACTTAACCTGTAAATATACTTGTGAGAAACTTCGCCCCATGGGGACTCTCTTTTAAAACAAAGGGGGGGGGGGTGAATGTGGTAAACTATGTATACCTGTCTGGTCACGCCCCTCTGCTGACTGCTCCTGTGGCTCCTCCCACACACCCCTGTATAAAGGCGATTGGAGGCACTGCTCCCCCCTCAGTCTCCAGGATGCTGTGCTCCATTTTGCTGCTAATAAAAGCCTATTTTTTTGCCTCCCGTCTCCGAGTGTTATTGATGGTGCATCACTTAGTACTACCATTACTGGCATTACAAGTACATATATAATTCAAGCTTGATACAAAGCCACTGTATTGCCAATCTTCTCTTGTCCCTTCTTTGCTAACTCTTTCATTTATCAAATGGATGATTAATTAGAAAGCTAGAATGTAATTGTTATCAAAGTATGCATGCAGTACACAGCCCTGAGATTTGTCTTCCCCACAGACAGCCACGAAACACAGAAAGCCATGGAACCCCTTTAAAGAATTTACACCAAGCCCCCCCCATGCGCAAAAAAAAAATGAATTGCACAAACGGGAAGAGAAAAAAGGGTGAAAAACACAGAACACAATGCACACAAAATCAAAAGAGTTCAGGCAAATTCAGTCTTTCCCAGTGTTGGTTATCTACAGGCCGCCTCAATTCAAAATCTCACAAAATAGCAACAAAAAAAAAAGGAGCAGCCAGAAACCAGAAGCACATCATAACGCGAATCAATGCAAATGTAGGAATCCAATTCCCACAGGTTATATGATGACTTAGTTGTGCGACAGCTAGGAGTGTGATAACTAGAGACACAGGAATCTGTTAAGTAAGGAATCCTTTGCCCCCACAGATGCTGCCTGATCTGCTGAGGTCTTCCAGCAGATGGTTTGTTACTCCAGACTCCAGTGCCTACAGACCTCATCAGAATGCGTGAGTTCTTGTAGGCTGGAAGGGCGTAAGTAGCGGAGCTCCCAAAGGCTCAGTCCCTGATACTCAGTACAAGTCATGTTCATGACCTGGAGGAAGGGGGCAGAGCATAAGGAATCTAATTTTACTGATGACACAACAATGTGTTGGAGGGTGTGTTGTTAAGTGGATATTTGGACTCTACGACAGGATGTAGAGAGATTGACTGAAGGGGTGAAAACTTGGCAAATGGTGTTTAATGCGAGGTCGTGTTCTTTAGAGAGAGAAAGACTGCAGATGAATTAAGTAAAGGGAAATCTAAATGTTCTTGTGCACAAAGCACAGAAAAAGTCAATAGGCAGGTGCAGCACTGTACAAGGGCTGCAATTTAGAAATAATAACTTTTTACAATTGAGCAGGGTACTGGTGAGGCCACACCCAGAGTACTGTGCAGTATTGGCCTCCTGTTTAAGGAAGGATACAGCTAGCATTGCAGGCTGTTCAGATGAGAATCACCAGGCTAATTCCAGGGAAATTAGCCTTAAATTCTTCGGCATTTCGATGAATGTGGGGTGATTTTATTGAACCAATTATAGTCTGTGTTCTATGTAGGCAAAACATAGAACATAGGACATTACAGTCCAATACAGGCCCTTCAGCCCTTTATGTTTTTCCAACCTTATATGATCAATCTAACCTTTCTGTCCCCCGTAGGCCTCCATTTTTCCTTCATTTACATGCCTGTCTAAAAGTCTCTTAAATGTCCTTAGTTTATCTACCACCACCACAACCCCCAGTTGAGTGCCACACATCTGCCATGCTCTGCCATTACCTGCCTCTAACATTCCCTCATACTTTCCTCCAATCACCTTAGAACTATGGCCATTGTATTAGCCATTTCAGCCCTGGATGGTATGTTTACTCACAGGTTGCCAGGGTCAGGGACGTCTCTGATCAGGTCCTCCGCATTCTTAAGGGGAGGATGAACAGCCAAAAGTAATGGCTCTTGCTGGTACCAACAACATAGGTTGGATAAGTGGTGAGGTCGTGAAGAGAGAATATAGGAAACTGAAAAGCAGGCTCTCAAGGGTAGTAATCTCTGTATTGCTACCTGTGCCACATGCCAGTGAGGGTAAGAATAGAATGCCTTGGCAGCTGAATGTGTGCTGAAGACCTGGTGAAGGGGGCAGGGTTTCAGATTTATGGATTATTAAGATTTCTTCTAGTGAATGTATGACTTGTACAAAAGGGACAGGCTACACCTAACATGAGGGAGACCAATATCCCTTGTGTGGACAGGTTTGCTCAAGTTGTTGGGGAGATTTTAGAGCAGTTTGGCAGGGGCAGGGTGATAGGTCAGAGGATGAAGCAGTTGGTGTATAAAGGTAGGAGCTGAATCAAGCAGAGAGACTGTGAGGAAGGATTAGCAGAAGAAAGTGCTGTGTATTTAATATTTCAATAATATTAAGTAATCTAACTATATTGTTGATTAAGCATTCTTTGTTAAATAATTCATTATGGTTATATGTAAAAATAAGTGAAGTGCGTATGTCATGATGCTACCATGTGATACGTATGCGCTTTTTGCTATAAGTAAACATGAAGCTAGACCCGCATTCCCAGCCTCCTGTATCTTCCTTTTAGTTTAACGTTTTGAAGGTACAAAACATAACAGAAAGGGCATAAGCAGTTGGATAGGTAGAAATATATCTATTTTAGTGCAAGATGTATCAGAAACAAGAGTGATGAACCACAATATTGAGGCCATTAAAGAGATTCGGCTGTCTCAGTGGCAGGAATGGCTTTTGGATGTTCTGGGATTTAGGTATTTCAAACGGGACTGGGAGGGAGGTGAAAAGGTGAGGGAGTGGCATTGCCATTCAGGGATAGTATCACAGCTGCAGAAAGGGAGGATGTCATGGAGGGATCGTCTATTGAGTCAGTGTGGGTTGATGCCAGAAACAGGAAGGGAGAAAGTACTTTATTGGGAGAATTTTATAGACCCCCCCCCTTTTCCCCCGAAAGCAACAGAGACACTGAGGAACAGATTGGAAGGTAGATTTTAGAATGTGCAAAAATAACAGGGCTGTTGTCATGGGTGGTAACCTAAACTTGCCTAATATGGATTGCTACCTACTTATAGCACAAGATTTAGATGGGGCAGAATTTGTTAAGTGTATCAAATTTGTTGGACAGCCTGACCAGAAGAGTGGCCGTACTGGATATGGTACTAGGCAATGTAATGGAACAGTTGACAAAACTCTCGGTGAATAAACATTTCAGGGATAGTGAATAAAAGTCCTTGATCTTTTACCGTAGCCTTAGAATAGAATAGGAACAGATGGTATGGGAAAGTATTTAATTGGGAAGGGCAATTTATGATGCTGTAGTGATGTGCTACACACAGCGCTGAAATAACGACATGCAGTCGGTAAGTCGTTTGGAGACTAGTTTATTCAAACTTTGCGGTGCTGGCATTTAATCCCTAGCGCAGAGGTACATTACCAAAGTCTCCCCCCGTGCGCTGGCTATTTGTGAGCCAGTTCCCCTGCGCAGAAAGTGGGTCACCACATAACCCCCACCCCCAGAACTGGTGATACACCCCCCAATGTCCACAGTCTGGATCAGCCTCTGTTTGGGAGGTCTGCCTCTGCGCCGCGGTGCCTGAACCTCGACCGGTTGCGCCAAGTCCACATGGGCTGGTTTGAGTCGGTCCACCGTGAAAACCTCCTCTCTCCCCCCAATGTCCAGAACGTACGTGGACCCGTTGTTGCTGATCACCTTGAATGGCCCCTCGTACGGCCGCTGTAGTGGTGCCCAGTGTCCGCCCCTTCATACAAACACAACCTTATAGTTCTGCAGGTCTTTGGGTACATGGGTCGGGGTCCATCCCTGCTGTGAAGTTGGTACGGGGGCCAGGTTGCCCAGCTTTTCACGTAGCCTGTCCAGGACTGCTGTGGGTTCTTCCTCTTGCCCCCGTGGGGCTGGTATGAACTCTCCCGGGACGGCCAGGGGCGCGCTGTACACCAACTCGGCCGACGAGGCGTGCAGATCCTCTTTGGGCACTGTGCGAATTCCAAGCAGGACCCAGGGAAGCTCGTCTACCCAGTTAGGTCCTCTCAGGCGGGCCATGAGAGCCGACTTCAAGTGACGGTGGAAGCATTCCACCAGTCCGTTCGACCTTGGGTGGTAGGCAGTAGTGTGGTGTAGCTGTATTCCCAATAGGCTGGCCACAGCCGACCACAGGCTGGAGGTGAACTGGGTGCCTCTGTCGGAGGTAATGTGGGCCGGAAGCGTGCTACCCAGGTTGCGATCAGTGCTCGGGCGCAGGAATCAGCAGATGTGTTGGTGAGCGGGACCGCCACTGGCCACCTCGTGAACCGGTCTACCATAGTCAGGAGGTGCCGCGCTCCTCAGGACACTGGTAGGGGGCCCATGATATCCACATGGATGTGGTCGAACCTCCGGTGGGTAGGTTCGAACAGCTACGGCGGGGCTTTAGTGTGCCGTTGCACCTTGGCTGTTTGGCACTGCGCACACGTTCTGGCCCATTCGCTGACCTGCTTGCGAAGTCCGTGCCATGCGAACTTGCTGGAGACCAGCCAGACGGTTGTCCTGATAGATGGGTGCGCCAAACCGTGTATGGAGTGGAAAACTCGCCGCCTCCAGGCTGCTGGGACGATGGGGCGAGGTTGGCCGGTAGCCACGTCGCACAGGAGGGTCCTCTCACCTGGGCCTACGAGAAAGTCCTGCAGCTGCAAACCCGAGACTGCGGTCCTGTAGCTGGGCATCTCGTCATCTGCCTGCTGCGCCTCCGCCAGTGCTGCATAGTCCACCCCCAGGGACAGGGCCTGGACAGCTGGTCTGGAGTGTGCGTCTGCCACGACGTTGTCCTTTCCCGCGACATGCTGGATGTCCGTCGTGTACTCAGAGATGTAGGACAGATGTCACTGCTGGCGAGCCGACCAGGGATCGGACACCTTCGTGAACGCGAAGGTCAACGGTTTGTGGTCCGTGAACGCGGCGAACGGCCTGCCTTCTAAGAAGTACCTGAAATGCCGGATTACCAGATACAGTGCCAACAGCTCCTGGTCGAAAGCACTGTGCTTGAGTTTGGGTGGTCGTAGGTGCTTGCTGAAGAACACCAGGGGATACCAGCGCCCCTCGATGAGCTGCTCCAGCACCCCACCGACTGCTGTGTCGGATGCGTCCACCGTGAGGGCGGTGGGAACGTCCGTTCTGGGGTGCACCAGCATCACGGCATCTGCCAAGGCTTCCTTGGCTTTAACAAAAGCGGCCACGGCCTCCTCGTCCCAAGTAATGTCCTTGCCTTTACCCAACATCAGGGTGTACAAAGGGCGCATGATATGGGCTGCTGAGGGGAGGAAACGGTGGTAGAAGTTCACCATACCAACGAACTCCTGCAGGCCTTTGATCGTGTTGGGTCAGGAAAAGTAGCGGATCGCGTCTACCTTGGCGGGCAGAGGTGTTGCCCCGTCTTTGGTAATCCTGTGGCCCAGGAAGTCGATGGTATCGAGACCGAACTGGCATTTGGCTGGGTTGATCGTGAGGCTGAAATCACTCAGGCAGGAGTAGAGCTGGCGGAGGTGGGACAGATGCTCCTGACGACTACTGCTGGCTATAAGGATGTCATCCAAATAGATGAACACAAAGTCCAGTTCGCGTCCCACCGCATCCATTAGCCGCTGGAACATCTGTGCGGCATTCTTCAGGCTGAAAAGCATTCGGAGGAACTCGAACAGGCCGAACGGGGTGATGAGTGCTGTTTTGGGGATGTCTGCAGGGTGCACCAGGATTTGATGGTATCCCCGGACGAGGTCTACTTTGGAAAAGATTCTTGCCCCGTGCAGGTTTGCTGCAAAGTCCTGTATGTGCGGTAGGGGGTAGCGGTCTGGAGTTGTAGCCTCGTTCAGTCTGCGGTAGTCGCTGCATGGTCTCCAACCCCCGGCTGCTTTGGTCACCATGTGCAGGGGGGAGGTCCATGGGCTGTTGGACCTCTGTACGATCCCCAATTCCTCCATCCTCTTGAACTCCTCCTTCGCCAGGCGGAGCTTTTCCGGGGGGAGCCTTCATGCGCGGGCATAGAGGGGTGGTCCCTGGGTCAGAATGTGGTGCTGTACCCCATGTCTGGGCATGGCTGCCTTGAACCGTGGTGCCAGAATCGATGGAAAATCCGCCAGGATTCTGGTGAATTCGTTGTCCGACAGCGTGGTGGAGTCCAGGTGTGGGGCCGGCAACTTGGCTTCACCCAGGGAGAACGTCTGGAAACTCTCGGCATGTACCAGTTTTTTCCCTTGCAAGTCGACCAGCAGGCTGTGAGCTCGCAAGAAGTCCGCCCCCAGGAGTGGTTGGGCCACGGCGGCCAGTGTGAAGTCCCATGTGAACCGGCTGGCGCCAAACTGCAGCTGCACTGTGCGGGTGCCATAGGTCCATATCGTGCTGCCATTTGCGGCCCTCAGGGTGGGTCCTGGCTTCCTGTTGCGGGTGTCATACCCTGTTGGGGGCAAGACGCTGATCTCCGCTCCGTCTGATCTCCGTCAACCAAGAAGCGGATTCCCGACTGTTTGTCCCAGATGTACAAGAGGCTGGCCACCAGGACATAGTCATTAGCGGCAGCTGGCCCTGGCCCTTGCAGGGTGGGCGACAATGGCGGGCTTTTGTGCCCCACCGCTGGTGGTAGAAACACCACTGTTCACTGGCCTCCTCACTCCTGCCTCTGTGTTATGTGCGCCCCCCCTGCCGGGCCTGGTCTGGTCTGCTGTTGGGCGCGTGGCTTGGTAATCTGACCGACGGACGCCACGCTCTCCCTCTTGGCTTTCTGCCCGCACATCTGCCCGGGCTGCCACCTTCTGGGGGGTCGCTGAAATCTATGTCGGCCAGCAGCAGATGTATGTCTTCGTGCAGTCGCTCTAGGAACGCTTGCTCGAACATAAGGCAGGGCTTGTGTCCGTCAGCTAGGGCCAGCATCTCATTCATCAATGCTGACGGCAGTCTGTCTCCCAAACCACCTAGGTGAAGCAGGCGGGCACCCCGCTCACGCTGAGAGAGGCCAAAGGTCCCAATGAGCAGCGCTTTGAATGCTTCATATTTGCCTTCTTCCAGGGGCGACTGTATGAAATCCACAACCTGGGCGGCCGACTCCTGGTCAAGGGCATTCACCACGTGGTAGTAACACGTGGAATCAGATGATATCTGCCGAATCTGGAACTGGGTTTCTGCTTGGCTAAACCACACACGTGGTCACAGCGTCCAGAAAGTCGGCAGTTTTAGCGAAACTGCGTGAACAGATGAAGAGTCGGTCATCTTTGGTCCAAATCCCGTTTGGACCGTCGGGGTCACCAATGTAGCAATGTGCTGCACACAGCACTGAAATGACGACACGGAGGTGGTAAGTCATTTGGAGACTAGTTTATTCAAACTTCGCGGCGCTGGCATTTAATCCCTAGTACCCACCCTCTCCGGGCGGAAATGACATCAGAGGTGCATTACCAAAGTCTCCCCCCGCGCGCTGGCTATTTGTGAGCTGGTTCACCTGTGCAGAAAGTGGGTTGCCACAATATTATTAGGCAGGAACTTGGGATTATGAATTGGGAACAGACATATTCAGGGAAATGCACATAGGAAATATGGAGCTTGTTTAGGAGTGCTTGCATGGGATTGTGATAGGTTTGTCCTATTGAGGCAGGGAAAGGATGGTTGGGTGAACAAACTGTTGGCAAGAGCAAGAGCAATCAGTGAACAAGAATGGATGTGGCCATCTTGCATGTCTGTCCTTGCAGCCACCATTTTGTGAACCGTTTGATGAACTGATTCTCCCTCTGGGATAACTGAATCGGAGCAATTCAACATGGACACAGGATTTTCTGCTAATGATCTTTTAAACTTGAGACCATTTTCAAATAAGAAGCTGTTTATTGTGAAAAATGGCAGGTCTGCAAAAGTAATTTAGTCATCTGGGTCCAGCGCCTGGATGACCCGGTCTGAATAGTTTGAACCAATCGAAGTTGAATAGAACAAAAGTCGTCACCTAAGGCATGAAGTTGAAGGCAAGGGGCATACAACAATACTGCTGCAGCTCTGGTCTATGTCCAATGAGAACTGACACAGGTCAGTCAGATGACCTTGAGCCAATAAAACTGAAATGTCAAGGATTGATCCGATAAGGGAAGGAATAGGAGTGAAGGATTTTGGGAGCACAGGCAGTGACATATCCCCAGAGACTAACCATTGCAGATGTGGAGAACCCCACAACAGACATATGGAGATCACACGGCTACCACGAGGAACATCTGGCCAGCAAGGACTCTCTTCCCCAGAATTCACCTCTTCTTTTCTTTGACTGTACATGGAGGTGTCCACAGGTATTGAGATGTGAAAATTCATGTGCTTTCTGGTTGAAACAATAAAGGCACTTAGCAGTAAATACAGATTCTTTCTATGCTTAGCTGATCATTATTGCTAAGGGATAATCGCAGAACAGTGGGCAAAGAAAAGATGTGGATCATCTAGTCACGAGGAAGAAAGAAGCATACTTAAGGTGTAGGAAGCAAGGATCAGACTGGACTCTGGAGAGCCACAAGATAGCCAATAGGGAGCTTAAGGATGAATTTAGGAGAGCTAGAAGTGGATGAGTGGGATTAAGGAAAGCAAGATGTATGTAGAAAACCAGAGGAACGCCAGAGTGAGGGTGGGACTGATCAGGGATCGTAGGCGAAGCAGGACCCTGGAATCAGAGTAGGTAGGGGAGGTCCTTAATGAATATTTTGCTTCAGTATTCACCGTTAAGAAGAACCGTGATGATTGTGAGGACAGTGTAAAACAGCCTAAACATGTTGATGTTAAGACTTAGGATGTGTTAGAACTTTTGAAAAACATAAGGAGACATAAGTCCCTTAGATTACTATGGGAAGTGAGCGAAGAGAATGCAGTGCCTCAGATCTTTTCAATCTCACTGGCTAGGAGTAGTACTAGAAGACTGAAGTGTGGCAAATGTTCTTCCTTTGCTGAAGAATGGGAATAGGGATAACTCTAGACTAGTGAGCCTTAGATTGGCAGTGGGCAAACTGTTGCAGAAGATTCTTAGGGACAGGATTTATGTGCATTTGGAGAAGCATAGTCTGATCAATGCTAGTCAACATGGCTTTATGAGGGGCAGGCCATGCCACACGAGTCTGATTGAGTTCTTTGAAGAAGCGACAAGAGCAGTGGATGTGGTGTATATGGATTTTAGTCTGGCATTTGACAGGATTCCCCAAGGTAGGGTGTTGCAGAATGTCAGAAGGCTTGAGATCCAGGGGAACTTGGCTGTATAGATTCAGTATTGGCTTGCCCATAGAAGGTAGATGGGAAGTTTTCTGCCTTGCGGTCAGAGACCAGTGGTGGTCCTCATGTCCATTCTGATTTACCAGTATACTGCCTGGATTAGTGTGTATGTCTTATGAGGATAGGTTAACCAGACTAGGGCTGTTCGCTTTGAAGTGAAGGAAAGGAGAGGTGACTTAATGGAGGCGAACAAGAAGAAAATGGACATAGATAGATTGGACAGTCATAGATTTCTTTTCATGCTCAGTTGTTTTCACTAATAGGCAGATTTTGAATAAACAGATAAAGTTACAAGTTTCTTTATTGAGATATAGTGAGGAGTAGGCGCCTTCGGCCTTTTGAGCCAAACAGCCCAGCAATCACCTGATTCAATCCAGGAAAATTTACAAAGACCAATTATTACCAACCAGTGTACCTTTGAACCTTGGGAGGAAACCGGAGAGCCCAGAGGAAATTAGTGGATGGTCTGTTTGCAGAAAGGCCGATCTCTGGAGCACTCTACCTCAGAAAGATATAGAAGCTAGATTGTTGTGGCAATTTAAAAAGGGAATATTTAAAATCTGGAAACATCAGGGAATCGATGGGAATGGAGAACTGGGACAGGAATTGAAGTGTGGGATAGATAAAGGGGGCTTCTAATCCTGTGTTCTTATTAAGACAAGGACGATTGCCTATAACATTAGGGTGACACAGCTGAAAAGGAAGAAAATGGTTGTATTTTAGAAGATGTCTCCAACAATTACATTGCCATAATCTGAAACATGGTGACATAAATGTGCATTTGTCTGACTGAAAGGCATTCATTTAGGGTTGACAACCTTTCTGGGATAGCGCTGGGGTCAACTCTGAGCGCAAGTCCCAATGGGTTTTTTTATTACCCAAGACTTATTTGATGTAGCTAAGGTTCTCGGATTGTTGAACCAGCTGGCTGAAAAGAATGAAAGATGAGTCAGAGGCCATGGACTTATGAGAACAGAGCCTAAGCTTATTTATACACATTTATATCCACAAGGAGGACATTAAGATTATTGTGTGATGCCTCAGACTATGAGGCTAGTGCTGTGATGAGCCACAGAATGAATAATGGTCTGTATTTGTATAAAATAAACTTTAAAAATAAATAAACAAATTATGCATCTATTGAAAAAAATTGCATCTTTTTGGAGTAAAGACTCTAGTAAGAAAGTATTTTATCTGGTCATAGAATCATACAACACAGAAACGGCCTCTTCAGTTCACTGTACATGTTCACCATTTGTATACAGTACAACACAGGAACCCATACCATGGCCCACCAAATTTTGTGTGAATCATCATGTCAGTCTAACTAATCTTATCTGTCAGTGCATGCTATTTATCCTTCTATTCCCTGCCTATTTATGTAACTGTCTAAATGTCCCTTAAACATTTCAGTCAGCTCCTCCATGGGCACGAGCCACCGCAGTATCCAGGCAACGCCTTCAAAGGCGGCATCCTTCATTAAAGATCCTCATCACCCAGAACCTGCCCTCTTCTCATTGCTACCATCAGGAAGGAAGTACACACTCAATGATTCAGGAGCAACTGCTTCCCCTACTTATTTAATTTAACTAGTTAATATATATACTTATATAATTCACAATTTAAAAAATATTGTGTATCGCATTGTCACAAAAACAGCAAATTTCATGTCATACGCTGGTGATAGTAAACCTGATTATGATTATGAGATCTGAATTTTCAACTGATCAAGGATGGCCAAAGAGTGACCTGTTTTCTCCAAAGTCCCAAGGCAGACAAATCATAGGTGAATGAAATGTGGAATACATTGTGGGTGTGGTGACTGCATTGTTGGGGTCTGAAGCCAAACTGAGCAACTGAAGGAATTCAGTGGGCCAGGGAGTGTCTGTAGAGGGAAATGGATAGTTGCTGTTTCAGATTGAAACCCTTCATCAGTCCAGATGAATTCTGGATGATGGCAGACTCCGTGCTAAGTTCCTCCAGTGGCTCATTTCCTTTATGCACTGAACATACTGCATTGTAGATATGAAAGCAATTGCCAAAGGCTTTGTATACTGGCCAAACAATAGTTAACATCTAGTAGCTTTAGTCTGTCAAGATCACAAAGCTAGACTAACAAAGGTAGTTGAAGTTGGCCACATATTCCTTCTATTAGCAGCACCATGTAGTCCTTGTTGATGCTCATTTTGTGAAATGATGCGTAACTGTAGGATGTGCATTTGAGGAGCCGAGGTTGATATTCATCATCTATGGTCTCCCTTAGGAGTTCCCAACGTTTTTATGCCATGAACCCCTACCATTAACTGAGAGGTCGGTGAACCCCAAGTTGGGAACCTCTGGTCTACTTACTTCCTTATTCTGGCGCAGAAAGAAGTCATGTAGCTCCCAGCAACATAATTTCACTAGTCCCATTCCCTTCCGTTTTTTCCTGCAACTCCATAACCTTGCTTTTTTTGGAAATCTCTTGCCACTTTCCAAAACTGAGTCCAAGCATGACCTTTGGGAATGGGAGGAAACCAGAGCATCTGGGGTAGAGGCACCCATTCATGGACAGGATGCACAGGCTTTACACCGAGGTCCCTGAAGTCAGATCCATGGCTCTGAGACAAAGTACTGACTGTCATTCAGCAGATCACATTTTATTTTATTGCAGCAACTGTAGGGCCAGAACCCATTCCCATGTGACTTTTGAAGAGACGTGTTTTCTGAAGATTGAATACTTTATGAGAAAGAAAAGTAATAAAGTCAGGAGTCAACCACTATCCTCCTCAAACCTGTCCAACCATTCAACTTGATCATGGCTTATCTACCCCAAGCCTCAATTCTCCCTCTGTACCTGCTCTGCAGGACTGCTAATCCCCAGACTCATCAGAAATTTACCTCCCTCCACTGTAAATACTTCTAATGGGCACCAACCTCTGAAGTAAAGAGTTTCAGATATTTACTACCCTTTGTGTGACGAAGTTTCCACATACCACCTCCCCAGGTTATAGCAGGATTCCCTTCCTGTGAATTCTTTCTGTGGATAATTTGTGAGTCATAATTGCAACCATGAACTGAGTTTCCATGCAGAAGAAGATGCCAGTACCCCATAGCAACCAGCAAGCCCACCTCACTGGTCTCCCAAACATCTGTACGTATGTAGAAGTTGTATATAGGTTGGGTATTCATAACCTGGGGAAGAACTATATCCTTATTAAATCCCACATTCAATAAGCTCTAATATCATAACTGGAGTGTCAGTCCCCATTCTCAAGAGAGTTCTGAAGAGACAAACTTTTTGAAGTTCCTTGCTGGTAATTTAGTTTCCTCTTTTAGTGCCACGCTGTTGATTTCACCCTGCAAAGCCACCAGTGAATGACAGAATCAAAAGGTGCTTGTATTTGCCATGTACCAGGGTGTAGCAGAGTGGATAGAGAGCAGTTGCAGCAAATTCAGAAGCAATCTGACGAGGGGTGAGGAAAAGCTGCTTGCCCTATTCGAGGGCGTGAGAGTGGTGAACATATACACCATCCAGCAATGAGGTATTGAGAGACTGAACAAGTCTGCGGTCCTAAATAATGTCTTGTATAAATTAGAGAAGACAGATGTGTCCAGATTAATCAAATGATTACAATGAGGGACACATTGGAACATACTGAAGAAATATGTGATGACAAACTTGTTCCAGAATTGGATGCAGGATCGTCCACTGATGAGGAGATACACGTCAACAGTAAATTGAGTCAGGATGTTGCCTATGATTCAGATTAAGATTTAACAGACCTGAACACGATAATGGATTCCAGAGTCAGAGATAGACAGTCAATAGGCTGAAACTGTAACTGCTGATGTTTGTGAAAACACTCTTTCAAAGGGGAAAGCAGTGTGGCATGTTCATGTGTAAGTGAACCATGTATTTAATGCTGAGTAGGCAGAGATATATAAATGGACACAGAGCACATGCAAGTGGATAGATAATTCAGCCTGCCATCTGCATTCTCCCTATGCATCCATATCTATGCATTTTGCATGTCATATGCTGAGTGTGAGATGGCAGGAGCTATTTCTTCGTGTGATTAGCACACTGGGCCTGTTGGGACTTCCTGCAGAGTTTAAATCCATTGGGTTATTAAGCAATAGGCAAGGGCCAATAAAAAGAAGTGAGGTTCAAGTGGAGTGACCATTGTGGGGGTGGACAGAATCAGAGAGGGGAACTGAGGCTTTGGCGAGAAGAGGCAGAGTCTGGGTCCCAGAGGCCATTTTGGAATGGCCGTTGTGTCAATGGGTCAATGTAAGAGTGTGAATTCTGAGACTTTGGCTCAAGAGTCTCTAGCAAGGAGCTACAGGTGAGTAGTAGGTAAGATCAGGTAAGGGTTTTTAATAGTAGTTAATTAAAAAGATACCTAATTGCAACTAATTAAATAGGTACACAGGGTCAGGTGGTGTGTTGTAGCTGCATGATGTGTTTAATGCTGAGTTGGCAGAGGTACATAAATGGACACAGAGGGATGATAAAACAAATGCAAATGGATGGATAATGCAGCCCTCCATCTGCATTCTACTTGCGCAGGTAGACCCCATTGTGGTTCCCGATGACCACATCGGCGGCAAATGTTGATTAATCATGGAACTCACGTTAAAAGATGATGGCCTGGAATCACATATATTAGATTAATCATTTCAAATTCAGTCTGTGGCCAGGGATAAAAGGATGTGACTGCAAGTGAGGCAGGTAGAGGTTCAAAGAGGCCTCAGCCCTTGAGTTTGACCAACTGGTCTGAGATTGTTGCTCCCCATGAGGATGAGAGTGGGGGGGCTGTAGGAAGGATGAGGAAGCACTGTGATTCAGGAAGTCATTCACGAGGGGTCGGAGGAGAGAAATGTAGTTATAATTGGGGATGTTAGAGTTAGGGAAATACACACAATTCTCTGTCACAAGGATTGAGAGTCATGAAGGTGGTGCTGCCTGACTGCTCTCTGGGTTGAGGACATCTCAACTGACCTGCAGAGGGGCTTGGAGCAGAAGGGGAAAGATTCAGCTGTTGTGGTCCATGTGGGTACTGACAATGTAGGAAGCGCAAGGAAGGAGATTCTGCTGAGGGAAGGTGAGTATCTAGGGACTTAAAAGACAAACACAAAACCAAAATGGTAATAGTCTTTGGATTGTTAATTAAACCATGTGCAAATAGGATCCATAAGATTGGAGAGTTAAATGGTTGCCTCAAAGATTAATGTGGGAGAGGTGGATTTGAATTTGTGAGACATTGGCGTCCATATTGGAGAAGGAGGGAGCTGCTCCAGTGGGATGGAATGCTGGGACCAGGATCTTGGGGAATCATATAAACAAGTCTGTGAACAGGGCTTTGAGCTAAGTAGTAGGGCGATGGATTCAGCACTGAAGATAAGTATGGATAAAGTAAAACAGAAGGAGAATGCAAGAGAGGTTACTGAAGTCTTCAGAATAAAGACTAAGACAAAAAGAAAAGCAGATGATGATAAGAAATTAAATTCAGGCACCATGGAGACAAAATTGAAAAGAAGGGTGGTGAATATGGGACTGAATGTACAGAGTATATAACATAAGATAGATGAACTTGTAGCACTGCCAATAAATTGGCAGGAATGACATTGTGGCCATCAAGAAGTTGTAGGGTCAAGAATGGGACCAGGGATAATCCTGGAAACAATAGGCTGGTGAACTTCATGCCAGTGGTAAGACCATAAGCCCATAAGGCAAAGGAGCAGAAGTCGGCCATTCGGCCCATCAAGTCTGCTCCGCCATTTTATCATGAGCTGATCCATTCTTCAATTTAGTCCCACTCCCCCACCTTCTCACCATAACCTTTGATGCCCTGGCTATTCAGATACCTATCAATCTCTGCCTTAAATACACCCAATGACTTGACCTCCATCGCCGCCTGTGGTAACAAATTCCATGGATTCGCCACCCTCTGGCTAAAAAAAACATTCTGGTAGCAATGTTACTGGAGAGAACTCTTAGGGAGAGAATTTATGAGCATTTGGAAAACCATGGCCTAATTAGGGAGAGCCAGCATGGCTTGGTACGGGGCATGTCATGTCTTAATAACTTGTTTGAGCCCTTTGACGAGGCTATGAGAGTGATTAATGAAGATAGAGCTGTGGATGTTGACAAGATGTATGGGATCCATGGTGAATTGGCTGTTTGGATTCAGAATTAACTTGCCCACAGAAGACTGAGGGTAGAGGTCGAAGAGACTTATTCTGGCTGGAAGTGTGTGATTAGTGGTATTCCACAGGGATCTGTATTGGGACCTCTGCGGTTTGTGATGTATATAAATGACCTGGATAAAATATAGAACGGTGATGATACTGCAACATCTGTGTAGCCAGTCTTATCGTGCGTGACAAACCCTTCAGAGAAAATCAAATTACACCGGGTGTTAATAGACCATCGGAAGAACCCAGGTATCCAAAGGAGGCCGCGAATAGAAACCACACACTTCTGGAAATGAGGTTTTGCTTATAAGAAAAACAGTATGTTCAAAATATTTACATAAACAAGAACAATTCAAAATTCAAACATTCTGCCTAGGTTCCAAATCTTAGATATCAACAAGAGCCAAATTCCTGTTTAGTTAGAATCAGTGATATTCACCAGAATAACCTTTGTTACTCCAATTTCTATAACTAATTAGATCCAGTGTTATGTTTACAGGCCAAACTTTCCTTTTTATTTATCACTAGTTAGTTAGAAAACCAAATACAATTATGCTCAAGTATTATAGTTAACTTCAGTTTCAGTTCCAGGCGGTCTATCTGTGAGTTTAAATTCAAATTCAAAAAAAAAGTTTAACAGTTTTAACTCATTTCATGACAATTCCCCAACATCACAACTCTTAACAAAGTAAGTCTCATTCAGTAACATCAAAGTCTTTGCAAAAATAATCAGTCCTCACAGAAAATCAAATTTCGATTCTTTGAATGAAAACAAACTTATACATCGAAACGTATTAAATCCTCTGTGTCATTACACACTTCGATCAGGTGCTAGTTCTTCACCTGGGTGGCTCGTCATCTTGGTTCATTGGATGAAGTAGTTGGTCATCCACAGTAAGTCAATTCACAAACTTGTACAAAACTTGACCAAACGCCTTAGTATGATTTTGCAGAACTAATTCCCGACTACACATTAGGGATTTTGGACACTGGTCTCTGCCGATATTGTCTCATGAAAGCTACTGTGTGTTATAGCTGTAGATTTAATTAATCTTTTATCGTTGTTGTCTCTCCTCCAAGGGTTTCACCCTGATAGTTTCAAGTTAGTAGGATAAAGATACTCCCTAATAATTTCACTATTATCAGTTCACATCTCCAGCTTCTAATTGTTGCTGTATGTCTCTCCTTGTTCGTGCTGTGTTCAGCCTGCCCTGCCCTCACAGTGTTTTTTTCAAATTCTTTATTTAAAATCGGTAAACCTTGTTTTCATCCCTCCGCGGGTAGAGCTTTCTAACATTACAATTTCCGGTTTAATTGACCTGGGTTACAATACAAAGATTGGTGGTGTTGTGGAGAGCAAAGAGGAGTGGCAAATAATACAATGCAATATAGATCAATTGCAGGTATGGGCAGAGAAATGGCAGTTGAAGTTTAACGCAGCCAAATGTGAAGTGTTGCCCCTTGGTAGGACAATTGTAAAGAGATGGTACACTGTAAAGGGCAAGACATTTAATAGTGTTGAAGAACAGAGGGATCTTGGGATCCAAGTTCATACCTCCCTGAAAGTGGCTTCACAGGTTGATGAAATGGTTAAGAAGGCATATGGCATGTTTGCCATTATTAGTCAAGACAATGAATTCAAAAGTCAGAAAGTAATGTTGCAGCTTTATAAACCTCTAGTTAGGCTTCATCTGGAGTGTTGCATGCAGTTCTGGTCGCCCCTTTATTGGAAGGGTGTTGAGGCTTTGCAGAGAGTGCAGAAAAGGGTTAACAGGATGCTGCCTGGATTAGAGGGCATAGCTATAATGAGACATTGGGTTACTTTCTCTGGAGCACCATAGGCCGAGAGGAGATCTGACAGAGGTTTACAAAATTATGAGAGGGATAAACGGAGTAGTCAGACAATAAATTTTCCCCGGGGTTGAAATGTCAACCCTGACACCACCAGAGGGCGTGTATTGATGTTGAGAAGGGTCATTTCCAATGAGATGTGAGAGTTAAGTTTTTTATTACACACAGAGAGAGGTGGCTGCCTGGAATATGCTGCTTAGGGAGATGGTAGAGGCAGATACATTAGATATTTTTTAGAGATGTTTAGATAGACATGTGAATGTGAGGAAAATACAAGGGTGACATTGTGTAGGCAGGGGGGATTAGATTAGTTGGCCTTTGATTAGTAAAGTGACACAGGATTAAAGGATGTAGAATGCATGACAGTAGAGTTCTGAACCTGCAAGAGTGAAAAGATGCTGATGGGAATTATATGCAGGCCTCCAAACAGTAGACTGGATGCGGTACAGATTTTGGTGGGAGATAGTAAAGGCATGTAAAAAGAACAAGGTCATTGTGAATTTCAATACGCAGGTAGATAGGAAAAATCAATTTTGTGCTGGTTCCCAAGAGAAGAAATTTGTAGAATGTCTACAAGATGCCTTTTTAGAGCAGCTTGTGGTTGAGCCCAGAAGGGAAAAGACTATTATAGATTGGGTGTTGTGTCATGAACCAGATTTGATCAGGATGCTTAAGGTAAAGGAATCTTGAGGAGTTAGTGATGATAGTATGCGGTGTTGGCATGTGGCCAAGTGGTTAATGCATTGGTCTAGTGATCTGAAGGTAGCTAGTTCGAGTCTCAGCTAAGGCAATATGTTGTGTCCTTGAGCAAGGCATTTAACCACATATTGCTCTGCGATGACACTGGTGCCAAGCTGTATGGGTCCTAATGCCCTTCCCTTAGACAACATCGGTGGCATGGAGAGGAGAGACCAGTAGCATGGGCATCTGCTGGTCTCCCATACAACCCTGCCCAGGTCTGCACCCTGGAAACTTTCCAAGGCGCAAATCCATGGTCTCTCGAGACATAACAGATACTTATGATAGAATTCATCCTGCAGTTTGAGAGGAAGAAGCTAAGATGAGATAAATTAATATTAAAGTTGAGGAATGGTAACTACAGAGGCATGAGCTGGCCAAAGTTGAATGGAAAGGAACATTAGCAGGGATTTCAAATTCTTTCTTCATCTTTATTTTTTCCACCTATCTCCTCCCAGCTTCTCACTTCATTCCCCCCACCCCCCCCCCCCCCAACCACACCACCTACCTTCCACTTCAACTAGATTCACCTATCACCTTCCAGTTTGTATGTCTCCCTTCGTGCTATTCTGGCTTCCCCCCCTTCCTTTCCAGTCCTGATGAAGGGTCTCAGCACGAAGCATCAGCACTTTATTCCTTTCCACAGATACTGCTTTACTGCTGAGTTCCTCCAGCACATTGTATGTGTTAATCTGGATTTCCAACCTCTGCAGAAAATCTTGTGTTTGGGAATATACTAAGATGGTGTTACCAGTGCAAGTGGAATAAGAGGTAAAATCACATTGACAAATAAAGAAATCTCATTTTGTCAAATCTAGAGTTTTACTGATTTTTAACAGGACAAAAATGGTTATTTAGACTTTCAGAAGACCTTCAATAAAGTGGGACATGAGATCATTAAAAAAATTTTGAGTTGGACGTTAATGTCACTTATCTTCGCCGTCACTGTAACCAGCTATCGAAAGTTCCTATTGGACAGTACCTTCATTGAAAAGACTGAACAAGTTCAAGATGGTGGCTCACCACAATCTTCTCAAGGGCAATTAGAGATGGGCAATAAATGGGGACTGAAGTTTCGTTATGGACAGAAAACAAATGGGTCATTATAAGGTCATGAAACTGTGTCTAGATGTATGCTGCAGGAATTAGCTGCCAATGATATATCAGTGATTTGGACGAGGGGTGCAAGCATGCTGATGAGGGAACCATGTTCACCGATGATGCAATACCACATGTCACTGTGATCTAGGAGGAGGACGTACTTGTGGCACCTTAAAAGCTTAAATGAAAGGACAATTACGAGGCAGAGGCAAAGTAGAAAAATGTGAGGCTAAAAACAATCTGAAGCTTTTGATGCCCATAGTTTGCCAGGTAACCAATGTAGGTTGTCTTAAATAAAGTGGCAAAAGCATTTTAAGTTTAAAAGAGCCCCTAACAACTCCTTTAATGTCAATGAAACACAGAACATAAAGTGCAGTAAAAAACTTCACAACATCATGTCAGACCTGCCTCTTAAAGTGAACCCCAACTCCATGTCGGTAGTTGTGAATTACGCAAATTTTTCCACACATTATATTACCCTATACAAATCTTATATTTAATTTTGAACATGAGAAGCTGAACTGGACACTGCTTGTTGTTTAATGTTGTTGGGCCAGTCCTGCCGTCTTCATGGGTGTGCACATCCAACACATTGTATGGTGTGTAAATGAATAACAGATATCTGCAACATACACTTCATTGTCACTTTATTAGGTACAAATGTTATTAGGTTATTAGATACATTTATACACCAGCTCATTAATGCAAATAACTGATCAGCCAATCCTGTGACAGCACCCCAATGCATGAAAGCGATCTCTCGCCATTTTGAAAAAGCTCTGCCTCCTGTTTTATTTTTCTGCCACTGCACTACACACGTGCCTATTTGAGAGTCTCTCAAGTTCCTCTGACTTGGTTGCCTGCACTCCCATGCCTGACAGCACATTCAAAGCACCCACCAATCTCCCTGTACCCAAGGCACTGGACGCTTATATATAGAGAGCAATTGGCAACAAAAAGTGATATTAATTACAGGAAGATTTCTGTACAAGATTAGAGGTTTCTTGCTGCAATTACAGTGAACCAGGGTAAAACTACCCCTGAAACACATGTGCACATTTGGTCTCCCAACCTTGCAACGAGAGTGAAGTAAAGGCTCATCCAGCTGATTCTTGGGATGTCAAAGGAGAGATTAAGATGTAGGCCCTTGCTCTATAATTGGGAGGAGTGAGAATGTTGTGTACAAAATTCTAATAGGGGTTGCTAGCCGAAATGTGGAGTTTATGATGTCGCTCTGCCTGGGCGGTGAGAATGCAGAAGCCACACTCCCAGAATAAGGCATCCAATGGTCAAATGGTTCTGTTTATTATTGGAGAATGTATACAGTATATAACTTAAATACTTGTCTTCGCAGACATCCACGAAAAACAGAAGCGCCCCAGAAGAATGTTCAGCAGAAAAATGTTAGAACTCCAAAACCCCACTCCCCCCCACGCTCAAGCAGCAGCAGGCATTAATGCATCAATGTCCTCCCCCCCCAGCCCATTTCAGCAAAGAGCATCAGCGCCCACCACCCACCGAGCAACAGCAAAGTGTTCACAGAGGGACCATGATCTGCAGTCGACAAAAGTTATCGTTTACCCAAGAGTTCGGCATGCCACAGGCTCGACCTCTCTCTTACTAACAAAGCCCAGAGAGACATCAACCTTTTCACAGCGTAAGGGGAGACTGACAGCCGCCGTCACGATATTACGGTCTGCCGCAGCGAAATCCTGATGTTCCGTCTCCCGTGATGCCTCAGTCAGCAACACTGGCCTGGAATTGGTCAAGCACAGGGCCGCACCTCGGAGGTGCCACCTCAAAGCAGCGGCTGGAGAAGGTCGGCTGACAAGCTCAAAGGACAAGAGCTAATCCACTGTAAAAAAAAAATCACAGTTTGAGTGCCACTTGCAGATCCAGACCTCGATAGAACCCCAACCATCTTGAAAAGGAAAAAAAAAGAAATATTCAAGAGAGGAATTTAGGCCTGGAGAGGCAGGCCACTTGAAGCCACCTGAACTCCAATATTCAGGGTGGAATTAGAAGAAATTTCTTCAAGTGGAATTCTCCACCTAAAGTGCTGAGACCCAGTTGCTAAGTATTCAAAAGAGAGCCAGTGGTAGGTCTGTAGTCCTTAAGAGATTTATGGGAAATGAATTATGTGAGAAAAGGGTGCTGAGTTAAAAATATTATTGAACGAGAGAGCACAAAGGAGGGCCAAGTCCAGTTTCTATTTCTTACGTTCATATTCACCCCATTGGAGGGAGAAAGTGAAGGCTTTGGTGAGAACGTAGAAGAGGGTTACCAGGGTGGTTCCTGGATGCCAGGGCAGGGTTATGAGGAGAGCATGGACAAATATAGGTTGTTTTCTTTGGAGCGGCAGAGGCTGTGGGGACCTGATAGATAGTTATATGGTAATGAGAGGCACCCTGGAGTAGAAAACTGGTACCTTTTTCTCGGGGCAAAGTCTCTAATACTAGTGGGCATGCATTTGAGGTAAAAGGGGTAAATTCACAGGAGGTATATAGGGTACGTTTTTTAACACGGAGTGGCCGGTGCCTAGAATGCACTGCCAGGCTGGTAGAGTACGACAGACAAATTCAAAAGGTTCTTAGATAGACACATGAATGTGCAGAGAATGGAGTAACCATTGTGTAAACAGAAGGGATTAGTTTAGTTCAGCATTTAATTACTAGTTAATTAGTCCAGCATAACATTGTGAACTGAAAGGCTTGTTTCTGTACAATGCTATGTTCTATGTCTATTTATCCATAGTATAAATTCCATAATGTTCCAAGCTCCCATTACCTTACGGTGCTCCTCACGACATGCACCTCAAATAGCCTCTGACAACCGAGCCCAACTCCTGGCCTTCTCCTGTGGCTTAGCCTCTAAGCCCGGCAGAACTGTTTCTACTGACAGGAGAAAGGGCGAAGGTGGGTCCTGGCGCCTTAAAACCAGTGCTTTGAGTAGATGGAGCTCGACAGCCTGGGAAGACAGTCCATCTAAGAGAGGGAAAACTCTGATTTCAAACCTCCGCTGCCTTGCGGCCATACCCACTCATGGGAAAGGCTTTGGGAGTAAACCCTGAGGACAAATCCGCAGCTGGAGTCCCTAAGGCAGTCCGATGTTGTCTTCAACCTCGCTCTGGCAACTCCTGCGATGACAC
This sequence comes from Hypanus sabinus, assembly GCF_030144855.1. Classification (NCBI taxonomy): domain Eukaryota; kingdom Metazoa; phylum Chordata; class Chondrichthyes; order Myliobatiformes; family Dasyatidae; genus Hypanus; species Hypanus sabinus. The sequence continues at coordinate 16,645,488 of NC_082732.1, forward strand.
TGGTGCCAAGCTGTATCGGCCCTTGCCCTTACCTTGGACAACATTGGTGGCATGGAGACGGGAGACTCACTGCATGGGCAACTGCCGGTCTTCCACACAACTTTGCCCAGGCCATCGCCCTGGAGAGGGCACAGATCCATGGTGTCGCAAGACTAACGGATGCCATACAGATTCTACATATCCCCAGGTGAATCCTCCACAAGACTGCTACCTACCCTGCCCTTCCCACCACAATCCCCTGACTTCATATGATTGTCACATCATCATACACTCTAGGTCTACTGTCCTCTCCCTACGCTTCCTCTATCTGCCCCCACCCCACGAAACCTACAGTTGTTCGATGTCCCTTGCTTCCAGATGGGACCAATGCCTTCTCCTTGACCATCAAAACATGGAGGAACCATCATGAACTCCTGCAGCTCCCAATGATCCTGTGATTTCCGTCTCTGAGGCCGAAGTGTGAGCAACTTTCAGGAGAGTTCAGCCGAAAAAGCATTCAGCCGAGATGGGGTACCTGGCCAAGTATTAAAACCCTGGCTGGAGTGTTCACTGAGCTCTTTAACCTCTTGCTTCGGCAGTCTGAGGTACCCACCTGCTTCAAGTGTAGACTTCACTTATACTGGTGCTTAAGAAGAACATGGCAACCTTCCTCAATGACTATCATACAGGAGCACTTAAATCCACTGTGAGGAAGTGTTTTGAGAGGATGGTGATGAAATGTATAAACTCCTGCCTGAGAAATGTCTTGGATCTGCTCCAATTTGCCTGCAGGAGCAACAGGTCCACAGCAGATGTCATCCCATTGGCTTTCACTCAACCCTGAAACATCTGAACAGCAAAGATGCATTCATTAGGATGTTTTTATTGACTATAGCTCAGCATTTAATACTATCATCCCCTCAGAACTAAACAATAAGCTTCATACTTGGCCTCAACACTTCCTTGTGCAATTGGATCCTCAGTTTCCTCACTTGCAGACACCACTCAGTTCAGATTGACAATACCTCCTCCACAATCTTATCAGCCCCCTGCCCTACTCACTTTACTTTTATGACTGTGTGACTAAGCACAGCTCAAAGGTTCAAGGGTTCATTTAATGTCAGAGAAATGTATACAATATACATCCTGAAATGCTTTTTCTTCACAACCATCCACGAAAACAGAGGAGTGCCCCAAAGAATGAATGACAATTAAATGTTAGAACCCCAAAGCCCCCCCAGATCCCCCCCACCCACGCGTAAGCGGCAGCGAGCAACAAAACCTCTCCCCCCACCGGCAAAAAGAAAGTGCACCCACTACCAGCACTCAAGCGTGAGCAAAGCAATGGCAAAGGCACAGACTTGCAGTGACCCATTGTTCACCCGATAATTCGACATGCTGCAGGCTCTCTCTCTCCTACGAAGGGAGAAAGAGGAGACTCCATTTTCCAGTCAGAGGGGAGACATAATGAACAACTCGCTGGTTTACAATGCTAAAAGTCTGTTACCTTGCTTTTTTCGAGCTCTGTGCCTGGAGATCACAAGAATCCCGGGCCCCCAGGCAACGACACACGGATCTCCTGTGGCAACACCAACCCTTGATTTGCCTGTCTCCAGTTACTCGAGATCCTAGGCTTCTGAAACCGTGCCAAAATCTTAGGCTGAGAATAGCAGCCAATTGTGGAACCCTGAGAACAGGTCCCATTCCCGCAAAGAACTGAAGTCAGTGCGTAACTCCAGGTCTGGGTCTTCAAAAGAACCCTGAAAGGGAAAAAATAGAGACAGTAAAGATGGAAATAGGACTGTTTTTGAAGATGCAAGCAAAGGAGTCGCCATTGGGCACCATAACCACTTAGCTCCAATGCCATATTTAAGTCTGATTCTGACACTACTGTTCTAGCCTAAATCAAATATGGTGATGAATCAGCATATAAGAGGGAGATTGAAAATCTCCTCTGACTGGTGCCAGAATAACAGTCTCTTACTCAATATTAGCAAGACCAAGGAGCTGATTATTAACTTCAGGAGGAGGAAACAAGAGGCTGAGGAGCCAGTCCTCATGGGAGGATCACAGGCGGAGAGGGTCAGCAACTTTAAGTTTATCCGTGTTATAATTTCAAGGACCTAGCATCTAAGTGCAATTCCAAAGAAAGCACAGCAGTGCCCCTACTTCCTTAGGAGTGTCTGAAGATTCAGCATGACATCTGAAACTTTGATAAACGTCTATAGCTGTATGATGGAGAGTATATTGAAGGGTTGTATCACATCCTGGTATGGAAACAGCACTGCCCTTGAATGAAAAATCCTACAAAAAGTAGTGGATATGGCCCAGTCCATCACGGGTAAAGCCCTCTCTATCCTTGAGCACATCTACACAAAGCGTTGTTGCAAGAAAGCAACATCCATCATCAGGGACCCCCACCACCCTGGTCTTGCTTTCTTTTTGCTCTTGCCATTATGAAAAAGGTACAGGAGCCTTAGGACTCACCCCACCATGTTCAGAAGCAGTTATTACTCCTCAACCATCAGGATCTTGAACCAAAGGGGATAACTTCACTTGCCCCATCACTGAAACGTTCCTACAACCTGTCAACTCACTTTCAAGGACTCTTCATCTCATGTCTTGATATTTATTAATTATTTATCTGTTGTTATTATTTCTTGGATTTATTATGGATTTGCAGAGTTTGACTTCTTTTGCACACTTGGTGCAGTCTTTCATTGATTCTATCATGGTTATTATTCTATTATAGATTTATTGAGTATGTCCACAAGAAAACAAATCTCAGGGTTGTATATGGTGACATATACGTACCTTGCTAATAAGTTTACTTTGAATTTTGCACTCCTGAACATTGATCACCTATTCATTCCACAGATTTGCCTTCCTGTACAGTTCCACGCAACAACTCTTCGACACATGTTTTCAGGCACTTTACAGTTTCAGGCTCCTCATCCATAAACTGTCAGGAGTAAAGCCTGCTGGCACTTTTGCAGAGAACAGGTGACAGAAGTTTGGAACTGTCCTCCACAAGCGGCAACCGGTGCCTGGTCAATTTGTCAAGTTTGATCGCTTTTTATGAACAAAAACTATTAAGTGATACTGTAAGTGACAAGGTTGAATACATGGAGTTAAGGCACACATCAGCTACGATATCATTTAATGTGGGAACAGGCTCGAGGGCTATAAAGCCTGTCTCATTCTTATGTTTCTATAGTCGGTAGACAGAGATTGTTTTCATTAGAAACAGAGGAGCATTCCTGCTTTTCATTGTGCTTTAACTCAAGATGAAGTCATGACTGGCCATTTTAGACAAGTGCTATACAAAATGGAACTGCTGTGAGGGGCTAGCCAGTAAATATGCCACCCCGGTTAGGGGAGAACAATACATAGCAGCCGCGTTCGATTTGTGCTTCTTTTTACTGGGTTGGCTAATCAGAGGTTAGGGAGGCTGTTGATAAAGCATCGTGTCAGTGATCAGAATACTGTGGAGGGGAGGGGTGTGTAGGAATACTGAGCAGGGGGAAAAGTAAGGAAGGGCAGAAGGAGAGATTGTAATGGCACTTGTATTATAAGGATATTGCTGGGACTGAGTAATGGAGAGAGGATGAGCAAGTTGGGACTTTTCTCACAGGAATATCAGGGAATGAAGGGTGGCCTTTTAGAGATCTTCAAGGGAACGAGAGGCAAAATCAGGGTCAATCAGCACTGCCTTTTTCCCAAAGGTAGGGAATTAAGAACTAGAAGTCATGGGTTAAGGTGAGAGGGGCGAGATTTAATAGGAACCTGAGGATCAAGAAAAAGGATTGGCCTGTATATGGAATGAGCTACCAGAAAAAGTGGATGAGGCAGGTAAACCAGCAGCATTAAAAGATGCTTGGACAGGCACATAGACAGGAATGGTTGAGGAGCATATGGGCCAAAGCCAGGCAAATGTGACTAGTTTAGACAGGAATCTTGGTTGGTCGGGACCATTTGGGCCAGCTGGATGTTTTCCAGGATGTAATATTTTATGATTAGTTCTAGGACTACTACAGAATCAATACATGGATGGACAAGATCAAGATAATCGCTGAAGAAAAATTCAGAAGCATGTGTGGAATCCAAAATTTAAAAGCTGAAAATAAAAGTCAAATTAGTTCAAGACTCATCCATTCTTGTCATGAAACCAACTCAATGGATGATCTGAAATGCAACCTGTTTGATGATAAAATGTTTGGCAATTCTTTGTGTGTTGGACTCCTGAGGTCAACAGACTTCAGCCTGTTGATGGAAACCTGGGGAAGAATTCTCAACTGCTTTCAAGAGGATGAGGTTGCTGAGACGTGATCAGTCTGAGGTCAGCTCTAGGTTTCTTTGGGGAACAAAGAATTAATGATATTTGATTTTTATTATGACATAATAACTGCAGATGCTGGAAATACAAAATAAAAACAGAAATATTGGAAACACTCAGGAGTTTGGACACCACCCAAGGAGAAAACAACATGGTTATATCTTCAAATAAATGACCTTTCGAAGCAGCATAAGGTTATATGCAATGGAAACAGCCTTTCTAGACCACCACTTCCATGTGAACCATTAAGTACCCATGCATATTTATCTCATTCACCAGCACATGGTCCGAAACTTTCATCTCTTGTCAACTCAAGGTCACCTGCAGAAGATGCAATGATCATACCTTCCTCTACCATTGTCTCAGGCAATGCTCTTTCGATCTGACCAACCTCTGGTTGGAAAAAAATACTATGTCATGTCCCTTTAAACCTCTTACACCTCACTTTAAATGTATGCCTTTTCACTTTAGACATTTCTAGCATTAAGAAAAGTTTCTTGCCATCTACCCAATCTATAATCTTCATAATTTTATATACTTCTACCAGATCCCCACTCAAGCACCTTCAGTCCACGAAAATCAAACCCAACAACTCTAATCTCTCTCTCTCTCTCTCTCTCACTCTCACTCTCTCTCCCCTCCCTCTCCCCTCTCTCTCTTTCTCTCTCTGTCTGTCTGTCTCTCTCTCTCTCTCCCTCTCTCTCATGACTGAAGCATTCCCCTCCCTCAGGGAGCATTCTGGGAAATGTCCTCTGCACCCTCTCCAATGACATCCTGTCGTTCGTATAGCATGAGCACAGTATTCTAGTTGTGGCTTAACAAGTGTTATATCAATTGGAGCATGTTTTAATCAGAAGCTAGATGAACCCAGCTTCTGTATGGAAAACAAGCATGTCCATCTTCATAAGAAGTCTCATAGATTCCATTAATGTTGAAATGCATTCACATCCAAGATGAATGATCCCATAAGAACATTGGATGAAATATTTGCCTCAGAAATGATGAATCCACCCTCAATAACATTATTTAAATACTTAAATGACAATTAAAAATGAATAGCTATGAGCTAAAATATAAGTTACAAGTAATCTCTTCTGAATAAATAATTTCTTCATCTCTAGGATGCTATGCATTTTGCTCCTCCACTTGAATAAGCCAGTCCTTCAGGAAGTGCTACTGTTGAATGGAATCTCTGCAGTGCAATATTTTGTCAGACCAACAATGGGCCATGACCTGTACCATCTACAAAATCACCAATGGGTATATGTTCTGACCAGTGGGATCCCCCTTCCCATCCCACATTTGGTAATTTTGGTCCGAGACCTGAGGGAGGCTCTTTGGGCAGGGTTATGATGATTAGCTTTGGTAACCACTTTGTCAGACCTACCATAGATAATGTGCATGTTGATGGAATCATGGTCTATAAAAAAGGTCCCCATTGACTCCTGTATGGCAAACGTCTCAGGCAAGGCTAACATCAGTACCAAAACCAAGGGAAATGTTCCTCAATTTTGTGAGAAGACTGCTGGAGGAGTCAAAACCGAAAAGAACGCAAAACTTCATCCTCTTTCTGTATTTTCCATTTAATTTTGTCCCTACACAGTTAACATACATAAAACCTTTACCTGAGTCAGTATCGTGACAGATTGATTATGTTTGGGCTTTTGAGAGTAATAAGTTCCTTATTCAGGTATCAGGGGTTGTAATTCTACACTATAGATAGGCCGATTTAGCACATTGATTCTCCCTCTCGAATTTACAGTGCTTCAATGTACCAAATCACTTCCTATCATCTCCACCCCCTCCCAATGCACAACACCCCCTTTGCTGCTATAATTAAAAACATCCATCCAAACAGTCATACTTCTTGTCAGGTAGATGGAGCTCAGGCAGCCCATAATTTCTATTCCTGAAGAGTGGGGTGGGGGGGGGGAGGCAGTGGGGGAAACAAGATTTTACTTGTCAATGCAGTGGGAGCAGTGAAATTTCTGGTTCTCATCAGTATTGCGGAGGTTGCAGGGAAGAAATGATGAGGTGAACCTTGGGCATTCTTCTCTCAAGGAAGAAGTCTATGACATCCATCTTGCTGTTAATTATTGCGTCAATTTATCTGACAAATTGAGTATGTGATTCAGTATGATGAGCTGTGGTTTTGTTGAAGAAAAAAAAGCACTTAAAATTGATAATGTTTCCTTTACATTTTCTTCCTCTGCCAATTTCCTTTTAAATCCTCGGTCCCATAAATTAGTCAACACTGGCTGTTTTTCCATACAGGCGAGCCAGAATGAGAAACTTTAATCCTCTAAGGCCCTCGTTACCTCATTGTGAATAAATCGTAGAAATGATCAAGTGAAGAAATGAAAAAAAAAGTTAATTCATCAGTTGATGGATTACATGGGCATCTTCACAGAAGGTTTCATGTAAAGAAAATGTTTCTTAAAAATTTGGATTTCGCAAGCTAAACTCAATATATAACAAATTGGAATTGCATAGTGCTTGGGTTCCCCATATGTTACACAACCAAAAAAAAGTGTCCATGTTGCAGAGGTCCACCTGGCTTTCTTTTGCCAGGCATTGGCCTTTCTGGGACTGCCACCTTCTGAGTGATCTTCTCTGCAATTCTAAGGTACGTAGTTTTTGGACACTTTATTTGAGACAGATATTTGGTTTAATTACCCCCCCCCCCATATCATTATCATTATGGAGCATATCATTGTCATTATTTCAGCCATTTCTTCACCCCTGACACCCTGTCCAACATACTGTAGATCTTTGTATTTTCCTTTCTTAACCATCCCATCTCCATGCAACCTTTCTTTGGGTCTGTACTTGCTTAAAAATTGCTTGACCTGCTGATTTAACCGTTGTCCTGAAAATCAGGCAAACACATGGAAAAGAGCAATGTCTCAGTCAGTGGAACTTTGAGCTTGCAAGTAGATATTTTGCGATCTGATGAATTGGTTTACAAAGCCTGATGGTTGCAGATACCTCCACCTGAAGCAATGTCCACCTTATCAAACTGAATTAATCATCATGAGAGTATTCGTTACTGGAGACCATTTTCTCACAACCAGAAATTTACACATTTACCCAAATAAGTCACATTTTAAATCCTTTCATATATGTTCCTTTCAGTTTATTAACAAGCCACCAATTGCAATGCAAATAGTGAATTGCTCACTGTAGATTTTAAAGTAATTTCCAGTTATTTGTGTTTGAGTGATTCACACATAGTGGACTGATTCAGTAGGTTTTGTGAGAAGGCTATTTCGCAACTGTATTAATGAAATTGTTTTCTTTCTCAAAAATATTACATGTGTTTATGTAGAAGTGACTTTAAGTGGAAAGTTAAACAGCTCTGAGTCTGACTTGAACCCACAGTGTAACCCACACAAAGCTGGAGCTGACACCTATTTCTGCCATGTTTCATATTTCTACTATGTGTTCAGTAAGCTAGAATTTCAACTTTATTTCTCTCTCCAAAGATGCCGCATGAGCTGCTGGGTATTTCCAGCATTTCTGCTTTTATTTCTAGTTACTGGCATCCACACAAGTTAGCTTCTGGTTCGCAGCTAACTTTGTAATTCAGAGGATGTGGGCAGGTCACAATCCTTCCTGGCTGCTTTGGAGTTTCGTTGAGTTGGCTTGGTAGGTCACCGCAAGTGGAACTGAGCTAGAAGTGGCAAGGAAGGCAGGCTGCTTTCCTCCTCGGGCTTTAGTGAGCCTGGTTGGCATTTTCATTAGTTGAAGGCTCCACGAGTTTGCTGAGTAAAGCTGGCTTGGATTTGAGTGATACCACTCATTCAATATTCATGATTTTCCAACTGATCAGTATTGTTCTGAAACCTAGACCTATCAGCAACAGTATGTTTCTCAGGTGGAAAATCTCCGCCTCCTCTCCCCCACTTTCCTGCAAATGTTGGAAGAATGATTTCTCTTCAGATACCATTTTCCTAAGAGATTATTGGCTGCTGGTCAATGGATCCAAATTTGCAAAGGTGAGATCGATGGGCAACTGATACTGTTATTCGCCTTTAGTTTTGGTGACTAAAGACAGAGTTCTCCTCGCTGACTCTCAGTGTATTCATACAGACCTCGACAGCCCATCCCCAAGGAATCATTACTCATATCTGTGCACTGACTATGAGGGCCAGGTATGTGTTTGCCTCTTACCTGCCTCCCTCATGCATAGGCAGCTGTGCACTCAGCTTTCCAGTCTCTGGAACTCTCTTGCTAGTCCTTTCCACCTCTTTGCCCCTCATCTTCTCAGGCACTCAATAAAACCCACCTTTTCTTTATTTAAGGTTTTAGGCACCTGTTCCCAGCTCTCTTTCTTAGGCCCAGTGTTGAGGTTCTGTCTGATTTACAGTCCCATTGCTATGTAAAGCCTGTTAGAAATGCAAGTGATCATTGTGCAATTTATTGCCGTCAGAAATCAGGGGCTTTAACTTCATGTATTAGCAGAGCATTTGAGAGCTCTCTGATTAAATGTTGGACCTGAAAATCTGGCGTGGTGATTCATTCAATGTCAGAATGCATGGTTTCCTTTCCTATTCTGCTCACACAGTACACGATAGTTAGGTGTCTGATAAACAGTACTTCATCTCATCCAGACAAGTATCACTATTGTATCTGTGAATACATTTAATGTGCTCCATCTTATATTATTCATTTACAATCATACACAAACAGTGATCTTTTCTGTAATATTTTGAGCACAAGAACCTCAAGTTGTTTAAGTCATTAGGTTTTCATGGCTATTGACAGCATTCTTCTGGGCAATGGGATAAATTGTAAGTGATTTTTGGAAGAGTTATAGGGCTTCAGGTGACTTTGCTGGATTCAGAATCTCAGCCGAGTTAATGGTGGAGGCACCAGAAACTGTAGGTGCTGGAGCCTGGAGCAAAAATCTTAACTGCTGGTCAGACAGCATCCGTGGGAGGGGATTGTGGACATTTTAGGTTGTGACCTTGCATCAGGTCTTAAAGTTGAATGGAGAGATGATGAGGAGGTGCGAGGCAGGAGCTGGTGAGTAACAGGCTGAACTAGATGAGAAGGGATTGACGGAGGCAGACGGGGAAGGGAGGGGTGGGGACAGCAACGAAGATTGGGTGGTATTAGTGGTAACAACAAAGAGCTGCAGAACGTTGATTCTGGTAAGAAAGGAAGGTGATGAGTGAAACCAGATGGTGAACATTAGAGGGAAGATTTAAGGAACCCAGAATGTGATTGACAGATGGAAGCAAGTGGGAGAGAGGAGTGAAATTGGGTAATAGGGGGCTGGGGATGGGGTAGAGGAGTGGATGGAAGGGGCCTTGTGAGAAGAGCTGTGTAGATCAAAAGGGAAGAGAAGGAACAGAGGGGTGTGGGTTACCCAACGTTGGAGAATTCTATATTCATGCTGTTGCTTTATAGACCACCAATGATAAGTTGCATTTCTATCGAGCCCAAGAAGGAGACTAAGCTACAGGTGGATTAAGGCTTAATTAAAGACCTGGGTTTTATGGAGCATCTGAAAAGAAGAGGGACAGAGAGAGGGAAAGGATGAGGGAAATAATTCCAGAGATGATGTGAAGATGAATGTGCCATTAGTCCATCCCATTGGCCAGTCCGTTGATGAGTTAGTAAGTGGACGATTGCGCTGTAATGTAGAAGCAGGTTTGTGGGTTTGCTGAGCGAGACAGAAGACACTGATTATGAATGAGCATATTAATCATTTATTTACAAACAATAAAAGATTCAACCAATCATCTAAGTCCTGTCCCGCCCCCCCCACCCCCGAAGTACACAAACTGCAAAACTAACTATTCAACAAACAGATATTTCACTAAGAGTGCACGTGGGCCTTCTAAGTCTGGAGCATATTTATTCAATGTTTTCTCAGTACCCGTCACAACCTCAGTATGGAATGGGCTCTGGGAACAAAGGAAGGAGGCCAAGCCTCCCGCACATGCTATCCTTATACCCCTGAGAGGCCTGAAAGCATTCACCAGTGCTTGGCACACAAGGCAACCAATGGGAAAGAGACGTTGCGTATTTCAAATAGCCAATCGATGACCAGCACGGTGGAAGTGGCTTTTGACCAACAAGTAAACTAACCCCCCTCGTAATGTGCACTAGTCTGAAAAGCAATCATCAACCACTGTAAAGAGATTCAGAAGTTTGATCATCAGAGGCACCCTCACCTTGCTGCTGGGGTTTTGCTGCCTGATCTCATGTGATTCCAGGGATGTAGATGTCAGCAGAAAGAAGATAGACACGGTTTATGAGCAGCAAGTTGAGAATTATTGAAAGCGTTGGTAAATTCCACTAGAAGAGACGGTAGTTTTTAAAGACTGTAAAGGGTGGCTTCTTTGATAAACTGATTTGATATCGATACGGATATTCCTGAAACAGAGGTGGAAGGAGAATTCACAACATCTGGCAAGAGAAAGGTGAATAAATATTTTTAAAAAGAATTTGAACAGGATGATGAGAAGCGAGGGATCTGCGACAAACGGTTTGAAAGAGGCACAAAGGCTTATGGGCCCAATGGCCTCCATTTGTGCTGGAAAATTCTGAATGTTTGGGTATGGATCAGCAACAGGAGCCTTGGCTAAAGTTCCTGCTTCCCGAGCTGAGGGAGAATAAAAGCAGCTGTGATATCATTACAGTGATCATGTAGCACTGACTGGGATTAAAATTCAGATAATTCTTCTTGTCTACCACTGTGCGCTTTGCTATTGAGCCATCTTGAGCTGGAGTGATGCGTCCCACCTGAAACGTTAACTTGACTGTTCTCATGATGAATGCCCCACGTTGCTGGCACTTTCACTTTTTACTTCTGATTCCCAGTTTTCCAATCTTTTTCTAGTTATCTTTACCTCAGCGTTTTGGCTGCAAGAAGCCTTACGTGGAGAGCTAAGAATGCTGTTGCCTTGGTAACGGGCATTACAAGATACATGTCACAGTGGTGCACAAAGAGGACCATTGGGCAACTCGGAGAAATAGTTACGAGGTTCTGTGGACATCGCAACATCTGCAAGGAAACAGCTGCATCCCTGATGACTTTACTTTATTAAACTTTAAAATTGCACAACAAGCTAACTGAACACATAGGAAAGGTGCAGCACCTCAGATGACTGAGATTCAGTCAATTGTGCTGCGTATGTAATAAAGACAGATCATAATACTCGTCAGGTCCAGCAGCGTCTGTGGAGAAACAGAGTAAATGTTTCAGGCCAATACCACTGAGAACATAAAGCAGAAGCTAAAACAGCTTGTATGAATTGCAGGTTTCTTGGGGTGACCGCTTGCGCTCCTGACTCCTGGTGCTATCTGTGTGGAGTTTGCACCTTCTACCTGTGACCATGTAAACTTGCTCTGGATAATCCAGTTTTGACTCGAACATCCAAGTTAGTTGGTTAATTGGCCACTATAAATTGTAGTGTGTAGCTGAATGATGGAATGTGAGGGGGAATTGAGGGGAATAAGGGGAGAATAAATTGAGATTAGTGAAAATTGGGACTTGACAGTTTTGTGAATTTGGTGGGCTACATGGTTTGGAAGAGTACTAAAAAGATTTTTTTTTACTTAGAGGCTGTTTGGAATCTGGAATGCACTACCTGAGTAGGTACACAAGATTTAAGTATCTGGACGGGTATTTGAATTGCCGAGATATAGAAGCTATAGACCATGTGTTGGTAGATGGAATAGTATCGTTGAGTTGTCAAGAGACTTAACGAGTCAAAGAGCCTGCTGCTGTTCAGCAGGACACTATAATTCTAAGTTTAAAGAATGCAAGGAAAGAGGGAAGGGATGAATTAGAAAAACAGAATGCCTATAAAAATATGGAAGAGAAGAAAGATTAAATTACAAATGTGAAGGGCAAATAGCTGGACAGAATAAGAAATAAGGTGGGTTTAAGGGAGAAGTAACTAGAATTAGCAGATCACTACATGAAATTGTTAAACTCAAGGTCTCTAGGCAGAAAAAGAAAGGCTGCTCCCCAAGCTTACATTGAACTTCACTGTGACCTTCTGGGATGTCAGTTACAGAGGGTTCAGGGTGACATTGAGGACCCAAGTGAATATAAGTGGTGACTAAAAGCCATGCATTGAGTGAAGGTACCCTACAATACCCGGCCTGCATTTGTTCTCCCTGGTGTAGAAGAGACCACATCACGACCAGTGAATGTAAATTGAAAGCAGCATCCTGTGGTTTCACCGACAGACATTAGTAATTGTTGAGAGAATTGGGTTTCACATGGCTTAGCGATATAAGAAATCAAATGCCAAATTTATCCCCAAAAGTAATATTCAGAATTTTATTGAGTGAAAGCACATAAAGTTGATGGCTATAAGTGACAAAGCTAGGGACCTATTTCCCATTTTCTGCTCTCTTTTCTTTTCAATCTCTTCGTAGACCTCTATCATGATATTCAATTCTTTGCTTGTGACGGTGTCAAGATAATTTGGTCTGCCATTTGATAATGTATTGTGTGACATAACTGGCTGCGGGTTGACATGATGCTCGAGAGTTACCCAATGTTCTTTGAAGATTGATTGATATGTTCTGTGGTGCAAATCAGGTTCCGAAGAAAGGATGGAGGTCTATATAAAAGGGATACTTCTATAGAGAATGAGAAACCAGATAATTAGAGACATCAATAGACTTTGAATCCTATATCACAAATTCAATTTCAATCCATTATCAGGATGTGCTGCTGAATCAATAGGCCAATCAACCTGCATAGGGGTAAAGTCATAATCAATGCTTTGGGCTGAGATAAAGATGCATAGAGTTGGGGTGACATATTAGCATGGATTGAGGATTGGTTAACTGATAGAAAGCAGGGAGTTGGGATACATGGGTGTTAATTCTGGTTGGCAATCAGTGGTGTGCGGTGTCCCGCAGGGGTCGGTGCTGGACCCACATCTGTTCACGATATACATTATAAATCTGGAAGAGCGGACCATGTGTAGTGTATCTAAGTTTGCTGATGATACTAAATTGAGTGGAAAAGCAAATTGGGCAGAAGATATGGAGAGTCTGCAGAGAGATATGGATAGGTTAAGTGAGTGGGCAAGTTGGTAAATGCGAGGTCGTCCACTTTCGAAGGAAAAATGGAAGAGCAGATTATTATTTAAATGGTAAAAAGTTGCAGCATGCTGCTGTGCAGAGGGACTTGGGAGTGCTTGTGAATGAATCACAAAAGTTTGCAGGTGCAGCAGGTTATCAAGAAGACAAATGGAATGTTGGCCTTCATTGCTAGAGGGATTGAATTTAAGAGCACAGAATTTATGCTGCAATTGTACAGGGTACTGGTGAAGCTGCCCCTGGATACTGCAGGCAGTTCTGGTCTCCATACTTGAGGAAGGATATACTGGCTTTGGAGGTGGTGCAGAGGAGATTCACCAAGTTGATTCCAGAGATGAGGGGGTTAAACTATGAGGAGAGGTTGAGTCGCCTGGGACTGTTACTCACTGAAATTCAGAAGAATGAGAGGAGATCTTATAGAATCATATAAAAATATGAAAGGGATAGATAAGATAGAGGCAGGAAAGTTGTTTCCACTGGTAGGTGAGACTAGAAATAGGGGACATAGCCTCAAGACTCGGGGGAGTAGATTTAGGACAGAGATGAAGAGGAGCTGTTTTTCCCAGAGAGTGGTGAATCTGTGGAATTCTCTGCCCAATGAAGTAGTGGACACTACCTCAGTAAATATATTTAAGACAAGGTTGGATTTTTGCATAGTAGGGTAATTAAGGATTATGGGGAAAAGGCAGGTAAGTGGAGATGCGTCCACGGCTAGATCAGCCATGGTCTTATTGAATGGCGGAGCAGGCTCAATGGGCCCGATGGCCTACTCCTGCTCCTGTTTCTTATGAGACCGTGTCAAGGCTGAGAGGAAACAAGAAAGATTGTCAGTATATTTAGCAGCATGAAGAGAGGCAGGATGGGTGATAGGTGGAGCCAGATATAGAGACGAGGATGTGAAAATGGAACCAGGGATGGAATGGATAACCATATAACCATATAACAATCAGAACACGGAAACAGGCCATCTCGGCCCTCCTAGTCCGTGCTGAACTCTTAATCTCACCTAGTCGCACCTACCCGCACTCAGTCCATAACCCTCCACTCCTTTCCTGTCCATATACCTATCCAATTTTACCTTAAATGACACAACTGAACTGGCTTCTACTACTTCTACAGGAAGCTCATTCCACAGAGCTATCACTCTCTGAGTAAAGAAATAACCGCTCGTGTTTCCCTTAAACTTCTGCCCCCAACTCTCAAATCATGTCCTCTCGTTTGAATCTCCCCTACTCTCAATGGAAACAGCCTATTCATGTCAACTCTATCTATCCCTCTCAAAATCTTAAATACCTCGATCAACCTTCTATGCTCCAATGAATAGAGACCTAACTTGTTCAACCTTTCTCTGTAACTTAAGTGCTGAAACCCAGGTAACATCCTAGTAAATCGTCTCTGCACTCTCTCTAATTTATTGATATCTTTCCTATAATTCGGTGACCAGAACTGCACACAATATTCCAAATTTGGCCTTACCAATGCCTTGTACAATTTTAACATTACATCCCAACTTCTGTACTCAATGCTCTGATTTATAAAGGCCAGCATTCCAAAAGCCTTCTTCACCACCCTATCTACATGAGACTCCACCTTCAGGGAACTATGCACTGTTATTCCTAGATCTCTCTGTTCCTCTGCATTCCTCAATGCCCTACCATTTACCCTGTATGTTCTATTTGGATTATTCCTGCCAAAATGTAGAACCTCACACTTCTCAGCATTAAACTCCATCTGCTAACGTTCAGCCCATTCTTCTAACTGGCATAAATCTCCCTGCAAGCTTTGAAAACCCACCTCATCATCCACAACACCTCCTACCTTAGTATCATCGGCATACTTACTAATCCAATTTACCACCCCATCATCCAGATCATTTATGTATATTACAAACAACATTGGGCCCAAAACAGATCCCTGAGGCACCCTGCTAGTCACCGGCCTCCATCTCGATAAACAACTATCCACCACTACTCTCTGGCATCTCCCATCTAGCCACTGTTGAATCCATTTTATTACTCCAGCATTAATACCTAACGACTGAACCTTCTTAACTAACCTTCCATGTGGAACTTTGTCAGAGGCTTTGCTGAAGTCCATATAGACTACATCCACTGCCTTACCCTCGTCAACATTCCTTGTAACTTCTTCAAAAAATTCAATAAGGTTTGTCAAACATGACCTTCCACGCACAAATCCATGCTGGCTACTCCTAATCAGATCCTGTCTATCCAGATAATTCTTAATACTATCTCTAAGAATACTTTCCACTAATTTACCCACCACTGATGTCAAACTGACAGGTCTATAATTGCTAGGCTTACTTCTAGAACCTTTTTTAAACAATGGAACCACAAGAGCAGTACGCCAATCCTCCTGCACAATCCCCGTTTCTAATGACATCTTAAAGATCTCTTAGAGATCACAAACTTCCCTCAAGGTCCTGGGGAATATCCTGTCAGGACCCGGAGATTTATCCACTTTTAAATTTCTTAAAAGCACCAGTACTTCCACCTCTTTAATTGTCAAAGGTTCCATAACTTCCTTACTTGATTCCCACACCTTACACAACTCAATATCCTTCTCCTTAGTGAATATGGAAGAGAAGAAATTGTTCAAAATCTCTCCCATCTCCCTCGGCTCCACACATAGCTGACCACTCCGATTCTCTAAGGGGCCAATTTTATCCCTCACTATCCTCTTGCTTTTAATATAACTGTAGAAACCTTTCGGATTTACTTTCACATTATTTGCCAAACCAACCTCGTATCTTCTTTTAGCTTTTCTAATCTCTTTCTTAAGATTCCTTTTACATTCTTTATATTCCTCGAGCAATTCCTTTACTCCATGCTGCCTATATCTATTGTAGACATCCCTCTTTTTCTGAACCAAATTTCTAATATCCCATGAAAACCATGGTGCTTTCAAACCTTTAACCTTTCCTTTCAACCTAACAGGAACATAAAGATTCTGTACCCTCATAATTTCACCCTTAAATGACCTCCATTTCCCTATTACATCCTTCCCATAAAACAACTTGACCCAATCCACTCTCTAAATCCCTTCGCATCTCCTCAAAGTTAGCCTTTCTCCAATCAAAAATCTCAACTCTAAGTCCTGTCCTGTCCTTCTCCATAATTATATTGAAGCTAATGCTATTGTGATCACTGGACCCGAAGTGCTCCCCAACACATACATCTGTCAGCTGACCTATCGCATTCCCTAACAGGAGATCCAACACTGCCCAATCTCTAGTCGGTACTTCTATGTATTGTTGCAAAAAACTATCCTGCACACATTTCACAAACTCTAAACCATCCAGCCCTTTTACAGAATGAGCTTCCCAGTCTACGTGTGGAAAATTAAAATGTCCCACAATCACCACCTTGTGTTTACTACAAATATCTGCTATCTCCTTACACATTTGCTCTTCCAACTCACGCTCCCCATTAGGTGGCCTATAATACACTCCTATCAGTGTTACTACACCTTTCCCATTCCTCAATTCCACCCAAATAGCCTCCCTAGAGGAGCTCTCTAATCTAACCTTCCAAAGCACTGCCATAAGATTTTCTCGGACAAGCAATGCAACACCTCCTCCTCTGGCCCCTCCTACTCTATCACACCTGAAGCAACTAAATCCAGGAATATTTAGTTGCTAATCACACCCTTCCTGCAACCATATTTCACTAATAGCTACAACATCATAATTCCAGGTATCAATCCACGCTTTAAGCTCATCCACCTTTCTTACAATGCTCCTAGCATTAAAATAGATACATTTAAGATACTCTCCACCTCCTCCTTTCTTTTCATCCCTAAGAATGCATTCAAATTTATTATCCTTTTCTTTCTTCTCCCCTACATCTTCGGGCTGAGCGCATCCCTTCTCCATCACCTGCCTTTCCTCCCTCACACACTGTCTATTTACTTGCTCTACTGGTGAACTAACCTCCTCTCCCATAGTTTCCTCAAATTGATTCCCACCCCCCCCCATCTTACTAGTTTAAAGTCTGCCCTGTAGCCCTAGCAAACCTCCCCGCTAGGATATTGGTCCCCCCAGGATTCAAGTGTAACCCGTCCTTCTTGAACAGGTCACGCCTGCCCCAGAACAGGTCCCAATGATCCAGAAACTTGAATCCCTGCCCCCTGCTCCAATCCCACAGCCACGCATTCATCCTCCACCTAATTCCATTCCTACTCTCACTGTCGCGTGGCACAGGCAGAAATCCCGAGATTACTACCTTTGCGGTCCTTCTTCTTAAATGCCTTCCTAACTCCCTGTACTCTCGTTTCAGGACCTCTTCCCCTTTCCTACCTATGTCATTGGTACCTACATGTACCACGACCTCTGGCTCCTCACCCTCCCACTTCAGGATATCTTGGACGCGATCAGAAACGTCCCGAACCCTGGCACCAGGGAGGCAAATTACCGTCCGGGACTCCCGATCACCTCCACAGAACCGCCTGTCTGAACCCCTGACTATCGAGTCCCCTATTACTCTGGTCCTCTTTCTTCTATCCCTACCCTTCTGAGCTACAGGGCCGTCCTCTGTGCCGGAGGCCCGGCCACTGTCACTTCCTCCAGGTAGGCTGTCCCCCCCCCCCCAACAGTACTCAAACATGAGTACTTATTGTCAAGGGGTACAGCCACTGGGGTACTCTCTAGTACCTGCCTCTTCCCCTTCCTGACCGTGACCCACCTATCTGCCTCCCGTGGCCCCGGAGTGACCATCTGCCTGTAACTCCTCTCTATCACCTCGTCACTCTCCCTGACCAGGCGAAGGTCATCGAGCTGCAGTTCCAGTTCCCTAACTCGGTCCCTCAGGAGCTGCAGTTCGGTGCACCTGGCGCAGATGTGGATGTCCGGGAGGCTCGGAGACTCCAGGATCTCCCACATCCGACACCGAGAACAACAAGCTGCCCTCACACTCATACTTCCCGAATAACTGACAATAACAAGAACTAAAATATATGCCTACTGTGCCCTCTTCCTCCTAAGCCCCCTGAGCCCAAGCCCAACACTCTGCTCCTGGCTCACTCCGCTGCCCGCAAACGAAGCTGCCCGCTTCTTAAGGCTGCGTTGTTTTTATATCTTCCCTCCTTCCCAGGTCTCCTTCACGCGCCTGCGCAGTCCCGCCTCTCAGAACTCCGATCTGAGACGCAATTGGACAATTTGAAAATGGCCGCCCTCCACACTTCCTCTCAAAGCCTCGCTGTCCTCTTCCAAAAGAGAACTACCTCACTCAGTCTCTCCTTCTTATAACAAAGGGAAATGAAACTAGTCAGAAAGATGAGAGTGTGAGGTAAGTGAACACCAGGGGTGTGGGTTACCTGAAAGAGGCAAATTCAGTACTCATACCACTGTGTTGTATGCTACTCAGGAATGCTGGTAGTTTAAATTATCCCTAGTCTAGTTAAGCATCAAGTTAATCTGGGCAATTGACGGGCAAGTGTGAAAGAATAAGTTGCAGGGACACAGAAAAATAAACAGCAAGGGAAAGTATAAACCAGAAGTAATGAGCAAGTTAAATCAATGTATGATTGCCATATAATCATGTTCTTTAGAAGAGTTATGACAGTTTTCACCTTTAGATTTACAGACCCTACTCAAAACCTTTCTTAAAGGAAGTGGCAATTGATCATTTTTATTGCATTAGAGGGATTTCCATTTTGGGAAAATTTGGTCTTTGTTTTTTAATTGAATATATAGCTGGTACTATTCATTACTGCCTTGAATGTTACAATCACCCTCTCACCGCCACGATTTCCCTTTAAAATGTACACATAGAAACCTCTGTGCTAAGAAACATCTGATGATATTCCATCCTGTGACACTTCCATTCTAAACTGGTCTGAGGCACATACTTTGGATAAGTTGAGTTCAGCTCCCCTTCTTCAGTGGGTTGACTGCTCAGAATAGGGGTCAGTTCAATTGCCTTCATTTTTCTGACTTTACAGAGGAGAAGAATGCCTTTGGCCAATGTTCACCCTCCTCATTCTGTGCGAGGATCCTTATTGCAAGAAATGATGGTGGACTCAGTCTAAGGTGGAATGAGCTAATTTTTGTACTGTCCACCCCCTCCCCCCCCACTCAATAGTTAACTGCAACTATATATAGAACACGGTCTAAATTGGATTTGCATTGTCATCCAAATGGACTCCTGCTCCACAAGAGGCTGTTTATTTGGGAAAGGAGGTGTCATCCATTCAAAGGGAGCTTCTTTCCAGCTTAACACGAGGAAATCTGCAGATGCTGGAAATTCAAGCAACACGCACGAAATGGCGGTGGAACGCAGCAGGCCAGGCAGCATCAATAGGGAGAAGCGCTGTCGACGTTTCGGGCCGAGACCCGAAACGAGACCGAGACGAAGTCCTGACGAAGGGTCTCGGCCCGAAACATCGACAGTGCTTCTCCCTATAGATGCTGCCTGGCCTGCTGCGTTCCACCGGCATTTCGTGTGTGTTCTTTCTAGCTTAATTCATCTTGATTCACAGCCACACATCACCTAATCTTGATCTATCTTAATAAAGACTAAAAAATTCCTTCATTCCTCCTCAGTCTCTACATCTCATAAAAAGAATGGCAACGTGAGTTGTCATCTCCCTGCTGGTTTGTAGGAGACATCTAAATATATGAACACACTTTGATAATCATGACTATATTTTTGGAAATTTGCAAAATAATGGTTGTCAAACTTTACAGTTCCATTTTTATTCCGGGTGGCTCACTGAATGATTTGCTTAATTTGCGTTAAATACAGGTTCCATTTTGTTTATCAAAGAACTAAAATGATGAGCATGAGTAACACACACAAAATGCTGGAAGATCTCAGCAGGTCAGGCAGCATCTATGGAGATAAATAAACAGCTGATGTTTCTGGCCGAGACCCTTCTTCAGGACAGAAAAGGAAGGAATTTTAAATGAGTTGACTTTATTACTTACATCCTTCATATACAAACGTACATGTGGAGTAAAAATCTTTACATTACGTCTCCATCTAAATGTGCAATGTGCAATTAATAGTAATTTATAATAAATAGCATGTACAACGGGACACTTAATATAACATAGAAATACAGTTGCGTCAGCAGGAATTAATCGGTCCCTTTGGCCTGGTGGAAGAAGCTGTCCCGGAGCCTGCTGGTCCTGGCTTTTATGCTGCAGTATTGTTTCCCAAATGGTAGCAGCTGGAACAGTTTGTGGTTGGGGTGACGGGTCCCCAATGATCCTTTGGGCCCTTTTTACACACCTGTCTTTGTAAATGTCCTGAATAGTGGGAAGTTCACATCTACAGATGTGCTGGGCTGTCCGCACCACTCTCTTCAGAGACCTGCGATTGAGGGAAGTACAGTTCCCATACCAGGCAGTGATGCAGCCAGTCAAGATGCTTTGAAGACACCAGAGTATAAAGTTGGGGGTAGGGGAAGGAGGAGAGCTAGAAGGTGATAGGTGAAGTCATGTGGGGAAAAAGTTAAAGGAAAGAATCTGATAGGAAAGGAAAGTGGACCATAGGAGAAAGGGAAGGAGGAGAGGACCCAGGGGGAGGTGATAGAAGGGTGAGAAGAGGTAAGGGGCCAGAATAGGGAATAGAAGAAGATGGAAGGATGCAATTCTGTGTCTCTCAAACTCACTGTCAACTCTTGGGTCCTCGGAGACTCCATTTTCCTCTGACCCCACCTTGCCTGAATACCCCAACCCTCCCCTCTCCTCAGACACTATCAACCTTCTTCCCCCCTCTGATCCCAGCCGTCATCCGTGCTTGGTCTTCACAATTTCTCTGACCTTCCCCTGTCTGAGGCAGAGCATTTTGTCTTCAGTATGGGCCTCTCCTTTGTCCCTCTATGCCCACACCTCATTGAGTTCTGTACTGCCATGACACCGAGCTCCTCTTCCGCTGCCTCCTTCTACGTGCCACATAGAACACGCTGGAGGAACTCCAGGTCAGGCAGCATCCGTGGAAACGAGCAGTCAACGTTTCGGGCCGAGACCCTTCATCAGGACTGAAGAGGGAGGGGGCAGGGGCCCTATAAAGAAAGTGGGGGGAGGGTGGGAAGGAGAAGGCTGGTAGGTGCCAGGTGAAAAACCAGTAAGGGGAAAGATGAAGGGGTGGGGAAAGGGGAGCAGGGAGGGGATAGGCAGCAAAGGTGAAGAAGGAATGTAAGGGGAAAGGCACTGTGTAGTAGAAGAAGGCAGAATCATGAGAGAGGTGATAGGCAGCTGGAAGAGGAGGCAGAGTGAAACTGGGATGGGGGAAGGGAGGGAATTACCGGAAGTTGGAGAATTCGATGTTCATACCAAGGGGCTGGAGACTACCCAGATGTTATATGAGGTGTTGCTCCTCCAACCTGAGTTTGGCCTCATCATGGTGGTAGAGGAGGCCATATATGGACATATCCGAATGGGAATGTGAAGGAGAGTTGAAGTGGGTGGCAACCGGGAGATCCCGTCTGTTGTGGCGGACGGAGTGGAGGTGCTCGATGAAGCGGTCCCCCAATCTGAGTCGGGTCTCACCGATGTAGAGGAGGCCGCACCGGGAGCACCGAATGCAATAGATTACCCCAACAAACTCACAAGTGAAGTGTTGCCTCACCTGGAAGGACTGTTTGGGGCCCTGAATGGTGGTAAGAGAGGAGGTGTAGGGACAGGTGTAGCACTTAAGCTTGCAGGGATAAGTATCAGGTGGGAGAACTGTGGGGAGGGACATGTGGACCAGGGAATCGTGGAGGGGATGATCCCTGCAAAAAGTGGAGAGGGATAGAGAGGGAAAGATGTGCTTAGTGGTGTTCCTTAGAAGGAACATTGCTCCAGGTGGCCACTAAGCACATCTTTCCCTCTCTAGCCCTGTCAGCTTTTCTCAGGGATCATTCCCTCCACGACTGCCTGGTCCACACATCCCTCCCCACAGATCTCCCACCTGGTACTTATCCTTTTACAACTCTTCTCTCCAATTCTAGCCTCGCTCCTTCCAAATGAACACCTCATATCCTTACCTGCCCTTCAGCTCCCTCTGGTGCTCCACTCTCTCTGTACTAACCTCATCATCATCATCATCATCATCATCATCATCATCATCATCATCATCATCATCATCATCATCATCATCAAACCTGCAGATGAGGGCGTTTGCTATAGTAGTCTGACTGACTACCTTGCTGAGGCCAGGCAACAACTCCACTTACTTATCCCTTCAGCAGGACCCCACTAAGGAGCACCATCACTGACCTTAGTAACTCTGGGGATCTCCCATCCACGGGCATCAACCTCACAGTTCCCTTACAATGCGCACAAAATGCTGGAGGAACTCAGCAGACCAGACAGCATCCATGGAAACGAGTAAACAGTCAATATTTCAGGCCAAAGCTCTTCATCAAATCTGGAAAAATAGATGAGAAGTTTGAGTAAGAAGGTGGGGTGAAAGGAGGAAATATACAAGGTGGTCATGATAGGTGAAACCAGGAGAGAGGGAAGGGTGAAGTAAAGAGCTGGGAAACTGATAGGCGAAAGAGGTAGAGGGCTGGAGAAGGGAAATTTGATAGAAGGTAGAAGACCATGAAAGAAAGAGAAGGGGAAGGAGCACCACAGGGAGTTAATGGGCGGGTAAGGAGATAGGTGAGAGAGGGAAACAGGAATGGGAATGATGAATTACCAATGAGAATCAATTTCTCAATCTTCTGGTAATTGCACACCCATCCCCCCCCCAACAATGAAGGAAATGTGATTGTGTACGATTGTGAAATACACTTACCAAGGTAGAGGATGACAACCCTTTGTATGCACTTTAAATTCCTTTGTGTGCTTGCAGCAAAAGATGTGTGCGTGTGCACACCTTAGAGGGAACATTGCTGCCAATGGCCATCCATTTCATTTCTACTTCCCATTCCAATTCTGACATGTTACTTCATGGCCTTCTCTAGGGCCGAGATGAGGCCACACTTGGGTTGGAGGAGCTACACCTTACATTCCGACTGGGTAGCCTCCAACCCAATGGCATGAACATTGATTTCTCGAACTTCCGGTAATTGCCCCCACTTCTTCACCATTTCCCCATTCCCATTTCCCTCTCTCACCTTATCTCTTTACCTGCCCGTCACTTCCCTCTGGTGCTCTTTCTCCTTCCCTTTTTTCCATGGACCTGTTATCTTCTATCAGATCCCCTTCTTCTCGAGCCCTTTATCTCTTTCACCAATCAACATTCTAGCTCTTTACTTCAGCCCTCCCCTCTCCCAGTTTCACCTATCACTCACTACATTGTATTTCTCCCTCCCCTCCCCTCCATCTTCCCGCTCTGACTTCTAATCAGGTTCTAACTTCTTTTTCCAGTCCTGATGAATGGTCTCGGCCCAAAACATTGTTTGTTCGAATTATAAGATGTTGCTCCACTCTGAGGGTGGCCTCATCTTAGGACAAGAGCAGGCCATGGACCAACATGTCAGAGTGGGACTGGGAATCAGAATTAAAACATCTGGCCACCGGGAAGATGGTGGATGGAGCGGAGGTGCTTGCTGAAGTGGTCCCCCAATTTATGGCAGGTCTCAGCAATGTGGAGGAGTGCACACGGCTACTCCGGAGTCAATAAACAACCTCAGCGGATTTGCAGGCGAGGTTTTGCTTCACCGGGAAGGACTGTTTGGGGCTCTGAGTGGAGGTGATGGAGGAGGTGAATGAGCAGGTGCAGCACTTTGGCCACGTGCAGAGGTAAGTGCCGGGTGGGAAATTAGCGGGGAGGGACAAACGGATAAGGGAATTGCGAAGCAGACCATCCCTGCAGAAAGCAGAGAGAGCGGGGAATTAAGGATATGTTTGGGGGTAGGTTCCCTTTGGGGATTGTGAAAGTTGTAGAGGTTCATCGGGTGGTAGGAAAGGACAAGAGTAATGGCGAAGGGAAGATGGGGTGAGCAAGAAGTGGGGGAGATGAGGGTGAGAGTGACATCAATGGAGGAGGAAAGGAAACCCCGTTCCTGCAAGGTGGACGAGGAAAGCTTTATTCTGGTGACAGATGCAATGGAGACAAAGGAACTGAGAAAAAGGAATAGCAATTTTTACAGGAAATGGGGTGGGAAGAGGTATAGTCAGAATAACCATGGGAATTGGTAGGTTTATAAAAGATGTTGTTCAGCAGTTTGCCTCCAGAGAAGAAGACGGAGATCAAGAAGGGGCAGGCAGGTGTCAGAATTGGACCAAGTGAACTTAAGGGCCCGATGAATGTTAGAGGCAAAGTTGATGAAATTGACTAGCTCAGCATCGGTGCATGAAGTAGCACCAATGAAGTTGTCAATGTAGCGGAGGAAGAGTTGGGGAGCAGTACCAGGGAAGGCTCGGAACACGGACTGTTCTACGTAGCCCATGAAGAGGCAGGCATTGCTGGGGCCCATGCAGGTGTCCACGTCTACCCTTTAAGCCTGGAGAAAATGGGAGGAACCAAAGGAAAAAATTTTTGGGAGTGAGGTCCAGTTCTGCCGGATGGAGGAGGATGGTAGAGGGGAACTGGCTAGTTCTGTTTTTTTTTGAGAAAGAAATGGAGAGCTTTAAGGCCTTCTTGATGGGGGATAGAAGTGTACAGAGAGTGGACATCCATGCTGAAAATGAGGTTTTCAGGGCCAGGGAACTGGAAGTTACTGAGGAAATCAAGAGCGTGGGAAGTGTCACGGATGTTGGGAAGGGACTTGAACCAAGGGAATGGAATCAAGTTATCAAGATATTGTTACGTACCCCGTAACTGGGTCACTTACCAGCAAAGATAGAGAGGTCCGTTGAAGTCTGATGGTACTATTTTTAACAGTATTTATTGATAAAAATACACAAAAATAATATCAATGCAAACATGCAGATAATATACGTCGTCAATACTAAATCTAAAAGTGCGGGTATAATAATAATCACTAAGAATTGGCTCTATCGTTGTCTAGGGGATAATGTATTGTCTGATGGAAATATAAAAGTCTCTCAAGTTCATGCAGGCTGCAGCTTTTTGTTGGAGAGAGAGAGAGACGGATTTTTCTTAGAACTTGCCCGTTTTCCTTTTTATGATGTCGATCCTTCGAGAGTTCCGTTGCTGTAGCTGGTCACGGGTGACCAGCCCCTTTTGCTATTTAGCTAAGCCGTCTTCTGTGGTCAGGCCCACCAATTCCAAGGCAAATGGAAAAGGACGCATGTGGGCTTTCCACCGACTGTCGCTATTACGCTGTCACGGGATTTCTAGCATTTCTCCTGGTGCGTCTAAAGGGGTTGTTCCCCAGACCCTCTTTTATCCTTACTCACGGGGTCTCAGATGTCAATCAGGTTGGGATGATGCAATCCCTCCACCAACCCCATCTGATCATTCCCTGAGGGCTTCCATGAAGTACAGTACTCAATGCACAATTCCGTCTCCAAGAGACAATGGCCATTTCCCGTGGCTTTGTATCGCTGAGGGGCCAGGACATTCCAAACCCCTTTGTGGATTCTGTGTGTCTTTCTCTCATTTCCTGGGTCTCCTGACCTGAATTAATAGCGATCTTGCAATTCTCAAAAAGGAGGGGGCTACTTTGTACCCTTCGGCCCCTCAGAGTTGGGGCACAGGCGTAACAATATGAGTTCAGTGGGGCAGGAGCAAGGCAGAGACAAGAGGCCTACCTGGGCAGTCCAGTTTGTCGATCTTGGGTAGGAGGTAGAAGCAAGCAGTGTGGGGTAAGGAAACTATGAGATTTGCGCCAGTGGATGAGAGTTCTGAAGAGTTGATGAGATCAGTGACAGTTTTCTAGTGGTATGGAGCGGGGCCCTCTTCAAGGGGTAGGTGTGAGGAGGTGAGAGTTGCCATCTATCAGGATGAGCAATGATGACATTCAATCTACCCTATACTGCCTACATATAAGTTAAATAACCTTAATTCCCAATATTTTGTTATGTTTCCTCTACGCAAATATTTCAGGCACTGCAGAGAGAAAAGAAAAGCTGTTTTAAAGAGGTAGATGAACACATTTTGTTTGGACAGTAAAGGACAAAGCATAAGCGATCAGTTGATCTAAGTTTTGGCATTATAAAGTCTGTATTGTTTATGATGAAGGGAGGATTGTAGAGAAGGTGTTATCTTTTGTTTCATTCATTTATGGTGGCAGACCTGATCTTCTCTAATTGCTCTTGGAAAGTTGGTGGTGTGCTTCCTTCTGGACCATTCCAGTTTGATCATGGAGTCACTATTTGACAGCATCCTGGGAATTTTTCTAAAATTCTTTTTGATTTGTGAACCTTTGCTTTCAATTGGAAACTTGCACGTTACTCTCGATTTCAGAAAACTCAGAGACAAAATCCAAGAATTAATAATTATTTAACATCACATAGACTTCATGACTGACAAAGTTTTTGAACCCCCTGTAATTTCTCAGTTAATGAGGGAGAGTCAACATGGATTTGTAAAAGGTAGTTCAAGTTGATTGAATCTTATTAAATTTTATAAGGAGGTAACTGGAGGACTGGGAAATGTCTATGAGTATTATTTATATGGACTTCCAGAAGGCATTTAATGAACTCCCTCAGAAGAGTTAATGTTGTAGTTCATGGAATTGAAGGCAGATTATTGACCCAGCTGGGAAATTAGCTGAGGGACATGAGACAGAGACAGGGGATAATGAGCAGGATGTGACTAACTATGTCCCTTAAGGATCTCTGTTGGGATGCCAAATATTCACTTAAGTTTTAAACGACTTAAGTGATGGGATTGAAAGCCGTACATTCAGTTTTGCTGATAACATAGAGCTAGCTAGTGCATTAAGTTCAAGAATTATATTAAAGTAAATTTTATTATCAAAATACATTTATGTCACCACATACAACCCTGAGATTCATTTCCTTGTTGGTATACTCAACAGATCTACAGAATAGTAAGTACAACAGAATCAATGAACGACCAGAGGGCTGAGGGTTTTGAACCAGAGTGCAGAACATAGCAAACTGTGCAAATGCAAAAAGAATAAACAATAATATAAATAAATAAGCAATAAATATCGAGAAGATGAGAGGAAGAGTCCATGAAAGTGAGTCCATTGATTGTGTGAACATTTCAATGATGGGGCAAGTGAAGTTATCCCCTTTGTTCAAGAGCCTCTAATAGACTCTAAGCAAATAACAAAACCACACCAAGAGGTTAATGCAAGTAATTGTGCAATCATTCACTCTGGTCCCAAAAATGGTCGAAAATAGTTTCCAAATGGTAAAAGATTTGAAATGTTGTAAGTTCAGAGAGACTACACAAAGATCAGTTAAGTCCTATGGACAATACAAAAAAAATTAGTCATAAACAGTCATAGACTGCAAGTCTTCATTTCTGTTGGACTGGAATATGAGGATAGATATTATGTTACAGCTTGTAAACCCTTGGTTAGAACATTGACCTTTCTATTTGTTGTATACCATATCACTGCCATCTCCCTGAGTCTTCAGCAGGATTAATGCTTTGTCAAGTATTGACCAAAGTATCACTGTCTCTCCCAGTGTTATTGTTGCTCTGTCTATGCTGCTTCATTGCTCTCAGTGTGTCGAACACAATATCAGCATTTTCCACTGGGATCAGGCTCAGCCGAATGCAGCTTCCGATAGCCTGCTGCATGGCCTTCAATTCTTAAAGCGCACTTCCCACATCAGCCAGTTGACAGAAGCACATGCTATGGCTACCACGGAGAGATGAGATTTCAGGGCAGAGGCAGACAACCATATTCCATCAAAGGGACAGGAAGACCGGGTCAATGCAAAATCCGTGGCATGAAAGGGCATATGAAACCACGTAGAACCACTTTTTAAAGAGTCTCAGGTGATGAATTGAGTGCTGTCCTCCAGGCGAGTGAATCCCCACTCAATGGGGCAACGCACAAGGAAATCAGATAACCTCTCAAAATACGACAGGGTGAGCCCCTCTCTCAGAGAGACATGCATTTGCTCACAAGTATACATCCAGTTTGTACAAATTTAGACATAAATACACAGTAGCCAACACTGCCATTCGCTCCATTCATGTACACCAAGGGTGTCAAACTCATTTTAGGTCACGGGCCGGATTGGGCAAAATGCAACTTCATGCGGGCCGGATCAGTCTGGCGCGGGCGAACGCAGCTTTCATTGCCTCCGTTTTTTCAGCCTGTTCTCATGTGTCTCAGTCTCTGCTATAACTACAAAGTGTTTCACTTCACAAATTCCGTTTCTTATGAAGAAGACTGCTGAGCAAGCATTATTTTTATGATTGGTATTAACTTACAATCATAGGCTTCATATCGCCGGGCCATTAATAATTAAAATAATAGATCTATCTAAAATGATCTCGCGGGCTGGATATAATTGTACGCCGGGCCGGATATGGCCCGCGAGCCTTGAGTTTGACACCTATGATGTACACCCTCCTTCTGCTTCACCCACTCTTACTGCTCTGTTAATATTGTATGCCCTGTTAGTTTGAGACATCCCTCAGTGTGTTGAGTGAAGTCTCAGTGGAATAGTTGCAGCCCAAGCCCCTGCACTTTCTCACTAGTCAGCCATGCTGACCGTCTGTTTATGACACTCTTTCTGTCTCTCAATCAATTTGCAATTCATGCCAGGATCTATTTGCTGACCAACCTCATCAAAAGCATTCTGAAAACCTAATTAAATCATAACCACAAGTTTCCCCTTTTGTAAAATACTAGTCTGATCTTCAAAGTCGGGCGGCAGGGTGAAGATACATCTCTGCCAAAGGAGGTGTGAGGTATTTCTTCCCTCCTCTAGCCTGCAGGTCACCCTTGGGCAAGGTGTAGCATCTACTTAGCTGCCCAATCACGGTCACGTGAAGATATTGGTGCAGGTGGTAGATGGTTGTATGAGGAGCTGGTGCAATCTCAAGTCCTGGCTGTACAATCGCTGGTGCCAGATGGACAGTATCTGAAGAGTATTGATAATGGCTGGGGTCACCCGTCTTGTAAAGACACTACCCAGGAGAAGGTAATGGCAAATCACTTCTGTAGAAAAATTTGCCAGGAGTAATCATGGTTATGGAAAGGCCATGATCATATATGTCATATGACATGGCAAACACAAGAAGATCTGCAGATGATGGACATGCAAAGCAACACACACAAAATGTTGGAGGAATTCAGCAGGCAGCATCTATGGAAATGTGTAAACAGTCCATGACTCGGGCCGAGACCCTTCATCAAGACTGGGAAGAATGAGGAGAAGTCCTCCTATTTCATTCCAGTCCTGATGAAGGGTCTTGGCCTGAAACATTGACTGTTTACTCTTTTCCATTGATGCTGCCTGCTGAGTTCCTCCAACATTTTGTGTATGTTGCCTTGGCACTGATTGATGTCGCACTGTGTTGTTCAAATGTTTGCAAATTACACTGAGTAGCAGCATTAACGAAGAATACCTCAACCAATTTTTACCTGCTGAGGGCTTGATAGTATTCTTCCTGCCACCAGTCCAAGATCAAAGCAAAGAGTTAAATCTGTATGACATAAAACCATGGCGACCTGCGCCCCAACTGACTTGAACCTAATTAAAACATTCTCTCAGGGACTAAATCAAAGTGCTGGAGGGAAATGGATAGTTGACATTTTTGGATTGAGGCCTTTCATTTGGGCTGGAAGACAGAGGGGAGATGGCCAATATAAAAGGTTGGGGGAAGAGCTGGCTGGTCAGTGATAGGTGGATCCAGGTGAGGGGAGACTATAAACAGATGGAATTTGGGCCAGAATCTGGGAACTAATAGGAGGAAGCAACATAGGACCGGAGATAATCGAGTCTGATAGGAAACAAAGGTGGAGCATGGTATAAAGGTCAGGGAAGGGGCTAGGGTGATGGGGGTCAGGCAGGTCAGGAGGCAAGACAGTAAAGTGAAAAGGGATGAGGGACGGAAGGAGGTAACCAGAAGTATGAGAGTTTGATGTTCATGCTGCAAGTTGGAGACTGCCCATTTGGAATATGAGGTATTGTTACTGTAATTTGTGTTTAGTCCTAACCTGTTGGGGGAGGACGAAAGGGACCATCTCTGAGAGTTCAACTTCCAGGGATCCTGAGAGGTTTGTCTTGGACAGGTCAAAGTATGGAAATGGTACCATAATACTCCTTGTCACAGTAACAGTCTTACAGGATGTTAAAACTGTCCGGTTATACCAGCACTGCAAAGCCCGTGGCTTCCTGCCGAGCACTGGGTGCTGTCTGACCTTGTTCAGTTCCAGCCTTCAGTCACTGCCTTTTACTGCACTTTCAATTAAATGCTGGCTGGAAGAGCAAAGCTGGCAGAGCTAAGCCAGCAGTTTGAACAAGTGAGTCTGGGAATATTAGCCTCCAGAGCACACTTGATTATACTAAATGACCCTTATAATATGAAAAAATTAAACTTGGCCAGGGAATCCAGGTTGGCCTCAGACTTTGGAAACTTGTCCAAAAAAAATCAATTTCAGGAGCTTTATTTCAGAAAACAAACATTGAAAAATTCGGAAACTACAGGGCAGGGAACATCCGAGGGCCCACATGACATGACAGTAAATTGGATAATGTGATCATTAACTTCCCTGGCTGCTGATTGATGACTGTTTGGCACGTGAGACACTTTTGTGATGCTCCCTGCTGCAGGGTTTACCCAGCGATCTCACGCTCCCTGCGTCGGAGAGTCTTGCTTGAGAGGATCACGGGTCAGTTGGACGGACTGCAGATGCCACAATCTGGAGCTAAAACAAACAGCCCCATTGCTGGAACTCAGCATCTGAATCCAGATGAGTGGTCTCGGCCCAAAATGTTGACTGTCCATTTCCATCCACAGATGCTGCCTGACCTAACGAGTTCTTTAAACAGATTTTGAAAAATCTATAGCCTTGTGGTCCCTGTTCTGGAAGAGCAAAACACTTGCATTTTATAGGGGCACTCTGTCACAGGTTACCTCTGCCACAATTCTTGTTGTCTCTGCGAAACAGCCAGCTTAATCAAAGATCCCACTGACTCTTGGTATTATCTCTTCCCTCCTCTCCTATCATGCAGGATGCAAAAGCCAGAAAGCACATGCCACTGGGCTCAAGGACAGCTTCTACCCTGCGGCTAAAATCTATTGAATGGTTCCCTAGTATGATAAGATGGATTCTTGACCTCACAATCCGCCTCATTGTGAACTTGCACCTTATTCTCTGCCTGCACTGCATTTTATTCTGCATTCAATTACTGTTTTAACCTTGTATACATCAATGCACTGTTTAATTAATCTTGGTACCTGCGACAATAATAAACCAATTCCAGAGAATCGCCTGGACTTTCCTTCACCACCACTGAGCACACAAAAAGAGAGAGTGATTCAGCTTTGTGCTTTTGCTGCAGATATAAGAGGAGACATTGTCTGCAGCACCTTAATTTCAATTACCGTAATTATCAGAATCAGTATCAGGTTTATTATCACTGGCATACAGGTATTGTATGAAATTTGTTGTTTTGTGGCAGCAGTACACTACAATACATAAAATATTCTATAAAACACAATAAAAATATGTAAGTATAATATATGCAATGCCTTGGGAAATGTTTCACCGCTAATGTAATGGGTTTTCTGTAACAGCACTGTTTGGGTTATGCCCAGAGATAACAGGGGCTTTGTAATGTGCGCTGTCCAATGAAGCGAGTGTTTTTCACTTGTGTGCCTGAGAACGAGGAGATCTGGGTCTTTTGTTTGGCGAGAGATGAAGAAAGAAGGTGCCAGAAAGGGGAAGTCGTAGCAGGATGGAGTGGACATGGAGTGGGGCCGGGAGTCGACGAAGCCCAGGGAAATTGATGGAGGACCAACGGAGGGAAATCATGAGCTCCGACGTGCCTATTACACTGTTCCATTAAAATGGACCCTTTGCTTTTTGTTTTTCTTTACTAATCCTTTAGTTAATTTAAGAATTAAAGAGCTAAATAGTTTAATTGCATATGGTGTTGTTTCTGTTATTTCATGGTACTGATGTGTTATGGGGGAGAAGATCACACAACACCCACACAAAGAGGAAGTTTTGCACCTCAGATTTCATGAGTTTGGCGGGGCCAGAGACTGTCCTCCCTAGACAAACTCCGCCGGCTGAACCTGAGGCTTGCAATTGTAGGGGTATTGTTCCGGGATTGATTTTGTTGGATGCTGTGTGAGTGCCCTGAGCACTGAACCCGTGGCTTGTGTGTTTAAGTCTGAGCTGTTGGGCTGCATCCAGGGTTTAGCTGTGTCGTGCATCCCTGGGGTTACCGGTAACAAATCCGTGTGTGTTGAGTGGGGTAGATATTTGCACTCCGGATGAATTGTTAATTCAATTTTGAAGTACTGTTAAAGCTGTCAGCAAAGTTACGATTGTGGGGCGGAGGTTTGAAAAGATGGTGGGCACAGACCTTGTTTTAGTTGAGACTAGCGCTGACATAACAGCAGTGGAACTGCCTCGTACTACTGGGGCCCCAGGTGAGGGGGGGCCGTGGACTGTCCATACTTTCCGGGAGGAGGAGAGCGTTACAGAGTGGGCCGAATCACGTTGAGTCTCCCGTAGCTGGGGGTGGAGACTTCAAGGACAGGGTGTATCGTTTCTGAGGAGTGGTCGGATTTGGAATGTCTAATTAGTCCCCGTCCCGCAGTAAAGAGTGAGGGTTCTGAGTTGGTATCAGCCCTTACCTCTCTGGCGAATAAGTGGCCCCAGTGCCCAGTTATCAGAAGCTAAGAGTATTCTCTGGAATAACGTCCACCCCGAAGGGGCGGAGCAGACCTCTCAGTTGTTAGATGAGTGGCAGTGCTCTGATGATGTAAAGAGGTAGAGATTGGTTGAGAGTTTGAGGGGGCAGACTGCTGACGTTGTGAGAGCTGTAAAGTCCCAGTACCCCCTTGCCTCTGCTGCTGCTTGCGTGCAAGCACTGGAAAATGCATTTGGCGAGACAGGAAGCCCACTGGAGCTCGTGACGGGGTTTCAGAACATACGTCAGGAGATGGGGGAGAAGCTTTCTGCCTACATCTTTCGGCTAGAGAGGCAGCTAAACTGCTTGCGGCGCGGAGGGGTCATTCAGGCGGCTGAGTTGGATCGGTCAAGAATGGACCAGATGGCAAAGGGCGCTGTCCCAGGACCTGATCACTTGGGGTCTTTGTCTGTCTCATAAAACACACCCCCTCCCTTGCTTGTTGAGCTGGTCAGAGAAGAACGGGAGGAGGAGAACGCGTCGGAGGGTGGGAGGTCTACGTCAGCAGGGTATAGTCCACAGTAGTAGCCTCTTGTGTTGAAGTGACCATGGAGAGTCCATCCCAGGGAGTGGTAAAGGAGATCGTGGCAGAATTGAGAGCTGAGATGTCCCAGTTGTTATCAGTGGGTGTGCCCCCCATATGATGAAACTGATAGAGAGGTGGACCCCCTAAAGGATGGACTGCAGGTGGCCAGTGTTCGTGAGAAGGGGAGTGGCCAGTATTACCTGCTATAACTACGGTGAAGAGGGGCACTTCAGGCCCGGAGTGTGAACGATGGGAAACCCCTCAAAAAGTGAACCCCTGGGTACCTAAGAAGAGAGAGATGTTGGGAAACTTAGAGGAGACCCAGTGAGGGAATGGCCTGGTGTCTCAGGGGGGGAACACATTCCCAGCAATATACTGAGGAACCCTTGAAAGTGAAAGACCCTATTCATGAAGGCTTAGTGGGGCCAAGCTCCAGTGTGTTGCTATGGATTGAGGGTATTTATGCTAAAGCCATACTCGATATTGGGTCACAGGTCACATTGCTGTGTTGTATATTTTACAACCGGTATTGACGCATTTACCATTGATGACACTCAGTGACTGGAGATCTGGAGTCTTAGTGCTGGTGATTATCCATACGATGGTTATTCGTCAGTGAAATTGGAGTTTTCAGAGGCTTGATACGTTAGTTCTGGTTTGTCCGGACCCTGTTGAGAAGGACGGTGTTCCAATTCTGGTGGGGATCAACACCCCTCTTGTGAGGAGGCTCCTGGGGGCCTGCAAGGAAAAGGCTTGGGAGAATTTTCTGGAAACATTGTCCGTTCACCCGGCGTTTCAAGCTGCTTTTGAGGAAGTGCGTGGCTGCCTTGGGCCGGTCACTGAATTTAGACGAGGAACTGTATAGTTCACCGTCAAAGCCAATCGTGTTACGGCCCAGGGAAGTAGCGAGAGTGATGAGGGCCCCTGAATTTCCCAGAAAGCCTGAGGGTGAGGCCCTCTTAGTGGACGCTCCGGAAGACCACAAGGAGTCGGGATTACCTACGGGAGACTGCAGAAGCCCTGGGTTGTACAGGCGAGCAGGATGGCAGTGATTGTAAGGAAAACTGCAAAGAGGGAGGAGGTCACCTTCAAGCAGGGGATGCCCCTGGTGCATCTTTTCCCGGTGACGGTAGTGTCCAGTGTTCCAATGAGACAAGCCAGGGAGAATCCCTCTGCAAGGTTGGGGGGAAGTTGACTGCTGAGTCATTCAACTTCGGGGACTCCCTAGTTCCTGTGGGATGAAAGAGGAGGTTGGTGGAGAAGATGATGAAGCTGGAAGGTGTCTTATCCACTGACAAGTCTGATGTGAGTTGTTCCAAGAGCATGTGTCACACTATCCGGGTGACCGAGGATACCCCATTCAGAGAGGCGACACGGCGACTGGCCCCTGCAGAGGTAGAGGACATTCAGCAGCACTTGTGTAAGTTGAAGGAAGCTGGGATCATCACCAAGTCCCGAAGCCCCTATGCGTCCCCAGGAGTAGTGGCCAGGAAGACGAATGGGAAGGTACGGATGTGTGTGGACTATAGGACTCTGAACAGGCACACCGTCCTGACCAGTATACTGCCCCGAGGACTGAAGAAGTGCTGGCCTGCCCGAGTGGTGCAAAGCGGTTCAGTGTGCTGGACTTGAGGAGTGGATATTACCACCTCCATGCGTGAGGCTGACAAAGAGAAAACGGCATTTATATCTCCATTGGGATTCTTCCAGTGCGAAAGGATGCCCCAAGGCATATTGAAAGCCCCTGTAACCTTCCAGCCTGTCACGGAGAAAACAGTGGGGGATATGAACTTGCTTGCAGTATTGGTATATCCGGATGACCTCGTAGCGTTTGGGTCCACCTTGCAGGAACATGAAGCGAGGCTACTGAAGGTGCTGGGCCACCTGAAAGCTGAAGGGTTAAAACTTTCCCTGGACAAGCGCCAGTTCTGCAAGATGTCTGTCAGCTATGTTGGGCACATAGTCTCACAGATGAAGTAGTTACCGATCCATCTAAGATAGAGGCAATGACCTCGTGGCCAAGGCCCAGAATGTGAGCACTTTGCGCATGTTCCTTGGGTTCTGTGGTTATTATTGGAGGTTTGTGAAGGGCTATATGAAAGTGAATCACCCTTTAAATCAACTTCTGTGTGGTTACCCTCGCTTGGGGAAGAAAGGGAGGAGGACAAAAGGAGAGGAGGGTAAAGAGTACCTTAGCCCTTTGGACTGAGGTGGGATGCGAAACCTTTCAGTCGCTGAAGGAGCTGCTGACCCAGGTGCCTGTGCTGGCTTTTGCAGACCCCCGATTGCCGAATGTACTGCACACGGATGCCAGCAGAGAGAGCTTAAGGGGTGTCCTGTATGAGGATCAGGGCTCTGGGTTGAGAGTTGTGGTGTTTGTCAGCCGGAGTCTGCGGCCCTCCGAGAAAAGCTATCCCATGCACTAGTTGCTGGCGTTGAAATAGGCTGTGGTGGATAAGTTAAGTGACTGCCTCTATGGAGCCAAGCTTGAGGTGAAGATGGACAACACCCTAACTTATATCCTGACCTCAGTGAAATTGGATGCCCCAGGCCATTGGTGGTTGGTGCTGTTGTCTGCCTATGATTTCAGCCTGAAGTACTGGTTGGGAAGTAGGAACATTGATGCTGATGCTTTGTCCCGACATGCCCATGAAGGGTTGGACAGGGACAGAGAGTGGGAGAGCATTCCTGCCCCAGGAGTGAAAGCCACATGCCAGTTTTCCATCGCAGTGAAGGCAGATGGAAGGCAAGGGCAGGATTGAGTGGTGGATCAATTGGGAGCTTCTGATGACGCCATTCCACAAGTTTACTGTAACCTGACTGCTCTGAAGACAAATCAGCTGCCGGAATGGAGTCCTGGGGAAGTGGCAGCTGCTCAGTGAGATGATCCGGGCATTGGTACCGTATGATCAGCAGTCGAAAAGGGAGAATGGCCCAAGCAGAGAAGACGAGACATGCTCCGGTGCATTTCTGAGAGAATGACCCAGAATAGAGTTGAGGGACCAGATCCCCTACTGGGTCATGTCACCTCCGGACTGACCTGGGTGTTCCCAGCTGGTTCTGCCTGAGAAGTATCGGAGGATTGTGTGGAAGTCACTTCATGATGATCCTGGGTGCTGAGAACACCCATGGATTGTTCAGAGGCCGGTTTTACTGGCCCAGAATGAAGCCCGAAGTCGAAAAATGCTGCAGGTCGTGCATTCGATGAATACGGAGGAAGACGCTGCCTATGCGGGCAGCTCCTTTGTCCCACTTGCAGAGTGCGCATCCCCTTGATCTCCTGTCATAGGGTCAGATGCCAGCAACATGGCAAATGCCTTAGTCATGACACCAGATAGGTGCCAGCTTTCCCTACCAAGGACCAGAGGGTGTTCACGGTGGCCAGTGTTATGGGAGAAGTATTTAATTTATTATGGCCTCCCCAGGTGGATACATAGTGACCAGGGACGGGATTTTGAGAGTAGGCTTTTCCAAGAGTTACTGAGCATTCTCAGAGTCGAAAAGTCGAGGACTACTCCTTATCACCTGCAGGGTGATTCCCAGCCCGAGAGGTTTAATCGGACCTTGCAGACATGTTCAGAAACTTGGTGATCAGCAAGAAAAGCAGGTGAAGTCAACGTATTGAACATCTGGTTCACTGCTACAGCTGCACACAAAATGAAGCTACCGGGTACTCGCTATATTATCTGATGTTTGGGCGCAAGGCGAGGTTGCCCATCAGCCTGTGTCAAGTCAAGTCAAGCCGCTTTTTATTGTCATTTCGACCATAACTGCTGGTACAGTACACAATAAAAACGGGACAACATTTTCCAGGACCATGGTGCTACATGAAACAATACAAAAACTACACTGAACTACGTGAAACAACACAACAAACTACACTAGACTACAGACCTACACAGGATTGCATAAAATAGTGCAGGCATTACAATAAATAATAAACAAAACAACAGGCACAGTAGATGGCAGTTAGTTGGTGTCAGTCCAGACTCTGGGTATTGAGGAGTCTGATGGCTTGGGGGAAGAAACTGTTACATAATCTGGTCGTGAGAGCCTGAATGCTTCGGTGCCTTTTCCCAGATGGCAGGAGGGAGAAGAGTTTGTATGAGGGGTGCGTGGGGTCCTTCATAATGCTGTTTGCTTTGTGGATGTAGCGTGTAGTGTAAATGTCCATGATAGCGGGAAGAGAGACCCCGATGATCTTCTCAGCAGACCTCACTATCCGCTGCAGGGTCTTGCGATCCGAGATGGTGCAATTTCCGAATGAGGCAGTGATGCAGCTGCTCAGGATGCTCTCAATACAACCCCTGTAGAATGTGGTGAGGACGGTGGGGGGGGGGGGGAGATGGACTTTCCTCAGCCTTTGCAGGAAGTTGAGACGCTGCTGGGCTTTCTTTGCTATGGAGCTGGTGTTGAGGGACCAGGTGAGATTCTCCGCCAGGTGAACACCAAGAAGTTTGGGACTGGTGAGGAAGACATCTGAAGTATGTGTCTGATATGAGAAGGGAGCTGAAAAAGGCATATGAATTAGCTGAGGTCGCAGCTGCCAAGCAGAATCAAGGAAATAAGAGGAGGTATGATCAAAAGGTGAGGTTCTCCTCACTTATGCCAGGAAACTGAGTCCTCATAAGGAACTTGGGGCTACCTGGGAAGCATAAGTTGGCTGACCGCTGGGCAGCTACACCCTATGCGGGTGGAGAGTCAGATGCCAAATGTACCAGTTTTCTGGGCAAAGCCGGAGGATAAGAATGGGCCTGTCAAGATTCTCCATCGGAACCACCTCTGCCTCTGGGACAAGAGGTGCAGGTTGACCCAGAGACAGACCTGGAGCCTACACCTGGTAAGAGGAGTCTGTGGCAATGTGGGGTGACTGAAGGGCCAACAGCAGGAGAGATTAGACCAGCCCCTACCTCTGAACCTCTGAATGGGATACTGATTCGGAGGATGAGGAAATGGGGGTATGGTATATGCTGCCTTTTTCTAACCCCCCCACCGATTGAGGAAGAAATCCCCAACCCTTCTCACGCTGAGTCAGGTGAAATCGGAGGGGTGGGGGTGGTGGAGCTAACTGTGGGCAGCCTGGGGTTTAACGGGACCCTGTAAGGGATGATGCGGGGCTTGTCCAAGGGACAGAGGGGTCCGAGTTGCAGGAGGGAAAGTGCGATAGACCAGGGTAGGCCAGAAGTATCCCAAACAGTGTTGGATCATGAAGAAGTAGATGAGGGGGTACAGAGGTCTCAAAGAATCAGGAGACCACTGGATAGGCTGGCCTATGTAGCACCGGGGGTACAGAGTGTGGCCCCTACCATTTTGGGGAGCTATGTCACTGCCTTTTACACCTGGGTTGGACTTTATGTTTTGTAGGAAGTGTTGGCGAATTATCTCAATGTCATGAGGATGTGACTAAATTTGGTAGGGGGAGAGTGTAACACCCCGGGAAAGGTTTCGCTGCTAATGTCATGGGTTTTCTGTGCCTGCAGTGTTTGGGTTATGGCCAGAGATAACGGGGGCTTTGGAATGTGCGCTGTCCAATGAAGCCTGAGAATGAGGAGATCTGGGTCTTTTGTTTGGCGAGAGATGAAGAAAGAAGGTGCCAGAAAGGGGAAGTCGTAGCAGGATGGAGTGGACATGGAGTGGGGCCGGGAGTCGAGGAAGCCCGGGGAAATTGATGGAGGACCAATGGAGGGAAATCATGAGCTCCGACGTGCCTATTACACTGTTCCATTAAAATGGACCATTTGCTTTTTGTTTTTCTTTACTAATCCTTCAGTTAATTTAAGAATTAAAGAGCTAAATAGTTTAACTGCATATGATGTAATTTCTGTTATTTCATGGTACTGATTTATAACAGGGGAAAAGATCACACAACATCCACACAAACAAGTGGTTTTGCACCTCAGATTTTACACATTTGGCGGGGCCAAAGACTGTCTTCCCTAGAATAACCTCGCCGGCCGAACCTGACGGTTACGTATATATAATTAAATAGTGCAAAAAGAGAATGAAAAGATTCATGGACCGTTCAGAAATCTGATGGCAGAAGGAAAGAAGATGTTTCTAAAACACTGAGTGCATGCCTTCAGGCTCCTGTATCTCCTTCCTGATGGTAGTAATGAGAAGAGGTCATATCCTGGGTGGTGAGGGTCCTTAATGATGGATGGCACCTCTTTGAGACAACACTTTTTGAAGGTGTCCTCGGTGGGGAGGTTGGTGCCCAATATGGAGCTGGCTGAGTTTTCAACTTTTGTGGCTTTTTCCAGTCCTGTGCATTGGACCCTCCACAGAGAGGCGATCGGTCAGAATGCTCTCCACAGCACGTCTGCGGAAATCTGTTAGAGTGTTTGGTGGCATCTCAAACTATTGTGGAGAAGCCTGCAGAGGTGAGTGCTGGAACATGTCAGAATGGTTTGCATCAGCTCAGGAACTGAGAAGCTTTGAACACTGCAGCAAGTTGTGGCTTCAAGAGACAATCTGCTGTCTCCATTAAGAACATTGCTGTCTACTTGGTAACAGGCTGAAATGCTGTTTTACAAACTGGAAGTTCTCTTACAACATTTCTTTGCTAGTTCACATACACAGTTGCATACCACTTCACGTCTTACTGAAGCAAATATGGAAAGAGGCTGAAAGAACAGCACCTGCACTCTCACACACATTTGACAGCAATGATAAAAGGAGAAATTACCTAGTTAGTTGGCTGTTCAATTGTACATGACCATAGCTTCCCCAATCATCCTTCCTCAAATAGCATATAGGTGAAAATATATTCTTACAGTTACTGGAAAATGCATTTGCATCAGGGGTCACCAAAAATAGTGATCAGCAACAGAGACCTCCCTATGCTGCGGCAAATTGCTTTGTGCATATTAATACTGGGGACGCAGGAAGCTCAGAAAAGTCTGGAAGTAGCTGGCAGCTCAGGTAACAGGCATGGAAAGTGCGACAGAATTAATGTTTCAGGTCCTTGGCCTTTCATTGGAATGAGGAGAGGTTAAGAGGCAGGGCAAGTTGTAAGGTGAAAGGAACGATGGGTGGTAGGGGATGCTGAGGTCAAAAATGCGGGAGGCAGGGGAGAGGGAGGTGGAGGAGGGGCGAGCTGGGAGACAGGAGAGATTAGGCTGTTTGTTACAATCAGACAGGAGGTACAGGCGACTGAAGTCCCTGACCACCAGCTTCAGGAACAGCTACTTCCCTCCAATCATCAGCTTCTTGAATCAACCTGCATCCTGCTTCAGGAAAGGATCACTTTGGACCACCTTTCTGTGCTTTTTAAACTAAAACCTTGTTTCTGCGCAATCATTGCTCCCTCTCTTTTCATAGTCTTGTATAATTATTCTGCATGTTGTCTGAACCTACGTGATGCTGCTGCAATAGGCTTTTCATTCTGTCTTTTCTTGCGCACGTGACAATAACTGCACTTGATGTTGGAAATTAAAATGCAAACACAAGACTAGAAAACCAGATGCACCACTTGACAATGTCATGGAAGATCTGTATAATACCAGAGGACGTGCATTTAAAATGAGAGGGGCTAAGTTCAAAGAAGAACTGTGGAGCAAATGTTATTGGACTGAGAGTGGTGGATGCCAGGAATTCACTGCTTGGGATGGTGGTGGAGGTACATATGATATTGCAGGGGCATTCAAGAGGCTCTTAGATAGGTAGATCAATGTGCAG
This sequence comes from Hypanus sabinus, assembly GCF_030144855.1. Taxonomy (NCBI): domain Eukaryota; kingdom Metazoa; phylum Chordata; class Chondrichthyes; order Myliobatiformes; family Dasyatidae; genus Hypanus; species Hypanus sabinus. Next base: position 16,686,753 of record NC_082732.1, read on the forward strand.
AAATAGAAGGATATGGACATCGTGCAGGCAGAAGGGTTTAATTCAGTTGGGCACTTGATTACTAATTTAATTAACCTGGCACAATATTTTGGGTCGAAGGGCATGTTTCTGTTCACTTTTGTTTTGTGTTCTAAATTCTATCTGATATTGGCCTCAGCTTCATGTTTATTCCCCATAACCCTTGACTCATCCAGCATCCCAGGACCTATCTATGTCAGCCTTGATTGTATCCAGGTTCAGCCACACTGCTCTCAGACACAGAAAATTCCAAAGATTCTCAATACTTCAAAAGCAAACATTTCTCCTCACCCATTTCTAGTTTCAAGATCCTCAGGAGAGGTAGCATCCTCTCCATGCTGAACTACTGGAATTTTATTAAGACAACTCATTAATAATGTAAACACTAAGTGCACAAAGGATGCAGCCCGACCTGCTGAGTTCCTCCAGCGTGTTGTACGTGTTTATTAATAATGTACATTTCCCTCTTCCCGCGATGGGTTATTGACCTGATATGCCAGCTCATTTCTCTCACTGCAGATGCTGCCCAACCTGCTAAGTATTTCCCGAATGTTCTGTGTTATCTCATATTTTGAGCATCTGCACAATTTTTGCTTTAATGAGCTTGGCACAGCTATGGTACTCTTCTCACCTGACTGGCGGTGGGGGGCATGTACGAAAAAACAGTGAAGAATGCATTAGGGGGCTCTTGGCGACAGGAGAGTTGAACTCTGCTGTCGCCCCCAATCGTTACTGAGTGAATCCGACTGCAGAGGGCAAAGGCCGCCGTGGTGGGGAGTGGAGGAGCAGCGGAGGGGTAGTGGAGCATGATGCTGTATGTTGTCGATCAGCCCCTAAACATTCGTTGTTATGCAAATGCATCTGCTTGCAGGGGCCTAGGAGAGGATCTGGCACCGGTACAACTGTGGAAAGCGCACAGGAGAAGAGTGATTACTCAGAACTAAACACATAAATATAATATGCAGTGTTCCTGCTGATGCCTTGTGACCCACTGTGCACTATTCTATAACAAACAGATTAAATATTATGGCAATAACCTAAACATGTGTATGATTGTTTATGCAACTCTCTACTATTTATAAAAACTATGCAAAATCCAAGTATGTATTTATTTAATTGGTCTGTTTACTCCTTGAGATAGACTATTGAAGTGTTAACTTCAGCCAAATGTTGTAACGTTGACATCTTCGATAGATGTGGCCTCAATAATGACAAATTACTTAAAAAAAACACAGTAATGAACCTCGATTAAGATGTCTAGACACAGAACGTGTACAAACTATGCGGACCTGACAATAGGCATGGAAAGATTTGGATAAGTCTTTCACTTTCCGGTTGTCATTTAAATGATCTGGCACTTAACAGAGTCTAATTGTGAGAAAAATTATGTTGAGGATATTCAGGGGCATAATTACAGAGTATATATTGTGTTACAGCACTCCTGGCCTGGATTGCCACAGATAAATAACTTTGGTCACTGGGGAGAGAAAATAAGTGCACTGTGGCCAAGGTAAGCCTGCAGCTGAAAATATCCTCCTGGGACAGAAGGATGAGATGGAGTGGGGGCTGACAAAATAGAAGCAGCTCAGAGTATGCACCAATTCAAGAGGTGCCTCTTTATGAGGCAGTTCTGCTTTTCACCTGAAATCATTAGGGGATTTCCTCTTGCTTATTCGTCCCCTGAAGCGTTGGAGTTTAATTTGCAGAAGACCCCAAGTTTGGCCTGGGGGGATTGCTATATTGAATACAAGTAACATGTGGTATCTGTGTTCCCTCTGCAGTCATTACGACCTGTGATGCTCATCAACTGAATGCTTCAGCAGGCCCACACTACTCTCAGGCAAAACAGGAGGTCTTGGTCCAAGATATGGAGGGAAGGGCGGAAGTCTTTTGTATCCACCAGAACCAAAGGGGTCCTCCAGGTACGCATGTCTGGAACACCACAAGTAGCAGCAGGGATCTGGCTACGGAGACTGCGGATGCTGGATTTTGGACAACAAGGAACTGGAGGAACTCAGTGGGCCGAGCAGCAGCTGGTGGGGAGGAATCCACTGGTGATGATGTACTTTTATTTGTGTTCATCTAAAGAAGGGATCAGAGCTGAGTGGTGAGCATTGAGCTCTCAGCATCAGAAGTCGCTCCACCTGGGTCTGGAGCACGTTTTGACAGCTGCAGCACAAATTTCCATCCTCCCTGTTTCAGAGGTTACAGATTTAGTGGATGTAAATGGAATTCGACCTGAAACATTGACAATTCCTTTCCTTCCACAGACATTGCTCGACCTGCTGAGTTATTCCAGCAGATTGTTTTTTGTTTCAGTTCTGAGTATGTAGCTTTACAAACAGGATGCAATGCAGAAAGGAGTGTAATGAATGGGTGTAAATTGTCCAGGAATTTGAGTTAATATTGTTACGATACGGCAACAATGAATGTAGAATAGAGACAGGTGTTTTATAAACAAATAAACATTTATTTAAACTTCGCTCAATAAAAATGAAAAGTAAACAAACAACTAACTTAACCGGAAGTTAACTGCTGTACGTCAACTCGAACAGTTCTTAAAGTGGTAAGTGCAAACACAGTTCTCAAAGTGATAAATGCAAAAGTCCAAATGATTTATACAGTCAGTTAGGAGAGACTTTCCTGAAGTAACGAATTCCTCGACAACGTGACATTACTGCTGATCCCAACCGAAATATGCCTTGCCTGAAGGATTCACGATGAAGGAAATAAAAAAACGGCTTGAAGGAAATGACCTATTCCTTGGTGAATAACACTGCACCCAACCCTTTCTATTTTTACAATGCAGGGGCTATCTCGGATGCAGGTTACTATTCCCTGAACGAAGATCCAATAAGGTCGATCCTGCATTAAACCACTGACGACACCAACTTTAATCGATCCTTCGGGTTTCTGTACTTTGGTAAATCTTCACTCTCCAATACTTAGACTTTAAAATTAAATCAAAGATACATCAAACATAACTGACAGTGATTTTCAAAATTGCCGACACAACGACAATGTACCTTACAGTAAGAGTTAAAACTGCACTTTAAAACAAAACTGTGTCATGAAACCAAATATGCAGCATAATGGAGTAACGGACGACTTAACCGACGTCCCAACAAAAACTCCTGCATCACAGAAGGCTTTCCCCGTTTTATACCTGTTGGAACAGGCCATCACATGACCTCACACTGGTGGGAAAATTACATCACGTGACCTCACACTGGCGGGAAAATACATCACCCCCCCATCACAAGACCATTACATCATGCTCACCAGATACGCAATTACATCATGGTCATGAGACAGTCACAAGATACCCACGGGGTATGTAACAATATCAGCAAATGAACACGTCTCAACCACTTGCCTCATCCATTGCTGAGTTCATTGCACTCCCATCACTGATCCAACAACAAAATGTTCTAACTCGCTATCTTGCATTGACTGTGGATGCAGGTTTTCTGGCTAGACACATTTCACAAATGTGGTCATCCATCGAAAACAGTTACATCATATTGTACAACACATTCTTCCAAAGAGAAGTAGGGATGACCAGAGGCATGATGGGAAAGAACTTCAGGCTCATGAGGTACCGCTGATTGCACAGATGGAGTCCAGATGCAGGGCTTTGATCCAAATCGTCGACTGATCATCTCTCTCCATAGATGCTACCTGACCTTCTAGTTCTTCTAGTACTTGTGTGCTTGCACAGATGGAGGCCTGGAACTTCTTTGATAAAACAGGTTGAAATCCCAATAAATAAATCTGGCATACAAAGTTGGTATCAGTCAAAAAGACAAGAAGTTACAGTACCTCAGGAAATTATCTGGGTCATTATCATCCTTAGACACTAATGACCTCTCCAAGTGAAATTTGCTATCCTTGCGTAGTTTGCTTTTTAATGTCTCCAAACTCATCAACATGGTTGATTCTGAGCTGACCTCTGGAATAGCCTAGTAAGCCATTTAATTCAGAGGATTATCAGTAAGTGTTTGTCTCACCAGTGTCATAGAATTATAGAGGAAACAGGCCCTTTGTCCAGGTAGTCTATACTGACCGAGGTGCCCACTTAAATAGTCGCAATTGCCTGTATTTGTCCTGTATTCTAAATCTTTCCTATCCACGTACTACATCACCTCATGGAAAAACTGCAAACAGAGAGTGGTGGACAGTAAAGATTCAAAGTACATTTATTATCAAAGAATCCATGCAGTATACAACCCTGAGATTTACCTTCCCACAGACAGCCACGAAACGAAGGAAACCGTGGAACCCATTCAAAGAAAAACATTTGTTCCCACTTGCCCCATGCAAAAAAAAAATGGAGAAACTGGCAACAAAAAAGAAGTCGAGAAACACGGAATATAAAACAAAAAATCGGAAGGGTCCCCGCATACTCAGTTCAGATCAGTTCGTTATCTGCAGAATGACCCAGAATGAGAAATGGCATCTCTGAGAGGGGCCAGAGGATTCAATATTAACTCTGGCCCTGTCTCCTTCAACTCAGAAAGCTCTTTTCTTTCACAGGGTTGCAGAATATCTAAGCACTTGCTTCTTGTTTTCTGCTTTTCCTGTAGTATAATCAGACCTTTTTCCCTTTTTTACTTCACTTAGTCTCTCTTACCAACATCGTTGGCTCCCTGACCAGAAGTATAAACCAGCCTATGATGGGATAGCCTATGGAAAAAGCAGCCAGTCTTTAGGTTTGAATACAGCTGGCAAGGTAGATACTGACAGAATGGAAAACACACAGTTGCCCGGAGAAGGCATTCATTTGCCTACAGCTGACATCAGCTACATGTTGAGTAGGATACCTGGCTGGGATCGCATGGACCACATTCAAAGCAGCGTGGTTCTCTCTCCATGGAGATGCCCAACCGCAAACTTTTGTGCTTGTTCCATTGGTTAATTTTTCTGGCAAGAGGGAGTGAGTCGAGGCTGACTGTTTACTGGGGACCATTCATAACCTACTGCATGTAATACAGCTGTCAGCTGCAGTGTCTTTGCAGTATCTCACCAGCAGAAACCTGAAAGGAGCTAAATGAGTAAACGTTAAAAGGAATGATCCCCCCCTTCGCAATTCTGAGCATTGTGGAGCTTGCCCTGCTCCAAGATTACAGCAGTTATTCTGGCTGCTGTCAAATTTCAATCACAGCCGTAAGACATGCACTGATTGCTATTGAAGATGGGGTACAACTGTCGTTCTCTCAAAACGCTCAGTGAATCTGGTAATGAATAAGAGAATGCATGGAAGGGCAACAAACTCCCGAGATGCTCCAGCAGCCTAGACTTATGTTCCGTTCACATGGTCAATCATGGCTCTGTGGGTTCACCCCATTCCAGATACTGGAGCACACAACTGTTGCTTCAGTGAGTGCTTCACTATTGCAAGCTTCTTTCTTCTGCTCTCTCTACTCAAGAGGAAAGAGGAAGAATTATTCTCAATCCCCTGCTCACATTTATCCCTTAATCCCACATTATCAGGTCCTTATCACTGTGCTGACTGTGGCAATGCATTATAAATTGACTGTTGCATTTCTTACATTGCAAAGCAGGCAATATTCCGAAGTACCTCATTGGCTGCACTTTTGCACTGCCCAAAGTCAAGTGCCATGGAAAGGCAAGTCTCTCTCTCTCTCACTCTCTCCAAGGCTTTTACAAACCATTGAATTGTGTCTTGTGAGGGTCAGAGGGCCATCTGCTTACATTTATCACAGAATCAGTATATGCATTGGCATCATGTCCTTTCAGGATTGAGCAATATGGTCCAATGGGAATAATGTCATGAGTTGATGCTCGCTGCTTGGCTCCTGGATGTGTTTGTTGGCTAATGACTACACATGGACTTTTTTCCCTTCATCTTCAAAGTCCTTTCCAAACCTCCATCATGGGTTGAAAAGTCCCCTTAAAGACCATTTCCACACATAACATAGTACGTACTTCCCCCAAACTGATTTCCATCCCTTTAAATTACACTTGCCTGCATTTGTCAGCCTCCAGGACTTCATAGGTTTCCGCACTATCTGAAGATTTTGCACTGACAACTCTTCCACCTGAAGTTCTTTAAGAAAGGCATACAGTGCCAAAAACAAAGCAGATGATGAGGGGTTTCTTCTGGAACAAGGAACTCAAATTCACACTAAGATCTGTAAATAAATGTGGAAGGAGATTGATCTGCCAAAATCAACTGCTGTTGGCACCTTAGTGTTCTGGCAATAGTGGTATCAGCTTCTCACCCTCTTGTCCGGATTGATTTTTACATAGTTTTGAAATTCCAGGAGGCCATTGAATGAACAAGAACGTATTCAAGGTCTTGAAATAAATCAAATATATCTTCATAAATTCTTCTTGCAGAACTACATTGGGGGCCTTGACAAACTGCTCATGTTGTTATTATTTAAGTGACTGGCCACGGGGCTCTGGGATGTGGAGGGGAATGACCTGACTCAATCTGAACTGTGTGATTTCACACCTGTATCCATTGGCAACAGTGACAGGTTGCCACAAAGGTGCAGGAGCCCTGGCAGACTTTCACCTCTTTTCCCCCTGGAATGTTAAAAAAAAAACAAAAAACAGACACCTCATTATTAAAATCAACAAACTGAGTGATTACTAGTAATTTGGTTTCATTTTGGCATGCGCTGTTCTCTCATTGGAAGCATTAGCTGACCCGAGTAATGTCAAACTGTTTAATATAGGTTTTTATGGTGTTTCATTAAAGTTACTTTTTTTTAGTACATTTTGGGTTTTAGAGAATTGGGCTATTAGATTTTGGAGGAATGTAGACATTGACTTGACATATTTTTGTTCATTGTGTGTATATTGCTTCTTCTGTCGTCTTCTTACAATTAGCATGAAGCCTATGAAACTTAGAGAGATTGCTTTAATTCCCATGATTTGTCCCTGTGCCATTATTCTTGCTTTGCTTTACATGACATGGAAAGCAATTGGACTTCTGAAAGTCTGAATTTCAAGCCTGATTTGCATTTGGATCTCCTGTTGACTGCATTCATTCAATACTATTTGGTTATCCCTTAAGGTAAAGGATCAGCTGTTATCTTGATAAATACAGAGCTGGAATGAAGGGTAGAGTGACATGTTTCTGCTAGCTCTTAGTTCTTCCTTTGCCAGTGTTCGTGCACAATAACAACTTAAGATTTAGGAGCAGGAACATGTCATATAAAGCTCTCAGCCTGCTCTACCATTCCATAAGTTAATGGCTGATTAAGTACCTCAAGACAACTTTTTCCCTCGATACTTGTATTCCTTAACCCCTGACACGTCATAACACTGACTCTTGCTGGCAGTAATGCAACATTCTTTTTCTCCTTTATTCCAATCTGATATCGAGGAGGCCAAATAGCAGATAAAATTCAATAATGTATTTAAATCCTTGGACCAGCTTCGAAGGGCCTGCAGTGCTGACCCAGAGATAATGAATTCAAATCTTGTCATGGGTGTTGGAGAATTTTAGGTCAATTATAAAACTGTGAAATTAAAGTCAGTTCATTTTCCAGTGATTAAACTACTTGCTTGTCATAAAAAGCTGTCTGGTTTATTAATGTTCTTCACTGAAGCGAACCTTAACTTATCTGTCCTGTGGGTGACCGCAGACCCACTTGTCAATCACCTCCTCAGGCATTTAAGGATGGGTATTAAATACTGACTTTTCTGTGACATTGGTAGTCTATGAATGAACATGTTAAAAATGCCATAGTTTATTTTCCAACTTTATAAAGCTGGAGAACTGAGTGCAGTTCTAGTCACTACATTACAGGAAGGTGCTGGAGGAAGTGCAGAGGCTATTCACCAGGATGGAGGCTTTCATTTATAAGAAGAGACTGGAGAGGTGCAGAAGATCTTGACATAGGGACCTTGTTTCGTCTCTGAGAGTGGACGATAGAGGAATTTAAAATTATGAGCTAAATATTGGAAGGGTGGATGGTGAGAAACAGTTTCCCATAATGGAGATGTCTAAATCCAGTAGGTGTATGTTTAAGGTGAGAAGTAACAGGGTTAGAGAGGATCTGAGAGGCAAAAAAAGTTCAGAGGTGGTTTTATTCTGAAACAAACAACCTGGTGGAGGAAGATACTCTCACAACACTGGACAAGCACTTGAATTTCCAAGGCTATAGACAAAATGCTGATAAATGGGTCACTATCCATGTACAAAAAAATCTGCTGGAGGAACTCAGAGGGTTGAGAAGTGTCTGTCAGTGTGGAGGTAGGTAAGGCATTATTAGCATTTTGGGTCAAAGTTCTGCATCAGGATGGAATAATATAGATAATAGACAATAGGTGCAGGAGTAGGCCATTCAGCCCTTTGAGCCAGCACCACCATTCACTGTGATCAGTCAGTACCCCGTTCCTGCCTTCTCCCCATATCCCTTGACTCCACTATCTTTAAGAGCTCTATCTAAATCTTTCTTGAAAACATCCAGAGAATTGGCCTCCACTGCCTTCTGAGGCAGAGCATTCTACAAATCCACAACTCTCTGGGTGAAAAAGTTTTACCTCAACACCGTTCTAAATGGCCTACCCCTTATTCTTGAACTTTGGCCTCTGGTTCTGGACTCCCCCAACATTGGGAACATGTTTCCTGCCTCTAGCGTGTCCAAACCCTTAATAATCTTATATGTTTGAATCAGATCCCCTCTCATCCTTCTAAATTCCGGTGTATACAAGCCCAGTCGCTCCAATCTTTCAACATATGACAGTCCCGCCATTCCGGGAATTAACCTTGTGAACCTACACTGCACTCCCTCAATAGCAAGAATGTCCTTGCTCAAATTTGGAGACCAAACTGTACTCAATACTCCAGGTGTGGTCTCACCAGGGCCCTGTACAGCTGCAGAAGGATTTCTTTGCTCCTATACCCAACTCCCCTTGTTATGAAGGCCAACATGCCATTAGCATGGGTGCCTGGTTGTCAGGGAATCAAAGGGCTTTCTATGCCCCATCAATGACCTGTAGCTGTTACAAATCAAGTATCCTCAGTATTGGGCTGAAATAGTAGCATCAGAGAAGAAGCAGAAGGTGCCTTCCAGGATGAGAGGATGGGTCTCATCTGTGGAAAGGTGGGTCTCATCAGCCAATGCAAAACCCTAAGAAGCAGAGTGGCACCACAATCCACTTCAGAAAAAGGAGAAGAAGATTTGAAGAACCTATTGAGTTCTTCATTATTGTTATTCTGGGGAAGTTCAAGTGGTAGTGTAAGTAACTTAAATCAAACACTGTGTCTGATCTTCATTTAACTTCTGATGTTAGCATATTAATTCCTAAATGCTGTACAATTTCATCATGAGTGTATGCAATAGTCAATTTGTTGTCCCCTGGAAAACTTGGATTCTGTTGGAATTCATTCACACAATATAGCTGTTAAGGTCACAATGGATCCCTAATCCCTAAACTAATCATGAACTAAAAGATTTACAAAATCACGTCAAGGACATTTTGAGACTCATCCACATTGCTGTGGGCCTGAAATGAAAGATCGACCAGACTAGATACTAGCAATGGATTCTGAGCTGTGACTCATTTGAAAGATGCACTAGAATGGTCTTCAGCTTACATCATTTGATAGGATAGAACTTGTAAATAAATAAGGAAACTGCAACCATCACATCAAACCCACTTCTTTCCACACGTACTGTAGAAACTGTTCCAAATAGATTTTATTTACTGAGAGAATGTTCTGTTTAAATGTTTCTTAAAGGGAAATCAAAGGCAACTTCAGAATAGTCATTGTTCCTCAAAATTTCATTTTCTCTACAGGAGAAAATTGAGTAGCTGGGAAAATACTCCCAGCTGAAACAGATCACGACATTGCTTATTTTTCCTGGTATTTTATTAAGGAATCTTCTGACTTCAAGCCTCACATGCCTATTCCCCAGAATGACATACTCATCCCACACTCCTTCAGTTCTGGATTCCTGTGGCTGCCAAGTCTGTGACAGTTGTGCAATTGTGGACTGCTGCTCACCGCACACTTGGCCAAACCCAAGCCGAAGCTGCTATCATCTGATAGCTCACTGGTTAGAAAAGGCCAGTGAGTATTTATCTTGGCTGAATCACATTCCAGGTCATGAGGTGAATAACAGTAACTAGAACTCAAGTGCACCACCTTTCCTTTGCCTGCTTTCAATGTTTGTTATATTAATCCCTTAAGATTGTATTTAGCCAGGAAGTAACAATGAACAGGTCTGTGGCTATTTAGTAGCACTAGCGCTCTAGAAGGATTGATACAGGTAATAGGAATTAAAGATCTGTACTTAGTTAAACTTGCCAATCATTAAAATAGTGACAATTACTTCTTTCTTCTTTTCCGACTGATGACACGATTCAAGTACAGTGGCCAAGATGGAAGCTAAGCTTTGCTAAGTGGTTCAAGTGATAACTCTTCATCAGTTTGTTGAAGCATTGCCAGCTAGCTATCCAGTTGAGGAAACAATGTCAATTAAAGGTGTCCTCAACTCAACAGGGTAATTTAAGGACCTCCTCTTTAAGGCAGTGATCATTACCTAGAACAAATCTATTCAATTCCCCCAGCTCTTCCCATTAACCAGAGATGTCAAAGTCAATCTTACAATCTCTCCTCTTGCCACAGTGTGTAAGTCATAGAGTATTGCACAGAACCAGGCCCTTCAGCCCATCTAGCCTGTGCCAAAACCAGTTAAACTGCCTACTCCCATTGACCTGCACCGTGACCATAGCCCTCCGTACCCCTCCCATCTATGTACCTATCCAAACTTCTCTTAAACTTTGAAGTTGAAATCACATGCATTACTAATGCTGGCAGCTCATTCCACACTCTCACAACCCTCTGAGTGAAGAAGCTTCCTCTCATGCTCTCCTTAAACTTCTCACCTTTCACCCTTAACCCATGACCTCTGGTTGTAGTCCCACCCACCCAACCTCAGTGGAAAAGGACAGCTTGCATTTACCCTATCTATATCCCTCATAATTATGTATACCTCTCAATTCCTCAGCCTTGCTCAGGAACTTAATCTATTAATTTAGCTTCACGATATTTTGTCTGGGTTTCAATACTTCATTATTTCAGGTCAGTCCTTGAGAAGCCTAGGGCATTGGAATAGATTCCATGGTGAAGAGGCTGAAAGCTTCACACAAGACAATGAACCCTAATCCCATGATACACTTTCTGCATCTCATGCAAAGAACATATCAAACCTGTATATAAGCCCCTGTTTTAGTTGGACTAAATAAAGTTAGATTTACATAACTAGGCCTTTGCAAAGGCAGATTGGGGTTTTCTTAATCATCGTTTACACCAGGGTGCAATAAAAATTCCTCGTTCAGAATAAGCAGACAGAGTGAACAGTATATACAGAAATAATAAACACAGCAATGAGAGTACATCAGCAGAATGGTGCAAGGATGCAGCACAATCTGAAGCTGTGCAAAAAAAAAACATACTGAAGTTGCAATGGCTGAGTAGCCAAAAGAGGTTGAGTTAAGAGTTTGAGCATGCCACAGCATCGCTGGGAAGGAGGTGTGAAAGACGATTAGTTCAGTTGTCTGATAGCAGTGGGAAGAAGCTGTTCTTAAGGCTGGACATCTGGGCTTTCAAGCTCCTGTACCTTCTCCCAGAAGGTAGAAGGAAGAGAAAGGAATGGCCAGGGTGGCAGGCATCCTTGACAATATACTATCCTTCCTGAAGCAACACACTGTGAAGATGGACTGGATAGAGGGAGCTGTCATGTCAGTGATGTGTTCATTACTCTCTGCAGATTTAGTCAATCCAGAGCAGAAGAGTTTCCCTACCATACAGAGATGCAATCCATCAGAACTCATTTGGAGACCTTTCATGGACTAGTTGAATCTTCTCAGATGCCTAAGTGATGCACTTCCTTGATGGGCTTTCCATTGAGCCTGTGCTACCAAATTCACTCATGTGACCAAATGGCCGACAAACCTGTACGTCTTTGAAATGTAGAAGGAAACCTGAGTACCTAGCGGAAACACATGAGGTCATGGGGACAACACAGACAATGGCGGAATTAAGCCCGTGCCACTGGTACTATAATTGCATTTCACTACCCAGTGATAATTACAGGTGATCTGTCTTAATTGTATTGTCAGTTTAGTGATAAAAATTGGCCATGATAATAGGTTAACTTACTTGTTTCTGTTTGGATATAATCCAAGTATGGAGAAAGAGTGAGAGAGAGAGAGCGAGAGAGAGAGAGAGAGAGAGAGAGAGAGAGAGAGAGAGAGAGAGAGAGAGAGAGAGAGAGAGGGGGGAGGGGGAGAGAGAGGGAAAGAGAGAGAGGGTGAGAGAGAGAGAAAGGGGGAGAAAGAGGGAAAGAGAGAGGGAGAGAGAGAGAGAGAGAGGGGGGGGAGGGGGAGAGAGAGGGAAAGAGAGAGAGAGGGTGAGAGAGAGAGAAAGGGGGAGAAAGAGGGAAAGAGAGAGGGAGAGAGGGAAAGAGAGAGAGAGAGAAGCAACTGGATGATCTCTTGCTTGTATGGGAGAGCTAGGGTATAATTGATCAAAGTTACAGGGAAGTAGTCACCCCAAAGTTGCAGGTGGTGAGTAGCTGGGTGTCTGTCAGGAGAAATGGAAATAGGCTGTTAGAGCAGATCACCTCTGTGGTTATTCCCCTGAAAAACAAATATACCACTTTGGATACTTTTGTTGAGGATGACCTCCTGGGAGAATGCCACAGTGACTGGGTTACAGGCATTGAGCATTGGTGCAGAAGGGAAAGAGAGCGAAGAAGGGAATGGTAGTGATAGGGGACTCGATAGTGAGGAGAACAGACAGGAGCTTCTGTGGACGTGAACGGGACACCCACGTGGTATGTTGCCTCCCAGGTGCCAGGGTCAGGGATGTCTCAGGTTGCGTCCACAGCATTTTGGAGAGGGAGAAGTTGCAGCCAGATGTCATGGTACATATTGGTACCAATGACATAGGAAGGAAAATCAATGAGGTCCTGAAAAGAGAATTTACAGAGCTAGATAGAAAGCTGAGAAGCAGCTCCTCCTGAGTAGCAATTTCTGGATTACTGCCTATGCCACGTGCCAGTGAGGGTAGAAACAGGATGATTTGGAAGATAAATGTGTGGCTGAGATGCTGGTGCAAGAGGCTGGGCTTCAGATTCTTGGAAAACTGGGATCTCTTCTGGGGGAGGTATGACCTGTTCAAAAGTGACAGGTTGCACCTGAACCTGAGGGGGACCAATATTCTCATGGGCAGGTTTGGGGAGGGTTTAAACTAACTTGGCAGGGGGGTGGGAACCGAAGTGAAGGGACTCAGTAAAGGACTTACGGTAAAAAAGTAAAGATAGCATGCAGTCAGATTGTCAGGAAGGCCAACAGGCTGAGTGTCAAATCATTAGGGACGCAGAATCAGAAAAGATAGCAAATACGGTACTCAAGATGTCGCATCTAATTGCACGTAATATAAGCAATAAGGTGGATGACTTTGTCACAGTATTACAGATTGCCAGGTACGATGCCAGTCACTGAATCGTGGCTGAAGGATGGTTGTAGTTGGGAGCTGAATGTCCAAGGTTACTCGTTATTATTGGAGGGATAGGAAGGTAGGCAGAGGGGGTGGTGTGACTCTGCTGGTAAAGAATGGCATCAGATCAGTAGAAGGATATGACATCAGATCAGAAGATGTTGAATCCTTGTGGGTTGAGTTAAGAAATTGCAATGGTAAAAGGATGTTGAAGGCAGTTATATACAGGCCTCCCAACAGTGCCTGGGAGGTGGACCACAGGTTACAACAGGAAGTAGAAAAGGCGAGTCAAAAGGGCAATGTAATGGTAGTCATGGGAGGTAAATTGGGAAAATCAGGTTGGTAATGGATCTCAAGAGAGTGAGTTTGTGAATGACTTGAGATGGCTTTTTAGAGCAGTTTGTCATTGAGTCTACCAGGGGGTCGGCTATACTGGATCGTGTGTTATGTAATGAACTGCTCTAGGATTAGGGTGCTTAAGGTAAAAGAACCCTTAGGAACCAGTGATCACAATATTATTGTGCTCAACTTGAAATTTGATAGGGAGAAAGTAAAGTCTGATGTAGCAGTATTTCAGTGGAGTAAAGGAAATTACAGTGGCATGAGAGAGGAGTTGGCCAAAGTAAATTGGAAGGATCTGCTGGCAGGGATGACAGCAGAGCAGCAAAGGTGTGTGTTTCTGGGAAAAATGAGGAAGGTGCAGGACATGTGTATTCCAAAAATGAAGAAATGGTAAAATAGTACAACTGTGGCTGACAAGGGAAGTCAAAGCTATTGTAAAAGCAAAAGAAAGGTCATTCAACAAAGCAAAAATTAGTGGGAAGTCTTTAAAAACCTACAATGAGCAACTAAAAAATCATTAGAAGGGAAAAGATGAAATATGATAGCAAATGATATCAAAGTGGATAGTAAAAGTTCTTTTCAAGTATGTTAAAAATAAAAGAGAAATGAGAGTGGATATAGGACTGCTTGAAAATGAGGCTGGAGAAATAATAACGGGGAACAAGGAGATGGCTGATGAACTAGAAGAGTATTTTGCTTCAGTCTTCACTGTGAAAGATTATGTGATGTTGTAGTGTGTGAAGGAAGAGAAGTAGGTGCAGTTATTGTTACAAAAGTGAAGGTGCTCAAAAAGCTGAAAGACCTAAGGGTACATTAGTCATCTGGACCAGAGGAGCTGCACTTTAAGGTTATAAAAGAGGTAGCGTTAGAGATTGTGGTGGTATTAGAAATGATCTTTCAAAAATCATTGGACTCTGGCATAGTTCCAGAGGACTGGAAAATTATAAATATTACTCCACTCTTTAAGAAAGGAGGAATGCAGCAGAAAGGAGATTATAGTCCAGTTAGCCTGACCTCAGTGGTTGGGAAGATGTTAGAATCAATTGTTAAGGATGAGGTGATGGAGTACTTAGTGATGTAGGACAAAGTCAGCATGGTTTCCTTCAGGGAAAATCCTGCCTGACAAACCTGTTGGAATTCTTTGAGGAGATTACAAGTAGAATAGATAAAGAGGATGCAGTGCAGTTTGTAATTTGGACTTTCAGAAGGCCCTTGACAAAGTGACACACATAAGGCTGCTTACCAAGTTAAGAGCACATGGTATTACAGGAAAGCTACTAACCACGTTAGAGCATTGGCTGATTGGTAGGAGGTGGTGAGTGGGAATAAAAGGATCCTTTTCTGGTTGGCTGCCAGTGATGAGTGGTGTTCTGTGGGGGTCTGTTTTAGGACAACTTCTTTTTATGCTGTATATCAATGATTTAGATGATGGAATAGATGGTTTTGTTGCCAAGTTTGCAGATGATATGAAGATTGGTGGAGGGGCAGGTAGTGTTGAGGAAACAGGTAGGATGCAGAAGTACTTAGACAGATTAGGAGAATGGGCAAGAAAGTGGCAAAATGAAATACAATGTTGGAAAATGCATGGTCACGCATTTTAGAAGTAGAAATAAATGTGTGGAATATTTTCTAAACCAGAAGAAAATCCAGGAATCTGAGATGCAGAGAGACTAGCAAGTCCTTGTGCAGAACACCCTGAAAGTTAACTTGCAGGTTGAGTCAGTGGTGAGGAAGGCAAATGCCATATTAGCAATTATTTCAAGAGGTCTAGAATACAAGAACAGGGATGTGATGCTGAGGCTTTATAAGTCACTGGTGAGACCTCACCTTGAGTATTGTGAACAGTTTTGGACCCCTCATCTTAGAAAAGATGTACTGGCATTGGAGAGGGCCCAGAGGAGGTTCACGAGGATGATTCCAGGAATGAAAGGGTTATTATACGAGGAACATTTGATGGCTCTGGGTCTGTGCTCGCTGGAATTCAGAAGGATAAGGGAGGATCTCATTGAAACCTTTCGAATGTTGAAGGGATGTTTCCCACAGAGTAGCTGTGGAAGGGATGTTTCAAATGGTGGGAGAGTCTAGGACAAAAGGGCACAGCCTCAGGATAAAGGGGCGCACTTTCAAAACAGAGATGTGAAGAAATTATTTTAGCCAAAGGGCGGTGAATTTGTGGAATTTGTTGCCACATGCAGCTGTGGAGGCTGAATTGTTGGGTGCATTTAGGGCAAAGATTGATAGGTTCTTGATTGGACATGGCATCAAAGGTTATGGGGAGAAGGCCAGGAACTGGAGTTGAGGAGGAGATAGAGAAAAAGGATCAGCCATGATTGAATGGTGGAGAAGACACAATGGGCCAGATGGCCTAATTCTGCTCCTATGTCTTATGGTCTTAAGGTGTAACAGTCTGAGTGTGTTAAATAGATTACATGCTCAGGACTCCTGAGTCAGGTTTGAACCCATAACCTTACACTACCAACTAATCCACCCAGAGTCATTGTAATGATCTGATGGTCACTATGGGACTGGTAAAAAGAATGTGATCATGGGATAGAAACAGAGAAAACCTACAGCACAATACAGGCCCTTCAGCCCACAAAGCTATGCTGAACATGTTCTTACCTGAGAAATTACCTGGGGTTATGCATTGCCCTCTATTTTTCTGAGCTCCATTTACCTGTCCAGGAGTCTCTTAAAAGACCCTATCATATCTTTCTCCACCACCATTGCCAGCAGCCCATTCCACACACTCACCACTCTCTGCGTAGAAAACTTACCCCTGACATCTCCTCTGTACCTACTTCTAAGCAGCATAAAACTGTCCTCCCATGTTAGCCATTTCAGCCCTGGAAAAAAGCCTCTGATTATCAACAGAATCAATGCTTCTCATCATCTTATACACCTCTATCAGGTCACCTTTCATTCTCTGTCGCTCCAAGGAGAAAAGGCCAAGTTCACACAACCTATTCTCATAAGGCATGCTCCCCAATCCAGGCAACATCCTTGTAAATCTCCTCTGCACCCTTTCTATAGTTTCCACATCCTTCCTATAGTGAGGTGACCAGAACTGAGTACAGTACTCCAAGTGGGGTCTGACTAGGGTCCTATTTAGCTGCAACATTACCTCTCGGCTCTTAAACTCAATCCCATGATTGATGAAGGCCAATGCACCATATGCTTTCTTAAACACAGAGTCAACCTGCACAGCAGCTTTGAGTGTTCTGATCCTCCACATTGCCAAGAGTCTCACCATTAATACTATATTCGGCCATCATATTAGACCTACCAAAATGACGCACCTCACACTTATCTGGGTTGAACTCCATCTGCCACTTTTCAGCCCAGTTTTGCATCATATCAATGTCCTGCTGTAACCTCTGACAGCCCTCCTCACTATTCACAACACCCCCAACCTTTGTGTCATTAGCAAATTTACTAACCCATCCCTCCACTTCTTTATCCAGGTCATTTATAAAAATCACGAAGAGTAAGGGTCCCAGAACAGATCCCTGAGGCACCCCACTGGTGACCGACCTCCATGCAGAATATGACCCATCTACAACCACTCTTTGCCTTCTGTGGGAAAGCCAGTTCAGGATCCACAAAGCAATGTCCCCTTGGATCCCATGCCTCCTTACTTTCTCAATAAGCCTTGCATGGGGTACCTTATCAAATGCCTTGCTGAAATCCATATACACTACATCTACTGCTCTACCATCATCAATGCATTTAGTCACATCCTCAAAAAATTCAATCAGGGTTGTAAGGCACAACCTGTCTTTGACAAAGCCATGCTGACTACTCCTAATCATATTATGCCTCTCCTAATGTTCATAAATCCTGCCTCTCAGGATCTTCTTCATCAACCTACCAACCACTGAAGTAAGACTCACTGGTCTATAATTTCCTGGGCTATCTCTACTCCTTTTCTTGAACAATGGAACAACGTCCACAATTTTCCAATCCTCTGGAACCTCACCATTGATAATGCAAAGATCATTTCCAGAGGCTCAGCAAACTCCTCCCTCACCTCCCAGAGTAGCCTGAGGTACATCTCATCCGGTCCTGATGACTGATCCAACTTGATGCTTTCCAAAAGCTCCAGCACATCCTCTTTCTTAATACCTGCATGCTCAAGCTTTTCAGTCCTCTGTAAATTATCCCTACAATTGCAAGATTCTTTTCAGTAGTGTATACTAAAGCAAAGTACTCATTAATTACCTTTGCTATCTCCTCTGGTTCCATATACACTTTTCCACTGTCACACTTGATTGGTCCTATTCTTTCACGTCTTATTCTCTCGCTCTTCACATACTCGTAGAATGCTTTGGGGTTTTGCTTAATCCTGTCTGTCAAGGGCTTCTCATGGCCCCTTCTGGCTCTCCTAATTTCTTTCTTAAGCTCCTTCCTGCTATCGTTATAATCTTCTAGATCTCTATCATTACCTAGTTTTTTGAACCTTTTGTAAGCTTTTCTTTTCTTCTTGACTAGATTTACAACAGCCTTTGTACACCATGGTTCCTGTACCCTACCATCCTTTCCCTGTCTCATTGGAACATACCCATGCAGAACTGCACACAAATATCTCCTGAACATTTGCCACATTTCTTCTGTACATTTCCCTGAGAACATCCGTTTCCAATTTATGCTTCCAAGCTCCTGCCTGATAACCTCATATTTCCCTATACTCCAATTAAACACTTTCCTAACTTGTCTGTTCCTATCCCTCTCCAATGCTATGGTAAAGGAGATAGACTTGTGATTATTGACTCCAAAATGCACTCCCACTGAGAGATCTGACACCCGACCAGGTTCATTTCCCAATATCAGATTAAGTATAGCCTTTCCTCTTGTAGGCTTATCTAGATATTGTGTCAAGAAACCTTCTTGAACACACCCAACAAACTCCACCCATCTAAACCTTTTGCTCTAGGGACATGCCAATCGATATTTGGGAAACTAAAATCTCCCACTACAACAACCCTGTTATTATTAGGTCTTTCCAGAATCTATCTGCTCCTCAATGTCCCAGTTACTATTGGGTGGTCTATAAAAAACACCCAGTAGATTTATTGACCCCTTCCTGTTCCTAACTTCCACGCACAGAGACTCTGTAGACAATCCCTCTATGTCTTCCTCCGCTTCTGCAGCCATGACACTATCTCTGAACGACAGTGCCACGCCCCAACTCTTTTACCTCCTTCCCTGTCCTTTCAGAAGCATCTAAAGCCTGGCACTTGAAGTAACCATTCCTGCCCCTGCACCATCCAAGTCTTTGTACTGGCCACAACATCATAGCTCCAAGTACTGATCCACATTCTAAGCTCATCCACTTTGTTCATAATACTCCTTGCACTAAAATAGACACATCTCAAACCTTCGGTCTGAACACATCCCATCTTGATCACCTGCCTATCCTCCCTCTTGCACTGTCTCCAAACTTTCTCTATTTGTGAGCCAACCGCCTCTTCCTCCGTCTCTTCAGTTTGGTTCCCACTCCCCTGGCAATCCTAGTTTAAACTCTCCCCAATATCCTTAGCAAATCTCCCTGCCAGGATATTGGTCCCCCTGGGATTCAAGTGCAACCTGTCCTTTTTGTACAGGTCACTCTTGCCCCAAAAGGAGTCCCAATGATCCAGAGATCTGAATTCCTGCTCCCTGCTCCAATCCCTCATCCATGCATTTAACCTCCACTTCACTCTATTCCTATACTCACTGTCACATGGCACAGGCTGTATTCCCGAGATGACTACCTTTGCGGTCCTGCTTCTCAACTCCCTTTCTAACTCCCTGTAGTCTGTTTTCAGGACCTCCTCCCTTTTCCTGCCTATGTCATTGGTACCAATATGACCTCTGGCTGTTCTCCTTCCCACTTCAGGATATTGTGGATCGATCAGAAACATCCTGGACCCACTGGGAGGCAATCTAACATCTGTGCTTCTTGCCTGTCTGACCCCTAACTATAGAGTTCCCTATCACTGCTGCCATCCTCTTCCTTTCTCTACCCTTCTGAGCCACAGGGCCAGACTCTGTGCCAGAGGTGCAACCACTGTTGCTTCCCCCAGGTAGGCCACCCCCCCCCCCCCAACAGTATTCAAGCAGGAGTACTTATTGTCAAGGGGTACAGCCACAGAGATGCTCTCTAGCCTCTGACTCCTGCCCTTCCCTCTCCTAACTGTTACCCACTTACCTGTCTCCCCAGGCCCTGGTGTGTCTACTTGCCTATAGCTCCTCTCTATTACCTCCTCACTTTCCCTGACCAGGCGAAGGTCATCGAGCTGTATCTCAAATTCCCTAACATGGCCCCTAGTGGGATATTCTTCATTTATCTGTTAATCAGAGAAGTTACCAGAATACTTGAATGGATAAACAGAAATTTACAGTATACAAAGAATGAATCAAGAAATGCTACAGAAAACAAGGCAGTTTTACTATGGAGGGAAATCCAATTAGAAAGCCATTATGGCAATCATTTGTAAATTGTTGAACTTTAGCTGGAATAATTTTTCTAGTTCTGGATACCATATAATAAAAGAAGAAGAAATTGAAGGCTTTGGAGAGGGTGCAGAAAGTGCTGAGAGTAGAAATTATTACAGAAAATGTTCTGCTGAAAGCAAAAGGCATCTTAATAATGAAGTTCCCAATTCTAAAGGTTATTACAGATTAAGACAGGAAAAGGAGGTTTCCACTTGCTGGTTAAACATGGACAAAGATATTTCTCTCTGATTGCCACTGACCTTAGATGATCAGTTGAGGTTCCTCCACATTGAACAATGAAAGACACGCTAAATGTGGTAAAGACATAAACATCCTAAGGTTGGAAACTTTAATGTCTATCACCAATAGTAGCTTGATAGCTCCATAATAAACTGAGCTGTACCACTTGTGAAAGATATTGCCATCAGACTGGACATGTCACAGGTAGTGAGTGAATCAATGGAAGCAGTAAGTCTATTTGACCTAGTTTTGATCAAATGTCTTGTGATATATGTATCTGACCACAATAACACTGGCGGAGTTGGGAGTCCCACAGTTCTTACTGAGGTATAATCCCACTTTCATACTGAGCACGCACTGCTGCTCCTGGCAGGGCCTCTCCTACACAGCTCCAGCAGCCTCAGTTTGATCCTGACTCCGGGCAATCTGTGTGGAGTTTGCACATTCTCTCTGTGACAGTGTAGGTTGCTTCCAGGTGCTCTAGATTTTACAAACTTCCCAAAACCCCTGTGTATGGGTGGGTGATGGAATCTAGATGGCTTACAGTTACAATTAGGGTGAGTTTTGCTACATCCAGTTGTGAATGATGGTGGACAATTACAGGTAATGAGAGGAAGAAGAATCTCCAGGAATATCCCCATCCTCACAGATGGCAAAGTTTAGCACTGAGACAACAAGGCTCAAGCATTCATGGTCATATTCAGCCAGTGTGCTGATTGGATAATCAGCTTTCACCTGCGCTCCATACTGTCACAAGAGCTATAGCCTTCTCTCCACGCAGTATCGTGAAATGGCTGGAAGCACAGGCAAGAGCAAAAGGAATGGGACCAGACAATGTTCATCTGTCGTGCTGAAGATCTGTTGTCCAGGACAAGCCTAGCTCTAGCCAAACTGCTCTAGCGTAATCCAGCATGGAAGTGGGCCCCGTGTCCCAACTCGTCCGTGCTGACCGAGATGGTCATCCAAGCTGTTCCCTTTTGATCCAGGTTCCTCTAAACCAGGTGTTCCCAATTTTTTTATACCATGGACCCCTGCCATTAACCATGGGGCCCAAGGATGCCAGGCTGGGAACCCCTGCTTCCAAACCTTTCTTGTCCATGAACTTGTCCAACTACCTTTTAAATGTTGCTACCACACTTGTCTCAGCCACATCTCCGGAAGCTCATTCCAGATACATATCACCTGCTACTGCCCCACCCCTCTGGGTCTTTTGGGATGGGGCAGTAGCATAGCGCCAGCGGTAATATTGGGGTGCTGCTGCCTGTGAGGAGCCTGCGCGTTCTCCACATGACTGCGCGGTTATTTTCTCTGGGCTCTCTGGTTTCCTCCCACATTCCAAAGATGCACAGTTAGAATTAGTGAATTGTGGGTATGCTATGCTGGGCTGCTGGAAGTGTGGGGACACTTGCAGGCTGCCCAGGACAATCCTTGCTGTTGATTGGATGCAAACAACAGAGTTCACTGTATGCTTCGATGGTTAATGCACATGTGACAAATAAAGCTGATTTTTAAAACCTCTCTTAAACTCTTTCCACATCTTCTGGTACAGTTACATTTCTGGCATCTACCCAACAATGTGGTAAGTTGCCTGAAAATCTTCTAGTGACAAAAAAAATAAATCTAACCCAGATAATTACTGCCCAGTACTCTCAACACCAAAGTGATTGGTGGTGTTGTCATATAACAATTACAGTATAACCATATAACCATATAACAATTACAGTATGGAAACAGGCCATCTCGGCCCTTCTAGTCCATGCTGAACACTTACTCTCACCTAGTCCCATCAAACTGCACTCAGCCCATAACTCTCCATTCCTTTCCTGTCTATATATCTATCCAATTATACTTTAAATGACAATACCGAACCTGCCTCTACCACTTCTACTGGAAACTCGTTCCACACAGCTACCACTCTCTGAGTAAAGAAATTCCTCCTCGTGTTACCCCTAAACGTTTGCCCCCTAACTCTCAACTCATGTCCTCTTGTTTGAATCTCTCCTACTCTCAATGGAAAAAGCCTATTCATGTCAACTCTATCTATCCCCCTCATAATTTTCAATACCTCTATCAAGTCCCCCCTCAACCTTCTACGCTCCAAAGAATAAAGACCTAACTTGTTCAACCTTTCCCTGTAACTTAGGTGCTGAAACCCAGGTAACATTCTAGCAAATCTCTGTACTATCTCAATTTTGTTGACGTCTTTCCTATAATTCAGTGACTAGAACTGTACACAATACTCCAAATTTGGCCTCACCGATGCCTTGTTCAATTTTAACATTACATATGTTGTACTTAACATATACACCTTGGATTCTGCCAGGACTATTTGGCTCTAGAACCCATTGCAGCCATAGTCCAAACATGGACCACAATGTTGAACTCCAGAAATGAATGAGAATGACATTCCTGGCCCGGGTCCTTGGGTGTGGAACGATGATCACAGACTAGTTTTGTATTGGTCGACTCAATATCATGAGCATCATGTGTATAAGACGATGAGAGGCTTTGATCGTGTGGGTAGTCAGAGGCTTCTTCCCAGGGCTGAAATGGCTAGCACGAGAGGGCACAGTTTCAAGGCGCTTGGAAGTAGGTACAGAGGAGATATCAGGGTTAAGCTTTTTTACGTAGAGAGTGGTGAGTACATGGAATGGGCTGGCAGTGACGGTGATGGAGGTGGATATGATAGGGTCTTTTAAGAGACTCCTGGACAAGTCTATGGAGCTCAAAAAAATAGAGGGCTATGGGTAACACTAGGTAATTTCTAAGGTAAGGACATGTGGGCCGAAGGGCCTGTATTGTGCTGTAGGTGTGATGCTCCATGTTCTGTGTTCTATCCTATGGAGCAGCTTCTCTTGAAAGTATGTTAAGCTTTAAATGATAGTTCAGCACCGCCTCTTCAAGAACCATTGGATTGTCAATAAATGCTGGCATTCCAAGCAAAGATTGATGCTGACAACCCAATTAACAAAAAAAGGAGGCTTTTGAATCAAATGATGCAGATTTTAGCAGTTGAACTGGGGTAAAGAAAAACTTTGTTTTAGAAATGAGTTCTGTTGATCAGAAAAGAAGATGGAAGATTTAATTGTAACTTTTAAAAATTAACAGAGTAAATACTCAATTAAGAAGGCATGTAGAAAAGGAAGGGAAATTTGATTAATTAGATATTCAATGTACCAGCAAAGCAATGATGGGCTCAAAACCCTTCTCCTGTCCTGAAGATTGTTCTGATGCTATAAAGTTGTTATCTCATGATACAATGACAAATGCCTCTTCTGGACAAAGTTCACTGTGACTTGAACTTGTCTCTCGTCTGACAGCCAGATCTTTTCTGTCTCCTCTCCCTTATTGCGTTAGCCTCTCTGATCTATTGCACCTTATTACCCTTCTTCTTTTACAATGTGTGTCTGCTCTTCCATTCATTTATTCTTTCCTGCATTCTGCTTTCTTTGTCTGTCTTTCTGGGTGGGCAGGGCAAGCCCTCTTTGCTGATGTTTACTTGGATTGATAGGAGAATGAGGATTCAGAGCAGACATATGATAAATCATGAGCCTATCTGGTCCTTGGGATTCCCTCCCATTTTTATTATATGAAGGATTAGAATTTTCTCCTCTTGGTTTTGGCTCATAATTGAGCAATAGGTCTGCAAGCCAAAAATTAATTAATAACCATTTTTTTCCATTAAGCAATGTACATTGACATGCTCTGTGTGGGCTGAAAATAGTCGAACACAAGGAAACTTCAGTATAACAAAATTCATTAACGTTACTTTAACCAGACCTGCTCCAATATTGAGAGCCCTTCCAGTTCTGGGCAACCCTTGACTCTGTAACGCAGAAAACTAATGATAGCTACAGTAAGCCGACTATGTTTTGCAATTTATTGCTGTTTTCGTAACCTGGGATGTTTAAGAGGTCATACAATGAGAAACATTACCTTTTCTGCAATCTTTGATTTACAATCCAAAGAAACTTTCCAAGTTTAGAAAACAACTCATTAGTTTTTTTTTCTTTCTCTTTAGCAGCTGAACTCCTTGAAATAAAAAAACATTAACTCTGCTTTTGGGAACAAGCATTAACTCAGAGCACATTGTGGTAAACCTATTTATTAACTGCATTACAGCTCACGACTGACTGTTGGGAAAATATAGTACATTCCTAAGACTTTCTCGCTCTGTTACTTAACAGACTTTAAGCCATTTAAAGTAATGGGTTAATAGCCTTATTAAAACAGTAGGCAGAAATACAACTATGTGTGAGTTTAGTGCTCACCTGTTATTAAGACCAGCAATCTTTTCTAAATATACTTTTTTGCACATTTATTGACTGAGCATTGCTTCTACGTTAAGGCAACCTCTTTCACATGCTTCAAAATTAGGAAACATCTGTCAAATAAATGAAACTCAACTTATACTTTTTATGCCACCTTTCACGACTGTAGAATGCTCCAAAGCACTTTAGAGCCAGTTAATTACATTTAACTTGTAGTCACTGTCGTGTTGTGGAGCAACACAGCTAACTTGTGCAAATTGAAGCTCTATAAATTGCAATGTGATACCAGGCAAATCTGTTCTGGTGGTGCTGACTGAAGGATATCTATGGTAATGGGGAACTCCCTTCTTCTTAATACAAATGATGCCCTGGGATCTTTCATATCACTTTGAAAGGCAGGAAAATCCCAAGTTTAATAGCACGTCTGGTAAAGTCAACCTTTGGTGATGCAGCAAACCTGTTGTGTTGATCACTGTAGAACTTCAATTCTACTTATCTCCTGATAAGTGAACTGATGAAGGGTCTCAGCCCTAAACATCAACTCTTTATTCTTTACCATAGATGCTGCCTGACCTGCTGGGTTCCTCCAGCAGTTTGTGTGTGGAACCCTAGTTAATTGACTGAATAGCCCAAGTTTGAGACCTACTTTAAGTCTATCCCTTAGATTTTGGTACCAATCAATCATTGAGTCAGAGACTTCAGCCCAACTCATGTCTGCCAACTGAAAAGTCACACCAAAGCTTGTCCTATTTGCCTGCATTTGGCCCTTATACCTCTGAACCTTTGCTATCTGCGTACCTGTCCATGCATCTATTCAATATTGTTACTGTACCTGCTTCAATCACTTCCTCCGCAGCTTGCCCCACATACCCACCACCCTCTACATGAAATCACTCCTCAGGTCCATTTTACAGCTTTCTCCTCCACCATAAAACAATGCCCTCTAGTTTTCAATTCCCCTTTCCTGGGAGAAAATGACTGTGGGCATTAATTCTATTTAGGAGACTCATAATTTTATAAACCTCTGTTAGGTCACCCTGCAGTCTCCTGATGAATAAAATTTTAGCCTCCCCTACCTCTCCCTATAACTCAGGCTCTCAAGTCCTCAAAACATCTGCTTATTTTCTAGATTTTCCTTTAGACCTCTTTAGTCTACTAGCTTGATTTGTTTTCCACAGAACTTTATTTGACGTCCAACACATAATTCAACCTGCTTTTCATCCTTCTGCTTCATGATCTTCTTGACTAACTTGAACAAGATTGAGAACTGTTTCAAGCCAGTAGAATAAAGAGGCCTTAAGAGAAAAAACAGGATATAAGCAAATGTTTCCCTCAGCTTTTCTTCTGTTTTCTCTCTCCATCTCTCCTGCTCTTTATTCTGCTCCCTTTATCCAACCCTTTCTTCAATTCCCTCCTTCCCACTCTTGCTTCCATTCTACCATTCTTACTCCATTGCCTCTCCCTTATCTTCTCTTCCTTATTTCCTTCCCAACTATCCATAACCTCGTACACCAATTCCTTATGTGAGAATGATACTCTTGGATTACAGCTCAGCATTCAACACCATAATTCCATCCAGGCTTGACAAGAAGCTCAGAGACCCTGGCCTTGACCATGCCTTGTGCAGCTGGATCCTGGACTTCCTGTCAGATCACCAGCAGCCGGTAAGCGTGGACTCCCTCACCTCCACCCCTCTAACTCTCAACGCAGGAGCTCCGAGGAGCTGTGTACTAAGTCCCTTCCTTTACTCCCTGCTCACTCATGTTGTTGTCGCCACCCACAGCTCTAATCTGGTAATAAAATTTGCCGACAACACCAAGTTCATTGGCCTAATCACAAACAATAGTGAGGTGGCCTACAGGGCAGAAGACATCTCTCTGACACAGTGGTGTCAAGAAAACAACCTCTCCTTCAATGTCTCAAGCACCAAGGAGCTGGTTGTAGCCTACAGGAGGAATAGAGACAGGCTAACCTCTATTGACATCAATGGATCTGGGGCTGAGAGGGCAAACAGCTTTAAGTTCCTTGGTATCTGCATCACCAAGGACCTCACGTGGTGTGTACACACCAGCTGTGTGGTGAAAAAGACACAACAGTGCCTCTTTCACCTAGGACAGTTGAGGAAGTTTGGCGTGAGCCCTCAAATCCTAAGAACTTTCTCCAGGGGTACAACTGAGAGCAGTCTGCCTGGCTGCATCACTGCCTGGTATGGGAACTGTACCTCCTTTAATCACAGGATTCTGCAGAGAGTGGTGCGGACAGCCCAGCGCATCTGTAGTTATGAACTTCCCATGATTCAGAACATTTACAAAGACAGGTGTGTAAAAAGGGGCCCGAAGGATCATTGGGGTCCCGAGTCACCCCAGCCACAATCTATTCCAGCTGCTACCATCCGGGAAACAATACCACAGCATAAAAGGCAGGAGCAACAGGCTCCGGGACAGCTTCTTCCACCAGGCCGTCAGACGATAAACTCACTGATTTGAGTGTATTTCTATGTTACATTAACTGTTTTATTTATTATAAATCACTATGATTGCACATTTAGACAGAGAAGTAGCGTAAGGATTTTTACTACTTATGCATGCGAAGGATGTAAGAGATAAAGTCAATTCAATTCTGGTTCTGGAGGATTGGAAAATTACAAATGTCACTTCACTCTTCAAGATGGAAGGGGGGGGGGGCAAGGAAAGGAAATTCTAGGCCAGCTAGTCTGCCCTCAGTGGTTGTGAATTTGCTAGAGTTGATTGTTCAGGATGTAGTTTTGGGGGCATTGGAGGCACAAGATAAAATAGGCTGTAGTCAGCATGGTTTCCTCAAGGGAAAATCTTGCCTGACAAATCGGTGGAGTTTTTTGAAGAAATAACAAGCACAATAGATAAGGGAGAATTGGTGGATTATTATTTGGATTTTCAGAAGGCCTTTGACAAAGTGCCATACATGAGGCTGCTTCACAGGTTAGGAGCCCATGGTATTACAGGAAAGATACTAGCATGGATTAAGCACTGGCTGATTGGCAGGTGACAAAGAGAGGGAATTTAGGGAGCCTTTTCTGGCTAGCGGGCAGTTCATAGTGGTGTTCCACAGTGGTCTGCATTTTTACACATTATATGTCAATGATTTGGATGATGGAATAATGGCTTCGTGGTCATGTTTTCAGACGATACGAAGATAACTGGAGGGGCAGGTAGTTTTGAAGAAATAGAGAGGCTGTGGTGAGGGGGGAATGGAGTGACTCAGTCTGGAGGAGCAACACTTTATATTTCATTTAGATAGCCAACCTGATGGCATGAATATCGGTTTCTCGAACCTAGCAATTGCCACCCCACCCTCCATTCCTCATCCCTATTTCCCTCCCTCAAGGTATCTCCTTACATGCCTATCACCTCACTCTGATGCTCCTCCCCCTCCCTTCTTTCTTTCTGTTCTCCCCTATCAGATTCCCCCTTCTCCAGCCCGTTATTTCTTTCACCAATCAACTTCCCAGTGCCTTACTTCACCCTTCCTCCTCTCCCAATTTCACCTATCACCTACCACCTTGTACTTCTTCCTCCCGTCATGCCACCTTCTTACTCTGACTTCTTATCTCTATTTTACCAGTCCCGATGAAGGGCCTCGGCCCGAAACGTTTCCATAGGTGCTGTCTGGCCTGCTGAGTTCTTCCAACACTTTGTGTGTATTACCTTGGTCTCCAGCATCTGCAGATTTTCTCTTGCCCGTGATTCACTCCTAGGAACTTGAAGCTCTCAACCTGCCCAATCTCAGCACCATTGATGTAAACAGGGGTGTGTGCAGCACCCCCCCTTCCTGAAGTCAATGACCAACTCTTTTGATTTGCTGACATTGACAGAATCCTGGATGTATGACACTGACAAGAAGATTTGAGTTATGAACTTAATTTAAAATCACATATACAGTATATTTATATCTGTATTTAATTTCTCACGGCAAAAAAATTGACACGTAACTGCAAGCCAGCCAGTCCTGGGTCAGTTTGCAAAGTAGAGATTTATGAGTTGCTAATTGAGGCATTTATTAGTTGAGGGGGATTGAATCTGAAAAAGAAACATAATGTTAATGTTGAAGGTAAATAATTGGCGTGTATTAGAAATTGGCAAATTAACCCACTGGGTATGTGGATCCTGGCCGTATGAAGTCTGACTAACTTGAACCATAATGATCAATTACTGAAAGTAATAAATGACATATTAACAGCCCCAATGATTTGAGCATTCTGGAGGCACAGGAGACTGAAAACGTTGGAACTTGGAGCAACAAATAATTTCTGGAGATGTTTCCTATAGCAGGGGAGTCTGGGACCAGAAGGCACAGTCTCAGAATACAATGATGTCCCTTTAGAACAGAGATGAAAAGGAATTTATTTAACCAGCTCGTGATGTAACTGTGGAATTCATTGTCACAGACAGCTATGGAGGCCAAGTCTTTAGGTATGTTTAAAGCAAAGTTTCTTGATCAGCAAAGGTGTCAAAGGTTATGGGGAGAAGAATGGGGCTTGAAGGACTAATGAGTCTGATGGTCTTGTCAGATGTGAGTCTGACTGAATTTCTAGACTAAGCTTACTGAAAATTTTCTATGCTTCTTGGCTGCCTTCAAGAACTTCATATAGCAACTGAAAATGCTGTAGTTTACATTGACATTGTTAGCACTGTTATTAACCAGGCTTTCATTGACATCATTTAATTGGGAAATGGGACAGCGTGGTAGCATAATGGTTAGCACCACGCTTTATAGTGTGAGCGACCGGGGTTCAATTCCTGCTACCTCCTGAAAGGAGTTTGTACGTTCTCCCTGTGAATGTACGGGTTTCCCCTGGGTACATCAGTTTCGCCCCACAGTCCAAAGACGTACCAGTTGGTTGGTTTATTGGTCATTGTAAATTGTCCTGTGTTAGGCTAGGATTAGATTGGGGGATTGCTGGGAGGCATGCGTCAAAGGGCTGGAAGGGTCTATACCACACTGCATCTCAATGAATAAATAAATATATTAGAGTCTGCTACTAAGTAACACACAATGACCTCATTACCTAAGTATCTCAGCATGACCTAATAGGATAATGTTGGCTGAGAACTGGAATGTGGTTCACTGTGACATCATTTATTTAGTAGCACAGAGTATTGTAACAGATATTATTGACTTAGTCAGACTGAATGATCTAATAGAACATCATTGGCTTTATAATATGGAATGACCTAATAGCACATCATTGGCTTAAAGGAAACTCTGACACCATTTTGAAGACGTTAAGGGGAAGAGAGTTAGTGAAATTCATTGGCGAAGTTTTTCTTAGCAAGGTTTAATTATCCCATGACTATTAATAATAGAAGTCAGTAGTGCTATTAGATACTCTAAGCTGTCCACTTAAGGTATGAAGGAAAGTTACATCTTTAAAGCCTGAGTCTATTTAATTACGTGCAGTTAAAATAAATTATTCTTCGTATATTTTTTGCCCTGTAGGCACAGACATAAAACTAATATAGAGCCAGGAAGAAGGAACTTGATATGCACACACACTTAAGGGAAGACAAACTGTGTTGAAGTTTGCCAAACACACTCGTGTACTACAATTACGAACTTGAGAGTTTTCGGACCCAGGACCACACTTACTGTCAAACAAAACTTTCAGGAATGGGTCACTCACCAGTCAAGGCCATGGGGATCTAATATTAACAATTTTTTTTTTCAAAAGAGGACGGTTCTGTACAGGTTGCCCATTGGCTGTAAAATAACAAGTACTTAACTACTTCCCAGCAACGTTATGAAAAAACGACCTGATCAATAGATGATAAGAATCTTCAACCTTTTGCATGAACATAAAACATATTGTCCGTTGTAAAACACACTTGAACATTCCTGGCTTTTTCCTGTTCTCAGATGGAATTTCAGCTACTAATCTACACCAAATGAAAGGATATTATCCTTCTGGCTGGGAAGATGATGTAATCAAATATTTTCAATATGATTTCTTTGTCAAAAGTGCTGGGTTTGGATATTCTGATCTCCCAGGTGTACAATTGGAACTGATAGAGCATAGTGTTACCTGATTTCTTTATACACTATTCAATAAAGTAAGCCATCTCACATGATTTTATAGGAGACAGGCAATCTGCACCCTGAAGTTAACCTCAGGCATTTTAATATAATACTGATTTGGATAATTGTAATGGTGATCACAAAATCATAAGCAAGTCTCAGCCTTTGGTCTTTGTTTGACATTTTCTTTACCCTTTGTGTTCCAAGATATCAATGGTGCTGAGGTGGAGGTGGGTGAAAGCTTCAGGTTCCTCAGTGAAAATATCAGCAACTACTTGTTCTGGTCTAACCTTGTGGATATTATGACCCAAAGAGAACACTAACGCCTCTACTTCTTCAGGAAGCTAAGGCATTCGGCATCTCTTATCAAATGCCATAGATGCAACATAGAGAGAGCATCCTATTTGGAAATCTTGATATATGACCATTGCTCAGACCACCATGCAGACCAATCTCTTCTCTGCTGCCTCAGGAAAGCAGCTAAAATAAGAATCAGAATCAAAGTTCAAAGTAAGTTTATTATCAGAGTACGTATATGTCACCATATACAACCCTGAGATTCATTTTCTTGTGGGTACACTCAATAAAGTTAGATATGGCCCTTGTGGCTGAAGGGATCAGGGGATATGGAGAGAAAGCAGGTACAGGGTTCTGAGTTGGATGATCAGCCATGATCATACTGAATGGCGGTGCAGGCTCGAAGGGCCGAATGGCCTACTCCTGCAACTATTTTCTATGTTTCTATGTTTCTAAATCTATACAACAATAACCATAACAGACCAAAGAGGTGTGGACTTCAGAAAGGGTAAGAGGAGGAACACGAATCAATCCTCATAGAAGGAAAAGAAGTGGAGAGAGTGAGCAATTTCAAGTTCCTAGGTGTCAATATCTCTGAGGATTTCACCTGGACTCAACTTATCAATGCTGCTACAAAGAAGACACACCAGCAGCTATATTTCATTCAGAGTTTGAGGAGTTTTGCTATGTCACCTGTAACACTCACAAGTTCCTACAGATTCAAAATGCTCCGTGGAGATCATTCTAACTAGCTGTATTACCATCTGTTATTGCTGGGTGGGGGAGGGGGCAGCTTCTCCAAAAGATTGAAGAAAACTGCAGAGAATTATAAATGTAGTCATCTCCATCACGGGCACTAGTCTCCCCAGCATCCGGGCCATCTTCAAGGAGCGATGTCTCAAAAATGCAGCGTCCATCATTAAAGACCCCCACCACACAGGACATGCCCTCTTCTCATTGCTACCATCAGGGAGAAGGTACAGAAGCTTGACGACACACACTCAATGATTCAGAAACAGTTTCTTCCCATCTGCCATCCGATTTCTAAATGGACATTGAACCCATGAACACTACTCACTACCTTTTATTTGTATTTTTGCACTACTTATACAACTTAACTATTTAATATATATATATATTTACCGTAATTCACATTTTTCTTATACTTTTATGTTTGCATTGTACTGCTGCTGCAAAGTTTACAAATTTCACGACATCTGGCAGTGACTTCAGACCTGATTCTGATTCAATCTCCTGCACCTCGTCATGACCCATGCACATTATTTGTCCATCTGCCCTGCACTTTCTCTGTAAATGTAGCACCACATTTTCTTTTCTGTTCCACGTTCACTATCTTTTATGTATGATGTGATGAGTCAGGATGTCACACACACAAAGCTTTTCAATGTATGTCAGTACCTGTGACAAAAATAAGCCAATTCCAATTCCAGTCCCATTTGCAAGGTGGAATTATGCTTGAGATCTAACTGCGTCTTTCTATAAAATGCAAATGCATATTCGTTGACGATTTTGTTACAACTGTGCTCAGTACAGACCCCAGCAGAATGATGAAGAACAGTTATTCACATCCAGTTTTGGTGGGATGAATTCAGTTGCCAACTACTCTCTCAGATTTTATCTACTCTTCATATGCAAGCCTACACACAGCAGAGAGGGGGAAGTATCATGTGCAAATGTGATTTTGTTTACGTTCATCATTCACGGGGAGATTTTCCTAATGTTGCAGCCATGGAGTACAGATTGATTGGTTGTGGAGGATATGAGAAGTAATGGGTTAACGATCAGAAATGCTGGCAGTTGTTTTTATAGAGTCATAGAAAAGTGTAGCACAGAAACTGGCCCTTTGGCCCATCTAGTCCATGTCCAACCATTTAAACTGTCTACTCCCATCGATCTTTATCTTACTGATTTCTATGTACTTTGTCTAGTACAGATTCAGTATAGTTTGATATTTCATTTCTCCTACTTTGGGGCCACCATTAAATCTATGCTGGCTCTCCCAGAATTCCCACCAATCCGAATTGCCTCTTGCATGCCCATTTCACCTTGATTCTCCCTATCACCCATCTCACGTGCCATGTGGCAGGAAGTGGGAGCACCTACAGGAGTTCTACGCTGCTAAAGGGAGAAGATGCAGGCTACACACACAGATACAGCAGGTCGAATGAGAATCACTGGAGTTGGAAACCAGCAGCACCTCCTGCCAATGGTCCCCTACACCATCACAACTACATGCTTCATGCCAACTAAGCCCCTTCTTACTGCAACAGTGAGACACAGTAGCTTATGTCTTTGGAAGGTTAGTTAAATTTACTGCCAATTTAAATTTAATGATACGTTGATATATGCTGTGGGCTCTCACTGATTTGATGCTGGTTGACTCATTCACCCACGATGCAAATTAACTGTTCTAAATTCCCAAGCAATTAATTAAATTGCTGCTGAGTTGCAAATATTCCAGGACAAATGAGGATAACTTTGGTTAGCTGTGTTATGGGGGGTAAATTGGGATAATTTTGCCACATTTGTAGACAATGTGCTCATTCAGTGACAGGTCTAAGCTACCAATGGGCTAGTCTTCCTTGGGAGTGATCCCAACTGCTATTGGAAGGAACTTTCTCATCAACAGGAATTCCCTCCCACTCCGTGCAGTGGTCAGATTCAGATGGCTTCTGAGCGACCACCCCTTTCTGATTCTTGTTTTGCGACTGTTCCAATGAATCAACACCCTTCTCCAGCCTTTGCATCTTCCCGTAGCAACAGAGACACCAGTGAAGATAGATGCTGGGATCTACAATACCATCAATATGCTGGAAGAACTCAATGGGTCAGACAGCATCTGTGGAGACACAGAGCTGACATTTGGCTCAAAACTCTACATTAGGACTGATATCATACCGGGGAGGTACCCAGTATTAAGAGGTGAGGCAAAAATTGCCAAGTGACAGATGGACCCAGATGAGGAGGAACTGATGGGCATAGAAACATAGAAAATAGGTTCAGGAGTAGGCCATTTGGCCCTTCGAGCCTGCACCGCCATTCAGTATGATCATGGCTGATCATCCAACTCAGAACCTGTACCTGCTTACTCTCCATACCCCCTGATCCCTTTAGCCACAAGGGCCATATCTAACTTCCTGTTAAATAAGGCCAATGAACCGGCCTCAACTGTTTCCTGTGGCAGAGAATTCCACAGATTCACCACTCTCTGTGTGAAGAAGTTTTTCCTCATCTCGGTCCTAAAAGGCTTCCACTTTATTCTTAAACTGTGAACCCTTGTTCTGGACTTCCCCAACATCTTCCTGCATCTAGCCTGTCCAATCCCTTTAGAATTTTATACATTTCAGTAAGATCCCCCCTCAATCTTCTAAATTCCAGTGAGTATAAGCCTAGTCGATCCAGTCTTTCTTCATATGAAAGTCCTGCCATCCCAGGAATCAATCTGGTGAACCTTCTCTGTACTCCCTCTATGGGAAGAATGTCTTTCCTCAGATTAGGGGACCAAAACTGCACACAATACTCTAGGTGCGGTCTCACCAAGGCCTTGTACAACTGCAGTAGAACCTCCCTGCTCCAGATTGGGCAGATTATTATGAAGTGGTGATGGTCCATTGTATCTGATGACGACAGGAAGCCTGTGTGGGAGAGTTCTTAAAGTGGAAAGGACGTTGCACTGGGGCAGTTCCAATATCTTGACCTCAGACATCTGGGTCCAGTGCTACGAGCAAGTATTGCAAACTGGAGTTCCTTGGTTGCAATGGATGACCACGACTTCTTTTGTGCCTTGTCACGCCCTTCGCTCTCCACGGAGTGTTGCGGCATCGCCTTCGTGGCCATTGGGCCTCGCTGTAGAACTCATCTGGCTAATCTGCCGGAGCTGACCTTGCCGGCTAGGACAGGCATGTCCCTGTCTCATCTCATCAGGGTATGAGGCTGCCAGCTACCTTTACCTGGTTCAGCCCACCTTTCGAAGCGTTGCACCGGGGTGAGGCCGCTGTCACATGCAAATACTGCTTTGAGCCGCAGGTGAGAGCTGACTGTCTGGTGGGGACCAAAGGTGAGGGAGCTGTCCCAGAATGGACATGACAAGCCCCTTCACCAGAGGTGCTACCCCTCCCTGGACACTGCATGATCCCTACCTGGGGACCACGGAGCCATTGCTTAATGGTATTGGCCCACAGCATAAAAAGGTTGGGAATCCCTGGCCTAAACCACTGTTCCTCATTAAAATGTTGCTCAATGTTCAAAACAAAAATCTAATCAAAACAAAAACATAATAATGATTCTTCATCAGAGATCTCAAGTGAGATTCAGCTATTGGTCTTGCCAAAAGTAAAGCAAGTCAGTAAGTTGTATCCACCAGGCAGCGATGCTGGTCAAAGCACTGATGGATCTGCAAAATTAACATCGTCAGGATTCCTTCTGCATGGCTGGAGAACATTATGTTCTGAAGAGCGTCCCCTCTTAGAGGGGAACTTGAAAGAGATGTTACATGTATTTAGTGAACTCAAGGGATGACAATGCCGCTACTTCCCACCACCGCTTCTTTATCCCCTCATCAGAGACTAATCTTGAATTCCTTCAGCATCATTCCCAATTTGCTGTAACTCTAGTGTAAACAAGGTTCCTACCACAACTCTAATCAGATGATTTAACTGGCTGACCTTTCTAAAAGGTTGCACAACTATAAAGCTGGTCAGTATGATGTTGAGAGGAATCACCTGGTGTTTATATGAGATTTGAACAGTAACTGCTTTTTATAAACCATTGTGGCTAAAGTACATATCTTTCTCATACTTAATCACAAGCCCCTCATCTCCAAGCAGCTATTATATTTGTTGCAATTAAATTTGCGTCCAAGAAAGTTTGTTTGTCTGTTTTTAGGAACATTTCTGCTTATTTAGAATTGGCTCAGATATTTTTGACCCTGAATGAGAAGGGACACACAGTTCAGTGAGGTCATTTCTAGCCAAAGGCATGTGAAATTGCTGTGAGATTTCTCTTGTTTCATGGGTGTATAACCATTCCCCTCAAGATACATTAAGAAACTCTATTCAATTAGTTTGAACACTTAAGGCTTGGTCTTAGGAATTCAAATAAAGAAAGAACGCTTCATATAGACACTTCTTATTGTGAAGCAAGGAAACCTAAAAGAATGATTGAGGTCTCCCTGAAAACACCAGCATAAATGAGGCACATCAAAGCAAGCAATTAATGATAGATACCACTCATGGTATTGGGAGACACCAATATACAATTCATTAAAAAAACACAAAATTAATGAATAGAAGGGTTTGCAGGCATGCATCTATTTTTCAGGAGCAAATTTATATTTCTCAATGACAAAGGAGCTGACTAATAAATATTGATTAGAAAGGTGTGTTATAGAGATACTCTGGTAATAACAGTCACAGTCACTCCGAGGGGAAATAAAATCAATTACAAGGAAGAAATAATATTATTCTGATTAGGACCTGATGTGGAAGGAGATCCCAGCAGGTGTCAGATATGGACTGTGGATGGTGTGGAATTTTGGGTCTGGATGTTTCTTCCATGCTTTGAATTTCCTTAAGCCTTGTGTTTTGAATTGGTTCATGTCAGGTATATTCTTTTACTGAATGAACTCAAATTACTTTGCTGTGTTGCTTTTCCAGCAGTTGCTGGAAGAATGCTATTGTGTGAAAGAGATACAAGTTGACACATTTTCACTCTAAGAGTCTTGGGATACTGGAAATCATGGGTAGACAGTGAAATACACTGGTAATTTTCTAATTTTTGACAGATGCAGATATTCACCCTATCTAATGTGAAAAAGGTAGATTCTACAATCTGGCATGTCACAGACAAAGGGCCAGTAAGGCAGAAGGTGCAGAAAGTTGACACTTTTCACTGCTAGAGAATTTCCACGCGAACCAGGGCTATGTGGCAACAGAGCCCACAACTTACACAAGAATAAGAAGATCAAAAGATATGTTTTAATGAAATTTGATTCAGTAATGGTACTGGACCACAGTAGGAAGAGAAGAGTTGAGTGAATCAAGAAGCTTCATGGAGCTTGAACTAGAAAATAATTAGTTAACATGCACCGAAATGTCGGTTCAGCATCACAATGACCATCCTGCATGCCACAATTCCCAAGGAGACAATCGATTGCGTAAAGGGACATGGAGGTTAAAAGGAGTGAGCTGGGCAGTTGGTAATTTCTGCGCACCACAGTTCCTGAGGAGACATCAGATTGTGTAGAGAGAGGAAGAGTCTTAAAGAAGCAAGTGAGGACAGTTGGCACATTTTGCACACCACAGTTCCCGAGGAGAATATCAGATTGCATTGAGGCAGCGAGAGCTTCAAAGAAGTGGGCTGGGGCAATAGGCCCGTTTTGCGCACTGCAGTGCCTGAGGATACATCGGATTGCATCGAGAGGGAGTGTTTAAAAGAATCAGGCAGGGGCAGTCAGCTCATTTTGCATGGCACAGTTCTCAAGAAGATGCCGGATTGTGTAGAGGGAGAGAGAGGTTTAAAGAGGTGAGCGGGGGCAGTTGGCACATTTTGCGCTCCACAGTTCCCAAGAGACACCAGGTACCATAGATGGAGAGTGCATTTAAAAGAAGAAGCAGGAGCAGTAGGCACATTTTGTGTACCAGAGTTTCTGAGGAGACATTGGATTGAACATAATTAAGTACTTGTCAAGGGCTATAAAGAAAGTTAGCGATAAGC
Source organism: Hypanus sabinus (assembly GCF_030144855.1). NCBI lineage: Eukaryota > Metazoa > Chordata > Chondrichthyes > Myliobatiformes > Dasyatidae > Hypanus > Hypanus sabinus. The sequence goes on from NC_082732.1 coordinate 16,724,676, forward strand.
AGAGCGGACACTGTGAGAGTTGGCCAGTGTTAGAGTGGGGAATTGAGACTTCGGCTTCTTGAAGTTTCAGTGAGGAGAGATGTAGGCTGCAGATAGATTATTTTTTCCGTTATTTATTCTTTCTTTCTTCCTTTTTGCACATTTAGAGCAGTGGAGATGCCAGGCAGGAAAGAGGAATGGTCTACTTCTGCACCTATTGTCTATTGTCTATTGTCTATTGTCCTCTTGTGGGATGTGGGAAGGTAGGGAGATCCCCAGTGTCCCTGTGCATAGAGCTGCAGCTTCTAACAGACCATGTTAAAGAGTTGGAGCTGGATCTGGAGGAACTCTGGATCATTTAGAATGCTTAGGGGTTGATCAACAGGACATACGGAGAGTTAGTTACACTGAAAGTGCAGGACACAGGAAACTGGGTGACCATCAGGAAGGAAAAAGGGGATAGGCAGTCAGTGCAGAGTATCCCTGTGGCTGATCCCCTTGACAACCGGTATCCCGCTTGGGAGACAGTTGTGGGGGGATGACCTAGCAGAGGAAAGCCACAGGAGTCAAGTCTCTGGCACCGAATCTGGCTCTGCGGCTCAGAAGGGGAGGGGGAGAAAAGGGGCGATAGCGATTTAATTGGTTAGGGGAACAGACAGAAGGTTCTGTTGATGAGATTGAGATTCCTAGATATAATGTTGCCTTCTGGGTTTCCGGGTCAGGAACATATCAGATCAAATCCATAGAATTCTTAAGTGGGAGGGTGACCAACCAGAAGTCGTGGTACACATTGGTACCATGACATGGTTAGGAGAGGTGTCAAGGTCCTGCAAAGTGAATTATGGAGTTTGGTGCTAAGTTAAAGGACAGGCCCTCCAGGATTATAATCTCAGTACTGCTACCCATACCACATGCTAATGAGGCTAGAAATAGGAAGATCTTACAGTTTAATACATGGTTAAGGAGATAGTACAAGAGGGAGCACTTCACGTTTTTGGATTATTGGATTCTCAGTGAAGTTGGGACCTGTGCAGAAAGGGTAGCATGCATCTGAACAGGAGGGGAACTAACGTCCTAGCAGGTAAGTTTGCTAGTAGTACGCAGTTGTGGGGGGGGGGGGGAGGGGGTGAGGGAAGGATTTTAAATTAGGGTTGCAAGGGAATGGGAGCTAGAGTACCAAAACAGATAGTGGAGCCTATATACAAAGACTACCAAACGTGTGAGACAGCTTCTAGTAGTCAGAAAGATAAGAACCCAGCTAAAACCGTCACTAAAAGTACCTTTTACGTGGTAAATTGTGTTATCACCGCAAACAGTGAAGGAGCGAGTGATGGTGAGACAAGTTCGGGGAATGAGTCGAGTTTGTGGTGTGCTGCAGAATTGTTGCAGGTGGAGTTCCGATGCCCGTACAGCTGGTCCAGGTGGGAGGTTGGATCTCTCCGGGTGCCGAAAGAAATCGGGGCCTGGGCAGAGAAGTTCCGATGCTCATTCAACCGACCTGTGAGCGAGGTTGGATCACTCTGGGTGCCGAGATGATCTGAAGAGCTTGACAGTGGTTTCGGACTGAGTGACGGAACCTGGGCCCGAAGCAAGTCGCTGGACTGCGTGGCCTAGGCCCGGAGCCTTTCACTGTAGCTAGTTCCTAATGTGAGGTGTGATTCGCTGCTTAGGCAATTTAAATGCCTCCAAGATCAGAGGTGAGGGCCGATTTTGCTTGCTGTCTGCAATCCTCACATCTCTCTCCAGGGTGCTGGATCTTTCCACAGTTTTGTTGTTGGATCAATTCAAATACCAGCTCAGATCGACTGACAGGACATGATGTTAGTTGGGATGAGTGCCAATTTCACTCGCTCTCAGCGATGGTACTTTTCTCCACAGCGTAGAGGCTATGAAGACTGCACCAACTACTGTGCCCTCTGCCAGCGAATACGATGAACTGGTAAGCAAGGCTTTAGACCTACTCTGTTCGAATCTAAGGACTCAGTTTTGGTCTGGAATGCTATTACTGTTCAGCTCAACATTTGCATGATTTTTAGTTTATTTTTCAGCATCGAGTGTTGGTCTTTTATTTTAACTTCTCTTCTTTAATTGGGTTCTTGCAGGTTTCTTGCTTTGTGGCTACCTGTAAGCAAGCAAATCTCACGGTTGTATCATTTAAACATTCTTTGACAATAAATTAATCTTGAATCATGAAGTCAGGAATCAAAAGATCGAACGTGGTGGGACTAATGTTCTGAGCTGCATATATTTCAATGCAAGAAGGTGGATGAGCTTAGAGCAATGATTTGCAAGTGGAATTATGACATTGTAGCTATTAGTGAGGCTTGGCTGCATGCAGGTGGGGTAGGACAGGCAGCTCAATGTTCCAGGTTTCTATTGTTTTAGACATGACAAGGTGGGAGGGAATAAAGGAGGAGGGGTGGCATTACTAGCCAGGGAAAATGTCATGGTAGTGCTCTGTCAGGAGAGACTGGAGAACTCATCTTGTGACGTTTTATGGGTGGAGCTGGGGAATAAGAAATGTATGATCATGTTGATGAGATTATATTATACAAAATTTATAGAGATCACAGACTGTTGCATCACACAGGTTGTGATTGTAGGTGTTTTTTTTTTATCTTTCCACATATTGCCTGGGACTCCTGTACTGCAAAAAAACTATATGGGAAAGATTTTGTCAAATGTACTCAGGAAAGTTTTCTTAACCAGTACATAGAAGTGCAAACTAGAGGGAGTACGATACTAGATCTCCTATTAAAGAATGGGACAGGTGAAGAGACAGAAGTTCATGTAGGGGAACACTTGGCATCTAGTGATCATAATGCCATTAATTTCAAGGTAATTATGGAAAATGATAGGTTTGGTCTTTGGATTAAAAATCTAAATTGGAGAAAGGTCTATTTTGATGGTACCAGAGAGGATCTGGGGAAGTGTGGATTGGGACAGGTTGTTTTCTAGCTGAAGGGTCTCAGCCCAAAAAGTCGAGTGTATTCTTTTCCATAGATGCTGCTTGGCCTGCTGAGTTCCCCCAGCATTTCATGTGTGTTGCTTGGATTTCCAGTTTCTACAGATTTTCTTTTGTTTATGGAAACTACTCAAACTTTCCCTACACTATAAGTCCTTTTGTACTAATGCCATTTAGAACCACTTAATCCACAGTCTTTTAACCTTGACACAAGAGTGACAAAGAAAGCTACCATACTCATCCAGACCCAGGAGGACCTGCTTCTGATGCTGAGGATAATATTCACCACTCAGCTGTTTCTTTCTTTTGATGATTACAAATAAAAGTAATAATTGACACTTTCTTTCCCCCCCAGATGAAACTAAGTCGGCAGAGTTCCTGAGCAAATTGTTGCTTCAATGTCCAACATCTACAGTCTCTTGTGTCTCTTATACACATAAATCTGTCACTTGAGAAGTCCAACTTTACTTGGTAGAGTTTTAGTGGACCTCTGCTCTAGTGGATGCCATCTTGGGCAATTGGGAAAAGGGATCCAATTCAGGTCTAAGATATGACAATTTTCTCCTAAATTTGATAAGCTGAGCGCCATTCTGAAATTTGTGCTGTCAAAATGGATTTCTTCCCTGCTCATTGCACTTGTTGGGGATTTATATTCTCTGCCCAGAACTTAGCATTCATCAACTGTGTAATCATAGGTAAGCAATGTCTTTAGCCAGGAGTACAACTTGTTGGCATACCTCTAACATGGTGACATAGTGCGTGGGGCAGGAATGCTTTCCCATAATAGCTGAGTCATATTATGATATATAAATGTTGGGAAGACTTCCACCCACAGACTGGCTTATAATAACTTTATTAAATTCAAAGGCCAGGAGAAATATTCAGTGATTGAATTTCTTCATGTTATGATGTGATTTATTTCCTAAACGTAATCTTCAATGCATCATTCTGTTTATTCTGTGGGATGATGTTTAAACAAGAAATATTTCCTCCTCAAATTGTGCTGCGTTCCAGTGATTTTATATCATCCACCATTTTTATCCAGGTAACTGATTATAATGAAGTCACCAAAAACATTTGGGATATATCAAGTTCTTAGGAATATTTTTTTATTCAAATTGAATGCAAGCCATGAAAAGGCATGCAGCTAAATATTTAATCAACGGTGCAGAACAGTTTAAAGGTGTTCTCCTTTGTTGTTGGAGACCTTTGGTCTTGTCCAAGCGTAAAGAGTTGGATAAGGTAAAGGTCTGGGGTCTTTGCAGGCACCTGGGAAGAAGTTCTTGCGAATTATTTCATAACTTCTCAAAAACCATGAAACACTAGGTTGCACATGCCAATATTGGGGTTTCAGTTCATTTTTATGTCATTGCATCCCCTCCCAGTTTAAACCTTTCAGCTGCATGGAGCTCAGTTTTCAAATGCAAGAGATTATTAAACATCTGATTTCTAGTGTGCAGCACTAGAAGATGGGGATAATAAGGCATGAAGAAGCTGGCTGATAGAGTACAAAAATAGACCTCTTGGTGTACTCAAGTCAAGTCATCAAGTTTATTGTCATTTAACTATATAGATGTCTACTGTCAAATGTGACGTTTCCCCAAACCAGAGTGTGCATAACACACAATAATCTATGAAAGTAAGGATAAAACCAACAGATGAATCATGCATAAATAACAAACTGAAATGCACAAATTAAATAATGTAAGGAACAGAATAGATTAACCAGTGACACTTCGAAAGCAACGAGGCAGGAAGTTCAGAAGCCTGATGGCCTGAGGGAAGAAACTATTTCCCATTCTTGACTGTCATCATGGTCTCCTGGCTGATGGTAGAAAGTCAAAAGAGGAAACTGGATGGGTGGATGAGATCCTCAATAACACCAAGGGCCCTCCGTACACAGCGCTCTGGATAAAGTCTACAATGGATGGTAAAGAGACCCCAATGATCCTTTCAACCATTTTCACTGTCATTTATAGTGATTTCTGGTCCACTGAGTGTATTCTGATCATAAAGCATCCAACTAATCTCATTTTATTTTTCTCACATTCCCACCAATTTCTCTGATATTACACTTAACTACACACTGGACGAAATTTAGAGTTGTCAATGATCGTCAGCAGGAGAAAATCATGAGGAAAAGTGTTGTATGAAATGCTTGTTTTTGCCTTTTATATGGGGACATTGTCATTGGCAGCTGCATCTTAGAAGTGTGAACTTATCCATGTTTTATTGCAGCTAACGACTGCACAGGAACCATTTCACTGCCTGGTGTATCTACAGAGGAAGTGAAGATATACAAGTGAAGGGACACAAAATGCTGGAGGAATTCAGCTGGTCAGGCAGCATCTATGGAAACGAATAACAATTTTGGGCCTAGATACTTCTTCAAGATATAGTATAACATCCTTAAGTGTTTTACTGCTCTTGATGCCTTTTTGAACTAGTTTGAATGACCTAAAGTCAAGGCTAATATGCATCATCAATGTCCCGCAAGTGGATACGATGCAAATATTCTTTTCCTCATGGTGATGGTTAAGGAAAACACCGCTAGGCAGCATCACTCACTCCTCTCCTTCCAGTAACTGCTTGAAGCTTCTCACCTGATTCAGGGAGGAAAGGTGAGCCTGAATGCCATGGGACTTCCGGGGATTAGCCGTCTGCAGTCTGACATTGAGTCATCTGTTCCATCCTTCTACTCATTCAAAATTAATGTTCCTTCAGTTGTATCATTTAACTATGGAAAGTGAAAGGTGAATAACAGTTATTTTTTAAAAACATTTGTTGATAGAGAGTGTGAATGCTCTCATAAAGTGCGTTTGCTGAGGGATTGTGTCCATATTCACATGTCACTTGCTCAACTGGCCAAGAGGGCTGGAAGGTAATGGCAGTACAAATATCCGAACACACTCGGCATCTGTGGAAAGAGGAACAGTGTTGATATTTCAGTTCTGACGCTCTTCACCAGCAATCAGAAAGAGCAAAAGCAAGTTAATTTGTACTCGTAGAGAAGCAGTGGTGGCTAACAGAACAAAGGGAATGTGAGACAATATGGTAGTTAGAAGCATATCTTGCTTCTTTTATCTGTGCAATGTTCAGTATTACTGTATGTTATTTGGTATAGCCATTACACGTTGCAATGAGCGACTGGGAAGTGGACCCAAGTGCAGGACACAGGCACGAAGATTGCATTAGCAGAAGTGTGTTTATTAATAGTTACAAGGAAGGCCGGGGAGCAAGGATTAGACTGAGGGGAACCAAGAATGGAGCGAAGCTGGACTGGGGATGGAGCTGGATGCCCCTGTGGACACGAATGCTGGACAACAAACAGGAGGAGCCCGGACAGGGAGTTTGGACACGGAGCCTGAACTCGGACTCGGACACGGACACGGAGCCTGGACTCGGAGTCGGACACGGAGCCTGAACTCGGACTCGGACACGGAGCCTGGACTCGGAGTCGGACACGGAGCCGGGACTCGGTCTTGGACAAGGAGCCAGGACTCAGACTCGTAATGACGAAACCAAACAATGACAGACAATTCATATCTTGACTCGGAGTAGTGGCAAAAGGCCAGCACTTCTCAGCTGGACACAAAGATGACAGAATTCCAAAAGCAACCCCAGGCACCAAAGCAACTTAGAGTCCACTATTCTCGGCGGCCCGGAACATATATTGCTGCTCTGGCTGAGGTGACGATCCAGCACTGAGCAGATATAAGCTGGAGTCTTTATGCTGCCAGTTCGGATGAGGATGAGATGCCCCAATCAAGGAGCCCGGTAGAACACGGGGAAAAGGAAATGAACTGAAATGAGGAGTCAATGGACTGGACCATGACAATACAGAAGAGGAGCAGGTAATCGGCTGAGGCAGAATCCTCGAATGCCCGTCACCTAGACACACGACTGGCTACCTATGGGAGAGCATTTTGGGAGTGCCGATCATAAATCCGTAAGTTTAAGGTAACTATGGAAAATGATAAGTCTGGATCTTATGAGAGTCTTCTTCCCAGGGTGGAAAAGTCCAATACTAGAGGATGTTGGATTAAGGTGAGAGAAGGAAAGTTTAAAGATTTATGAGACAAATGTTTTATACAGAGTCAGTGGTGGAATGTAGAAGTGATGGAAGCAGATATGATAGTGACATTTAAGAGTCATTTAGACAGTGACATGAACAGGCAGGGAACAAAGGAGCTTAGACAGTTTGGCATGGATTAGATGGGCCGACTGGCCTGTTTATTGTGGTTTAGTACTCTATGACCATGAGCAGGCAGATGGGATTAGTTTAATTTGGCATCATGGTGGGAGAAAAGGCCTATTTCGGTGTCGCACTGTTCTATGGTCTATGTTGTATGTTCTCACAAGATTAGTCAGAATATGTCCCACAGATCTGCTATCAGCAACACATGACACAGAGAGGGACAATCATCTCAGAGTCATATTAACCGGTCTCCATCTCCCCTCTTCCTGCTTCTGGAGTCCTGGGTCTTGGGCAAGGTTTGATTGGTGCAGCTCATGGGTTGGACTCATCTTTAGAGAAATCATCTGCAGTACATGTTACATGTGTTTCTGGCTCTGGTTACTCTTCTTTTAAATTGCTATTTTGTGGGATTGTGATTGGGACATTTTTGACGCAGACTGGCTCTGCGGCCTACAGTCAGCGAAGAGTACAATACTAAATTGAACTGAACTGAACTTTGCCAGGCTTTTATATGGATTCTGCAGTTTGATGTTTAATATTCTGTGTGTTATTTGCTCATTTTTTTGCTTGCTTGCATAGTTTGTTCCTTTTTATTGCATGTTAGGAGTTTGACGTTTTCTGTGAATGGGTTCCATAGTTTTCCTTTATTTTGTGGCTGCCTGCAGGATGATGAATCTCAAGGTTGTATTCTGCATACATACTTTGATAATAAATGTACTTTGAATCTTTGAATTTTCACTAGGTCTCAATTATATTCCAGCTTTCTAATTTGAATCTTTGAATCTCTTTCAGGTAAAGATAATACCTTTAGTCTGCTGATATCCACAACCTGCATCCCCTCAACAACTCCTTCACCACTACCTTCTCTGTCTTCTCTACCACTGAGAACTATTATCTTTTTCCCAGTTTTGCAAGGTCACTTCTGTTTCTCTTTCCATAGGCACCTCCTGGCCCGCTGATCACTTCCAGCCTTTTCTGTTTTTCAAAATTTCAGATTTCCAGAATCTGCAATGTTATTTTTATTTTCCCAAGTAGTTGTTCAAATCTTCCTAACCAACCTCTCCATTTTGTATTTACTCTTCTAGGAGACTGCATGAGTTATGTGGTTTGCGTTATTAGATCCTTTCCCCGGCTTGGGAAATAGAGGCCTGTCACCTCTAGAGCTCTGAAATAATTTTCTTAAGTGCAACAAAATTCTTCTGTCTGCTAGCTTCATGATTGTTCAATGAAATGCATTTTGGAAAACCGGGTTTAAATCCGCTTGAGCACATGCACGTGGCATTGATCAGACGCCGAGCTGACAGTTTCAACCAAGGTCCCCAGATGGCTGGTGTGGGGCAATGGAAAGTTGGCAACACTTGTTGGTAAGGATCACAAGTCTATGTCAAGCTTATTGTCATATGCACAAGTACAGGTTTGCACGGGTGCTTTGGAACCCTCCCTCTGAGAGCACCACAACCTCGTTGAAGGGTTTGGGGGCTTGCGTGCCTCATTGTCCCGAGAGCGATGTTGGCTGGAGCCAAGGGCTTGTGCTTTGACTCTTGGTAGGGTCACCCATGCCAAACAGGTCAAAGGGTAAAGGCCCGATCAAATGTGGTCCACTGGCCCCGCAGATTCAGGAGTTCAGCTCGAGGCTAACAATCCCAACTTGTCAAAAACAAAATTATTATGGGAACAGTGCATGCTGCCCTAAGTGTCAGTGGTGTAACAGGCAGTAGGGAAATAAGTAATTAAAAATATACTTGCAACAGCAAAACGGGTGCATAGTATCATGTAAGCAGCAGGAAAACACAAATTAAACATAAACTATGCACATTTTTTTTTACAAAAAAGGACACAATTAGAACAAAAGAATGTCATTTTTAGTGTCATGAGTATTGTTATACTTTAGTAATTAGATTTCTGTAGGCTAGTTCAAGAACTGAATGGTTGAAGGGAAGTAGTTGTCCCGGAGACTTCAGGCTATGGTACCTCCTACCTGATTTTAGCAGCGAGTAGATGGCATGCCCGGGATGGTGGGGATTCTCGGTCGTAGATGTTGCCTAGAAAATGGAATATGACAAGGTGTAAAATGAGGTCAAATGTCTTGGTAGAAAAACCAAACAAACGGAATAAATATAAGAAAAAATTATCCATTTTAGTGCCAAGTGGTCAAAGTGGTCATCGTGTGACTGCACTTAGAGAATGCAGAAGAGATTCACCTGGAAACAACATTTCAGTTATGAGGAGAGACTGGGTTTGCTTTGCCTAGGGCACTAAAAGGCTGAGAGGGGTCCTGACTGAGAGCTACGAACCTGAGGGATGAGGATAGGAGAGATGACAAACCTTTCCCCTTTGCAGAGGTGTCTAAGAGGAGAGGATGTAGGTTTGAGATGAGGTGCAAGAGGTTTAGAGGGGAGCTGTGGAAGGTTTCCTTTGAAGATTTAAGGGGGGTTGGAATCTGCAACTCACTGCCTGAGAGGTAGATGGAAGAAAGGGCTCTTGTTCGATTTAAGAAACATCTGGACACACATGTGTATCATCAAGGCATAGACTGTGGACCAACTACTAGAAATGGGATTGTTATAGATGGATGCTTGACGGTTGCCATGGACACGATGTGCCACAGGGCTTATTTCTATGCTCTATGACTCCATTATAAACCAGTGGATTTGCTGTGAGTCAGAACGGGATGTAGCGCTAGGGCGAAGCAGACAGAACCATCCTCTGCAGCTGCCTTGGCTACAGCAACCCTGGGAGCATTTACCTGAAATAGCAAAATTTTCCAGATTTCATTCATGCTAAGTGCAAAGCTTACTGTTCATGAGGAAAGAAAGGGAATACTTAAAGGTAATTGTTTGTAGCACGGAGGCGATAGTTTGCAGAAGTCCGGACTCCTCAGTGGTACTGGAAATTTTGCAGGAAGCACTGTCCTGATCATTATTCCCTCAATGACCTATTAATTTGCCACTGCCTGCTGGATCCATGGGAGGAGGCTGAAAATAAATATGCTAGCAGGAAAAGGCATGTAATTTCAAACAGCTGGTCCCCAATAGAAATAAAAAGTACCCTGTGCCTTAATAAGCCATCCTTACCTCTAAGTTGAGACTAAAACTGTCATTCATAGAATTACACAGAGAAGAAGCACATTATTCTTACCTGTGCCATTTCTTCAAGCTATCCATTTTGATCTATTCCCCTGTGCTCTTAACACAGTCTCTGGATTTTTTAAAATCAATGCATCTTATGGATAGGGGAATCAAGGGATATGGGGACAAGGCAGGAACTGGGTATTGATAGTAGATGATCAGCCATGATCTCAGAATGTCGGTGCAGGCTCGAAAGGCCGAATGGTCTACTTCTGCACCGCTTGTCTATTGTCATATATGTTGCTTAACTTTTTACCACCTTTTCATGCAGTACATTTCAAATCATCGCAGCTCTGAACTGAAAAAAAAAACACCTCATAGCACTAGGCCAGTTGTTGGAGATTCTACTTTCTGGAAAGAGAGTGAACTGTGTTCTAGATTTGTTGTTGGCAAAGGACGTTGGTGCTTTCCGAAGGAAGTCAGCAAGATATCAGATCAACACTCTTCTCTCAGCCGGTATCACTAGTAGATTACTCAACAGACTAATGATTATTAAATATTACTGCATGAAGTGGCTATTGTGCTCAATCACAAATTGCATCTAAAAGAAGATGAAGCCTGAGATGTCAACTGTTTATTCCCCTTCACTGATGCTGCCTGACCTGCTGAGTTCCAACATTTTGAGACTGTTGCTCAAGATCTCCAGCATCTGCTGAATCTCTTGTGTTTCTAACTGTATGTGAAGTGTTTTGGGCAAATATTTGAGAAGCAGGAAGTTATGGTACAAGTGCAGGTCTCTCTCTGTCCTAGTAGCACAAGTTTGTAAGAAATGAGAAACAGCCAGTTGCTTATCATTGTGTGTATCAGACCTCTAAGTCAGAGGTTGTAGAACCAAGTCCTGGTTTAGAATTTGGTTACGTGAAACAAATTCATGTTTCATGCTTAGAAGAAAGGTGTGCTTTTCAGGACATCCCAAAGTGCTGGCAGGGAAAATGTACTTCACAAAGTGTAGTCCCTGGTTCTATCACAACCATGGACTCTGCTGCAGGGTCTACACACCTGCGCAGACGGGCTGTGCAACAGGTTCGACAATTGTGCTCAGGAGTAGGTGTGTTCCAGCCAATTAGTGTTCTATTATGGTGGTATTTAAATCCTTTCTTATCGATGCAGTCTTGTCAAGATTTGAGCGAAAGCAAAGACAACATTTACGCTCACTGCTTACCCTCATCCTCGTCAGGGAACAAAGACTACCGTTTTGACTGACGCAATCAAGGAGACGCATTCATGCAGTATTTGTTACTGTTTCCAGCCGTGACGTTGGCATTAACTTTAAGGTTCAGAGTTGTAGTTAATGGCCCTGTTGGCCTAACATTTTAAATTCTGCAACGTTTCTCATTAAAGTCAATGAGCTGTTGACCCACTTCAGTGTCTCTATCTCCGCGCTTAGGCCATATTTGAAAGTTCTGACAGTTTCACTGGAGGGACCAAAACACCAGCTTATGCACAACCATCTCAAACGTGGCGAAAGGGTAATGAGCTGCTAGTTTCATGAAGAAGCAAATCATTTTCAGGACGTAGAGTGTAACTTGCCTGCATGTCTCTAGTTAATTTGCGTGATCTAGTTTAACATTTCACATGAAAGGTACCAGCACCGATAGAAACACACAAGGGGTTAGAATGCCAGAGTGGATTTCAGTCTTCTCGTCTCTGAAACCTACGACCCACACATAACCAGTACTAAAGTCTAGCTTTGCCTGCGACAGCTTACAGCCCAGGCATGACCCTGGAGGTTAAGATGGTACCAGCAAAAAACACGATCAAGGCCGATGTGCTGCTGAGAGTTCACCAAATTACTTCTTCTTTCAAATATGATTCTACTACCAAGCTGCGTGTGATTGGAACTTGCAGCTTACATCTTGATGGCGTGTCTGGGGTTGATTGAGCGACCTGGTGCTTTGCTGATTCCATAAAGCCATAGAACCCTACTGCACAGTACCGGCCCTTCAGCCCTCCATGTTGTGCCGACCCATATAATCCTTAAAAAAAAAGTACTAAACCCACACTAACCCATAACCCTCTATTTTTCTTTCATCCATGTGCCTGTCCAAGAGGCTCTTAAACACCCCTAATGTTTTAGTCCGAGGGAGTTTGGTGAGGTTTGGTGCAGACAGTTGCTCCCTGGAAGCCTGGAAACCTGGAGAGAGGCACAAGCTCATGATCGACTACATTGCTTCTCTTCGATTGAGAAGTTGAGCAACTTTGAAGTTAATGAGGGTAAAACTGGGGATGGACATGTGTTTGATGTCATCTGCCTGTGTTTGTCCATCTTCCTCACCCTCTCACTAGCTGCTGTTGGAGGGGTCTTGGGATCTATGTTGCCAAGATTGATTAACGGGGCTGTGGACTTGTTTTGAGGGATTTTGAGGTTCATGTTGCATGTGTTCCTAAATTCTGGTTACCTTTTTTTTTGCTATTTTTGAGCAGTTTTATCAGAGTGATCGATTCGGACTGGAGAGCTTTGGCGACTGTGGCCAGCACTGGCTAGCGGTGTGGCTCTGAACTGACCTAAGCTGAATATGATTGGACTCCTGGCGTTTGATATTTGATATTCTATGTGTTGTCCACTCGCTTTTTGCTGTTAGCGCGTTTTGTTCTTTTTCCCCCGCACGGTGGGCATTCGCTGTTTCCTTGAATGCGCTCCACGGTGTTTCTTTGCTTTGTGGCTGCCTGCAGGAGGATGAATATCTGAGTTGTGTTCAGTAAGCATACTTTGATAATAAATGTACTTTTAAAAAATAAAACCTAAACATTGTCTTCGAGGCTGGAACACTTAACTAATTTAGGCAACAAGAGGCAACATTAAGCTCTCCCAGGGTAGCCACAGCAACTGTAGGTATGGCTTTAGACATCATTATATGCCCTGCAAGGCACGGTCTGCAAACTGTATAACCGCCCGTTTCTTTCTTCACTCTTCAAAACCTCTCAATTATATATCTACTTCTTTCATCAAAAGACAGGTTGATTGGCCTTCGTCATTTTGATGAGTGGACTGTCAGCAATTCTCAGTCTGCTTGTCTTCATGAAGGTTATCTTTAATGGTGTCTATTTCACTACCTTCCTCCTTCATTCAATAACTTTTCCCTATAAACAGCAGTGCCAGTGTGCCATTGACCTAAGCATCTATAGTACTTTATTTCTCTCTCTGCAGATGCTGCCTGGTCGGCTGAGTAACTGCAGCACTTTCTATTTTTACTTTATATTTCCAGCATGTTTTTGTGCTTTTAGTTCCAAATGTAAAAGCAGTTTAATGATTGGGATTTATACTATGTCTCCTGTAACACAAGTGCAGAATCCAAATAAAATTAAATTGTGATTTCTGGAAATAGTTTCGTGGAATCAATTAAATTCAGATGTAGAAGCTTTGGTGCAACTTTCAAACGTCCAGTGGACTACGTGGTCATTACATAGTGCGATAGTAGTTATTTTTGATGACGGCCACTGCCTCCTTGTTGGTGCCTGAGTCCCAGGACCTAGTGAAAAGGGGGTTGCATTTTCCCACAAAAAAAATATACAGCTTTGGAGCAAGGCTGGGTCTGAGATGTTGTAGAGAGAGGGGAATGATAGTTGAAAATCAGTTTGATTGTGGGGCAGCTCTGTTCCTGAGATAAGGGTCTGGGGTTGATATGGGTCAGTCCAGGGTTTGGGCTCTTTGGACAGAGTTATTATCAATCCGGGTGTGAGTCACTCTTTGGGTCTGCTGTCAGGTAAGCAGCTGGGTTGGAAAAGGTGGATATTGGGACTTGCACTTTGGCCCTTGGAGTATTAGGGACATTTGCAAAGTGAGGTTATCGGAAGGTGGACAGGGAATCTGATAGAATTAGGCAGTTGAATGCGGGTGAGACAGGAGGGGCCAGTACATGTGGTGAAGTGGGTGGAGGGATCAAGGGCAAGTCTTAGTGAATGGGTGACTGTGGGAAAGGGGGGCTTGACTTTGTGGGGTCCCAATCTGCTGCAGAACCAAGACCTTGTGCTCCTGGGCTGCTAATGAATGAATGTTCTCTGAATTCAATATCCCCATGATGTTTTATGAAGAGCTTTTCTTCAGGAATAACATAATTTGACGTGGATCTGATACAGATATGGCAGCCCGCACAGGGATGTTCAGCTTGAATTCTCAGAGGGATACAAAATTATCTGGAAATAGTCATTATCACACTTTGAGGTTAATACTCTCTCAGAGGAATGGTACTGGTACTCAACTCCAGATTCACGGCATCAATCTTGAATCAATTTGATCTGAATTAAGTCATTTCAAACTAGCCTAAACATCATTAATTCCTTTCCTTGCACAGATGTTGCTCAACTTGCTGAGTTCCTCCAAGTCCAGCAGAATGTTTGTTGCTCCACATTCCGTAATCTGCATTGCCTTGTGTCTGACTGTGAGAGAATAAAAATTGGATTAATGTAGGATTATCAAATGTGGGTGGGGGGTTAATATTGAAATCTGAGCATCGGTGTCTACAATCCATCTGGTTGGTGTAGTGGGTCCAGTCCAATGGGACCAGGTGATGTATAATTTCTGACTTAAGCCTGGATTTGAATCTAGCCCAGACTAATGTTCTTGAATTCTTTTTAATTTGCAGGGTGCTAAGTCTCTAGGTGCAAAGAGTGAAGTGAAGCTTCCATCCAATACAAGACACACAAAATGCTGGAGGAACTCAACAGATCAGGCAGCATCCATGGGAAAGAATAAACAGTTAATGAGTCAGGCCGAGACCCTTCTTCAGGACTGAGGAGGAAGGGGGAAGAAGCCAGAATTATACAGCTGGGGGTGGGGGGAGGAGGGGATGGAGTCTAGCTGGAAGGTGATAGGTAAAGCCAGGTGGGTGGGAAAGGACAAGGGCTGGAGAAGAAGGAATCTGATAGGAGAGGAGAGTAGACCATAGGAGAAAGGAACCCAGGGGGAGATTGGAATCCATTCAATTCTCATTTGGCAAGGACCTTGAACAGAACCTAAAGGAACCTTTTCAAGAGTATTATTAGATTTCACTATATTGGTGTATATATATAGGGCCCGCAAACTGCTCCTAGCTGTGTCATCCGTATAGATACTCTAATGCTGGTAACATCCATTAGTAGCAGAATACAAAACAATTCAATTAGCCAAAATTGCATGCACAATTGCATCCAAATGAATCAGTTTAGCTTGTTACAGAGTCGGTTGTGTTTTTGCATGGCTGCCACAAAAATTCCATTATAATTCACTTTAATCATAACCATGCCACCAACTACCCTGCACGTGTGTTTTATAAACCCAAGAGAAATTCCGCAGTATCTCTCAGTGGCCAAGGAGGATTGTTATCACTACATGCTCTTTGACTACAGATCAGTCACGCCAAAAGTGTCTGGGCCATTGCTTCATATTAGTTACCAAGGCCTGTTCATAATAGCTTCCATCTGCCCCCCTGGCACAAATATCCACCCCCACCCAGTTCTAAAACCACCCTGTTCCGATTTCTATCCGCACCCACTCTCACCACCTCAGTTTCCAGCTTCTAGTTTGGTAAACATAGTTAGAAACCAAGAAGTTTCTACCCACATTTATCAGATTAGATCATGGGGTTTGGCAAACTCAGCTCTGTCCTCACTTGACGTGTGCTGAAGGACCATGCTGGGGCGAGGGTACCACAAGTGGGGGAGTATTTAAGAACTGGCCCTAAGTTTGTGTGTGAGTTAGGAGGTATGATTGTCGCTATAGGCATCTGTGGGAAGAAAAACAGTCAACATTTTTGGCCTCTGATCCATAGCTAGGATGCTTCAGATTTCCTGTATCTACATTTTTGAACACAGTCTGAGCTGTTTTGCAATGCCTAATTATTGAAGTGAGGCATCCAAGGGAAATGGGATACACACAAGAAGAAGGAATGGTAACAGATAGAATGAGAGAAGTTGTAACTTACTGTTGTGTTGTCACACATGTAAAGAATCCCAGGTGCAGTACAGAAACAGGCACCTCAGCTGGAATTGAAACTGGTTAGAAATGGTTTATGACAGAGAAATGGTGAGAAACTCTTTTGACTGGCATCCAGGCAGATCATGCTACATTGAAGTACAGTGAGGCATTAAAGAGAACGCAGAATGCAAAATACAGTGTTTCCTCAGGTGGCTGCAGAAGCCAGTCTGAGATCCACCATACTTTGGTGCAGTGGTGCCTGTGCTTAGTGACTGGGTCAGTACGTGAAGAGAGCACACAGAGTCCGACGTGGGGATTGAACCCTGGTTGCATCAGCCACCCCCATCAACCCAAGTGGTGGTCAACGAGCTGAAAGATCTCTTTCCGTGCTGACCTTTCCATGATGGCTGTAGATGTTCCAACACATAACACTGCAGTGGGATCCAGGAGGCCTGCCTTTCCTTCTCCTCTGTCCTTAAATCGGGCTCTGGGAAAGACTCTGAAATTCTAGCTGAGTGATCACTGCTTCTCTTTTACGACGGCATTTACAAGCATTAAATGTACTCTTACAGCAGCTGGATTATCCACTTTCCAATGACCCAATAGGAATCCTGGGGCCATTTTACTGGCTCATTAGTAACCAAAGTTACTGTCATAAAATTATACTAACTTTTACAGGCCAAGTAACAGGAAAGGAATGAGAAAAGAAGGTTAAACAGAGGATGTGGCATAAAGCATGTTTAGATTTAACAGTGTAGACCGCCATCTGATCTGGAACACTGGCCTCACAATTTTTAAGACTGTTCTGTGTGGACTATATATCTATCAGGCATGAGAGACTGGTTGTCAAAGAATCTTCAACCTTTTCATGGGTGGGGGTCTGCTCCCCTCCGACAAAGTGAAGCCACTACATGGGATCTTGCCCTTGAGGATCAGACCAGCTTGGGGAGTGTGCTGAGAATGTGGAAATCTGCAATTATTAAGCTTATAGGTAGCCCACAGATCAGCAGTTGATCAAGAGCCGCTCATTGTTACTGGCAAAATCTGGTCCAATAATAATTTCACTGCCTCAGTGACCTCAGCTTGCAGAACCAATAAAACCCTTGAAGCCAGGTCATGGGCTGGGTCACCAGCAATAAAATGCAGCTACTTTATCCAGAACACAAATGATCAAACAGCTTGATAACAAGCATATTTTGAGTAAAGTGATGATAGAAATTGTTGGAAATGCTCGACAGGTCAGGCAGCATCAGTAGAGAAGCAAGTAGGGCTAATGTTTCACTTTTGCTTCATCAGAACTACGTTTATTGGTTGAAGACCACACTGCCTCAGTGCCATATTGGAACGTCAGCCCGGCGTTTGCAGTTAAGTCTCTTAGGTGCAAATTGAATTCATAATTTATTGAGGGTGCTAGCAATATTTTTTTTCACTATATTCATTTGAAATTTGAATCTTCCAGAGAGAAACAACCATTTCTTCCTCCAACGTCGACAATTTTTACTCATTTTTTTGCCACCATTTGTTTGATTTTGTAGCATGGGGGGGGGGGGTTGTTGATGTTTGATGTTTTTTGAATAGGTTGGTTCCATGGTTCTTCTTTGTTTCATGGCTGTCTGTGGGGAAGATGAAACTTAGGGTTGTGTACTGTATATAGCACAAACTTTGATAATAAATGCACTTTGAGCCTTTGAATTTCTTTCCTCCCAAAGCTGTTACTTGATCCACTAAGTACCTCTAGTTTGCTGCTCTGGGTTCCAGCATCTGCAGTTTCTTGTGCCCAGATGCAGAGTTAGACTCAAAATGTTGAAAAATTCTTTCATCCCTAAGATGCCGCTTGATCTGCTGATTTCCTCCAACAGATTGTTTGTCGCAGCCATTTCTATATTGCCGCCAGTCAATTTAGAACCTCTTGAAATGATTCACTCATGTGCCTAAGGTGAATTCTGCACCTGTCCTACATTCAGTCAGTCCCTTATCTAGCTCCTCACCCTTTCAGAGAATTCAAGGGAAAATTGGACCAACCATCAGTGATTGCATAGATTTACTACCTTTTAATAGTTCAGTGGTGGATTTGGTTTCTAGTCTGGTAATTTCTTTTTTCACATTTTCTCCGTATCCTCAACTCTAATTGCCATACATCGTTAACCACTTTGACTCTCACAGCCAAACCTTCCCCATCACTGTCCAGTGCTGCATCTCCAACCCCTGGGATCCTACAGGATTCCCTAACCTCCTCTAAATTAACTTCTAGTAGGTTAGTTAGCAAACGAGCTCTTCCTTTCCACATGGATGGAAGAAGTTGCTGTTCCTGCACCAGGTTTTGCCGGCACAGGATTCAGAGGTGGGTTCCTCGATGCAGACCATGAAACCGTCGATGCTGGAATCTGGAGCAACACTTGAGGATGTCAGCATCTACGGAGGCTGATGGACAGTCGACGTTTCAGGTCAAAACCCTTTATCTGGATTAAAAGATAGAGCTAGTACAAAATGACTGGGTGAAGCAAAATGAAGGGGTGAAGCAAGAGTGGCAAGTGATAAATGGATCCTATTGATTGGTAGGGAGGGGATGATAGGAAGATGAGGGAGGGGTGAGAGTGGGAATGGAGTCAGAGGCTCTGAAGTGAAAGGTGGAAGTGACAAAGGGCTGAAGATGATGGAATATGATGAAAGGTGAAGACTAGAATAAAGGGAGGGAAACTAATGGGAGGAGATTGTGGATCATGAGCAGATGGGGGAAGTGAGGAAAGGGAAGGCGATTGAGTGATGGGGGACCAGGTGGATCAGGAAGAGAGAGGAAAGTGAAAGGGTGATAGAGAGGGAGCAGCTTCCAAAAGATGAATTTCTGCAGAAATCCTGAACTTGGTGCCACTTTTTCTGAAAAATTGCCAGCACTCTCGCACAGAATTCTCAGCATTTTCTAGTGAAATAAGGGGCAGCATGGTTAACTCAATGCTTTACAATCCTAGTTCAATTCCCACCACTGCCGGAAAGGAGTTTGTACGTTCTCCTTGTGACCGCATGGGTTTCCTCCAGCTGCTCCAGTTTCCTCCCACATTTCAAAGATGTACCGTTTGGTAGGTTAATTGGTCGGTGTAAATTGTCCTGTAGGATTAAATCGGGGGATTGCTGGCCAGTGTGCTTGAAGGGCTGTATCTCAATAAATAAATAAGATCTTGCTCATAACCTACTTGAAGCACAGAAATTGGTTATTTAGCCAACATGCCAACAAGACCAGGACATGTTTATGATCCCACTTTCCTCATTAAAGATGTAGTATTAACACAAGGCTTTCTTTTATCCTATGATCGCAATGTTGTGGTAAACCATTCTCTGAAGCTGAAGCTATATTGTCAGGTAACACTCCCCTATTTTTGCATCCTTGCTGCATTGAATTCAAAAGATTAAACCAGCACTAGATCACAGAGCTTTAATGAATTAGGATGCAGGGTGGATAATTTATTCCTTCTTTCTGCTCACCAATCTTCAGACAGGTCCTTCATGCCGGGCAGCACCAAAAGCCTTTGGAGAGTGGGAAGAGTTTCACTGACGCACTGATTGGACAGAAAACAAACACAGGCTCGATTTTACTTAGCAACCAATTTAACGCAGTGCATTACTCGAATAACACTTCCTATTCTATTCAGCAACAAAGTAAATAGTTAAGCTAAAACAAAATAAACCTCACCTAATATGAAAATATTATTCAACTTTATGATGCTTGGGGTGCTTTCAATCAAAAAAAAAAGGGTTTGAACAGGCTTTGTCTGTAACTCCACCCGTGGTTTCGAAAAGCTGTAGAATATCATTCATTTCCAAGCACTCTGCAGCGCAGGACAACAGCACTGAGCCAATGCTTATTATTTTAATATCAAACCTACAGCTTTTCTCCCGTTAAAAATTTCAGGAATTTACATTACTTTCAGGAGGAATTAGCAGGCCAGCCTGAAGCCAATTTAGTAGAAAAATTTGATATATTAGCTTTCCATTAAATTAGTATTAGGTTAGAATTTCCTCAATCGTATCTACTCTTATCAGTAAACTGCCTTTGGAAATAAAGCAATTTTGACGTGACAGCTAGGAGATATAGAGCGAAAAAAAAGACCCAGGATTAGAGTCTGCACTCCAGTTACCTTAATGCTGTTATTAATGAATTATAAACACAAGGCTTTCTTTTGTGTTACAGTTGGAACATTGTTGTATTGTTGTAACAGTGCTAAACATCTGATGGTGAGAGCAGTGTTTAACTGACAGCCTTAAAGAGTGAATTATTCATAGGTTATTTTTCCAGCAGTGGAAGCCTTCATTTAAGTTATAGGTTTATCTATTTGTAACAGATTTTCCTCACTATCACAATGCCCTGTGCATTAAGCACCTTCCATTCAAAATGATTCCGGTAGTTAACAGATAAAGAACTGAGTTTCAGAAATGTCTAGTGCACATCGTGCCTGACTTTACAACCTTTACATAACTGCAAAGCTGGATTTCCTTTAACTGGGTGGGGAAGCCTTAGACGAGCTGCAGATTTTAGGGGAGGTGACTGTTGCTTTGCTAATGTACCTAATTGCTGAAGACCAACAGATGCTCCTAAAGGTATTCACCCAGCCTTCTTCTCCCTTCAGGGTAGCTTCTTCCCCACTGCTTTTAGACTCCTGAACCAATCATCTTCTTCTTAGCTGTGTGGCCGTGTGCCTCTTAGCTATTCTGCTTTTATTACCCTAGTCTCTTTCATGCCCTACTTAAAACGACACGATAATCTTTGCATCAATCTGCCGTTTTGCATCTCACTTCGGGTCTTTTGCTGTTTTTATTATTGCCACATATACCCTCTCACATGAACGAGGAATTTCATTAAACCCTAGTTTATAAAACAATAAACAAACATAATCTATTCCAGTCCAATATCAATCCCAGATCAGGTGACAAAGAGAAGAAGAGGAAGAAAGCCCTTAACTCTGAGTGGAGTCATTGGGACACTGTCGTGACAGCATTTTTTTTTAAGCAGGCTTTCTAGTTTTTATGAGGCCAAGTTGGTAGCTTGATGCTCAACCCAGCACAGATAGAAAGCGTGCAAGGAAGCCAGCTGGATTCGAACTCAGGAGCCTTCGCTCCAAAGCCCAGCACTAATGCCACTACGCCACCAGGCGGCAGGTGACAAAGAGCACAGGTCTAAACATAGAAGGACATCCAGTGTATCTAAACAATGGGATAAAGAGAAAAAAGATGAAGATAGCTTTACTTATCACATGCACAGTAAGTGCGTGGTTGGAGTGTATGGTTTGCATCAAATCAAACCAGTAAGGATTGTGGTGGGGGCACTTCCAGCAACAACAGAGCAGGCCCACAACTCACCAACCCTAACTCTACGCCTCTGGAATGTGGGAGGGAACTGGAGCACCTGGAGGTTACACATATGGTGTGGAGGAGAATGTCCAAACGCCTTACAGACAGTGGTTGGAATTGAAACGCGATGCTGCAGCTGACACTGTAAAGCTTTGTGTTAAACACTACGTTACTGTGCTGCCCACGGGATAGAGTAGTCATCATTTCTCTGCTGCTGTGCTAATGACCGGAACCTTTTTTGCTACTCTACATTGAGCAGAGAAAGTCAAAGTTTCACCTGGATGAATTGAACTTCAGGACTCTCCTTGCGTTCCCCTCATTCTAAAATTCCATGCAGTGCAAGTGCTGTCTAAAGATTTCTTCTGAAGCTCTTGCAAGTTGTCCAGCTGTAACATGAACAACTTGTGCAAACCACACATTTCAACGTACAGTATGTTTTAATGATGAAGGGTCTTGGCTCAAAATGTCCACTGTTCATTTCACTCCATAGGCGTCGCCTGACTTGCTGAGTTCCTCCAGTAATTTGTGTACATTGCTCAAGATTTCCAGCATCTGCAGAATCTTGTGTGTCTCAGTTTGCAGGGTATTCTGATTATTCAGTAGATCTCAGGAATTAAGGCTTTAATCCAGGAATGTTAATTCTAGCCTCTGCACTTCCAGTAAACTATTTATTAATGTGCTTTGAGCAGGTACCTACATCCAGGGATTCAAAGAGGACAGTGGGAGAACTGTAGCAGATGGGTGATAGAAAGTTTTAGTTTTGGGAGGAACAAAAATTGAAAGATATTTCTGAGATTTCAGGAAATAATGAAATTGCTTCAGAAATTATTCAACATGTCCGACTTCAAACATTGAGATCCATGCGGGGTGAAGTGGTGTGGACTCTGAGCTTTTTGGTTGTGAAGGAATAAGCAATATTCAGTTGAAGAAAGAGCATGGAGTCATTAGTTTAGGAGGGGGATGAACGGGTTCAACAGACAGGCAATGCAATAGTGCAAGAGTGAAAAACTGTGAGAGCAGTTTCAATGTGTCAGGACATTGAAGACGAGATCAGGAATCCATCATTCAGAAGGCCTTTGCTGATTCTCTGCCTCCTTCACTTTCCCATCATATCATCTCTCCTTTGAATAATTTATAATCAAAAATCTGACAGAATTGAAGGGAGCAGAATTCCAAACACTCACCACCTTCTTTCAACTAGAAATGGACAATTCCATGGCCTGTCTATCAACCCGAGGAGATACCCTCTCCTCACCTACCCTGTCAATCCCTCTTGTACCTCAATGTGTCCGTACCTCCAGTTGAACTCTGTCTTTTTGTGTGTTTCCCATTAGCTGTCAGTCTGTGGTTCTGTATTGCCACGTGCTCCTGTCCCCACTCCTGCTCTACTCCGGCCCCTGTATCACTGAGTACTCCGCCTCTCATCTGCTTCTCATTATTACCTGTATTGCTGCCACCTGAGTCTCTTTGTGCTCCACCTATCATCTGCCTCTCTGTTTATTGCTCGGTGTATTTCAGTCCTGTGTTTTCACCTGTTTGTTATCCATCTATCAATCCATCCTGATTATGGTTTTTGGATTTCTCTGGATGTTTTGATCTCTGCCTGAACTTTGACCTGAACTTTGTTTGCACCTTGGGATTTGTTACTCAATTAATATCACTGTATACAGCACTGAGTCTGCGATTAGATCGATCCCTGCTCCAGCGCCCTGACACAATGACATTATTCATAATGCTTCAGGAACAGTCCATATGACAAGAATCACCTTTGTGAATGTACTCTACATGTGAAGAGACCACATTCTTCCTTAAGTGACGAAGGTTGCACACAGCATTTCAAGGCTTTTACAATCACACCCAAGCCCTGTACCACTGTAGGAAAATTTCCTTGCAATAAACAACAGCATAATGTTTACGTTCCCAAGATCTCAGGCACCCATGATCCATGATGTAGACTTTTGTTCACATGTTCTGGACCTTACATGAAAAACATAAGCAGAATATAGGGGGCTTTAGAAAAGCAGCACATCTGTGGTTAGGAGGACTACTGGAAGGTTTTACTTCGATTAGCATTTGGCAGTAGGGCGGGTGTCTGGATTATTATGTTCAGTTTTGCTTACTCTGTTATAGGAAACATACCATGAAGCTGGAAAGAGTGCAGAGGAGATTTACAAGGGTGTTGCCAGGATTTGAGGGACTGAGTTATGGTGAGAGGACGAGCAGATTGGGACATTTTTCACTGGAGTGTAGAAACATGAGGTGTGTTCTTGCAGAGGTGTGTGACATCAAGACGGGACAAGGTAGGGTGAATGTGAACAGTTTTATTTTCCCAGAATTGGAGAACTGAGAATGAGAGGACATTAGTTTAAAGTGAGAGAGAAAAAATGTACGAGGAACCTGAGGGGTAATACTTTCACCCAGAGGATGAGGGATATATTTAATGAATTGCCAAAGGCAGCTACATTAATAATACTTAAAAGGTACTTAGATAGGAGTCTCTCAAAGTCCAGGGTGGAAATAGATAAGACCGGCCAACAGGGCTTTGGTGAACCTGTATAGGCCAATTCCCTGTACAGTGGATACAACGGATTACAGAAACATTGATGAGCTCCCACCATGCCATTGACTTTGGATGATGGAGACGGGAGGCTGTCAATGGCCTATGCTCCACTGGGAGCTCAGGGCTCGAGAAAACTTGGATGGGAAAGGTTAAGAAGGATGTGGCCCATGCATGGTTAAGTGGAACAAGAGAGCTGAGTGTGGTGTTTTGTACAGATCCAGTGTAAGTTCTCACAGTTATTAGTCTGTTACAGTTAACAACAATCTTTGCAGTGAACTCTGGAAAGCACATAATGTAACACAAGTTCTCTTACAGTTATAATGAGTTGAGGTGATGGGCGATGAGTGGGCAAACACTTCCTGGAAAGTAATCTTCACTCTTTTTCAAACAAGAGCCACTTTAGAAACACCTTCATTGTGAAGTGATACATTACCTAACAAATAAACACAATGCCCGTCACTCCTTATTGGCAAATATTATACTGTCAATATGTTTATGATTGTTCCCTCTCTCCATCTCTCTCCCCTTCTCTCTCCCACCTTCTCTCTCCTTCTCTCTTTCTCTCAAACTCTCTCCCTCTCCCACTCTCTCTCTTTCTCTTTCTCTCCCCCCTTTCTCATTCTCTCTTACCCTTGCTTTCTCTCCCTCATTCTCTTCCTTTCCCTCGCAGTCTTACTCTCACTCTCTTTCAATTATTCTCCCTCTCACACACACGCACACACACACGCATCGTGTGTTCTGAACTTCAGTGCTATTTCCCACTTCGTCTACCTTCACTTCCTAAACTTCATATCCACCTTGTCCTGAACCCCTCACACCCATAGTCCTGAATTCAGTTTCCTGGAACACTTCACCTTGAGCCCCTTATCTCCTATGTTCTCCTCCCCCTTCCCACAATCCTTCTTGCTTCAGCCCTTTCCCGGGCATCCTGCTCGTGTTCCCAGCCATACTCCATCTTCCAGCTCTTGATCCAGATGTGGTTCCTGCCTCCAGCTCCCAGCTCTTCCCCTGGAGTCATGTGCTTGAATCTCTAGTACATGCTGTTCCAGGAATAACAAGTAACAATCACATCTTGGAACAGCATGTGCTAATTTCTCAGGCAATATGGTGGAACATTTCATCTGAAACAACATTTTCTTTGAAGGCTACTGATGCAGAAATCACATCATCAGCACAAGGGTGGTTTATGATGAGAAGTGCCTGGAGAACTCTCTCATAGAAAGCAGAGCAATGAGATTGTAATTTTAGGCAATTCTCTTCACTGTTCTTCATAGCTTCATTATTTTCAAAAGCAAATCTAATCTGCTGCGCTCCTACTCATTTAACTAGATACTTCCACAGGGTCAGCCCACCAAACCCATGCTGAATCATTTGCTCAGCTACACTAATCCCATTTGCCCACATTAAGTCTGTAACCTTCTATGCTTTTCCTATCTGGCTCTATGCCCCATTAAAACATAGTGATTGTGCATTCCAGATCTCTACCACTTTCTGTGTAATGTCCGGATCCCTACGTTCTCCTTCCTCTCACCTTAAATCTATGTCCTTTTCCTTTTGACGCCTCTACCATGGTGGAAAAGAAAAGATATTGACACTCCCTCTGCTTCTGAAAACATTTTGTGTCTTCCTCTTTGAGGAGTCTTGCCTCCATTTAGGGGTATGAAAGGACTCTTTAAAGATGACCCATCGCAGCATCAGTGGGACAATGTGGACTAAATGAATGGAATTAAGTTAACAGGAGATAACTCGAGCACATCCGATTCCTTAGACAATGTGTCTCTGAATTCAGCAATATCAACATCTGGTGTACTAAAACAGGGAAGTAAATGTTATCTGAAACATCCTGATGACTTAGAGTGGCATAATAAAACATAAGACTGAGAAGAAAATGGAGAAATATTAAGAAAAGTCATGTGCTTACAACACTCAGTCCTGCTTGCTTAACATTGTAATGATGTTGGTTCTGACATTCAAGTGCTGTATCTGTATAACTGTAATATCGCTGGTTTTATTGAAAGAATAAACTCATAAAATAGGCTTGTAATTAGGGAATTAATGTCCAAATGGATGAGATGCAGAGGGGTCAGCAAGTATAAACGCAAATCACTAGAGTTAATAAGGTCACTTAAAAACAACAAAGCTCTGGAGTTAATTTCTGGATGGATAGAAGCAAAAAGCAGAAACATGCAAAGGAACATGGCTAGACCACACATGCGAATATTGTAAACACTGTTGGTCTCCTGTGGAGGAGAATGGAAAAATTATTTACTAGAATGTACCAGAAATTGAAATGTTTTCAGCTTTGCTTGTAATATAGAAAGACATTGAGGCCATCAGTTTAATGCCAGTTCTGAGTAATGCCATCAATCTAATTTCTCAATATATTCTCACAAGCCAATTAACACCCCATTGATTCCACTACCACCCACTTTACAGTAACTAATACTTCTAAGAGCTAACGTATAGTTGGGAAGTTTAGAGCAGCTGGCACAATTTCCCAAGAAAAAAAGACAAGTAGTTGACAAGTTGAAGATCTTAATGAAGTGTTCGGGGCAGTAAGCTTCGAGTGGATAATTCTTCAAGCAGAGGAGTACAGACTTCATGGCTGGGGAGCACAGGATTTGGGGCTCTTTAGTACTCACCTAGGGAAATCATGCATTTTGGGACTTCCCTTATATTTCCATACAACATTTAGGACACTTACAGTAAAGTAAATTCCTGCACACTCCTCTGCCAACGTAAGTGACCGTATATAAAACATGATCGTTAATAATCATCACCATAGCGTAATGGTATGGGCGATGCTAATACGGCCTGGGCTTTTTGGAGTTTGACGTTCAATTCTGGCGCTATTCAGTAAAGAGATTCTGTACGTCCTCTGTGTGGAATGCATGGGTTTTCTCCTTGTCCTCCTGTTTCCTCCCACAGTCCAAAGGTGTACCAGGTAGGTTAATTGGTCATCTGCAAATTGTCCCGTGAATAGATTAGGGTTAATCAGGTACGTTGGGGATTGCTGGGGTGAGGGCTGGGCTCGAAAGGCCATAAGGGCCGACTCTGCACTGTATCGCTAAGTAATTGAATAAATTACTCCAATCAGGATCTCAGGAGAAATTTCCTCAGCCACAGAGTGTTGAGAAATGCAACTCACTATCACAAGGAGTAATAAATTGTGAGGGACATTTCAGAGGAAGAGAGATCATCAACTGAGGATGAAAGGAACAGAAGAAGACATTGATGAGGAAAGTTGATAGGATGATCTTGAATAGAAATATTCACAAGAATCTATTGATTATGTAGTTTATTTGTTAAAAAAGTGACAAATATTTTGATTTCATCCACTTTCTGCTATAGAGGAGGAGGTACAAAAGATGGCTCCAGAGGGTGACTTCTTCCAGTTCTTCCACAAATCAGTTTAATGTCTTTTCCTTCCTTTTCAAGATGGCGGAGGTCCTGTTGGTGTCCGTGATCTACAGCTACACTTAAACTGTGACTCTTCATGGTGGTGGGTACCCACTCTCAGAGTTCGCCAAGCAGCCTAGTGTCTTTGATATCTCTAGGAGTGGCCTGGAAGATGTGTGCCTTCAGGGTGCGGCCCTGTGAATGACCCAGTTCCTTGCTGGTGTCACTGACTGAAGCATCACAGGAGATCAGAACATCGAGACAGCAGTGTATACTGCTATGGAAACGAGTGACGCTGCAGACTGTAACTTCAAAACAGCGAGCTGCTGGTCTCCCCTCTCGATGTGGCAGGAGCGATAACTCTCTGTACTCATTAGTGAGTGAGAGAGCCTGTGAAATGTCAAAGGGTAAGGACAGGCCGTGGTTTTTTTGGTGGTCTTTAGATCGCGGTCTCTTTGGGGGCTTTCCTATTGCTTGCACGGTGGGAGTTGGGGTTACTTCTGCTGGGGGAAGGGGAGTGGGAGGGTTGACACTTGCTGCTGCTTCTGCATGGGAGGGGTAAGTGGAAGCTTTGGGGTTCTAACATTTTTCCGTCATTCATTCTTTGGGATGCTTCTTCTGTTTCGCTGATGTCTGCAAAGAGGAAGAATTTCAGTTTGTATACTGTATACATTCTCTGATATTAAATTGAACCATTGAGATAAATCCCTGACTCTGCTCCTTGTTTCAATGTAAGAACTTGGAAAGGTTTGCATGCCCAATGAATAGACCAGGGGAGCCCTCAACCTAAGTTCTGGGCCTTCGATCTGATGCGTTAACTTTGTTTCACTCTCCTCAGATGCTGCCTGACCCCTTGAGCGTTTCCAGCCCTTTCTGTTATTTCAGATTTGAAGGTCATACAGTAGAAGGACACAGTCATAATGTGGGAAAATGGGATTAGAGCATTTGCAACTTCCAGCATCTGCTGTGCTTTTTCTAATTTTCAGAACTCAGCCGATGTTGGTCCAGCTGTTCTTGAGCTGCCCTTAGCCCTAGCTGAGTAATGGAGAGTGAGGGCTTCCCAAGCTGCAGGTCAAACAAACAATGACTTCACACCAAAAGGGGGCATTTTGGGAGAGATCAGAGAATGGGAAGGATATCAATATTTACATAAACCAAGGGGCTGTGTGGAAGATTGTCCAAAACAAAGTTCAGTTTTGCTAAGCAA
Source organism: Hypanus sabinus (assembly GCF_030144855.1). Taxonomy (NCBI): domain Eukaryota; kingdom Metazoa; phylum Chordata; class Chondrichthyes; order Myliobatiformes; family Dasyatidae; genus Hypanus; species Hypanus sabinus. Next base: position 16,753,345 of record NC_082732.1, read on the forward strand.
CAGGAACGATGGCAGAGAACTAGGAGCTGAGTTCTCTCTGTTTTAAGAAAGAAAAGCGTCATTGGCAACAAGAGGCCACCACAGACGTCAATGAGGTCCAACTTGCTGCCAGGCCAATAAGCATGGGGATTCCTAGAATTGCCTCTGCATCTGGTGGTAACCTTGATTATCCGACTTTTGAGAATCTACCAATGCAACTGTTCAAGTCAACGGTGCATCTGGCATCTAGCATGACATGTTGAGACAAAGGGTGACTGTTTCACTGACTTCATGCACAGCTTAGGGATTTTCTAAGCATCAAGTTATAAAGAACTTTCCTTAGATGCAACATTTTGACTGAACGCTGTAAGACTGTGTAATCCTAAGTTAGGCATTAAGAGATAGAAAAGGGATCGTGTTTTATGTTGATTATTGTTTACATAAACAATGCCCTATGGAATCTGCATAGTACTCAAAAAATTAGTGGTTTAAGTTTTTCATTCATTGGCTTTAGGAGTTTACAAGAATGAAAGGTGATTACATTGAAATGCATAGGCCTTTGAGGCAATGACAGAGTAGATACTTGATTGAATTTTTTGAGGATGTGACTAAATACATTGATGAAGGTAGAGCAGTAGATGTAGTGTATATGGATTTCAGCAAGGCATTTGATAAGGTACCCCATGCAAGGCTTATTGAGAAAGTAAGGAGGCATGGGATCCAAGGGGACATTGCTTTGTGGATCCAGAACTGGCTTGCCAACAGAAGGCAAAGAGTGGTTGTAGACGGGTCATATTCTGCATGGAGATTGCTGACCGGTAGTGTGCCTCAGGGATCTGTTCTGGGACTCCTGCTCTTCGTAATTTTTATAAATGGCCTGGATGAGGAAATGGAGGGATGGGTTGGTAAACTTACTGATGACACAAAGGTTGGGAGTGTTCTGGGTAGTGTGGAGGGCTGTCAGAGGTTACAGTGGGACATTAATAGGATGCAAAACCAGGCTGAGAAGTGGCAGATGGAGTTCAACACAGATAAGTGTGAGGTGGTTCATTTTGGAAGGTCAAATATGAAGACAGAATATAGTATTAATGGTAAGACTCTTGGCAGTGTGGAGGATCAGATAGATCTTGGGGTCCAAGTCCATAGGACGTTCAAAGCTGCTGCGCAGGTTGACTCTGTGGTTAAGAAGGCATATGGCGTATTAGCCTTCATCAATCTTGGGATTGAGTTTAGGAGCAGAGAGGTAATGTTGCAGCTATATAAGACCCTGGTCAGGCCCCACTTGGAGCACTGTGCTGAGTTCTGGCCACCTCACTACAGGAAGGATATGGAAATTATAGAAAGGGTGCAGAGGAGATTTAAAAAGATGTTGCCTGGATTGGGGAGCATGCCTTATGAGAATAGGTTGAGTGAACCTGGGCTTTTTTTCCTTGGAGCGACAGAGGATGAGGGGTGACCTGATAGAGGTGTATAAGATGAAGAGAGGCATTGATCATGTGGATAGTCAGAGGCTTTTTCCAGGGCTGAAATGGCTAACTCAAGAGGGCACAGGTTTAAGGTGCTGGGGAGTAGGTACAGAGGAGATATCAGGGGTAAGTTTTTTTATGCAGAGAGTGGTGAGTGTGTGGAATGGGCTGCCAGCAGCAGCGGTGGACGCGGAGACAACAGAGCCTTTTAAGAGACTCTGGGATAGATACATGGAGTTTAAAAAATAGTGGGCTATGGGCAACCATAGGCAATTTCTAAGGTAAGGACATGTTCGGCACAGCTTTGTGAGCCAAAGGGCCTGTATTGTGCTGCAGGTTTTCTATGTTTCTATGTTAAGGTGATTCCACTCACGGTCAGATCTCAAACTAGAGAATACAGTTACAAGATTGTCATTTCAAATTGAATGCCTCGGAACTCTCTTTTGCAGAGGCGATAAATCTCTGGAATTACCCTCTCTGCAGGCTAAATCAGTGAGGGTATTTAAAGAGGAATTAGATAGATTTCTGCAAGACCATGGAATAGAGGGCCTTGGGGAACAGGTGCAGAGGAGGAGATGGAACGTGGAGCAGACTATCCATGATCATATTGAATGATGGAGCAGGTTTAAAGGGCAAGCTTATGTTCTTATTCAGTGATATGTGTAACGGTATTCTACACTCTTATTTACGTACAGTGTGCATTGGTAGCGTAGCAGTAAGTGCAACACTTACTGCAGCTAGGGCATCGGAGTTCGGAGTTCAATTCTAGCGTCTTCTGTAAGATGTTTGTATGTCCCTCCAGTGAATGCCTGAGTTTCCTCCCACATTGCAAAGAAGTACTAGTTAGCCGATTAATTATGGTAAATTCTCCTGTGAGTAAGCTAGGGTTAAATAGGTGAGTTGTTGGGTGGTGCAGCTCACTGGGCAGGAAAGGCCTGTATCTCTAAGTTAAAAACTAAAATAAAATAAATCTTTTCATTTCCTTCTCTTCTATTCCCTGCATTGTATAAAGATTGACACAATCTCCCATGAAACTGCTCTCACCTCCCACCAAAAGTACTGTGGATTCCATGAGTTTAAATGTTACTGCATTCGGTTGACTTTTTTTTGAATGAATGATAGAACACTTTTAAGACTTCTTTGTGTAAAGTACAGCTGGAGTGCTAGTTATTACAATTAGACATAGTGGGAGTTTGTAGAGATTTGATGTCAGTCATCAGGCGGGCCTGCGCTGGAATCACTGTATTCTAAACGCCACAAGATAATTTATAGCACAGTGCAATCCCAAGATAAATAAAGAACTTATTCACTCCTTTGTGAAGGTGGCATAGTTTCAAATTCTCCCATCTGAAGGGAAATTTCAGGCTTTGCTATGCAGGAATTCTAAGCATGTTTTGGAGATTGAGAGTCAGTCAGTGAACCATCCATTTGTGGCTGAAGTATTTGGATCGGTTTGGGGTGATTGCTGGTGAGGGATCTGAGGCTGGAAAAATGTAACTATTTTTGTTACCAGGATCACAAATCCAGAACCAAGCATGCTTAACTCCGATTTAACTACAGACTGGGAGTAAAATAAAGTTCCTCAAATCCTCTAAATTGTTTTCTCTGCTCTCAGCACGTGACATCTTTATATTCCCACATCTTTTTGTGTGATTGATGATCTTAAGTCAGTCAAGGCATACAAAATTATGAGGGGTAATGTTAGGGTAGGGTAAATTCAAGCTGGGTTTTTTCACTGAGGTTGGGTGGGACTGCAGCCAGAGGTCAAGGGTTAAGGGTAAAAGGTGAGAAGTTTAAGAGGAACATGAGGGGAAACCTCTTCACTCAGTGGGCTGTGAGAGTGTGGAATGAACTGCCAGCACAAGAGGTGCATGCCAGCTCGATTTCAACGTTTAAGAGAAATTTGGATAGGTACATGGATAGTGGGGATATGGAGGACAGGCCGATGTGAATAGGTGTGGTGAACTACGTGTGCCTGTCTGGACACGCACCCTGCTGACTGCTCCTGTGGCTCCTCCCACAGACCCCTGTATAAAGGCGATCGAGGCCTGGGCCCGGCCTCTCAGTCTCCAGGATGTAGTATGGTGGTCACTCACTGCTCATTCCTTCTTCCAGTCAATAAAAGCCGATATCTCGCCTTTACATCTCAGAGTGAGTTATTGATGGTGCATCACTAAGCAGCTTAAATGGTTTTGGCATGGACTTGATGGGCCGAAGGGCCTGTATCTGTGCTGTACTTCAATGGCTCTAAGTGTGGAACTTTCAATTAAACCATGCTGTTGTCTGTGGCTCAGCCATTGTTTTAAAATAGTTGAGGCTCAAGCTTTGATGTGAAGGTTTGAGCATCCATTTTAGAATGGTCTTCCAGTACTGAAGTAAGGGAATGCTGTAGTAGTGTAAGTGTTGTCTCTCTTTTTTGACATTGTACTGAAGCTCTGCTTTCTGTCCCATGTTGGTTGAAAAGTTCCAAAGAAGAGTGGGTGCTATATCCTGGTAGTCAGGCAACACTCATGGAGAGAAAAATAGAGTCAATGCTTCAGGCTGATGAAAGGAATAATCTTTCTGATGATGAGTCTTCAACCTGAATTCTTGATCTCTCCACGGGTGCTGCCTTACCTGCTGAACATTTCCAACATTTTCTCTTTCTGTTCCAGCCTCTGCAATTCATCGAGTTGCCCTGACATCCTGGCCCCATATTTCTCACTCCACCAAAAAGGAACAATTAATTTTATTGCTTTGTGTTTCCTGCCCTTGCCTTGTGAAAATTAGCTGCTGTGTTTTCTCTGCAGCTTCACTTCGACAATAATCCATTGGGTTTGGAAAGTCCTGAGGGTGAAAGGCATGGTATTAACCGTCCATTCAATATTTAACCGAAGGTCCCTATGCTCACTGCAGAGAACCCTCACAGCCAGAGCACAATAGACGTATTGATCATATGAGAAGAAGTGGATTACGGGTCCCATTTTGTGCATGATATTCTCTGGTGGTCATGTGGGAATTTGCAACCTTTCCTACTGCAGTGTGAAGGTTCCAGCTGAATGTATCATACTCAGGTTCTGGTTGGGGTAGGACTGTGAGAGCTTTTGTGCCTGCTGTCACCCAGTATCTGCAGAACCCCGCTGAGTGTTATAAGTTACTGGAGACTTTGGATAAACTCTGCAGTTCCCAGTTATGTCCACTTGCTCTTACGTTGACTGCTGCCCCCTTTAAGTCTTGGAAAGATCACTGGCGTTATGCTTGGCTGTGTGAAAAACACAGAAACACCAGTACAGCCAGACATGGCGCGCGCTCACAACACACACACACACACACACACACACACACACACACACACACACACACACACACACACACACACACTCTCTCTCTCTCTCGACTGGACAATGAAACAATCCAGAGCATCTTGGCCATTTGCTAAGAGCATCTTGACATTATTGGCTGCTAGACCTACAACATCACTTTCTGATCCTATTTACGACTATGCCTATAAAAAGGCTTCAGTTTTCTCTAATCACAGATGTAACTGGTCATTTATACAAAGCACTCTGCTGTTCACATCGAGGCCTCGCTGAACTCTCCCTAAAGATACTCATCTGTAACTTAGAAATGGTTACAAAGGCTCTTTATATAAACTTGGCTTCAGTGACCCAAGCATTAGTGGTGGTGTCGTACATAGATTACTGGAATTCCTCTCTAACTCTTACCTCCTTACATCCCCCTTTTCCTTTAAGGCTAATTAAAACCAACCTCTTTACAAGAAGTTTGGTCACCAATACTAATATCCATTTCTTTAGCTCTGTCAGTATTTGGCTGATACCACTCCAGTGAAATCCTTTGCAACATTTTTTCTAGTCATTAACATTAAATAATTATTGCCAAAAGCTTAAAGGGAAGACTAATCATTTTGTTTGTTCTGAGTTTCTCTTCCAACCTTTACCCTTGCAACTCCCCTGGTGGCCTCTTATGGGAGCCAGAGATTTTCATTAATACTTTGCTCCAGTATCTGATCTTTCTCAGTGCTGTTCCTCAAATAAGGCGCTAAGTCAAAGCTGTGATTGCCTCTTCAGATGGATTTAAAGATATCTGCATTCTACTTTGAAAAAGAATGGCAAAATTTCTTTTGCAATGCCTTGGTCTTCTCGAGTAAGATTACATCATCTGATAGTCTGATCATTGTCAAGTTCAGTTCGTGATGGTTAAAAGTGCGCAGATCATTTGTCACACATCCAAATGTAGGGCAACAGTGGCTCTAATTGAACATCTGCATTTTGAATCTGTGAAAGGCAACAGGATGGAAAAGGTTGGTTTAATTTTCCTGTCAACTGAACTGGTCTTTCACCCCAGAATGTTCATTTAAGTTCATCCTCTCCCATTCCCTGTGATTCAGTGTTGGCACAATTTACTGACCCTTCATCTAACATTCTGAAACTATCTCGCCTATCACTCCTGATCGGGAATGATGGGATGATGATTGGAGTCTTACCGGCTCAAAGTGCTTCAGGTTCCTGAACTTCTCTGTACCTGTGTTTCCCATTCTGTTGCATCAGCACCCTAAAATTCTGGAGTCATTTTTGGTTTCAGTACCCAGTGGGTTATTAAATTCGGCCCTGTGTGTTCATTTACCTATTTTGATCCATCAGATCGTAATTCCTTGTTTACTCTGATAACACTCTCCTCACCCTTCTTTTGTCCATCTTTTCCACCCTCCACAACCACTTCATTACTCCCCCCCCCACTTTGCTTACTGACATCAGCAGTGCTGCCAATTCCAAAGTGGAGTCTCCAAAATACCACCATCATCTTTCCTGCCTTGTCACTAACATCTGCGACTGTGTGAAAACTTCTCTGTGCCTTCGCCTGGGCAGGCTGCCATGTGCCATAGATAATCCGGTTTTGAGATTAAAGTCTTTTTATTAGATTGCAGAGACTGCAATGTTCCTGCGAGACCTCTGATATGTACCACTTCAAGGAGGCACTGGATCATGGACAGGAATGCCAAAATGATGGGCAAAACGATGTTTTAAAATCCCTTCACTCATACACAAACAGGATCTGCTGCACTGTAAATTGAAGAGTCACCTGAGTACCACTGGCTGTTAAGTGTGGCATTGGGCAGGTCCATGTTAAAATAAAAACATCCCTTTGGTGTTGGCTCTCCGTTGGGTCCCTTAAATGTGCCTTCACCTCGCTAATTTGATTGCAACCTTGGCTCCCTCCTTGTTTCTGACCAGGGTCTCAATGTGCCCCCTCCAATTATACCACCCACACAAATAGTAAAGCACATCAAACCTTTCCCACATGCCTGGAACCAGCTCTCAAGTTTGTAAATCCCATGACTAACCCACTCCCTTTAAGCCAGAGGCTGTCTTCCATGCCAATCACCACCAACCATTTACTCCCTCCCCTATTAGGGAGACTTGATTGCAGGAGGGGCAGGACTAGCAGCTTAATGTTCTGGAGTTCCGTTGCTTTAGACGTGATAGAGCGGGAGGGATGAAAGGGGTAGAGGTGGTATTACTAGTCAGGGAAATTGTCACAGCAGTGCTCAGTCAGAACAGACTGGATAACTCATCCTGTGAGGCTTTATGGGTAAAAATAAGGAATAAGAAAGGTATGAGCATATTAATGGGATTATATTATAGACCTCCCAACAGTCCATGGGTTTTAGAGGAGCAAATTTGTAGTGAGATCGCAGACTGTTGCAAGAAACATAAGGTAGTGATAGTACAAAGTAGATGATTTTAACTTTCCACATATTGGCTGAGATTCCCATACTGTGAAAGGGTTGGTTGGGAAGGAGTTTGTCAAACGTGTCCAGGAACATTTCCTTAATCAATACATAGAAGTCCAAACTAGAGAGAGTGTGATGTTAGATCTACTACGAGGGAATGAGACAGGAGGTGACAAAAGTTTGTGTAAGAAAACACTTTGCATCTGGTGATCATATGCCATTAGATTCACAGTAATTATGGAAAAGGATAGGTCTGGTCTTTGGGTTGATATTCTAAGTTAGAGAAGGGCCAATTGTTTGATGGTTTCTGAATGGATCGGTCAAGTGGGGTTTGGGAATCAGTCGTTTTCTAGCCATGGTATACTTGGTAAATGGGAGGGATTCAAAAGTGAAATTTTGAGAGTACAGAGTTTGTGCGTTCCTACCAGAATAAAAGACAAGGATAACAGGTTTAGGGAATCTGGGTTTTCAAGAGATATTGAGACCCTGGTTAAAAAAATAAAAGGAGGTGCTTAGCAGGATTAGGCAGGCAGGAACAGATGAGGTACTTAAGGAGAATAGGAAATGCAAAAGAATACTTAAGGGAATCTGGAGGGCTAAAATAAGACATGAATTTGCATAGCAGGCAAAGTGACAGAGAATCCTACGGGCTTCTACAGATATATTAGGAGAAAAATGATAGTAAGGGACAAAGTTAGATCTCTGGAAGATCAATGTGGTAATCTATGTGTGGAACAAAAAGAGATGGGGGGGGAGATCTTAAATTAATGTTTTGTATTTGTATTTACTTGAGAGATGGACTCAGAGTCTACAGAAGTGAGGCAATGCAGCAGTGAGATCATGGACCCAATACAGATTACAGAGGAGGAGGTGTTTGCTATCTTGAGGCAAATTAGGATGGATAAATCCCAGGGCCTAACAAGGTGTTCCCTTGGACCCCATGGGAGGCTAGTGTAGAGACTACGGGAGCCACAAATTTGACACGTGAGGCGCTGGAGGATTAGAGGACAGCTCACGTTGTTCCATCATTCAAGAGAGGCTCTAGGAATAAGTTAGGAAATTACCTGCCAGTAAGCCTGACACCTGTAGTGGGAAAGTTATTAGAAGGTATTCTATGGGACTGGATATATAAGTGTTTGGATATTCAGGGACTAATTAGGTATAGTCAACATGGCTTTGTGCATGGAATGTTGTGTCTAATGAATCTTATGGAATTTTTTGATGAAGTTACCACAAGCATCAGATGCTGGTTTCTGACCTGACTTCGGGTATTGTCTGCATGGCATTTGCAAGTTCTCCCTGTGACTGCATAGGCTGACTCTGGGTGCTCAGGTTTCCCCCCCACATCGCAAAGATCTTTTTTTAAATTGGCCACTGGAGATGGCCTACTGTATGGTAGAATCTATAGGAAGGAGATCAGAACGTGGAGGGAATTAAAAAATGGGATGAATGTAGGACTAGTGAAGATCGGTGTTAATAGCCCTGACTCAGTGGGCTGAAAGGCCTGTTTCCGTGACTCTATAAATCTGTTACAGTATCATGCCTTTTTGGAGTCAGTTGTCTCAGAAGGGTGGAAGAAGTCAAAAATTAGACTATTAAATGTCATCTGACCATTTGGTGCCCACTGCCATTTAAGTGAGATGTACTTGTCCTGTTGAATCCCACTGGGGGCTCAGTCATTCACTGCTAAAAAAAAACAATAAAGATGAGACAGTTTTGCTGTCACAAGATGCAGGAGGAACTCAGCAAGACAGGCAGCGTCAGTGGAAAGGAATAAGCAGTTGACATTTCGGGCCGAGACCCTTTATCAGCACTATAACTGAGACTTGGCCCAAAATATTGATTGTTTATTAGTCTCCGTAGATGCTAGCTGACATGTTGAGTTCTTTCAGTATTTCGTGTGAGTCGCTCAGGGTTTCCAGCATCTGCAGAATCTCCTGTGTTTTCAGCTTTACTGTGGTGTATTCTAATGGGAAAAAATAGTTTTAGAAATAATAACTTCAAGAGTAAAGAAATTAATATTCCATCTGTGTCTATTTGTTATCATTGAAGTGGGACTCAGTTTCTTGTTGACCTGTGATGAATGTCTAGTTTTTAAGCTTTAATAAAGTTTATCTTCCATTTGTGGGTTGTTTATTAATTCTGCTGAAATTATCCAAGATCATGTTGATAGCAGGAATAGTTCCTATTGTCTTTAGAAAACTACCAGAGCCAAATACTATTTTCAGGCAAGCATGGATTAAAATAGCATTTTCCTCCTGTTTCCTTTCACCAGTCTTCTGCCCCTGAACTTTGGCATTTTGTTCATTGCTTGCAAATATACTTGGACCCTTATTGTCTCGGACGTGTCCAATGTGTTTCAGACTCTGCCAATTCCCTTGATTTATATTCTCAAATATCTTTCTAAGTTTATGAAGCCCCAGATGTAAAAAGACAGTGTTGTGCGCATTAGATTGCAATTATTTGCACTTTGTGCTGTTTTCTGAAACATTGTCTTCTTGAAATGAATTGTACAAAACAAAATCTAGTCCCATTAAGTCCATTGAATTATTCCTTTCTTTTCATTTGCAGTTATTTTTGTTGACGGGAAGGCAGCTGGGTTGGTATGATGGACGTAGGATGGTTTTGTGGGATTAACAATGGTAGCAATTATCATATATATAAAATTTGAGGATGTGATTCAAATTAAGACACCAAGCATGGTGAAGAGAAACACAAGAGATAAGGTATGCCCATGTGGGATGGATTGATTGGTTATGCGTGTCACAATCCACATTGAGATGGCTGGGACTTCCCCAGTGGTCAAGAGTGTTTTTATTCAAACAAAGTGTTCCTATGCATTTGTGCCTAGACCACGAACATTACCTTGGTGCTTATTCAAGCTAATCAAAGCTAATCCTTGATTCAGTTTGTGGAAAATTTGCCCCTGAGTCCCTTGGTTGTGAGTTTAAAGTGCATAGAAGTGCAAGAAGCTCAGCTTCCATTCTAATGCAATCCTGAGGGAGTGTCATGTAGTGTTGATCCTCCGTTAGTCTCGATAGACCATGGATTTGCACCTTGGAAAGTTTTCAGGGCGCAAGCCTGGGCAAGGTTTTCTTTAATGGAAGACCGTGTGGTGAACTATGTGCCTGTCTGGACACGCCCCCTGCTGACTGCTCCTGTGGCTCCTCCCACAGGCCCCTGTATAAAGGCGATCTGAGGCCTGACGCTCGGCCTCAGTCTCCAGGACATGGTATGATGGACACTCACTCCTGGTTCCTTCTTCCAGTCAATAAAAGCCGATATCTCGCCTTACGTCTCAGTGTGAGTTATTGATGGTGCATCAGACCGGCAGTTGCCCAAGCTGCAAGTCTCCCCTCTCCACGCCACTGAAGTTGTCCAAGGGAAGGGCATTAATGAGGGAGTGCCACCTCATCAAAGGTGCCAACATTCAGGTGAGATTTAAAATCATCTCCCTTATCTGTTTTCTAAAGTGACAAGGAAGAGCTGGGAAGCTGGTCCCCTTGGGCTGGTCAATGTTTACCCCTTAGTCAACTTCACTGAATCTGATTATCGAACTAATTTACAATGCAAAACTAGCTGTTGCACATTACTGTGAGTATCATTCAGAAGGAATTGATCCAGTTGTACCTGCCACAGGAAAATCTGAAATCAGGAAAAATGCAATATCCATAAATTTCATTTTCTTTTTCTTTAAAAAGCTATATAATTACAGGACAAAAAAGATTTTGCTTTCTGAATATACTATTTTATGGATTGTGGGCTGCTGAGCATGAAAATCACCAGGAATTTTTCCCATCATGCAGCATTTTTTTCAAAATCACCTTTATTTGTAATTTCAATTCATAGTTCAAGTCAGTTACGATGTTGCTCACGATGTAAGCTGAAAAGTTTTCCATCTTGTCCAGGCATGTCTGGGCATGCTTGGGTGGGGCAGATGCTGCATGACAGGGCAGGTTTTAGAAAGGCTATAATTTTCCATGAAGGATTTTGATACTTGAGACAGATATTTCCCAGAATAACTGACGCCAAGATTAAGGAAGGCATTTTTGTTTGTCCACAAATCAAACAGGTCATCAATGGCATACAATTCAAAGAACTTCTAGCAGGACTGGAGAAAATCACATGGAAGGTATTCAAGGATGTTGTTGAAAATTTTCTTGGCAACCACAGAGCAACAAACTACATGCAACTGGTAGATAGCATGTTTCAAACTTATAAAAACATGAAGTGCAACATGTCACTAAAGATTCATTTTCTGCATTCCTATTAGACCTCTAACCTGCAAATCTTGGTGCTGTCAGTGACAAAGATAGTGAAAGGTTTTACCAAGACATTGTGGTCATGGAGAAATGGTATCAGAGCAAGTGGAATCTGTCAATGCCGGCTGATCATTGATAGGCACTTAAGAGAGATGCTTCAGGCCTTGAGTAAAAATGAAAATCATCAACAATCATATTTAGTTTAGTTTAGTTATTGCAAAGCATCAGCACAGTTATGCAATTACACTCAATGGAAGTTAATTTCTTCTTTCTCCAAATTCCTACGGAATGCGAGTAGTCTGAAATTGGATTTGTGTTCAGTGTCATGTGGTCTATCATCATAAACAATAAACACTTCTGAGGAAGCAACACTTCTGAAAAAATTTGTGGTCCCTGTGTTATTGGGCTCAGGGAGTGACAAGCATAACTGTACTACATCCAGGTCTTGATCCTTTAGCTTAGCTCCCTGCGGTCACAAATGCACGAAGATCTATAGCCTTTCATAGTGATACAGCTACTGCAAGTATAAACCATACAGTTCAGAAGAAGGTGACTTTGCAGGCTTGTAAGTAGCAAGAAAATAATTTTGCAGCAAGTATGTACAAATCAAACTGACAAGAATGTGACAATTTTTAATATTTAATATAAGATATTTGTCAAGCATACAACCTTAACAATTGAGCAGATCCTTTTCATGATTGATGATGTGAAGTGATAAATTATACTCCTGTCTGTTAAGTGAAGATTGAGTTCAATTACCATCTCTGAGACTTGAGAACAGAGAAAAGCATTTTGTCCCTTAAAGTTCTGATGAAATGCCATCAACCCAAAACATTCTTTTTTTCCCCACAGATGCTGTCAGACCTGCTGAGTGTTCGCAGTCTCTTCTGATTCTATCCAGGACACAACTTCTTTCAAAGGCCGAATACTTCCAACATTTTCAGTTTTACTTTGTAACTTGGATTTCTCCCTCTTTCAATGAGATCATGTCTGTTCTATGACAGAATTCAATATTCTTATATTTGCTCCAGATCTCTTGATAAATCTGCATTGTTTGTCACATAGGGAGAGTGTTAAAAGTTCTACCAGCATCTTCGTATTGAAGTGCTTCTTGATTCCATTGTTGAACTAATTGTTGAACTCTAACCCAGGTTCTGAACCACACTGCCAATCACAAAGTAAGCCATCACTCCCTCTTAATATCTAGAAAATTAAGCCTGCATTAGCGTGTGCCTCCAGTTTTGATACCTTTTTTTCATTGGAGCCTAGATACAAAGCCCCCTCTGGGGGCAACCCTGAGGTCCACGAGCCCTTTGCTTAACGGTATTGGTGCATGGCATAGAAAAGCGTTGTGAATCCCCTGCTTTAGGCTAATTAACAAACCCAGAAGTGGGATTGTGTCTCTTCTGATGCTGTAAAATACTACCCCACAAAGAATTAGTGACAAATCTTGTCCCCGAAAAACACTGAAAATTGGCTGAAATAAAATAAAGGCTATGTTAACATGGTTTCCACCTCAATATGTGTGGTGAATTGCAAACCGGTGCAATCCAGAAGCAATGTAACATCATTGCAATGTTAAAATCACCAGCCCTTAAAGAATAACACCAGCAGCAGGCAGGTCAGCAGGGGTGACAAGGGAGGTTTCTGTGCCTAGAGTTAACCACCATAACTAGCCACACATGTTTAATACCAGTGGCATGATCTCTGAGCCAAACATAACAACATTTTCTTGTTGGTTACATCCTCCATGGAATATGTGGCTAGTGCGAGCTTAGACTGGGTACTCCAGAATATGTAAAAGCAGCTGTGAATCACTACTGGAGCTGCCTTGCGATGTATTCCAGTGTTAGTGCAGTGTACGTTGAGTATCTCAGTGACTGGCACCATTAAAAATATACCTGGCGCCAGTAAAATACCAGGTGGAGTGACATAGAATGCAACCCTATACTCTTGGTCAGATTTAGTGAGAATTCACCGGGCTGGTACGAAAATAAAAGCATTAACTACTGGAAACCCTCAACAAGTATAAAGGAAAACAGTGTGGACTTCACAGGTCTAAGGCCCTTTACTTCAACATTTTGATCTCAAGGGGCAGCGTCGTGCAGCTTAATGGATGGGAGAGCTTTTATCCATGGTCTTTATTGACATAAAAATAGAACACCAGCTTGCGTTTATACAGAACCTGTCCCAAAACACTTCAGAGAGGGTATAAGGAGATAGCATTTGACTGCAAATTGAGAGTCCGTTCAGATCAATGTTGAAATATCAACACTGAGACTGAACTCAGTATGTGATAACAATAAGGCAAATAAAGACAATCCGACCAAATTATTAAGCAAGACATGTTCAGTAAGTTGGGCACCATCCACAGATAAGTCTGGCCCCTTCATATATTTAATTGATGATCTTTTGTTTTACTGTCATGTACTTGGCTCTGTCCTTCGATTACAAAATCTGCTCAACCTTTAATCCAATTTGGATTAAAGTCTTGACCTCCTTCTTCCTCGACTCTACCTGATCAGTTTCCAATGTCCGAGTTAAAGTGATTTTACCTTGCATGCCATTTTACATTCAGTCCTGCTTTCAGGTGATGTCCCTTAGCCTTCAGCTTGGTGCATGGGCCTCTAGGAGCTCCTCCATGCGTCCCCTGTTGTCAAGCAAGTGAAAGGGTAGGTAACAATGCAGAAATGCTGAAAAGGCAACAGAAGGAAACATTTCAGCAGTGCCAACTGTTTCTGAGTTGATGGACATGCCTTTTGCTGCTTTGAACCAGACCTTTGCAGCTGGCATGAGCCAAAGCTGCGTCACTAATGAAAATATCAATGTTCAGATTTGTCCAATGTTGACAGATCTGTCAGACTGACATAGACACAGTGGCAGATGTGAAGGTCAACAGACAACTGGGAGGAAGTTGGCATTCAAGCTAAATGGGCTTCATTTATTCTTTAAGACAAAAATCTTTGAGTGTTCATTGCACACAACAGGAAGCAATGAGACATCAATGTGGCTACCTCATTTCCTGTTACACTGTCTCTCTCTCTCTTTCTCCTTCCTTCTGTATTTTAGGCTAACCTCAGCTGCAACGTATTTCTCAAATTAACAGTTCACTCGCATTCCAACTCCCTGCCACCAACTAGTGCTGAAATGTTTATAAATTTTATGGACTGATGTATGAATCTACTGGGAAATAATTTTCTGCATTAAATCACTTCTGTGGGTAAAGGTTTTATTGTTTGCCTGTCGAGGTGTAAATATGGTAATAGGCCTTGTCATTCACCTCATTTTTCCCTGGGTTGACGGTTCTCTGTGGGCCATTGCAGTCAAACGTGTAAACCGCGTCACTTTACAATCTGAAATCTACCAATGTTGTTAGGGCAATTCGAAGTGACTGCCTTCCATGCATTGGTCATTTCGATCACTGTCTTTGAGCTTACCTCATAGAAGGGGAAGGAGTGAAAAATGGCTTTGAACTTTATTCTCTATCTGACTATTTAACCCTTGTGTGCTGAGCATAGAGTCCACTTTCCCCTTCCCACAGCTTCTAATCTTTTTTTCTTCAGGTCATGGAGGTAGGATATAACAAAGTCTTGAGAGAGAGGTGAGGAGTGTCAGAGAGTGTCAGAGACATTGGCTCTAGGCAGCTGGTATTGGCTGGTTTATTATTAGCACATTGTAATGGGCTGGCTTGATCAGACCTTAAAGATCCAAAACCAATTTGAGTGTCCAGGAAACGTGATAATAAGAACACAAGCACAACAAAATAAGTTAGGTCTAATTTATTATCATAAAATAGAAAGCACAAGGTGGTGGCATCCGTCGGTCTCGAGAGATCATGGATCTGCACCTGTAGTTTCCAGGGCGCAGGCCTGGGCAGGGTTGTATGGGAGACCGACAGTTGCCCAAGCTGCAGGCCTTCCCCTCTCCACACCACCAATGCTGTCCAAGGGAAGGGCACTAGGACCCATGCAGCTTGGCACCGGTGACGTCGCAGAGCAATGTGTTGTTCAGTGCCTTGTTCAAGGACACAAACACACTGCCTCAGCTGAGGCTCGAACCAGTGACCTTCAGGTTACTAGTCTGATGCCTTGCCCACTAGGCCACGCGCCTATAACCCACAAATAAAGCTCGTGACTTGCCACGCAGTATTTTATGTGGGTTATTTGTGCAAATAACCCACATAAAATACTGCGTGGCAAGTCACGAAGATTTTGGGGCTCACCATTCGTAGTCTCCATTCGATTGTTGCTGTCGTCGGGGGGCTTGTTTCTTGCTGGTATCGAGGGAATCCGAATTCCGACTCGTGAAATCACCCTGGGTCCGTCCTAGGCAAGAATCCTCAGTCTGAGTGAAGTCCCAAGAACCGTGCAAAAGGTGCCTCAATAAACACGGGTCCAATCCACAGGCACAGCGAGACACACAGAGACAGACAAACGATTCGATCTTTAGTTCTCATGCCGCTAACTCGACATGGTTTCTTTAGGAGCTCCAGAAGTATTGAGAGACAAGCATTCAGACTTTTGCTCTCATGCCATGAGTGCCTTGGGGCCAAGAAAGAAGCCAGCGGCTGTTAGCAACCATTTAACAAACCCATAGTGTAAGAATCCAGCCTCCATGTACCAAGCCTGCAGTGTTTAACTTGTATGGACACTTTACATGCTGTGAGCTCACAAAGAGTTCAAATGTCACTTGGACTTGTGCAGACCTTCATTTACTACTTTTACAAAATTTAACACATGCACATACTGAAACGCAGTGAAAAGCTTTTGCTCTGTGTGCCCGTCCTGACAGATGGTACCACACATAATTAGGTCAAGGTGATAAATACAGAATAGGGGTTGCAGTTACAGAAAAAGTGCAGTGCAGGTAGACAAATAAGGTGCATGAGCCGCAATGAAGTGGATTGGGTGATCAACGGTACACGAGAGCTGCTCAGATATCCGATTGCAGTTGTCCCTGAGTCTGGTGGTTCAACCTCTCAGGATTTTGTGTCCTCTGCTCCACAGGAGAAGGGAGGAGAGAGAATGGCTGTGGTGGGCGGGGATCCCTGATTATGTTGATTGCTTTCCCAAGGCAGCAAGGAGTGTAGGTGGAGTCAATGGTCGGTTTGTGCGAGAGACTGGGCTGCATTCACCATTCCGTGCACTTTCTTGTGACTTCTATAGAGAAGCTGACATATCAAGCTGTGATACATATGATTCAGATGTTTTCTACGGAAAATCTAAAATGAAATTGTAAAAGTCATTGGAGATAAGCTAAATTTCCTTAGCCTTCAATGATTCTGGGTAAAATCATGACAATCATGAGGAGAGTGAAGGAACAGAAAGGGTGGGTGACACACAATGGCTGGAGGAACAGATGCAATATTCCTAAAGGGTTGTTATTGTATACTGTGCCATGGAAGTAGGCAGTCCCTGGGTTACGAATGAGTTCCGTTCCTGAGTCCGTCTTTAAGTCGGATATGTACGGAAGTCGGAACAAGTACATCTGGTATTATTTAGCGTCAGTTAGTCAAACGTTTGTCTTAGTATATATTTTACTTTTCTATGCATATAAAACACTTAAGAAATGTATGTATTCCAATAATTAAACCCCTGCGTTGCTTAGTAATAATTGTAGCTTTCATCGGGGCAGGGCCTTTCACATGCTCTATTATCTCACTTTATCCTTTAAAATTGTTCCGATCATTGACTGACTGTAGCCTAACATTTTTCCAATGACTGATGACATTTCACCTCTTTCCAAACGCTTTATTATTTTCACTTTATTTTCAATCGCGATCACTTCCCATCAATGGAACAGAAACACTGCAGGCAACGGGTCCCGACCTCCGCCGGCTCCCAAGGTCCGCTGGGTCCTAAGGACCACCGCACTGAATTCCCTGGGTCCTAAAGCCCACCCCACTGAGACAGGTTAAATGGGACTAGTGGGGGCTGTGCTGGGTGTGGGGATTTGATCCTCCACAATATTCCGCATGGGAATTTAAACTGGAGGTGGCAGTGTTTTTATTTCACAAGGTCGAGTTGCGAGCTCGACCTCAACCCAGCATGGATAGTACGGGAGTCATTGGATTGACATCAATCCGGCATGGGAGCGGCCTGTCGCTGGATCGAACTCGGCAACCTCCATTCTCGAGCCTGACGCTGATCTCACTGTGCCACCAGCCGACCAGAACGGGGGTTGGGGTTGGCAGGGTCAGGGTGAACCTTATTAAGAAAAATTTAATCCAAATACAAAGTTACACACTCAACACAGTGTCAACGTCAATGACTTAAAATGGCAGATGGCATTGCAATCCGACTTAAAATGGTGGACGGCGTTCTCCTTCCTCGGTTCGTAAGTACGAGTTGACCGCAAGTCGGACGTTCGTAACTCGGGGACTACCTGTATCAGGCATTGACTGACACTTCACCATGTGATCATTCTTCGCGATAGATTTGGGTAAGTCAGCAATGATTCAGATGCATCCTTCCCTTTGGTCAACTCAGAATGCCCTCTGACCATGTCCCACTCCAAACTTGTGCTAACTCCAGGGTGGTTCTGAAGGGTACTCTGCATTAGACTGGGAAAATATGTGTCTTCTGCCGGTGTGAGAGATCCAACATCACAAGTTTGGAGATGATTAAGGCAGATTTCCTGTAGTCCTGATCAATATTTATTCTCAGTCAAATACTCTATCTTAACATCTTAGGGGCTCATGATTAGCAATTACTCAACCAGACCAGTCACCTCAATAGATTGGCAACAAGAGAAAGCCAGAAACAGCTCCAGTAACACGCAAGAAGCTTAACATCATTCAGCACAGAGCAACACCCTATCACTCTCATCTCCTCTAACCTTGCAACCCACTGGAATCTCTGTAGATCTATGTTCCTTCCACCTCATTCTGTCACCTGTACTCTCCTTTCTTTTGTTCTGCCAATGACAATCAGTTGCCTCCCACCTCTAGGATTCCTTCTTCTCCTTTCTCTCTTCTTTGGATCTCCATTAAATACTACCCTTTTGACCAAGTTTGTGTCAGCATCTCCCAATGCTCACGTTGAATCTCAAAAATATTTCTGAGAAATACAGTACTGTGCAAAAGGCACCCTACCTATATACAGTATATGTACCTAAGACCTTTGCACAGTTCTGCATTTCTCAATGTAGAGCGGACAGCAAGTTTGTAAATCTGGTGGGAACAAAGGATGTTGGGAATGGCAAGAGTAGAGTCCCATGGGAGGGGTGTGGCACAGATGGCAGAGTCGGAGTGCCAGGGGAGGGGGGTGGTTGCAGGTGCAGAGAGACACCCAGTCCTGAGACACCAGGCAAGGCCATTTGATTCCAAACAATTGGTTTTCTGATCATTATAGAATGTCTCTCTGGTGCTTCCCACTCCCTCCTCTCTCCCTTCACCCTTTCCCAACAATGATTCCCTGCTCCCTGCCCTCTTCCCACTCTCAATCTACAATAGAGCCACATATCGGAATCAGGTTTATCATCACTCACATATGACATGAAATTTGTTTTTCTTTGTGGCAACAGTACAGTGCAGTACATAAAATTACTACAGAACTGTGCAAAAGTCTCAGGCACCTGAGCTACATATACTTGCCTAAGATTTTTGCACAGTACTGTAATTTAGGAAGCTTTGTAGCCCTATAAACTTTGCCATTATTAATATTGGCTTTCTTTTCTTTTATATAGTACAGCAATTTGCTACTAAATCATTATTGATACTCTAATTATATTTAGTATAGTACATAATTGAGAGCTAAATTAATTATGCAACCAAGTGGTTTGTGATAAACTAATAGAATCTTGGGGGTGAGTTCTCAACTAAAGTTTATTTGGGAGGTTCAGATGCTTGGCATGCAGAGTAATGAATACCCAGGCATGTTTTACAGTCAGAAGTCCAACTGGGAATTCAAAGAGTTTTTATCAAAGTAGCAATAACTTGAGAATAAATGTAGGACAGAGGCAAATTAAGGTTTTCTGAAGGTTTATGTATAATACAAGGAATTGTAATTTACAGCCATATTAACCTGATTTGATGCCTGTTTTAAAGTGAGAAAGGAAGAGTTAAAAGCAAACTATTAATAGAAAAATTTTCCGAAGATTGAAACATAAAAAACAGAAGATGCTGGAACTCTAGATTGCAGCTGTGGGGAAAGCTGCAAGCCAACAAGTTGAGTAAAGACTGAAAAAATACAAGTGCTGCAGATATATAAACACAATGGAAAAAGGATGGTGGTAGTCACATTTTGAAATCTCTGCCCCGATAACCTACCTCCTGCTGACAGAGTGCAGAATATGTAAAGCTCCATGCAAAGTTCAGGATTGTGTTTGTCTCCTAGGTACTCTGCAAGCCTCTGATCTCTGCTCTCACTTCATTAACTTTAACCATGCTAGTTTATTCCAACCTCCTTTAACCTCAGTTTTCCCATTTACCTCTGAGCACCTCCATTTTGCTATTCCCATGCCCTTTGTTTAAGAACATATAAATATATGAAACGCCCTCTACGCTTGTACTCCATCTGAGCATTGTGAGTCTCAGTGCTTCCCACCGCTTCCCCACAATCCCCATCAACAGCCAAAAAGCTTCCACCATTCAGGGGGAAATAGGAACTCAGGGGAATTGCTCCTGGACCCTTGAAATCAATTAGTAATCATTCCAGTCCCCCATGAGGCACCGTTCAAAATCCCATTTATCCGTGCACTAATATCAAACTCAGGAACTTGTCCCAATCCCTCCAAAAAGTTTGGAGCAAATCCTAACACGTCAATAATGCATTCTAGAGGTCAGTGTCTCCTCTGAAGAGTGAAAGATACCCTGATCACTAACTTAGTACAATATCTTCATAAATAAAAGAGTTCTTTCACAGCCTGATGCGTCTGTTGAAATCAAAAATTCAAAGTAAATTTATTATCAAGGTATTTATGCCATAAACAAGCTTGAGATTTATTTTCTAGCCGTCACACAGAGGAAAGCAAAGAAGCACAATAGCCGTACATAACAAAGATGAACAAACATCCAACGTGCAAAAGAGGACAAATTATGCAAATAATTGAATGAAAAACAAATAATACTGAAAAGATGAGTGACAGAATCCCTGAAAGTGAGTCCACAGCTGCAGAGCCTGTCACCGCTGAGGTGAGTGAAACCTGGACCCTGAAGGCCGAACTTGGCAGCGTGGATTCTTTGCCTTCCACCCGATGGTAGTAGCAAGAAGAGAGGGAGACAGGCCAAAAAACAGGCAGGCGGGACGGGTGCAGGTGGTGGATCTTGGCTGACATGGGATTGACAACCGGTTTGTTTACTGCTCATGGGCCTCGACACTTTAATCTGGTGTGAAGTGGACCGCCGCGACATCCACCTCATGCCTCCCTAGCTGCAAACAGGACTCAAATTTGCCCAATCCTTCAGGAAATCGTAAAACCGCCAGATCCCTTACATGGTTCAAAAGGACATTTCTTAAAGAGAAATTACAGGCTGTGGATTGCAGTGATCATGGTTCAGCAGAAACATATCTAGTAGACTATCTAGTAGTTTTGTAAGCTGCTGGAAAAAATGTCACTGTATATTGCCAATGGCGTCTTGAGAAAGGGTCCGTTGATCAGAGAAGATCTGTTGATAATACATCCCAAAACTTGTTTGCTTTAGTATTTCCATTCGCGATGATCAAGCACAGTAACTATAGGCTTAAACTGAAGAAAAGTGGCCAACTGCATTAACAGAGCCCGAGGGTTGTACAGTAGAAGTAGTTGTGCCCCAGTAACCAGAATAACATCCCAGTATTATCCAGTAGATTAAAAGGCTCAAAATATAAAGCTAAGAGATTGGAGATGGAGGGTGGGAGACGGAGAAGGAGTAAGGGAGGAGCAAAGTACTTTCGTTAAAGATTTCTCACATCTTTTTATCTGTCTGTTTCTTTATTATATCTATAACAATCAATATGGCAATCTGAAATATGCTTCACATATCTGTTCAGTATCCAGAACCTTTAAAGTGGCTAAGAGTTAGACCCACTAAGATAGGGCATTTCAGTATGTAAATAAACAGGGAAGTTATAAATGGAAGCCCTGTAGTGTCTGAAGGATTTGTTTGTTTACATACAAACATTTTATGTTAATATTCAATTACTTGGTTTCCACACGGAAGATGTAGATATTTTGAAGTGTGTATATTGCCAGCTAAAATTTCACTCCACTGCAAATGTTTAACTCCATTGAAGCTACATATCCACCTGAAAGCCTACTGAAGTGGCGTCCAATTCTAGTAGTTCCAGACTGCAACTATTATGATTGAGATTTGCCACCAGGAACATAATTTAGAATCAGAATTTTCTGAAGTATTAGGATCATATCAAAGAATAGACATAAATATCTCAGAGGAGTGGGAGAAAGTTTGGAGCAAGGGAGGGACTGATGATTGCAAAACATAAGTGTCATATCCAATGCAAAGCTTAAATTTCACCTAGCAGGATTTTAAAGATCTCTTAGCCACATGGGCACTGTAGGGTGACCTGGTCAGTCATCAGCAGATTTCAAACGGGCGCAGTGTGTGAAGGGTGGCCTGATAAGTCTCATTGAACCTTTGGTCATAAATGTGTGGAGCTTTGCTCTTAACATAGAGGGGTGCGGAAAAATGGGAAGACATGGTCATCTATGCATGGAGCTGAAAGGGATGTGGGAGACCTTAAGTGGACTTTTTGCATCTGAGTTTACTCGAGAGATGGATACAGGGTCTATATAAATGGGGCAAAACCGTATCATCAGAATCAAAATCACTTTACTATCATTGGCATATGTTGTGAAATATGTTCCTTATACCAGACGGTGATGCAACCAGTTTGAATTTTCTCCATGGTAGATCTGTCAAAATTTGCAAGATCTTTGGTGACATATGAGGTGTCCTCAAACTCCTAATGAAATATAACCATATAACAATTACAGCTCGGAAACAGGCCATCTCAGCCCTTCTAGTCTGTGCCGAACGCTTACTCTCACCTAGTCCCACTGACCTGCACTCAGCCCATAACCCTCCATTCCTTTCTTGTCCATATACCTATCCAATTTTTTTTAAATGACAATATTGGACCTGCCTTTACCACTTCTACTGGAAGCTTGTTCCACACAGCTACCACTCTCTGAGTAAAGAAGTTCCCCCTCGTGTTACCCCTAAACTTTTGCCCCTAACTCTCAACTCGTCCTCTTGTTTGAATCTCCCCTACTCTTAATGGAAAAAGCTATCCACATCAGCTCTATCTATCCCCCTCATAATTTTAAATACCTCTATCAAGTCCCCCCTCAACCTTCTACACTCCAAAGAATAAAAACCTAACTTGTTCAACCTTTCTCTGTAACTTAGGTGCTGAAACCCAGGTAACATTCTAGTAAATCTCCTCTGTACTCTCTCTCTTTTGTTGACAGTGGCTATATTTGGAGAGTTCTTCTTCTCCAAATATAGCCACTGTCATGCCTCCTTTGTAATTGTATTAATATGTTGGGCCCAGGACAGACCTTCAGAGATACTGTCACCCAGAAACTTAAAACTGTTCACCCTTTCCACTGCTGATCCCTCAGAGAGGCCTGGTGTGTGTAGAAAAAAAACCTTTCCCGAGGTCCATAATCAATTCCTTGGTCTTACTGATGCTTCTGGTTGTTTTTGTGACACCACTCAACCTGAAGATCTGCCTCACTCCCGTACGCCTCCTCCTCACCTTTGAAATTCTGCCAACAGTCGTGTCAACGGCACATTTATAGATGCTGTTCGAGTTGTGCCAAACCACACAATTGTGGGTGTAGAATAGAGCAGTGGGCTAAGTACGCACACTTGAGGGATGCCAATGTTGATTGTCAGCAAGAAGGAGATGTTATTTCTGACCCACAGTAATGAGATCATGGATTGTATATGGATTACAGAAGAGAAGGTGATTGCTGTCTTGAAGCAACTTAGTGTGGATAAATCACCAGAGTATGACAAGGTGTTGACTTGGAACTTGTGAGAGGCTGGTGCCAAAATTAGAGGGGCCCGTCAGAGGTACTTAAAATTCCTTAACCGTGGGTGAGCACGGAAGGATGGAGGATAGTGAAAGTTATTGCGTTGTTAAAGAAAGACTCGAAGAATAAGCTGAGAAGTTATAGGCATCAGTAGTGGGCAAGTGGCCTGTTTCTGTACTATCGAGCTCTATGACTCTATGTTTCATTATCTGCCAGCTGCTACAGTCATGTTCTGCTATGATAGTGGTACGCTCGGATGCAGTGGTAACTCCGTGTCCAACCTAACCGTTCACCCTTTGTGTCTTTTATATGAAAGCAAGACACTGCTGCGTGTTAAGAACAGCAAGTACTGCTGGTCTTAACCATTAGCGAAATGGTCAGTAGCAGATGAGCCGGACTTGGTGGAGGCCGTGCAGCGCGATCGGAGTCGGTGCACGGATGCGGTCTGCAGTCTAACAAACAGAGCGAGTGATTGGACGTCTGGACATTTTCCTTGTGACTGCAAGACCCTGTTGGACGTTGTTAATGTGGAACGCTGCAAGTCCAGTTCACTGGTAGATCGACAGCGTGGGAGCTGTGCGGCCTCGGCCGTAGCGTGGACTAGGCCCCCGTGTTGCAGGGTCACCTGTTGTAGCCAACCAGGAGAGGCGGTGCTGGGCTGGGGCTCTCCCCCGCCTGTTGGTGCTGCCCTCTAGTGTTCACTTGGTGGAAGATGAGTTGGATTACGCTCGTCTGCAGGCTTCATCGGACAGCTGTGGGCTTGTTCTTGCCGACAAAATTCCATGCACCAACAATCTGCAGGACATGACACTCAGAGACTTGGGCTATATTTTTTTTTGTGGTGATTGTATGTTTCTGCTATTGAAATTATGTGTGCCTTATGCCGGGTATGATGTGTTTTACACCTTGACCCAGGAGGAAACCTGCTTTGTTTGGCTCTATTCACGAGTATTCATATAATTACACTTGAACTTGTCCTCTCTTATTCTCAAGTAAAGATATTTCACTGTAGAATCAGGATTTTAAAAAAATTGACATTCATAAAAGTCTCTAGCCAGAAATTCAGTATAACTGCTGATTATCTAGTTATTTGCCCTTGGTATACATAGGTAAGTCCTACAACTGACAGATCCAGGCTGTTTGACGTGTTTGTTAGCTCCCCTCAATGTTCTTTTCATAAAACAGATTGCTGGCCTGGTAGTGCTGCAGATAGCACAATACTTTATAGTACAGACAACATGGGTTCAATTCCCGGCGCTGCCTGTAAGGAGTTTATACGTTCTTCCTGTGACCGCATGTGTTTTCTCCGGTTTCCTTCCACAGTCCAAAGATGTGTTTGTTGGTAGGCTAATTGGTCATTGTAAATTGTCCTGTGATTAGGCTGGGATTAAATCAGGGAATGGTTGGGCTGTGAGGCTTAAAGGGCCTCAATCTGTTCTGCGCTGCATCTCAATAAATAAATAAATTACTGGTTCAGAGAAATCAATAATTTCTTTCAAATGATGCAATTATTAACCGTCGCAAGAAGTTAGATCTTAAATTTTTCCGTTACCTCTTGCTTTCAAAGTAGCCCCTTTCGCCCTCCCCCACTGCATGCCCATTCCCACCCACAAAGAGAAAATAAGGTTTAAGCAAATAAAGCTTTTGTTTTGATGGATACTGGACCTTCTCTGAGATTTGTAATCAGGGACCTCAGCAAAACCTGCAACTCGAAAGCTGCCATCTGTTCACTTCCGCTTCAAGATGTTTGTGTTCCACACTAGGTGATAGCTGATGTGTTGAGGGTACTGCCGGATACAGTGTAAACACAGCTAGGTGTCTTTGGACATGCTTCCTCAGCGTGCACTGAGAGGAATGTGTCCTTGTGTGTATAGATTTGGAACTATGCCCTTAAAGGCCACTCCGTCTATTGCGAATCTTTTCTTCATTTCCAGATAAAATCTTTTAAGTACTGCAGGAAAGTGACATTCATCTTTCTGCCTGTGGGGAGGAGAAAGAGCCAGATCTTGTCATTCAAAAGAGAGAGAAAAATGTTTTGGTTTGTGGGGCTGGTTCACAACTGCTGTACTTCATTCTTGTTACTGTAAGATGCCTTGCCTTTAATTGAGGTGACCAAATCACTGACCTCATAATTGCTGCTCTTTTAAGTTTCTGAAAAATCCATGGAAATCATGGAATGAATTTCTATGTTGCCCTCAATAAATATTCAACATTTAGAAATGATGTACTGAATATAAGCGATTTAGGCATTGTCTTTCCCACCAATAGCAGTTACTATCATTACATATAATCAAGCTTAATGTTACCTTTGTCTCCTGCCATCGTCTATTCCGTTACTGTAGTTTCCATCGATTTTGCTTCTTTCTGGTTTTATGCCTTAAACAACTGGAATAGCATACTGAAATAAAAATTTATATGTCTGTTCTAAGTCACTCATCCCTTGCCCCCACATGAAGGAATCACACCTCTTTCCCTGGTAATCGACATTTAACTGTGCACTGGAAGGTGTAATCATAACTTAGAGAAAGGATTATACTGTCAGCAGCACTTTTTACAAGGATAACTAACATTCTATATGTTCACACTAAGTGGTTATGCTATACCTGTACATCTGTTCATTAATGGTAATACCTAATCAGCCAATCATGCAATAGCAACTCAATGCATAAAATCATGCAAACATTAAGGATAAAGGGGAAGCCTTTTAGGACCGAGATGAGGAAAAACTTCTTCACACAGAGAGTGGTGAATCTGTGGAATTCTCTGCCACAGGAAACAGTTGAGGCCAGTTCATTGGCTATATTTAAGAGGAAGTTAGATATGGCCTTTGTGGCTAAGGGGATCGGGGGTATGGAGAGAAAGCAGGTACAGGGTTCTGAGTTGGATGATCAGCCATGATCATACTGAATGGTGGTGCAGGTTTGAAGGGCCGAATGGCCTACTCCTGCACCTATTTTCTATGTTTCTATGGTTAAGAGGTCCAGTTGTTGTTCAGACCAAGCATCAGAATGGGGAAGAAATGTGCCCTAAGAGATGTTGACCATGGAATGATTATTGGTGCCAGAAGGGGTGGTTTGAGTATCTCAGACTCTGATTGAAAATGGGCATGCAGGTACAGCAGGCGGTGAAAAAGGCAAATGGTATGTTGGCATTCATAGCAAGAGGATTCGAGTACAGGAGCAGGGAGGTTCTACTGCAGTTGTACAAGGCCTTGGTGAGACCGCACCTAGAGTATTGTGTGCAGTTTTGGTCCCCTAATCTGAGGAAAGACATTCTTGCCATAGAGGGAGTACAGAGAAGGTTCACCAGATTGATTCCTGGGATGGCAGGACTTTCATATGAAGGAAGACTGGATCGACTAGGCTTATACTCACTGGAATTTAGAAGATTGAGGGGGGATCTTATTGAAACGTATATAATTCTAAAGTGATTGGACAGGCTAGATGCAGGAACATTGTTTCTGATGTTGGGGGATTCCAGAATGAGGGGTCACAGTTTAAGGATAAAGGGGAAGCCTTTTAAGACCGAGATGAGGAAAAACTTCTTCACGCAGAGAGTGGTGAATCTGTGGAATACTCTGCCACAGGAAACAGTTGAGGCCAGTCCATTGGCTATATTTAAGAGGGAGTTAGATAGGGCCCTTGTGGCTAAAGGGATCGGGGGTATGGAGAGAAAGCAGGTACAGGGTTCTGAGTTGGATGATCAGCCATGATCATACTGAATGGCGGTGCAGGCTCAAAGGGCTGAATGGCCTACTCCTGCACCTATTTTCTATGTTTCTATGATGATCTCCTGTTTCAAGCACACTGGCCTCTAGAGTTTGCAGAATGATGTAGCAAGCAGCAGCAACAAAAGACAAAGCATCTAGTGAGTGACAGTTCACTTTTGTAATGGGAGTGGCCAGACTGGTTCAAACTGACAGGAAGATGACACTAACTCAAATGGCCACTGATGTGGTGTGCAGAAGAACATCTCTGAATGAATCACACGTCACACCTTAAAGTGGATGGGTTACAGCAGCAGAAGACCATGACCAGACACTCAGGGCCCACGTTATTGGGTACAGGAGGTAAGTAAGAGACAGTTTTTAACCAAACAGCAAGTTATCCTGTCACTTACAATAGAAAAGGGGTCATTCAGTCTCTACAGGCTCCAAACAGATCAGTTCCAACTTATTCCCCTGTAAAGTTAAGCATTATAATCACTCACTCACATGCTCATTGGCTCTCTTTGCCATTCCCTCCGCAAGAGGGGTAATTTACAGCGGCCTATAAATTTGCCAGCATGTTTTGGGGAAGTGAGAGGGAACTGGAAGACCCGAGCGGTCGCAAGGTCAAAGTTCAAACTCCACAAAGACGGCAGTTAGAGTCAGGATTGAAACTGGGGCTCCTGGAGCTATCAGACAGCAGCACCAACATGGTTCACCATTACAACATTGCTACTGTGGATCAGTTTGGTTGAGAGCTGACTGCCAGGCTTAGGCTAAGTTTCCTTGATTCCCCTGATCTGAAGTGAGTCATGGTAATAAATCAAAGTATGAATGCCAGAAACCAAACTATAAATAAATGAGTTATTTAAGCAGTGTCTATGACCATACGTTGATCACCAATCCATCTGGTGGAAAAGTTGATTAGATAATCATTGTCAGTGTGGAAAAGTATGAAGAGCAAGCACCAACACACCCTGGAGAGACACGAGACTCGAACGTGAGGCTACAAACAGTCTGCAGTAGAAATTCAGCAGGTCGAGCAGCATCTGCGGGAGGAAAGGGGTTGTTGACATTTCAGATAGAAACCCTGCATCAAGACTGGTATGTAGTAGTGGTTAAGCAATTACAGTAAATAATCTAATTTAACGGAGAGTCTGGCCAAAAAGAATCAAAAGAGGACAAACATAAGGAAATCTGCAGTTGCTGGAAATTCAAACAAAAACACTCACAAAATGCTGGTAGAACACAGCAGGCTAGGCAGCATCTATAGGGAGAAGAGATGTCGACGTTTCGGGCCGAGACCCTTCGTCCTGACAAAGGGTCTCGGCCCGAAACGTTGACATCACCTCTCCCCATCAAAAGGGGATCGTGATGCAGGGTTTTGATCTAAGATATCTCTGGTTCCCTTCCTCCCACAGATGCTGCTCATGCCATTGAGTTTCTCCAACAGATTGCTTGTTGCTCCAATATACTCGACTAGGAACAACATTCTGGCAAATGAGATGGTGTGATTCACACTTCAGGACCACCATTGATGATCTGGCACGTGTTAAGTCACACACAGTGAGAGCTTCACGGTGTAACTAGATGTTACAAAAAACAGTCTGAACCCTTCAGATATCTGCCCAAGACCTATTTGCCAATCTCAATTAATTATCAAATCTGTTTGTGTGAGTCTGCTGTATGAAAATTAAAGAATTTTTGACTTTATAACAGTGGCTCTGCTATTTCCCCTTTAAGCATTTCTATGATCCTTGTGTCATTGGTGAGACCAACAATTCTACGCTATACCTAACTACTAGCGAGAGAGAGTGTCAGGAGATTCCTTCTTGAACAACT
This sequence comes from Hypanus sabinus, assembly GCF_030144855.1. Classification (NCBI taxonomy): domain Eukaryota; kingdom Metazoa; phylum Chordata; class Chondrichthyes; order Myliobatiformes; family Dasyatidae; genus Hypanus; species Hypanus sabinus. The sequence continues at coordinate 16,782,313 of NC_082732.1, forward strand.
GCAGTCCTTCTGAAGAAGGCAGTCCCACAATATTGTTGGATAAGGAGTTCCAGAATTTAAACTCAGTAAACGATTAGGAAATGCACTGTTTATCCAAATCAGGTGCCCGAATTAAATCAACTTTAGGATAGCTATTGGTAAAGAAGGCATTTGGTATGCGTAAACACAAGAGATTCCGCACACGCTGGAACTAGTCAGAAACACACACAAAATGCCGGCAGAACTCACCAAGTCAGGCAGCATCTATGGATGGAAATACACATTCTTGTTTTGGGCCGAGATAATGTCCTGAAACGATGACTGTTTATTCCCCTCCATAAATGCTGCATGATTTGCTGAGCTCCTCCGGCATTTTGTGTACGTTACATATGGTATGCTTGCCTTTAGCAGTCAGGGCTTTGCACATAAAAGTTGGAAAATCATGTTCCAGGTGTCTAAAACTTTAGTTAGACTATGTTTGGAACATTGTGTGCAGTGTGGGTCTGCATATTATAGGAAGAACATGGAGTCTTTGGAGAGGCTGCAGATGAAGTGTACCTGGATGCTGCCTGCATGAGAGGATATAAGCTATAAGGTTGGACAACCATGGGTTGGTTTCTCTGGGGCACAGGAGGGTAAGGGGAGACCTAATACATGTTTTTAAAATTATAATTGGCGGAGTTAGGGCAGACAATCAAAATCTTTTACTCAGAGCAGATGTGTCAAGTACTAGAGCGCATGCATTTAAGGTGAGAGGAAGAAAGTTTGAAGGAGATCTGTGGGGCACGATTTTACACAAAGTGCTTGGTGCCGGGACTGCCTGGGGTATGGATCTTGTGTAGGCATGAAAAGATGTAGTTGAATTTGGCATTATGTTTGGCACAGACACTGCAGGCCAAAGCGCCTGTTACTGTCCGGTATTCTTCTATGTTTTATGTTAGTCAGGTGCGTAAACCAACATTCGGAGTAAAGTTATGAGCTTAACCAGCCTACGCAATTCCCTCAAGAAAGACCATAATGAAATAATTTAAACCAGTCATTTTGTTTTTAAATGGGGATCTTGTGTCGCTGCCAGTTACACCACTGGCATTTAGGCCAGCAATGAAGATCCTCCATCTCTGGCGGTGTTCAAGGCTTCCTTCATCATGTCAGCAGCTTCCTCATGGTTTTCACTACTGTCAGTCATGTAAGTCCTGGGTAGAGACACAGGAATACTGTCACATTGCTGTTTCCGTAACAATTTTGTTTGACAAGTCAGGGTTGTTAGCCCTGAGCTGAACCCCAGAACCTGGAGGACCGGTGGACCACTCTTAGTCTGGCCTTTACCTGTTTGGCATGGGTGACCCTACAAAGAGCCAAAGCATTAAAGCCCTGACTACAGCCAACGTTGCTCTCTGGATCAATGAGAGACTGAGCCTTCAAATCATACAACAAGGTTGAGGTTCCCTTGGAGGAATTGGGGATCCTACTGCTTACAATTTGGATGCTGCATAAATAACGGAAAAAGTACTTGGCCGTTTATGAATAACTGATATTTCCATGACACCTTTCACGTTGTCTCAGAGCCATCGAGAAAGAAATGAAGTACGCTTGAAATGTAGACCTAGTAGGAACATTAGAAAGTGCAGGAGTCATGCTGCTCAAGTAATGTTCCTACGAACAACCATGGGCTCTTGTTGGCCACAGCTTCATGCCAAGACACGTTGTACCAGATGGATAGTTGATAACTCACCTATGACTGTCTGAAATAGTGTCACGGAATACTTGCATTCAGCTGCAAGAACAAGTGGGATCTTTAAATATCTTCTCATCTGAAAGACTCTGCGTCTCTTCTTTTATAACACTCTGAAGCCAGCCTGGACTTTTGCCTTCATCCGTCTAATTAATACAGAGGCAAGTACATCACCAAACAGCCCCTGGCTTATGAACGTGCAGAGGATATATAATTTTACCACTTCACTGTATGATTGTGACTGTGAAGCTATCAGGAATTACTATCTCATTCATTACTGTCTACTGTAATTTTCCTGGGGAAAATGGAAACTTTTATTTTATGTCAGAAAATTGCCTCATAACTCATCGCTTTCAACTTCTCTGGAATGGAGTCAGGAAGCTAATCTCTAACTAACTCTCACAAAATGTAAAACAGACATGCAGTTTGTGCTTTCCTTTTTCACACTCGCATACGTCCTTCAGCAGCATCTGTGAGAAATACAGTCTGGAAATGAGAAAATATTGAACTGTTTATAGACAAACTTGGGAATTTTAACTCGCTCCAGTCAACCCATTTTTAACTTGGCAAGGAGCCATTATTGTTTTTAAATGTCGTCTTCCTCCCATGTTTGCTCCTCCTTTGCTGAAGGTGCTGACTCATCCCTGAATGTACTTCCAAGTGCCCATTCGTTATGTGTGAGATCAGCTAGAAAGGGGATTGTAACTACTCCGAACCTCACACTCAGGCTGAGTGTTCATATGTGCTGGAAGGTTACCTTATTTTGCCTGCTGTCCTAATATTCCTGTTTTTCAGGCAAACTAAAATAATTGCAATTAAAAGTGAATAGGTAAATTTTCTTTGACAGAGCCACAGAGTAGTAGTACATTGAACCAGGCCCTTCATACCGTCTCATCCCTGCTGACCAGGGTGATCACTGATGCCAGTAAAATTTATCCACATGTGCCCCATATCCCTCCAAATCCTTTCTACCCAGGAACGTATCCTAATGTCTTTTGAGTGTTGCTGTTGCACCTGCCGCAACCACTTCCTTTGCCAGCTCGTTCCATATACGAATTATCCTCTGGATGAAGGAATTACCCCATAGATCTCTTTTCATTCTTCCCCCCCCCCATGCCCTCTAGTTCTAATTTCCCCTTTCTTCACTCCATCTGTAACCCTCTAGATTTTATGCCTCTATAAAGTCAACCTATAATCGCTTATATTCTAAGGAATAAAGTCCTAGTCTGCTCAACCTCTTCATATTTCAAGTCCAGGCAGCATCCTCGTAAATTTTCTCTGCAGTCTTTACAGTTTAATGATGTCTTTTCTGTATAAAGAATGAGCAAAACTATACAAAGTTCTTCAAGTGCAATCTCACCTGCATCTTGTACAATTGCAATGTAATGTCCCGGCTCTTGTGCTCTATCCGCATTTGACTTTGATCTTTTAATGCTTTTCTCCAGCACGGCTCTAGCCTGATCTTACTTTTCTGTGGCCACCCTCTCCGCTTTGGTTACATGTCGACTGCAGCTCGCTGACCTGCCTCTGCAGTTCATCCTGCACACTGCATCCTCTCCCCCGACCGCTCTCTTTCCCCCCTAACTTCACTCTGATATCCCTTTCTCTCACTTTGTCACCATTTGATTTGACTTGAAAATCCTTTTCCAAAGTTCTGGATCTCCACTTCTGCTTTAATTGTCCTTTTTGGTTCTTCTCCCATTTCCAGTGGATTCCTCCTGTTTATTTTGGAATTGCCATTGCTTATGTTCCCCAATCCCTGCTTGCTTTGGCATCTTTTAACAGAAAATCTCTTCTGGAATTTCTTTTTCTGTTTCTTACGTCAGTCTCTTCCTCAGCTTGAGCTGAATATCTCTTATCATCTCTTATTAGTACATAGTTTATATTATTTGTCCATTTTTTCTGCCTCCTCTGCTCTTGCTTCATTTATTTTAATTGGGTTTCCTCTGCTCCCAGCTGCATTGGCCTTGTTTACAGTGGCACTTGATAATTTTTTTGTAGCTGTGTAATTTGTCTATTTGACTGACCTATGTAGAAAAACCTCTGATGCAGTTAGAAGATTGGGGAACCAGGACTTGCACAAGTGTTCCAGGTTGACACCTCAATGTCTGTTGTATTCCGGGAAATACTGTTTATATAAAAAGATGTTCAGTGGTTCAATAAACATTTATTCAAGGGCCTGTTTGTTGTTCAGTTCATTGGTGAGTGCTACCGGACTAACCCCAAACTAGCAAAGGCCTTTCCTTCACACAGATTAAACCTGGTAGCGGGGTGGAGATATGTTTCCACCAAAGGAGGTGTAAGGTGCTCCTTCCCTCCGCTAGCCTGCAGGTCACTCTTGGGCAAGGTGGAGCACCTATCAAGCCCCACTGATCTTCAACACATGAAGCCATGGGAGCAGCTGGCGGATGGTGGTATGATCAGCTGGTGTACATCACACGTCCTGGTAATATAACCACTGACGCCAGGCAGATAGTCTCTGAAGAGCATTAATAATGGCTGGGGTTACCCATCTTGAAAAGACACGCTCCAGAAGAAATCAATGACAGACCACTTCTGCAGAAATATTTTTCTGGGAACAATCATAGCCATGAGACCAGGATTGCTTACATCGTATGACACGACACGTAATGTTGAAGTTCAGGAGGTGTGGTGGGGGGAGGGGTAATGGTGAGCAAAAAACTTGCTGGAGAATGAAAGGGAAATTGGGATTAGTAACTGGTGTGGGCCTCAGATCTTTAATCAGTGGTTGGAGTTGAAAAGGCAATGTGGTAGTATGGTTGGCCCAGAGATTTGATGAGGTGATAGTTGGGATCATTAGGATAATAGTCAGGGTTCATTGAAGGAGGATAGTTGGGTGGGAGTTTGATGGTCAGTAAAGAAAGCTAATGAACAGATAAAGGGTTGATTGGCCAGTTGATAGGCATTTGGAGAGAAGCTAATACATCAGTTGTTAGAAGGAGTGATTGACGTTTAGTCATTTGAGTGTTGGGGCAATGAGTAGTAGGAAGGATTATGGTAGATGGAAAAGACTGGTAAGTAAATGACTTAGAAACAACCTACCTAGGGTGGGTTACCAGTGACAAATTACTGACATGGATGCCTCTGTTTGTTACTGGACTTCTGGATGCCTTAGTTTGTTAAACTCAAGGAAAACCCAGACGGAAAATTATCGAGTCTGTGCAACTCACAGCAAGTTCCCAATTTTTCTTTACAAATGATTTGTCTCTGAAGTAGAATTCCTTTCTGCCACATTTACTCTGCTTTCTCCTCCTAACCCTGATTCCTTTGGGTCTTAATCTCCTCCAATTTGTTCACACTTTCCTCCTGCCATTGTTTCAATAATATTTATCTCAGCCTTGCTCCGTCACTTCAACTTGCTTCGGCCTTCTTTTCTTTCCTCTCACTTCAGCTGGCTCGTAGCTCCTTGTTTTAGTGCCTCTTGATGGCATTATTGGCCTCTCATCTGTTTGCTTTGGCCTCCTGTCCGACCATCTGATTAGCGCTCCACCTGTTTTAGTGTCAGTAGCATCCTTCTTTCTTGTTCACATGGTTTGGAATCACACTGGCTCTTTTTTTCCACTGATCTTCCCTCTGCAGCTGTTTTGGAAGCTCTCCTCCTGCTTTTCGTTGCCTTTTCTTTCTCCCTCTCCCATGTCAGATGGCTCCCTCCTGCTTTTATTGGAGTATCATGTTGTTTACAGTTTTTTTCTGCCTTTTGCTTGCATTGGCTTCTTTCCACAAATATCTACCAGAGGCAAAAAAAAACCTTCCCTTTTCACAACTTGTACCAGCCTCAGCACTTTGTCTTGGATTGGCCTTCGCTCGTCCTCTCCTGCCTGTCTAACTTCCATTGTGTTGCCTTTTCCCATTATGAAAAAACCTTCAGGCCTGCTTCGCCATTCATCTAGATCCTGACTGAACTTGGTGCTGTTTTGCAGCACTGTTGTCATCTCCGTTGATTCCCTTGATGCCCAGAAATCCAATAATGTCTGTCCTGAATGAATACCATAGCAAAATTTCAATCCAATCTGGAAATGCGTTCCAAAGATTCACCGTCCTCCGATGACCAAAATGTTGATGTTCAAGATCTCCTCACAATGGGGTGGATCAACTCATGCACAATTCCATGTCATTGCCTTCATTCAGATGATTAAATACACCTTCTCTGACACAACCCCCCTCACCTCAGTCTTAATCCATATTCTCAAACTGTGTCCCTCGGCCTTTGACTCCTCAATCAGTGTTTTGCCCTTCAAGGACCTTCCTCCTCTGGTGCTGATAAGTTACTTCCTTTCAATAGACAAGAGGAGCAGGAGTAGGCCATTCGGCCTTTCAAGCCAGTACCGCCATTCACTGTGATCATGGCTGATCATCCACAATCAGTACCCTGTTGCTGCCTTCTCCCCATATCCCTTGACTCCGCTATCTTTAAGAGCTCTGTCTAACTCTTTCTTGAAAGCATCTAGAGAATTGGCCTCCACTACCTTCTGAGGCAGAACATTCCACAGATCCAGAGTTCTCTGATGAGTTTATTCTGGACTGGTTCTGGGCTCCTCCAATACCGGGAACATGTTTTCTACCTCTAGCGTGTCTAATTCCTTAATAATCTTATATGTTTCAATCAGATCCCCTCTCATCCTTCTAAATTCTAAATAGCCACTTTACAGATTCCAATCAACCTGTTCCTGAGAATTATTTGCAACCCTGACCAAAATGGAGATGAACAAAAATAGTGGGTGGGAGAGTGTCCCAGAAACACCTGGGACTGGAGAGCGAGCAGATGTGGGACGAGTGGCCACCAGCCGGCTTTGTTTTTTTATGCAATGTTTGCGGTGAATTAATGCGCACAGAATAAAAGCACATTCAGTTGTGAATTAGCCAGATGAGTTTGAAGAGTAGATACCAAATGCAAACATTTGGATTTAGAGGTGTGAGTGGCACCAAAAGCTAAACGATAAGCAAATGAGTCCAGTCAATGACCCCCCCCCCCCAACAACTCTGCCCAGCGCAACCCAGCTCCTGATTTGATGACTTAGGGGTGGGGGACAGAATGCGCACTGAAATTCCTGATCTCGCATGGTTAAAGATGCCTGAAGCCTTTAAAAAGGATGTTCTTTATCAGCTACAGCTCGGCATTTAACACTATCATCCCCTGAAAGCTAAATCAAAAAGCATCAAGACCTTGGCCTCAATATCTCATCAGGCAATCTGATCCTCGTTTACTGCTGTTGCAGACCTCAGTCATTTTGGATTGGCAACAGCATTTCCTCCACAATGTCCATCAGTACAGCTGCACCACAAGGCTTTATAATTATGATTGTGAGCCTAATGCCACTTGTAAATTTGCTGATGACACCACTTTTGCTTGCTGAATCAGTTATGGTATTGAATCAGCATATAGGAGGGAGGTTGAAAGTCTGGCTGAGTGGTGGCAACAGAGCTACCTCTCAGTCGAAGCAGCAAGCCCAAGGGGCTGATTATTGACTTCAGAATTAGGAAACCGGAGGTCCATGAGTCAGTCCTTATTGGGGAATCAGAAGGGGAGAGAACGAGCAACTTTAAATTCCTCAGTTACCATGTCAGAGGACTTGGGTGCAGCATGTAAGTGCAATTGGAAGGAAAGCCCTGCATTGCCTCTAGTTCCTAAGAAGCTTACGAAGATTCAGCATGACATCTAAAACTTTGGCAAACTTCTACAGATGTGTGGTAGAGAGTGTATTGACTGGCTGCATCACAGCCTGGTATGGAAACACCAATGCTCTTGAATGGAAAATCCAACAAAGGAGTGGGTACAGCTCAGTCCATTACAGTTAAGGCCCTCCCCACCATTGACCTCATCTCAGTTAACAGGATTCCACTCAGGAACTCCAATCCTAACCTCACCATCAAACCCAAAGATAAGAGAGGTGCTGTAGTAGTCTTGTGTACTGACCTCTATCTTGCTGAGGCTCAGCACCAACACTCAGACACCTCCTCTTACATACCCCTTGAACAGGACCCCACTGAGGAACACCCAACCATTGTCTCCCACACCATCACTGACCTTATTGACTCTGGGGATCTCCCATCCATTGCCACCAACCTCATTGTTCCCACACCCTGCACCTCCCGTTTCCACCTCCTACCCAAGAGCCACAAACCCGCTTCCCAGATAGACCCATTGTTTCAGTTAGTTCCTGCCCCACTGAACTCATATCAGCTTACCACGACTCTGTTTTATCCTCCCTAGTTCAATCCCTTCCTTATCTGTGACAACTCACATGCTCTTGATCTTTTCAAGGATTTCAAGTTCCCTGGCCCCCATCATCTCATTTTTACTATGAAAGTCCAGTCCCTATACACCTCCATCCCCCACCAGGAAGGCCTGAAAGTTCTCTGTGCTTTACCGGACAAGAGACCCAACCAGTTCTACTCCACCACCATTCTCCTCCACCTTGCGGAAATTATCTTCACTCTCAAATGTTTTTCCTTTGGCTCCTCCCATTTCCCTGAAACAAAAAGATCAGCCATGGGTACATACATGGGTCCCAGCTATGCCTGCCTATTTGTCGGCTACGTGGAACAGTCTATGTTCCAAGCCTCCACTGGTGACCATCCAGCACTTTTCCTGTGCTATATTGATGACAGCATTGCTGCTGCTTCCTGTACGCATGCTGAACTCATTGACTTCATCCACTTTGCCTCCAACTTCCACCCTGCCCTCAAATTCATCTGGTCCATTTTTGACACCTCTCTTCCCCTTTTTGATCTGACTGGCTCTACCTCCGGAGACAGCTTATCCACCGTACGTTTATTGCAAACCCACAGACTCTCACAGCTACCTAGTCTACAGCTTGTCCCACCCTACTAGAAAAAAACACCATCCCCCTTTTCACAGTTCCTCCATCTCTGCTGCATCCGCTTTCAGGATGAGCCTTTTCATTCAAGAACGAAGGGGATATCCTCCTTTTCAAAGAAAAGGACTTCACTTTCTCCACCAGTCAAGTCTGACCTCAACAGCATCTCTTCCATCTGCTCTTACTCCATCCTTCTGCCACCCTACCAGGGATAGGATTCCTCTTGTCCTCACCTACCACCCCATCAGCCTTTTGTGTTCAGCACATAGTTCTCTGAAATTTCCACCACCTCTAAATGAATCCCACCATCAAACACATCTTCCCCTCCCCACCACTTTCCGCTTGCCACAGGGATCGCTTGCTATGCAACTTCTTTGTCCATTCGTCCCTTCCCACTTCCTTGCAAACAGAACAAGTGCTACACCTCCTCCCTCACTACCATCCAGGGCCCTAAACAGTCCTTCCAGGTGAGGCAACACTTCACCTGTGAGTTTGTTGTTCCCTGTGTGGCCTCCTGTACGTCAGTGAGACCCAACGTAGTTTGGGAGACTGCTTCACTGAGCATCTATGCTTTGTCTGCCAGAACAAGTGGGATCTCCCAGTAGCCATTCATTTTAATTCCACTTCCCATTCCTGTTCAGATATGTCTATCCATGGCTTCCTCCACTATCGCGCTGAGGACACACTTAGGATGGAGGAACAACACCTTATATTCCGTTTGGGTAGCCTCCAACCTGATGGCATGAACATTGGTTTCGCAGAATTCTGGTAATGATCCCCAACCCCTCACCTGTTCTCTGTTGCCCATCCCCTTTTCCCTCTCTCACCTCATCTCACCAATCAACTTCCCAGATCTTTACTTCATCCCTCCCCTGCAGGTTTCACCTATCATCTGGTGGTTTACTCTCTCTCCTCCACCCACCCCCACCTTTTAAATCTACTCCTCAGCTTTTTTCTCCTCCAGTCCTGCTGAAGGGTTTTAGCCAGACATATAGACTGTACTTTTTTCTATTGATGGGAGATTTGGTTGGTCAGTGACAGAGGAATGTTTGAGGATACAATTCATGGACTTGCTTTCACACTGGTAGAGATGCTTTAGCCCCCAACAGTCTTCTCTTGTAGGGGTGGGAAGGGTTTGGGACTTGCAAGCCATTTTTCTGGTGTTGGGTAAAAGAGAGGATCAGGTTGACATTGGTATCGGATTAAGGTGGAAGGGGATTAGCTGGTTACGGATAGTCATCCCATGTGGCAAATCAAGAGAAATTTACTTCGGGGTCAGAGGGAAACTCACGACAGAAAGAGTCTAGTCACATTTTCCAAGTGACACAAACATACCTGGAAATAAGCTTTAAACAGCCTCTCATGAAACTGTCAATTTTCAACAGCATTATGCTAAAAAAAAGTTAGGCAATTGAATTTCAAGCCAATTTCCCCTTTTGGAATACTTTCCCATATTCCAAACCCTTTACACTCCTATCGTTCCAAATTGGCCCCTTTCTCAAATTCAGGGACTATTCTTGGTGGATTATTTCCACTAAACATCAAGGAATGCTCCACCACCTTTATCACTGACTGGCCACCAAAACTGTTTGCACAGGGAGGCAAACCTTGGTGGTGTGGTTTGGTCTAATGTGGGTTGCACATTCATTGAATTTTCACCAGTGCATACTTTAGCCACCTTACCCACTTTTTGGAGCCCTCTACAGATGACGTTTGTGAATTGGTTTCTGTTCTCCTCTGAACTATGAGTAAAACCTATCGTTATAAGACCTTGTTCTTCCGGAGAGGCCTAGCTTTCCTGAGACCTCCCTCAGGAACATGACTCTGAGGACATCTAGAAGATGACTGGGTGCCCATTCCAGGAAACTTCGTCCTTCTCTCTGCCTCTTGATCCCTCCTCTTCTTACCGGTTCTGTATTTTCTAATAGCTGGTTGTCCAAGGAAAATGGAAACATTCGAAATCACGTGAATACACAGTTAGTGAGTCGTGGTTAAGTATGGAGCACCCTCAGAAGGTAAGATAAGCTTCTGAAGGAAGGCAAATGCATTGAAGTGCGAATGAATTCATCCTGCTCTAGTGTGAGGTGTAGTTATGTTATTAGACTAGTTTCCAGTCACATGGATTATTATTCTAGTGGAATAAAATATCAGCTGATGTTTCAAATTCAAATAACCAAATGACTTCAGAATAAAATGCTTATAACAATAGCACTTACAGGAATCTACCACATTGTCATAAAAAACACATTTTGGTCATTTGTATTTTTCAGGGAAGGAAATAGGCCAGTCTTATGCGGTTGGTTTATATGTGACTGGACAGACTCCTCAATATGCTGAAATATTAACTGCTCCCTGGAATGATCTGGCAGGCTACTTATTTCAGAGGAGTGCTCACACATGCAAAGCAAATGCTGACTTTGTCAACGGCGCCCCCGCCCCCGAAATTCTGCAAACAACAACATGAAGCCACATCACGGCCACAGCAGAGAGAAAGTCAATGAAGGAGCAGCCTGGGCCAGAGCAAACCACATCACTGAAGTTTGGAAGCAGTCACAGCAGTTTTTATAGCCGATCAATGATTAGGATGCAATATTAATACAGAAAACTGATGATGAAGCAGTGCTCCACCATTTTGGACCAGTTCCTGTGCATGAGAGTTACCATCTGATGATCTAGTACCAGCAGGGAAATAATACTGGTTGTTTGAACTGTTTAATAAGACATTAAACAGAGTCTGCATTAAACTGAGCATGAATGATTCCTTGGTACTATTTGAAGAAGAGCAGTGGAGTTCATCCAGTATCTTGGCCAACATTTATCCTTCATCCTTCACAATCAAAATAAAGATTAACTGCTCATCACTGATTACAGTGTACAGACTGATGTCTAGCACGCATAGGGAAAAAAATCACGACGGGTTCGTGGTGTCACATTAACCATGTGATAGTGGATTTACATGACTTTATTTGAAATTGCTTGACTTTTCTTAAGGGGCTTGGTGCTGCTTTCTGATAATCCCATCACGGGCTGGAGTCTTCTTCAGCTAACAATGCCAACTTTGAATGGGTTGCCTCTGAGACTTTGATTCTGAAAATAGGATTCATACAGATTGGCAAAGTGAGCTTTGGCTGCTTTCTATCCCATATTGTCTGATAGCCGCATGAAGCATTTTTGCAAGTCATTACCACGGCTGAAAAACAAAATTAGACCAAGTGATGCCAAAATTGATTTTTTACAGTTCTGTGGGAGGAGGACTAGGGCTGAGGGAAGGATATGTTGCAGTCCCGAGAAAGAATGAAGGAGGAAGAAAGAACCATGTGTTAATTAAAGCCATCGTCTTGGTTTCTCTGCTATTCACACAAATGATGTAAATTTACAAGATTCTTGTTCATACGGAATTCTATGAAGAGCAGGGCTGTGGAAAACCCCAAGAGAGAGATCAGAGAACTATCAGCTCCACTAGGTCATAAAAGTTTATTACTCCATCTGTTTGTGTTTATAAAGCAATATCCAGAGAATCCATCCAGAAATTATATACTTAAAAACAATTTCACTTTACAGATGGGTAAGTGCTTAAAATTGTGATGTTTTATCTCTTAAACAGGTAAGCCCCTTTGAGTCACAGAAGTATGGCTAAAAAAATAAAAAATCTAAATGACTAACCATTCAAGAAAGGAGTAGGCAATAAAGCTGAGATATTTGGGGAAGGATTCTTGAACGAGGCATTTCTTGGACTCAAGCAATATTCGACGCCCTGCCTCTCTGCTAGGGGCTAACATTGGAAGCTGGGAGCAAGGGTGGATTTGGACGGGCTTGCACAGTGCAAATAGATGCCATAATATTTTACAGGCCTGAGTTGAGCAATAGCCCAGTTTTTCGCTCCAAAAGTTAAGTTTATGCACTGAGAGCAATTAAATTGCAGGACTGTTTAACTTTTGCGGCCAGAAGGACAGAAAAAATTGGCACTCAAAAAGAAAATTAAAATGATAACTTAATGACTTCAGGTTATTTTCCCAGATGTAGAAAGAGATGCATAATGGTGCCCATAGGGGAACTGTTTGCAGAGTGGTTAGTTGGCGATGAGGAGGGATGATGTTGGCTGCCTTGCCTTTAAACTTTCCCTTATGAGGCTATAAATTACAGACAGGACTATTCCAACTCCATCACTAACCTGATAGAAATCTTAATTTCACGTTATCACCTCCTCTTTAGTAGTAACACACAAAAAGTTGAAGGAACTCAATTGGTCAGGCAGCATATACGGAGGGGAATGGACAACTGACATTTTGGATTAAGACCCTTCACCTGGACAGAGCTTCATCGAGATGAAGGGTCGCCACCTGAAATGCTGGCTATCTGTTTCCCTCCACAGATTCTGCCTAACCTGCTGAGTTCCTCCAGATCTTTGTCTGCTGCCTCTAGTGTCCATTGTGCCTTTTACTTTCACTGAATGTCAAGAATCTATCTAGTTTTTTGCCTTAAAAATATTCCGAATGTCTTTCCTGAGGAAGAAAAGTCAAACAGTCAGCTGAGAAACTCACCTGCATATTTCCTTTGTCTTAAGAGAACCCACGTTCTCTGCCAAAGACGTGGGTAATTGTAGCAATTTTGGGTGGAACTGGCAGACTTCATCAGCTGTAGTGTGAGTTGGGACCAGGGAGCGAAATTTGAATTTCAGTCACATCATGTTTATTTTAGCAATAAACATGATTGTGAATTAAGATGTCAAAAATAGCCTGAAATTCAGGATCATCGTAGACAACTATTTGTTTAAAGGCACATTGATGATAGAAATATGCAGAGCACATGGACAACAGAAAAACTGAGAGATATGTAAGAGTCTAGGTTTAGATTCACCTTAGGGAAGATTAAAATGTAGGTTCTAACTGGCCTGTACTGTACTATGATGTTTTATGAGAGTTCAAAGGAGATTTAAGAAAATGTTTCTGGGATTGAATGGCTTGTCATATGAGGAGCATTTGAGGGCTCTGGGCCTGTGTGCACTAGAATTCAGAAGATTAAGTGGTGACCTCATTGAAGCCTATCGAATGCTGCAAACCTCGATAGAGTGGATGTGGAAAGGATGTTTCCTATGGTGGGGAATCTCAGACCAGAGGACACAGCCTCAGAATAGAGGGGTGTTGCTTCAGAATGGAGATGAGGAGGAATTTCTTTAGCCAGAGAGTGGTGAATCTGTGGAACTCATTGCTACAGGTGGCTTTGAATGCAAGTCATTGGGTATACTTAAGGCAGAGGCTGATAGATCCTTGGTTAGTCAGGGCATGAAGGGATATGGGGAGAAGGCAGGAGATTGGGACTGAGAGGGAAAATGATTCAGCCATGATGAAATGGTGGAGCAGACTCGATAGGCCAAATGGCCTAATTCAGCTTCTATATGTTATGGTGTTATGTTTTAAGTTCTGTTTTAAATCCTCCATAGCTGTAGAGTGAAAATACTGGACTCCAGATGCAGCTAGTATCCATCTCTAGGAATACTGCAACTATGGTTTGTGGTGTTGTAGCACTGTAAATCAGACAGTGATGAGCTTGTTTATTGGTACAAAGTAAACTGATTCCGAGTGTAACTGATTCTATCTGCTGCTCACTCATTGCTATCAGCTCCTCTGACTTTGTGTTTTATCACTCTGTGGAAAACCCATATGTACAGATGTACATTCATCTATATAAAGGGGACTGAGTATTGCCGAGACTTGAAGCGGCCACATTGTAAAATAACAAATGATTTTAAAATGGGAACATTTGCGAAAAGGAAAAGAAAACCACAGACCCTCAAATGTACAGTACCCATGCACAGAGTCCGGAACTGGAGAGAAGATGTTAAACGGAAAATGATCAAATAAAATATTGACCTCTGCTCACTTCTCCCACCTAATTTGACAAGTCTCCAAGTGACTGAGTAAAGAGGTGACTAAAGGAACAGGAAACAGGATGTCATCTTCCAAAAAGGAGGGGGAGTAGAGAGATGATCTTTTTAAAAATGAGAATATATTAAATAACTACATTTTAAAAAAATCACAGTTGAGCACCATTAATTGAACTAGCCAAGCTTGTTCCCTTTCTCTCATCTGTCTGCAGCTACAGATTAGTGAGCCTTATTTTGGTAGATAGGTAGGCCTCCTGACTCTGCTGAAAGATGTGTTTACAATGAAAATCACGAGAGGCTTTAATGCCATCCAATGTTCCTGAACCTTTTAAAATAACATCATTTTGATTCTACACTGCTGTTATGGCAGTGCTCGGACCCCGTGCAATGTGAAAGGTTCCATAAAGTGGTGATCAGATTTATTTTAATGGAAATGGTTACTTTGGTGAAATTATCCATAAAGATCCTCAGGGTATTTCCTGAAAAAGCATGATATATCAAAGGCCCCATTTGTGGAACAGATTGCATAGTGGAAAAGTATTTGTCAAATTTTATAATCTCCTGAGGCTCATTTGATTGCCTGCATTACAGCTAACCTGAAAGTACAACTTAACCTTACTAAACCTTTGAACAAAATTCCAAAGTGCTTTTTTTTTTGCAGGAAACAATGAAAGATCACTCTGTTCCTCTACATATCAGAGTATCCTGCCATGCATGCCTTGTATTTCCTCCCAAGTGAAGTACATCATATCTTTCTCTACTGAATTCTACTTGGTACCTTTTGTTCACTTGACCAAATCCACTGATATCTCCCTCTGGCTTATTGTCAACCAGACAGGTGATTATCTGCAAACTTTCCAACTGTGGACCAACATTAAGTCCAAATTATTGAATGATAAGAAACCCAGTAGAGAGGCTTACAGAATCTACTACATGCAGCCTTCTAGGTGTTAAACCTTCCACGGAGTTAATATTTCAGATTAGAAATATTCTATTGGAAGTTATTCATTGAGCTTTATACAAACTATGTGAAACCAGATTGCTGGAAATGAGACTATTACCAAAGACTGAAACTTGGTGAATCAGAATCAGAATTAGGTTTAATATCACTGGTATGTGTCGTGAAATTTGTTGTTATTACAATGCAATACATAATAGTAAAAATGGTGAATTACAGTAAGAAGTATAGAAGGAGATGAGTTATACAGCTCTCATTACATGCACATGCAGTTCAACTCTTTGAGTGATTATACAGAAAGTTTGAAGTTAATAACTAATCTCTTTCTACCTTAGGCTATGAACTTATCAATCACCCCTGCTGTGGACACTTACTGGAGCTTCCAAGATCCGTTTGCTCCATGACCGCTGGACTAAGAGTGTAAATGTAGGAGGGGACTATGCTGAAAAATAAATGTGCTAGGTTTTCTAAAATTTACTCTTCTACCTTAGGCCTCAAACTTATCAATCACCCCTTGTATATAGATATAATAGTTAAACTAAATAAGCAGTGCAAAAAAGTAGTGAGGTTGTGTTCATGTCCATTCAGAAATCTGATGGCAGAAGGGAAGAAGCTGTCCCTGAACCATTGAGTGTGTGCCTTCAGGCTCCTGTGCCTCATCAGAGATGAGGCACAGGAGCCTCATCAATGAGAAGAGAGCTTGTCCTGGGTGATAGGGGTATTTAATGACGGATGTCACCTTTTTGAGGCATCACTTCTTGAAGATGTCCTGGATGCTGGGGAGACTAGTGGTATTGATGGAGTTGACTGAGTTCACAACTTACTGCTGCTCGTTTCGATCTTGTGCAGAGCCCCCTCCCACAATACTGGATAACGATGCAGTCAGTTAGACTGTTCTCCACAGTACATCTGTAGAAATGTGCAAGTGTGTTTGTTGACATACAAAATCTTCTCAAACTCCTTAAGAAATATAGCCACTGTCATGCCTTCTTTGTAACTGCATCAATATGTTGGGCCCAGGATAGAGACACAGAGATGTTGACTTGTAATTGCTCACTCTTTCCACTTCTGGTTCCTCTATGAGGACTGGCCTGTGTTTCCTCAGCTTATCCTTTCTGAAGTCCATCTTGCTGGGACTGGCGGACCTGAGTTATAAGGAAAGACTGAGTAGGTTAGAACTTCATGCCCTAGATGTAGAAGATTGAGGGCAGGTTTGATAGAGGTATACAAAATTATGGGCGTATAGATAGAGGAAATGCAAGCAGGCTTTTTCCACTGAGGTTGGGCGAGACTACAACTGAAGGTTATGGGCTGGTTAAGGGTAAGCACGAGGGGAAAGTTCTTCACTCGGAGTGTGGAATGAGCTGCCAGTGCAAGTGATGGATGAGATTTAGATTTCAATGTTGAAGAGAAGTTTGGGTAGGTACATGGATGGGAGAGGTATGGATGGCTAAGGTCCAGGTGCAGGTCAATGGGACTAGATGGGCTAAAAAGCCTTTTTCTGCGCTGTAGTTTTCTATGACTCCATGACACTATTCTAAACTTCAGTGGTAGAATATTTGTAAGAACGTGAAGCAGTCCATACCAAGGGACAATTAAAAATGTGTCTCTAATGAGGAGAATACTTGGAAAAGACTGAGCTGCACCCTTATGGCAATGTCCAAATCACATTATATATACATTTAGGCCATGAAATGAGGCTATTCAGTCCATCCTGGTTCTGTTTCCAGCTACTTCAACAATATCAAGAAAGAGACAATAAGAGCAGTGAGTCATATTAATTGTCCTTCCTTTTCAAATCTCTGAAAGAGCTGAGGAAATAGGAGTACTAGCAAGTGAAATATCATAACCTAGATAAAAACACATCTCCTTTTCACTCTGTCCAACACCTGAAGTCTCTTTTTAATGTTTCTAAAGAAAGTCATACTGTTAAAAGATGGCATAATCGGAAATGGTGAGAGCATTGTGCACCGTACAATGTTATCTGTACTGTGTGACTTCATGACATGAAATTCATTCTACAGTTGATTGGGGATTCCCACTCCACCCCTCCCTCTCTCTGCAACTTACTTTTACACATCCAGCTTTGATCATGGATTGATTTGAAGTGCCAACTCTGCTGCACTCCTCAGAGATGCTGCCTAGCCTGCAGAGTATCCTCAGCAAATTCTGTTCTTAGGGGACATTACATAGACTGCAGATAACCTCACCTTGCTGAAGGTTTAAGGTCATGGCTGGTAGCACCCGAGCTACCAGAGGTAGTAAAACAATGACAGCCACATACCAGGCCTCCAACCTTGGTCTCGAGAGGGAATTATTGAACAGGTTTCGATGTTTTAGCAACAAATGTCAGGTGGAAGAAAATCCAAGACAGTAAATCATCTCAGAGCAATTTTTCAATCAGCTACAGAAGGAGCAGAGCAAACTAAAGATGAACTACTGAAATTCTCCAAAAATGCCAAGTAAAATGAGGTACTTGGCTAAAGGAGGGTGATGAGGATGCCTGGATTATGTGAAACTGGATCTCAGAATGAATCAGAGCCTAATGACAGGGAAGAGGATGTTAAAAACAATATTAATGCACTGACACTGACTAGATGTGTAGTAGACAGAGGCGAGTCCACACTGACCAGTAAGCACTCATTTACTGTAAACCTACACTCATTCCAGCTTTTCTTCCCACATTCCCGTCAATTTCCTCCAGATTCCACCACTCACTTCTGGCAATTTACAGTGGCAACTAATCAAACAATCTGCACATTTTTAGGATGTTGGAGGAAACTGAAGCACCCAGTGGAGTTGCAGGAAGAATGTACAGCTCCACACAAACATGTTCTGGATCAAACCCAGGTCACTAGAGCTGTACTAGATGCCGAACTGATAAGCAGCAGAGAAGCTTGATGTTACCAGAAATATTCATTGAATAACCTTACCGGAAAATCATAACTGATAGTGCTACAGAAGGATAGCGTGCTTCAAATACTCTAAGTGTGCAGAAAAATTATATGACATCAGAAAAGCTGTGGCGCCAACACAGCTCATGGCTTTCCTTGTCATTTTCCTCGAAGAGTATTCCTTATGACTGAGTATCTGCATGTCAGTGAAGCACACTTGCTCTTAGTGCAGCATGTGCAATTATTCATGTCCCTTACGAAAGGTAGTGTAGTGGTTAGCACAACGCTTTGTAGTACAGGCGACCCAGGTTCAATTCCTGCCGCTGTCTGTAAGGAGTTCGTACATTTTTCCTCTGGGTTCTCCGGTTCAAAGCCATTTTGGCTGGTGGACTGATTGATCATTGTAAATTGTCCCGTGATTAGCGTCAGATTAAATCGAGGCATTGCAGGGGAAAGAGAGAAGGAGGAAAGAAGGAAATAATGAAGGAAAGGAAGGGAGGGAAAGAAGGAAAAGAAGTAAAGGAAGGAAAGGAAGGGAGGATAGGAAGGAAGGGAAAAGGAGGAAAGGAAAGGAAAGAAAGGAAGGAAGGGGAAGGAAAAGAAGCAAGGGAAACAAAGGAAAGGAAGGAAAAGAAGAAAAAAGAGAAAGGAAAAAGGACGAAAGGAAGGAAGGAAGGTAAAAAACGAATCTTGATTTTTTAAAATTGCAGGTGATAGCAGACTTTACGTTCACTAACTTGAAAAGACACCGAGCTGTAGATTCAACAGGAGAATGTTTTGCCCAGAGTCAACAACAAAAGATAATTTTGGGAGTTAGTTTACCAATTGTGGGCTTATGTTATAGTGATGAATAATTATGGAATCACTTTACTATTGCAACATGAACAACAACAGCACAATGTTTCCTTGGATCCAAAGAGCCAACTTCCAGCTCAGATTGCATAAGACATCTGAAATACATGAAGGAATACCAGGAACAGCCATTTTTCTCATTTGCCTTCCCTGGAAATGTAATTTAAGAAGAAAAATGGCAGAGAATTGAAGGGCAATTATCTAATAAGTTGCAGTTGCTCTGTAAACAAGCAGAAGTTGTTTGACCTTTTTATGAATATATGAATTGGATTGGATTACTGGATGCTCGATGCTCAATAAGAGGCCAGGTTAAGGAATGGAGCATCACACAGTGATGGCTTTGCTTGTCAGCTGTTGAGCTATAAAGTTGTAGGCTGACCCAGCCCGTAAAATACCCCCCAGCCCCACACCTTACCTTCACGGGGATCCAGGACAGGGTGACAGAAGAGACTGAAGGTCTGTGTTGTCGGAGGGTACACTAAATCTCAGCAGCGATTAGAAGTAAAGTAGGGGAATTCTTGCACCTTTTTAGCCAACATTCATCCCTCAGCTAAGCAGGGATACTTTTGATGACTTTTTATGCTCTGCTATCAGTGGTGATATCTGGCTGTTTTAGGGTCCACGTGACAACAGTTTCATGTATGGACTACTCTGGAATATTAAGATTTTACCTTTCCAACAAAATGGAATCCTAGTTAGACAATAATCCTCACTCCCCTTCATTGTGTTGCACGAGTGATCCAAGCTTCTTACCCTTCCCCTACTTTCCAAAAAAGTTGCCAAGCTTTGATTGCAGTATTAATCTCAAAGGATTCCATTAACTCTTATAAACATGGGACATTCTGCAAATGCTGGAAATCTTGAGCTACTCACACAAAATGCTAGAGGAACAGCACCTATGGAGGGAATAAACAGTTGATGTTTCCGGCTGAAAAAGGCAATGGCTCAAGAAGTACCCCCGGCTCCCAGGATATGCACTGTTCTCATAGCTACCATCAGGGAGGAAGTACAGGAATCTGAGGCACATGCTCAACAACTGAGGAATGGCTTCTTCCCCTCTGTCATGAGATTGCTAAATGGACATTGAACCCATGAACACCACCTCACTATTTTTTGTACAACATGCTTAATGATTATATACACACTTTTTACTATAACTATAGTATTATGCATCGCAATATGCTGCTGCTGCATAACGACAAATATCACAGCTTATGCCATTGATATTAAAATTGATTCTGACTCTGATTTTCTTTGTCTTTTTGATTGTTGACTGGGTTAGTTCTCCACCTGAATCCTGCAGTCAAAAGAAATATAAAGCAGTCAATGTGTCAATTTTTGTTCAATCTTATTGCCAGGACTAGAAAATGAATGGAACTTGGAAATGGATCCTTCAGGCCCCGTTCACGTGTAAATCATACTTAAAGCTACTTAACCCAGAATGGACCATGCTAACAATCATTTCCAGGCAAGCAACACTACTAGGGAAATTAGCTCAGGCGCTTACATGCACAATTCAGATTAAAATTATACACATTTTTACAATGTTAGTCGGCCACTTAATGAAGATATAGTTTATACAGCAAACTTACTGTGGTAAATTGGGGCTTTTGAGTGTAACATATATTCACTGTTTAACAGTCTTAGCACAATTAGGAGCATATCATATTTCCTTGTTGTATTTGTGTCCAATATAAGTAAAGAGACAATTTTGACACTAGCTCCTCCAGCAATTTGAGTGTGTTGCACTGGGAAGCAAGACTGGGCAGCTTCTGGACTCGCTGTCGGCTGCTGAAGTACCTTCCAATGTTCACATTGGGCATTTTCATCTGACTTATAACTTCAAAACATTAATCTGACTCAAAAGAAGATATGGGAGTTCAAAATGCATGTCTAACTTTGTGCTTACTTTAAGCGAGGTGCGCATGTATCACGTGGTAGCGTGATGACGTATGCAGTTCACATATTTATACATATAATGAATTATTTAAATATTGGAATGCTAAATCAATCAATCAATCAATATATATATATATATATACACACATACACACAAGATTACTCAAACATTACTTAAACACTTAACTAGTAGTGAGTGTTCATGTTTTCAGGATTTAGATGCTACATGATGTTTTCGCGGGTTCCGGGGTAGTGATAACTCTGCCGACAACTTTCCTGCCACTGCCTGTATGGAGTTTGTACGCTCCCACGTTGACCATGTGGGTTTCCTCTGGGTGCTCTGGTTTCCTCCCACAGTCCAAAGGCGTACCATTTGGTAGGTCAACTGGTCACTGTAATTTGTCCCGGGATTAGGCTCG
Organism: Hypanus sabinus; assembly: GCF_030144855.1. NCBI lineage: Eukaryota > Metazoa > Chordata > Chondrichthyes > Myliobatiformes > Dasyatidae > Hypanus > Hypanus sabinus. The sequence continues at coordinate 16,803,769 of NC_082732.1, forward strand.
GATTAAATCGGGAGATTGCTGGGCAGCAAGGCTTGAAGGGGCGTAAAGACCCATTCCGCGCTGTATCTCAATAAATAAATAAAATTTCTAGCTGAGCTAAGGCAGCATCTGCAGGAGCATTAGCAGGTTCCGCACTAGCATCACAAACCTCTGCACAGCATAGCACATTGTTCATCCCGAACACTTCAGCAAAGCAGCTATGTTCACAATAATTAGTAACAGAAGAAAAGTCAGAAGTTCAAGGTTTTAGATAGATCATCCCCAATTGTGTGTGTGTGCATGTGTGTGTGTGTGTGTGTGTGTGTGTGTGTGTGTGTGTGCGCGTGTGCATGCGTGTGTGTATGTGTGTGTGTGTGTGAGTGTATGTGTGTGAGTGTGTGTGTGTGTGTGTGTGTGTGTGTATGTGTGTGTGTGTGCGCGTGTGCATGCGTGTGTGTATGTGTGTGTGTGTGAGTGTATGTGTGTGTGTGTGTGTGTGTGAGTGTATGTGTGTGTGTGTGTGTGTGTGTGTGTGTGTGTGTGCGCGCGCATGTCACGCGTATGGAGTTTACACATTCTCCCTGTCACTACATGGTTTTCCTATGGGTGCTCCAGTTCTTCCACATACCCAAGGCATCTGGGTTGGTAGAATAATAAATTGCCCCTGCTGTGTTGATGAATAACGGACTCTACAAGAGAGCCAATGAGAATGAGGGTTGGGGTAGGACTGGGGAGAAAAATGGTGCTCAATGGTCAGTATCGACCCGGTGAAGCAAAGGGCCAGTTTCTGAGCTCCATCTCTCTGACACTCTGTTCCCTTTCATCATCATTCTAGTCAATATTGTCATCATCACCCTCTCCCACCACGTTTTGTCCTCCCATGCAGCAGTGAACCATGTGGCTTAGGAGTAGCTGGGGTAGACGTGGAGCACCTGTTTTCCGGGGCTGAAATGTCTCATACCAGAGGGCATGCTGTGGGGTAGGTTCAAGGGGGAATTGAGGGGTAAGTTTTTTACCCAGGGAGTTGTGGATGCCTGGTATGGTGGTAGAGGCAAATACATTTGAGGCTTTTAAGAGGCATTTGGACAGGCACATGGATGTGAGGAAGGCAGAGAGATTAGTGTTTGTGTGTTTTTGATTTGCTTTTCAGCAGATTCGGCACAACATTGTGGTCCGAATGGCCTGCCCCAACGCTGTTCTGTTCCATGTTCTATCCCAAAACTGGGGATAATACAGAAAACGATTCTTCTTGTGAACAGCGGTCAAAGCACCCTGGTGATGATGTGACAGCACCAGTCGTAGCGTGAGTGGCAGCTGGTGACTGGAATGAAGCTCTGTCAACTCGCAGGTTGTTTATTGCGCTTACTCCTGAGGTGGTGAGGAGGTCGGTTGCCCTTCTGTGCTTAAAGGCTCAGTATACTCTTCTTTTTGAGGATTAGTTACTGCCTATCCTGTGCAGGCGGCCTCCCCTCCAGTTCTCACTGACACTCTTCAAAGGGGAGAGATTAAAGGGGCTCAGTACATTTTGCATTCGCCTTAGATTTGGAGTTTGTCATTTGAGTGGAGGAGGGATTTAGAAGGTAGAACATCAGTAGGTGGTAGGGGTGGGTGGAATTATAATAGGTATGATTAATTCTATGTGTGCGTCTGCTTGTGAACATGTGTGCAATAAGTATTTGAACGGGGGAAAAAAATTTCTGTTGGTGCAGTAATTACTTTGCACTTTGACATAACTTTTAGATCTAGGCTTCTCAGAGTGCAGGCCCTGGTCTTCCATCCCTCCCACTCTCACGCAGATCTTTCCTCCTGGCTTCTGTCCGGCTCACTCAGACTTTGATGTCACATCGAATGATCCTTGGTGCACTCTCCCTCTCCCCTGTGGCCTCTCACTTCCCCTCGGCAGCCATTACTTGTGCTGCTGCTCTCTGACTGCCATTGGGAATGTGCCTTTAAGGGCTCACACCTCTCTCTGTCTGCAGACCAGCAAAGTGTTTCCAGCTGCACTAAACTGGGCAAGGTCCTATTAGGAATCATGCTCGTCGCATTTTAGCGCATGACTCTGGGTGTGAACCTCCATAGCTCTGTTTCTAGTGCATTTTTAGCCTATTTCTCAAATGTCTGCAGGGGGATCTGATAGGGAAGCAATATCTAGTGTGTTTAGCTCACTGAAATAAAGGTTACATACCAATTTCCAGACAAGGTACTTTGACCTTTTCCATGCATAAGCTATGTACTGTTCCCTCCGCCTCAGTTGTTTATTTAATCAAAACCCTCATGATCAGAATCCAATATTTTAGGAAGCTGCATACAAATTAGAGAATTTCATAAAGCATCGAATTAATTGCTGGAGTTGAAGTACACACTGTCGACTGCCCAAGAAGTTTCAAATGATTCCATAGCAACCGTTGGGCCTAGCAGGAGGCATATATCACCCCGAGACAAAAAGATTGAACAGAAAGACTGTGGAATCTGTGGAAAGCATAAATCAGAGAGTTATACTTTCCTGACAAAACAGCAGACAATTTATTAGGGATTGAGGCCTGCTTAAGTGTCCTGGCAGGCAGCTCTTGTTTCTGGTTAAAGATGACCTGTCTGGTCCATGAGTGGATTTGAAGTGTGAACAGCACGAGGATTTTCGGGGCAGGCTTAGAATTTATGGCTGCAGCTGTGCACAAGGAAACAGAACCCCATGCATCAGCCAGCAACCGATAGCACCCTCTGAGTACTTATCAGATCAATCAGCATAATTGTCGCCCCATGGCAAAGCTGTACAATTCCTGTAATGTCAATGAATGAGTTTGTATTTGAATTATAGAAGTATTCATGTTCTTGAACCTGTATCAAATCTTTCCACCATTTGCCACTTGGAGAAAATTAGACTTTACCTGGTGTTGCTGTCTATGTCCTCCTCGGTGTATTTTTCCCAAATTTATCAATTTTTCTGTGGGGTTGAGGTAGGGGTGGGTTGGGAGTTGGGTTCTGATTGGAAGCCATGCTCAGTAACCAAGATTAGGTGAAATCCTATTAGCAGATTTTTTCAGCATAAAGCACTCTGTTCTTATTCCATCATTATTTGATAAAATGTTCAAAATCAGAATCCAATAAGTACATGTTACCTTCAGTTCTGACACCAAAAATCTAATTTAGAGGATCTAATGGATCCGGCTTTTAAAATAAATCCTCTTAGTAATTGTTTAACAGAGAGTTTTCGGTTAGGTATAGTATCATCATGAGAAACTGACACCTAATTAATTATCTTCAACCTGAACTCTTTTCCCCTCTCCATGGATGCTGCCTGGTCAGCTGAGTGTTTGCAGTTTTTATTTCAGATTTGCAACATCTGCAGCATTAGATGTCCAGCCCCTTCCCCAGTAATCCGTTTTTCCCGTTGGCCACTGGGTGCACTAATCTCCCGTTGAGCTGAATAGGAACAGTAATACTCTATAAGTGAGGTAACTCAGGCGGTGAAGTCTGTGCCATTTTGGTTGAAGTCACACAAACAATTTACAAACTATTCAGTCCAAAGACAGAAATTATAAACAAGAATTCCTGCTCCTCTTCCTGCTTCTATGGCAAATCCTGGAAAATATGCGATTTGATTACGGAAGAGAGCATTTCGGTGTGTGGATTCGACGCTGTAGTTCATGTTATGATGTGTTTCTGGCTTCTTGTTGTTCCTTTTTATGTTGCTTTTTTTTGCGTGTTGGATGGTTTGATGTTTTCCTCTGAGCGGATTCCATGGCTTTCCTTTGTTTCGTGGCTGTCTGTGGGAAGACGAGTCTCGGGGTTGATACTGCATACATACTTTGATAATAAATGTACTTGTACCTTTGAATCCTTAATGCTTTCCTTAACTGTTCATCCTTCCAGATGTTCCTGACTGGCTTACTTTTGGTCGATATTTGGAGAGGTGTTTGTCAGCTTTGAAGAACCAGATACCAACAACAATTATTATCATTAGGGAAAAGAGAGGAGAGGTGCAGACCAGCAATTGGAAAGATCTTACTCGTCTTGTGTTGGGATGTTTCATTTGAATCCCATGTAATGTGAGATTCGGTCCTCTTCACTTGGTACTGCAGAGAGGGTGCATTCAGCTGAAACAATCTCCTTAGCCACCTTGGTCTAGTTGTTCAAAGATACTAGTCCTACTCTCATCCCACTGCACCATCTGCCTGTTACATTTTAAAATGTGCCCAGTCTTTCAATCTCAATCTTCCATTATTCATTCTATCATAAAAATAAAAAGCATAACAAACAAATGCAAGAGGGCAAATCTGTCAATGAGCCACAGCCACAATTCCAGATCATAATGTCTGATCCAGTCTTGGCCTCAACATCACTCCCACCCTCCTCCCCTCACCACTCTCCCACCCTCATCCTCACCACCACTCTCCAACACTCCTCCTCACCACTCTCCCACCCTCCTCCTCACCACTCTCCCACCCTCCTCCTCACGACTCTCCCACACTCACCCCTCACCACCACTCTCCCACCTCCTCCCCTCACCACTCTTCCACTCTCCTTCCCTCACCACACTCCCACGCTCATCCTCACCACTCTCCCACCCTCCTCCTCACCACTCTCCCACCCTCCTCCCCTCACCACTCTCCCACACTCCCCCCTCACCACTCTCCCACACTCCTCCTCACCACTCTCCCACACTTCCCCCTCACCACTCTCCCACACTCTCCTCACCACTCTCCCACACTCCCCCCTCACCACTCTCCCACACTCCCCCTCACCACTCTCCCACCCTCCTCCCCTCACCACTCTCTCACACTCCCCCCTCACCACTCTCCCACACTCCCCCCTCACCACTCTCCCACCCTCCTCCCCTCACCATTCTCCCACACTCCCCCCTCACCACTCTCCCACACTCCTCCTCACCACTCTCCCACACTCCCCCCTCACCACTCTCCCACACTCCCCCTCACCACTCTCCCACCCTCCTCCCCTCACCACTCTCCCACCCTCCTCCCCTCACCACTCTCCCACACTCCTCCTCACCACTCTCCCACCCTCCTCCCCTCACCACTCTCCCACACTCCCCCTCACCACTCTCCCACACCCCTCCTCACCACTCTCCCACACTCCTCCTCACCACTCTCCCACACTCCCCCCTCACCACTCTCCCACACTCCTCCTCACCACTCTCCCACCCTCCTCCCCTCACCACTCTCCCACCCTCCTCCCCTCACCACTCTCCCACCCTCCTCCCCTCACCACTCTCCCACACTCCCCCTCACCACTCTCCCACACCCCTCCTCACCACTCTCCCACACTCCCCCTCACCACTCTCCCACCCTCCTCCCCTCACCACTCTCCCACCCTCCTCCCCTCACCACTCTCCCACACTCCTCCTCACCACTCTCCCACCCTCCTCCCCTCACCACTCTCCCACACTCCCCCTCACCACTCTCCCACACTCCTCCTCACCACTCTCCCACACCCCTCCTCACCACTCTCCCACACTCCCCCTCACCACTCTCCCACCCTCCTCCCCTCACCACTTTCCCACACTCCCCCTCACCACTCTCCCACACCCCTCCTCACCACTCTCCCACACTCCCCCTCACCACTCTCCCACACTCCCCCTCACCACTCTCCCACACTCCTCCCCTCACCACTCTCCCACCCTCCTCCCCCACCACTCTCCCACACTCCCCCCTCACCACTCTCCCACCCTCCTCCCCTCACCACTCTCCCACACTCCCACCCTCCTGCCCTCACAACTCTCCCACACTCCTCCCTCACCACTCTCCCATATTCCTCTTTTGTAGGTTGTATATCTGTTAATATCTTCCTTGAAGACCCTCAATGAATTCACCTGTACAGCTCTTCTGAGTCAGGAATTCCAGAGATTAATGATCTTCTGAAAGGAACAAAACTCCCCCACATTTTCCTGTTATGGATGTTCATGTATTTTTGATGTTGTGCCCCATAGTCATAGGTAACCATATTGGGGAAGCCTCACTCGATGAGTGTTGGCTTACCTTCTCAAACTCTCTTACATCATTCTTCTGCTCCCTCCTGAGCACTGCCTCCAGTGGAGGCCTATCCCTACTCAAGCACGGAGAATGGGACTGTACACAGTAGTGGAATGCACTGTCACCAGTGCCGGTAATTCCGCATTAAAACATCCCATCTTTATAACCCACATATCTCGCAATTAAGGACAATGTTCTGTTTCCCTTTTGAATGACCCACTACATCTTCATGTACTAATACTAAACGATCCCTTTGTAGTGCAACTTTTTGTAGTCTTATCCCATTTAATTAATAATAGCAGGTATGGACTCGCGTCTTGCATTACATCAGAAGCACAGTTATTTCACTGTCATTATTCCCTTCTTCTCCATAAGTCAGAAACGTACATTCTCTATGGTAAAGCACATCATATTGTTATCCTTGTACTTGCTTTAATTCTTTCATTTCATTCAATAATCACCCTTACCCTAGCCATAATAAACTAATGGAATATATACTGTATCCAATTATTAAGGAACAACATGAAACATATTGTTATGATTATTATTATTAATGCTAGCTTGAAAAATTCTTTGAAATATGTAGGGCCATTTGTGTACAGTTGGAACTAATCTGTGGTGTTTGTTGCCACAGGCAGCTGTGGAGGCCAAGTCATTGGGTATATTTAAGGCAGAGGTTGATAGACTCTTGATTGGTCAGGGCATGTAGGGATACGGGGAGAAGGCAGGAGACTGGGGCGAAGAGGGAAATAGATCAGCCATGATGAAATGGCGGAGCACACCCAATGGGCCAAATGGCCTAATTCTGCTCCTCTATCTAATGGCCTTAATAAGTCAGGTTGCCTGTAACCTGGGGCTCTCCTGTATTTACATGGAAGTTTTAAAGTAGTAATGTATCCCAAAATGATTTACAGCAGTAACAGAATTTGCATGAGAAATAGTAACCCTGCATCAAAAAAAAAGTTGTGTGCCATGTGAGGGGCAAATGTTCTAGGAGCAAAGAAAATATCGACAGTTGTCCTGGGATGTACACCAGCCTTTGGCAATCAGTGTTACAAGATCAACTATCGATGAGCAGTGATTTGTGCTCTGACTTTCACAGAACATCCAAACCACAGTTACTTCACTGTTCCACACCTAGTACACTGATATCAGCTGGCAAACCCTTTAGCTTTTAAACAAAGTGCTACTCAGGTAGCAAAGTTCAAAGTAAATCTATTTGTCACCGTAAACTACCCTGAGATTCATTTTCTTGCAGGGATTCACGGGAGAACAATAAAATGCTATGGAATCAATGAAAAACTATGCACAAAAAAAAGCCTGACTCTCAAACAATATACACAAGAGATGAACTATGCAAATACAGAAATAATAATAATGATAATAATACTGAGAACATGAATTAGAAACATAGAAAACCTACAGCACAATACAGGCCCTTCGGCCAACAAAGCTGTATCGAAAATGTCCTTACCTTAGAAGTTACCTCGGGTTACCCATTGCTCCATGTACCTGTCCAGGAGTCTCTTAAAAGACCCTATTGTATCCGCATCCACCACCGTTGCCGGCAGCCCATTCCACGCACTCACCACTCTCTGAGTAAAAAACTTACCCCTGACATCTCCTCTGTACCTACTCCCTAGCACCTTAAACTTTCTCATGTTAGTCATTTCAGCCCTGGGAAAAGCCTCTGACTATCCACACGATCATTGCCTCTCATCATCTTGTACACCTCTATCGGGTCACCTCTCATCCTCCTTCACTCCAAGGAGAAAAGGCTGAGTTCACTCAACCTATTCTCATAAGGCATGCTCCAATCCAGGCAACATCCTTGTAAATCTCCTCTGCACCTTTTCCATGGTTTCCACATCCTTCCTATAGTGAGGTGACCAGAACTGAGCACAGTACTTCAAGTGGGGTCTGACTAGGATTCTATATAGCTGCAACATTACCTCTCGACTCCTAAACTCAGTCCCACAATTGATGAAGGCCAATGCACCGTACGCTTTCTTAGCCACAGAGTCAACCTGCACTGCAGCTTTGTGTGTCCTATGGACTTGGACCCCAAGATCTATCTGATCCTCCACACTGCCAAGAGTCTTACTATTAATACTATATTCTGCTATCATATTTGACCTACCAAAATCAACCACCTCTCACTTATCTGGGTTGAACTCCATTTAACACTTCTCAGCTTAGTTTTGCATCCTATCAATGTCCTGTTGTAACCTTTGACAACCCTCCACACTATCCACAACATCTCCAACCTTTGTGTCATCAGCAAATTTTCTAACCCATCCTTCCACTTCTTCATCCAGGATATTTTTAAAACTCACAAAGAGTAGGGGTCCCAGAACAGATCCCCGAGGCACTCCACTGGTGACCGATCTCCATGCAGAATATGACCTGTCTACAGCCACTCTTTGCCTTTTGTGGGCAAGCCAGTTGTCTATCCACAAAGCAATGTCTTTGGATCCCATGCCTCCTTACTTTCTCAATAAGCCTTGCATGGGGTACTTTGTCAAATGCCTTGCTGAAATCCATATACACTACATCTACTGCTCTTCCTTCATCAATGTGTTTAGTCACACCCTCAGGAAATTCAATGAAGCTCGAAAGGTATGACTTGCCCTTGACAAAGCCATGCTGACTATTCTTAATCATATTATGCCTCTCCAAATGTTCATAAATCCTGCCTCTCAGGATCTTCTCCATCAACTTACCAACCACTGAAGTAAGACTCACTGGTCTATGAGTTGAAGAATCTTTGAAAGCGAGTCCAAAGGTTGTGTTCAATTACCAGTTTGATATTTTTCCCACTAACCTACTGGCTATTTATAGTCACATACCAGTGTTCTGGATGTGAGAAAGAACTGTAATATCTAGAGTTCAAAGTTCAAAGTAAAATTTATTATCAAAGTACATATATGTTACTACAGAAAACCCTGAGATTCTTTTTCTGCGTGCATACTTAGCAAACCTGTAGAACAATAACTGAAAACTGTTAACAAACAGTGCAAATGCAGATGTAAATAAATAGCAATAAACAATGAGCATGAAATTACAATATAACAGAGTCCTTCAGTGAGTGTTCAAGAGCCTGATGGCTGAGAGGTGGCAACTGTTCTGGAATCTGGTGCTGCGAGACCTGAGGCACCTGTACCTTCTACCTGATGGCAGCAGCGAGAAAAGAGCATGGCCTGGGTGGTGAGGATCTTTAATGACGGATGCTGCTTTTCTATGGCAACGTTTCATGTGCAGTAGATGTGCTCAATGGCAGGGAGAGTTTTAACTGCGAATCCACTATCTTTTGCTCAAAGGCATTGGTGTTCCTGTGCATTCTGTAATGCAGCCGGTCAACACACTTCCCACGATGCACCTGTAAAGTTTGCCAAGGCTTCTGACGGCATGTCAAACCTCTGCGGACTCCTGCGGAAAAGAGGTGCTGACGCTCTCTGAGGAAACCTACAGAGAGATCTCTGCACAGACAGCACCTGAGTGTGGGATCAAAACTCCAGGCAAGGTAAGGGTGAGTTTCCCTCATTGATCTGCCCCTGACATCAAGCTCAAGAGAACATTCCACGCATCCGCTGAGCTGTAGTGAGACTAACCGCTGAGTACTAACTTAAATCAACACAATACACCTTTTACAGTTTGCTTTAATGGGAGGAATTCCTCATATTAGTCCCAGTCATGTTAGGAAGAAAGCCTCAGAAATGAAGGGCCAATGCACTAGCATGCTGTGAAATCAACTCTCAATAACTATTTTAACAGTGTTTAGAAATGTGCCTCAACCTTCTTGTTAGAATCAAATGGGAATGAATGCACAAGTTGTCTGACCGTCAGGCTACTTCATTGAATGTAGTTGAAGGAAGCCTTGTCTGAATTTGAAGATATAGTTGTCCGTCTAAGAAGGGCTGGTATTAACCTTGCCTACATAATGGGGCGGATGCTTAACTTAGCCATTTGCTTCCAACAATCCCAGTGTCTCCAGTCTTAACCAGCTCCCTAACCAACTGGAAAATCTTCTTTCGATGAATAGACAGAGGAGATTCTGAAGGTGCTGGAAACCTTGAGCAGCCCTCACTAGGTGCCGGAGGAAGTCAAGCAGCATCTATGGAGGGGGATAAACAATCGGCATTTTGAATTGACATCCTTCAACAGGTAAGATACGCAGACCAGCGTCTGTTGATAATTGTCGTGTCTAGACTCGTTTGTACTCAGATCTGGATGTTACTAGCAAAACAAACATTTCACATCTACACCTAACTGCTCTGGTGAAAGTAGTGATGAGCTGTCTGTTTGAACTGCTGTAATCCCTCAGTGGTGAGGAGGGAGGTCCAAGATTTTGACCCCTCACTGAAGGGATAGAAGTACTTCCCCAAGTCAAAGTATTGCGTGACTTGAAAATTTCTGTGCTGTTGCCCTTCTTCTTGATGCTGGTAGGATGCATGTTTATGGGTGATATCAAAGAAATCAAGCAATACGTCTTATCCATAGTACACCCTGCAGCCGTGGACCACAGTGGTGGGGAAGCAGGAATTTAAGTTAGTGGGAATTAGTGTAGATTCAGGCAGACTATTTTGATAGCGAGTCTTGATAAAGTTACACTCATCCTGGTTAGTGGCAACTATCCCATCACTTTCCTGATTTGTGCTTATATAGGTAGAGACTAGTGGGTCAGTTGCTGTGAGTATTAAACTGAAGTCTCGTCTGCCTTTTCAGACCAATTTGAAGGATGTTGTGTTTCTTTCTGAATAATGGAATAGGCATTCTCCCAATGGCTCCACCATCATTAATACTTCAACTAATACTTCCCAAAACACATCACCATCTTTGCTCTCATTTTTTTTCCTCTCTGTTGGAGCTTGCTGTGTTGTAAATCCTCCCAAAAAAAACTGCATACATTTCAAAAGCAATTCATCAGCCATGTATAGTATTTTAAATATTCAATATTTTAAATAAATGAACATTCCATACATCAGCAGCACCGTTCTGTGAGTTTTGTGTTAAATTCAAATACTGCCTTTTGGTATTGGTTGTCGAGATTCATGTTAGTTTTGCAGCCAGTATGGTTCTACGGGGAATTGTGGTGCACATCATATTTTTTACAACTGAAACGTATGGATCAATATTGAATATCTTCTTTCTACGATCAAGGAAATCAAAGTGTGCCCAAGTGTCCAATGCTAAAATTGATCCCTAAAATCAGGAATGTCTCAAATTTAACTCCTTATCTGCAGTTCCTCACGTTAACTTTGTAATCTCACACCAGCAAAGGTTAATAGCTGGGACAACTTTGTAATATTGTCTTTAATTTCTGCAGTGACTGGAAGTATCCAATTGACACAAGAACGCTGACGGTTCAAGATGGGTTATTGTCATTCTTCAGTGCACGAGTGTAAAGGAGACGGAAGTGATTATTTCTCTAGATCTGATGCAGCATGAAAAAAACAGTAGGCATAAGAAACAAAACAAATCAAATTAAATATGAAAACAATCCTATAAAACAGAATGATATGTAATTGTTTGAGTGCCCACTCACTGCCCATTACGCCGTTGGCATTTAGGGCAGAAAAATAAGTTTCTGTCACTATCTGTCCGTACAGCTGTTTTATTAGATTTCCATCACAAACAACTAACAGTGAATCACTACAAGCAATTAACACAGCAGCAGGTACTGAGATCGAACTGTAACCAACTCACTGTAACAAAGAACCTGCCTCGTGGTCTTTCCACATTCTGGGAAATGGATCGTGCTGGACAGAAAAGGGAATTAGTAAGAACAGCCTGGGAGACAGAAAGGGCAGACAGATAAAGAAGGGTTCTTCACTGCAGTTTCTGGAACAATTTTCTAACCGGTCAGGGTTGTTAGCCCTGAGCTGAACTGCCCACCCCCGCCCCCCAGACCTGGTGAACTGGTGGACCACTTTTAGTCTGGCCTCTGCCCTTTGACCTGTTTGGTATGGGTGACCCTACCAAGAGCAAAAGCACAAGGCCCTGATTCTGGCCAAAATAGCTCTCCGGGTCATTGAGGGACACAAGCTTCCAAACCCCATGACAAGGTTGTGATCCTCTTGGAGGATAGCTGTACATACATGAGATTATCTTGTACACATAGACTGATTGTACGAAAATAAAGTGTTGTCAGGTGAGGTTTGCTCTGGATTCTTCAGCTGGTTAGTTGTTTTATTTTCAATTTATTTTAGTATTGTTTTGATGGTACTGTGTCACAACTGATAGAGCTGCTGCCTCACCTTTCCAGCAATGGGTTGAATCAAAACTCCAGGAACTGTCTATGTGGAGTTTGCATGTTCCCCTTGTGACCGCACAGTTCTCCGTAGGTACTCTGCTTTCCAAAAATGTGCACTTGATAGGTTAATAGGTGCTGGATTAGGGGCTAAATAGTTATTTTTCGATGGGTTAACTTTCATAATGTTTGCTTATATGTTTGTCAAATCACCTGAATATCTGCAAATGTTCTGTGGTTTTGCAGTCATTTGTAAAATAGCTAGTGCTGTATATCTGTTGTTTCTTTGTCTGCAAGCCTGAGATCTGATGGCGACGTAAATCAAGACTGCCCTTTCTGTCTCCCAGGCTGTTCTTATTAATTCCCTTTTCTGTCCAGCACGATCCATTTCCCAGTATGTGGAAAGACCACGAGGCAGGTTCTTTGTTACAGTGAGTTGGTTACAGTTCCTGCTGCTGTGTTAATTGCTTGTAGTGATTCACTGTTAGTTGTTTGTGATGGAAATCCAATAAAACAGCTGTAACCACAAGGTTTGTGCCTCATTCTGAAGAAACTTCTGGACAATATCATCTCCTTCCAACACTGGTTACTGTAAATTGTACCTATGTTGTAATTGATTGGAGGAATACATGTGGGGAGAGTAAAATGGTGAGGGAGGATTGGTGTTGGTTGATAGTTGGTGTAAACTTGGTGGGTTAGAGTGCCTGTGTGTTGTCTCTCCATGACTCCATAGCATGGTGCACCATTCTGTTATATTGATTGGATCTCAGACTCATCTGTTGACTATTGGGTGAGGGAAGGAGAACTGGCGGTGAAGCAGAGCAAAAAGCAGGGATATAAGGCAAAGGAAGGAGAACTGAGTGAAAAGACCAACAAGAGACAATGGGAAGGAGATAAGAAGCAAAAAATAGTGAAGAAGTTTGGGAAGATTTGGAGTTTTTACAATTTGGAGGAGATCTGAGCTGTCCCACTTTAGTGGGTCACACAGAGTGGAAGAAGGTGAGGCAATCTAAGGCAAAATGCCCGTGTAACCAGAGAAACAGGAATTAAAGTAATGAACAGCCCTCTATCATTAACACAAGAAATTCTGCAGATGCTGGACATCCAAAGCAACACACGCAAACTGCTGGAGGAACTCAGCTGGTCAGGCCGCATCTGTGGAAATGAATAAACAGTCAACGTTTCAGGCCGAGACCCTTCTTCTGGAGTGGGAAGGAAGGGGGAAGATGGCGGAATAAAAAGGTGAAGGGAGGGAAAGAAGGCTTGCTGGAAGGTGATAGGCGAAGCCAGGCGGGTGGGAAAGGTCAAGGGCTGGAGAGGAAGGAATGTGATCAGAGAGGGGAATGGAGGGTGGGGAGTGAACACTGGGAGGAGAGGACCCAGGGGGAGGGAATAGGCCAGTAAGAAGAGGTGAGAAGCCAGAGTGGGGAATAGAAGAGGGGAGGGGCGGGGATTTTTTTTAACCGGAGGGAGAAATTGATATTCATGCCCTTGGATTGGAGGATACCCACTCTGTATATAAGGTATTGCTCTTTCATCCAGAGGGTAGCCTCATCGTGGCAGAAGATGAGGCCATGGACTGACATGGGATGAATATTTCTGCAATCAGTTATTTTGTTTTTTCATTTGTGATTGATTTGGATCGCTTTGTGGGGATCTGTTTTCACTTTGGCACGGGGGAGTCTTTTTCTGTCGATCAATGTCAAAGGAGCCAAGGTGGATCACTGTTAGTCGGTATGGTAAAACAGTGCAGTGTGGGGACCTTCAAGGGGGAGTGAATGCTTTTTATAGGCACTGTATTATCTAGCCTTGGATGATACTATAAATATTTGCTTAATGGAAAATAAGCTGAATTTGAATACTTTTATCGTCAGTAATAATCAAGTGTGGAAGAGTGTGCTGTTTATTGGAGCACAACCTTTTGCAAGTTTCTACAGTTACAAAGTGATCCCTTCATATTTTGGAGAAAGGGCATGAGTAGAACTGTTTTTAAATTTCCGTTTATAGGGTGTCTTGTCTCAATGTTGCTTTGGCCACATCTTTTCGTAGAGCCTATGGAAAGTGTGCACTTTCTTTGGAGGTTTTCACGTTTTGGTGTTTTGCAGCATTGAATCACGTTGGAATTAGTTTGGCTTTTTTGGGGCTGTTTGGCAGAGGGGGACTCCTTTGTGTCGGGACAGAGACAGATCTCTACAGGATGGCCTAGGTTAATAGCAAATATAAAGCATAAAATAATTGATTGCATAATTATTCACCCCCCCCCCCTTTTAATATGACATGCCATATCATCAGTGGTACAGCCAATTAGTTTTCTGTCTCTCTAAGGCTTCTTTCAGTCAGGTTTGATGGTGGATATTGCATTGAACCTGCTCAGATACACAATCCTGGGCGTATGATATGGAGAGCAAGCTGTTGCTGTTGTAGCAAGTTCCGTCTCTCCACACAACTGATAAACCCAAAGGAATGGCTGAGACCAACACAGTTTGGTACCAGCAGCACCACAGGAGTTGCCAGTCAGCATTGAACTCTATGAACTCTATGTAGGACTGGCTTAGGGGCTCTAATCCAGATTTTCCCCTCAGTGTTTACTCCTGAGTGGGTAAAGCCACAAAGCAGCAGAGGTTTGAGATCAGAGTTTTACTTCTCCGAGATGAGCTGCCAACCACAGCTGATGAGACCCAACTGCCCGAATTGACTGGTTTTAAGGCACCAGTAAACCATCTTTGCCCCTTCTCCTGTCAGTAGGAATGGTTCCACTGGGCTTAGTAGCTAAGCCAGATTTGAAGGCCAGGAGCTGGACTTGATTGTCAGAAGCTATTTGAGGTGTACACCATTGGGAGCATTTAGTAGGTAGTGGGAGCTTGTCCCCATTACCATGCCCGACTTTAACAACCTTGAGGAACCAATTGGTTTTAGATATCACACAATTAGTTAAATAGAGATCTGTTTTTGAAGACCTGTGTGTAGTCGAGGTGTTTCAATTGACTGGAGTAAAAATAAACCTTTGTCTGGAAGGTCCTATTGCTGGAAAGTCAGTATCCTGGCAAAAATGACACCATGAAAGCTGAAGAACACTCTAAACATCTCCGTGAAAAGGTTACTGAAAAGCACAAATCAGGAGATGGATGCAAGAGAATTTCCAAGTCGCTGAATATCCCTTGGAGTACTGTTAAATCAATTATCAAGAAGTGGAAAGAATATGGCACACTGTAAATCTGCCTGGAGCAGGTCATCCTCAAAAACTGAGTGACTGTGCAAGGAAACTAGTGAGGGAGGCCACCAAGAGACCCATGACAACTCTGGAGGAGTTACAAGTTTCAGTGGCTGAGATGGGAGAGACTGCACATACAACAACTGTTGCCTGGGTGCTTCACCAGTCACAGCTTTATGGGAGAGTGGCAAAGAGAAAGACACTGTTGGTAAAACGCACATGAAATCTTGGCTAGAGTTTGCCAGAAGGCATGTGGGAGAATCTAAAGTGAGGTTTTTGGCCATCAGACCAAACACTATGTTTGACATAAGCCAAACACTGCATATCATCAGAAACACACCATCCCTACCCTGAAGCACGGCGGTGGCTGCATCATGCTGTGGGGATGCTTCACTGCAGCAGGCCCTGGAAGGCTTGTGAAGGTAGAAGGTAAAATGAATGCAGCGAAATACAGGGAAATCCTGGAGGAAATCCTGATGCAATCTGCAAGAGAACTGTGACTTGGGAGAGGATTTGTTTTCCAGAAGGACAATGACCCCAAGCATAAAACCAAAGCTCCACAGGAATGGATTAAAAACAACAAATTTAATGTCCTGGAGTGGCCAAGTCATGGTCCAGACCTCAATTCAATTGAGAATTTGTGACTGGACTTGAAAAGAGCTGTTCACTCACAATCCCCATGCAATCTGACAGAGCTTGAGCAGTTTTATAAAGAAGAATGGGGAAAAATTGCAGGGTCCAGATGTGCAAAGCTGATAGAGACCCATCCATAAAGACTCAAGGCTGTAATTGCTGCCAACAGTGCATCTACTAACCACTAACTTGAAGGGGGTGAATACTTACGAATACTTTGTGTTTCATATTTTTAATTGGTTTGGATCATTTTGCGGAGATCTGTTTTCACATTGATGCGAAGGGGCTTTTTCTGTTGATCAGTGTCGAGAAGGCCAGATTGCATCTGCTGTGATTCAGTGTGGTGAAACGGCGGAGCATGGGAGTTTTTAAGGGGGGGTGGGGGGTGGATACTTTTTATAGGCACTGTACCTTCACATTTTGTTTTCCCAAATAAAAATTTATTCCTTGATTTGCTGCAAATACCCAGAATGCAATTACATTTTCCAGTCAAGATTTGATAATTCCTTTGCACTTTAGAGAAACTCAACTCTTTCCAACAATTTGTTTTAGGAAATAAAATCCTCTGACTGGCAAACTTTGAAATTCAAATTGTCACTATTCTCCATGATGAATAAACTGTCTCTAGATGAATAAAATATTTGCTGGACCTGTTATGGTTTTACAAGGGCATTGCCCTTTTCAAAAAAAGACATCCATTATTGTTCTGCTTAAGTTTAAGAGTCATCATGTCACTCTAAGGAAATATCCATCTTTATGCAAATTTCTACCTTGAAGTAAAAAATTCTTGTCTTAAGTAGGTTACTTGGGTTTGAGAATAACTTATTTCTGCTCCAGTATTGCAGACACTAAGTGACTGGTGAAGCAATTTGGTCCCATCAGACCCTGCCACAGGAGAGATCACAAAAAATGCTTGACAGGGTAAGCAGATAGTAAGTATGAAGCCCATTCTCTTGTGTACTTCAGTGATATACTTGATGTTGATTTGGAAGTTGTTATGCAAATGTGGACATTTGCAAACATCCATGTGTATTGCACCTTGATTAGTAAGGTTGGTGTCACCTGGATTTGGAGGCCCGTGACTACTTTCAATATATCTCCTTTTCATCACTTTAGTTTGCATCTTCTTACTTCTTTGTTGTTGGATATATTGACTGTCCTATTTCTATTGTAGATCCACCAATCTCTCTTCGTACAATCTCCTGCAGTCTTTGGGCAAACTCTCAACTAATTTAGTGACCTACTCAGCTATATCCAAATAAAATTTCTGAAATGTTCATTGAGTACTTCTACATTGGATTGAACTAGCATTCACTCCTGCTCAAATAATTGGAGTTCTTTGCTAAAAGTTGTTAAAAGGGCTATATGTGCCTCGTTCTTAAGAGCATGCACTCTGTAAAATCTTGATGTGCTGCAGAATCTTGAGACCAACGGTTGTCTATCACCGGGCAGCTGCCCTCTATTCTTATTCTTGATTGGTCAGGGTATGAAGGGATATGAGAGGGGTGGGGGAGTAGGCAAGGTACTGGGGCTGAGATGAAATATGGATCAGCCATGATGAAATGGTGGAGCAGATGGCCTAATTCTCGTCCTACATCCTACGGTCTTATGTTGGAACAGGAATGGGAATGGCAATTTGAACATTTTGCTGCCGAGAAGTTCCGCTTCTGGCAGATGGAGCAGAGGTACTTGATGAAGTGGTTTCTCAATTTATAATCCTCTGCTCATATTTTCAGTATCATTTTTTAAAAACTTTGATGAGACCAGAAAAAAATTGCAAAGGGCACATGTAGTCACTTGCATAAATAAAGTACCTAAAACTGGTATGGAGTATTGGTGGAGACTGCAGGTTATCTGAAGGTAGACTGTATCCCAACCAGTTCTGATATAAGCCCTCAGAAATGTATATAACTCGACTTGTTTTCCTCCTGTGAGAATTAAAGAACCAGACCATGCAGGTGGAAGAATGGGAGCTGATCACCCAGGTCGACTACATTGGGCAAGGACTCGTGCAAAAGATTACACTGCCTTTGTCACTGGTGCACCCCTGTTTCTAGAGCAAACTGTGGAGGGCATGGTTCATAAAAAGAGAGGGAGGGATGAAAGCAAGTAAGAGATAAATATGACCCAGAAATGAACCAATCGAGAAAAAAATAATTTATATAACATAATTTAATTAAATCTCCAAACCTCCTAAAGTGCTTTATCAATAATGAAGAGTTAATTCAAGTGGAATCACTGTGATACCACAAAGGAATGCAGTGGTCTGCAGCAAGATTCCACCAAAAATAACTTGATAGTGCCCAGATAATTTATTTTAATAATTCTGGTTTAAGGAAGGCAATACCAATGGCAGCTCTCCTGTGTCAGTCCCATGAGTGTGGAATTAATCTGTTTATGCCTTTCTCTTGAATAGATGTTCAGCGATATGGATTGTTACAGTGCTCTCTGGTATTCGTTGTTGACCAAAGTATTAAGATTTTATTCCATCTGAGATCCCTAAAATTTATAAAAATGTTAATATCAATAGCAAAGGGAATGAAGGAGCAGGCGGGGAGCAAAATACCCCACTGAACTCCCTTAAATCTTTGGCTGAACAGAAACATGTAAAATATAGAGGGCTTAAGTCTACACAAATCACCCAGTGCTCAGGAAATGTCATAGATCATGGCTAAGCCACTCTCCTGGTACATACACACCTCCCCATCTTAGACTCCTGGGCCCTTGAACAAATTATTAACAAGTACTCTGTTTCCAAAGTGACACTCTCCACAAGCCCTGTGATTCAGATTTACTGTTGGGGGAACTACAGAACAGTGCACACAAGAAACATCCCACCCGGAAAACCCTGGGTGCACTTCCAGTTAGGAGTCTCACTTTCAGTCAGATCAAAAAGAATAACAGATGAAATGACTAACTCTCCCTTGAAATTCTCATCTACTAACCAAATTAAGAACTTAACCAGTTCAGTACCAACAGAAGATTCCATTACTTTGTTCGCAATTTTTGATCTTTTTTTTCTTTTAGAAACAATCTTTTTGGAATGAGCAGCACACAAAATTCTGGAAAAACTTAGCAATTTAGGCAGTATCAATGGAGGGGAATAAACTATCAGAGTTTTGGGCTGAGGCCCTTTATCAGGAGTCATCTCAGCCTGATTGTTTCCCTCAAAAGATGTTGTCCAGAGAAAGCACTCCAAGTTTGTCCAACCTCTCCTTATAGTTCATACCTTCTGATCCAGGCATCTTCCCGGTAAACCTTTCCTGAGCCCTTTTCAAAGCTTCTGCATCCTTCCTCCAATAGGGCGCACAGTAGTGGTAGATGTAGGCCTCCATTAGTCATGATAGACCATGGATTTGCACCTTGGAAAGTTTCCAGGGCGCAAGGCTGGGCAAGGTTTTTTTTATGGAAGACCGGCTGCAAGCCGCAAGTCTCCCCTCTCCATGCCACCGATGTTGTCCAAGGGAAGGGCATTAGGACCCATACAGTTTGGCACCGGTGTCATGGCAGAATGGCAGAGCAATGTGTGGTTAAGTGCCTTGCTCAAGGACACACATGCGAGCCTCAGCCAAGGCTCGAACTAGCGACCTTCAGATCACTAGATGAATGCTTTAACCACTTGGCCACGCGCCAACAAAATAGGGCACACAATACTATCATCAGGACTAATTCACAGAATCGTACTGATATGAACTGACAGAAATCTCCCAATGTCACAGATATTAACTAAGAGCACTCTCCCTCTACAATAGATGATATGATGACAGCATATTTCATAGGCAGAGCCGCAGGGTTGAGGAAGAACTGCCTTCACTGCAACTCCATGGGTTCTGAGGTGGCTGAAGATTATCGTGTGTGAGCGGTACGGCGGGTTGGAGGTTACTGGCTGGCTGGACAGGTGGGTTTTTGGAGGCATATTAAGACCCTCCTACTATGTATATCCACCTCAGAGACACGAGTTATTCCGTGGCATCCCTGTTTGTGAACAGTCATTTGTTAAGGATGCAGAACTGCCGGTGTGGATGTTGCTTTTATTTTTTAGGAGACTCCCAAATGTCCTCGGAGTGATTTTATGTTCCTCCTGGTGGAACAGAGATCAGAGACCTCTGTTGGGTGCCAGGGATGCAGACCAAGTGACTCTGACTGGTTGGTGTGTGGAGTCAGAGCCTCGGTTCTGAGGATGCTGGCCTGGGGTGGGGGTCACTGATGATGACGTTGATTTGCCTGTCCTGTCTGTACATCTGGAGGATTTTCCGGATAGAGTGTAGGTGGCATTCTACCTGTGGTTTGAAATGCTTGCTGTAAGTCGTTAATGATTTAGATCCACGCACTAGTAGATGAAAAACTTGGTGCTGGACTTAAGGTTTTGGTCTTTTATTGCTCAATGTTCCTTAAGGTTGGTATAGCCAGGTAGGTAGTAGGGATAAACTCACATCAGATATTCCCAATGGTGTGCTTCCCAAGTAGCCTCTGACAATCTAGTCCAGCTCCTGGCCTTCACATGTGGCTTAGCGGAACCATTTCAACTGCCAGGAGAAGGGGCAAGGGCAGGTTACTAGCACCTTAAATCCAGTCGCTTTGGGCAGATGGGGCTCTTCAGCTGTGGTTACTAGCTCATCTGATCTCAAACCTTTGCTTCCTTGCGACGATACCCACTCACGAGGAAATCTTCGGGAGTAAACCCGAGGGTAAAATCAGGAGCAGGAATCCCTAAGGCAGATATACAAGCATTCAACGTTGACTGGCAACTCCTGCGATGCCGCTGGTGCCAAACTGCATTGGTCTCTGCCATTCCTTTGGGTTCTTCAGATGCGTGGAGAGGGGGAGCTTGCTACATGGGCAGCAGCTTGCTCTTCATATCGTACTGCCCAGGCTTGCATATCTAGACAGCTAAGATGCAACATCCACTGTTGACGCTGACTGAGAGAGGCCTCACTGCTTTATTTCCTTAGTTGACCAAAAGTTAGTGCACTGGGTTCAGTGGTGAATGGCATCTTTGTTGTCTGGCTTCACGATGAGGTAATTCCTACAATATGCAAATAATCCTAATCTTCCATGATCTTGTAATGGATCTAAGTTCTGGTGCGTACCATGGGTGCAGTTGGGAGAAGGTAGAGAACCTTTATCATCCATTTGTTTAATGGAAAAGCTATCATCTTGTCCATTTTAATGACTCAGTTGATTTCAGCAATAACTTGGAGCAGAGATACAAGAACCGCCTGTGGCCAGCAACTCAAAGACTGAGGCCCATGTGACCTGATTCTAGATGGGCAATGATGAACTCTCAACAGTTTCCTCTTTCACTGATAGATTAACTCCACTACAACAGGAAGTTTGTAGGAGACGAGGTAATATGTTGTAGTGAGGATGACTAAGAGAATTAATATACAAACATTTATATATAAAAAAAATTACCTTGCTGTATTCCACTCTGCACATGAATCGTGTCCATGGTGAATTATCATGATGACTTGTTACTACAGTGTGGAAGACAAAGGAATAATGATGAATATCTGGGGACAGTCAATTCGGAGATGGGGTCTCTAAAATCTCCCTCAGTCAAAATCTTGTTGAAAAAGACAGACTGTGTACAGTAGTTTGCAGTGTCATGGAGTCATAGGGAAGAACAGAAACAGGCTCTTCGGCCCATTTTGCCCATGCTGAACCATTTAAGCTGCCTACTCCCATTGACCTGCACCGGGACCATAACCCTCCATACCTATCCCACCCATGTATCTATCCAAACTTCTTCTAAACATTGAAATCGAGCTCAAATGCACCACTTCGCTGGCAGTTCATTCCATATTCTCATCACTTTTTAAGTGAAGGTCTTTACATCCTTTTGGATTTGTGGTGAAGATCATGTCCAGTGTATTTCCATATGTATGGAATCTGCATTGTGACCTTGAGAAGAGCTTTTCAGCCACTGGCTGTAGATGGTTGAGAGGGCTGACAGGTATCGGTTGCCAAAAAAAAACAGATATACAAGCACCTGAATGTTGATTATTGCTAATGCGAAAACCTTGCAACTTCAAAAACAGATGTTGGATGGAAAGAGTTCAGAGGCTCTAATTGGCAGCAAAGACATACAGAATTCCTCCACACTGCCTAAACCATTGTACGGCCAAACATCCAAGAGTCCACTATGCTGTGTGCCAAAGATGCAATGGACTTAATCAAAGTAGAGGAGTTAATACACCTACTTGGAAAAGCATTTCAAAGATCTCCTCAATGGAGATTCTGCTTTGGTTGCGAGCGTGCCTTCATCCCACAGATGAGACCCACAAAACAGCCTAGCAAGGCCATTCACCAACTGTTAAAAACAAAGATTGAGTCCAATCCTCTGAGCTACGTTTAATGGAAATTCATGACCACTTTGTTCTCATCTGGGAAGAGCTAAGGATGCTAGGTGGCCATAGAGATACAGCAATGGTGATCAGTCCCAGGACAGGATCGAAATCTGAGTGGGGTAATTACAGAAGGGGTGTTACTCTGAGCTCCACAGACAGGGACGGTACAAGGATTCCTAACCCTCCCCAACCATCACTTCCCCCACCTCCGTGCTCGATTAATGGATGTGTGTGCTTTTGTAGCACAGATTTATGGAGAAATAATTAGCTTTTGTATAGATCAGGGCTAACAACAATTTCATAGTCTGCTTTTCTACTTTGGCAGTAACTCCAAATGGATGAAAAGATATTTCAAGTGGAATAAGGCAGTGAGCTAGAGGCAAAATAATGGGGAGTGACAGGATTAGAGTCTGAGTTACAGGCAGCAGTTAATGAAATGTTCCATTCTAACATCCTCACAAAGTGAATGAAAGAAGGCAAGGGGAGTATATAATGAAACACAAACATTTTCACCTCAGTCATTCCGATTAAGGAAGCTACAAAATCAGATAAAGGATTACCTCCCCTACATCCTTTCAGCAATCTGCTGCAAAGATAAATTCCACAAAATAGATCTTTTCCATCCCAGAATACGTCGAAGTGCAAAGGCCAAAATAGTATTCCTGAGATAGAACTTTCGGAGGTCAGAGGTCAGCCACTAGTCTAGATAACAAGAAAAGAAGGTTATTAAGTGGAACTGGAATGATGAATTGATTCAAACCGAGTCATGTATCACCAATTGATCACGAATCATACTTTTAACTTCAGCACCTTGGGTGTGTTAGTGCACTCTGTCTATAGAGTTGCTGCTCCCAGGAGCCTCTGTTGCAGAGTCTGTAAGTTCAGATTCTTTCTTAAGACTGTTAATAACACTAGCAACATCAGGAGAAAGAGTGAATATTCCTTACCTGCTTAGATGGTGCAGATCCCACATACAAAGCCGCCAACACCGCACAGGACAAGGCAGATGTCTTGATTGTCACCACATCTACCATCTTAACTAAAAATTCCTTTCAACGTGAGGCAACTAGATTGCAGAGGTTCCCCTTTGCAAATTCACTGCTGAAACTTGCTTGTTTTTTTTTAGTAATGCCTCCTATAGCAGAAATGGTCTGTCACCAAGATGGACAAGGGCAGCAGCTGTGTTGTAAGCTCCAAGTCATGCACTGTTCAGACTAAGATCTTTTGGATCTAGTAGATGCCGGGCAGGTAACAGTCCTATTGCAAGAAGGTAAGTGAAAACTCAGCCTCGTTGTTTCCCCAAACATGGCTTCTCGGCCCTTCTCCTTTCTCCCTGTCAATAGGTGGAGAATAGGCCAAGGTTTGACTCTTTCTACCTCCCTCCTCTTGTAAGCGCTGGGAGTTGTTGATATCCACCATCATTCTATCCATCATTGCATCTCCAGTCTTGCAAGAGGCTGGCTACCTGATCTGAGTCCAGTTGACTGTGTGGAAGTTGGGACATATAATGGAAAATATTAAAGCGCTTGGGATCTGGTCACACTTCAGTATGGTAAGGTCAGGCAGGGTTCTAATCTACCATGATTATACTAGGCTCAAACTGGCCATGGTCACAATATAGTCCAAACAGTCGTTGGGTTGATTCGGACTACCTATGATCAGATTAGGCTGATTTGGTCCTGCTTGGATTGGAAATTATTGGGTCTGGTTTGAACTGGACTAGTTCAGAGAAGATTCAGACTGACCGTGTTCAGATCAGGCTTGGATTGACCGTGGTTAGGTTTGGACTGGCCAAATTCAGAGTGGCTGTAGTTATGCAGGGTTTGGATTGGTTATGGTCATGTCAGGTCTAGTTTAAGTTTTCATTGTACTTCCGATGAGCAATTGACGCAAAGTACATCTAGTTTATTCAAGGGCCCACTGTAACACATCATTAGTATCACACATATTTATGTATATAACACCCTTGATTTACAGCTGGTTAAATCGGGAAATACACTTCACCCACATTTTGTGAAACTACATTCCTGTTGGAATTCATAGCTTCAAAACAGAGAAGAAACTGGGGTAATAATTAGTGAGGTTTCTGTTGTGATAGGAGATGATCTCTTCCAATCACAGATACTGAGTATTGAGCTTGTGTTTTATCTTGGTTCTGAGTAAAAATACAAAAATAAATCCAACAGACCCATGAATGAGTCATTGTCATTGCGGCATGCTCTGTCTCAGTGTCCTTTTATAGACTAAGATGTGTGGAAATTTTCCAATTTATGCATTATTGTCATTTGGAAACACCACTGCAAAGTCTGCAGAACAACTGTGCTCTACAACACTTCAGTGCCCCTTTCCAGAGACCACCAATCCTCTTCTTTATGATGTGTTTCACATTGGGATTGCACGTTATCTGGGTCCAAAACAATATTTTGCATGTGAAGTGAACTCATAGGCAAACTCATTGCTCAAGTTTGACACTCCTGATGTATAATTGGATTGCATCCCACCTTAGTTCCATAAGCAGGAACATTGAATTCCCAAAGCCCGAGCAAGAAAGAATCATGGTACTGATTCCAACACATGGATAGAATACACTGCTCAGCCTCAGTAAATTGTGTCTAATTTTACAATCTTCCCTTGGATATGGGCATTACTGAGTCAGCCAACATTTATTACTTACTAGTAATAAAAATACTAATTTTGAGTCCTGATGCAGGCTTTTGACATGAAATGTTGAAGAACCTTTTCCTCCAGCAGATGCTGTTTAACCTGCTGAGTTCTTCCACTATGTTGTTTGTTGTGTCTTTATTACTTTTCATATATTTCCCTTGAGCTAATTGAACTGCTCGTTCTTTCCATGGAATACTTATTAATTGGCCACATTATTGAAAGACTGGAGTTACAGTGAGGTTAGATTTCCCTCCGTGAGGAAGGTTCAGAGAACCAGATGTGTTTGTTTGGAGACCCATCATTCCATTGTCACCCATTGCTGAGATCTAGCTTCATATTCCAGATTTATTTAAGTTGATTGTCGTTCCCCAGCTGTAAGGTGCAGTTCAATCTGATGACATTAAATCAACAGTCTAGCTTCCTGGATTCTATCCAGTATATTACTATGTCACTCCACTGTCTACTGTGAGATTACAGTAGCAAGTCTAATGCTGTTACAAAGTTACGTGAAAATGCTTGCTATTGTTCAATCAGGATACAAGGAAAACTTTTGAAAGAGTAATTGTGGAGTAATGTCAAGAAGTTATTAACAATGGGGGCATCGACACTGGAAGTAGGACAAGTACTGGAAACATTGAAGGAACAACTGAGGGGTGTGTGTGTGTGTGTGTGTGTGTGTGTGTGTGTGTGTGTGTGTGTGTGTGTGTGTGTGTGTGTGTGTGTGTGTGTGTGTGTGTGTGTGTGTGTGTGTGTGTGTGTGTGTGTGTGTGTGTGTATTTTAATGAGGTTGTTTGGGTTTCCTGCTTTGTGGCTACATGTAAGCAAACAAATCTCGGAGAGTGTAATTTATATATTATTTGATAATAAATGTACTTGAAACCTGAATCTTGAGTCTTGACTCTTTGATTTTAGGGGACACATGGTCTTTAGATTGATTAGGGTTTTCGTAAGCAAGTTATTAAATTATGGAACATCCTGAGCATATGATTGCATGCTCATTCTTTACACACAAACTACAACATTGTAAACTCAAGGGCAGGGACACCTATTCACAGCTAAGAAAGATTAGCACGTCACCACTACTGGATACCTCACCCACCAGTGAAAATTGCTTACTCAGCCACAATTGTCATGTTTGAGAGTGATTTTTATTTTTCCATGTTTCAACAGCATGTCAGGACAGATAACACATATATACTTCATCACTGAAAATTCCACATAACTACTCTGCCTTGGCCAATGACGTCCAATGTGAAATGCTTGTCATCCCAGTCCTCCCCCTAGCAAACACATCACAATAAAAGTGTTCTCATTTTGCCCTTAATGTTACAGGCAGAATCACTCTTGAAGGAACAAAAAGATAATTTAGCGAGGGCTGGATATATATCTGATTGATACAGGTGGAGGTGCCATCCTGGGATAGTACTAATGGTTTTTTTGCTGGTGGATTTAATTTGCATCTGTGAATGTTGCAGCTAACCTGGATACACAATTGAGTGCCTGAAATAGTTAACAAAGTTGTTCCATTGCCTACCTCTCACATCCTGCATTATGCAGAGGAATAGAGAAATAAAATAAAAATGGTATCACCTCTGTGGGTGGCAGGGTGGAGATACATCTCCACCAACGGAGGTGGAAGACAATCCTTTCCTCTGCCACCCTTGGGCAAGGTGTAGCACCTTCTTGGCCACGCCCCGCCTCCCCCCAAAAATCAGGGCCATGTGAAGCCATGGGAGCTGGCGGTGGATGGTCATGTGAGCAGCTGGTGCATATCACAAGCCCTGGTCTGGCAATCATTGATGCCGGGCAGACAATCTCTGGAGAGTATTGATAATCGCTTGGGTCACCTGCCCTGTAAAGTCACTGCCCAGAAGAAGGGCAGTGTCACCCCTGTAGAAAAATTTGCTAAGAGCAATCACGACCATCACCCACGTCAACGACAGGGCTCATAACAAATGAATGAATGATCACCTCACATCACGGGGCACTGTGGTAGCGTAACGCCATTACAGCTTGTGGCATCGGTGTTCAGAGTTCAATTCCAGTGTCCTCCTGAGTTCAATTCCGGTATCCTCCTGTCCGCCTGTTTTTCCCCCGAGTGTGTGGGTTTCCTACAGGTGCTCCGGTTTCCTTCCACAGTCCAAAGACATACCGGTTAATTGGTCATTTGTAAAATGCGCAGTGACTCGGCTAGGCTCAAGTAAGTGGGTTGCTGGGCAGCACAGCTGTTGGGATGGAATAGCCTGTTCAGTGTTGTATCTCTTAATAAAATTAAACTAAAAAATAAAGATCAGAACTGACAAAATATTAATAAAATCCTAGTATATAAACAGGATGAAAGGAAGCAAAGTACTTTTGATGCTAATTCAGGAATATCAAAAGAGAATTAAAAGGAAAAGTGATTATCAGCTTAATAGAACATGGGGAAAATGCTATAAATGTTAAGAGTGGCTATAATCTCATTTAAAAGTGGCAGAATGGTATTTGTAAAAAAAACACAAGAGAGAGAAGGGTGAATTTAATGAATAAGGACTGGTACTGGTGCAGACGTGACAGGCAGATTGGGCTCCTTCTGTGCTGCCGTTTCCATGTATCCTGAGGTCATGTAAATAGCTTGAATGATGAGTCTGAAATATTTGACTAAGTTCAACCAATTATCCCTGCAATTCTATCCTAAGTAAACCTCGGAAAGGTTACTGTAAAGCTAAAACTTTAAATTATTAATTTTTAATTGAAGAATTGTTGCCGTGTTACTCAGTTCCTTTCTCTAAACGCCGTGGCCCTCTGTAGTTTTGTTTGGTTAAGTATCTGACAGAAGTGTGTGGGGCCTAAGTATTCTTATCATCAGCCACATCACAGAACAGAGGGAGAGAGAAAGATCAGAGACAGCTGGATGTGTGAATACAAGAATAGTCACTTTTGTTCTTGGATTAGAAATTATTTTGGCTTTCTTACCTATGGGATGTGAGTTCAAATCCAACACAGACCAACAGGAAAGATGTTTGTCTGGCAATTGGATACTACATAACAAGTCAGTGGCCTCACTCCAGCACTTCATTGACATGAGTCTACAAAACAAGTACTATCCTATTTTAACACAGATTTTCATTGGAAAATGTCAATTAATGGAGGGCACGCAGGATGCCGTGTATTTATGCAAATGGAACCATCTCCACAGTATTGCTTTTCGACAGCAGAGGTGACAAAACACCACAGAGTGATATCAGTACAGGTAAAATCTTGGGATCCAAATGGTGTGTTTCGAGAAGTGCCTTCGGGGAGGAGAAATGAGCCTGGAAAAGGTTTAGGAATAGAACTTGTAAAGCTCGAGGCAACACTCCCAATTGTGAAGGGAGGATCAAGAGGCCAGACCACAGCACTTTGAGTTATCTCAGGAGTTTGTCAGGCTCAAAGAGGTGGTAGGATAGGATAGAGAGAGGCCATGGAGGGATTTGAACGCCAGGATGGGAATTTAGTTTCAGAATGTGGGAAGAACGAGGGCCAATGTGCATCAGTAAACTGCAGGAATAGAAAGGTGTGGAGTGGTACGAAGCTCCACTTTAGAAAAGTCCATAATTTAGTTGGTAACATGGTAGCTACTTCTATTCATGGAGTTCCCACCTAGACAAGTCAATCTTCCCTTCTTCCTAAAACACTGTTTGTTTTTTACGCATTTAAATTTCATGTGAAGCAGGAGCTCCAAACCTCTTTTATGCCACAGAGCCTTATTATTAACCGAGGGGTCCATGGACCCCCAAGGTGGGAACCCATGATCTAAAGGGAATGAGGCACTCTCTCTGCAGTGTTCTGCAACATCAAGTTTTCTTTTTGTTTTGCCAGGAGATAACAGTGGAGCCTAAAATGGTAAAAAGCTTCCCACTGAAACCAGGTCTGATTGCAGTCCTATGGCAACAACAGCAGTAGTGATATAATTCCCCTCAGTACCTCTGAGTGCAGGAGAGGGAAACTCTACTGAGGTTTGATCTCCAGACTGCTGTCCATTGCCTCCTGCTTCCTGCTCTTGTGTGAATGAAGTGCTGCGTTGACAACTCTTAGTTTGCCATCCACCCCAAGACTGACCGGCTCTTACAACAAAGGAAGGAAGTCTTTGCTCCTCGTGCCCACTCTAGACGTATGAACCCCTCTCAACACACACTCTCTTTCTCTAGAGCCCGAAATGTTATTTTTCTTATTAATGTCCTTTCTGAATACAATCATTGAGCCAACCTCCACCACACTCTCAGGCAATGGTCATAACTCGTTTGTGAAAAGTCCCATCTCCCCTCTATTCCTTTGACTAATTCCAGTCCTGTTATTTTGGCACTTGTGCACCCTCCTTGATATGGCTGTTAAGACCATCCAAAAGAGATATAAATAGTGCTCATATAAATATCAGCTTTATTTCAATCAATGACCACTAAAATCTCTCCAACCACTCCAGGTGAATGAGAAGCCACAAGCTTGCAGGCACATACCACCGGGCTCAGGGACAGCTTCTAGCTGCTTTCAGACACTTACCCAGGCCTCTGTTATGATAAGATGGACTCTTGACCTCATGCTCTACCTCATTATGATGTTGTTTACCTGCTCTGCGCTTTCTCTGTATTTTTTTCACTCACGCTTGCGTCGTTATTGTTTTACCTTGTTCTTCTTCAGGGTACAGTGAATGGCTTGATTTGTGTGAACAGCATGCAAGACAACCTGTTCAATGTATCTCAGTACAATAAACCAATGCTACTTCCATCCTAGACAATCTCCTCCATTTTCTTTGCACTAGGCAACATGAAGCAGTTGGCATTTATTGTGACTGCATCCACCACGAAACAGCACTCTTAAGAGGTAATTGGAAAGGAAATATTTTGAAACAATTCTATTTGGGACTTATAAGTGGCCATCAATAAGGACAGTGTAGCTTAAAAATGATTTTACAAATTGTGGCATGATCAACTACAATATAATTGATTGAATTATTGCTATCTATGAATACCATATGGTTTTACTTATTGTGCAAATAAAGCGGCCCTTAATCCAGATTTCAAGACAAGTGGAATTTGCAGAGCGGTCCTTTTGCAAGTTATCCAAACAGAATCTGTTGTGCTGGAACTTCTTGGCAAGTTATATACATATAAGTATAGCTCCAAGGGACTAGTGGTGGAGATTGCTGCGGAAATAATTAAGATTAACCACATGAGAAACCACAGCCAATCGGTTCTAAATACTGCAAACCAGCAAACAACCATGGCCCTGATATTTTGCAAGAATCATTAAGGGCTCATTTCACTTTTGAATAGTTGTGTTCCTTGAAGTGTACGGGATGCCTCTGCTGGAAATGACGTCAGGAACCCCTGTGGCAGAAGTGCAAGATTTTTGGTCCTAACTAGCTCTTCTTTCTCCTGAAAGCTCCTCTATCATAAAGTTAATGGAAACAAGTTGAGTGGGTGGGGTAGCCCATGATTTTCTCTGTTGTCTTAACTTACTGTCAGTAGTGGTCTTGCGATCCACGCTAACCAGTTCAGAGAATCGTTGACGGTATGTGACGCAGAAGTAGGCCTTTGGCTCATTCTGCTGTGACATAGAAATATTATTGAGGACGCCATCCAGCACTTGGGCTTTTTACCCACAGGTTATGGCATGGAAGCCTACTCTAATTGATCGCTTGCAGCTGAGAGACCCTGTCAGATCTGATGAGACATGAAGGAGTCGGATATGAGTCTCTCTGCTTAGATGTGAGCCCACTAGCTGAGTAGGAGGTCGGGTGCCTCACCACCTGATCTCTACTTGCCTTGGATCTCCATCTTTAATTATATACTTGCATAACTCCAGATGAGGCAGACTACCAACCACAAAGAGCAGGCATTCTGTATCAGACCATTGCCTGCAAGGAAACACAATTTGAACCGTTATCTTCCAAACCAACATATCTGGAAATGATGAGGGTAGATTTTGGGTTTGGAACGATCTGTGTTGGAACAGAAAATAAATGACATTAGTTTCTCCCCTCAGTCTTTATTTCAGCTGCATGATCAGGATATCATCACCATTCCGGTTCTGGTTTAAGATGCCACTGCAACTACTGACTGGTGGCACAAGACAAAACAAAGGAAGTTACTAAAGGAAACAGAAATGACTGGCTTTGCGGCTATGGTTCCATGACGTTTCCTCGGCTTTGCGATGAACTGTGGCAGCGGCCTGCTTCAGCCATAGTGATGCCTGGCTTTGTGTCTTTCATTAAGTTCCAGCTCTGATTGCTATTTACTTCCTTTTATTCTTTGCACAAGTTGTTCTTTACCTTCTCAGTGCATTGGGTGTTCGATGGTCTTCTTTCTCTTTTGAAGTTTCTGTTTTGTGTAAGGAGACAAATCTTACAGTCGTATGATGTATCCATAGTTTGATAACAAATGTACTTTGAACTTTGAGCCATTATCTGTGCAAATTCTCCCTTGAAATTAATCTTCTTTCTTGGACTGCTGCAGTATGTGGCTCACTGAGAGTCCTAAGGATTTCAGTCACATCTAAAGGGGTGTTTTGATCACATATATTCAAAGCAAGGTGATGATTTGGAGGAGAATTTGGAAATAATATGCATTATCACTTTGACAGTAATGCTCCTGTGTATCTACTACCACTGTCTTTTAAGACATGGAGATGAGGTCCACTCTGAGCACAGTTGCACATGCAGTGTGATGGTGCTGAAGGCGTTTGATGTTTATAACTGTAAAAGAGTTAATATCTAACCTTTATTTATTCAAGCCAATTTGTAAGGATCCATTAACTGTCAGGAGTACGCCCAAGCTTATTGTAAACAACATTTAAAAATCCTAACATTTAAGAGTGCTGTGGAATTGGATACAAGGAGTAAAAATAAAAATAGGGGTGAAAGATTAATAACGTACAGAAACACCCCCCCCCCCCAATTATGTGTTTTACGCAGTGGTTTCGTCGGCATTCTTCCAGAGGTGCAGCAGGGAACAGGTTAACAGAGCCAAAGTAAGCAGTGAGGTCTCCTTGCTGAAGGAGAGCACATTAGCTGTGTGCCTGTCTCTTGGCTCAGCACTCATATGCCAACATGCCTAGAGGGAGGCAAAGCTGTATCACTATGGATTGTAACATAAACGGGCTTCAGATACCAGACTGATAAGCACCTCACTTAAATAATGCATATCTGTCTAAGCAGACTTGGGTTATGTCGCTTATCCATCATGAGAATCATATATAAACATGGGAAATTATTAGTCCAAGCTGTTGGAAATGGGACAGACCTAGGTGAGGTGCGACTCTATTCATTTTGTAACACTTCATCAATTGTTCTGACAAAACTGTGGGAGATCTGTTCTCATCATCTGCCACTCACCTCCGTACAACACAAGTCTGAAGTCACTGTGTGGCCAATGTGCTTCTTACTGAGCTCGTCAATCTTGTTCTGATGTCTTGGCAACAGGGAGTTGCACATTCTTTACAGGGAATGTATCTTTTTAATTGGTATATAATGAAAGATTTTAAACTACGGATTTCAAATGCCAATGATAATTTGTGCACAAATTTATGGTTGAAGTTTCCAGCATAGGGAAGCGCAGTGGCTGGGTGTTTAAGCTATGATAAGAACATAAAAAATGGAAGCTGGAATAAGAAATGGAATCACCCTTCCTTCCTTTCTTGCTCTCCCCCTCTCCATTCAAAAGATAACAGCTAATCTTTCACCTCAGCATCATTATCTTTCATTAACCCTTTGAGATCTCTTGATTCCTTTAATTTCCTCAAGGGAATGCATTCATAGTTGGACCTTTGGGACAACTGAAAGATGCCTTCACAATGTAACACCCATCATGGATGTCAACCGATCTCAGAGACAAAGCCATTTACTTCCTGTTGTCTTTCCTTTTGACCTTGTGTGGCTGCTGACAGCTTTATAACCTGCTGCAACCCACACAGAACCAATAATTGAGATAAAGATAGAAAATGATGGACACGCTCCGATTGTTAAGCAGCCTCTGTGCAAAGAGACACAAGCTAAATGCTTCCATTTGTAGACCCTCTGTCTTTGACTTAAAAAGTTAACTAATTTCTGCTTTCTGTAGGTGCTGTCTTGAACAGCTGCATGCTTCCAGTATTTTCCATTTTTATCTCAGATTTCTAGCAGCTGCAGTTCTTTGGCATTCAAACAATTGATTGCAGTTTGCAGTTATAAGAAAGTTACTCTGTAGGTAACCTTACAGTGTATCTATCACCACAACTAGACCTTGTGTTACTAAAGGCACATTATTGTCTATTTAGAATTTTTCATTAAATTACATTGTATTTCTCTTTTTCCTGTAAATGCCTCCAAGAAAATGATTCTGCTGCTAGCGTTCTGTAACATACACATACTTCAAAAATAAATTTACTTTGATCTTTGATAATTTCACAGCAAAATAATAGAAAATATTAATCTATGGTTCACATCCTTCACAAACTGGAGTTCAGATTTAAGATCAGGTAAGTGATGGAATAATAATTATCTCCCAGCCAACATGACTAACAAATCACCACTTAGACATAAAATGACCCTGAAGAAGGGTCTCGGCCTGAAATGGCCACTGTTTATCCTTTTCCATATCCTCTGAATTCCTCCAGCATTTGTGTGTGTTGCCTTGGTCATAATTGTATTGCTGTCTGTTGGAGCTTGCTGTATTACTTAGCCGCCAATGATTTACATCATAAATGATTCATTGACAACGAAGCATCTTTACTATAAAACTGAAAGGAAAAGAAATAAATTTTTTAATTAAGAAATTTTTTAATTTAATGAAGAAATAAAGCACCTTTCTTCTTCTTTGAAGAGGAGGGCAAAAAGGAACAAGGTGACCAGAGAACAACAAAGTTTCAGAAGCTTCGAAGTCACCATGACACCATTTGTAAGGGGTTTAAAAGTAAATTGAGGAGAGTATTAGCGGTAGTTGAATTGCTGAGGTGAAGACCTTCACAGAGTTAAAGTGAGGGACAGGCAATTTGAAAATTCTGTAGGTGGAGAGGATGTAAGAAATAAATATGAAGAATTAAATAACACAAAAAGAAAGCTTGTCCTGAAGCTTGTATACCAGTATGGTTTTCTCTCTTCATTTTGGCTTACAAGTCAACATGTTAAATCATACCTGACTAAAACATTTTGCATCAGTGATTTGCCTGACAAGACCCATGAATTTACCACAAGCCTATCAGAGGAGCTATAGGCTTTAATATGATTCATTATTATAATATAACCTTGAATAAAAAATTACTTGCTGCAGACTTTCTCTTAAGTAGCAAATTTCTCATTGTAGGATGTAAGTTTTGGATGAATCTTTTGCATTCCTTTCCTGGTACCAATTGGCCTCAGTGACACTGAAGACATGTTAAAAATTGACTGTGGCAGGGAAATCTCGGCAGGCTTGCACGGTTGATAGCTTTCTGTAGGCAACGTTTACAAATCCACATTTTTCAACATGATGGGTTACCAAGCAGAACAGTCATTGTCAGAAAGGATTCCAATAAATTACATTTCTTCTGCCTGCAAACCACAGTCATGACACTTAAATCACGTTTTATTTTGGAAAGGAACTGATTGAAGTGTTGGTGTGTAGCAGCCAGGTGCTCACCCCAACCCAAGCTTTATACTGGATGGCACGGTGAAATGAAACGCCAGGGGAGAGATTTGCTTTTGGTAGAGGAGTTTTGGGCACCAAATGTTCCCCCTCATCAAATATTGAACTGAGAGGAACAAAGTGTTTGCAAGGATATACTGCTGCTATCAGAAGGTTGACAAGACATAAGTATAATTAATGCAGTTAAGTAATCAGACTGTTTTTGGTAGCTAATTCCAATTATGTTTATTTGTCCTTGTAGCGATAATCAAAAGGATTTACTCAAGCACTAAAATAGTAATTAAATGCTCTGCATGGTGGCACATTAAATGATTATTTAATGAACAAGCAAAGACCACTGGTGAAAGGCTTCCTCAAAGACTGTAAAGAGTGTTTTGTAAAGTAATTTTCAGAATCAGAATCAGGTTTAATATTGTTGACATGCACTCAGTGGCCACTTTATTAGGTACCTCCTCGACCTACTAAGGAGGCCGTTGAGTGTTTGTTCATGGTCTTCTGCTGCCGTAGGCCGCCCACGTCAAGGTTCAATGTGTTATGCATTTAGAGGTGCTCTTCTGCACACCACTGTTGTGAAGCATGGTTATTTAAGTAAATGTCACCTTTCCGTCAGCTTGAACCAATCTGGCCATTCCCCTCTGACCTCTCTCATTAACAAGCTGTTTTTCCCCATGGAACTGCCACTCACTGGTTGTTTTTTTTGTGTCTTCCATGCCATTCTCTGCAAACTCTAGGGACCGTTGTGTGTGAAAATCCCAGGAGATCGGCAGTTTTGGAGGTATTCAGACCATCCCGTCTGTCACCAATGGCCGAAGTCACTTAGATCACATTTCTTCCCCATTCTGATGTTTGGTCTGAACAACAACTGAACCTCTTGACCATGTCTGCATGCTTTTATGCCTTGCGCTGATTAGAGATTTGCATTAACAAGCAGGTGTATGGGTACACCTAATAAACTGGCCACTGCATATGTCATAAAATTTGCTGTAGTGCAGCAGCAGTATAGTGCTATACATAAAAATACTATAAATTACGATAAGAAATACATATTTAGATATATCTAAATTAAACAAGTTGTGCAAAAGGGAGCGAAACAGTGAGGTAGTTTTCATGGGTTGGTTCATTGACTACTCAGAAATGTGATGGTAGAGGGGAAGAAGCTGTTTCTAAATGTTCAGTGTGTGCCTCCACTCTGATGGTAGTGACAAGGAGAGGGCACGTCCTGGGTGATGGGGATCCGTAAATGATGGGTTCTGCCTTTTTGAGGCATCAAATTTTGGACACGTTCTCCATGCTGGGGAGGCTGCTACCCATAACGGAGCCGGCAGAGTTTGCAACCATCTGCAAATTTTTCCAATTCTGTGCAGAGGCCTCTCCGTACCAGATGGTGACACAAGCAGTTTAACTACTCCCCACGGTGCATCTGTAGAAACGTGAGAGACCTTTCAGTGGCATTCCAAATCTCCTCAAACTCCTAATGAAATATAGCCACTGACCCAGACAAATAGCGTGACCCCTTTCCTCAAAAGATGATTGCTATAGTGGTCTTCTGTCAAGTTTATATCTGAGTAACATTGCCTGTGAGGTGGGCAGGTACTTCTCTTCAATGTCTAGTTCTCCTGGTCTTGAATTTGACGTTACTTGCACCAAACTGTCTCAGAAGCTACAAAAAAACATACAATTTCCCTTCAAAAGTCTAAGAATATTTGAGCAATGGAAGTTTGTAAGACTGTTGGGCTTTGATTGGGCTAAGATTTGGATCTAAGACAGTGCAGCAGAGTGGAGGTACTAACAGCCAGTTTCTTAAAGCTATGCAATACACAAAAAGCAAATGGCTTAATAGGCTACTCCAGATCCTAATATCTGTCCTAATGGTGGGTTTCCTCGGTGTTGCCTTAAGTAAACTTCCAATGCTCAGTTGGCACTGAAAGTTTACATTGGCATCATGGGCTGTTGCTCATGGATAACTCTGTTATCCATCTTTAAGCCAAGGTGATAAGTTGATCTGAACTGCACTAAACTGAGCATTCCTAGACTGCCTCAACGACTTTGTGGTTTGATGTTTCATTTTCCATGGTTTTTGCTCGTTTTTTTTTTGCCATTTGCACAATTTGTTTATTTATTGGTGCATTGGGTGTTTGATGTTTTCTTTGAATGGGTTTCATGGTGTTTTTATTTTGTTTTGTTGCTGTCTGTGTGAAGACGAATCTCAGGACTGAATACTGCATACATACATCGATAACAAATGTACTTTGAATCTTTGAATCCTAATGAAGCTTGAAGTGGAGTGTCCTGAGAAAGCCAAAATTAATTGATATGAGCAAGTTGCAGGGGTAACTGACACTTGATAGTGCATTCGATGATCACCTTCCGTCACCTCACTGATAATTAATTGTGGACTGGTTACTGGTTATTAGTAAGCTTACCTCATATTTTATGTGTCAACCGTACCTGGATTGATGCCTTGTTAACCATACCTTGTTTTTGATTCCTTTATTGCAGCTTGTAAGCTTCTACTAATTTCTTTAAATCCTTAGCTATTGATATAACTGAAAAGGTAAAATAATGATTCTACGTCAACGATTTAGATGAAGGCATTGAGAATAACATCAGCAAGTTTGCTGATTATACTAAGCTGGGTGGCAGTGTGACATGTGATGAGGATGTTAGGAGAATTCAGGGTGACTTGGATAGGCTGGGTGAGTGGGCAGATACTTGGCAGATGACGTTTAATGTGAATAAGTGTGAGGTTATCCACTTTGGGAGTAAGAACAGGAAGGCAGATTATTATCCGAACGGTGTAGAAATACAAAGAGATCTAGGAGTCCTTGTTCATCAGTCACTGAAGGTGAATGAGCAAGTGCAGCAGGCAGTGAAGAAGGCTAATGGAATGTTGGCCTTTATTACAAAGGGAATTGAGTACAAGAGCAAGGAAATCCTCTTGCATTTATACAGGGCCCTGGTGAGACCACACCTGGAGTATTGTGTACAGTTTTGGTCTCCAGGCTTAAGGAAGGACTTCCTGGCTGTAGAGGAAGTACAGCGTAGATTCACAAGGTTAATTCCTGGGATATCAGGACTGTCTTACGCAGAGAGGTTAGAGAGACTGGGCTTGTACACGCTGGAATTAAGGAGATTGAGAGGGGATCTGATTGCAACATATAAGATTATTAAGGGATTGGACAAGATAGAGGCAGAAAATATGTTCCAGATGCTGGGAGAGTCCAGTACCAGAGGGCTTGGTTTGAGAATAAGGGGTAGGTCATTTAGGACAGAGTTAAGGAAAAACTTCTTCTCCCAGAGAGTTGTGGGGGTGTGGAATGCACTGCCTCAGAAGGCAGTGAAGGCCAATTCTCTGGATGCTTTCAAGAAGGAGCTAGATAGGTATCTTATGGATAGGGGAATCAAGGGATATGGGGACAAGGCAGGAACCGGGTATTGATAGTAGATGATCAGCCATGATCTCAAAATGGCGGTGCAGGCTCGAAGGCTGAATGGTCTACTTCTGCACCTATTGTCTATTGTCTATTGTCTACATACTTAATCCAGAATTCTTGTAATTTACCCCCTGGCTCTGGATGTGAATATCTTGGTCAGTTGACTACTTGCTTTATGTTCTTGCAATGAGTGTCCTCTGGTTAGCTGCCCTTTCCAGGACGTCGCTTCATAGAGATCACGATCAACTGCTCTGACCGATTTATCCCCCCTCAAACTCGCAACATTAAGTTCCACCAAATCAGAGCGAAGCTGAGATCCAAATGGCCGTCACACGAGAGACCTGAGGACAAATGTCATAGCGCTTCTTTATCTGTTCGGTGGAATCTGCTCAGGAGTGTCAGTGGGGTGGTGATGAGAGCAGCAGGAGTTACCCCTATCCTTGATTTTCTGCTGATCTTGTACCCAAAGTAATGGAAGCATAACAATGCTGGGGTGTTATTTGCTATTATTGCTGTCCTGTGTGTGCTGTTCTACGGTACATTTTCCTAAACACTGGGTCCAAATCATCATTGGTTAGCCTCAATGTGAATGTTAAAGTTGAAAGGTCTGGACACCTGTCAAACTTCTCTCATACAGCATTCTTACCTTATTGAGCAAAATCCTTATGCTTTGGTCGTCTCTTTGGCTCTGTACTTTCTGGTTTCTGTAAGAGACTCCAAGTCTTCTGAGAAGTTATCTTAGATTCAAAGATCCTCATCAGATACTTTATTTATTCATTTATTTCTATTGAATTACAGTGCGGAATAGGCCCATCAGACCCTCTGAGTCATGCTGCTGAGCAATACCCTGATTTAATCCTAGCCTAATCAGAATTAGAAACAGAATCAGGTTTATTATCACCAGCACATGATGTGAAATTTGTTAACTTAGCAGCAACAGTTCAATGCAATACATCATCTAGCAGAGAGAGAGAAAATAAAAATAATAATAATAAATATCAAGTAAGTCAATTACAGTATACATATATTGAAGAGCTTTAAAAATGTGCAAAAAGAGGAACACTGCTATTAAAAAAAGTGAAGTAGCGTCCAAAGATTCAATGTCCATTTGGGAATTGGATGACAGGGGGGAAGAAGCTGTTCCTGAATCGCTGAGTGTGTGCCTTCAGGCTTCTGTACCTCCTACCTGATGGTAACAGTGAGAAAAGGGCATGCCCTGGGTGCTGGAGGTCCTTAATAATGGACGCTGCCTTTCTGAGACACCACTCCCTGAAGATGTCCTGGGTACTTTGTAGCCTAGTACCCAAGATGGAGCTGATTAGAATAGCAATCATGGAACAATTTATATTGACTTACCAGCCTCCCAACCAGTATGTCTTTGGACTGTTGGAGGAAACTGGAGAACCCAGAAGAAACCCACGTGGTCACGGGGGGAGCATACAAACTCTTTTCAGGCAATGGTGGAAATTTAACCCGGGACACCTCTACCGTAAAGCTTTGTGCTAATCACTACACTACTGTGTCGCCCCGACTTAACGTCTGCAGAAGCCTGCACTGAACATATGCAGAAACAGGATGCACACACAGTCAACTTGAATACTTTAGACACTAAAAGGGACAATGCAGATCAAGCAGCATTTGAGGAATGAGAAACAGTTAGTGATTTAGGCTGAAGAATTGGGAAAGCGATGAAATATTAAGCCTGTTTTCCTTTTCACAGCTACTGTCTGACTTGCTGAAAATACATTTTCTGTTTGTATTTCAGATTTCCACCATTTGTAGTTTTTGCTTTACTTCCACTGGATTTCTCCTGGATTAACTCAGCACAATGGCTGTTGCTTATATGGCTGAGAAAACAAAACAGTTGAAAGTGAACATGAGAAAAGGCTAGAAAAACACAACAGGTCAGTCAGCATTGATGGAGGAAGAAACAGAATAACAGAAGATATGTGGAACAAGCTGGGAACAATTACAACATTTAAAAGACATTTAAACAGTTACAGTACATGGATAGGAAAGGTTCAAACAGATATATGAGGATTAGCTCAATTAGACAACTTGGCTGGCATGGGCAATTTGGACAAAGGGTTTGTTTCCATGCTGTGTAATTCTATGACTCTAAGACATCAGGATAATGACCTTTCATTAGAATGACTGTCTACATAATGAAAAGTCATTACCCTGACACAGTAAGTTCTACACCTCTGAGATCACCTGAGCTGCTGACTACCCCAATATTTCTTGTTTTATTTCAGATTTCCAGAATCTGTGCTTTTGAGGCAGGTTTCCAGTTGGATTCTTAACTTTCCTGCATTCTCCTTGAGAAGAGCATCTTAAAGTTGCACAAACATCTCAAGTGGAGAAGTAATGTGATGTAAAGAAGGCATGAGCTTCATTTCTGAGCAAGAATAACTAAGGCTGCTGGAAACTGAACACCTTTAGTTCTTACAGTAAGCTTCAACGGGGGAAGGAGGTGACAGAGATGTAACAAGACCATCCACATCATCTCAGTAATGACATTTCGTGTAAAACTGCAGTTCAAGTGTCCACCTGTCTGACCTGTCAAAACACTCTGCATTCTGAAGAAACCCGTTCATAGTTGCTGACCAAAAGCAGGTGCAAAGTTAGCAAAATACTATGAGAAGCTCTGACTGTTGCCAAAATATAAATCGGTGTTGATAGGATTACCACAGTCCAGTGACATGCTGCTGGTTAAAGAAGATTCATTCTTGCATCCATGACAGGCCCGTATGTAATCAAACTGAATTACATGCTTGTGTACAGTAACAAGTCATTTATAACCGATCTCCAAAATACATTAGAGAAGGGAAGATGATGCCAGGACTGGAAAAGTACAGGGAAGATTGGATTGCTTGGGAGAGATTGTGAAGAGATTTAATTGAGATGATTGCAGTTCTGAGGAGACCGGTGAATACAACCAGCGAGGGTCGAATTCCCCAGCAGTGGAGTGAGAAGAAATATAGGGGGTCAAGGGTTAAAAGGAATTGCTAGAGAGATTAGAGAGGACAGCATTGAAAATAATCGCCCAGAGATAGGTGGTAGGGTCTGGAATAAATTATGGAGGCAGGAAACCTCATCATATTTAAAATGTCCTTGGAAGTGTAAATTAAGAGCGGTGATGATTAGGTCTACTTACTCAGGGCTGGTTAGTGTAGTTGTCTGGATGTGTTTTCTAGTGTGCAGTAGTGTGTTGTTAAATGCTGAGTCGCTTTGCTTCCAAGTTTCTTTAAATTTTTCAAATATTAATTTATTTTGTTTTTGGTTTTCTTTAACCACATGATTCGTCCGATTTTTCCACAATTTATTTCTCCGGCATGTTGTTGTACACTGGCCATCCCTGTGTGTAAACGCCTGACTTACAGATGCCCATGGAAACAAGTGGGATCCCACAATATTACTACAATCAAAGGTCCGATGTACATACATTCATTCACATGAATGGCAGAACTAGATTTCCCTTTCTCTCCTTTTCAAGTCATTGTTCTTTCTAATCACTCTTGTGTTTTCTTATGCCAGTCATTACAATACTGTGGAGGTACAGTTCCCATATCAAATGATTCTTGTGCATTTTCTGCCTAAGAAGCAAAATCGACTTTTGGACGTCAGTAACAATGGGAACCATTTGTTACCCAGGGACAGCAAA
The DNA here is from genome assembly GCF_030144855.1 of Hypanus sabinus. NCBI lineage: Eukaryota > Metazoa > Chordata > Chondrichthyes > Myliobatiformes > Dasyatidae > Hypanus > Hypanus sabinus. Next base: position 16,845,558 of record NC_082732.1, read on the forward strand.
TATCTCGTTGTTGCCAACTCTCTCCATGTGTGGGCCATGGTCTTCAATGGCTCATATTTTATATTCTGTTCCATCTGTCTTCGAAGGAAGCAGTGAGGGCCAGTGGAGCAGCTGATAGAGCTTCTCCCTCACAGCTCCAGTATCCCAGGCTCACTCCCAAACTTTGTTGCTGCCCGAGTGGGGTTTGGACATCGCCTCTGTGAATGTATGTGTTTTTTTAGCTGCTCCAGTTTTCTCTCACGCCCTAAAGCCATGCAGTTTGTTGTGTTATGCGGCTATTTGAATTCCTGGGCGTTAGTATTACAGAGGACCTGTCCTGGACCCAGCACATAAGTACAATTTTTAAAGAAAGCACGGCAGCATCTCTACTTCCTTAGGAGTTTGCAGAGATTCAGCATGACATCTAAAACTTGGACAAACTTTATTGATCTGTAGTGGAGACTATTTTGACTGTTCTGCATCAAGGCCTGGTATGGAAACAGCAATGCCTTTGAATGGAAAATCCTACAAAAGATCGTAAGGCAATTAGATATAGGAGCAGAAGTAGGCCATTTGGCCGATCAAGTCTGCTTTGCCATTTCACAATGGTTGAGCCAATTTTCCTCTTAGCCCCAATGTCTTGCCTTCTTCCCATATCCCTCCATGCCATGACTGATCAATAATCTATCACCTTCTGCATAAAAATATACATATTCTAAGGCTGTGTCCCCTTGTCTTAGACTCTCTCACCATAGTAACCATCCTCTCCACATCCACTCTATCAAGGCCTTTCACTATTCAATAGGTTTCAGTCCCAGAGCCATCAAACGCTCTTCATATGACAAGCCATTCAATCCTGGAATCATTTTCGTGAACCTCCTTTGAACCTTCTCCAGCTTCAGCACATCATTTCTAAGATAAGGGACCCAAACCTGCTCACAGTACTGTAAGTGAGGCCTCACCAATGCTTTATAAAGTCTCAGCATTACATCCTTGTTTTTATATGCAAGTCCTCTTGAAATAAATGCTAACATCACATTTGTCTTTCTCACCATAGGCTCAATCTGCAAATTAACCTTTAGGGAATCCTGCACATGTATGCCCAAATCCCTTTGCACCTCAGTTCTTTTTTGTATTTTCTTTCCATTTAGAAAATAGTCAACTCTTTCATTTCTTCTACCAAAGTGCATGACCATACACTTCCTGACATTTTATTCCATCTGTCATTTCTTGGCCTATTCTCCTAATCTAAGTCTTTCTGTAGCCTTTTTACTTCCTCAAAGCTTCCTACCCCTCCACCTATCTTCAGATCGTCTGCAAACTTTGCAACAAAGCCTTCAATTTCACCATCCAAATCATTGACATATAATGTAAAAAGAATCCTGTGACCCCTGTGTACACCACTGGTCACCGGCATCCAGCCAGAAAAGACTCCCTTTCTTCCCACTCTTTGTCTCCTGCCAATCAGCCACTACTTTATCCATGCTGGAATCTTTCTAGTAATACATTGGGCTCGTAGCTTGTTAAGCAGCCTCATGTGTGGCACCTTGTCAAAGGCCTTCTGAAAATCCAAGTACACAACATCAGCTGATTCTCCTTTGTCTATCCTGCATGACATTTCTTCAAAGAATTCCAACAGATTCGTCAGGCAAGATTTTCCCTTGAGGAAACCATGCTAACTACAGGCTATTTTTATCATGTGCCTGCAAGAACCCTGAAACCACTTCTTTAACAATCGACTCCAACATCTTCCCAACCACTGAGGTCAGACTACCTGGCCTATAGTTTCCTATAAAGATAATGCTCTGACCTCTGCCTTTTCTGGTGTGCAAAGTCAGACCCAGGACCAACAAAAGACCAGAAACTAATAGAATAATAGTTTGTTAATAATATAGTTTGTAGAGCATATAATTGCAAATAAGGACTGGATCATATACATAGGATTAAAACAGACTTAAAAATAAAACTGAAAGGATTATTTAAATGTTTTATTAAAATGGTGTAAGAGAAGTATGATCCGCATTTATTTTCATTAAATTACTTTTTTTTTGATCCAGAGAGAATATTTCCAGCTTTGTACGTTGTTAAAATTCACACCCATCTTACAACGCAACAGGCTTTCAGGGTATTTGTCAAGGAAAGTAAATGCTTGCATTTCTTGCTGGGTCACTGACTTTACTTGATTGCAGTGGAGAGGACTCCACAGTCTATGGAGGATTTTCCGTTGAGCTATGGTTGCACATCAATTGTTCATCTTCTGTCAATTTCACAATGGAATGATAAGCAATGCTGAAATTACAACTGCAAAATTCAGGCCAATGAACCACTTAGCTGTTGTGGTGTTGACATATTCTGGCCCAAGATTTATACACTGTGGAAAGCCTTAGATAATTGTCAGTGCAGGAATCAGACATGGGCTGATTTTTAACTTGTCTTAAGTCAATATTGTCATTACCAACAATAACCTGGATTATAAATGGAGATATAATAACCAAAACTTCTCTATGATTTGCGAAATTGATACAGTAGGTAGACAGGCCAAGGAAGCACAGTTAACAGACACAGAATTAGCCTGAGTCAGTGGATGTAGGTTCAAGTCTAATCCAGATTATATCATATACTAGATTTAATTTGGTCACATCTACTTCAAAACATCCAAACAGACAGGATGTGGAAGCATTGGAAAGGGTACAGAGGAGATTTACCAGGATGCTGCCTGGTTTAGAGAGTATGGATTATGATCAGAGATTAAGGGAGCCACGGCTTTACTCTTTGGAGAGAAGGAGGATGAGAGGTGACATGATAGAGGTATACAAGATATTAAGAGGAATAGAAAGAGTGGACAGCCAGCGCCTCTTCCCCAGGGCACCACTGCTCAATACAAGAGGACGTGGCTTTAAGTTAAGGGGAGGGAAGTTCAAGGGGGATATTAGAGGAAGGTTTTTCACTCAGAGAGTGGTTGGTGCTTGGAATGCACTGCCTGAGTCAGTGGTGGAGGCGGATACACTAGTGAAGTTTAAGAGACTACTAGACAAGTATATGGAGGAATTTAAGGTGGGGGGGGGGTTATATGGGAGGCAGGGTTTGAGGGTCAGCACAATGTTGTGGGCTGAAGGGCCTGTAATGTGCTGTACTATTCTATGTTTTATGTTCTATGTAATGATTAACTTCCGTAAACAACCAACACAGTCCAAGGATCTGCTGGGGGCAGCCCACAGGTGCCACTAGGCTTCCTTCTCGCCCACAATTGACTGATCCTCACCCATACATCTTTGGTATGTGGAGGGAAACAGAGGCACCCGGAAGAAACACGTGCGGACAGTGGGAGAACATGCAAAACTCCTTACCCACACATAGGCCAAAACTGAGTGCAGATGACAGGTTTTAATTCCTTGAGGAAATCAATAACTAAATAGAATTTTATGCTGGCATGGTAGTTTCCTCATCACCAATACCGATGTATCTTAAATCCCGAATTTTTTTAAATACTTGTAATTGGATATAGTAAATTTGCCAGTTGCCAAGATGGAATTCAAACTTAACCTTTCAAATATAAATGCTAATCTTCAGTATTTAACTGTTGTACCACTGTACCTTGTTATACAAGTCTCTTTAGTGATATGTTCACAAAGATGGCTGACATTTGAAAGCAGTAGTGAGGAACAAGGAGTCCTCATTCATTGATTTCTCTAACTTCGACTAATGCCTCTCCTCCCTTTCTTACCCCATCCCTTATTTATATATCTATCTATCTATCTATCTATCTATCTATCTATCTATCTATTCATTCATTCATCCATCTATTTATTTATTTATTTATTTATTTGTTTGTTTGTTTGTTTGTTTGTTTGTTTGTTTGTTCCCCCCTCCTTTTTTTTTCTCTCTCTGCCCCTCTCACAATCACTCTTTGCCTGTTCTCCATCTCTCTCTGGTGCTCCCCTCCTCCTTTCTTTCTCCCGAGGCCTCCCATCCCATGATCCTTTCCCTTCGCCAGCTGTGTATCCCTTTTGCCAATCAACTTTCCAGCTCTTAGCTTCACCCCACCCCATCCAGTCTTCTTCCATCATTTCAGATCTCCCCCTCCCCCTCCCACTTTTAAATCTCAAATCTCTTACTATCTTTTCTTTCGGTTAGTCCTGACGTAGGTTCTCGGCCCGAAACATCAACTGTGCTTTCTTCCTATAGATGCTGCCTGGCCTGCTGCGTTCCACCAGCATTTTGTGTGTGTTGCTTGAATTTCCAGCATCTGCAGATTTCCTCGTGTTTGCGTCCTCATTCACACCTCTTCCTCCACTAGCACCAATGAACTGATGTTCTATTTTGCTCGTTTGTGGGTTCTTGCACCAATTGACTTCCCTATTTTCTTACTTTATAATATTTATACTTCAAAATTAATTCACTGCTTGTGAAGTATACTGGAGGGGGGTGGTATTTTCCCACTTAAGCAATTATTAGACTAGCTGAAGATGTAAGTGACCACAGATGCCAGAATCTGGAGCCACACACAAAGCACAGGAGGAGCTCAATAGGTCAAGCAGCATTTATGGAGGGAAATGAACAGATGAGGGTTTGGGTTAAATCCCTTCATCTCAACAAGGGGTTTTGACTGTCCGTTTCCGTCTACAGATGCTGCCTGCCCCATTGAATTCCTCCAGCACTTTCTGAATTGATCTAACTAAATTTTTAAAATAAATGAACCACAGAAAGCTTGTTGCAGAGAATTCAATCTTCTGGCCACTATTGGCATGACTATCTTCTTTTTAAAGTTACGTTCAGTAGTTAACTTCATCCTGATCAGTGTCATCTAAAGCTATATGACCCCTTTCAGTTTTCGACCCAAATATTTCATGGCGGAAAGTCCGCTGCCTCTCAGCTTTCTCATCATACCCATAACTGTTGATAAAACACAAGCTAATCCATGTTGTGTCTTTCCCAGTGATCGTTATTGCCCACTGTATGTTACAACAGTGATCTGTCTTCAAAAAGTGCTTCACTGAAACACACTAGATAAACGCACATCCTTTTTCCCCCTGCAATGGGGCCACAAAGCTGTACAATAATCCAGCTGTCTTAATTAAATATTGTACAGATTTCCCATTTGAGAAAAATGATTGTCAATTGAGGTTTCTTCAGTACCTTACCATTTAAACCATACCATGTACTTCCAAGGTGTTTAAAAATGGAATTGGTGATTCTTTGATCAAAACTCCACAGCTTGTGGCCTTTGTGTTTTTCTTTCAAAACTACTCTTGCACTTTACATACATCCATGACCTTTGCATTGCCTAGGTTGGGTATGGGTTGCATCCCTCACCCAGAAAATGCCAGAGCACTTCAGTGAAATAATGAAAGTGAGCACCTAATTGATTCCAAATGGTTGCTTTCAAAAACCTCTTCATTTTTCTCATGTTTATACAGCTTTACTGGCCTACAATGGAAGCCGTGGCTTAATGTGGACTTTAATCACTTTGAAAACAGTTTAGTCAGTGAAAGAGAGAAAAGTTACCAAAATACCGATGAAGAGTTGTCAAGCGGTGTTATTGTTTTCATTGCATTTGGGGGATTTGCACTGTTCTTGGGTCATATGATATAACAGAAAACATCCCTCTCCTTGTCACAGGATGTTTGATGGCCACAGAATGTAATTCACCACGACAATTTTTTCATGTTTCCTGGTGCTATTGATGAATTGGAAAATTGCTGTAATGAGTTTTCAGAAATATTTGGCAAAACCTCCTCTTCAGCAGCAAGGTAAAAAGGAGCTAATTAGAAAACGCAACGGAAATTTTTTTTTTGCAAGAAATACTCCCTGTTCTTTCTTCCTGCTTTTTTCTGTCTCTTTGCCTTGTCTTTCCTTCCCATAGGACTTTTTCTACCTTTGGGTGTTGACATATCAGGGTATGATCTTACCCACTACACACAGTCTTCTACTCACCATTCTGCATACCCTATCTCTTCTCAACACCTTAAGGTCTCTGTGCCTCAAAGCAAATTTTCCAGCTCATGGTTTTAGTTATGCCAATGTAAGTTATTCCAACTTGACTATATCTCTTAGTTTACACAGATCGATCATGTATGCTACTACCAATCGATACAGATACCAATTTATCCCTCCATAGGTTCTCTTCTGAATAACGTAAACTTTGAATAGAATTAATAAGTCTAGTCATTTCATCAGCAAAATGGCTGCTTCAAAGAAACTTATTTAACCTACAGAAGAGAAAACTTTGGTCCAATTTTGTGAAGTAGAACTTAACTGTAAAATGTTCCTGCTTTAAGTGTAATGATTTTCAGTGTAATTGTTTGGAATTTGATGAACATTGTATTTTCAAATGAATGTGACCTCACCTACTGCTGAGGCCTGCTGAAGAATCATTCCTATATCTTGTTGGCAAGGATGCCTGTCCATAGCAACAAAGGGAGGGAGTAAACTTACATTGGGTGGCAGAAATTACATTATAGATGTATTCTACAGGAAAATTATTTATGGTTTTATTGCATGAAGAATGAAGGAAATGTAACTATGAAATTGTTGAATTGCTGTAAAAGTCCATCTCTTGCATCAACCTCCTTTAAAAAAAGAACTTGCTCTCACTCATTCAGGCCTAACCTGGGTCACTGGCACTGTAACTGCCTTGCGCTACCATTATGCTATCATGTCGACCCTAAATTTCACCAGTATTTTCTCTCATGGTAATTGGAGTCGGGGTCTTGCCTGTAATTCCCACATCCTGAGATTTAGTCACCTTTCTATGCAAGGCCTTAGAAGCTGAGAGCCATTTAGACCATCAAAGCCAGTGTGAGTTCCACTAGATGGGCTTGGACTGGGCACTGTACGTGGGCCACAGTAAATAATTGAGATCGGGGAAGAGCAAGCTGTGTTCATTGGTGATGTCATTCATGAGTGAATGAGTTCAAGACACTGAGTATGTGCAGATGGTTGACAGCTGAGTTACTGACACCCTTGGAACTATACCGTAACTGGAGCCAATCTAAGCAGAGCTGACAAACACAGGGGAGGAAAGGGCTTCGGGAACCCAGGTCCAAACCTAACACTGTTTCAATCTGTATGAAGTTTGCTTGTTCAATTCACGCTGGTGTGGGTTTTCTACAGCTGCTCTGTGAAAGCATGCTGAGAATCAGTGGCACCGTGGCACCATGACAACTTTAAAAGCACACGTTCACCAGGACCTCAGTTCAACCTTGACCTCTGGTCCTGTCAGTGCAATGCTTCCACCGTTTCCCTGTGACGACATAGGTTTCTTCAGTTGTTTTATTTTAGCCCCAATATCCCAAATACATGCAGGTAGGTTAATTAGCAACTGAAAATTGTACTGAGCTCATGGGCACGTTGTACAGGTAAATAAGAAAATAGGAAAATAGGACTAATGGGATTGATCTTCAAGGATCTAACATAAACCTAATGCTGCTGATCCTTTGTGGGAAATACCTCAGCAAATGATGCCAACAGTGAGATACCTCAGCGAATGATGCCAACAGTGAGATATCTCAGTAAATGATGCCAACAGTGAGATATCTCAGTAAATGATGCCAACAGTGAGATACCTCAGCGAATGATGCCAACAGTGAGATATCTCAGTGAATGATGCCAACAGTGAGATACCTCAGCGAATGATGCCAACAGTGAGATACCTCAGCGAATGATGCCAACAGTGAGATATCTCAGTAAATGATGCCAACAGTGAGATACCTCAGCGAATGATGCCAACAGTGAGATATCTCAGTAAATGATGCCAACAGTGAGATACCTCAGCGAATGATGCCAACAGTGAGATACCTCAGCGAATGATGCCAACAGTGAGAGGCTTCTGCTCAAACAGTAGGGTTTGAATTCACAAAATTCTTCTGTCCGGACAAACTTAATGCAAAACTGGCAAAACCAGAACTGGGAAATCAGGAAAACCGATGTGATTTTATAAATTTTCACTCAAATAATGCAATAAAGAAGTCAATCGAAATCAGATGCAAAATTAAACTGATGTAATCTCAGCCATTAAAATAAAACTGGTATTTATAACAAAAGTGAAAACTGAATTATTCCCCTCTACATGTACTTTCCTTTCCATTCTCATATTTTAATATGAGAATATTGTCATATTCTGAACTTTAATCCTTGGCCGAAAACAGCAGGAGAAATTGAAGTGGAATTTTAGGCAATTTGTTTTTATCAGAACATGCAGACATTTCAGAAAAGATGGGCCAGTTTACCTTGACCTTCATTCCAGCTGATGTCTTTTAAAGGGAAACCTAATTTAAATCATGATTTTCATATTCGTGTCATGACTTTCCAAGATACTAGTGTGATCACTAGTGTGAAATGCAACAGCCAATACCTCCTACAAACAAAGCTGACCAGATCATCGCCACTAAATGGGAATTTGCTCTTTCTCAGCATTCTTTCTGCTGTGTATTTAATATTCTAGTAATATTTGAGTAACTGTTTGCATGTGTACATATAATTGGATTAAGTATTCTTGTTCAATTAGTTATTACAGGTTATATGTAAAAATGCATTAGCTGCATGGATCATCACGATACGACATGATACATATGCACCTCCCTGAAAGTAAAGACAAAGTTACACCCGTATTCCTAGACACTCATGACTTCTTTGAATTAGTTTAATGTTTTGAAGTTACAAAACATAACACTTTCAATTCATTCAAGTGAACTACATAATATTGCATTCCTGGTGAAAAGGCTAATTAAAAAATCAAGAGAATGATTTTCACCCTGAATCACATGCAAAATAATTACTTGAATGGAATTGGTTTATTGTTGTCACATGTACTGAGATAAGTGCAAATTTGTCTTGCATGCTGCTCGTACAGGTCAGGTCATTACACAATGCATTGAGGTGTACAAGGTAATGCAAGAACAATGCAGCGTAAAGAGTAACAGTGCAGTGCAGGCAAACAATATGGTGCAAACCCTTAATGAGGTAGATTATGAGGTCAAGAGTCCATCTTATCATACCAACATCATCATTATATACTATGTCATTAGATGGAGGCGATTATGTCCCATGATCATGATTGTTCCTGGCAATTTTTTCTACAGATGTGGTTGGCCATGCTTTCTTCTGGGGCGGTGTTTCTTTACATGACGGGTGACCCCAGCCATCATCAATACTCCTCAGAGATTATCTGCACGGCGTCACTGGTTGCATAAACGGGACTTGTGATATGCACTAGCTGCGCATATCAACCTACCACAAATTCCCATAGCTTCATGTGACACTAATTGGGTGGGGAGGGGGCTAAGCAGAGGCAACACCTTGCCCAAGGGTGACCAGCAGGCTAACAGAGGGAAGGAATGCCTTACTCCTCCTTTGGTAGAGATGTAGCTCCACTCTGCCACCCTGTTATCGCTGTAGGAAAGAATTTAATAGCTTTATAATGGTGGGGTAGAAGTGTCCTTGAGCCTGGTGGTGCGCAGTTTCAGGCTGTTGAATCTTCTGTCTGATGGAAGAGGAGGAAAGAAAGAGTCCAGAGTGGGCAGGGTTTTTAGTTACTCAGTAAGCTGCCTGCTTTACTGAGACAAAGAGAAGAGTAGATAGCATCTGTAGAGGGGAGGATGGTTTCTATGATTATAAGACTATAAGATATAGGAGCAGGATTAGGCCTTCTGGCCTATCGAACCTGTTCCGTCATTTCATCATGGCTGATCTAATTTTCCTCTCTGCCCCAATTTCCTGCTTTCTCCCCATATCCCTTCATGCCCTGACCACTCAAGAATCTAGCAACCTCTGCCTTAAATCTACTTAAAGACGTGGCCTCCACAGCTGCCCATGGCAAAGAATTCCACAGATTCACTGCTCTCTGGCTGAAGGGGTGCTGAGCTGCGTCCACAACTCTCTGTAGTTTCTTGCAGTCCCGTGCAGAGCAGTTGGCACGACGATAGAATGCTTTCAACAAAAAGTGCGTCGACAAAAAATTGGTCAGGGTTGACAGGGATGTGACAACTTTCTCCAGAGGAGGGAGAGGTTGCACAGCTCAGGTGCTGAATCACTGGCATTGAAAACCTTCTCAAGCTGGCACTGGTGATATACGGTGACGTTTTGCAAGCAGCTCACTAAACTACTAGATATCCTATAAGTATACTTCTGGAGTATGATCACTGCAATCCACAGCCTATAATTTCACTTGAATAAGTGTACTTTTGAAACGTCTAAATGAACTAGCAATTTTATAATCTCTTGAAAGACTCAGCGAGCTTGACTCTTGAGAATGCAGATACGGCCATCACGGTAACGTGAAAGCATCAAGGCCCAACGGCAGAAAATGGCCTGATGGTCAGCCCCACTACTCCGCGCCGAGTAAAGCGCCAATCCAGATTAAAGCAGAAAGCAAACCGGTGTTCAGCTCACTTCTTCGTGTCAGCAAAGATTCCCCCGCCTGAGCCCATCCTGTCTACCTGCCATCAGGCTCCTGGAATGATTTCACTTACCTGAGTACTGAACCGACTCCACAGCTGGCTCCTCAATGCCAGGGACATCAAAGCCTCTGTTCCATGTATTATTTGATTACTTTAAAAATTATTTTCACATTTGTTCTTTTTTTGCACATCGGATGTTTGTCGGTCTTTGTTGTGTGTAGATTTTTGTGGATTCTACTGTGTTTCTTTGTTTAGTGGTTTCCTGCAAGAAGATGGATCACGAGGTTATATATAGTATATATACTTTGATAAAAAGTTTAATTTGAACATGAAACTTTTTAAATTGTCATAGAGTCATTGGGTCATACGTAATGGAAACAGGGCCTACAGCCCTCCACATCCATAGCGACCGTTCAACACCCATTAACACCAATCACATTTTTATTTTTCCATCACTCCTATCAATTGCCCCAGATTCAGCCATTTGACCGACACACTAAGGCAAGTTAGAGTGTACAATTAATAAACCAACCTGCATATTTTTGGCACGTGAGAGGATATCAGGGAACCCAGAAGAAATGGGGTGAGTGTGGAAACTCCACCCAGACTGCACCAGATGTTAAGATGGAACCCAGGTCACTGGAACCGATAGGTCACTATCAATTGCTGAATATGGCATGATGAAAATCTGTAACACTTACGGAACACTCTCTATGGTAGCTATATAGGCAAGAGGAAACAACACAGATAAAGGAAACATAATGATGATCTCCATTATATCTGGCGAGCCCCCTCTTGATTTGTTCCAAGTCACTATGAGCACTGGGCTGAATCAGAAGAGGTTGCTGCATGCCAGTCACAAGTGCTTTTATGGTTCAATGGGTCTACTTAATATCAGAGAATGTGTATAGTGTACAACCTGAAATTCTTCCTCTCCACAGACATCCCTGAAACCAAAAACCCCAAAGAACGAATGGCAGAAAAATGATGGTACCCCCAAAGTGCCACCTCCTCCCTCACATGCACAAGCAGCAGCGAAGCATCAACTCCCCCCCTCCCACAACACTTAAAGGAAATCCCAGAGTGATCTACGTACCTCTGCCCTTTCGTAAGAGAAGCAGGGAATTACTGTCATTCAGTTTCCTTAACAGTCCACTCATTCCCAAAACCTGCTCCTGATTTTATCTTGAGCTAATATTAAGGACAAAGTACCGATTTTCCCACTCCTGATCAAATTTTGTAGATTTCTATGAAAACCTTACTCATTCTTCTAAATGCCTCCTAGTTTTGAAAATAAATGAAAGGAATTTGGTAACCAATGCCAGGCAACTCCCAGTCACACCAGGCACTGCTCTTCAACAAGTCATCAAGCCACTTTCACAAATGTTATTCAGTAACCCAAAGGTGATTACCATCTGTGCAAAGCGATGTTTATGCATGATATTATAAATCTCCAAGTATATCTGTTTTAGCAATGTTGAGAGGATTAACATTAGACACTGGGGATAACTCAGACGCTCTTCTTCAATATAATTCCCTTTAAATCCACTTGAGTGAGCATACAGGGGATCAGTTTAAAATCACATCCAACAACAAAACAGAACTTCAGTTTTGCATAAAACTTTTTGTGCGCATGCTTCTAGTGTGGGCTTTCAACTCACAGCCTTTGGATTCAGAAGTACTGCAAATTAAGTTGAAGCAGGGCTCACTCTAGTCCCCAGCTTCCAAGCAGCACTCTGAGATGGGGAAGACAGGGTCAAAGCCTAAAGCCAACTTGAGCAATTCAAACTCTGTGAAGATCCCTTCTGATCTCTCAAAAATACAACACCATTGGCATAACTTACATAAGGAAGTAAGAAAGGAGTCAGACATGTGGACTCTTGAGCCATCATCTACTGAGATTGTGGCTCATCTCAGCTCCATTTTGTTGTTTGTTTCCTTTAACCCATGAAATCTCCAAAGTCCAAAGATCTGTCATTCTCATCTTTGAATATAATTAAAGAGGCAGCCTCCAATTGTTCTGTGTAAAACTCAGCAAATGCTAAATCTTTCATGTGATTCCAGTGGATTTCCCACTTACTTTGTTTATTTTAGTTTTCTTCCTCAAGGCAATGATTGGGTTTGATAAGGTTGTCATCTATCCCATGATCCTCAAGCAAATGTTGATTTCCCTGCCATCTGCATCAGGACGTCTTCACCCCTGTGTCAGCAATTTTAGCCAACAAAAAGCCCAGACTTAGAATATTGATATGGTTTGGTCGCTTTTGGGATCGTGTTTCTTTTCAGGCTTTCAGGAGCAAGATGAATTTAGGACAATGAGCATGAATTTCATACCGAATGTCCCACTCCTCTTCCTATTCTTTATGTTTCTATGATTCCACCTAATCATGGCCTCGCCTGTGTGAACAGCAGTTGCTGGGATCTCGAGCAACAAACCATAAGCAGGAGGAACTGAAGGAGTCGAGCAGCACTTGTGGGAGGGAAGGAACAGTCGAAGTTTTGGGGCAAAAACCTACATTTGGACTTTACTGATGACGTATCCATTGAAAGTTCCAGTCTTTGGATTGTTGTATTCCACAGCCGAACTCTTCCAAGATTTGCTAGATGCCTTTCTGATTCAGGAGGATGCCTAACAAAGTAAGGATGCAGGGTCTAGATTTTGGGATTCTGTGGTACCAATACTACTAACGCTGGTTCTACAGGAACACTCATTTATATAACACCCTCTGGAGCAGTTCATTCAAAGGCAGTGACTAGTTGTTCTTGTTCAGATGTTATTCTTCTGCAGAGTGTGGGAGATTTTGGGTTGTAGGATGGGAAGGGTGCACAGCATTTCTCTCCTGATGGGATAAATGGTAACAGCATTAAGGTTTGACAGCAGAAGGGATGGGGGACACGGAAGCATTGAAAAAATTTCTCTGGAACGATGGAGACTGAGGACCAACCTGATAGAGGTCTATAAAATTATGAGGAGCGGATATAGGGAAAAAAGTCAGGATCTCTTTCCCCAGGGTAAAAATGTGAAATACTACAGGACATAGCTTTAAGGTGAGAAGCAGAAAATTTAAAGGGGATGCGTGAGAAAGATCTTTTTTTACACGGTGAAAATTAGGTGCCTGGAATACACTGCAGGGCTGGTGGTGGAATGATAGCTGCATGTAAAAAGCATGAAGTCAGGCACATGAACATACAAGGAATGGACCGATGTGAATCATGTGTAGGCAGATGGGTTTAGTTTAGTTTGGCTCCATAGCTGGTGCTGACATCATGTGGTGAAGGGCCTTTTCCTGTGCTGTATTGTTCTATAATCCAAGCAAGTTGCAAGGCTCCTGATGAAATAACCTATCTCTTGTTAAAATAGGGGAGCTCAGTTAGAAAGAAATAGTTGATATCACAGGGAGGAGAACCAGGGAGGCAAAGTATTGCTTAGGATTTATAACCCTGATCAATGCCAAGTTGTAGGATGATCCCAGAACCAACATGTCCACTGAACACTCCCTTCAGCCATTTGAATTCAGACCTGAATATTCACCTGTTCTTCTGGTAGAGTTTTTTTCATTTGTCATGAACTACATATTCAAGGTTTTGATGTTGGGTAGAAACTTGTCATAGAGTAACGGACAACAGATACAAAATGCTGCAGGAACTCAGCAGGTGAGGTAGGTTCTGTGGAGGGAAGTAAGAGCTGACTTTTCAGACCGGGATTCCAGATGCTGCCCGACCTGTTCAGCTCCTCCAGCATTTCTTGTGTGTGTTGCTCAAGATTTCTGACATCTGCAGAATCTGTTGTGTCTCTGAGAGAGTCATGGAATACGGTTGTTAGCCCTCTTTTCATTTGATGAATAGTCATCTTGAATAAAGCATAGTCAGTTGGCTTTGGAGAGGCTGGAATCTGGAGCACGTAACTAACTGCTGGAGGATCGTGGTAGGTCAGAGGACATGCATGGAGGCAAAGGGATAGTCATCATTTTGGGTTGAGACCATGCATCTGAACTGGTTGGCACTGGCTCCCTGTTTCCGCTTAATCTCTGTATCTATCTGGCTGAAATAAAAAAAGATACTATTCCACCCGTTTTGATGCAGAAACTGACCACGGGGCACCTTCATGTGGCCGTTGCAGTAACTCTACTAAGCAGACCAAATCATTCAGCAATGGGCCGGTGCCCTGCTCTGACCTATTCGATTTTCACTTCTTATGTTATTCTAAGCCTTTTGAAAGCTTTCATTAAAGTTAAGAGTGCAGATGCAGGCCCCTTTAACACAGGTGTAGATTTAAAAAAGGAAGCAGGTTACATGGATCGAAGTCGGCTCTGTCGACAGGAATGGTGATGTGTTTTGAAGTGGATGGTATAAGTCTTTTATTGCAAATTATAGTGTTTAAATTTGTATCTCAAATAGATTATGGATTACAGTTATCTGGCAATCCTCCATTAGCACAAGACTAACTAGAACAAAAACATGGATTACAATTAATAAAAGTCTTCTTATTTAGACATTCACAGTACTCCCCCACAACCATTACTCTCTGCAAATGGCTCTAACCCTTCTGACTGAGAATAAGTCATATCATTCAGGCAACCTTTGAGCCTCCACTGCAGTCAGATTGAGTTGTGCATGTGTTTCTTGTTATATGCTCTGAGGTCATTCTAAATATATATATATTTTTTCCTTCACTTGATGGAACAATATTGAAACCAAAAGAAAGGTCATCCACACCCCCTCACCTTCCCTCCTGGTCCAATCCATCGCTTACCAGCCTCTGTGTCACCCTTCATTTGCACCTCTATATACCAGTCATCTTCCCTCTGCACCAGGATGTCCCAACCTGGGCTCCATGCTTAATGGTACTGGCCCATGGCATAAAAATGATTGGGAGCCCCTGACCTACATCCTCTGTCCTGAAGCAGGGTCTCAACATGAAACGTTGAACACCTCTTTACCTCCACAGATGCTGCTGAACCCCTTGAGCTCTTACAGGAGCTTATTTTTTGCTCCATATTCCAACATCCATGGTCTCTTGTGTCTCCATAATGTCTTTGTTAAAACTGTGAGAGACAACTAGGGTGGACAATGGACTGCTCGTTATATTCTCTTGTTTAATTGAGATAATTTAGTGGTTTACTTGCAGAAAATAGAGAGTGAAATTCAACATGGCTTATGTATAAAGTAAGGATCACCTGGCAGTGGACTATAGGCACTTACTTCAATCTGGAATGGTTTACCATTAGTATGCATGTCAACGTTGTAAGATCCTCCCCCCCCAAACTAAATATTTTTCAAACCTCCAATCACTGTGCTTTCCCCCTCATTGTTAATTTACTTGGATAGTTTCTCAATCACAAACAAGAGAAAATCTGCAGAAGCTGGAAGTCCAAGCAACACACACAAAACGCTGGAGGAACTCAGCAGGCCGGGCAGCATCTGTGGAAAAGAGTGCAGTCATCACTTTGGGACGAGACCCTTCGCAGGGCTGGAGGGTCTCGGCCCGAAACGTCAACTGTACCTTTATCCATAGATGCTGCCTGGCCTGATGAGTTCCTCCAGCATTGTTTGCATGTTGCTTGGATAGTCCTTCTGCTGCATTATGAATGTTCTTGAGCTGCATTGTATTATAAACCTTGTTCAAATATGAATTATTCTTGCTACTGTAATGAAACCAGAGAAACAAAACTCATCACACAGAAGGCACACTGATTTAAACAGCAAACTTAGAAACAGTATATGCAGATAAAATTGCTCCAGATTCGTACATGGTGGCACAGCAGTACAGTCAGTCACACATTTACCTCCCAAATCTGCAGCCTACCTTCGATCTTCACCTTCTTTGCTGCCAGTGTGGAGTTTTCTGTAAAGACAAAGGTCTCCTCTGTACCTTGTGGTTTCTTATTACATGTCAAGGATGTGCAGCTTAGTAGGCTCAGAAATGAATCAGCACCAACTTGATGGGCCGAAAGGCCTGTTCCTGCTGCATTGACTTACATGGAACCTGGAGTACCTGAGGGTTAATCCTTCCTGAGGCCTTTGACGTACATGGCTTGTGCTGAGGTTCTGGGAATAAATCCTTGGTATACTGAAGGCATCCAAACCCAATAAAAACTTGAGGTTCATGCGACAGAAACTAATGAAACTCAAGTGGTTTATATTCCAGTTTTAATTCTTGACTGAGACGATTGTCAGAAGCTTACCTCCCTCCTGACCTTTCAAAGATTCTCAAGCAAGGTAAATGTAGTTTCACTAGGGAGCACTGGTTGTGCAGTGGGAGTTATCAACCTGCTCTGTGTCTTTCCACAAAAAAATGTGAGAAACATCGAAAATTCCAAGCACGTCAGACAGCATCCACGAAGTGAAAATCTGGTCATGACAATGAAGGGTCTCAGACCCGAAATTTTAACTCTTTTCACAGGGTCTCGTCTAACCTGCAGAGTGTATACAGCATTTTTTTTTTTGCTTTTGGTTCAGGTTTACACCATCTGCTGACTTTTTTTTCATTTGGAGAAAAGATTCAATAACAAATAAGTTGAAGGCTAGAAGCAAGTGGGACCAGGTAGTTGTAAAGAGTGAATGGGACTAAATGGACAGCATAGGCATGATGGGCCAAACAGTTTCCTTCTACACTATGAGGGTAACTGTCTAATCCTCAACAGTTGAGAGGATGTGTACCAGAGAACAGGAATTCTGTTGGCCTGATTCCTATCTTTAATCCATTTTGTGGTTCCTTCTGAGGCCAGTGTAGTCTTTGAATAAAACCTAAGAGTTGTTCCAGGCCGGTTGAGACCCCTTGAGCCATCAGGAGTTCCATTTTATAAGAAATGCAAATACCCCCAACTACTCAAGATGGGACAAAGCTCTTTTTATGTCAATTTTATTAAAAAACGTCAGTTGCATTCTTCTTTGGCATGTTTTTCCCTTGTGGTTCTGAAGGTTTGCAAGAGGTTATGATGTCTTCAAATATCTTCCAAGTTATTATACTTATTATTGGCTCCGAGTTTTATGATGTACAATATGTGGCCCGATGTTTAGGGTTTATGGATTTTCTCTCTTTCTAAGTCTTAGGTTTATAACCAGAATAATCATATTAAAGCCGCAAGCATAACTGTTCACTCAATAGTCCTGGCTCACTCTACTGGACCCAGAGTAGAATGTTTACATCTCTCTGCTTTCCTGGAGTAGCTGACTCTTCCTTCTGCACATTCAAGGGCTTCTTCACATGCTCCCTTCTTCCCCCCCTCTCTTTTTTTCCATTCCTCATTCTCATTACCCTCTCACCCCTTCTCTTTTCCTCGCATGCCATCATCTGGTTCCCCCCCCCCTTCCCTTTCATCCATGGTCTATTGTCCTCTCCTATTAGATTCCTTCCTCTTCTTCAGCCCTTTACCTCCTCCATCTATCATCTCCCAGATTTCTACTTCATCTCCACCACCCAACCCCCTGATCTGGCCTCACCTATCACCTTGTACTCCTTCCTTACTCTCACTGTCTTATTCCGGCTTCTGCCCCCTTCCTTTCCAGGCCTGATACGTCAACTGCTTATTCCCCTCCATAGATGCTGCCTGACTTGCTGAGTTCCCCCAGCATCTTGTGTGCGTTGCTTTTGTGTCGTCAAGTTGGCCAATCTTATGATATGTACTTGAATATCCGAGGAACTTAGTCCCAGTGAGACAGGCAACTATCTTCAAAGGAACAGACTGTGGTAAATAGAGCACATGTGTAACCCACAGACCTATGCTGATGGAACGTTGGGTATTGGTTTTAAGAAGCTGAGGTGGTCAGTTTTCTCTTTTCTAGAGGACTTTCTTTGTCCCAGACACCTAAGGAATTTTCATCACACTCTTTATAACTTCTCTTCTCAGTTGTGAACTACCAGCTCCTACCTCCCTTCTCTCCACGCCACTCAATCAGCTGGAAGCAATTTCATCCCCACCAGCTTTCAGTGGGAGCTGGTATTGATGCACGATCACCGGGCACAAGTGTTACGTCACACTAGCCGAGTCATAATTCATTGAGAAATAGTGAAGTCCTTGAAGGGCAGTAGTGGAGAGATTCTCTAAGTCCATTCAGTTTAGCGATGAGCCGCAGCTGACACTTTCTCTTCCTTCACCTGAGGTCCAAATACTCTCCAGCAGAAGTTACGGAATAAGAGTGATACCTTTTGCATTTCGAAGGGAATTGAAGACTCCCGTTGGAATCCAGCAGACCTGATACAGATCTGGGAGCTTCAGAACGTCACAATACAACAATCTGATGAGCCACCGATGGAAGAATGTACGGAAAATACGAAATGATGCTGACCGATAATAATGCTTGTCAATGGTCAGAGTCATCAAGGATTTGGTCGGCCTTAAGGGGATCTGGGTACTCTGCTGGTAAAGATGTGCCCAGTGCTATGCCTACATAGCAATGCACGGGATTTAGCGCCAACAGCAGACTGAGGAACAATCCCACTCCCTTTCCTCTCCTTACAGATTTTATGAGATTTGTATTTCAGTATACAATGATGAGACAAACTCGAATATTAGTCATATAACAACCGAAATATTATGTTAGTTTTTCACCCCCCCCACCTCTTTTTCTATTCCCCACTCTGTCCTCATGCCTCTTCTCACCTGCTCATCACCTCACCCCAGTGCCCCTCCGCCTTCCCTTTCTCCCATGGTCCACTCTCCTATTAGATTCCTTCATCTCCAGCCCTTTACCTTTCCCACCTATCCGGCTTCACCTATCAGCCTCTAACTATCCTTCTTCCCCGCCCCCCTCATCTTTTAATTCTGGTGTCCTCCCACTTCCTTTCCAGTGCTGAAGAAGGATCTCATCCCAAAACTTTGACTGTGTTCATGTCCATGGACGCTGCCTGATCTGCTGAGTTTCTCCAGCATTCCGAGTGCATTGCTATAAATATTATGAGGTCCACAAGCATTTTTGCAGTAGGTCCTTTCCACCCAATGAAGCCCTAAAGCAACTAAAATGATGATATACTCTGTTTCTTGTTGATACTTGATGGAGGGAAATATTGGGCAGCTCTCTTCAAAGTTGCCATAGAAACTACTTGCCCTCTCAACTTAGCACTGAAGTTGTAGCCATGTGTTCAAGTAATACTAGCCATTCAACCATTAGTCTCAGTTCGGCAGTGGTCTTTCTATTCCCTCTGCTCTCCTTCTGTCCTGTGTGTTTCTAGAGCTGAGGGGAATCTGTGAACTTGCATTCCAAGTGAAGAGTATGGCTGGTGACAAGCAGGACACAGTCCAACCCCATAACTGTGATGGAGAATTAACTCTTCTAACATTGCACTAATACAACACTACTATAAAGCTCTGCTAAAAGGGCAGTCATAGGACCTTGGTGATGCTGGACCTGCAGACTTTCTGGACTATTGGATGCTTATTAAATTGCTTCTCTTTAGATATTGACATGGTAAATTTTCCACTTTCAAGGGAGCACAGGAAAGCAGAAGTATGCAGGTCACGGCTTGTGAAAGGGATTCTGGGAATCAATACCCGGACAGCCAGATGCCAACGCACTAGGATTTTCAGATGGTGGATCAATGGAATTTTTTGTGCTCAATCCTTTGACAGCATGCTTCCAATTCAATTTAATATCCTTTGCCCTCCTTTACCCTTGTTATCCATGACAGAGGTGGAACCTCCTCCGATTAGCTTGGGCGTAAGTCCTCTTTCCAATCAAAGGCTCAAAGGGTGATAGCAATGCGTTACGTCCAGACAGACTTTGATTCGTAAAAGTGACAAGAAGGCAGGAAACTGGGGGCTAAATATCTGGCGATCAGGTGATAAGGAAGAAATTAGGCGTGGCACAGTCCTGGAGTGAAATGACAACACTTTATTCCTTTCCACAGATGCTGCCTGACCGGCTGAGTTCCTCCAGCTTTTGCTCTGGATTTCCAACATCTGCAGAGTCTCTTGTGTTTATGGCCTACCAACTGGTGTATTTAAACCTCCTGAAGATACTTACTTAAAGATATAACCTGCTTACTCTCTTTCTAATTGATGAAAGAACAGTATTTCCACCTGTAGCCATCTCCCCAGACTGGTATGCAAACTTGCCTTGATTTACAGTCATGTGACTCAGAGGTGAGAAGGCCGCCCTTCGTAAGCAATATGCGTCAAGGGTCAGTATGATTTGGGGTTCAACCAAACAGGAACCCTGATTTGAATGAAATCTGTGTAAATACACAATTATCAGTCGGCAAGAAATTGCAGATTGTACACCACATAAAATTGTAAAGAACTGTATTTACTAATTTCAGCTCTATCAAACAGCTATTAAGAGAAAGAAAAGAAAGACGGGCCCATTATGGTTAAACCAGTCTAAATGTGCACATGACTGCTGGTGCCCCTCTTCCAAAAGATGGGTATGACCGTTACTCACAGTGCTGAATTCTCATCACCGATCCCCGGTACGTTTTCTCATCTTGGACTCCTACGTCTCGTGAAGCACACCTTGCAATCGCGTCTTCTCGTCAGATCAAATCCCAGGCGTCTCTCCCGATCGTCTCTTCTCCACATCTCCCGCCAAAAGACCATGGGCTAGAATAATGTCCTTCAGAAAACCCTTCCTCACAGTTCTCTAGAAATTTCTCTCACATCCCACAGCACTGATTGGTTGATGACATGCGACCCACACTCTTTCCAGCATGGCACACTGCTTTTACAGAAAACTGCTAATATAGACTATCTCACAGCATTGCAGTAAAAATCTTAACCAGGGCATTACACACCTCTTTTGATTTTTATATAATTATTGATTACATTATTTATATAATTAGACTAATTATAGCGGACATGGGTGGCCATGCAGTACTGAATCGTGCGATTGGGAGTAATGTATTGGTTGAGATTTCACTGAGATTTGCAGGTATCTCCTTATCGAACAGTTGCTATTCACTCTTTGAAGCACCAACAAGTTCCGGGCACTCTAACAAATATGAATGTCTCGAACTTGCATGCATATTCCAACAGCAAGTCCCATCTGGTGGACAATACTATGGCTATAACATTGGTCAAGTGTCTCTCTGCATAATAATGTAAAGGAGGAATTAACACACTGCCAATGCTAAAAGGATGCAACACTAATACGTTAAATGTTAATATCCCGATTGGGTTAAGTAATTTAATGTCAGGGAGTTTAACAATTAGCAAGCGATTTGCATTTTTTTCTGAAAGCAACTGGTTTGGTTCAGAAAGTATGTTGTATTATAGACTGGCTGACAGGTCGGCTGAAAAGTTGGAATGGAAGTAGAGGAGGAGAGATAAACCAGACTGCTGAAGGGAGACCCTTTGAAAAGGCTCCATGCAGTGGTTAACCCTTTGACTGTCATCAGGTTTGGAATGATTTCTCCTGGACTGACTCTGGATGGGAATAAATGGAGTAACAATGATTACAAAAAGCTTTGACTCACTCCCCAACTTCAGTTCCATTGAAATAAAAACCAGACAAATTATTAACTGCCTGAAGAATCACTGTCCCAGATTTTGCATCATGGCACAAAATAAAAATGATCCTAACATTCTTTAAAGTTTTGATTTCCTTTTTTGGACTTCAAAATCAAACATTACTATTCTAGTAATAAAGTTTTTTGAATGATCGGGATCATTTTTATTTCATTGCCAACTTTTTACTATGGAATTAAATTGCAACTAACAATTTAATTAAAAATTGCTTTAAATCACTGTTTTAACTATTGACACTTCATAATCTCCTTTCTTCCATCCAATATATTCAATATAATAAATTTTACTTCAGAATTTTCCTTGTCAACCTAAAGCTAAAGCAGGTTTATTTTAAATAAGATCTAATATCTTAAAATGAGACTATTGGGCAGAAAAGAATGCCAGAGGCTGTTTTTTCAGTAATTGAATGCTAATAGAATAATAACTGATATAGACACAAAATAGGACCAATTGTGTCATGACGGACACATATTTTAATCACCAATATGATCCTTACTTTTCTGCCTGAATAAACCTGTTCTCAGCGCAGTAAAGGTGAAGAAGGAAATCCAATTTTGTTAGTTTAAAAGATTTGCTCCACATTATCAGATAACAGTTTTACTCATCAAAGGTGAACTGATAAAGTGGAAATATTTTTCTTCAGGTACAGCCCACAAGCTCAGCATCAAACATTCCCAGGTCAGATAGAGCAAGGGTTAAATTCAGGATGAAACACGCTCAGAGCGCAAAACTCGTAGAGAAAAGCATAACTATATGTCAGTTTTACAGCTCCTACGCCAGTCATCTGCATTCTCTGTGTGATATTTTCCATCAAGCCTCACATCCTGCCACAATGCCGTCTGGCTGGCAATAAACTCTGAAGAGGATAGAATAGCGTTAAGCATTGTGTTGTGCAGGCTCCCCTTCACCAAGTATCAGATCTTCATTTGTTTAATTGAACGCTTTTGAATTCTGGCTATGGTTTCCCAAATATTGTGAAGACCTATGAAACAACAAATTCCCACCTGGAGTGCTTTTTACATGCCCTAGCTCAGGAAAGCATCACAACCTCAGAACTGGTCTCTGCCGCAGTCCATAAACCATTCTGAAGTAACTTCCGGGGATTAACCACAACCTGGAGGTCACAGCAGCAGCAAGCATCCTAGTCATACACCACAACCTGGCCTTGACCACAAGGTCAACACGAGTCTTCCAAAAGTTATAGCTGGATAGGTGAATGCCTCTTTATATTGACTCAGCTGGGCTACAGTGATGAGTTTGCCTTTCATTCAAAGTATTTTCCGTTCTTTTAGTTGGAGAGAAAGGATATAAGAACGTCATGATCAAAATATAGAGAGCTGAATAACCCAATGAGAGGGGAGGGGATGCCAACCTTGAGTTTCAAACTACAGGCTGGTGGATGGGAATGGGTGAAGTTTGGAGAATTGCAGAGGACTGAATATTGTTTCTACTGCTTACAATTGCTATCACGCGAATCTCTTTCTAGTAACCATACTTCAGATAAGACTTGAACATGACTCAACTGCTCTCTGAGGCAAAATGAAAGATCCCACAGGGATATTTATAGGAAAAATAGGGAGATGTTTGTAATGTCCTGGCTAACAATCAACTTATCTAAAGCAAATTATCTGGCTTATTTTCATGTTGCAGCCTGAAAGAGTTTGCAGATTGCAAAGTGATCTCTCATTTCTTAGATCAGAATAATGGTTACATTGACTGTACAGCCCTTAAAGATACCTAATAAGGATGCTGTGCAAATCTATGTTTTAATCACCATCTCCTTTCACAAGAACATGGCTGTCAAGGATAATGGGTGCATTCCTGGTGCAACATGAGACCTTCCACAGTGGATCTCACCGTTTCCTTTCATCGTCTTTCCTCTGTGGTTCAACACTTAACCTTCCACAGCGTTTCACTTTACACCGAGCACCCGAAAGTGCAGATGCTGGAAATCAAACCGAAAGGCAGAAAATGCTGAAAGCACTAATCAGAGGCGACATCAGTGGAAAGAGGAGCAGAGTTGGTGTTTCCACTTGAGGGCCCTCCTTCAGAACACTCCCAGCATTAGCTCTTGGGAGATGATTTCACACAAATCGCACGAGTCGCTGATCGCTATTGAAATTTGCGTCGGCAGCATCGCAAGTTGTTCTCGGTCAGGTAAGCCCTGTGAAAAGCTGGTGGGGACGTGGACATAGTTAGGGTGAGAGGTAAATGGACAATTGAGAGTCAGCACTGACTCGATGGACCAGGAGGGTGTGATTCTATACTGGATCTCTCCAATATTTCATGAATCTGGAATGGAGTGGAAAATCAAATCAACTGGCAATAACTGTATATAGTTTTACATATCATTTGTGGAGGTAAGCAAAGATGCTGGCTTTCTGATTTCCTACGACTGCCTCAATAAGCCATAAAGGTTTTGGGTCATTTTGAGCTCCTGCTCCTGATCTATTCTTCCCATCCCTTTTGTGCCAATCCACTGGAGCAAATATGGATGAAGGGTTCTTTACCGGCCTATTGTTGGGCACCACTGTGGTGTAGTAGCAACACTATTGGATCTCGGTGCATTCCAGAGTTCAGAGTTCAATTCCGGTGTCGTTCTGTGAGGTGTCTCTGCACATCCATCATGTGGAATGCCAGGGTTTTCCCCAGGTGCTACAATTCCCTCCCACAGTCCAAAGATACACCAGGTAGGTTAACTGGTCATTGTAAATTGGCCTGTATTTAAGTTAGAGTAAAATCTGGGTTGTAGGCTTGCTGGGATGGCATGGTACAAAACCCCGGACGGGTGCACTCCATACTGTATCACTACTTAAGTAAAATAGCCAGCAAGTTTTTACTTTTGTATAATTCAGTATCCGTTGGCCCTGCACTATATTTTCAGCCACCAGATGGCGATGTCAGACCTGTCAAACCAGCATAGCTCAGTGCAAAAATTCTAGTTGCAAAGTAAACATTCCCGGTGTATCTGGGAGACAGAGCAGCAAAAGAAATCATTTAAAAAAAAATTATTATTACTTGTTCATGAATAATAACTGTTAAGAAAAGTAGTGAACAAGTTTCGGCACCCTGACCAGGTAAGGCAGCATCCAGACAAGAAGGCACTGGGCTGCAGTGTCCTTCCAGGTTGAGGGCAGGAATGGGGACAACGCGAAGAATTAGGGGTAAGCTTAGGGTTTAGGGACAGGGATGAAGGGGAGTTAGAGGTCATGTCAGAGTTTAGGTTGGAGAACTCTGAGCTTAAAGCTCAGTGATCCCCATGCAAGTATAGAGTACAGACTAGTGAAACCCATGGCTAATTGCTGAGGTTAATGAGCCCCATGGATAAGGGAGTAAATGGGCTTGTTTTTCTGTTGTTGTCATGTTATTGTTGCTGCTTGCGGCTGAACTTTGTGGGCATGCTACGTTGGCGCTTGTGCAGTTCACCCTAGGTTGTGTTAGCTGTTAATGCAATCGACACATTTCACTGTGTGTTTCGCTGTTCACGTGAGGAATGTATAAATGAAACTGAATCTGAATCTTGTATTCACTGAACTGCAGGAAAGCGGACGTAGCCTAAATGGAGTGATTCTCAGTTTTCCATTCCCCCCAGTTGCACGTTTAACAAAACCTCTGCATCACACTTCCACTCTAACTTCACTATCTTCGGGCACGTTAAAGTACCGGCACCTCATCTTCTGACTAGACAGATTACAGCCTTTCTGGTTCAGCACAACATTCAATGACTTCATTAGTGGTGTTTACAATCATCTTTGCACTTCCAGAACTGTCACTTGCCACACGATTGCCCCATCTCCTTCCTTTAACTTTATCCCTTACTAATGTAGTCTCCCTTAGTTTCCACAGACCTATCTATCAACACTAAAATCAACTTACTGGTCAGCAGTTTGTGTGCATTGGATCATCTACATGATTTTAAAGCTGAAAAGATATATTGCAAGATATAAAGGCATCTTATAGAAACTACCAGTTCCCCCCAACTTTCTCTCCATCTTACAATGCATTTTGCCCCAAATCATGCTTAGTTCCAGTAAAAGATTAATGGCCTGAAATGTTAACTCTGTTTCCCTCTCTGCAGATGATGCCTGATCTACAATTCCTGCTTTTACTTCAGGAATAGCAAGGCTAAGTGCGAGTGTATATGGTGTAGAGAGCTACTTGATAGTTGGCAGAGAAACGGTGGGTCAAAGGACATCTTTCACCGTGTGTAACTCCGTTACACACTTGAATCTTGTTTAAATAATATGTGCATTTCTTCCTTGTATCTTTTTTTTCTTTCTCTCACAGCAGCCAATTGCCATAAGATTTATGAATTTTCAGCATAGGCAAGATCCCTTTGAAGGAGCAATTTTGAAAAGTTCAAATGCAGGAGACTTCCAACCCAGTCTTGGATGAGTTTGAACCTACACCCCAAGGCAAGAGCGTCATGATATTCCCCAGCACATTTTAAAAATTGTACCCATCCTACTCACTCAGGCAATGTTTACAGCACGTCAGTTAGAACTCATTTACTTAAAATATGTCACGGTCTCCTATCAAATAGCATTCGACATTGAGGTGTTATTTGATGCCGTTGCACCCCCAATGAGATATCTCACCTGCTGAGAGCAGATGGCAGAAATTCCTGTGTGTGGTTTTCCAACCATTATCTTAAATAGTCAAAAAATTGCATGAGGGATTTTCGAACATTGCTGTCAGTGATTTGGGCAAACAAACGAGAGTTGAAATTCAGAAAATTGCCCTGAGTGCGTGCAGAGAATCAGCACTGGAACTGACAGAAGGACGAGAGAAACTCCCCATTCTACACATCTTTTATTAATGTGCTTTCTCTTCCGTGTCCTATCAATTCATTAGATTTTATGCCACTGTCAAATTATCCCATTATCTTTGCTGTCATACAAAAGAAACTCAACATTTAAAGTTTCTCTCGCTTGAAGAACCTCATTCCAGATCAAATCCTAAATATTTCATGTATCTTCTTCGTTGTGTCCATCGTTGTTGTACTGTGGAATGCAGTTTTGTCCAGAGTTCGCCAGCCGTAATCTAATCATGGAGGGTTACCACGGACTTTTATGTGCTACTTGCTATAAAACTCAGCAACAATTGTTCATCCGAGATATTGCTAACGATATTTGTACCTAACATTTGAATAGTTCTATAGAGTTATAGAGTCTGGAACACTACAGCATAGAAACAGGCCCTTGCCAGACTGTTATCTGACTAGCCCCATGGACCTGCACCCAGAACTTAGCCGTCCATAACCCTCCCATCCCCGTACCTATCCAAATCTCTCTTAAATGTTGAAATAAATCTCAAATCCACTACTTCCGCTGGCTGCTCATTCCACACTCTCACTGCCCTTTGAGTGTAGGAATCCCCC
Organism: Hypanus sabinus; assembly: GCF_030144855.1. Lineage (NCBI taxonomy): Eukaryota > Metazoa > Chordata > Chondrichthyes > Myliobatiformes > Dasyatidae > Hypanus > Hypanus sabinus. The sequence goes on from NC_082732.1 coordinate 16,872,776, forward strand.
CTCATGATCTCCTTAAACATTTCACCTCTCACACTTAACCCATGACCTCTTATTCTAGTGACCCCACCTCTGTGGAAAAAGCCTGCTTGCACTTACCCTATAGATACCCTTAATAATTTTGAATACTTCTATCAAATCTCCGGTCATTCTTTTACGCTCTGAGTTCTAGCCTGTTCAACCTTTCCCTATAACTCAGGCCCTCAAGCCCTGACACCACCCTGTAAATTTTCTCTACAGTCGTTCAAACTTATTGACATCTTTCCTACAGCGAGGTGACCAAAACTGCACACAATACTCCATATTAGGGCTCACCAATGTCTTAAACAACTTCAATATAACATCCCAACTCCTGTACTCAATACATTGATTTATGAAGACCATTGATCCAAAAGCTTTCTTCATGAGCTATCGACCCGTGACACCACTTACAAGGAACGATGGATTTGAATTCTCAGAATCTTCTGTTTTACTCCACTCAATGCCTACAGCTCACTGTGTAAGTCCCACCCTGGTTTGTCCTCCCTGAGTGCAACACATAACACTTGTCTGCATTGAATTCCATCTGCCATTTTCAGCCCGTTTTTCCAGCTGGTCTAGATCTCACTGCAAGTGCTGATCATCTCCCTCACTGTCCACTACACCCTCAATCTTGATTTCATTTGCAAATTTGCTGATCCACTTCAGACTGTAAGACATAAGTGCAGAGTTAGGCCATTCTGCCCATCGAGTCTGCTCCACCATTCCATCATGGATGACGTATTATCCCTCTCAACCCTATTCTCCTGCCTTCTCCCCATAACCCTTGATACCCCAATTAAACAAGAACCTATCAACATCCGCTTTAAATATACTCAATGACTTGGCCTCTGCACCTATCCATGGCAATGAATTCCACAGATTGACCACACTCTGGCTAAAGAAATTCCACCTCATCTCTGTTCTAAATATACACCCCTCTATTCTGAGGCTGTGCCCTCTGGTCGTGGACTCACTCACTATGGAAACATATTGATGCACCATCAATAACTCACACTGAGACGTAGGCGAAATATCGGCTTTTATTGACTGGAAGAAGGAACCAGGAGTGAGTGTCTATCATACAAGGTCCTGGAGACTGAGGCCGATCTTCAGGCCGCAGGTCTCCTTTATACAGGGGCCTGTGGGAGGAGCCACAGGAGCAGTCAGCAGGGGCGTGTCCCGACAGGCACATAGTTCACCACATTCACCCCCCCTTCGTTTGAAAAAGTCCTCATGTAGCGAAGGTTCTTACAAGTCAAGCCGATCAGGCGGTCGAATCTGTCGCTGCGATCTACGTAGCACCGGCTGTGACCGCATAGGTGCCGGCAACATTGGCGATTGCACAGGGGACGGGGGTTGCGCGTGTTCTTGCCCACTAGGCGCCGGTGATCCCTCATGCATGTGCGAGGCGCCTGGTATAAATGCGTACGAAACGCCCGGTATACAAGTGTCGTGAGGAGTCTGTGTAGGGCCTGGTGAGTACGGTGTCACCTCTGGTACAGGGTTCACAGTTACCGGAGAGCCTTCAGGGTAGTGGTCTGCTGCACCTGCGGGTGCCAGGTCGCGGATGGAGACCGTGTCCTCCCGCCCATCAGGTAAGACCACGTAAGCATACTGGGGGTTCGCATGGAGAAGGTGAACCCTCTCCACCAGCGGGGAGTATTTATTGCTCCTCACATGTTTCCGGAGCAGCACTGGCCCCGGGGACGTCAGCCAAACTGGTAGGGTGGTCCCAGTGACAGACTTCCTGGGAAAAGAGAATAGGCGTTCGTGAGGGGTGGCATTGGTGGACGTACATAACAGAGAGCGGATAGAGTGCAGTGCCTCAGGGAGGACCTCCTGCCATCGAGAGACCGGCAACCCTTTGGACTTAAGGGCTAAAAGTGTGGCCTTCCACACTGTGGCATTCTCCCGCTCTACCTGGCCATTACCCCGGGGATTATAACTCGTGGTCCGACTGGTAGCAATGCCCCTAGCTAGCAAGTACTGGCGCAGCTCCTCACTCATAAAGGAGGACCCTCTATCACTGTGGATATAGCAGGGATACCCGAACAGAGTGAAGAGCTGGCGCAGGGCTTTTATGACGGACGTGGCAGTGGTGTCGGGGCAGGGGATGGCAAAGGGGAACCGTGAGAACTCGTCAATAACACTGAGAAAATAGACATTGCGGTCAGTGGAGGGAAGGGGGCCCTTAAAGTCAACACTCAGGCGTTCAAAAGGGCGGGTGGCCTTGACAAGTTGTGCCGTGTCAGGACAGTAGAAGTGCGGTTTGCACTCGGCACAAATTTGGCAGTCCCTGGTCATCGTCCTGATGTCCTCCAGGGAGTACGGCAGGTTCCGAGCTTTCACAAAATGGTAAAATCGGGTGACCCCCGGATGGCAAAGTTGTGCATGAAGGGCGTACAGCTGGTCGAGCTGTGTGCTAGCACATGTTCCCCGGGATAGGGCATCAGGGGGCTCATTGAGTCTGCCAGGCCGGTACAGGATATCATAGGTGTAGGTGGAGAGTTCTATCCTCCACCGCAAAATCTTATCATTTTTGATCTTGCCCCGCTGTTGGTTGCTGAACAGGAACGCAACCGAGCGCTGGTCGGTCAGCACAGTGAATCTTTTGCCAGCAAGATAGTGCCTCCAGTGCCTAACAGCCTCCACTATGGCCTGGGCTTCTTTCTCCACCGCGGAGTGCCGAATTTCAGAGCCTTGGAGGGTGCGAGAAAAGAATGCTACTGGTCTGCCTTCCTGATTAAGGGTAGCAGCCAGAGCGAAATCGGAGGCATCACACTCCACTTGGAAGGGAGCGGTCTCGTCCACTGCATGCATCGTAGCTTTGGCAATGTCCGCTTTAATGCAGTTGAAGGCCGCGCAGGCCTCAGCAGAGAGGGGAAACGAGGTAGACTTGACCAGGGGGCGAGCCTTGTCTGCGTAATGGGGGACCCATTGGGCGTAATAGGAAAAAAACCCCAGGCACCGTCTGAGGGCCTTGAGAGTGGTGGGAAGAGGGAGCTCTAACAGGGGGGCGCATACGTTCGGGATCAGGCCCAATAACCCCGTTTTCCACGACATACCCAAGTATAGCAAGGCGGGTGGTACCAAAAACACACTTGTCCCTGTTATAAGTAAGGTTCAGAGCTGCGGCCACTTGGAGAAACCGTTGGAGGTTGGCGTCGTGATCTGGCCTGTCATGACCACAGATGGTGATGTTATCCAGATAGGGAAATGTGGCCTGCAGTTGGTACTGGTCCACCATCCGGTCCATTTCCCTCTGGAAGACAGAGACACCATTCGTGACACCGAAAGGGACGCGCAGGAAGTGATAGAGCCGGCCGCCCGCCTCGAAGGTGGTGTAGGGGCGGTCCTCTGGGCAGATGGGGAGCTGGTGATAAGCGGATTTCAGATCTATTGTCGAGTACACCTTATACTGAGCAATCTGGTTGACCATATCCGCGATGCGGGGTAGGGGGTATGCGTCAAGCTGCGTAAACCTATTGATGGTTTGACTATAGTCCACCACCATCCTATTTTTCTGCCCAGTCCGAACAACAACCACCTGGGCCCTCCAAGGGCTTGTGCTCGGCTCAATGATCCACTCCCTGAGCAGCCGCTGCACCTCCGACTGAATGAAGGCCCGGTCCCCCGCGCTGTACCTCCTGCTTTTGGTTGCCACAGGTTTACAGTCGGGGGTCAGGTTGGCGAACAGCGGTGGGGGAGGGATCTTGAGAGTGGAGAGGCTGCAAGTGTCGGTAGCGCAGCTGTTGGCCTGGTTCTGGATGGGATGTGTGTGTCCGTGTGTGTGTGTGTGGTCAGTAGCGGGGTATGTGAAGAAGTCCCACAAAACTGAGGATTCTTGACAGTGAGTGGTGGGAGGGGCCCGTCGTATACCATAGTCACACTTTCGAGATGGCTCTGGAAGTCCAGCCCCAATAGCACAGGTGCACACAGATTAGGCATGACCAGCAGTTCAAAGTCCCGATATACTGTGCCTTGCACCACCAAAGTCGCTACACAACCCGCCCGGATGTCTGCGGACTGCGACCCAGAGGCCAAATGGAACCTCCGACTGACCGGCCGCGTTGCAAGTCCGCAGCGTTGCACTGTGTCCGGGTGAATAAAACTCCCAGTGCTGCCCGTGTCAAACAGGCATCCAGTCCAATGCCCCTCCACCTGGATGTCCATCATGGATCTTGCAAGCTGGTGTGGGGCGCTTTGGTCGAGAGTCACAGTGGCCAGAGTTGGATCGCCGTCGGGGTACCCGGTCAGCATCGGAGGGTCGGGGGCGGGGCATGCTGACGCCGACAAAGATGGCCGCTCACATCCGGGGTACCCGGTCAGCATCCGAGGATCGGGGGCGGGGCGTGCTGACGTCGACAAAGATGGCCGCCCACATCCCGGCATGCAAGATGGCGGCCCCCACGTTTCACCCGCAGCGCTGCACTCCGCTCGAGGTTGAGACTTACAGACCTTGGCGAAGTGGCCCCGCTTTCCGCAGCTGGAGCAGGTCGCTTCTCGTGCTGGACAGCGTTGTCGAGGATGTTTCTTTTGGCCACAGAAATAACAAAGCACGAGTTTCTTACGGGCCACAGCCGTGGTCTGGGTTGGGGAGCTCGTGGAATCGCGACTGGCGGCGGCGTTGGCGAATTCGCTCCCGGGAGCCGGCGGTGGCGGGGTCTGAGGCGTCCACGAAACCGGCGGGGAATCGCGCGACTGGACAGCGTCGGCGTTATGCCGCGCAGCTTCTAGAGCGTTGGCCTTCTCTATCGCCGAGCTTAAGGTAAGATCCGAGTTCTCCAGCAGCCGCTGGCGCATGTACACTGACCTCAGTCCTGTCACAAAGGCGTCTCGCACCAGCAGCTCCGCATGCTGTTCTGCCGTGAGCGTCTTGCAGTCACAAGGTCGGACGAGTGTCTGTAGTGCTCGGAGAAACTCAGCGCACGATTCGCCAGGCCGCTGTTGCCGGGTAGCTAAGCGATGTCTTGCGTAGACGGTGTTCACCGGCCGCAGGTACTGTCGTTTGAGGGCGTCCAGTGCCCCTTCGTAGGTCGGCAGGTCCCGGATAAAGTAAACTTTGGAGGAGACCCTCGAGAGTAGGATTCTGTGCATAACGGCGGGTTCAGTCGCACGAAGCTCCGCCAAGTACGATTGGAAGCATGCAAGCCAGTGTTCAAAAGCGAGAGCTGCGTCAGGGTCTTGAGGGTCCAAATCCAACCGGTCCGGAAGCAAAACGGGTTCCATGTTTTAAAACTTCCAGTCAATAAAATTGATGCACCATCAATAACTCACACTGAGACGTAGGCGAGATATCGGCTTTTATTGACTGGAAGAAGGAACCAGGAGTGAGTGTCTATCATACAAGGTCCTGGAGACTGAGGCCGATCTTCAGGCCGCAGGTCTCCTTTATACAGGGGCCTGTGGGAGGAGCCACAGGAGCAGTGAGCAGGGGCGTGTCCCGACAGGCACATAGTTCACCACACATATTCACTGTAACCACATCCACTCTTTCTAGGCCTTTCAATAACCAATACGTTTCAATGAGATTTCCCCTTATTCTTCTAAACTCCAGCAAGTACAGGCCCAGAGACATCATATTCTCCTCATTCGCTATCCCTCTTGTTCCCGGAATCATTCTTGTAAACCTCCCCTGGACCTTCTGAAATGCCAGCACGTCTTTTCTTAGATGAGGGGCCCAAAGTTGCTCACAGTACTCCAAGTGCAGTCTGACCAAAGCCTTATAAAGACTCAGCATCACACTCTTGTCTTTATATTCTAGTCCTCTCAAAATGAATGTTAACGTTGCATTTGTCTTTCTCACCGCCAACTCAACCTGCAAGCTAACCTTAAGGGAATCCTGCACAAATCCCTTCGCACCTCTGATTTTTGAATGGTTTCCTCATTTAGAAAATAGTCTATATTTTTATTCCTTCTACTGAAGTGTATGACCATACACTTCCCTGCACTACACTCCTTCTGCCACTTCTTTGCCCAGTCTTCTAATTTACCTAAGTTCTTAAGCAGGCTCCTTTCTTCCTCAACCTACCTGCTCCTCCACTTACCTTTGTATTGTCTGTAAATGTGTCTACAAAGCCATCGATTCCATCATTCAAATCATTGACATCTAATGTGAAAGGAAGTGGTCCCAATACTGACCCATTGTGGAACACAACCCATCACTGGCAGCCTACCAGACTAGGGCCACTTTATTCCCATTCTTTTCCCTCCTCCCGGTCAGCTAATCTTCTATCTGTGCTCGTCTCCTTCCTGCAATACCATGGGCTTACGTCTTGTTATGCAGCCTCATGTGTGGCACTTTTCAAAGGCCTTCTGAAAATGCAAAGGAACAACATCCACTGACTCTCCTTTGTCTATCTTGGTTGTTATTTTCTTAAAGACTTCCGACAGATTTGTCAGGCAACTTTTCCCTTAAAAGAAACCATGCTGACTTTGGCCTGTTTTATCATGTGCCTTCAAGTATCCCAAAATGTCATCCTTGCAATCAACATCTTGCCAACCACTGAATTCAGGCTAACTGGCCTATACTTTCCCTTCTATCTCCCTCCCTTCTTAAAGAATGGAGTGACATTTGCAATTGTCCAGTTCTCCAGAAGCATTCCAGAATATAGAGATTCTTGTAAGCTCATTACTAATACCTCCACAATCTCTTCAGCTAACTCTTTTCAGAACCCTGGGGTCTAATCCATCTGGGCCAGGTAGCCTATCCACACCTTCAGACCTTTCATCTACCCAAGTATCTTCCCCTTAGTAATAGTAACTACACTCACTTCTCTCCTCCTGTCACTCACAAATTTCTGGCATATTGCAAGTCTCTTCCACATTGAAGACTGACATAAGATATTTATTAAGTTTTTCTGCAATTGCTTCATCCACTGTCGACTCTCTTTCACTCTTTAGATATCTGAAAAGACTTTGGTATTCTCCTAGTTTTGGTATTTCCTAGTTTACCTTCAAATTTCAACTTTTCTTTCCTCATGGCTTTTTTAGCTGCATTCTGTTGATTTTTTTAATCACTAATTTTTATAGCAACACCAACAAATTACATTCAATACAACCAGTTGCCGATTATATTTTGACTATTTAACCCAGCCACCCCTCAATCATCATCACCATCCCCCCCTCCGCCTTCTGTTGATTTTTAAAAGCTTCCCCATCTTCTAACTTTCCACTAATTTTTGCTATATTATATGCTCTCTTTTGCTTTTATGCTATCTTTGTGTTCCCTTGTCAGCCATGGCTGTCTAATCCTCCATTAACAATACTTCTTCGTCTGTGGGATGTATCTATCTTGGGCCTTTCAAACTGCGTCCAGAAACTCGAGCCATTGCTGCTCTGCTATCATCTCTGCTTGTGCCCCCTTCCAGTCAACTTTGGCCAGATCCTCTCTCATCCCTCTTTACTCCAGTGTAATACTGATACATCTGACTTTTTTTCCCTCTCAAACTACAGGATGAATTCAATCATATTATCATCACTGCCTCCTAAGGCAGCTTATCACATTATCATCTAGATCATTGATATCGATGCCAAACAGCAGTGGACCCAACACCAATCCCTGCAGCACACCACTAGTTACAGGCTTCCATTCAGAGAAGCAATCATCTACTATGCCAAAGCCAATGTCTAATCCAGTTTACTGCCTCATCTTGAATGCCAAGCAGCTAAACCTGCTTGACAAACTGTCCTTTCAGGACCTTGTCAAAGGTCTTGCTAAAGTCTATGTTGGCAACATCCAATGCTTTTTCCTCATCAACTTTCCTAGTAACTTCCTTGAAAAACTCTATAAGGTTGGTTGGACACAACCTACCATGTTCCAAGTTATGTTGACTACCCTTAATCCGTCCCTGTCTATCCAAATACTGTATCTGGTCTCTTAAATAGCTTCCAGTAGCTTACTCAGTACTGATGTCAGGTTCGCCAGCCTATAATTTCTCGGTTTATTTCCTAGGGAATTTCTTAAACAATGGAACAACGTTAGCTATCCCCCATTCCTCCAGCACATCACCCATGGATAAGAACATTTTGGTATATCATTTGCTTCTTTCTGCCTATACCTGCTATATGTTGTGTATTTAATATTTCAGTAATAATATATTGTTTGATTAAGCATTTCTATTAGTACAAAATTCATTACAGTTTAGATGTAAAAGTACATGAATGGCATATGTCATTATGCAGCCACATCATATTTGCACGCCTCACTAAGGTGAAACCAAGTTATCTTTGAAGCTCGTATTTTTCTTTCAATTAGTTATAAAACATAACAGTGGCAATGAGGAAGTTTAAAAATAAACTTGAGATGACTAACTGCTTGTTGAAGTACAGCAGGCTTTTTCTCTTCTCAACAGGAGAGAGACAGGTGAGCTAAAAAAAAAGCACAGCATTAGTTGCTTCGCAAGCGGACGGAGACGGTCAAGTTAAAAAAGGCAGAAACGGGTTCATAAACAGTGAGCACCGGGTGTTAATAATTATCAATTAAAAGATCAGAAATATCTGGCTACAGCGGATTGCATTAATAATAGTACATCTAAAGGCAGAACATTGATTTATTTGAGGGAGAGGGCTTTTGATTCACCACTTCCGCATCCCTCCATTGTATCTTCCCTCATAAGGTCTTTTTCTACACATACCACTTATTAAATAGCAACTTGTAGTCGAGCCTATGAATTACTAAAGATGAAACCTTGCAATTTCCACCTACATAGACCCATATTTTAATGTTAAGTGAGCAGTTATACAGAGAGCCAGAGATCAATGGTAGAAATTTTAAATGTTTTATACAGCATTGAACAGTGTGGTTACATTTCTCAGTTTTACTTACTCAAAACAAAACCTAGCAATGAAAAAAAGATGCCCCTTTTAGGGGCGTCACTCCTTGAAGGTGCCCTGGATGCTGGGGAGACTAGTGTCGTTGGTGGAGCTGACTGAGTTTGCAACTTTCAGCAGCTTATTTTGATCCTGTACAGTGCCTCCCCCCATCCCCCTCGCCATATCAATTGGTGATGCAGCCAGTTAGAATGCTCTCCACAGTTCACCTGTAGAAACTTGTGAGTGTCTTTGATGACATACCAAATCTCCTCAAACTCCTAATGAAATATAGCCATGGTCTTGGCTTCTTTGTAATTGTATTGTTGGGCCCAGGATACATCCTCAGAGATATTGACACCCAGGAACTTGAAATTGCTCACTTCTGCTCCCACAATGATGACTGTTGAGTGTTCCCTTGTCTTACCCTTTCTGACGTTCAGAATCTATTGAGTATAAGGTTGTTGCCTGCAATCTTAACAATCTTTGTCAGCTCGGAGAATGTAATTGCAGAAATCTTGAAGGTTTTCTTCTAGATCTAAAGAGCTAAAGCTGACTTGCACAAACAGAGATACTTTTTTTAATTAGTTTTTTTATACATTTTCTACATCGCTACAGATAAAAATACCCCAGATCAAAATGAAGAACATTGATACAGTGCAAAAATAAACATACAATAATAATATGATACAAAAAAAGATAATTGAGAAAGCACCCAAATTGAAGACATGTAAAATTAGTTTCCTCCCCAAGCCCCGCAACAAAAAAGAACTCCAGACCAACCACAACACAATATAGAGAGTATAAATCAGGACAATCAAACCCCCAAAACTGTAAATACACTTAGCAACAGAAGATATTAATGCCTACTTCCAAAAAAAGGAGCTGAAAGCAAGGGACCGAAAAAAAACCTTAGTTAAGAGGAAGGTTATGAAAGTACTCAATAAAAGGTCCCCAGACCTTATGGAACTTTAAATCCGAATTAAGAACTGAATAATGAATTTTTTCAAGGTCTAAGCAGGCCATAATATCATTAAGCCATTGAGCATGCGTGGGCGGGGCAACATCTCTCCATCTAAGGAGGATTAAACGTCTCGCCAGGAGAGAGGCAAAGGATAATATTCGACACTTAGTCGAACTCAGACGTAAATCTGTCTCACCCCAGAAACCGAACAATGCAATTAAAGGGTTAGGTTCTAGGTGGTGATTCAGAATATACGATAACGTTATGAAGACATCTTTCCAAAATTTCTCCAAGCTAGGACAAAACCAGTACATATGAATGAGAGAGGCTTCGCCCCTTTTGCATTTATCACAAAGCAGACTAATGTTAGGGTAAAATCGAGATGATTTAGATTTAGACATATGGGCTCTATGAACAATCTTAAATTGTAAAAGGCAATGGCGAGCACAAAGAGAGGTTGAATTAACCAATTTGAGAATCGAGTCCCAACAAACAGAGATACTTGTATTACCAGGATGGTATGAAGGGAACAAGTCAAAAGGGCTTATTAATATTTTACTCTGGCCAGACTAAAGCTTTTTGATGAGATTACAGTCATAGATCCGTGGAGACTGGACCATCAGTCCACTGAGTTTATCCTGATCACAGCCACCCATTCACACTCATCCTATATTAAACCCATTTTTATTCTCTCCACATTCCCATTACTCCCTCCAGACTCCACCACTGCCTATACAAAAGGGGCAATTTACAGAGGGTAATTAATATTCCCGCCCACCTGTCTTTGAGATGTGGTGGGGCGGCGGGGGGGGGGGGGGGGTGGGTGGAACCAGAACTCTGGAGCATGCCTCACTAGGAGAATGAGCAAAAACCAAACAGACGGAACCCGAGCTCAGGATTGAACTGGGGTACTGGTAATAGCTCCACTATGCCTCCCTTGATTCCAGTCTGAACTCTCTACCAGCTGAACGTTGGCTGGATTTCACTCTGCACGACACTCAGCTCCCCATAAAGCCTGGATTAGATTCAATACAGATCTTACTCAGGTATAGTCTATTGAATCACCCCTGATGATTATCTGATGTCTCAAATGGAATCACTAATAAACAGCAAGGGCAGCGTTAGAACACCCACTGTTCTATTCTGTTAGTGACTCAGCCCAGAGAGCATTGATTGGCCAATGCTGAAATAAACACATAAGTCTTTCTTCGTGCACCGTCGAGTGCCAAAGCATATATTTTTAAAAATATAGTGTAAATATTTTCTCCGTGTAACAAAAGGTCAGCTGCCTTTCCCCACCTGACAAAATCTAGCACCATCCCTCCCTCAAAGAGGTACCATGTATTTTTAGCAACTGTTTCAAAATCTATGTTTTTATTGGGTTAAGTTCCTCTAGCCCTTATAGTAACACGATATTAAGCAAGGAATTTGTCCTGTGGAGGATGTATTCAATGCCAATTTTGCAGTAAGACCCCAAAGAAATGCCTTTTCTCTGGTCTCAGATCTTCCCCCTTTCTTTCGGCGTGGGAGAGACGTCAACCTGGGTATAGTCCCACTGTATTGTAAACATCTGCCCCTTCAACTCTGAGAGGCCATCTTGGCTCACTCATCTGACTTAGGAGGTTGCTTGCTCCAGTTTCGATTAGGTACACTATACTAACAAAGCGTGGAACCATTACAAGGGCAAGCAAGGAATGTTGCGCCGCCAACAGGAGGAAGTGCGTGGCATGAGGTGTATGACAAAAGGCAGCGAGGGGAAGTTGGCTGAGGTGTTAAGCACGAGGAAGCCTGTAGATGCTGAAAACCCAGAGCAAATGCTGGAGGAACTCAGCAGGTCAGGCAGCATCCATGGAAATGAATCGTCGACGTTTTGGGCTGAGACTCTTCTTCAGGACATTAGATCCTGAAGGGTCTATGGATTCTATGGATCTATGGACTATGGATGATAATATGAGTGGCTGGTAAGGAAAAGGTTTCTGCCTTGGCAAAAGTGTGCACGGTGTGAGTTGGTAAAGCTTTTAACAAATAGCACACAATGAAGAGGATATCAAAATCCTCTGGGGGATGAGATGTCTAGAATAGGGAAAGTGAAAGAGTCAGATTCAGTATACCAGCTGAACATGATGTACTTGATGCTGAAGGAGGTTAATACTATGGAAAGGATACCTGACATATGTTTTGAGAAATTACACCTGCTGAGCTACAAGCTATGATTTTAGATTGCAGCCTATTAATAAAAACACAGGATGTCATTAATTTAAACACGTACAGCACAGCAGACATGACACTTGATGATAACGACAGCACCTCAAAGAGAAACCCCGATAACACTGCTCTGTAATACACAGTGGCGTAGTGGTTCGTGCGATGCTATTACAGCTCGGGCAATCAGAGTTCGGAGTACAATTCCGGCGCCGTCTGCAAGCAGCTGGTACATTCTCCCTGTGAACACATGGCTTCCTTCCGGGTGCTCCGGTTTCCTCCACTGGTTAGTAGGTTAACTAGTTATTGTAAATAGTCCCACGTTTAGGCTAGGAGTAAATAGGTGGGTTGGTGGGCAAAGGGGCTTGTTGGGCCGGAAAGGCCTTTTCTACGCTGTATCTCTAAATAAACAGACAAACAAACAAATAAATAAAACTCAATAATTGAAATTCTCGTTTTTTATCGTCTTTCAGAAGTTAATCCCAAGTACACTTCTAATGCCCCAAAGGAACACGGAATAATTTCTGGTCTCCTTACCTAAGGAACGATGCATTTGCTGGAGAGCTGGTGCTAACATTAATACTTGCTTAATTCTTGGATAGTAGGCTGTCCTTGAGGAGAGAATGAGTCACTTTGAATTATTTTCATCAAAGGATGAAAGATCTTACTGAAACATAAGAGATTCTGCATTCAATTGATAGGATGGATGCTGGGAGACTGGGAGTATTGTCTCATAAAAGGTTGAGCTTCACAAAGAGAAATTTAATGCACCATAAATAATTAGCATCCTTCACCTCCTGAGGCCATTGAGGATATTCAGGATGAGATTTTTGGACAACATATGATGCTAGCACCGGACAAACAATTGAACTTAAGGTGAGGATCCCTCATGCCCTTAACAACAAAGTGGGCTTGAAGACTCATGGCTAATAATTTTCATTTGAAAACGGAAGAATTTTTGCCTGTGATCAGGAGCTTAAACATCTGATGGAATGATTTCTGCAAACAAAATAGAATACAAAGAGACTGCACACATAAGCCAGTAGACTGAGTGAAATGCAAATATTGGGGAATGGTCAGCTTTTCCCAAATCAGTAATGACAAGAATTTACTCAGTAATGGAAAGGCTCAAGTTCACAGGCATGTGTTTCTTTCATGTACACACGAGCACATTTTTATTTCCCACATCTGAAAGGAAGGATCTGCTAATATGGTAAAGTTTTCTATGAATCATTTCCAATGAAAAACAATCTCCATTTCTTTAGCTGTGTAAACCAGGAGGGTGAGTGGCTGGAGAGAGAGAAAAAAACGATGCAGTGTGGGACAAATAGTGTAACTGTTTCTGGATGGAAAAACAACAGTCATGCTGAATTCACTGTTCCTCAAACACTGGCTTTGATCATGAATGACTCATTGGAACAATAAATTAACAACTGAAAACGTCGTGCAAGAAGATGAGGGGGCTGCAGAGAGCAGTCAACGCAGCTCAATGTTTCTTTGGTGCATCGTTTCTCACCATTGAGCTAATCTATATGAGGTGCTGCCTCAAGAAGGCAATGTCTGTCATCCAAGATCCCACTATTCTGAACGTGATAATTCTCGCTGCTACATCAGGCGGGAGGTACAGATGCCTGTAGTCCTACCTCAGTTACTCCCCTTCAGCCGGTCAGTCCTTGAATCAACCTACACAGCACTGTGCTTTGCTCTCGTTGTTTTCTTTCATGTATAATTGCGCATAATTTATGCTGTTAATTTATGCCATTCTTGTGAATGTTGTGCATTTGAGGCTTCCTGGTGAAAGTTAGCTTCTTCGTTGCACCAGCGCAGACATGTTCTTGTGCATGTGACAATAAACTCAACTTTGACTTCAAATACACAACAGAGAAGCACCCCAGACTAAACTGTGATCCTCGCTGTGAAATGGCCTCCTGTATATCAGCGAGACCTGACATAGTTTGGGAGGCCAATTCACAGAGCACCTCTGTTCCATCCACCACAAAAAAGCAGGATCTCCCGGTGGCCACCCATTTCAATTCTACTTCCCATTCCTATTCCCACAAGTCAGTCCATGGCCTCCTCTACTGCCATGATGAGGTTGGCGGAATAGCACCTTATATACCCCCGGGGGGCCTCAAACCAGACAGTCTGATCATGATTCCTCAACCTTCCAGTAATTGCTCCCCTGTTTCACCATTCCCCATTCCTGTTTCCCTCTTTCACTTTATCTCCTTACCTGCCAATCACCTCCCTCCAGTGCTCCTCCCCCTTACCCTTCACCCATGGTCTGCAGTCCTCTCCTACCAGATTTCCCCTTCTCTCACCCTTTATCTCTTTCACCAATCAACTTCCCAGCTCTTTACTTCACCCCTCCCTCTCTTCCAGTTTCACCTATCACCTGCCACCCTGTACTTCTTCCTGCCCTCCCCCCACCTTCCTACACTTCCTTTCCAGTCCTGATGAAGGGTCTTGCCCTGAAGCGCTGGCTATTTTCTCTTTTCCGTGGACGCTGCCTGGCCCGCTGAGTTCCTCCAGCATTTCATGCATGCGTTGCTATGAAATGGAAGCACTGAATAAAGGCAGGAATGGACCCGCTTGTGATAACACCCTCAAATCAAGCGCCAACTTGACATAATCAGTGAGAACTGTTACCCAGGAATAACATGCAATTTTGGGGGATAACTGGCAAAAAAGAAAAGAAATCCCATTCCCATTTCTTAGGTGGTCTAGGTTAGAGTGCCACCAAGCAAAATGCTTGGCATTTCTTGAGTACTAACATCCTCAGTTTTTTAATTACAATGGCCTGAGGAGAAGTAATATATTTGTGAGGACATGCTCCTCCCACAGGATGTAGGAGATCAGAGACACTTCCGGTTGCCAGGTGACGATACCTGCTGGAAGTGTGTCCTGGCAGTTACTGCTCCTGTCAGACCGTATAGTTGTAATTGGGCTCACAACGTATTCAAGGTGTGCAAAATGTTGTTGAGAACACCTTTAATTAGTTAATCACACTTCTGGTAATGAAAGAGAAATGAGTAACCACAGGAAGCGCAGGCAGGTAACGCAGGAGTCCTCCTGTAGTCATTCCCTTCTCAAACCGGTCTACTGCTTTGGATTCTCTTGGAGGGATTCTCTCAGAGGAAAGCAGTAGCAGGAGCACACACGATTGTGCCACCACGGTTGGCTCTGACGTACAAAAAGGGATGGAAAATTGGCTTGGCGATGACAGGCAGAGGGGGTAGTGGAGGAAGGATACATTTTTGAAAGCATGTCTGAAACCAGTGATGTACAATAAGGGATAAGGGCTAATGACTTGGATTTGAGTGTAAAGATGACTCAATGTTAGCAGTGCTATGGATAACAAGGACAACTGTATGAGGTTATAGCAAGATATAGATCTGATTTATAGTTAGACAGAGCATGGCAGATGGAAATTAATCCTGACAAATGCGGGATGGCACAAATTTGTAAGTGTAATGGCAGTAAAGCATGTAGAGTAAATATTCAGGTTCTAAGGAATACTGTTGAAAAGCAAGACCCTGGGATTCAAATCTACAGTTCCCTGAAAGCAGCAAGACAGGTAGACGGGGTGTTGAAGAAGGTATATGGTATGCTGTCTTCTTTGTCTGAGGCAAAGACTATAAGAGATGGTAGGTTATGTGTGTGGTGAACTATGTGCCTGTCTGGACACGCCCCCTGCTGACTGCTCCTGTGGCTCCTCCCACAGGCCCCTGTATAAAGGCGATCAGAGGCCTGACGCTCGGCCTCAGTCTCCAGGTCATAGTATGATGGACACTCACTCCTGGTTCCTTCTTCCAGTCAATAAAAGCCGATATCTCGCCTTACGTCTCAGAGTGAGTTGTTGATGGTGCATCAATGTGGCAACCTTACAGAATGTTGGCTAGAATACCTTGGAGTATTGTACTGATTGCTACACTGTAGGAATGATATGCTTGTGCTGGGGAGTGTACCAAGCAAATTTGCCAGGATGTGGCCTAGATCTGAGGACTTCCATGAGGGTGAGAGATTGGGTGGAGTGGATTTGCTTTCCCTAGTGCAAAGTGAAGAGGTACAGCAACCCTGAGGAGCAGGGAGATGGATGTTCAGAATCATTTCCCCAGAGTAAGTATATTAAAAACTAGAGGCTTCATTAAGAGGAAGGGGCTTTAAAGGAGATTTGTGGGAAAGGCTTTTACACAAAGTGGATGATATCTGAATTCTGTTGTCCAGATGATGTGATGGAGTTTTAAACACAGAGATTATTTATGAGATATTTAGACAAATCTTAAATAGGTCAGGCATAGAAGGATATAGCCTAATACAGGCTAATGAGATTAATACAGGTCACATAGACACAATGGGCTGGTGGGGCTGTTTCGATGCTCTTGACCCTGGATCCAGGACTTTCTTACTTCACCATTAAAATTAGTAGACTTTTTTGCTTCACTGTTAAAATCAATAATTTTACACAAGGATTGTGAAATTAAATAACTGGAACCCAGGGGTTGATATTTTTTCAAAATCATTTGGGCAACTAGAAACTTGCACAAAATTGTACTAGTCTAGGTCAAGCCAATTTACACCTCCACAGCCCACTTTCAGTTTAATTCAACCTCAGTTGCCACTAGATAATGGGGCGACCCATTGGGGCACCCTTTGAGAGGAAGGCAGTGCAGTCTGATGTGATGTGCTTTCGAAATTAAAGAAGGAAAACGGTTTCCAAGAAAGGTGGAATCGGCTCTGTGAGCATCGTGAGGTACTGTTGAGGCTGGCCAGGCGCATGCTCTGTGGCGTCACGGTTTCCAGGGAGGGGCGGAATCAGCCCAGGTTGTGGAAAGCGGGGCCTGTTGATTGATGAGGGAGCAATTTTATACGACTATATAACCCTGAACTTTGCATGCATCCTGTAGGTTAGCACATTTTAAATGGATTTAGTCAAAAAAAGTGCCGCTGTAATCCACCGTTTGGGCTAATTGGAGGTCACAAACAGACAAACAGAGTGTGAGAATTTTAGTCGTATATAGATTCAATCATACACGAATACTCATGCACACAGACAAACGAGACAACATTGCTCCAGCGTCAAGCGTGCGAAACACAGTACCAACAGTCACACACATCACAAAGTCAACATAGCACATACAAGGTAGGAAGGACATGTAAGATATTGTTAAAATGCAGCCACGCAAAAGAAGGCCCAGAGCCCGAGTCCACGAATACCACAGAAATCCGCAAGTCAACCACAGTACAGCTTGTCTTCTGCGGAGTGAACACTCGGGGCAGCACTGACTCCAGCCTGGACGCTGCACCACACCGCCCCCTGGTGGAGTGCACCGGCTTCAACAGCTCTCTCCTGGCGGCTGTAAACAGGCGTCACTACAGCTTGGGGCCTGGTCCTCGCTACATCCGAGGCCATGTAGCTCCCCCTGCCTGTCCGCCAATAACTGACTGAATCGGGTTTACAGTTTTCCACACTAACTACATCCAAAAGAATCTTGCGATCACAAGAAAATCGAGTAAGATGGTCACTCGTTATTAGAGTGCACGCCTCCCTCGCGCACCAACTCCTCCCAAGCCTCTTTGACGTAAGCAGCAGCATGAACTGCACCAATTCCAGCTCCTTAATGCTTCCTGTCAGAAGCTCACTGATGGGGAAGACCTGCAGTTCTTAAAGTCCAGCAAGATTTTGCGATCATTAAAAATGTTTAGAAAGGACAGTAGCGCCCTTTTGCTGACCTCGTAGAAGCCGCTGTGATCGAACACATTGTCATCTTATGGGAAGAATGCACCCCCATCTTACCAGAATCTTCTTTGGGCTGTAGAAACAAACTTCCAGGCTACTGAGATCTGAAGGGCACAATTCCACTAGCAAAATTCCCTATTCCCTGTCGGAACCCATTGCATGTGTGAAGAAGGATTAATCACAGGCTGCACTATTGGGAAGAAATCCATTTTGTTAACAATACTGACAGTATTAGCTGATTCTGAGAAACTTATTTTATCTGAAAAATAACAGGACTGTCAGTGCTCCTAAATGCTTTAAATCACATCAGCACCTGAGTTTGTATACATTGCAAAAATAGCTGCCTGGAATAGTTTATGGGAAGAAACAAGTCCAGTGGCAGTATTTTAGTGAGTGCTGGTATTTTCATGTTTCAGCAAAGCCAAGGTATGTTCTTTGCTGACCTTTGTGAGGTACTTTGAAGCTGTTATAATATTTTGCTTTATAACATATCCCGGACCTTACCAAATGTACCTATGGTTTCCTCATAAATGTTTGACAGGTTTTTAAGCAATAAATTTCACTCTGGCAACCAAATAATTCATGAAGGAGCGGGCCAAACTCCACTCCATGGTGAGGAGTGAGTTATTTTCTTTCCCTATCTCTATTTGCAATGAAATGATTCCTTTCTTTAGAGCTAAAGTACGTGGGCTGTTCTCCACTGCAGCCTGATGAGTGACAGTATTGACTTGTGTAGCTCCAAGCCATGCAGAACAGTGGGGGGTTCGTGGTTCAGCTGTTAACTGGACTCAAACCAATACCAAAAGTTTGATGCAACTGACCACTGCAGTCTGTAAAGATCCAGAGTTAGAATTCTTACTTCTGAGGAAGTTCCCAGTGACCTGGCCTTAAAAAATACTTGTACATAGAAATTGGGCTCAGCTCAGTTCCCTTTGTCTTTTGAATGACTCGCTGCCACCCACTTTTAAAGACAATACATTGGAGTAGATCTCAGCAGTAGCTGAAGTGATAGAGTGGACCTTTGGACAAAATGGTCTATGTTTCGCTTGAGTAAATAGAAGAGGTAACTAAAAGTGAGTAGTAGGCTGACTAGGTAATCCAGAATTTGCTTGATTACCTTTGAGAGCTATAAAAGAGACCTACAGGACAGCAGATGCTGGAAGTACAACTAGCAACGCAAAAGGTGCGGGAGGAACTCGAAGCATCTGGCAGCGCCAGGGAAGGGAAATAGACTGATGATGTTTTGGGCCAAGACCTTCACCTGAACTGAAAGGTGGAAGGAGAAGCCTATATGAAGAAATGAGGTGCGGGGTGGGGGAAGCAAGAGCTAGCAAGCGGTAAGTCAGGAGGGGTAATAGTCAAATGGAGAAGGGGAGAGTGGGAATAGTGACAGAGGCTGGGAGGTGATGAATGGAGGCAATAAAGGGCAGCAGATGATGGAATCTGATAGGAAACAAAGGTGGAACTTGGAATCAAATAAGATGAATTATAAATCTTATTAACTATAATGCAGTTCACTTGGGTGAATTGGATTCCATAATGACATTGACTGTAACAGGAGTTTGATTAAAGAAACAGTGAAAGTTTCAACCAAAACTGATGGCTGCAAAAAAAAAAACTAAATACTGAATACTTACTTGCTCACATCCCAGTCAGCACAATACTCTTGGAAACTTTTCAGCTCCCACTGAAAGTGACTCAAGTTACTTTAAAAAGATGCTAGTATTTTAGTTGTACTCCTTCACCATGTAGAACTATAAGTGTGCCTTAATGCCTTAAGTGTGTTGATGCCTTAAGGGTGAGATTCCATTCCAGCTGCTCGTTG
This sequence comes from Hypanus sabinus, assembly GCF_030144855.1. Taxonomy (NCBI): domain Eukaryota; kingdom Metazoa; phylum Chordata; class Chondrichthyes; order Myliobatiformes; family Dasyatidae; genus Hypanus; species Hypanus sabinus. The sequence continues at coordinate 16,892,336 of NC_082732.1, forward strand.
TCTGAGACCACAGTTCTCTGACCATCACTGAGCTCATACAGCAGGCATGGGTGGTTTAATATCTCATCAAGGACAGAATTTGTCTGGAGTCTCAGCAGAATAACGACTGGGCCACCTACCCAGTGTGGAAGAGGGTTCTATGGGATGGACTGAAGTGTGTGGTGCTGTAGGCCAGACAATGGAGTTACTGATCTCAGATGAGGAACACAGAGAGCCAAAAGGTTGGATTTCTTTAGCCAGACTTGTTCTAATGTCACATAAGAAGAGGCACGTTTGGTCAGCTCCTACCTCTGATTCTATTCTCCTTCTATGGGAAGCCATCGGGCTTCTCGATGCCCCTCATTTACAATGATAAACACTTAGCACGGTAGCATAATTTGTTGGTAAAATACCAAGGCAAGAAGACATAGACTGCTGCCCTGCATCTGAACAATTTACAACTACATTTAATGTTGATTTTTTTGTACATTTTCATAAGTAAACTGTGTACATATAGTAGGCTGTAGATAATGATAGGAGAGTTAGAACTTTGGTGGAGGTAGAAATCTTCGGTGTATTTAAAAGTGACATATACAGACAAGTATTAGAAGGCCGTAGCCAGCAAACCAATGGACTGAGGATAGGCCTTCCTTCTGCCAAGTACGGCCACAATGGTCTCAATAGCCTCCACTGGTGGTGAGAAATTCTGTGATTCCTTCTGCATAATGTTCTTGGATGGCTCTACATTAGGTAATGAGTGCAGGGACTGAGCCAAGTCCAGTTTGTTTTGGTCGATCATTAGAGGAGGCTTGCAACCCAGAACAGTGGGTTGCCAAGAATGGCCCAAAGTATTACCAACATAGCAGAAAGCATAACATGACTTCTTAAGAAGCTTTCCAACGCACACATACGCTTCAAAGTCAGTTGGAGCCGACACACCACTGACCGGCTTCTCTTTGGCACAAGTCACTGTTTCTGCTGCTTCCTCTGTTTTGTCTTAAACCCAAGCCTGAAAAGATGGCCTCCAAATATGAAACCCGACCATCTCTGCTTCATAGCAAGGAAACAGGTTCATTCACTAAATGTGAGAGCATCTGTGCTGCATTTCTCCGTACTTCATGTGCCCGAGCGTCAGGTCTGGTCAGGTGAAGAGTGAGTTGCCTTTTCCTCCGCTGCCGCACCTTGACAGGGGCCTGCGACTGAGGATAAACGTGCTCCAATGGATGTTCGCTCAATCCAAGAAAGCAATCAAAACTGCAAAACACTACCCTGGGCTGTTCGGCAAAGTAGAAATGCATAGCCCCAGAAATGATGTTAACTCTTTACAGTGTGTTGGTCAGAATGCAGCCGGAGTAAAAGGTTGGTCACTTGCAGATCAGCGTCAGAGAGGATGCAGAGAATGATCAGGTCCGTTCTTCCTTCCCCACCATATACTGAATATCTTAAGGGGTGTGTCAGCCATCGCAGCTTTGTATAAGCTTCCAATGATTATCAGGGTACCTGTTTATGTATGTCACCTTATACCTCCTTTTTCATGCAGACTTTAACAGTAGTACAAACAAATAAAAGAGAATCAATGCAAATGAAGACAAACTGTGCATAAGTAAATGACTATAATTAAACTTTGAACGACAGGGTGGCTCAGCAAGATGTTGGTTAATGGATCCCGCCCATCAGTTAGTCGCTGGGAATGCTGACACCTTGCAGTGGAGCGATGAGAGACTCACCGGAGCACCGATTCGCTGCCACCTCTCCAGAGGGTAGGACCATTTCTCCTCCCGCTGCTGCTCTAACTTTGTAGCCTATCAGCCAACAGGAGGGCAGCTGGACTAGTAGGGAGGATGGCATGGATAGCAGGGGCTAGATGGGCCGAAGGTCCTGTTTCTATGCTGCATTACTACCCAGTGACTCTACGGAGGCCAGAGTTCTGCCTCTCATGCTGTGCCCACAGATTGTTCTTCACGGACATTTCTCAGCCCCCCAATTCTGTTGCTCCCAACAAGGGAGCATGGCATAGAGAAAATAGGGCAAACATCGGGGGGGGGGGGGTTAAATGGAAGGCAGAAGCTGTTTGGTTAGTCAACCATTTGATGATCTGGAGCAGAAAACGGAGAGTGCAGAACAGTTAGACCCTTTGGTCCATGAAGAGAGAGTACTTTAACGGGTCAGGATTCAGACGTAGGGCCTGTAACACTATAACTGTGCAATCAATTACAACTAGAACTTACACAGAGCATATCAGTGCATCTGTGCCAGTCAGGCAAGATCATAAATCCACTGGTTTGCTGCGCATTGCTGGCTGAAATACTTTGGCAGCTAAGAGGTCTGTGGCCACCATGACCACCTCCTCAAGTGAAGCTTTCAAGATGCTTTTTTGCTTAAAGTAGATAATAAATCTTAGCCCTTGAACTGACTGCCTCTCAGACACATGATGAGAGCAGTTTTGCTCTGGGGAGATCGAAAATGATAGGACATCCTTCAAGAATCCTTCCCCAGAAGGATGCAGAGCTTATAGGAGAGAAGATCTTGGTAGGAACTCTTGGCAGGGTGGAGAAATGAGGTATCAGTTGCAGGGGTAATAAAGGACTCCCTGAAGGAGTGACATTATTAGTAAGAATTGTGCAAAATCACTGTTCCTAGTTCTGACATCGGGACCCAGGTGACAGAGACAGACAGCACCCCACCGCAGACTTCAAAGCTAAGAGCAATGGTGCTGCCAACGTTGCTGCCTCTCTGCCAGATGAGCCAAATTTTGTTACGCTTGGTTCAATGTCACCAACACTGATCCCCCAGGGAGGGCTGCCAAAGCAACCTGTACCTTGGTCATCTCTGAGGCTGAAGTCCGCAAGTGTTTCCAATGGGTGGACAGTCGCAAGGCTGCAGGACCGGACGGCATCCCAGGGCGAGAACTCAGGATGTGCGCAGCAGAACTAGCTGGTGTGATTACAGACATTTTTAATCTCTCCCTCTCCCAGTGTAGAGTGCCCTCCTGCTTCAAAACGTCCGCCATCACTCCTGTACCAAAGATGGCCAAGGTAACACGTCTGAACGATTGACGTCCTGTCGCGCTCACCTCAATAATAAGCAAATACTTTGAGAGGCTGGTCAAGGACTACACCTGCAGCTTGCTACCACCCACACTGGACCCCTACAATTCGCCAACCGACATAACCGATCGACAGATGACGCAATAGCTACAGCTCAACATACCGTCCTTACATATCTGGAGAAGAAGGATGCATATCTGAGAACTCTGTTCTTGAACTACAGTTCAGCATTCAACACCATAATTCCCTCCAGGCTTGACAAGAAGCTCAGAGACCTCGGCCTTCACCCTGCCTTCTGCAGCTGGATCCTGGACTTCCTGTCAGATCACCGGCAGGTGGTAAGAGTGGGCTCCCTCACCTCTGCCCCTCTGATCCTCAACACAGGTGCCCTTCTGGGCTGTGGCCTAAGTCCCCTCCTTTACTCCCTGTATGCCCATGACTGTGTCGCCACCCACGGCTCCAATCTGCTAATTAAATTTGCTAGCAACACTACATTAATTGGCATAATCTCAAATAATAACAAGGCAGCCTACAGAGAGGAAGTCATCACTCTGACACAGTGGTGTCAAGAAAACAACCCCTCCCTCAATGTCACAAAAACAAAGGAGCTGGTTGTGGATTACAGGAGGAATGGAGATGGGTCAACCCCTATTGACATCAATGGGTCTGGGGTCGAGAGGGTGAACAGCTTTAAGATCCTCAGTATACACATTACAAGGACCTCACGTGGTCTGTACATGCTGGCTGTGGGCTGAAAAAAGCTCTTTCACCTCAGACAGTTGAAGATGTTTGGCATGAGTCCCCAAATCCTAAGAACTTTCTACAGGGGCACGATTGAGACCATCCTGACTGGCTGCATCACTGCCTGGTATGGGAACTATACTTCCCTCAATCGCAGGACTCTGCGGAGAGTGGTGCGGACAGCCCAGCGCATCTGCGGATGTGAACTTGCCATGATTCAGGACATTTACAAAGACAGGTTGTAAAATGGGCCGAAGGTTCATTGGGGACCCGAATCACCCCAACCACAAACTGTTCCAGCTGCTACGATCTGGAAAATGGTACCACAGCATAAAAGCCCAGGACCAACAGGTTCCAGGACAGTTTCTTACACCAGGCCATTAGACTGATCATTAGACTGATTCATGCTGATAAAATTGTATTTCTATGTGTAACCCCCTGGGTCGCCTCAGGCTCACTCAGCTCGTTCTCGTCTAGGAGGAGCAGCCTTCGGCCCCACCAGACTGGGTAATCAGCTGGTGTGGATGCAGTGTGATGTCCCCGCCTCACCCAAAAACAGACAGTATACCATAAGCGATTAAATGAGTACAATTTATAAAGGTTACTATAACTAAGTGATTAATAACAGTACAGTATATATGAAGGAAAAAAAAATAAAGAAAAGGCGCCAAACTTATCAAAGTCCAAACAACTTCATGCACAGCCGTTGGAGCTCAATTACTGAAGTCTTCTGGCCACCATTCGATCCCCTCCGAACTCCTCGACTCGCAGCTTAGGACCACCCAAAGTGGTCAACCAAGCACATCTAGATTCATCTCCTCTCCTCGGGGTACCTCCTGGCCTTGGACCCCTCCTTGGGGTCTGTTCCTCGCCCAGTTTACAGCATCGCGTCCTCTCTCTCTCAACCCCTCGCACCAATCTCCCCAAAATGCCCGCCAACAGTAGCTTACAGACTCAGAAGAAAGAACAACATTAATCCCAATTGGTTTACAAAGGAATACAATTCTCGTTATCAGTAAATTTTAACCCAAACAAGCTTCCAGCACTCTCTCGCAACAAAGCAGCATTCCTACTTTTAACAAAACAAAGAAGCCATTTTGATTACATACACAGTAACAAAGAAAAAGAAGAAATCCCCTTTATACTCTCCCCCCACCAAATAAAAGTCATGTCCTCATGACTATTAAATAACTCGCCACCTTTCCTGCCAACACACCCTACCCCAAGCACAAACAGTGACATCTCCTCCCCACACAGTAAACCTCACACCCTGTTCCTCAGGCACTACATAGGCCAACTATCTGGGAGTTCCCTAACCCTTCTGAGACCCCCATACCCCCTCACCGAAACCCGTCAGGCTCAGACACAATTAGGGATACCTTGGGCCCACTACCAACTCCTCTCTCAACCTCTCACTCATGCTCCACACTGCACACAGCTAACCCTCCCCACTACACCTTACTCAGTGGGAGAAGGGCCAAAGATCTCTTCCTCAATCGAGGGAAAGTCAGCAAAAGGCAGCATGTACCACACATCCAGCACATCATCCATTGAATCTGTATTCTTCCTCATTTCTGCAATTGGTAGCTGCTGTTTGATCTTCTCCAAACGGAAACACGTGGCCTGCACTGCTCCTGCAGTTTCTTCAGCCTCCTGCAATTGAGATATCAGCTTCTTCTTTGGCCCCTGCAACTCTCGCCACAGGCTCAGCAGTTCTGACTCACGCATCCCGGCCATCTCAATCTGGGACGCAGTTACTCCAACAGCTTCTTCCACCCCGATCTGAAAAGTAGCAGTTAAAGATTGGTCAGCCTCCAGTTCAGTATTCACTGCACTTCTCTCCAGCTTTTTCTTCACCATGACTTCTTCCAGATCAACTTTCTCCAGTCTCTCTGTCTTCATTTCAAACTTGATTCTGTAGAGACAATCACTCATGAGCTGTGACCTTCGACAGCCCTGGCACGTATCCAGAAAACACTTTAACTCTGTAGTTCTCAGCCGTTCCTGCAACGACCTCATTTCATATTCTCCTGAGGCAAATCCAAATACCAAGAGGTCATCCACATCTGCCAAAACTCCAAACGCCTCCACATCCCCTATGGTCTTCCACATGCCCCGCGGGAAGGTTGCAAGGGCTCCGGATATGCCCTGTGGCATCTTTTCGGACCAGAAGAATCCTAGGGAACTTATAACTGCCATCTTCTCCTTGTCGGCCCCACTCATCGGGATCTGGCAACATCCACTCCTCAGATCTAGCACCTTAAACTACGTCGCACCACTCAGACAGGCCATCACCTCTTCAGCCCTCAGGGCCATATTCTGGTCACTGACAGTGCACCTCTTCAGCGCAATATAATCCACACACACGCTGCCTACGTCTCCCACGGCTTCCGGGGCCAGTCGCCGCAACCTCTCTCTCACCGAGGTGTCTTCAGCAGTCAACTCCCCTCATGGTATTTCACAGCGTCCACGAAGAGGGTCTCACCCTCAGATACTTCCCCCAGGCCGTACCACCACTGGCTCTTGTTTGAATTCGGTACTGGCCCAATGCTGCTACACACGTCCACACAAGCAGCTCGAAACTCGGTGCATCGACAATGCCTCCAAACAGCGCTCACCTGCCTCCTCCGGGCAGGCCCCCAAGTGCACCAGCAGGGTATTGGTTCTCTCTAGAACCGAAACGCTTCCCGTCTCAACAGTGTCCGGACGCATCAGCATTAACAATTCACGAACCTCAGTCACCTCCACATTTGCCTCTAAGAACTCCATTTTCACTGACCAACAACCGTCGTCTGGATAATCACCGGCACTGGTACCCCAAATCTCCAGTGCCCTCAATGTCGTCAAGGGTAAATGCTTCCAATAATGGTTATAAAACAAACTGTACAGCAACTTAACCGGCGCCCCGGTGCCGAGGATGGCTTTAACTTGACTTCCATCCATCCGTAACAACACCTGTGCGCGTGGTCCCTCTAAGCCTTCAGGAATAGGGTCTGTTCCTTTCGGAAGTTCCTTGGTACATTGCTGGGAACGTGCTCCCCCAGGGACTCCAAGCCGTTCCCCCACTGGGCCTCCTCTAAGTTTCCCGACACCTCTCGGATCAACTGAACAACTGAGGGAGGAGCTGATCCCCTTGACAGATCCCCTTGGCACCGCAAGCAATTTATCTAACCCCCTAGCCAAAAGGGATACGTAAAAACTTTCCACCAATCTCCTGCCATGGATATGGTAAGCCCCCCAGCTGCGGCATTTGACTTCCAGTCGAACCACATGCATTTTCCCACACTTTCACATAACTGACAGCTGTCACCCTGAGGTAATTGTACCCAACAGTTCTAACAATGCCACCAGCCCACCTACTCAAACTTCCAACCAATTCCTGTTGCTTTCCCTTAGCCAAGCACTGCCACTCGCCCAACAACTGAGAGGTCTCCTCCGCTCCTTTAGGGCTGGACATTATTCCAACAACCGGGCGGAGCCTACCACTGCTGAAACATCCCAACCTGTCACTCCTCACTCTCCAAACAGTACAGACAACCCATGGTCCCACCACCATTTCATTAGCGTTAGTCAGAACTCGAACAACGACCTCCAGGCTACCAACAGCAGCCACCCCACCCAACACACATGTAGTGATAACCAGCAATCGCACACCTACAAAGGCACACCAGCTCTTTGCCGCAGACATAATTTAAAGAGGGTGATCACACAGCTTCTGCAGAAATCAATCCCGGATGAGCCCCCACAATGTAACCCCTTGGGTCGCCTCAGGCTCGCTCAGCTCGTTCTCATCTAGGGGGAGCAGCCTTCGGCCCCGCCAAACTGGGTAATTAGCTGGTGTGGATGCTGTGTGATGTCCCCGCCTCGTCCAAAAACAGACAGTACACCACATGCGATTAAATGAGTACAATTTATAAAGGTTACTATAACTAAGTGATTAATAACGATACAGTATATATGAAGGAAAAAAAAATAAAGAAAAGGCACCAAACTTATCAAAGTCCAAACCACTTCATGCATAAACGTTGGAGCTCAATTGCTGAAGTCTTCTGGCCACCATTCGATCCCCTCTGAACTTTTAACTTTTAACCATTCCTACTTTTAACAAAACAAAGAAGCCATTTTGATTACATACACAGTTACAAAGAAAAAGAAGAAATCCCCTTTACATATGCTATATGACTGTCCTGTTGTACTTACCCTTTATTACAAATTACTATAAATTTCACATTGCACATATAGACGGAGACGTAACATAAAGATTTAACATTTACTCCTCATGTATATGAAGGAAGTAAGAAATAAAGTCAATTCAAATTCAAATTCGGAGACAGAACATTTAGCCCATGTAGTCTGCACCCATCGCAAACTCCAATTTGCACTAATCCCATGTTATTTTCCCTATATTTCTGTCAACTATTCTTTCTATATTGTGCCATTCACCTACAATCTAGAGGTGACTTTGAGCATCCAGCTTGACAGCCAGATGACACATCTTTGGGATGTGGAAGGAAACCAAAGCAGCCTAGAAAAAATCCACTTGACCAGCAGGGATGCATGCAAACTCCACAAAGACAGCAACTAATTGAAGGATTAGATTGCTGTTAAAGTTGATGCTGAAGCTTGTGCTTGTAAACTGCCTAATCCTCGACATTGATGTGGCTCACGAGTAACCATCAGAGAGAATCCAGATGACAGATAATAATCTCTCACTTTCTCCCTTGCAGGATCACCCACACTGATCATAACATCTCAATGAATGGATTTCTGATCCATTCAGTGAAAGGGATTACTGTAGCTTATCTTGATATATTCTGCCAGGGTGTGAAATTTATCTCTACAAAAGGTTAGGGAGGTTTGGTATGTCTCCAAGTTCTCTAACAAACTTCTACAAATGTACCAGTCAGTATCCTGACTGATTGCAACGCGGTACGATATGGCAGTTGGAATGTGTAAGAATGTAAGAAGCTGCAAAAGTGGTGGTTTCTGCCCTTTACATCCCTCCCAATCATCTTCACATGACATTGTTTCAAGAAAACCACACCTATCATCAAAGATCCCCACTATCCTGACCGTGCCATTTTCACACAGCTACCACCAGGCAGGACGTACAGAAGCCTGATGTCCTGCAGTACCAGCTACACACAACTATTTCCTAAAACATCCAATTCTTGAACCAGCCTGGGCAACCTTAATCACTACCACAGTATCACAACACTGTGAGCAGTTTGTACCACAATGGATTTTATTCTTTTGTTCAAACTGTGTTCTTTATTTTAGAAGTTCAGAATCAGAATCAGGTTTATTATCACCAGCATATGTCGTGAAATTCATTAACTTTATACCAGCAATACAATAAAGTACATGATAAATAAATATAGAGAAAAAAAGTGAATTACAGTTGTAACGTTCTCCTTCGCGTGTCACGAACGCCGAATTTAACGTCGAGATAAACCACAGTTAATAAGAACCAGATCGCAGTAAGATTAACCATTTACTGTTCACTCTTCACATTAACATATGGTGAAAACTGTTGATAAAACAATACAAGATTGATACAGTATTTGTTCCTTCCTTAATATCACATTTCAAGTGTAAATACTTGCAAAGGTGACTATAACTACATTACACTAAGGTGCAGTATACAGGGAGAGTTTACCTGCTCCATTGACTACTTTAAATACACTTCCATGCAAACTATCCGCAACTCTTTAACTAACGAAAGCATAAACATTATCGACCGTCGTTACTTCTAACAGGATCGGCATTAACATCTTAGTTCAATATATCGATTATCTATTAACTTACAGCGTTGCTCTCACTGTGATTTCTCATGCCTGCAAAACAACTTCTGCTCAGGTGAGCCTCGTGGTGAGCCCCCACCCTCGCGCTAATTTCAAACCGGTACTTTCCCACAAGACGCGCGAAACCGGATGTGACGTCATCGCATGCCGATATATTTTACATGCAATGAATATACTTTAAACACTTCTAATTCTAACTAGAAAATACTATCGAATGAATTACTAAGCAAAAATATTATAAACTAAATAACTGTCGTAAAGACAGCACACTCCCCGCTTGACCTTCGTAAGGTCACAATGAGCAGAGTACAAACTTAGTCTCTTAATCAGTCATTGGGTAGAAGCAGAATAACTTCTGTAACTGGCCCTTGGTAAATTTTCACATCGCCTTGGTCGGTAGTCTTCAATTCGATCTTCCTGACATGTCCATCCTCGCTAGGGAATGTAGCAGTGATTCTGGCCATTGGCCAGCTGTTGCGGGCGATTTGCTTGTCCCTGAGCAGGACTAAGTCTTCAACTTGAAGATTCCTTCGGGGTTCTGTCCACTTTTGTCTCTGTTGCAACAAAGGTAGATATTTTTGTCTCCAGCGAGGCCAGAACTGATTTGCCAGAGCCTGGACTTGTCTCCATTGCTTTGTGTACAAATCCTTGTCTGAAAAGTCTCCTGGTGGAGGAGGTGCTCCTGCCTTCTGCGTAAGGAGCGTTGATGGCGAAAGTATAAAGGGGTTTTCTGGGTCAGAAGACACAGGTAGGAATGATTGTGCATTTATAATGGCTGTGACCTCTGCCATTAGGGTGCACAGTACCTCGTGGGCCAGTCGGGTGCGTTGCTGCATCTCAGGTTTCCTTTTCCGGGTTTTCCGTAAGGACGTGAACCGTTTGACTGCCTGCTCTTTGTTATCTGGTGAGCGCTGGCGTGGTTCTCTGAAAGGCAACGGGGCAACCCCATTATTTGCTTCATCTCTGAAGACCTTGGTGTCTTTGGGTTTTAAAGAAATGGTATCTTGAGCTGATTGTGCAAGTTTGTTTCCGTGCTCGGTTTGAACGAAAACTGACTAACCTAGCGTCTCGTCGGTTACTTTACGCTTGGTAATGTCTTGTTGTGCTTCTTCAGGGTACACCTCAGTGAGGCAGATCTTGGAACAAGAACGGCTTGACTGAGTTTGACTGCAAACTTCTGTACAGTTCGAGCTGACAATTGTTGTCCTGGAGTGAACCTCTCCCTCCCCGCCGTCCTGTTGTGGGGGTGAAGGAGCGTTGTCGGTTCTTTCATTCTTGACTTCATCACGGAGCCGTGAGGGTAAATCTCCTTCCTCGTATGGATGTGATGCAATCGTGACTCTCTGAGGTTCCTCGTAGCTGGGGAAGTTATCGAATACGTATGGAGAGGGGAGATGAGCCTGCCTGTCTATTTGAGATTGTACATAGTCGCTTGTGCGTTCCAGTCTGGTCCTTTCTAAAGTAGATCTTGCTGCGGTCAGATCACGCGACCCTTCAGCTTCTTCTATGTACTTTGCTTCCGCCATGGCAGCTTCTTCTTCTCTTTCTAGCTGCAGCACTTGCAACTCTGTCGATATTTTTGCCATTTCCAACTGGATTTCGGCTTCTCGGGCGGCCGCTTCGGCTTCTCTGGCAGCCTTTTCTTTCTGGATTTCGGCTTCTCTGGTGGCCTGTTTCATTTTCAAAACTGCTTCTTGTCTGGCGTAACGCAGTCGCACCTTGGCGGCTTCTGCCTTGGCTCTTGCCTGGGTGGACTTACTTGATGTCGGTTTACTGCCCTTGTCGCTGGGCGGCGTCGACTTGATGCTGGATCGAGCTGACATTGCAGCACTTGAAACACCTGATAATGCCGCTTTTTCACTGTAACGTTCTCCTTCGCGTGTCACGAACGCCGAGTTTAACGTCGAGATAAACCACAGTTAATAAGAACCAGATCGCAGTAAGATTAACCATTTACTGTTCACTCTTCACATTAACATATGGTGAAAACTGTTGATAAAACAATACAAGATTGATACAGTATTTGTTCCTTCCTTAATATCACATTTCAAGTGTAAATACTTGCAAAGGTGACTATAACTACATTACACTAAGGTGCAGTATACAGGGAGAGTTTACCTGCTCCATTGACTACTTTAAATACACTTCCATGCAAACTATCCGCGACTCTTTAACTAACGAAAGCATAAACATTATCTACCGTCGTTATTTCTAACAGGATCGGCATTAACATCTTAGTTCAATATATCGATTATCTATTAACTTACAGCGTTGCTCTCACTGTGATTTCTCATGCCTGCAAAACAACTTCTGCTCAGGTGAGCCTCGTGGTAAGCCCCCACCCTCGTGCTAATTTCAAACCGGTACTTTCCCACAAGACGCGGCGAAACCGGATGTGACGTCATCGCATGCCGATATATTTTACATGCAATGAATATACTTTAAACACTTCTAATTCTAACTAGAAAATACTATCGAATGAATTACTAAGCAAAAATATTATAAACTAAATAACTGTCGTCAAGACAGCACAACAGTACTTATATATAGTAAATCAAGACGTACAAAAAAAGCTGGATGAACTCAGCAGGTCGGGCAGCATCCATTGACTGCTTCTTTCAGCGGATGCTGCCCAACCTGCTGAGTTCATTCAGCTTTTTTGTACATCTTGATTTGACCATAGCATCTGCAGTGCACTTTGTGTTTACTTATATATAGTAATGTCTATTACATATATATGTTAAAGTGAGTAGTGCAAAAAATACAGAAATAAAAAAAGTAGTGAGGTTGTGTTCATGGGTTCAGTGTCCATTTAGAAATGGGATGACAGAGGGGAAAAGCTGTTCCTGATTCACTGAGTGTGTGACTTCAGGCTTCTGTCCCTCCATTTGATGATAACATTCAGAAGAGAGCATATCCTGGGCTGTGGGAATCCATAATGGTGGAAATCATCTTCCTAAGGCACTGCTCCTTGAAAATACCTTGGACGTTATGAAGGCTTGTACCCATGATGGAGATGACTAATTTTACAAGTTTCTGCAACTTACTTCGATCTTGTGCAGTAGCCCCTCCCGCCCCATACCAGGCAGTGATGCAGCCAGTCAGAATGCTCTCCACAGTTCAATTGTAGAAATCTTTGAGTGTTTTAGTCGACACATCAAATCTCCTCAAACTCCTAATGAAATACAGTCACTGTCTTGCATTCTTTGTAGCTGCATCGATATGTTGCATCCAGGTTAAGTTCTCAGAGATATTGTCACCCAGAAACTTGAAATTGCTCGCTCTCTCACTTCTGATCCTTCTATGACCATTGGTTTGTATTCCTTCATCTTACCCTTTCTGAGTTCAGCTCTTTGGTCTTACTGATGTAGAGTGCAAAGTTGTTGCCGTGACGGCACTCAACTAACTTATGTCTCGCCCCTGAACACTCTTTCGTCACCATCTGAAATTCTTTCAGCAATGGTTGTAGCATCAGCAAATTTATAGATCCTGTTTGAGCTGCGCCTAGCCACACAGTCATCGGTATATAGAGAGTAGAGCAGTGGGCTAAGCGCACATCTCCGTGGTGCGCCAGTGACGATTGTCAGCGAGGTGGAGATGTTATTTCCAATCCACACAGATAGTGGTCTTCCGGTTAGGAAGTCATGGATCCAGTTGCAGAGGGAGGTACGGAGGCCTAGTTTTTGTACTTTGTAGATTTTCGATCAGGACTGTAGGATTGACGTTGTTAAATGCTGAGCTATAGTTAATAAACAACATCCCGAAATAGATATTTGCATTCCAAGCAAGAAAAAATCTGCAGATGCTGGAAATTAAAGCAAAACACTCAAGATGTTGGAGGAACTCAGCAGGCCAGGCAGCATCTATGGAAAAGCGTATTGTCAAAGTTTTGGGCCAAAACTCTTCAGCAGGACTGGAGAGAAAAAGCTGAGGAGGAGATTTTAACGGTGGGGGGAGGAGAGAGAGAAACACTAGGTGATAAGTGAAACTTGAAGGGGGAGGGATGAAGTAAAGAGCTGGGAAGTTGATTGGTGAAAGAGACAGAAGGCCATGGACAAAAGAAAAGGGGGAGGAGCACCAGAGGGAGATGATGGCGAGGCAAGGAGATAAGGTGAGAGAGGGAAAAGGGGATGGGAAGTGGTGAAGGAAAGAGGGGAGGGGTATCAAGGGGAGTACCAAAAGTTCAAGGAATCAATGTTCATGCCATCAGATTAGAGGCTACCCAACCCTAAGTGTGTCCTCATCAGGACGGTGGAGGAGGCTGTGGATAGACATATGGGAATGGGAAATGGAATTAAAATGGGTGGACACTGGGAGATTCTGCTTGTTCTGGCAGATGGAGTGTAGATGCTTGGTGAAGCGGTCTCTCGATCTACGTCGGGTCACAGGAGGCCACACCAGGAGCACCGGTCACTGTATATGACCCCAACAGACTTACAGGGGAAGTTTCGTCTCACCTGGAAGGACTGTTTAGGGACCTGAATGGTAGTGAGGGAGGAGGTGTAAGGGCAGGTGTAGCACTTGTTCCGCTCACAAGGATAAGTGCCAGGAGGGAGATGAGTGGGGAAGGATGAATGGGCAAGGGAGCCGCGTAGGGAGCAATCCCTGTGGAAAGCGGAAGTGGGGGGGGGGGTGGGTGGGAGGAATGATGTGCTTGGTGGTGGGATCCTATTAGAGAAGGCGGAGGTTTCAGAGAATTATGTGCTGGACGCGGAGGCTGGCGGGGGTGATAGGTGAGGACAAGAAGAGCCCTAACCCTGGTAAAAGCAGACATGCGTGAAGTAAAAGAGGTGCGATTGAGGGCAGCATATATGGTGGAGAAAGGGAAGACCCTTTCTTTGAAAAACAAGGGCATCTCCTTCGTTCTGGAATGAAACACCTCATGCTGAGAGCAGTTGTGGCGAAGATGCGGGAATTGAGAGAAGGGGATGGCGATTTTACAGGTAACAGGGTGGAAAGAGGTATAGTTAAGGTAGCTGTTAGAGAACTCAGCAGGCCAGGCAGCATCTATGGAAAAGAGTAAACAGTCAACATTTTGGGCCGGGACTCTTCACCAGGACCTTCCATGCCAGTATTTACAGCATTCAGGTGATCCAAGGCCACATGGAGAACCATTGAGATCACATCTGCTGTAGACCAGTTGTGGTAACAGGCAAATTGCAGTGGATCCAGGTCCTCCCTGGGACAGGGTTTGAATCTAGCCATGACTAACCTCTCGAAGCATTTCATCACCGTAAATGTGAGTGCTACTGGACGATAGTCATTAAGGCAGCTCACACCACTGTCTTTGGGCGCTTGTATAATTGTTGCCCTTTTGAAGAAGGTGGGAACTTCCAGCTTTTGCAGTGAGAGATTGAAATTCCTTTGAATACAAAAAGTTGTAAATAATTTACAGTATATACAACTTACGTTTTTCTTATGAATTTTGTGTATGTTATGGAAAGACTGCAATGCTGCAGCTTGTAAGGTTTTCATTGCAACTGTCTGTAGGTGTACTTAGGCATGTGGCTATAAGATTGATTCAGTTTGACTTTGCGTTGTTCAAGTAAATGGGGATTTGCATATGGTGGGAACAGCTGGAGCCAGCCCCTGCCTGACCAGGAATGAATCCCTGATTCTGTTGAACTGCTCTTCCAGACCCTCAGCATACAAAACCTTCCTCCTGGCATCCACTTCACTGACGAGAATTCTTGGCCCCCTTCACTTAATCTGGAGGTTCTACTGGTCTCCTGTAGCAGGCTCTCTCTCCTCGCCGTCAACCGCAGCGTGTGTTGCTGACATCATCCCGACTGCTGTGGGAAGTGTGCCTTTACGGGCGAGGATTGCATCCCAGATGGAGAGTAACAAGGCACCGAGGAACCATACGGGTTCCAGTTTAGGTCAGAATTCCGCATGCAGACCATGAGAACACTGTTTCTCAGTTTCTGAGCGTTTTCACAATTTTTTTTGTAGCTGATCCAATTAGGTGTTAACACAGCACATGTTCGGCACACCAGAACAGTGAAACCCGATTTCTGGAAACATATAACTTTGAGTTAAAAATCTCCCTGTACGTCCAAGTTCAAGTTCAATTTCAGTTTATTGTCATTCAACCGTGCTCGTGTATACCGCCAAATGAAACAGTGGTTCTGCGGACCAAGGTGCACAACGCAGTTCATATAACTCACATACATTACATGTAAAGTAACACCACCACAAGTAAATTATCAAATAGTAAGGCGCATGTATGACACAAGTTAAAAAGTAAACAGTATAACACTACTGGCGATTCATACATCCTAATGGCTCTGGTTCTGATGCTACAGTACCTCCTGCCTGAGGGTAGGTGGCCAAAGAGGCTGTTGGGAGGATGGGACAATGCTGAGGGTCCCACATACTCAACACTCCTGATGAATATCTTCGATGAGTGGAAGGGAAAGCCTGATAATCCCCTCAGCAGTCCTCACAACCTCTGGGGGAACTTCTGGTCAGATGTTTCCTATCGTGGGGAAGTCTAGGATCAGAGGGCACATCCTCAGAACGCCGCAGAGATGTCCGATTAGAAAGGCGATGAGGAGGAATTTCTTGCGCCAAAGGGTGGTGGATCTGTGGAATTTGTAACCATAGGTGGCTGTGGAGGCCAGGTCATTAGGTCTATTTCAAAGGTACATTTAATGTCAGAGAAATGTATACAATATACATCCTGAAATGCTTTTTCTTTGCAACCATCCACGAATACAGAGGAGTGCCCTCAAAAAATGAATGTCAGTTAAATGTTAGAAACTCAAAGTCCCTCTCCAGCTCCCCTCCCTCCTGTGTGTTAGTGGCAAGCGAAGCTCTGAGGCTGGGGCCTTGGCAGGCTGAATAATGGCTATTTGTCGAACCCCGAGAGCGGGTCCCATTCCCGCAAAGAACCGTAGTCAGCGTATAACTCTAAGAACCGTGAAAGAGAAAAATAGAGATATTAAAGATGGAAATAGAGCTGTATTTAAGGCAGAAGTTGATAGATTCTTGACAGGGCATGAAAGGATACAGGAAGAAGGCAGGAGACTGGGACTGAGAGGGAAATGGATCAGCCATGATGAAATGGCAGAGCAGCCTTGATGGCCTAAGTTTCCCAATTCTGCTCCTATATCTTATGTCTTGCAATTCCAATACTAGACAGTAATGCAACTGATCAGGACATTCTCCATGGTGCTTCTGTAAAAATTGGTTAGAATTGGGAAGGGGCAGGGCTTAATAATAAATGGCAAAAGAAGCAATAATGAAATCAAACCCATTGTAAAGATTTGAAGGTGAATGTTTCATTTGGGACAGCAGTGGAATAGAGTACGTAGTTACTTAAAGGTGGATATGGTGCACTGTGTATCATTAAAACATTACATGCTGTTAACCCAGCATTCAATCCCCTCGTTCCTATGGGAACATGTAAATTATGATATACAGCTATTCGGCTGTTTTGCTAAGCTATGTATTAACAAATGCCACTGTTTTCTTTTAATTGTACAAAGACAAAACTATTTCTGTATCTAATGAAATGTGTTGTCACGTAATGCATTTCAAGACTATTTTCCCACACTTCAGCCCCGTTAATTATCCCCTCTCGAATTCTGAAATTTACAGTGGCTCTCTTTACAGTTCTGTGGGTCTCCATCATAAAGCTGTCAGCAAACGCCTTCTAAAATCACATGGTCTGCCCCACACGGGTCAAAGGTTAAGAGGCCAATACAGCTGTAAAGGGGAGGTATATCTCAATTTACCGTCAGTACTTGTTCAGGGATTGTAGAGAAGGATTATTTCTTTACACCATCCAAATGCCAGCATCAACTTTGACAATCACTTTAATTTTCATTCTCACATTTTATCAGCATATTTATTTACAAATATTATGTCGTTTTCAACTTTGCTGATTTTCTCTGATGAGTCACATTACTCACCTTGGAGGAGAGCATGAATTCAGACAATCCAGATTCTGACTGAAAACCCACTAAAGCTCCAGTCTCACTGCCAGTCAAAGGTCAACTATGATATGTGTTGACAAGATCACACCACCTGCATGGACTGCTGAGTCTCTCTTTGGTCAGAATAAGAAGATCTTCCATCATAGGTTCAATACCTAGGTGGACCTACATGTGCATACTTGGCCCAAACAGGGATTACTTTAAGCTAATGAGGAGTTTACTAGTTCTCAAGGTGTTGACCGCCCTATCAAGTCTGGTATCCTATCTCAGGACATGTTCATTCCTTTCTTGTTCTTGTATAGGATTGTTGCTGAGGAATGAAGCACAAAAGCTTGTTGAGGAAGGACCACCATTTAGGATCCTACACGGAGGGGCTGTGTCCTCTTCAGCTGCCTTAAGCACTTCATCAATGTGTTGTTTCAGGAGGAATTGTGAACGGCCTTGGTGTATTGAAAGGAAGTATATTGAACTGATGTTATGATGAAAGCAGAGAATGAAGTGTATCAATTGTTCTTATGGTAAATCTATCCCCCTCCCCTCTCCCCTCCCCCCCCATTTTCTCTCCTCTTTCTTTCCAGTCCAAAAGAAGGGTCTCAGCTTAAAACACTGCTGGTTGCTGCCTGGCCTGCTGAGCTCTTCCAGCATTTTAATAGAGATCCTTTCCAACATTTCAAAACAGATGACCTGGTTATTATTTAAGTTCTGCGGAAATTAGCTGCTGCTTTTCATGTATAAACCTTAATGAAGTCAGAACAAGGAGTGCTGTCGGAAGTAAGAACTTGTTGCGAAGTGTCATACCTTGTTGTACCCATATGAGTTAACTTGATTCGGCCAGAGATCATTTTGCACTAAGGGGGAGCTTAATGGTTTTAGGTAGAGCTGTCCCACCAACCAAGCCTGGCACTTTGAGAGTATGAGAATGTTGCGAAAATTGAGATTAAAAGCAATTCTCAAAAGGAGACATTGGTTGCAAAGCGCTTTGAGAAAAAAAGATGCAAAAAAACATCCAAAATAGGGATGACTTTTTCTTTCTAGGGCCTGAAACCCAGGCTGTGGTTGGGATTGGGAATTTATTGCTAGAGCATGAGCAAAGAGGATAGGTCTGACTTTGCAGTCTATCATTTCAAATAAACTGTACACGTAATCAGAATAATGCTTCATTATAAATATCACTTCTCTTCCACTCTAAAGAGACAATGACAATCGAATAACCAGTGTTAATAAGTAATTAATGTTACCCAACACTTACAGTTTCTCCAATTACTGATGAACCATCTCCTTTAAAGCAGCTGTTCACAGCTGTACTGAGAACGATTGTACACCAACTCATTCTCCACTTCCCTGAACCTAGGAGGGTGGGGTGGGAAATTGAATCGACTTTATTTCTTACATCCTTCCCATACACGAGGAGTAAAAAACTTTACGTTGCGTCTCCTTCTAAATGTGCAAAGTGCAATCATAGTAATTCATAATAATGTATAATAAATAGAACAGTCAATGTAACATAGAAATACAGTCAGACATTAAACTCAGGCATTCATTTAAATATTCCTTACTTTTTATCTTAACAATACAGACGAAGAACGTCTGACCAATCAGGGTGTTGCACTGGTGATGCTGTTGTCTCAGAGCTGCAGTGATCAGGCTTCAACCCTGATGTCTGGTACTGATTTGGTGGAGCTCGCATGTCCTCTTTGTAGATCTTTCTCCAGTGCTCCTACTTCCTCCTATGTCCCAGGGACATGCAGGCTGGTAGTTTATAACTTGCCCCAAGTGAGTCAGTGAATGGAAGAATCTTGACCGTGGAGGGAGGGTAATAAAAACTTTGGGGGAATGGGGGGGGGGGTTAGGGAGATAATGTGTGGGGAATAGAATTGCTTTGCAGATCACTATTGACTTGATGGACTGAAATGGCCTCCATCTTTGTCACAAGGAAATGCGGATGACCCCATGCTACAGAAGGGCTGTGTTCCTAGAACACAAAACTCTATTTCCCGTTGAAGCTTGCGTTACAAGTGGAGATAATGCTCTTAGAGCATTTTTTGCTTTTCAACAGAAGTGATACCTCCACAACACTGGCCACGTAATAGATTATCTGATTGTCTTATCAGTTTCCAAAGCAAATCTCTTAAGTGGTCAGCAGCTGTGTTTGTGGACACAAGTAACTACAGAAGCTGCAATCTGAAGCAATAAGTGAGCTGAAGGGTGACAGATAATAGATCGGTGGAGACAGATAAGGAGAGAAGAACAAAAAGGAAGATGGAGCTGGTGGGCAAGGGGAGAAGGGGGGAGAGGTTGAAGGCATGTCTTCACTTATCACCTTGCAGTCTTCACTTTGAATGGATATATTCATATTTAAATGCATATTAAATATAGGAAAGGTAAGTTAATTATATAGTCCACAACAAATGCTAGGTTTACAACTGTTTCAGATATAAACAGGATAACTAATATGGATGTAACATGGGGGTTGCCTGCCTGGGACTTACCCAGCTCCCACTACTCCCGTTCCCTCTTCCTTACTGTTTTCCCTGTTCCGCTCCAAGCTCTTTTCTCTCACCCATGTTCCTCAGTTTCCATTATGAAATTCTTTGACATTACTGGCACTGCCGCAAGCATCTTCTCAAGGTCAATAGGCTGACAAAGGTGTGGAAGAGAAGAAGGAGCTAGGAGAAAATAAACCAACATTCATATTCCTGTTTACTACCCAGTACATATTTGTGTTTCGTTCACTCTTGGAACTAGGGCAAGGTTAACATATTTCACCCACTCCTCAATCTCCTCAGAAGCCTCTCCATAATTAGGGCCAATAGGAATTAGTGCTTTCAGAAGGGATGGTGTGCAGGGGAGGTGAGAAGGTAGGGAGGAGCCCATAGCACTGAGATGAAATGTAATCCGTACCTATAACCCATTTTTCTTCGGCACAGATATTCCTAGCCATTTAAATTCTTCAGACTATTTTTACAGAATTATTGCTATTCTTACAGAAATGTAGCTTCAGAACAACTTCCCATGTACCATCAATCTTCAAGCTATGTCACTTAAGGACGAGTATTAATATTATTTTGTGACTGTGTGCTTTATTTTAACCATATGTGCTGTATCGTAACTATATGCACAGTGTGTGACTATATGTATTGTGATTTGCGCTTTGGGACCCTGAGAACAATGTTTCATTTAACTGTATAAATGTGTATGGATTTATTGATAATAAACTTGAATTTGAATTGACACTATAGTTTTCTAGTTTATAGGGCCAAAGAATCATTAAGTTACAGAGAATAGAAATGGGCCCATCAACCTGTGCTACCCTTTTACCCATTTACATTAATCCCATCTGCCTGCAATAGGAGCATGGCCTTTTATACTTTGCCTACTTAAGTGCATGTTTAAATGATTTCAAACATAGTCATTCTCTCTGATTTCACTGCCTTCTCTGACATCACAGACATCAACCACTCTCTGAGTAGGTTTAAAACTCCATCCGCTCAGCTTGAACCTTCGCCTTCTCGTTTTGACACCCTTACAGTGGGGTAGGAATTTTGAACACTCTTTCTATCTAGTCCCATCGTAAACAAGAGACAATCTGTAGAGGCTGGCAGTCAAAGTAATACACAGAGAATGGTGTTGGAGCTCTGCAGGCCAGGCGGCATCTACGGGAAAGAGTAAACTGTCAATGTCTCAGGCCAAGACCCTTCATCAGGTCTGGAAAAAAGAGATGTGAAGTCAGAGTAAGAAGTTGAGGGATGGGAGGAAGATGTGCGAGGCAGTAGGTGGTAGGTGAAATGGTAGGGAGAGGGGGAGAGGTGAAGTGAAGAGCTGAGAAGTCAATGGGTGAAGGAGATACAGGGCAGAAGAAGGGGAAGACAGAAGTTTATAGATGAAAGAGAAGGGGGTGGAGCACCAGAGGGAGGTGATGGGACAGGTAGGAGAGGGAAATGGAAATGAGGAATGGTGAACAAGAAGAGGAATGGGGCAGAAGGTTGAGAAATCAATATTCATGCCATCAGGTTGGAGGCTACCCAGATGGAGTTCAAGGTGTACAAGGTCCACATCTATGATGTGCCTCCCCTCCTCCAGGGAAAACAGGCTCAGCCTGTCCAATCTTGCAGTTCCCCAATCCTGGTGAATTTCCCACGGTCTGTACTCTCTCTGGTTCAATCATCCTCTCTATAGTAAAGTAACCAGAACTGCACCTTGTCCTCCAAGTGGGACCTAACCAGTATTTTGCAACATTATGTTCGAACTCATATTCGATGCTCCAATCTACGAAAACAATCATTCCATATGTTTCTTTTTCACACTTTCAAGGAACTATGGACTTGGACTTCTTCACTTTAAGAAAATTTAAAGGAGTCCAGAGAGATGAGAAGCAGCTGATTATCGAGGAATATTTATTTAAAGTACTTCTTCAAGCATGAGACTTCAGAAATGACTTTATCTTGTTGATTTAGAACAATGCAATAAAGCACAGGAAATGTTGTTATAAGGGCCAGGCAGATGAGAATTCTGTTACCACAATAACCCAGCCCAGCTTGACTGCAGTGCCCTTATGAATCAGAATACTTTGTAAGATTCACACAAAGGAAATAGTTTTGTTTTAAAAAAAACTTCCCATCTCATTGATGATGTGTAATGTTTTTCTTAGGGAAAACCCAAGAAATTATTTAGGAACTCAAAACCTGTCTCAAATCTCTGGCTGAATGCCAACTTCCTTCGGCAACTGTACTTTATGTCACCAAATTGCTATGTGTCTTTATTACTTTGATTGGAACGAACTCTACAAAGAAGGACACATTACTTTTGAAGTATCTTCAATTGTGTCATACAGATAATGTAGGCCACTGCTTTGTGGATAACGTTGTGACTATTTGCAAAAGATAAATGGTGTACGGACCAGTTTGGAGACTAAGGGAAGACTCTGCTCGTGTACTGAGGCAGTATGTTACTGGTTACCTAACTAATGGGAATACACGGGATCTGATATATTTAAAATCTTCTCCAGTGTGGGAACAAAATTGGTTCATTGTAACTATAAAGGATAAAATTAATGTTTGAATATAGTAATTGGAGACCGTTCAGACCTTTCAACCTGTTCCGTGAGTTAATTAGATCATGATTGTATTTTACCTCCTCTTCATTCACCTTGGGTTCCAAGCATTTAACAACCTACCTAACAAAAATCTATTGAACCTAGCTTTGATACTTTCATTCCACCCTGCTTACATTTTAGACAAGAGTGATCCAATTTTCCAATTTGTCTTTGGCTTCCAATGCTACTCGTGAAAGGATAGGTCTAATTTTACAGTTGTTCCCCTTTATTCTGTGATCTCCACAGAGAAACCAGTTTCAGAGGATTCTTTCCAGTCAATGTTTTTCATCAAAATACAGGTGTTAAATGCAGATTTTATTTTGTACAATAATTCAATAATATTATAAACACACTAACATATCAAACATGTAATCATCTTCTGCAGAAGCTGGAAATCCAGAGTAACACACTCAATTTGCCTTAACATTAATATCTAATTTAAATATCTAGGTGTAACGTGCAATGGTCAAAAAGCAGAGCATATCTTAGATGTGTTTGTACCTGCTTTAACAGGATGTTACAGCAAATGAAAATTAAATAGAACAACTGTAGTATGGAAACCTAAAGTAAAGACATTGTGTGGAATCGCAAATCGGTTGCAGATAATTTTAACAAATGCAAAATTTAAAATGAATGCAAAATAAAAATAAAATGTTTTACAAATGCAAATAAAGGGATAAAGGCTATGATAAAATTATTAACTTGTGCTTATATATCTGATTAATGTGATAAATTTCTGATACAGACATACAGCAGTGAAACAGGCACTTTCGTCCTCCATGTCCTTAATGACCATCAACCATTGTTTATAATCAGCTGTACAGATATTCCCAACCATGGAGGAGAGGAGAAGCCCATTCCCTCAGGATGCGGCAGTGGAGTGTCAGCTCACCACAAAGGAGGACAAATGACCCTTATAACTGACGATGTTGGGATGACCCCTTTATTTTATGCAGTCTTTGAACTGCACAGGATATAATGTAATCAATGTTCACCTAGGGCAGTAAAGCTTAATAGGCAGAATTGGCTGTAGTCAGTTACATACGCTGTCTGATTTCCAGCTCCATTGAAGCCAAACTTAAGAAAATTAGAGAGATAGTGAGATGCTAACCCAACTGTTTTGAGATATGACAAATTTGAGATATATCAGAAGAATTTCATATTCCAACCAAAATGTCTCTGGCTGGGGGTAGATTTTTACTACACACTAACATATCAAACATGTAATCGTATTTGAATCATTTGAAATTAAAACATATGTAACAAGATCTGCAGTTCCCTTTTCATGCTCTCACTTTGACTTTGTCAAAGTAAAATTTACTTTCAAACTAGGCAACCAGGGTCCACGGACTCCTCAGTTAATGGTGGGGGTCCATGGCATAAAAAAGTTTGGGAACTCCTATTTTAGGGGGAGATTTGAAGAGAAGGAGACCAGAAATTCAATTGTCCCCTAAGTAAGAGAAAAAAAATTAAATAATAGAGACATCACCTTGCCTCTACGCTCACAGCTACAGCAGAAAAACTTCCAAGACCCTTGGGGAAGTTGGAGGAATATTCACCACTAAATATATACCAGAGTGACTGCCACGGATTGGGCTCTTCTCCACATGCTTGTTTCACTTTGGCTTTAATGGTATTTTTGAGGTTAATTTTAAACGATTCTAACTTGTCACTCAGTAAATCCATGTCAGAAAATTTCAAACAATGGTGCAGTGTCTGTGAGCCCCTCAACTCGTTCTGCCCGAGAAATGTATTCGTAATTGTAGAAAATCACGCTCAACGTGAGTGTGCTGTGTAAACATAGGCATGTTTAGTGTGCCGTGCTGGAGAATGAAAGCAAATCTGCACATGGAAACCGGCTTATCTTAGTCTGGGTGGTCTGGCAAACACAGCCAGGGCGGAAATCTCAAGGAATCAGTGGGAAGCTTTCCTTGTGTGAAGTGGAATGCAGCATATTTCAGAGCGGTGATCTACGTGGGTGAGCATGAGGCTTCAAGCCCCTCAGCACGACTTTCTTGCCTTTACCAAGATGGCAGAGGAAGTATTTCTGGTTCAGATGGAGTCTGTATTGCCTGCCGGCATTTAGTGGAGCAAAGAGCTGGTAATACCTGAGGGACAGGTGACACAAAAAGTTATTTCAGCCGCAGAGCAGCCAAGACTCTCTCTACTTCACCCCAGTACAGGATAAGAGAGCATTGTCATATTTTCTATTTTGCAGATAAGCTTGAATGTGTGAAGAACATTACACAGCTAAGGCCCTTCTGGCCAGTTGTTCTGTCTTTGACAATGTAAGAGGCAGTATGAAAAAATAATAAACATGAGAAAATCAGAAGATGCTGGAAACCCAAAGCCACACACGCAAAGAGTAAGCAGTCAATATTTTGGGGCTGGAAGCGTCGACTGTTTACTCCTTACTATGAAAAAAATAATGATCTGTGGATCATTCCGAATGAGGGAGTGAAGTTGGGCCAGGTTGACCCAGTTTTACGATGTTGAATGGGGTGCACAGTGGCTTGATATAGATGACTGTCTTCTTGATCTTGGATTGCTCTCAGCATCAGGAAGTATGATTTAGTTAATGTTTCTTCAGCTGGGCCGGCAGAGACATTGTGAGTCATTGTGTTATTAAAGTGAGATGATACAATGCAACTTAACTTGTATTGTCATGTCCTAACTCTAAGCAAAGGATTTGGCAGTCACTTTTACTGAAGAGCTCCATACTAACATAAAGCAGCGATGCAGTTAGTATTGGTAATTTGATAAAATTAAGCCTCTGCAGACTCCCCCATTAAGGAACAGAAGAATTATCTTTCTAAATATTATTATAGTAGCTGCTCACATTGACCAGACAGAGAGTAGGAGTAAGCATCTAGTAAACCTTAACACTCCCACCCCAACAATACACACAACCGTGTAATAAGATTTGACTCCTAAACAATCAACTCCTCCTCCGGACAACACAGCTGCAGGTCCTGGGAAGAGCGAAGATCCCAGCCTGTGGAAAGGTAGGAGGCTTGTAACTGGGCATTCACAGACTTTCTCAGAGAATGATATTGACGCCAGGTGGATTCAGCATTAAGCTTATATTTTCTCTGTCTTATCTGGAAAGATAGAATTCATATTACTAGTTTACTGACCTTAGTACAGAAGAAAGCCACTCAAACCATCAGGATCATCCCATCTCTCAGCCGAGCAATTCCACTGGTCCCCCTTTCCTTCCTGTTTCCTCATCAAAATAATTGGACTCAAAGCATTAATTTTGTGGAATGAGAGCTGTATTCTCCATCTAACCACCATTTATTACCTCGAACTTGTAGGTTCCTGGCTTCTACAAAAATGTAGAATTTATCCTCCGCAGTCATTTAAAAAAAATGTTAACTTTAATTGAGGAAGCGACTTTATTCAAACAAGAACCGAAGTGATAGCTTGTGTCAATCTTTCATCCAAGGTCAGATAAAAGGCCAGCAGAGTGAGTGCGTATGTGTGCATAAAAATTTATAGTTAAATTATACATTTTTCCTCACCCACAGAATATCAACATTTTTTTTAAAAAACTTGTCACAAGATAAGGTTGATTTTGAGAGAGTGTTGTGACATTAAAATGTATGTAATTAAATAGAAGTGAATTTTTCTATTGTGGACGTATAGCATTGCCAGTTCTACATCCGGCAGAAATGAGTGAGAGAAACTGCTGCTGTAATGTGAAAGGCTTCACTTATAGTAACCAGATCAGTAACATAACAAATCAAAGAATGTTAGAGAAGGGCTGATTTTTCCGTCAGATAGGCATCGTTGGTAAGGAGCAGCCCTTGCAGTGAGAGCTGTTGGGAAATTACAAGCCTGATTTTCTAAACAAAGATGGACAAGAAAGCAGGCAAACAAAATCAGAGGCCAATCAGAGGCCTTCTCTCTCACTAACAGGCCCTGTTTGGAGAAGCAGACCAGCATCAGCTGAAGTTGGTGAATCCTGTCCAAACTGACCACCGTTCTTTCACATTAACTAAGCTTCTGAGGCTGCTATGCAACAACTTTTTTGTCTAAATTCCTTCTGAAGCCCAGAGGGAAATCTGTGCAGACAGAGCGGAAAGCATAGGAATGGGCCTGGAATTTCACTGGCATCTGCAGAGACACGTTACAGGGCCGCTGCACAGCGTGCCAAGGTTTTAGTCACGGACCCGCAGTGAGAAAGTGGATTACGTCTATGGGCCAAGAGACGGGTAAGACTTTTCCTGACAGTGCAGTGTGGGATGGAAAGCAACTACTGCTGAGGCTCTGTGATCAATCTCTCAGGGTAGAAGTTCGCAAGTCATTCGGGCAATGGAAGGTGAGGGCAATTGCTGAATGGGATTATGTCAAAGGTTGAGAGCCTGGAGGATTGGATTAGCGATTCAGCAGTGCGAATGTCCGTTAGGATACAGGGGCCTGTTAGGAGAGTTGGGGCGGTGTAAGTCTTTTAATGGCAGAATAGGTGAAGGGTTCAAGTTTGTGTAACAAACCTGGTGTGATTGTGAGCCTTTACCAGGGGTGGTGCGAAGGAGTGCTGACAGTTAATAACTTCTAAAGAACTCAGCTGAGTTGAGTTTACAGCCAAGCCCTGTATGGTCAAAACTTTTCATTGCTCAAGAGATTGGGTTGGCAATACAATTTTGGAGCAGTCCAACACCAGTGAAAAGCCCAGAAGTGGCAGTGTCAGTTCAAGTGGCAAGGCACTGGCACTTAGTATTTTCATCTAATTCAGCAACAAACATTGTAAACTCTGCTGTAGTTACCTGATTCTCATTGACGTCAACCTTGAGTTGCTGTTGTGTGCTCTCCTTTCTGGACAATAATATTTAACTCTGGAATATCTTGGCTGTGTTATCAGTACTTGCACGTTAGTGAGGTTCCTCTACACTGACAATCAACCCAGGCATATTCTTAAGGATGTATGCTTATCCCACTGCTCTCGTCTCCCTATAGTCATGACTGTGTGGCTTTGTACAGCTCAAACATTATCTGTGAATTTATCATTGATGTAGGTAGACTCTCAGATGGCAATGAGTGAGAAATATTGGCTGGCTGAGTGGTGTCACAACAACAATATTGCACTCTACTGAAGCAAGACCAAGGAGATTATTGTGGGTTTCAGGAAGGGGAAGCTGAGTGAAATTACCAGTCCTCATCGAAGGGTCGGGCAGTGGAAAGGGTGAGCAGCTGCAAACTCCTGGTTGTCAGCATCTCAGAAGATCCACCCTGGGCCCAACACATTGGCGCAATCATGAAGAAGGTGTGCCAGCAAGTTTACTTCATTAGGAGTTTAAGGAGATTTGGTTGGTGACCAACTCACAGACTGGAATGGGGGCTCCAAAGCACAGGATTACAAGAGACTGCAGAAGGGTGTAGATTCATCAGCTCCAGCATGGGCACAACCCTCCCCACCATCACGGGCATCTTCAAGAGAAGGTTCCTCAAGATGACAGCATCCACCAGTAAGGACCCTCACTCTCTGTGATATACCCTCTTCTCATTACTACCACTGAGGGGGAGGTACAGGAGCCAAAGGGCCCACACTTAATGATTCAGAAACAGATCGTTCCGCTTCTCCATCATATTTCTGAATAATCCAGAAATGCACAAACACTACCTCATTACTCCTTTTCTTCTACGTGATTTATTTATTTTTGAAACTTATAGGTTTGTTAAGTCTTTGCACACTACACTGCTACAATAAACCAACAGTTTTTGTATCATCTAAGTCAATGATAATAAATTGGATTCTGATTCGGATAGCGCACCTTGTTAGGTCTGTGAAGATAATCTTCGGGGCAGCAGAGCTCCTTAGAGCCTTTTATTATTTCTTCTTGAGAACTGGATGATTTTAGCATGCACATTATTTGCCACCCTCTGCTGCCTTGAGAAAGTAGTGATATGTTTCAGTTTGAATGCACTTTGTGGTGATGACGTTCCCGTAATTGATTTTGGAACCCAACCTTTCTGTCAGCCTTGACCAGTTTTGAATTTGTGGGATGAGCGACCAGAGATTAATGGGAAGGATCATTAACTATTGTCAATAAGAAATATTAATGACAATGTGATGATTTCATTGGTTACGTTAGTCCAGCTCATAAGGTACCGAGGACACCATTGTGTGGCTGGCTAATCTGGTGTTGAAGTGAGGATAAATAATGTATCAAATAGCAACTTGAGCTCACAGAGCTTGTTACCAGAATAAATCAAAAGGTGCATGGAGAATAATAATATCAGAAAAGTCCTTCTGAGATACTGAACATTGAATTTAATGGAAACTGGCTGCAAAAACTTCTACAATATCATCAAGATTTCCCATGGTAACACCCATAACAAAACTCCTTTCGCACCTACAGTACTGAAGACAGTTGTGAAGGGTTAATGGATGAAGCAGTGATGGTGAATGGTTGATATAGGAATTCTTTTGTCCTCCAAAATAATCAAATTTCCCACAATTTAAAAACTAATTATACAGCAGTTATATTTATATAAACGTGTTCTCAAGTTGTTGTTCACCTGAAATTAATAACTAACATAACTAAGAGAAAGCACCTTAACCATTCATGCAGAATGAGAATCAGGTTTATTATCACCAACCTATGTTGGGAAATTAGTTGTTTTGTTGCAGCAGTGCAGTGCAAGATTGATGCACCATCAATAACTCACTCTGAGACGTAAAGGCGAGATATCGGCTTTTATTGACTGGAAGAAGGAACCAGCAGTGAGTGACCATCATACTACACCCTGGAGACTGAGGCCGAGCATCAGGCCTCGATCGCCTTTATACAGGGGCCTGTGGGAGGAGCCACAGGAGCAGTCAGCAGGGGGCATGTCCAGACAGGCACACGTAGTTCACCACAAAGATATAAAAATATGCTATAAGTTACAAGACTGAGTTATTTATTCACGGTGACTGAAAGAACAGGTTCAAATGCTGAGAATGACCCTCTATTGGAAATGCAAGTGATTGAAATTTTGGAATTGTAACATCGATTTGCAGGGGCATTCATTTGGTACATCAGCAATAGCACTGTACCCTGTACCTTTGCAACAGAACTAGGTTGTGGTTAAAGGGGAGCCCGAGATGACTGACGTAGTGACAGGAACAGTGTGAGAGCTGATCGTTGTCAGGGATGGGACAGTCAGTAGCAGGACTGGTGAGAAAGAGTTGACATTCATTGGCTACGGTTCATTCACAAGCCTTCTCGGCAGCATAGACTATGAGTGGACATTCACGCCAGGGGCCTGATCTTACATTACTCTCGGAGCAATAACCATTGAAACATATAATTGGTCAGCACTGAAAACAGGGTATTTACCTCCTGTTCTGTCATTTAAGTCAACAGTCATTTACATTAATTTTCTATTGATTGGAAACTATTGAATTGATAGGAACCGTAGTTCACTCCAACTATTTTAAGTTGAAACCAGCAATAATCCTTTGATCGTTATATAAATTCAGTGATCCATGGGGCGGGTCCAAGAACCAAGAACGGGGTTCCACTGTGCATCAGGAAATATTAGCATCACCAGAAGACCTACAGTGCCTATAAAAAGTATTCACCCCTCTTGGAAGTTTTCATGTTTTATTGTTTTACAACATTGAATCACACTGGATTTAATTTGGCGTTTTTGACACTGATCAACAGAAAAAGGCTCTTTCATGTCAAGGTGGAAACAGATATTTACAGAGTGAGCTAAATTAATAAAAAATATAAAACACAAAATCATTAACCCCCTTTTAATATAACACACCAAATCATCTCTGGTGCAGTCAATTGGTTTCAGAAGTCAATTAATTAGTTAAATGGAAATCTGTTTTTGGAGACCTGTGTGCACTCAAGCTGTTTCAATTGATTGTAGAGAAAATGCATCTGTATCTGGAAGTTCCAAATGCTGGTCAGTCAGTATCCTGGCAAAAACTACACCATGAAGACAAAAAAAAACACCCCAAGCAACTCAACAAAAAGTTTATTAAAAACCACAAATCAGGAGATGGATACAAGAAAATTTCCAAGTCACTGAATATCCCTTGGAGTACAGTTAAGTCAATCATCAAGAAATGGAAAGAATATGGTGCAGCTGTAGATCTGCCTAGAGCTGGCTGTTCTCAAAAACTGAGTGACCATGCAAGAAGTGGAGTAGTGAGGAAGGTCACCAAGAGACCTATAACAACCCTGGGGAATTTACAAGCTTCAGTGACTGAGATGAGAGACCACACATACAACACCTGTTGCCCCTTGGTTCATCAGTCGTACCTTTATGTGAGATGGCAAAGAGAAGTCCATTGTTGAAAAAAAAACTCACATGAAATCTCGGCTAGAGTTTGCCAGAAAGCATATGGGAGACTGAAGTCAGCTGGGAGAAGGTTCTATGGGCTGAAGCAACCAAAATTAAGTTTTTTTTTGCCATCAGACTAAACGCTATGTTTGGCATAAGTGAATGCTGAAGGAAAACCTGATACAGTCTGCAAGAGAACTGCCATTTGGGAGAAGATTTACTTTCCAGCAAGACAAAGACTCCAAGCATAAAGCCAAAGCTGCACAAGAATGGCTTATAAACAACGAATTTAATGTCCTGAAGTGGCCAAGTCAGAGTCTGTACCTCAATCCAATTGAGAATTGTAGCTGGACTTGAAAAGGGATGTTCACTCACGACCTCCATGCAATCTGACAGAGTTTGAGCAGTTTTATATAAGAGAATGGAGAAAAATTGTAGTGTCCAGATGTGCAAAGCTGACGGAGACCTATCCACACAGACTCAAGGCTGTAACTGCCCCTAAAGGTGCATCTGCTAACTGCTGACTTGAAGGTGGTGAGTACTTATGCAATTAGTTCTTTTCTCTTCCCTATTTGTAATTAATTTAGATCACTTTGTAGAGATCTGTTTCCACTTTGACACGAAGGAGTCCTTTTCTGTTGATCAGTGTCGAGAAAGCCAAATTAAATCGAGTGTGATTCAATGTTTTATTACTTAACAACAAAGCTTCCAAGGGGGGAGGGGTAAATACTTTTTATAGGCACTGTAGCTCAATGCTTTGGCTGTCAAATTGTCTCTGTGGATGCACTCATCTCGATGGTATTTTATCACTGATTTCCCCCATTTTGTTTCCTATATTAGGACTTAGGCTTTAAATCCATGAGGGTTTCACTAACCACATAACAATTTGCATAGGATGATTGACATTTGGGCTATTGGCTGTGTTTATGAGTAGCCCCTTAGCCATGTCACTATAAAGGCCTGGATGCCAATATGATCAATAAGATCGCACACAAGCTTATGGGTGGCAAGGGTTTTACTCAGAAGGAACAGCCCATTCTGGAGGAAGATGCAGTGAGGGTCACCGATAGTAAATCCAGTTGTAATATTTCAAGGGCTAGGGTTGAGAATGAGGAAAGGAAAAACAAACCTACAGATGCTAGAAATCTGACATATAACAGAGCATGCTGGAGATCTGTTCCAATGTATCTTATCAAAACTCAATGAACCAGAAGACCATAAAACCATAAGCCCATAAGAGCAGAATTAGGCCATTTAATCCTTCGAAGATTCACCACTATTCGATCATATCTGATTGATTTTCCCTCTCTACCCCATCCTCCTGCCATCTCCTCAGAACATTTGACACCCTTACTAATCAAGAACCCATCAACCTTCACTTCCTAAACATATTCAATGACTTAGTGGTTGTTAGCAATGAATTCCACAGATTCAACCACCTCTAACAAAGAAATTCCTCCCTATCTCTGTTCTAAACATTCTCCTAATCTGAGATGAGTCCTCTCATCCTAAACCCTCCCACTAATGGAAACAACCTCTCCATGTTAACCCTATCAAGGCTTTCAATATTTAATCTTTCAATGAGATCTACCCTTTTTCTTCTAAGCTCAGTGAGTATAAATACAAAACCATCAATCACTCCTGAAACATTAACCCTTTCATTCTCAGGATCATTCTTGTAAATCTCCCTTTGCTCTTCTCCAATACAAGCACCTTCTTTCTTAGGTATGAGGCCCAAAACTGCTAACAATATTCCAAATGTTGTCTAGCACATATCTCCAAATGTTAATGGAAGGATCAGGTTGCAGCTTGTTCAGTGACAGCAAGACCAGCAGGTACGATAAGAGATACACAGAGAGAGAGAAGCTGTGGGGTTGTTTGCAATGAGCCAAGATGGGGTGGAAGGTTACAGAATGTGATGGGTCCAGTCCCAGTCCATCACAGGCAAAGCCCTCCCTACTATTCAGTACATTTACATGGAGCACCATCATAAGAAAGCAACATCCAATATCAAAGACCTCCACCATCCAGGCCACGCCCTCTTCTCACTACTACCGTCAGACAGGTTTTATAGAAGCCTTAGGCCCCAAACCACTATATTCAGAAACAGTTATTACCCCACATCCATTACGGTCCTGAAACAGCATAGATAACTTCAATCACCACAACTCTGAGCTGATTCTATGATCTACAGACCCATTTTTAAGGACTCTACAACTCACGTTCTCAGTATTTTTTTTTACATTTGCACTATTTATCTTCTTTTGCACATTGATTGTTTGTCAGACTTTGTTTATATATAGCTCTTGGTAAATTCTATTGTTTTCTTTTCTTCCTGTAAATGACTGCTAGAAGATGCAACTCGAGATAGTATGTGGAAACATATACGTACTTCAACAATAAACTGACTTTCAACTTTGAAGGATATCAATGAAAGACAATGGACATGGAGGTACACACGCACAAAATGCTGGAGGAACTCGGCAAGTCAGACTGCAGCTATAGAGGGAAATCTCGATGATTCCTGTCGAAGGGTCAAAGCGTAGAGGAAATGAGTACAAGTCATATCTAAGCCACACTTTGACCCTGTCCTCTGGCAACATTTCCTCCTTCAAGCATTTCACTTTCTCCTATGTCCCTCTCTGAGACTTGAGCTGTCAAGGCAAGTTTCGTATGATTTCTCATTGTATTCCTCTTACAGCTTGCCACCCCTCCACCTTCCCAGTCTCTGCACTAGCTCTCTTTCATGGACCTGAGCCTTCCTCTCCTCCTGTGTTTATTTAGTTATTTAGCGATTCAGTATGGAGTAGGCCTTTCCGGCCCTTTGAGCCTTGACGCCTCAGCTAGATTAACCCCAGCCTGATCGTGGGACAATTTACAATTACCTCCTTCGTACGTCTTTGTACTGTGGGAAGAAACCGAAGCACCCAGGGGGAAACACACATTCCACAGGATGCTCGTTGGAATTCAAAACTTCAGAACGCCCCGAGCTGTAAGAGTGTTACACTAACTGGTACACTGCTGTGGCATGATTCCATATATCATATATAAAATTTCTTCCACTGTGCCTTACCATCATTATCATCTCTATCTATGTCCCTTGAAGTCTTGTAGATCTCTGTCAAGTCCACCTTCAGCCTCCTTTACCCCAAAGAAAACAAATCTAGTCTGTCTAGTCCCTCCACTTTTTTGAAAAGTTCTGTTGGCCAGAAAAAATTCAGATGAGTCAAGGAGTCAAGGAGCTGCTCACTCTGCTGCCCCACGACTGTGCTGCAACACACAGCTCGAACCACATCATCAAGTTC
This sequence comes from Hypanus sabinus, assembly GCF_030144855.1. Lineage (NCBI taxonomy): Eukaryota > Metazoa > Chordata > Chondrichthyes > Myliobatiformes > Dasyatidae > Hypanus > Hypanus sabinus. The sequence goes on from NC_082732.1 coordinate 16,926,530, forward strand.
GCCGATGACACAACCGTGGTGGGTCTCATCAGCAAGAATGATGAGTCAGCTTACAGAGAGGAGGTGCAGCAGCTAACGGACTGGTGCTGAGCCAAAAACCTGTCTCTGAATGTGAACAAAACAAAAGAGATGGTTGTTGACTTCAGGAGGGCATGGAGTGACCACTCCCAATGAACATCGACGGCTCCTTGGTAGAGATTGTTAAGAGCACCAAATTTCTTGGTGTTCACCTGGTGGAAAATCTCACCTGGTCCCTCAACACCAGCTCCATAGCAAAGAAAGCCCAGTAGCGTCTCTACTTTCTGCGAAGGCTAAGGAAAGTCCATCTCCCACCCCCCATCCTCATCACATTCTACAGGGGTTGCGTTGGGAGCATCCCAAGCATCTGCATCACTGCCTGGTTTGGAAATTGCACCATCTCGGATCACAAGACCCTGCAGCAGATAATGAGGTCAGCTGAGAAAACCATCAGGGTCTCTCTTCCTGCCATTACAGACACTTACATCACACGCTGCATCTGCAAAGCAAACAGCATTACGAAGGACCCCACACACCCCTCATACAAACTCTTCTCCCTCCTGCCATCTGGGAAAAGGCACTGAAGCATTCGGGCTCTCACGACCAGACTATGTAACAGTTTCTTCCCCCAAGCTATCAGACTCCTCAATACCCAGAGCCTGGACTGACACCAACTTGGTGCCCTCTACTGTGCCTATTGTCCTGCACTGCACTGCACTGTTTTGTGCACTTTATGCAGTCCTGAGTAGGTTTGTAGTCTAGTGTAGCTTTTTGTGTTGTTTTACGTAGTTCATTGTACTTTTTGTATTGTCTCATGTAGCAACATGGTCCTGAAAAACGTTGTCTCGTTTTTACTGTGTACTGTACCAGCAGCTATGGTCAAAATGACAATAAAAAGTGACCTGACTTGACAGTGGAAGCAGACAGTCTAATTATCTTTGTTCTTGCCTCGTGCTTGGGGATGGAGACTGCCACTCCTTTTTGTGATCTTGACATGCTAGGCTTGATCAATGTTTTAAAGAAGACACAATGATACTTCAGGTAATCTGCTGGGCTGGAAATCATTTCCAAATATGAAGTTATTTGTGAGATGTTCTTTGGTTGGATATAATATACAGATTTGTGTATGCTGAGTTTGGTGCCTGCCTGGAATGATTTGAGGTCGTTGCTGTTTGAGGACAAGGAGCCATAAATTATTGATGTTACTTGATGGGAAGGGGTCAATAAATGGATGCTGGCTTGAAGCAGAGCCAATAACAAGCTGTTAATGGTCAGACACACGACCTGTGGCCAATGACACTGGAATGCGATATTTGAATTGATAAGGAATGGATATAAAAGTGGATGCTTCATGCATGCTGGCAGTGATAACTTCAAAGAATAACCATCCCAATTCTGCCTGTTGCCCCCACAGTTAAATGAAACACTCTTCCCACATTGGCTGACAACCAACTTTTCAGTTCATTCATATTTTTCGTTATTCAGCGATGTCAGTCAAAAGCTAAAAGCTGCAGGTGCTGAAATTTTGAAATATATATTTCATGTGCATGCATTTCATGTATATATTCAGGTGCATGGAAATAACTCACACAACATGCTGGAGGAACTTAGCAGGCAGATAGCATCTGAGGAAAGGAGTAAACAGTCGATGTATCAGGCTGAGACCATTCACCAGGACTGAGGGGGGGGAGATACCTGAATTAAATGGTGGGGGAGGGGAAGTGTCTAGCTGGAAGGTGATAGGCGAAGCCAGGGGGGTGGGAAGGGTCAAAGGCTGAAGAGAAGGAATCTGATAGGAGAGGAAAGTGGACCATAGGAGAAAGGGAAGGAGGAGGGGTCCCAGGATGGTTAATAGGCAGGTGAGAAGAAGTAAAACATTAGAGTGGAGGGCAAATTTTGTACAAAAACTGTCCAGGTTTTTCTTCAATGTTAAAAATGAGCCCACATTTACAACGTCATTTGGCAGCTCATTCCACACTCTCACCACTCTGTGTGAAGAAGCCCCCCCCCCCCCGCCATGTTCCCTTTAAACTTTTCCCCTTTCACCCTAAATCCATGTCCTCTGTTTTTTTTTCTCCCCTAGCCTCAGTGGAAAAAGCCTGCTGGCATTCACTCTATCTATACCCATCATAATTTTATACACCTCTATCAAGTCTCCCCTCATTCTTCTACACTCCAGGGAATAAAGTCCTAACCTATTCAACCTTTCTCTGTAACTCAGTTTCTCAAGTCCTGGCAGCATCCTTGTAAACCTTCTCTGCACTCTTTCAACCTTATTAATAGAGACATAGAAAATAGGTGCAGGAGTAGGCCATTCGACCCTTCGAGCCTGCACTGCCATTCAGTTTGATCATGGCTGATCATCCAACTCAGAACCCTGTACCTGCTTTCTCTCCATACCCCCTGATCCCTTTAGCCACAAGGGCCATATCTAACTTCCTCTTATATATAGCCAATGAACTGGCCTCAACTGTTTCCTGTGGCAGAGAATTCCACAGATTCACCACTCTCTGAGTGAAGAGGTTTTTCCTCATCTCGGTCCTAAAAGGCTTTCCCTTTATCCTTAAACTGTGACCCCTCGTTCTGGACTTCCCCAACATCAGAAACAATCTTCCTGCATCTAGCCTGTCCAATCCCTTTAGAATTTTATACATTTCAATAAGATCCCCCCTCAATCTTCTAAATTCCAGTGAGTATAAGCCTAGTCGATCCAGTCTTTCTTCATATGAAAGTCCTGCCATCCCAGGAATCAATCTGGTGAACCTTCTCTGTACTCCCTCTATGGCAAGAATGTCTTTCCTCAGATTAGGGGACCAAAACTGCACACAATACTCTAAGTGCGGTCTCACCTAGGCCTTGTACAACTGCAGTAGAACCTCCCTACTCCTGTACTCAAATCCTTTTGCTATGAATGCCAACATACCATTTGCCTTTTTCACCACCTGCTGTACCTGCATGCCCACCTTCAATGACTGGTGTACAATGACACCCAGGTCTCGTTGCATCTCCCCTTTTCCTAATCGGCCACCATTCAGATAATAATCTGTTTTCCTGTTCTTGCAACCAAAGTGAATAACCTCACATTTATCCACATTAAATTGCATCTGCCATGAATTTGCCCACTAACCTAACCTATCCAAGTCACCCTGCATCCTCTTAGCATCGTCCTCACCGCTAACACCGCCACCCAGCTTCGTGTCATCCACAAACTTGGAGATGCTGCTTTTAATTCTCTTGTCTAAATCTTTAATATATATTGTAAATAACTGGGGTCCCAGCACTGAGCCTTGCGGTACCCCACTAGTCACTGCCTGCCATTCTGAAAAGGTCCCGTTTACTCCCATTCTTTGCTTCCTGTCTGCCAACCAATTCTCTATCCACATCAATACCATACCCCCAGTACCATGTGCTTTAAGTTTGCACACTAACCTCCTGTGTGGGACCTTGTCAAAAGCCTTTTGAAAATCTACATATACCACATCCACTGGCTCTCCCCTATCCACTCTACTAGTTACATCTTCAAAAAATTCTATAAGATTCATCATGATTTTCCTTTCACAAATCCATGCTGACTTTCTCCGATGATTTCACCTCTTTCCAAATGTGCTGTTATCACATCTTTGATAACCGACTCTAGTATTTTCCCCACCACCGATGTCAGACTAACCGGTCTATAATTCCCTGGTTTTTCTCTCCCTCCTTTTTTAAAAAGTGGGGTTACATTAGCCACCCTCCAATCCTCGGGAACTAATCCAGAATCCAAGGAGTTTTGAAAAATTATCACTAATACATCCACTATTTCTTGGGCTACTTCCTTAAGCACTCTGGGATGCAGACCATCTGGCCCTGGGGATTTATCTGCCTTTAATCCCTTCAATTTACCTAACACCACTTCCCTGCTAACATGTATTTCCCTCAGTTCCTCCATCTCACTAGACCCCAACTATTTCCGGAAGATTATTTATGTCCTCCTTAGTGAAGACAGAACCAAAGTAGTTATTCAATTGGTCTGCCATGTCCTTGTTCCCTATGATCAATTCACCTGTTTCTGACTGTAAAGGACCTACATTTGTCTTGACCAATCTTTTTCGTTTCACATATCTATAAATGCTTTTACAGTCAATTTTTATGTTCCCTGCCAGCTTTCTCTCATAATCTTTTTTCTCTTTCTTACTTAAGCCCTTTGTCCTCCTCTGCTGGACTCTGAATTTCTCCCAGTCCTCAGGTGTACTGCTTTTTCTGGCTAATTTGTATGTTTCTTCTTTGAATTTGATACTATCCATAATTTCCCTTGTCAGCCATGGGTGCATTACCTTCCCTGGTTTATTCTTTTGCCAAACTGGGATGAACAATTGTTGTAGTTCATCCATGTGATCTTTAAATGCTTGCCATTGCATATCCACCGTCAACCCTTTACGTATCATTTGCCAGTCTATCTTAGCTAATATCCTTCCTGTACTTCGGTGACTAAAACTGTACACGATACTCCAAATTCGGCATCACCAATTCCTTATACAACCTCATCATAACATTCTAGCTCTTATACTCATTACTTAGATTTATAAAGGCCAATGTACCAAAAGTTCTCTTTACTACTCTATCTACCTGTGACGCCACTTTTTGGGAATTTTGTATCTGTATTCCTAGATCCCTCTGTTCTACTGCACTCCTCAGTGTCCTACCATTTACCTTGTATGTTCTACCTTGGTTTGTCCTTCCACAGTGCAATACCTCACACTTGTCTGTATTAAACTGCATCTGCCATTTTTCAGCCTAAGACGCCGACTTCTCCAAAGAAGGAACCGTATGCTCCACAACCACTGGACTAAGTGTGTAGGAGGGGACTAGGTTGAAAGATAAATGTGCAAGATTTTCTAAAATTGACTCCTCCAACCTTAGGCCACGAACTTATCAATCACCCCCCCCCCCCCCCATACTTCAAAGACTAACTGTTCACTCCAACACTTTCAACATCCCACAGGCTCTCTTTAGCTCACTTTTGTCATCAGCTCACTGATCAGAAGCATTAACTCAGTTTCTGTCACTACAGATGTCACCTGACCTGCTGCGTATTCCCCATGTTTTCTGAATCCAGACCTGTTAGTGAGCTCGAGCTTGTCAGATCCAATGCATCCAATGTATTGGTCTGGCACCTTCAACTCCACATGCTGCAGGCATCTAACACTTTTTAAAAATAAAGGATTATTTCTAAGGGGCACAGTCATGCATGCTTTCTTCATGAATGGATGCAAAGTTATTAAACAAAACAAAGTGCTAAAATAAAGATCTTAAAATTATTTTCCTCTGAGGAGCATTTTGAGACAATTATTGTTATGAAGGCTGCTTGTAGCCACCTTCCAGAGGAGAGAAATGATTTTTATCCACGGCAATGAATTAATCAATTTTCTCTTACCGTTTTTTTTGTCATGTGGAAGTGCTACTGTCCGGAAATTACACAGAGAAAGCATTTGGATTGGAATTGCATTTCATTTAACTTTAAGAATTACGTTCTGGTTCTCAGATTTAGAATTTTACTGCAATGACCTCAGTTTTAAAATTGTTTGGCTCTAATTTTGAGATAATGTCTTTTTGTTCTTGATTCCTCCATCAGAGGAAATACTTTCTCAGTGATGTGTGGTGCGAACAGTTTGTGTGTGGAGACAGCAGCCAGTTACATTAGGCAACTTAGGAAAAGTGTTTGAGTTGCTGGTGTGTCAAATGCTCCCTTGTGACCAGGAAAAGACCAGACCATCTGCAGTAGTGCAGCGGCCATTTGCAGGGAGAGGTGAGGCGGTGACATAACAGAGAATACTACAAAGGTCGGAATGAAGGCAGTCACTCAGATTACAGGAGAGCACAGAACCTGCTACCTAGTGAATTACCAATGAGCTGATTCATCTATATGTTGGCAGATGACAGAAGCTACCAGTGCTTTCAGCAGGCTAGGCTTAAGGATTGGCAGCAAGCGTAATGTGTTCACGGTCAAGTTAGCTGAAGCAGTCATGCACAGTGTCACACTGGAGGGGGATCACAAGTGTCCGTGTTCACTCGTGAGGTTACAGGACCGGACACCGGGGATGGTTATTGACTTTCCTCACTGATGGATGTTTTTATGCACTTGTAATGGAATGGAGTCAACTTCCAAATCAGACCGTTCAGATGACTCCAAAAACAACCTTTAAGGCAGGGTTTCAGCCAAAAGAAATTTTAAAAAAATACCTTGGTCCGACTTCCAAGATCGACACTGCGCTGGGAAGGGGAGCTAAGATAAATAAAAACATAAGTATTTTTAGGACTAGATGAATAAGTAATTAAACTCAAAGAAGTATAGTGTATGAATGGAAGATTATAGCAATAAAGTGGGCAGATTTAAATATTTTATACTAAGTATTCGACTAGTTTAAGGGAGATATCATGGTAATAAAACTATTGCCTTTTATTTCTGTTATTACTGTAATATTAACCTTTCCATCACTGCAGTAGCATCTCGCCCGGCCAGGGAGGCAGAAACTATTACTAATTGGCAATAATCCTTTTTCGACATTTTGCCACATTGCTTTATGCTTTTCAAAATACTCTTGAAATCAAGGCGCTGTCACGTTTTGAGTTTAGTAGCATATTTTACACGGAAAACCTTTCATTTGCTGCAGGACAATCATTAAGCAGTCATTTCGTTAAAATGGCATGCAGCTGAGAATGATTATTGTAAGGATATAATCCTGCTCAATGACCAGACTGCAAAAAAAAATCTGCAGATGCTAGAAGTCTGAAATAAAAATGAAAAGACACTGTGTATACATAGTGTACAAGCAGCCTCTTTGGAAGAAGAAAGTGAGTTAACAATTCACATCGCTGACTTCTCACTCACATTTTTAAAAGCTGTAATCAAACGTTATTGTCTTGAAGCATTAAATTTGTTTCTGTCTCCACAGATACTACCTGAACTACTTTTTAAAATCTTATTTATCGCTTTTTATATCTTATTTTGTGAACCACATTGTATTTATATTAACGCATAACTTTCTGCTTGTGCATTCATTTTCCTTTTCATTGTTACAGTTGTCTGTAAACTGATGTGAGCCCTTCACCAAAAATCTTTCCTGTCCTTTGAGAAAAGCTCTGTCCGTTAACTCCAGTTCTCTTCCCACAGATGGTGCCAGACTTGCAGAATGTTAGTAACATTTTTTGTTTCTTTTCTTATTTCCAGGATCTAAAGTTTAATTGTTCTTCATTTCCTATTCTTCTTAGTGTATTGATGCAACTAGACATCTTCAGAAGGCAGTTCACTGTTAACTGCATTGGTTGGCTTCAGGAAGATGAAAACAGCAGATAAAAATCATAAAGAAAACCTGCAGACATTAGAAAACTGAAATAAAACCAGAACATCCTGGAAAATCTCAGCAGGTCAGGCAACATCTGTAGAAAGAGAAATCGAGTTAATATTTCACTGAAGGCCTATTATCGGATCAACCTGAAAAATGTATCTGTCTGTCCACGTTCAGATGCTGTCTGACTTTGAACATAGAACAATCCAGCACAGTATAGGCCCTTTGGCCCACAATGTTGGGCCGACCCTTAAACCCTGCCTCCCATATAACCCCCTACCTTAAATTCCTACATATATCTATCTATAGAACAAACTTGCTAAGTTTTTCCAATATTTGTTGTTCGTATTTCAGTCACGTCCTGCAGCTTCCTTTCCTGAAGGGCAAAGTGGAATAATCTGGTGCTTGTATGGCTAGAAACATTCCCATTGGAAACACAAGAGAATCTGAGCAAAAAATAATCTGATGGAGACGAGGAGATAGCAAACATTTTGGGGTAAGACCCTGTATTGAGACACTAATAATTCAGATGTCTAACAAATACTAACTTCAATTAACAATCAAAGTCTTTTTTATATCATGTTTCAAGACAAGCATCAGGTCTTTAGATTCCCTCGTAAAATGGACTAAGTTATGTCAATCCAATTGTGACTCTGGTAGTGATTATTCATGCCAAGGACAGGGAGATTTTCACAGTTCCTGTTGCTATCCGTCATCAATCAGGTGAGGAAGATAAAGGTGCCATACCATTAAAACAACCATCATTGTTCCTGATCTTGGAAGTGATTGGACAGTGCATAGGAGCTTGTCTCAGTATCAGGATACAGAGCAAGGGATTGACCAGTTACTGGAAGAAACACTTTCATTTTATGTGTAGCCTGTGTCAAAGGCATGACCCTGGAACCTTTGACATTAGATCCAAGCACAAAGCAAATAGGCCACTCCTAACTATTAACGTTTCCAAGCTCGTAAAACAATAAAAATAACATATCATTAAAGCAATTAGCACTGAGCCAAACCCAGCTTTTTTTAAATGTTGCATTGAACAGTGATGTAAAATTCAAGAGGATTGAGATGTTCTCACTAGCTGGCTATGTATGTTGAGATAAGCACAGCTGATTGTATGCTTCCATCACAAGATATTGAGACAATCTCTAGTTTTGTGTCTTTGTACAGGACTTCATTTTAACGAATTCAGAAAGGGAATTTTATGTGAAACCCATCAAATTCATGTATTTTGATCTCAAAGTGCAGAAGGCACCACACCCCATTCTCACTGACTGGAATCTTTATCTCTCTCCAACATCCTCAGCTGCTTTAACAACCTCACCCCAAAAAAAACATTCCAGAATGGATAGTGGAATCTAGGGAGGACCTGTTATAGGCCTGAAAACATGCCAGCCTGGTGATGTTCCCAGGAGATAGAAATAAAATCACAGGAAATTACTTGCAAATATTTCAATAAATTGAGTCACATTGGGTGGTTGATTTCAGTGTTTGGCACCATTTGTAATGGGGCACTATTTTAGTACATTAATGAAGTTAAATCTATGCAAAATCAGACTTCCCTTTCAAGATGGCTCTTGTGGTAAAAACGTTCCAATTATGATACCAAGCCACACCTAACAGAGCATTTACTTAGAGCTGGGGTTGGAGGAGAAGGGGCTGTGGTGAAGTAAGCAGGGACAAGATTATCTCCAAAATAATTAAGCGCGGTAAGAAAATGTGTGGGTGTGAAATCCAAAATCAGTCAATTTTTAGTCCATACATATTCATTTAAGTAGTCCCTTAATGTTGTAGTATTCTATTGCCATCATTGTAATACCTGCGCCCAAAGTGCACACAACGTACCCAAAAACACCCGATGATATTAACCAAGTAATCCATTGTGTTAGAGTAAGGGAGTCTCCTCGATCTTAATGCTTTACATTAACCTCAGAGGGCAGAGGGCTCTAATAGTTGGTATCTCACGAAATCCTGAAAAATAACCCAAGAAGTCCTAAAGAACTTCTGCAGCCAGAGAATTTGGAGGTAATGCTGTTACAATGGTAATTTGCAAAATCTAAATCCTGCAGACAACATTTGACATAACCAGTTGACACATTTTAGTCATGCTTCCTTCAATGGGGTCTTTTATATATACTAGATACACACATTAGATTGCAATTTCACCTGAAAGATCTAGCTTACAGCAGCGTAACACTGGTTATGCATGCTTCGTTGTGGGGTGTGAGCCGATGATCCTTTTATCCTGAAATAAGAGTACCTCCACTGGGATAACAGATTGGACATTTGTCCGTGTGTGAGAAAGCTCAGTATGCTGCAGCCTATATAATGGATTATGGTTTGCAATTCCATGCAATGGGTTTGAACTCGGTCAGACCATGCACTTGTAATGTTGAATGACTGGTTTCCCTCTATCTTCCACTTGCTCTGGAAGTTTGTGGGCAGTATAGGACAATTTGGTGCAAGTCTAATTTGATTTTCGCTCTACATAATGGGGCCTGGCCGTCGTGCTGTCCCTTGAGTAAGCCACAACTGGGAATCTCGATTTATTTTTAGGAAGAGCTTGCACTGTTTAGGGAGCTCCTCCACTTTGACAGTAGGAGGGGTGGTGGGTTTAGAATCACAATTTCCCACCAAAGTATCAGATTCGACTTTGTTGCCAGCTGCAGTTGAAGAGTGGGGTGAAAGTTGAAATGGAGCATGAACACTGTGCCCTATGAGCCGAACGGCCTGCGCTTGTGCTCTGACACGCTCTGCAATATTTGGGATCTCCCTTTCTAGGACCCACCTGTATTAACATCCATTGCAAGACCAAAGGATAATGGTAGCTGCCATTTGGCACCTTTGTGATCTGCGTGGATCAATCCCATAAAAACCCAGAGATGTCTGAAACCCTACTGCCATCAGAAGGAATCAATATATACGATTATGTATATTTATTACTAAAAGCTAGGTTTCAAATTCCTAAACTATCTGAACTACACCTAAGCCATACTGAGCTGGATCACAATTAGTCACGGGATATAAAAGACATTAAATCGTGTTGATATCTGCCCTGTTCTTGGCTTTTCATTAAATAATTCCTAGATTTAAAAAAAAACAAGAGGGAGATTCTTCCGTTTTGCTGGCTCCATCTGCTTACTTTGGCTTGATTGCGCAATGGCTTTTTACCCTGACACCCTGAGGTTTGTCTGAGAAGAGTGGAAGAGAGACACGTTGGTAATTGTCAGACCCTGAAGGCAGCCAATGCGTGCCTCTACACAGGTACGCTTCAATGGAATCTTGGCAGGGAATGTCCTGGCCTGTGCTGATTGCAGGTGTGTCAAGGACAAGACGGAGCACCTTGAAGTGCACGGTCAGTCAGCGCGTGAGGGGGAGATCTGCTGCCGTCCCAAAATATACTGGCCCATCTCAGCAGTGCATGGAATCTCGGGGCCAGTCCTGGCCGGGAGAGGAGGGGAAGGAACAAAAGAGCTTGTGTAACTCGTGCTGCAGTGCTGACAGCTCCAGGGCAGTTTGGCTCATTCTAAATATGCCAAATCTTTAGGGAATGGATTAGAGCATAATGCTCAGCGACAGGTGAATAAATGTGGCAGCAATATATTAGCGCGGTTTCGTCTGAGCTGATACGCTTAGATCTGCAGAAAATTAGCTGGCCCCATCGAGTGGGCACCCCACCTGTTGTGGCAATGGGGCTCTGAACCTTTCAAGATTTAGCTGGAGTCTTCAGAGATTAGAAATTAATCTGATCAATGCTGCGAGTAAAATGAGAGGGAAAAGAAAATGACAGTTTTTCTGTCTGTTCTTTTTGAAGAGTTTGGTTTATCAGCAGGAGATGGTGCAAAAAAGGGAGCTTGACCAGGCGGTTGGGTGGTAAAACCTTCCAGGAAATTTACAGAGTCTCAGCTTCTGGTCTGTTTTGCATTAATCTCAGTTGGTTGTAGAACAGCTGTCAGGAACTTGTTATGCCTTTGCTCAGAAAGAGAGAATCACTCTCCACTTCCTACTGGAAGTGAATACTTTAAGCTTGTGAGGAGGTGAGTCAAGGATAATCTGGGAAAATCTCAAGGTTTTACTGGGTAAAGGCAATGAGATATACCTATTGGTTGAACTTGCAAGAGTTTGCCAGCTTCTTCAGAGGCAGACAGTGGAGCTGGACCTGCATAAAATTTAGACTATTGTACTTTTGTGTCCTGGTTAACTTGCAAATGAATACTGTCATTATTGGCAATCATAATAGTAATATGATTTATGTGTAAGTTAAGACCACCCCGCGTCATCTATCCCTCCTGATTGGTTAGTTCTCATCCAATCAGGTTTCCACTGCCCCACCTTGTTTATAATCAAATTGCAGTTCTTACTTATCTGGAGTGAGACCTTCATCTTTGTTAAAATTCTTTTCCCCTGGTTTTACTTCAAAGGCTTCCTTCACCAGGTGGTCCCAAAAGCCACTGGCGCATCGCAGCGGTTTTGTGCCGTCGAAGTCAATTCTATGGCCACTATGAATGCAATTTTCTGCTACCGCCGATTTCTCCAAGTAACCCAGACGAATACACCTCCTGTGCTCCTTGATGCAGGTTTCCACCATGTGTCCCATGCAACTGATATATGCTGCTCTGCATTCACTGGGGAATTGTAAATGCCAGCGGTCCTGGGTCTCAGGTCATCTTTGAAGCTGTGATTTGAGCTTCCTTACAGGTTTGTGGATGGTATTAGTCCGGTATTTCTTCAGGATCCTGGCAATACTTGGAAACCATGGAAATATAGGGAAGACCGTAGTGATGGTTTCCTCCTCATTGTTAGGTTTAGTAACCGTTCAGTAGGAACATCATGCGTAATCGTCTTACTGCCTCGTGGAGACTCCCTGGGTCCGAAATAGTTTTTGCACAGTTAATCAAAGTACAAAGAACCATTCTCCATTGGGAGGCGTGTTGGTGGCTGTTATTGCTGAGGTATAAGACCATGTGAGTGGGTTTCCAATAGAGACTGTTTGGTTTCCGCCATATTGGAATGTCCAGGAACGGGAGGTAACCATTCCTCCCCATCTCCATCGCAGATTGAATGCTGGCTGTATGCCATTCAGACAGCCGTAGAACTGTTGGAGTGCCTGGAGTCCATAAGGCCACACTACGAAGGTGTCTTCAATGTATCTGAAGAAGCACTTGGGGCTTATACTTCGACAGTCTGGAGTATCGCACACAGTTCTGGTTGCCCTACTATGGAAGGATGTTGAGTCTTTGGAGAGGGTGCAGAAGAGGTTTACCAGGGATGTGGCCTGGTGTGCTGTCAGGAGAGGCTGGACGAACCTGGGTTGTCTTCTTTGGAGCGGCGGAGGCTAAGGGAAGATCAGATAGGGGTTTATAAGATTATAAGAGGCATAGATAGAGTAGACAGGGAATATCTTTTTACCCAGAGTAGAAATACAAGAGGGTGTAGATTCAAAGGGGATGTGAGAGTTAAATATTTTACTGGGAGTGTTTTGGATAACTGCAATGCACTGGTAGAGGCAAAGACATTAGAGGGTTTTAAGAGATGTTTGGAGAGGGACCTGAATATGAGGAAGACGGAGGGATCTGGACATTGTGTAGGTAGGAGGAATTCGTTTTTGGGTGTCTTTTGATTAATTTATTGTTTGTTTCTTTGTTTACTGGGACGCAGTGCAGAATAGGCTCTTCCGGCCCAATAGAAAGGAGAGAATCAATCTGGATTTTGTACTGGAAGTAAACATCATATGTGTGTGAGAAGAGGAGTTAAAGATAATTTGAGAACAGCCCAGGGTACAACCTGAGCTCATGTATGAAGAAATACTCAATTTTTGAATGTATTAGAGTGCTGATAAAAGTCTTACATAGAAACATAGAAAATAGGTGCAAGAGTAGGCCATTCGGCCCTTCGAGCCTGAACCACCATTCAGTGAGATCATGGCTGATCATCCAACTCAGAACCCTGTACCTGCTTTCTCTCCATACTCCCTGATCCTATTAGCCACAAGGGCCATATCTAACTTCCTCTTAAATGTAGCCAATGAACCGGCCTCAACTGTTTCCTGTGGCAGAGAATTCCACAGATTCACAACTCTCTGTGTGAAGAAGTTTTTCCTCAACTCGGTCCTAAAAGGCTTCCCCTTTATCCTTAAACTGTGACCCCTCATTCTGGACTTCCCCAACATCGGAAACAATCTTCCTGTATCTAGTCTGTCCAATCCCTTAGAATTTTATACGTTTCAATCAGAACCCCCCCTCAATCTTCTAAATCCTAGTCGATCCAGTCTTTCTTCATATGAAAGTCCTGCCATCCCAGGAATCAATCTGGTGAACCTTCTCTGTACTCCCTCTATGGGAAGAATGTCTTTCCTCAGATTAGGGGACCAAAACTGCACACAATATTCTAGGTGCGGTCGCACCAAGGCCTTGTACAACTGCAGTAGAACCTCCCTGCTCCTATACTCAAATTCTTTTGCTATGAATGCCAACATACCATTTGCCTTTTTCACCACCTGCTGTACCTGCATGCCCACCTTCAATGACTGGTGTACAATGACACCCAGGTCTTGTTGCATCTCCCCTTTTCCTAATCGGCCACCATTCAGATAATAATCTGGTTTCCTGTTCCTGCAACCAAAGTGGATAACCTTACATTTATCCACATTAAATTGCATCTGCCATGAATTTGCCCACTCACCTAAACTATCCAAGTCACACTGCATCCTCTTAGCATCCTCCTCACAGCTAACACCGCCGCCCAGCTTCGTGTCATCCGCAAACTTGGAGATACTGCATTTAATTCCCTCGTCTAAATCATTAATATATATTGTAAATAACTGGGGTCCCAGCGCTGAGCCTTGCGGTACCCCACTAGTCACTGCCTACCATTCTGAAAAGGTCCCGTTTACTCCCACTCTTTGCTTTCTGTCTGCCAACCAATTCTCTATCCACATCAATACCATACCCCCAATACTGTGTGCTGTAAGTTTGCACAATAATCTCCTGTGTGGGACCTTGTCAAAAGCCTTTTGAAAATCTAAATATACCACATCCACTAGCTCTCCCCTATCCACTCTACTAGTTACATCTTCAAAAAATTCTATAAGATTCATCATGATTTTCCTTTCACAAATCCATGCTGACTTTGTCCAATGATTTCACCTCTTTCTAAATGTGCTGTTATCACATCTTTGATAACCAACCCTAGCATTTTCCCCACCACCAATGTCAGAGTAAACGGTCTATAATTCCCCAGTTTCTCTCTCCCTCCTTTTTTAAAAAGTGGGGTTACATTAGCCACCCTGCAATCCTCAGGAACTAATCCAGAATCTAAGGAGTTTTGAAAAATTATCACTAATGCATTCATTATTTCTTGGGCTACTTCCTTAAGCACTCTGGGATGCAGACCATCTGGCCCTGGGGATTTATCTGCCTTTAATCCATTCAATTTACCTAAAACCACTTCCCTAATAACATGTATTTCCCTCAGTTCCTCCCTCACTAGACCCTCAGTCCCTTACTATTTCCAGAAGATTATTTATGTCCTCCTTTGTGAAGGCAGGACCAAAGTAGTTATTCAATTGGTCTGTAATGTCTTTGTTCCCTATGATCAATTCACCTGTTTCTGACTGTAAAGGACCTACATTTGTCTTGACCAATCTTTTTCTTTTCACGTATCTATAAAAGCTTTTACAGTCAGTTTTTATGTTCCCTGCCAGCTTTCTCTCATAATCTTTTTTCCCTTTCCTAATTAAGCCCTTTGTCCTCCTCTGCTGGTCTCTGAATTTCTCCCAGTCCTCAGGTGTGCCACTTTTTTTTGCTAATTTATATGTTTCCTCTTTGGACTTGATACTGTCCTTAATTTCCCTTGTCAGCCACGGGTGCACTACCTTCCCTGGTTTATTCTTTTGCCAAACTGGGATGAACAATTGTTGTAGTTCATCCATGCAATCTTTAAATGTTTGCCATTGCATATCCACCGTCAACCCTTTAAGTATCATTTGCCAGTCTATTCTAGCTAATTCACATCTCATACCTTCAAAGTTACCCTTCTTTAAGTTCAGAACCTTTGTTTCTGAATTAACTATGTCACTCTCCATCTTAATGAAGAATTCCACCATATTATGGTCACTCTTACCCAAGGGGCCTCGCACGACAAGACTGCTAACTAACCCTTCCTCATTGCTCAATACCCAATCTAGAATGGCCTGCTCTCTAGTTGGTTCCTCGACATGTTGGTTCAGAAAATCATGCCACATACAATCCAAGAAATCCTCTTCCTCAGCACCTTTACCAATTTCGTTCACCCAATCTATATGTTGATTGAAGTCACCCATTATAACTACAGTTTGTTTATTGCACGCATTTCTAATTTCCTGTTTAATGTCATCCCCAACCTCACTACTACTGTTAGTTGACCTGTACACAACTCCCACCAGCGTTTTCTGCCCCTTAGTGTTATGCAGCTCTACCCATATCGATTCCACATTCTCAAGGCTAATGTCCTTCCTTTCTATTGCGTTAATCTCCTCTCTAACCAGCAATGCTACCCCACCTCCTTTTCTTTCCTGTCCATCCGTCCTGAATATTGAATATCCCTGGATGTTGAGCTCTCATCCTTGGTCACCCTGGAGCCATGTCTCTGTGATCACAACTATATCATATTCATTAATAACTATCTGCACATTCAATTCATCCACCTTGTTACGAATGCTCCTCGCATTGACACACAAAGCCTTCAGGCTTGTTTTTACAACAGTCTTAGCCCTTATACAATTATGTTGAAAAGTGGCTCTTTTTGCTTTTTGCCCTGGATTTGCCTGCCTGCCACTTTTACTTTTCACCTTACTACTTTTTGCTTCTACCCTCATTTTACACCCCTCTGTCTCTTTGCACTTGTTCCCATCCCCCTGCCACATTAGTTTAAAGCCTCCTGAACAGCAGTAGCAAACGCTCCCCCTAGGACATTGGTTCCAGTCCATCCCAGGTGCAGACCGTCCTGTTTATACCGGTCCCACCTCCCCCAGAACTGGTTCCAATGCCCCAGAAATTTGAATCCCTCCCCCTTGCACTATTTTTCAAGCCACGTATTCATCTGAAATATCCTCCTATTTCTGCTCTGACCAGCACATGGCACTGGTAGTAATCCAGAGATTATTACCTTTGTGGTCCTACTTTTTAGTTTATCTCCTAACTCTCTAAATTCACCTTGTAGGACCTCATCCTGTTTTTTTACCTATATCATTGGTACCACGACCACTGGCTGTTCACCCTCCCATTCCAGAATGTCCTGCAGCCACTCAGAGACATCCTTGACCCTTGCACCAGGGAGGCAACATACAATCCTGAAGTCTTGTTTGCGGCCGCAGAAACTCCTATCTATTCCCCTTACAATCGAATCCCCTATCACTATAGCTCTCCCACTCCTTTTCCTTCCCTCCTGTGCCGCAGAGCCACCCATGGTGCAATGAACTTGGCTGCAGCTGCCTTCCCCTGATGAGAGATCTCCCCCAACGGTATCCAAAGCAGTATATCTGTTTAGGAGAGAGATGACCCCAGGGGACTACTGCACTACTGCTACGCTGTCTAGTGGCCACCCCTTCCCTTTCTGCCAGTGTAGCCTTTACCTGCGATGTGGCCAACTCACTGAACATTACTGTTACGCCTGTGCCCCAACTCGAAGGGTACAAAGTAGCCCCCTCCTTTTTGAGAATCACAAGATCGCTATTAATTCAGGTCAGGAGACCCAGCAAATGAGAGAAAGACATGCAGAATCCACAAAGGGGTTTGGAATGTCCTGGCCCCTCAGTGATACAAAGCCACGGGAAACGGCCATTGTCTCTTGGAGACGGAATTGTGCATTGAGTACTGTACTTCATGGAAGCCCTCAGGGAATGATCAGAGGGGGTTGGTGGAGGGATTGCATCATCCCAACCTGATTGACATCTGAGACCTCGTGAGTAAGGATAAAAGAGGGTCTGGGGAACAACCCCTTCAGACGCACCAGAAGAAACACTAGAAATCCGGTAATAGCGACAGCTGGTGGACAGTCCACGTGCGTCCTTTTCCATCTGCCTCGGAATTGGTGGGCCTTACCACGGAAGAACGGCTTTAGCTAAAACAAAGGAGAAACCAGCCCCAATGACTCTCGAAGGATTGACATCATAAAAGGAATGGGCAAGTTTTAAATTCTCTCTCTTGACTCCAACCAAAGGCTGCAGCCTGCATGAACTTGAGTGACTTTTATATTTCTATCGGACAATACAGTATCCCCTAGACAACGACAGAGCCATTTCTTAGTGATTATTATTATTAGACCCGCGCTTTTAGTCTTAGTGGTGATGACGTATATTATCTGTATGTTTGCATTGATATTATTTTTGTGTATTTTTATCAATAAATACTGTTAAAAATAGCATAATCAGACTTCAACGGACCTCTGTATCTTTGCTGGTAAGTGACCCAGTTACGGGGTACATAACAATTGGGGTTCTCGTCTCGGGATTTGACACCAAATTGGGGGGCCAGTGAATCGGGCTTGTAAGTCCAGACTTGGATCTGGTACGCGGGTAGCCAGACGGGAAACCGGCAAAGATGGATGTGGATGAATTTATAGAAAACCCGACTCTGGAGGTGCTAGAGGCGGCCACCAAATCGGACTTGATAAATATGGCGAAGGGGCTAAACCTCGCAGAGGTGAGGTCGTCCATGAAAAAGCAGGAGGCGCGAAGGGCCATAACTCAGTATTATATTGAGAAGAATGTGTTCGCAGCTGAGGTATTGGAAAATGTCCCTGAAAAGGTACCAGCGAGTTGGAGAAATTAAGGAACATGCAATTAAGTTAAAGCAGCTGGAAGCAGCTGAGAAGGAGAAAGAAAGGGCTGAGAGAGAAAAAGAAAGGCCCGACAAACAAAGGGAGCATGCGCTCCAGCTAAAGGAGTTAGAGGTGAAACGGGAGCATGAGCTCCAGCTAAAGGAGTTAGAATTGAAAAAAGAGCAGGACAGAGCTGAGAAGCAAACAGAGCATGAAATTCAGTTAAAACAACAGTTAAAGCAGCTGAGAAAGAGAGGGAGAGAGCCAAGAAGGAGAGAGAGTATGAGGAGGTAGAGAAACAGAGGCAACGTGACTTGGATATGGAGAAGTTAAGGCAAGAGCGAAGAAGTCAAGGGTTTAATGTTAGTCGGGAGTTGAGGTTAGTACCTCCGTTCGAGGAGACGGATGTTGATAGTTATTTCTTGCTTTTTGAAAAGGTGGCAGTGAATCAGAAGTGGCCCAAACAGCAGTGGGTGGCATTGTTACAAAGTGTGTTAAAAGGGAAGGCACAACGAGCATATACGTCGTTGTCCATGGAGGAGGGAGAGGCAGAGAATTATGACAACGTAAAAGCGGCCATTCTCCGGATTTACGAATTGGTACCTGGAGTGTATAGACAAAAGTTTAGAAATTTAAAGAAAGGGTGGAATCAGACGAATACCGAGTTTGCCTATGACAAGGGTGTGCTCTTGGATCATTGGTGTACAGCAGAAATAGTGGAAGAGGATTTTTGGCGTCTCAGGGAGTTAATTTTGACTGAGGAATTTAAAGGTTGTGTTTCAGAGGATATCCGGATGTATTTGAATGAGAAGCCGAGTAAGTCCATCTCCGAATTTGCTAGGTTCGCAGATGAATATGCCCTAACCCACAAGACAAAGTCTTCCTGGAATAAAAGTTCCCAGAGAGACCGTGGGAACGATAGAGAAAGCCCACCGGCTGAGGCAGAGGTCCCCCCGGGAGCTAGTGGTAAGATTGAGGGGGTGAGGCAAGACGGCCAGAGATTTCCAGGCTTGACCTGTTTTAATTGTGGAAAGGGGGGACATATTGCATCTAGGTGCTTTGCTCTGAAGAAGGAGACAGGAAAAGAGAAAGCAGCAGTCCCTATAGGATGTGCTGTGGTAATCAGTAAATTGACAAGAGAGTCCCGGGTAGACAGAGTACGAGAAGGGTCTGAGACTTGTATGTCAAACGGAACCGTGTCTGTGAGGGAGGGAGACCCACCAGTTCCAGTACGGATCTGGAGAGACACGGGCGCTGAACTGTCATTGATTAGCAGTAAGGTACTGGATTTTGGTCGCAAGACGGGAATGGTAGCTGTGAAAGGAATAGGAAAAGGGACGGAAATGGTGTCCTTGCATAGGATCATTATGAATTGTGAGCTGGTATCTGGACCAGTTAAAATGGGGGTGCGATCAGAATTCCCAAGAACTGACGCGGACGTCCTTCTGGGTAATGATTTAGCCGGTGGTAAGGTTTGGTCAGCAATGAAGCTGACGAGACAGCCGGTGGAGGTCCCACCCCTAGATTCCAAGATCTATCCCGCATGCGCGGTCACTCGCAGCATGTCGAGAAAGGCAGCTGAGAATGAGAGCAGTTTAAATTCGGCCAGTATCGATTTGGCCGAGACGTTTTTACCGACCCTGTACCATGAGGGTTTAGAGGGGGGTAAAACGAAGAGTAGTAAAGTGAAAGAGAGTAAGGGAGAGGAGGTTGATCTGCCCTTAGTGAGGAGAAAAGTTCTAGAGGCACGAAATAAAGATGAGAAACAGATAGAGCTGTTAAAAGGTCCAGAGTTGGACATGGCTGATCTGTCTGGTTTGGCAGAACTGTTTGAAGAAGTTGAAAATTCTAAAGGTGTTCCCAATAATGAAATGAGGGTAGTTCTAGATGAAAAGGGTGCCCTTACCTCGAAGAAGTCTGCTGGGTTGGCAGATGAGGTTGTTTCAGCCCACGGGGTTGCGTTTACTCCGGAAGGGAGTTGCCCAGAGAGTAGTTGGGAGGATCAGGGGAATTTAGAATTTGAACAGGGTACGTGTAATGAAAGCCTGGAAGAGGCAAATGTCCCATTTGAGTGTGTCCAAGATGTGGATGCACGTGGTACTGAACCTAGTAATGGAGCTCAGAAAAAGTCTGAGGTATTTGATTCAGTTGAAAAGGAAAGCAGTCCTTGTGGGTCAGATGGACTTGGTTCAGTGAAGAAAGGATTAACCTTGGTAATAGTGGAAAGTGAGAGTTCCCAGTTGTTTGTGCTCGAAGGTGTGTTAAAAGTTAGTGAGGAGATCAAAGGTGGTGAGGTGAATATTATTATTGAAGGAAAATGTGTAGTTCCCAAATTGAATGAAGAAAATTTAAAGGCTAGACTGATATCAGAAGCAGCAACCAGGCTACAGAGACAATGGCTTGGTACCCCAAAGCCTGTGAATCAATTACAGGTTGAGTTGGAAGGTAAAGGGGCCCCACACGCTATTGTTATTCCAGAGTGTGGTGTGAAACCGCAGAATTCGAAATGCTGTTTGAACAAAAAGGGATCGCTGGCATTGAGAATTAATAGCCTGAAGGGTCCTGAAGAGAAAACTAGCACCTTGCGTAAAGTTAAAGAATTGTGTGGAAATTCGGAAAATGATCTAAGTTTGGAACACATTGTTGATAAAATAACTCCTATGAAAGGAGTGGGCGAAAGCCTATTTTGCCAGGGTGCACAAGCTCACCACAAGGGAATTAACCGGAAAAGAGGCGAGGGTTAATGGGACGCCATTTTTAAATAGCAGAAGCCGGTTTTAAGGGATTTCGACAAAGCATGTGAATAATAAAGACAACTCTTTAGTTTTTGTTTGCTAAGGAAAATAAGAAATAAAAAAATAGGTGGTTAGTAAATTGGAGTCTGATGCTACAAGACTTTAGTAAGGTACAAGATGTTAAGGTATTAAAGGAAGTGACAATGTAATTGGTAACTATCTAGATGCTGAATTGAATGTATAACTGTATTACTCCGTAGTGAAAAAAAAACTTTTGTATTGTGTTAGATTCTAAAATCCTGTAAGACTCTGTATTACTTCGTTTTTACCGATGGTAAAAACGTGCTGAAGAAAGGGGGTGTTACGCCTGTGCCACAACTCGAAGGGTACAAAGCAGCCCCCTCCTTTTTGAGAATAGCAAGATCACCATTAATTCAGGTCAGGAGACCCAGGAAATGAGAGAAAGACATGTAGAATCCACAAAGGGGTTTGGAATGTCCTGGCCCCTCAGTGATACAAAGCCACGGGAAACGGCCATTGTCTCTTGGAGACGGAATTGTGTACTTCATGGAAGCCCTCAGGGAATGATCAGAGGGGGTTGGTGGAGGGATTGCATCATCCCAACCTGATTGACATCTGAGACCCCATGAGTCAGGACAAAAGAGGGTCTGGGGAACAGCCCCTAGAGACGCACCAGAAGAAACGCTGGAAATCCCGTAATAGCGACAGCCGGTGGAAAGCCCACGTGCGTCCTTTTCCATTTGCCTTGGAATTGGTGGGCCTTACCACGGAAGAACGACTTTAGCTGAAACAAAGGAGAAATCAGCCCCAACGACTCTTGAAGCATTGACATCATTAAAAGGAATGGGCAAGTTTTAAATTCTCTCTCTTGACTCCAACCAAAGGCTGCAGCCTGCATGAACTTGAGTGACTTTTATATTTCTATCGGACAATACATTATCCCCTAGACAACGACAGAGCCATTTCTTAGTGATTATTATTATACCCGCGCTTTTAGACTTAGTAGTGACGACGTATATTATCTGTATGTTTGCATTGATATTATTTTTGTGTATTTTTATCAATAAATACTGTTAAAAATAGCATCATCAGACTTCAACGGACCTCTGTATCTTTGCTGGTAAATGACCCAGTTACGGGGTATGTAACATCACGACTTTCTCAGCATCGCAGATGCTCCAGTATGAATCCAATCGCAGCTCCAGATGCTCAATGCAGTCTGCCAGAAGCTGCAGTTGGACACATTTCCTGCACACATAGTCATCAGGGACACTGGAAGTATCCCTGATTTCCCACATGCTGCAGGATGAACAAACCACAGGGCCGATCTCAGCTGCCATGACCTACCCAATACTTGTCTCAACTTTTGAAACTTTCTTCTTTGAAAGGAACTTACCCAGCCTTACCTCACTTGGAATGAAGCTCATCCTCTCTTCTCGTCAAATCCTCAAATCTCCACTCCTTCACTGGCCGCTTTCCACAGGCCGCTCTGCTTGAGGTAACCCTCTATTTATTTGTTTGAGCTTCTGAAACTGCTTGGTCACCTGACCTCGATTGCCCAATCAGCTGCTTTCTGCTGAGTCTGAGCTATTCAAATCTTGATTGTCTAATCAACGGCTTTCTGCTGAGCTATTCAAATCTTGATTGACTTGATTGTACAATCCAATTGCCAAAACTGCCAGAATCTCTCGAGTCAAAGCCTCAAATCTCCACTCCTTCACTGGCCCACTCACTCACTGGCCGCTTTCTGTCTTCAAGTTGATATATTAATTGTTCCTCTTTCCACAGATGCTGCCTGACCTGCTGAGATTTTCTCATACTTTCTGGGGGTTTTATTATCATGGAAGAAGAACTGAAGATAATTCAGTTCCTCTGCACTGTTTGGACGAGTCATCCATTTTGTCCTATTCCCCTGCAACTTTTCCATAACCCCTGTATTTGGCTGTCTGACTGCATTTCTGAATTTCCTATGGAAATTTGATTTTACAATGTTTCATTGCTTTTTGTTCTTTTTCAGTTCTTTAACCAGTTGCTTTAAACCTGTGATGTCTGGATACCAATCGACTCACTGCCATCCCTTCATGATTTTAATTATTAGGTCCTCTCTTACTCTGTTCCATTTTCACTGTTGCCAAGATATCCTTGTCTCTATCCCCCACACTCGATATGCAGAATAGAGTAACAACTCTATTATAAGCCCACAGACTCCTAAATCTGCCTTAACTCTAAACTCATCCTGAATCCTGTGAGCATTCCATTCCACTTTAACCTTTTTTGTTTACTCTGTTGGAGATTCCTTCCACATTAGTGCCCGTGAGACATTATTCTTGTTCTTGACCTGCGGAGTTTGCAGGGTTATTAACAGTATTTTTTCCATTACCTCTGTCCCTTCCACCTAGGCAAGGAGAGGGCACCCCGTCTCCTTGCTGTGAAGCCCACTAGCCTCCATTTTCATTTGACCATTCTCCGTAATTTCTCCCACTCTCAATGTGACAGCAATGTTGCCCCTCATGTAGTTGAGGGTGGAGTCTGGGTCGAGTTGCTCCCACACTTTGTGCTTGTTGCTCAAGTGTTTATGGGAATATGTTGAAGGAAGTATTAGTCACTTTGAAATGCTGAAAGAATTTTATGTTTCCTTACAACATAGAAAGAGACTGTTCTGCCCACTGGGTGCATGCTGACTCACAAATTTTCCATGTAATCATTCCCCCACAGGCTGAGCCATCTTCATACAATTTTACAATGGCCAATTTAACCAAACTCCAGCATTGTTTTTTTAAATTTTTTAAAATTCTTCATGGCCCTATTTTTATCCCACTACACTTCCTCCAATCAGAAAAGCTGTGATTAAGGAGCTTTCAAGATTCTCCTTCAGTCAAGACCATGATACAGAACACAGAACATCGATCATAGAACAATACAAGCACAAAACAGGCCCTTCAGCCCACCAGCTAAAAAGTAAGGGGCAGCGTGGTAGCATAGTGATTAGCACAAGGCCTTACTGTATCAGCAACCCAAGTTCAATTCCAGCCACTGCCTGTAAAGAGTTTGTAAATTCTCCCTGCGACCGCATAGATTACCTCTGGATGCTCTAGTTTCTTCCCGTAGTCCAAAGGTGTATCAGTTGGAAGGTTAATTGGTCATTGTAAGTTTTGCTTTGATTAGGCTCAAATTAAATTGGGGGATTGCTGGGCGGCATGGCGCCAAGGGCTGGAAGGACCTCTTCTACACTGTATCTTAACCAATCGATCGATCGATCAATCAATAAATAGATAAATCAAAAGATGCCTAAAACTAATTCCTCCTCCCTATGAAATGTCTCTATCCCTCCATCTTCCTCATATTCATGTGCCTATCTAAACATTGCTTAAAAACCTCTAACGTATTTGATCCAGCACTCTACCAGGCAGCACGTTCCAGGTATGCACCACTCACTGAGTAAACAACTTACCCCTCCCCACTCACATCTCCTTTGAACCTATTCCCACTCACCTTCTATGCCTACCCTCTGGTATTGGACATTTCTACCCTGAGTAATGGACACTTCCTGTCTGTCTATGCTTCTGATAATCTTATAAACCTCCATCAGATCTCCCTTCAGCCCCTGCTGCTCCAAAGAAAAAAACCCAATTAGTCCCAATTTCTCCAAAACCTCAACGTCCTTCCTATAATGGGGCAACCAGAACTGTACGCAATACTGCAGATAGGGGCTAACCAGAGTTCCATAAAGATGCAACATATCATCTCAACTGATAAAAGCAAGCATCCCATAAGCCTTCTTAACCACCCTACTGACTTATGTAGCCACTTTCATGGAGATATGATTTTGGACCCCAAGATCTTTATGCTCAGCAACACTGTTAAGGGTCTTTCCCTTAATAGCATACTATCTCAATGCATTTGCCCGACCAAGGTGTCATTCAATTTCCCTTGGTCCACATCCTATCACAAACGTGCCCTTTTCTCTCTTCAAACGTGCCCTCTCTGCAACTTAATGTCATACAGCAGGGGTCACCAACCTTTTTTGCACTATGGACTGGTTTAATATCGACAAAATTCTTGCAGATTGGCTGACAGTGTGGGGGTGGTGTTAATCACGACTGGAATATAGGTGATAAGTCACTTATAAGTGGCTAATACACTCAATTTTGTTTCTAAAAAGGTTTATCTAATGAATTTAATATTAAGCACACAGTGCATACTTTCCTCACATGAATATAGTGATAAGTCAATTATAACTCATTTATAAGTCAATAGCATCATAACATTTTAAGTAACATTTGGATATTAAACGCACAGCGCATATTTTCCTCATATGAACATGTAAATCATTGCAACACACCAGTGAGAGGGCAAGGTAAGGGCTAAAGATCCCCGTACCGGGGCCGTGGTGGTCGCAGTCCGGAGAGAGCGACCGACCAAGCGAGGAGTGTGACAGGGCACATGCCCGCCTATCGATAGGATCTATTGGCTGACAAAAGTTTGGCTCGAGGGATGACTTTCAGTAGATGGCAGTGAGGTAGCTGCTCTGCTACCTACGAAACCCTGAGCCCGAATTAGGTCATCTGCAAATATTTTAGCACCGGGTTCCCCACGAACATTCGGTGTGCTGAACAGGTTTAGAGGTGGCGCCCATCTGTCCGCGCTCCATCTGTCCAGGTCAGTAGCAACGGCACTTCTCGCCAGCCACACTAGGCAGCCAGTTACAAGAGGCCAACCGGTGATCCCTGGCGCGAGGCTATCACTGTGTTTAGGTGACTGACCACCTCACGTGGTTAATGACTTCGCATGCATAATGACCTCACATGCGTTCAAGTTCAACAGTGAGCGTGACATGGAATGAAGAAAGGTGCAGCTGACTCATATCGTTTCATATCGCCAAATCATATTGTTTCCTCGCGGCCTGGTAGCACGTGCTTTGTGGTCCGGTACCGGTCCGAGGCCCAGTGGTTGGGGACCACTGTCATACAGCATGGAATCAGGCCATTCAGTACAAATGGTGCATGCCAACCAAGTTTCCAAAGCAATTGCCCGTGTTTATCCCATATCTTTTTTAAAAACCTTTCCTATCCATGTAGCTGTCTAACTGCCTTTAAATGTTCTGAATAACGCTACCTCAAGCATTTTGTCTGGCAGCTCAGTGATCACCTTCTGAAAAATTTGTCCCTTGGGTTCCTATAAATTTCTCCTCTGTCATCCTAATACTATGTCTTCCAGCTCTTGATTCCCCAATCTTGGAGAAAAGACTGTGTGTTCACCTTATCTATGACTCTTATGATTTTATTCACCTCTATAAGATCATGCCTTATTCTCCCACAGTTCATTGTAAAAGTCCCAACCTGCTTAGCCTCTCTCAAAATCTCAGACCCTTGATTCACCACAATTTCGTCTACATCAGGGGTTCTCAACCTTTTTTATGCCATGGACCAATACCATAAAGAAATGGATCTTTGGACCCCAGGTTGGGAACCTCTGCTCTGCACAGTTACCAATTTAATGGCATCTATCCTATAGGAAGGAACCAAAGCTGAACACGATATTCCAAATGCAACCTCATCAGTGTTTGGTACAACTGCAACCTAACATCTCAACTTTTACAGGCGTTGCCCAGACTGATGAGGGCCAATACGCCAAAAGCCTTCTTCACCACCTGGCCTACTTGCAAGACCACTTTCAGGGTATCAGGTAGTTGTATTCTTAGTTCTTTCTATTCTATAGCACTCCTAAGAGCCCTTCGTTCACTGTGAAAGTTCTACACTTCACGCTTAACCATATTCACCTCCATTTGCCAATCTTCAGCCCATTTAGCCAGCTGATCAAGATACCTCTGTAGATCCCTACAGCCAACTTCACTCTCTATTACACCAACTGTTTCAGTGTCATCTAGGTTGGTGTAGCATTGCTACTTCTCTTGTATTTTTCCTGTAGTTTAATTTTCCTGTGGTTGTTTGTATTTTTATATAATCACTTACATAAGTGAAATTGTTCCATGAATTTCAGAGTCAGATTTAATATTAATATTAAATTTGTTGTCTTTGTGGCAGCAGGTACAATATACAGTAAGTAGATATACAAATAGTTAAATAAGTAGTGCAAAAAATAGAATAAAGAAGTGGTGAGGTAGTGTTCAATGTTCATTCAGAAATCAGATGGCAGAGGGAAGAAGCTGTTTCTGAATCATTGAGCATCTATCTTCAGGTGCCTCCTTCCTGATGGTAGCAACAAGAACAAAGCAGGACCTTGATGATAGATGCCGCCTCTTTTGGGGCATTGCTCCTTGAAGATTTCCCAGTGATTGCCAATTGCCTCTCAATTTTTCCAGAAGCTTTGCAGTTTCTGTGCAGCAGGTGTCATCGGAAGTGACCATTCTATAGGCTAATTCTCATCATGTAAATGTTACCTTTCAGTTAGAGCTAGTTTTTGTCAAAGACGGGAACCACTTCTTTGTTTACTTGGCTCTTCTCTGTTATTTTTGTAACATTTAATAAAACAGCCTTAAGCAGCAAGTTTTATTATTGAATTCTGAAGAACCTCAGAATTGCTAAAGCACCAAGATCCAACATCTCTATGTTGGTTCATTGATGAATATAACAAATAGCCATGAACCGTCGGAAATAGTATCACAGATATCCACTCCAAAAGACCTCCCTCCATCATCTTGTTCTTCATGGCATTAAGCCAATTGTGTATCCAATTAGCTAACTCTCCTTGGATCCAGTGATTTAATTTTTTACAGCAGCCTACCTGAGCTAACAGAGATGTTAGAAGTAATTATCTATAGTTACCTTTTGTACCCTTTCGTACATTAAAGCATGGCAATAGCCACCCTGCAGTTTTCCAAATCAATGGACCAGTCTCTGCATATTAGTTTAGTATGAGATAGAAATCCTCTGTGAGTTTTAAATGTTTTAAGAGTATTATCTAAATTTAAACGTGTATCACTAAAATGAATTGTGTACAAAATACTTGGCTAGCTGTAAGGATCTCCTTCTTAGCAGGGAGGGAGCACCTACTGATCAAATAGTGGGTGTTGGCAGCTAAACTCACCACGGAGGATAAACAGGGAGGTGATTTAGCCTCTGGAGGGTAGGTGGCTACGGTATTTAGCGAGGGTGCTCAGAGCCATTTATATCAGGTAGGGCTTAAGATCTCCGTTTAAGTTCAGAACTCCGTGGGCAGCAAACCAATACCAGCATGCCCAGGTAAGTTTACCTTTTTTTCTTGTCATTCTGCAGATTTTGCAAAAGGTTATTGGCAACCCATTATAGTGAGGATACATGCTCCATATAGATGTAATTATACACCAATGAGCTACACCTGAGAAGGTAAGTGCACCAGAGAGCAGCTCTGACTGGGATGGAATACACAGAAACTGCTGGGGGAACTCAGCAGGCCAGGCAAAATCTATGGAAAAGAGCTAACAGTCGGTGTTTCGGGCTGAGAGACTTCATCGACACTGGGAAAAAAAGGGATGAGATGTCAGGATAAGGAGGTGGGGGAGGGGAGGAAGTACGAGGTAGCAGGTGGTAGGTGAAACTGGGAGAGGAGGAGTGGCGAAGTAAAGAGCTGGGAAGATTACTGGTGAAAGAAATAAAGGGCTGAAGAGGGGGAAATCTGTTAGGAGTGGACAGAAGGCCAGGGAAGGGGGTGGAGCACCAGAGGGAGGTGATGGGCAGGTAAGGAGATAAGGAGGCATTTGGATATATTTGGTCTCCAGCACGAACTGAATCAATTAAACTCCAATAATCCAGAACCCTTAGGCCTTTGGGAGAGCTGGGTTAACAGGCTTATCAGAATAGTAGATATTAGTTTTATTAATATTTCAAAGCGCTTTTAATGTTCTTTTTTTTAGGTGTTGCACAGTGGTGTATATATTTTCCAGAGAAAGAAGCTCATTAAAAAGGGCGCCTTGGTGAGTTTAAAACGAATGTGGGAAGTGGGGCTGTGATGAGTTGTAAAAGAGCACTGGAAACAGCCACCGGCCAGTGTGTCAGGTCCTGAACCTTGAGACATTTTGTTAAAGTGGATAGTAATTATCAAAGTTTTTACTATAGGTGTCAAACAGTCATCAACCTGAGGCATTCTTTCTCACTCTGTGGGTACTATCTGATGTGCTGACAAGTTTCAGTATTTTCAGCTTTTAATACAGAGCAAGGTTTCACAGTTTGGAGGGAGTTTTGCTCCTCAATAGTTGGTTCTGCTACACTTGGTCAGCAAGGATCTGTTGCCAGTGCTGGACTGCAATCCCATCATGCACATGATGGACAGCCAAGAGACGCCACATTATTGCAGAAAGAGCGTCCCCGCCCCATTTTCTTTTTCAGCTATACAAATTGAGAATTAAATCACTTGTGATGATAGTCTCAAAGCTGATGTAACTGACCAGTCAAATGCAGGAGGTAGAGAAGTGACGCACCATCAATAACTCTCGGAGACGTGAGGCGAGAGATAGGCTTTTATTAGCTGGAAGAAAGTACTGTCAGCGGCAAGAGACCATCACACAACATCCTGGAGACTGAGGGAGGAGCAGTGCCTCCAATTGCCTTTATACAGGGGTCTGTGGGAGGAGCCACAGGAGCAGTCAGCAAGGGGGGGCGTATCCAGATAGGTATTTGTAGTTCACCACAAGAAGACAGTCTAAAGCTCTGGCCAGTAACAATCAGCTCTGCTTTCCCTCTTCTTATGTATTTCTTTTTAATGACGAGGAAGGACATTAAGTCTTTAATATATCTTTCCCTACTCAAATGCTGACATACCTGTTGTGTAGCTCCACAATTCTTTACTTCTTTGTTAGTCCTACTTCAGCTTCTCTGAAGTTCATGTGCAGGCAGCTTTCATATTCCTTCCTGAAAAAGGATGTTTCCTCCCCCTTTCCCTCTCGTCCTGTTCCCCACTCTGGCCTTTTACCTCTCCTTACCTGCAATTTACTTCTCCCTGGATCCCCTCCTCCTTCCCTTTCTGTTATGGTCCACTCTCTTCTCCTATCAGAATTCTACTACTTAATTGTGTCTGTGTAACTAATCAAATCAAATGAAACTTCTACAGGATCTTGTAATGTGTTGGACTGCTTCTGTTTTTTTTTCAGGGCACTTTCTATATTTGTCATCTTAAATTTGTTGGTCTTCTATTATGTATTTTTGATATTTTTTGTGTTAATCTCCTGGTCCTGTCTTTCCACGAGGAACTCCTCTGTTTCTGGAAAGAGGTCTCCAACTCTGAGCCAGGTGTCTGATGCTTCCTTGTCGACATCTAGCCTGTTTAGATCATGGGGATATCTTCCATGGCGGATCATGCTCTTCGATTGCTCAACCTTTTCTTCAATAGTGATAATTTCTTCAGTTCTCTGGGTTTTGCTCTTATTCAAGTTTAGTGGTGCATTCTTCTTATCAGAATTGCATTTACTCATGTGGTGTCTTGAATCCTGCTTACGTTGACGAAACGTATATTCTTAGAAGTTTTATCATGGTTGTGCAGATTTTTTATGTCTTTATTCCTGTTCCCCCTTCTGTCCTGGGTAGTGTTAATCTAAACACACTCGACTGTACATAAAGTTTTTTGAAAATTGTCATTTCAGTTCTTATTTTTCTTTGTAAATTTTTCAGATCAGGTTTGAACCAAGATATTATACCAAAAGAATATGTTAATATGCATATAGCTAAAGTATTTAATGTCTTTGTTATATTTTTACTCTTGAGCTCTGTTTGCCAGATTTTCTTAAGCATTGAAGTAAATTCAGTCAAAAGTTTTTCCTTTATTACACTATGATCTATTTTCTTTGCTTGTTGATAACCCAGATGCTCTAATGTTTCATATTCATCCTTCGGTTGTATTGTATCCTGCTGTTCTGTTTTATGTTCTTCTAGCTCTATTGCACTTTTCTTTATGTTTAATTTTCTACTTATACCTTTCTACTAGACAGGTATATGGAGGAATTTAAGGTGGGGGGGTTATATGGGAGGCAGGGTTTGAAGGTCAGCATAACACTGTGGGCTGAAGGGCCTGTAATGTGCAGTACTATTCTATGTTCTACATTTAATGTTCTGTGCTTATCCAGTCTGAAGTTCATGTTTATATCTTTTGAGCATAGTTCTACCATTTGATTGAATTGCTTTGTTGAAAAAGCATATCATTCCAAATCATACATGTATGGAAGGTGCGTCATGGTAAAACTCATATTGTTGTTTCTGATTTGATTCCCAATTTCCGTCAGATTCAGTAAATTACAGAGTGGGTTCAAAGTGAGATAGAAACATAGTGGACATAGACAGTTGTCTTGGAAAATACCTCAGTTTATTTTAAACAATGTGGTTTTTCTTTTTTGGTTGTTAATAGATAGGGTGATTATAGTATACCAATGCTTCATCAGATGTAGAAAGAATTCCATAAGTATTGCATGTATAGATTAATTATTAGTATTATTGTTTTTTTAAAAAATCATTTTGTATTTGCAGTTTGTGGTCTTTATCACAGTGGTTGTCCACCCTAATATTTTTTGATTATTTATTATTATTATTGATTTTCTTTTTCATTTGTGCAGTTTGCAGTCTTTTGGTTGTTTTTTTTCTGTTCTGATGGGTATGATCTTTCTCTTGTGTTTCTTGGATTTACAGAATTTGTCCCAAGAAAATGAATCTTGGAGTCGTGTATGTACTTTGTTAATAATTTACTTTGAACTGGCCAGGGAGTTAAGTCTGAATGAGTCCCATGAAGTCTAATAAACTGCTTCTAAGCATACTTGACGTGAACTGAGCCTCCGTTCTGCAAATTAAGCTTTTGGCATTATTTAGCATTTTATTAGTTTATGGAGAAAAAACTCAATGCTTCATTATTTTCATTCCTGCTTCATGCTGCCATACTAAGCAATACTTCCTGAGACTGGAAACACTTGTACAAGCTTTAATCAATAACTTTGTATTGGTTTTGTAACTTTTAGCACCGTGACAGGTTACAGTTACACTTCTAACATGAAATTCTTCAACAGGTGGCGCCATGGCCTCTTTAAAACTAAATCACAAGAGTTTCGCAGACCCTTCACTTGTCAGCAGATCTCTCCCACTTCGTTTTGTTTTCCCTGGCAGTACACTTGTGTTGAAGCTGCTTGTCCCTGGTGTCTTCTGGCTGCAATAGTATTTCACTGACCTCGGACATTAAGTCTGTTTCTCCCTCTGTTGTTGCTGCCTGACCTGCTGAGCTTTCCAATATCTTCTGAAGCTAAACCACAACCTGAGTCAGGATTTGAGTTAAATTCCCTTTCATAGTGCAGAAACCATTGTGCCAAGCCCAAACCATTTCTAGCCCATAAATCTCAAGTTGTACGTTAAAGAAAGAAAAGAAAGGTTCACGAGGTTGATTCCCAGGATGGCGTGACTGTCATATGTTGAAAGATTGGAACGACTGGGTTTGTATACACTGGAATTTAGAAGGATGAGAGGGGATCTGATTGAAACATACAAGATTATTAAGGGATTGAACATGCTAGAAGTAGGAAACACGTTCCCAATGTTGGGGGAGTCCAGAACCAGAGGCCACAGGTTAAGAATAAGGGGTAGGCCATATAGAACAGAGTTGAGGAAAAACTTTTTCACCCAGAGTTGTGGATCTATGGAATGTTCTGCCTCAGAAGGCAGTGGAGGCCAATTCTCTGGATGCTTTCAAGAGAGAGTTAGATAGAGCTCTTAAAGAGAGCAGAGTCAAGGCATATGGAGAGAAGGCAGGAACGGGGTACTGATTGTGGATGATCAGCCATGATCACATTGAGTGGCGGTGCTGGCTCGAAGGGCTGAATGGCCTATTCCTGCACCTATTGTCTATTGAAATGGAGAGGAGGAAGCTTGGGCAAAAATTGCAGACTAACAAGAAGTATTTGCTACTGAAGGTAAGTGTATAATGAACAGAAGGCAGGGACAGAGATGAGCCACTTAGATCCTTTACATTACTGCAAAATTCAATGAGATCCTGACCAATGTTCCCTCTAATTTGTAATGACCAGTGTGCACAAAATCTTGTGCTGTGCAGTTTTTTGCCCAGTAACAACAACATGTGCGGACTGAATTCTATATATAGAGGTATTCATTTTAACAGCTAGCAAAACACTTCGATCTCCTCTGAGTTTGATTGCTTTTGCTCTCGTTCGTTTGCGCCCTCACAAAACATACATAGCACCGGATTTACTCACCGGAGCTTTTGCATACACGAGGAAATCTGCAGATGCTGGAAATTCAAACAACACACACAAAATGCTGGTGGAACACAGCAGGCCAGACAGCATCTATAAGGAGAAGCACTGTCGACTTTTCGGGCTGAGACCCTTCGTCAGGAGCTTTTGCATATCGTCCATATGTGATTTGCCTGCTTTAAAAAGTCATCTTTCCAAATATCACTCCATTTCTTTCCACTTGCAAATTCTCCAGCAACTTTTGCATCGCGACAATACATGCAGCTAACACCTGTTTCTGTATTGTACATAAATATTTCTCGTAGCTGCACGTCCCTGACCTCATGAGCTTTCAGTGTAGCAGTGTTTCATTAAGCCGTTCACTTTAAATGAACTAGCACTTCTTTTGCACTTCACATCCTTTGCTTCTTTGGAATTCAACACAGTGAATCAATAATTTCTTCAATTAAAAACAGTATAAGTAAGCCAGTTCTAATATCAGCAGACAAATCATTGCAAATTCCATGTTGTCAACATCGTCCACATCAGAAACCGGAAAAGGAAATGTGATTGTGCATGATTGTGAAATATACTTAACGTGCCAACGAGGTGGAGGGTGACAGCCTTCTGCGTACAGTCGGAATTCCCTTGTGTACTAGTAGCAAATGACGTGAGTGTGCAAACGTGCGCACACCTTAGAGGGAGTATTGATCCTGACTAATCTGTGACTTAACTCTGTGTACCTGCTGTTTCCTTCCCACCCCCCAAAAAAAATCCAAATCTGAAATCTAAAATTAACATTTCTTCATGTATGTGTAGTTATTCATATATTTGCTTTTGGTCATATCTTCTAACTTGATTCATGGAAGGCCTGGGTCTATCTTTCAGCCTAAGCCCATTAAACCCTGAGCATTCCGTCCATCTATGTTCTCTTTTCCGTTGAAAACTTAAATCAAATCACTGCTTAACATCTCACGCCAAAATATACAATCTGAGGGTGTATGACATCTCTTTATCATCTAACACTGGAATCTGAGGGATTATAAATCTACTCTGTACTCTCTGTAAGGTCAATGCATTCTTCCCATCCTCTATCTCGGCACAATATAGACATCAGCCCTTAGCTTTGAATTTAATAATTTTAGAAAATCAGTTTTCAAAATCTGGAAAATTATCTCACTTTCTCGCTCAGTACAGGCGCTGCTTGACCTGCTGATCAACTGCAGCATTATTTGCAATAGTTTTTTGTATTTCCTAACATTTTTTTGTCACTTTTCCCATTCATCCATCCCTATTTGGGCCTGCTCCTTTCAAATTCGATAGGACTAATGAGCTTTCAGCACTCTCTGTCAGCCAGCTCTTCCACCCTTCTGACACTTGACCTCTCCCAGTCTTCAACTCACTCTGAAGCAGAAATTTCTGGCGACAAAAGTTGTTCAGACATACTGCTATCAGAGGATCACCCACCTTTCAAGGTTAGTAAAGTAAATGACTCTTGGAGTAATCTGATTAGTCAATCTCAAGACAGAGACACAAGTCCATTTTTAAGGAATGACTTGTGATAGATGCAACAAAAAAAAATTCTAAAGCAAGGTTTCTGTGGACCCCTCAGTTAATGGTAGGGGGTTCATGACGTGAAAAAGATTGGGAACCCCTGATCTAAAAGGACCTGGTATTTGTCCACAATGGCTAGAAGAATCTCAGACAAATTTTAAAAAAAAAGGATATTTCTTGGCACACTATTTGAGTAACTGAACTGACACAATCAGACGAGTGAGCCACCTCCTTTTACAAGTTTCCTTTGCAGATCCATACTAAACCCCTGCCTGGCCTAACGCTTTAGTTGAAACAATAGCTAAGGCCTTTCCAGATGTTGGAAATTTAACTTCCACAGTAGTGACTAGTTTCTGAGTGGATTAGCGCTATGTTAAATTGGGTTTAAAGATTTTTTTTACGGTTTCCAAATTCCCCTACCCCCTGGAATTATTACTTTTATAGTATTCCTTCTGTTGAAACGTTGAAGACTGCGAGGACTGAAGAATGGTGACTTCTGCCTTTTGTATCCACTCCAAAGATACTGCTAACTCCAATACCCAACCTACACAACCATGGATTATCTCTTGTATGTCTGCTTTGCTGTACACTGCCTCATAAATGCTTTTTTCCTATTCCTTTGTTCATCCTCAGCCCAGGAAAATGAAGAGTAGAGATCACCCTAATCACGTTATCCTTGCTCCTCTCCTTGTCCTAGTCCTGATCACTAACATTATACCATTGTGATTTACACCTTTGACTTTGGTACTCAAACCAATCTGTCTTACTATACCTTGTATGTAACGTTACACAATGGTAGAAGTCTTACCAGGAGGAGAAAGATGGCTACCCCGAGTAATTCTATAATCCTGATAACCTTTTTTGTTTATTCTGTTATGACTTCTTCAGAAGTGCTGATGTAATCCTAAGGCCACCAAGGCCTACAAAGCATTATATTGTCACAATGCAGAACTATTCAAAGCGTTTTGCTACTTACTTACTCTTTTGGGTATAGGCATCTATCGCGTATGTGGTCGTCCTACAATACAACAAGATAGAATCACTAGGCTTACCAATATTGTCATTGTGTTATACTTAATGGTACAAGAGCTATTTCTATATTCAGTTTACAGAATCCCACAGTCTGACAGAGCAGACTGTTGTAGCCTTGCTCAGTTAATGTTTTCCAGGAAAAACACAAAAGTTGGGAAAATGTGTCAATTCTTCTCAGTCTGGTCCAATCCTTAACAAAGTAAAGGGGAAGACCTGGACAATTATATCCAGAGTCCAGAATCACTAAAATAAGAAGAAACTTATGCAGATGGTCCAGTTGGCATCAGAATACAAGCTATAGCATAACAATGA
Source organism: Hypanus sabinus (assembly GCF_030144855.1). Taxonomy (NCBI): domain Eukaryota; kingdom Metazoa; phylum Chordata; class Chondrichthyes; order Myliobatiformes; family Dasyatidae; genus Hypanus; species Hypanus sabinus. The sequence continues at coordinate 16,962,484 of NC_082732.1, forward strand.
GCGTTCACTCCCATGCGAGGGACAAAATCAGCTCTTATGTTCTGACAGCTTTTTCTGGTCATCCAGAACTAAATGTACAGGAGACCTGTACCATTTTGTATTTCACTTCACATGTGAAGGTAACCTGCCTCTACAAATGTTTCACTATGGAATCATGTAACTGATGAATATTATTTTCTATAACTAAAATGTAAAATTACTAATGGTTGGAAATAAAGGACTGCATAACATGATCAGTAACCTGTTTACAGACTCATTTTCAGATAAGCTGAATAAAATCGTGCACCAAATCCAGAGCAAAGCAAACATCCCTGTGAATGAGGTTAACCATCTTCAGCTCAGTGCGAGGCATTACCAGTTGACCCGATGAACTAACTCAACAAAGACAGTGATCCAAACTTGCATCACGAAAATGGCAAGAACTGATTGTAAGGAAGAAAATCTTAAAGACTAATATGGACTTATAATGTGGAGATTCTAGCGTTGTTGTGTGTTTACGGAAAACTTATAAAGTTAACAATCCTTTCAGGATTTAGAAATGTATTTAGACTAAGGAACTGAATACTCTAAAGAGAAAATCACACAGAAACCCCTACTTCAGGAAGTACACGATGAGTTCTTTGAATCTGTGATCAAAGAGAACTCCTAGCACTGGTAACCTACTGGAATGATTACTATCACTGGGAGACTGGGGGAGTGACAGTCTTCTCCCAGAGGAGCCTTAGCAGGAGTCCGATCTTGAAACTTTCTATAGTGAGAAGCTGAGATAGAAATCTTTGCCTAGTAAGAGAGAAGTGGCGTAATGAATATTTACTGTCCAGTGCTGGGGGACCTTTTTACCAAGTTCAGATTTCTAACAGTAACGTGATCTTCTAGAGATCAAAAATGTTTATTGTCTTTCAGTAAGTTAAACTTCCAGCCAATATTTTTTGTTCAGCTTCTTGTCATAAACAAGAACCAGTTATCAGTTCTTAATGTAAGTTGCAAGAAATAATCAGTCTGAAGCTAAAAGGACAGTTTTGTAAATTGTCTATAGAGCACAAGTTGCTGGCCCACAGCACGGGGCTGGCTGTTTGAAAGATGAGGCGGAAAAGAATGGGGTTATGTTAATTGGGACTGTAACAAACCAGGCAACACTGGCTAAATTATTTAGTTCAAGGAAGCTTATAGACCAGATTGATACTTTCACTTAGCACGTCAAATAGCCGATCTATCAACAGTTGAATGATTTGTGTACTCAGAGAGTCTGATTCACAGTATTAATTTTGGGTGTTTGGGACATCTGTCCCCAGAAGCTTTTAGTCCATCTGAGTGAAAAAGTATCTGAAAAATGATATCATATGCATGTGAGGTCACCCAAGTGGCAAAAAACAGCATAAATGTCAGAGAGCAGTCAGCCTTGTTAGGAATCGTCAAGGAACAGCATAAAGAAAGACGGAAAAAACCAGAGTCCATTCTTCTGCCTTTGATTTCTTCGACAAGCAACTCATTCATCTGCAACTCCTTGGTTTATCTTTTTGGCTTATAGGAATTGGACCAGTGTTTTGGAAATATTTTGTGTTTTAGAAATCATTTGTAATTTGGAAATCTTTTATAAGATAAAATGAACTTTCAATGTGTTTTAAGAATCTTTATCTACAATTCTCATCTACATTTAAGTGTGTATCACTAAAATGAAATGTAATGTGTTTCAACTACTTTGCTAGCTGCAAGTATCTTCTCCTTGGTAGGGAAGAGGGTCCCACTGCTCAAATAGTGAGAACTGGCAGCTAAACTCACCATGAAGGATAAGCGGGGAAGAGATCTAGCCTTTGAAGAGTAGGTGGCTACAGTAAAATCAGCCTTTAGTGAGGCTTCCTGTAACTATCCACAGTATACTGGATAGAGCCGAAGTTCTTCGTTTAATTTTAGAATATCACGGTCGGCAACCCAATACCTTTTCACTATCAACACACACAAAATCAATGCAGCAGGCCCGGCAGCATCTATAGGAAGGAGTGTAGTTGATGTTTCGGGCCGAGACCCTTCGTCAGGACTACTGAAAGAAGAAATATTAAGAGATTTGAAAGTGGGAAGGGGAGGGGAAGATCTGAAATGATAGGAGAAGACAGGAGGGGGAGGGATGAAGCTAAGAGCTGGAAAGTTGATTGGCAAAAGGGATACAGAGCTGGAGAAGGGAAAGGATCATGGGTTGGGAGGCCTAGGGTGAAAGAACTGGGGAGGGGAGCACCAGAGGAAGATGAAGAGCAGGCAAAGAGTGATTGTGAGAGGGGACAGAGTTCTGTCTTCATGTTACCACATGATAACTGTGTGCCTTGCTTAAAGTAAACTCATATTATATTTGTATTTTCTGATTCCCAAGTTTCTTGACTTAATTTAATGCTTCAAAGTTACAAAACATAACACTTCCAAATGGGGCAATGCCAGATCAACCTATGAACACCTTTGTAGCTGGCTAAACCTTACTCACGAACCCCACCGGCGGTCAAAACAGTAAAATACTGTTCCAGGACGAGAGTGGGTGGGAGTGAGGAGGGAGATGAAGGACGAGGAGGAGAATGTTGGATAGGAAACAGAAAAGAGAGGCAGGAGGAAAATATGTAGGAAAAGAAGGAATGGAAAAAAGGAGGGAGAGCTGCAGTAGCAACAACAGCAACTTCCCCCAATGTTGAAAACTTTGTATCTCTACAAATAATAAAGACTGGACTTTTTTTCCCATTCTGGACATTTAGTTGTGCTCGCATTCTTGATTCAGTTAATTAAATATAATCAACTATTGCAAGTGAGATTGTGCTGGGAAGTGCATGGAGAGATCGAGGTACAGAGGGACTGAGGGATCCTGATTTCAGGAAAGGAAGAGCTGGTTTCATTGATGGAGGTGGAGTTCCATGGTGGCCAGTGTTCTGACTCTGAGAGGGAGCTACGATGGTGTCAGCGGCTATGGCTTGATGGTGATGGGATCTGAAGACACAGCTGGCTTGATTGTTGAAGATCAATGGTATGGCGTGTGGAGGGTCTAATGGTGTGATGGAGTTGAAAGTGGGAGGTCTGATGGTGGTGGGGGGATCTAACAGAGATGGAATTTAATAGATAGGGACCCGATGGTGAAGCTGTCTAATGGAGGTGGTGAATGGGGCCAAATTAATATGACAAGACTCATTACAATATTCAGATTATCTGGCCTCTTTCTAGATTCAGATTTGACAATTGGGCTCACCCGAGCCTTGTGAGCCTGGTCTGCAGGCTCCGTTTCTCTTCTACCTTTGATGACGCTCAGTCCATACGAGTTTGAAAATTACAGCCCAGTCACAAGCGAGTGGGCACGTGTTCAGCGTTGTCTGCTTTGTCTTACTCTTCCTCTCACTCGCTGTTGTGGGAGTGAGGTGCCTGCACTTGATCTGTTTATTTTCTCCCCTCCCCCACCCCCTCCTGGAGAACGAGGGCCCGGTCTTTCTCTCCCTACCTGCTAGAGGATCATGCCAGTGTCTTGGGTCTTGGGCAAGGTTAAATCAAAATGGATGGTGGATTGGATTCTGAAGTTCATGTTGTATAGTTTTTTCTGGGTTTTGGATTACTCCTTTTTTTAAATTGCTATTTTGCCCAGTTTTGATCGGGCCAGACTGGCTCTGCAGCCTAATAGCAATGAAAGTCAGAGCACTAAATTGAACTGAACTGAACTGAACATTCCTAGGCTGTTTCAATAACTGTGATTTGATGCTTTATGTTATGTGTTTTTCACTCTTTTTGCCGTTTGCATGATTTGTTCTCTTTTTTGCACATTGGATTTTTTTAATGTTTTCTTTGAATGGGTTTCATGGCACTTTCTTTGTTTCATGGCTGACTGTGGAAAGACGAATTTCAGAGCTGTATACTGCATTGATAACAAATGTACTTTGAATTTTTGAATCTTTAAAAGTTCATCCGGAGCAGTGACAAACAGCGTGTGATCGGTTCCAATGGATTCCTTGAGGAGGTGAGGAGACAGCACTGGATTTTTCAAGGCCCCGTTAATCTTGTTCTCCATGGTCTTAAGTCTTTAAATTTAAATGCTTTTGACTTCAACACAGGGAAGATATGTAGAAGAAATTAATTTCTCTGCTCGTTTCTGAAATCTATATTATTTTTTTACATTTCTATATTGAATTCATTATTTGTTTTACTCCAGCTGGTCTGGGAAGTAAAGTGAAATAAAACTTCTTTATCAACAATAAATTAGAATTTTCTCTTGTAATGTTGTAGGTGATACATCTACAATGGGGTGGGGGCTGCGGCCCAGTATTCCATTCCACAGCAGGCTGGATTATTCCCAGTAAAGGATTTTGGTTAGAGGGGTGGTGTGCCTCAGGTCTTTGAAACCATTAAGCCAACAGGCTGTTTTATGAGCCTCCATTTATAGGTGACTGGCTTCTACAGGGAGATCTAGGATATCTGTGCCCAGTTACCCCCCCCCCCCCCATCCTTAATCTTATAATTTCCTCTGTATGACCTATCTGACAAGAAGCATTAAAGTCAGTTCAATGCCCCTTGGCTACGGGATGGGAATTGTAGTTGGAAACATAGCCCTCCAATGACACGTCCTGGCTGACGGGCATCAAGGCTGTTTTTTTTTCTTACATTCTGCTTTCCAGCTATAATGTTTCACAGTAAAAAGGGTAAGAGTAAGATAAAATATGAGATTAGTAGATCAAGGCAGGTGAACAAAGCTCACAGCTGTGATACAGCTGAACATAAAAACCGTGTGAATTCTGGGCGGCTCACAGTTAATGCAGAGTGCAACCTGTAACACAATCACACTAATCATTGCTTTTATCCTGTTGCATTGCTCTTTAACAAACTCCCGGGCTACAAGCTTTTAACTTTCATGATGGTTTCCCCAGACCATGGCTTGTGTTTGATTCTAGTGGGTAACTCACCCTTAACCACAATCACTTGTTGAAAGTGAACATCCCCTTCTGATTCACCACAGTTATTTCGCACAATTCCAACTTCTCCTCCCTCGTTGCCTTCTACAAAAATGAATGATGCCTTGAAACTTCTTAGCTATGAAGTTTTTCATTTCCCTTAGCCTTGTGTCTACTCCTGAAGTCCATAAGCTTATGGGTCATCAAAGCAACAATATCTTAACCAACAAGGATGGCATCCTGGTCTATGTCACAAGCTGGTTTTCAGAATGGATAAAAGACAATATGGTTGAAATCAGTTTTTGGGCCATGCTTAAAATGAACAGTTTATTGGCAACTAGTAACTGGAAAGTAAAATAAGCAGGAGAGTTTTGAGAGTTCACTATATACTACCAATGAAGATTGACTGAATTGGTTCTGCATAAGGAAATCCCTATGTTTTTCCCTTTCCTCTGATTTCTCCTCCAATGCCTGACCCTGCCTGAAGTTCAGTTTCCAAAGCTGCTCTTTAAGAATTGAAAGTTCAAAGAAAATTTATTATCAAAGTTTATCTATGTCACCATATAAAACCCTGAGATACATTTTCTTGTGTGGGCATTCACAGTAAGTACAAGAACACAATAGAATCATTGCAAGATGGCACCCAATGGTACAGACAAAGAACCGGAGTGCAAAAGGCAACAAACTGTCCAAATACAAAAAGAAAAAAAAATGCATATCAATAATGATATCGAAAACTTGAGACGAAGAGTCCTTGAATGAGGTTCTATAGGTTGTGGGAACATTTCCGTAATGGGGCAAGTGAAGCGGAGTGAAGTTATCTGCTCTGGTTCAAGAGCTGATGGTAGAAGTCTAATAACTATTCTTTAACTTGCTGGTATGGGTAATGAGGCTCCTGTATTTTCTTCCTTATGGCAGCAATGAGAAGAGGGCATGTCCTGGGTGATGGGGGTCCTTAATGATAGATGCTACCTTCCTGTGACTGTGCTCCATGTAGATGTGCTCAGTGGTGGGGAGAGCTTTACCCATGATGGACTGGGTTGTATCCGCTACTTTTTGTAATAATTTTTCATTCACTGGCATTGATGTTTCCATACCAGAGTGTGATGCAGCTAGTCAATATGGTCTCCATCACATATCTATAAAAGTGTTTCAAAGTTTTAGATGACATGCTGAATCTTGGCAAATTTCTTCAGGGGTGACTGAGGAAAGAAGTGCACTCCACAGAGCACTGTTACAAAAAAAGTGGACAAATAATGCAGTGGTAAACAGTATCAGACCAAAATCTAGCCTTGAAAAATACTCCTGAACCTAGTCTGCACACATTGAGACTCAGCAAAATTTACTTGTCAGTAAGAAGCACTGGGCAACATTTATCATTTATTGAACAGTGGTGCTGTGATCAATAATGGGGACACATGATCAGGAATCAGACTTAGAGTGGCAACGTCTGTAAATTAGAAGTCTGCAAAAGAAAAGAGCGAAGAGGACAAAGGAAGAAGAAAGAGACTTGAAATTGCACCTTTTATGATCACAGACCCTTTAGTCAGTGAATGATTTCTGAAGTGTAATCACCAATGCGATGTGGTCCCATTAGCTTCAAGAGAACCACATTTCTAAAGCAGAGTACAATGATCACCATTCTGTATGTATTTATTGAGATACAGCATAGAACAGGCCCCTCTGTCTCCTTCAGATGTGCCATACAAAGCCCCCGATTTAACCCTACAATCAACTAACCTACCAAGTGGTAGGTCTTTGGACTGTGGGAGGAATCTGGAGCACCCAGAGAAAACCCACACAGTCATGGGGAAAACATTCAAAACCCTTTGGCAGCAGGAGGAATTGAACCTGGGTTGCTGGTACTGTAAAACGTTGTGCTACCGTGCCACCCCAATGAACTTGGCTACACAATGGCCAACACCATTCAGTATCCATGTTAACAATTTTACAACTCTAATATTGAGATCAGGTTGTCTCCAAAATAACAAGCTGAGCTCCAAAACAAACTGACACGCAGAGTCTCATGGTACAATTTATGAAAGCACAATGCTTATTGACAATGGAGTATCTACTCACTTGTCTTGCTTGAAGTTAAGAGGCAAAGAGACAAGAAAATGTCTTTGTGAATCATGGATAGATTCTCCACTGGGTTACAAGATGTGAGAATCCAAATTTAAAGAGTGCAAGGATATAAGCTTTAAACACAAGGGATTCTGCAGATGCAGGAAATCTAGGGCAACAGGTAGAAAATGCTCGAGGAACTCAGCAGGTCAGGCAGCATCCATGGAGATGAAAAAGCTGTCAATGTTCATCAGGTCCGGAAAGGAAAAAGATGACAAAATAATAAGGTGGGAGGAGTGGAAAGAGGACAAGTTAGAAGGTGATAGGTAAAGCCAGGTGGATGGGGATGGGGATGAAATAAGAGGTTGGGAAGTGATTAGTGGAAAAAGCAAAGGATTGGAGGAGAAGGAATCTGATAGGAAAGGAGAGGGGACCATAGGAGAAAGAGAAGGAGGAGGGGCACCAGAGGGAGGTGATGGGCAGATGAGGAAAAGAGGTAAGAGGCCAGACTGGGGAACTGAAGATGAGGGAAGTGGACAAAACAATGGGACACTGGAGAAATTGATGATCATGCCACCAGGGCAGAGGCTGCCTAGAGGGAATAAAAACTGTTGCTGCTCCAACCTGGGAGTGGCCTTCTCATGGCAGAAGAGGAGGCTGTGGACTGACAAGTTGGAATGGGAATGGGGACAGAATTTAAAAGGGTTGGCCACTGGAAATTCTGTTTTTTCTTGGATGAAACAGAGGTGCTAAACAAAGCGATCCCCCAATCTACGTTGGGTTTCACCATTGTTCACCAGGAGCACGGGATACAGTAGTTTACCTCAACGGATTCACAGTTGAGGTGTTGCCCTCATATTGGTGCCCGAGGGAAGAGGTGAATGGGCAGGTCTAGCACTCTGCCACTTGGAGGAATAAGTGCCAGGAGGGAGGTAAGTGGGAGAAGCGTGAATGAAGCTGGGAACAACAGGGGGAGTGTTCCCTGCAGAAAGCAGAGAGTTGGTGGGGGCAGGGGGCTTGTTAAAGATATGTTTGGTAGTAAGGTCCTATTAAAGACAGCGGAAGTTGCATGAAAGATGTATTGAATGTGGATGCTCATGGGATGGCTGGTAAGGACAAAAGAAACTCCATCCATGTTAAGGCAGTAGGAAGAGGGGGTGAGTGCAGATGTCCAGGATTGAAGATGTCAGGGTAAGAACGGAAACCCTGTTCTTTGAAGAAAGAGGACACCTCTGATATCCTGGAAAGGAAAGCCTCATCTTGGGAATAGATGCAGAGAGGCAAAGGAACTGAGAAAAGGGAATAGCATTTTTACAGGAGATGGGATGCAAAGAGGTATAATCAAGACAGCTGTGGGGATCGGAGGTTTTATAAGAGATATCAGTAGACATTTTTTCTCCAAAGATGGAAGCAGAGGGATCAAGAAAGGGGAGAGAGGTGCCAGAGATATACCAAGTGAAGTTGACAAAGTGGAAGTTTGTCATCTTTCATCTGACAAAGTTGATGAAATTGATGAGCTCAGTATGGGTGCATGAGGCAGCACCAATGCAGTTGTCAATGTAGAGCAGAATAAGTTGGGGAGTGTTACAAAGGAAGGGTTGGAACATGGACTGTCCAACATAACCAATACAAAAGGCATTGCTAGGGCCAATGTAGGTACCCATGGCTACACTCTGAGTTTCGAGAAAGCGGAAAGGGCCGAAAGGTAAGGATGTTAAAGGTGAGGATCAGTTCCACAAGACAGAGGCGGGTGGTGATGGAGGGGAACTGGTCGGGTCTATTGTCAAGAAAGAAGCTGAGAGCTTTCAGGCCTTCTTGATGGGGGATAGAAGTGTATAGGGACTGGATATTCATGGTGAAAATCAGGGCAAGGGAATTAAACCTTCTGAGGAAGATTGTGCTTATGCAAAGTGTTGCAGATGCAGATGGGAAGGAACTCAGCCAAAGGTGATAAAATGAAATCGAGGTATGTGAACATAAGTTCAGTGGGGCAGGAGCTGGCAGAAATAATGGGCCTACCAGACAGTCAGGTCTGTGGAGGTAGTGTTGAGCAGTGCAGGGTAAAGGAACTGTGAGGTTGGTGGCAGTGGATGGGAGATCCACAGAGTTAGTGAGTTAGTGATTGTGTTGGAGGCAATGTCCTGTGTCCCGAGTGGGGGCCTTTTCAAAGAGTAAGTAAAAGGATATGTCTGAGAGTTGCTGCCTGGTCTCAGCAATGAAGAGGTCAATCCATACACTCCAACAACACTCACTTTGTAATTACCACAAGCTGGAGAAATTGATGCTCCTGCCATTATGTTGGTGGCTACCTAGACAGAACATGAGGTGTTTACTTATTACTTATTTATTGGGATACAGAGCAGAATAAGCCCTTCCAGCACTTTGAGCCATGCCATCCAGAAATCCCCAAATTTAGTCCAAGCTTAATCATGGGACAATTTACATTGGCCAACTCACCTACCTACTGGAGAGTTGGACTGTGAGAGGAACGTACAAACTCCTTACACGCAGCAAAAGAAATTGAACCTGGGTCGACTGTACTGTAAAGCTTTGTGCTAACCACTACGTCACCTGTTGATCCTCCACCCTGAGGAGCAGCCTGAATTTAATCAACCTGATTAAAATGTATGTGTTTTCTAAAACCCTGTGATGTGCAGCCATCTGACCCATAAAAGCAAGTTTTGATGCCTATTCCTATGGGATTAAAATGATGAAGTTTGCATTTCATATGACCGCCTCTCCCATTTACTGCCTTTAGGGTTTAGTGGAAAGAGCCAAGATTTCCTTCCAGAATAGTTAGTAACCTGGATAGTTAGTAACCAAAGACTCTTTCTTTGTGAAATGTTCCCAATATAACATGGGGGTAATGTTGTACTACAGAGTCCCTTTTCCATAACTTTGCAAATTATTACCAGTTCATAATGCCCACTAAATTCCTACCAATCTCTAGGAACCTTCTACCATCCTACTTCAATGAACAAATTGATTAATTATTTCTCATTTGCTTGTCCACCTTTCCCTGAAATACATCTGTACTATTTACTCAACCAGTCCCAGAGGAAGTTTCAACATTCTCGGCTCCCTGGGTCACAAAGTTTCTCCTAACTAGCCCAGTTTTATTACTGACAGTCTTCTAGTTTCACTTTCTCATTCTGGTATCAAGTACAAGTAAAACAGCTTCTCTGCCTTCACCTCATTAAACATTTCCATGAGAAGACTTCCATGGAATGGAGTCATATGGATCAAAGGATTCCTCGAACAATATGAGCATAGTGTTTTTTCCATTTGTTTCCGTGACCCAATTACAAGATGGAATACCACTGTAAAAGAACTGGGGTTTCATTGGCAGGGAAATTGGGCATCCAGTTGCCTCTCAGTCTTGTCTTTTCCAAATATAACGGCGTCAACTTCCTCAATCTTCCCAGGTAGCTATAATCTCTAAGGTCTTGTATTATTCTAGTAAATCTTTTCTGTACCTTCTTCAGTGCTTCAATATCCTCTTTATAATACAGAGAACATGACTTTTACAATGTCCTAAGCAAAGTCCTTAGTAATTCTGAAATTACACTTCTAAATCTAAAGTCCAAATTATTTATGTAAAAGAACTCTATTTGTGAGACCAACCATTGTAAAACACCATGCATTGCTTATTCTCTGCTTTCTGCTCTGTTGTCCGATGGTCTTCCTTTCTACTAATTCTCCTCTGATTCCACACGTTCTTGCATTCTTAGCCAGGAGAAGATTCTACTTTCTTTTACTCTTGAGCAGCTTGCTGAGAGCAGCTACATTAGATAGAAGAAGCATTCCCGCTGCAGGGTTATATGGATGATAATAGTAGCTTCATTAGTTCCATAAATTGGAAAGAATCCAGCCTGTACTGTCACATTGACCCGTCTACATAGGTGGACCTGTCTGCACGTTGGCTTCCTTTGCTTACAGTCCAGGTTGTCTGTTCTGGCTCTGAGTACCAAGATAGAAATTATCTATTAAGATGCTATTTGCTGGGACAAAATAAGAATGTGTCTTTGAAAACCATTCATTCTATAAGACAGTAAGTTGTAAGAGCAGAATTAGGCCATTTGGCCCTTTGAGTCTGGTCCAGCACACTGATTTTATTTATCCCGTACATTGCACAAACCTATTCATATCTTTCATTTCCCTGCACCCACTGTACAAACTACCTCCTATGCCATTTAATTCTATTCCATGACCATATAATTATGCTATTCCTTACTCTCCATTCCTCTTGCAGAGTATTGGTTCTTAAGAATCAGGCCGGCCACCTCTGAACCACTTGGTTTTGATTTACGTCAGGCTTCGCTCCCAGTTTACCACGGTATGATTCAGACGGCACTGTCTTTCTTCTGATTCACGGTTAAGGCTGCCTATCAAATTTGAGCACAAAATCTGAAGTACTGCAAAGCAAAAAAAAACAACTCTTTCCAGCATTCATCTCGAGTCCAGCTGTGTGGTGAATCCGTAGCAAACATACAGCCCTCAGACTATAGTTCCCCCGAGCAGAGATTGTGTTTGGGAAGGAAGGCAGGGGAGGAGGAGGAGGGGGTTGGTGTCATTCCACCCCCATTCATGCTGTGATCCTGCCCATATTCTCAATAACTAAATGAAGCACCAATTCACTCACCCTCTTCTCATTGTCAGGGTGGAGCGTTTGTGTTACACTAATGACTAGGATCAGACCATTTCACAGGAAATACAAAAAGGCAATCAATGCCCAGGCTTTTCTCTTCCCCAGAAGGCCTCTCATTCTCCTTTCCGACAAATGCAATTATTCCTGGCAGCCCAGTGGATTCCTGTAGAGCTTTCTTGCACTTCTTTACAACAAAATAACCCCAAAGGCAGCAGTTAAAAGACCTTTTGCCACAGCTATTACAGCAGATGCTGTACCTAATTAGGAGGATAAAGGTTCCATTGCACATTAAGTATCTCAAGAACTTTCAGGCCTGCCCTTCTATTGATGTGCACTCTTGGAGCTGTAGACTAGCTGCGGAGAAGGTTGTAAGAAATCTCTACGCCACTCGCTTGTGTTTAAGATTTCACCTTCACATAAAAGCAAAATGTTTAATACGGAAAACCTTGCAAAATACAAACACTTACAATTAACGGGTTCCATTTTACAATCCCTTCCACTTCGCCAAAATTCAAGAAGGGCCTGCTTCTGTGCTGTACTTCTCTATGATTCGAATTAAACTGGCAGTAGTTTTTAAAGAAGTTGTTCAAAAAGGAAAGAAAGATGCAAAAGCAGAGAAATATACAAAAAGAGTTCTAGACTCAATGGCAATGGGCACCAACACTACTCATTTGATTCAGGGAATATGAACTTGCGGGAATTGGCTCAAACAAAAAAAGAGAATGCTGGAAATACCTGTCAGGTCAGGAAGCAGAGCTTGCATTGGAACTGGGACAGAAGGAGGGAAAATGTTACTTCTAAGTGTAGCGAGATTGGAGACCAAGATTGCACAGGGCGTTAACTGTGATAGGTTGGGGCCAAACTCGCTGTTGGGATGAGTTGTTAATGCGGCAATCAGAGGCTGACAAAGAAATGAGGTGAGCTTCCAATAACAGAGCAGGGTGTAGAAAATCTGAACCAATGTCACCGACAGATTAGCTGTAGCAAAAATAGCCAGTTCCAAATTGAACAGAGGATGTGTGTTATCAGAGATTGGAGAATCTGACATTGAGGCCAGAAGGCTGCCAACTCCCCAGCTGGAAGATGAAGAACTTATGCTCAAACTTTTGTTTGGCCTTATCACAGTGTAGGGGCCACAGGTAGATAGATAAGGGTGTGATGAATTACTGAAGTGGCAGGGGACGGGGAGATTAAGATTATGTCCAGCAGTGTGTTCAGTTTCTCCAAAGAGTGGAGACCATATTGTGAGCACCACATGCAGTACACTAGATTGGTAGGAGTCCTAGTGAGTCACTGCATCAGCTAGGATCCTGGATGCTGTGAGGGGTGAAGGTCAAAGAATGAGAATCGCACCTCCTGTGGTTGAATAGCAAAGTGCCACAGGATGAGGAGATGTTGGATGTTGGTGGGACAGAGAACAGGCCAGGGATTCCTGACGAGAACAGTCCCTTCAAAATGCAGGAAGGAAAAGGGAGGGGGCAGAAAGATGCCTCTGGTTGTGAAATTGCACTGGAGCCAATGGAAGTAGTGAAGGACGATACAGAAAGACTTAGGCAGATTAGGAGAATGGGCAAGAAAGTGGCAAATGAAATGCAATGTTGGAAAATGCATGGTCATGCACCTTGGTAGAAGCAATAAATGTGCAGACTATTTTCTAAATAGGGAGAAAATCCAAAAATGTGAGATGAAAAGGACTTGAGAGTCCTTGTGCAGAACACCCTAAAGGTTAACTTGCAGCTAGGGTCCCTGGCAAGGAAGGCAAATGTAAAAGAATCATTCATTTCAGGAAATCTAGAATACAGGAGCAGGGATATGGTGTTGAGGCTTTATAAGGCGCTGGTGATGCCTCACCTTCAGTAATGCAAACAGTTTTAGGCTCATCATCTAAGAAAAGATGTGCTGGCATTGGAGAGGGTTCAGAGGAGGTTCACAAGGGTGATTTTGGAAATGAAAGGCTTATCATATGAAGAATGTTTGATGGCTCTTGGCTTGTACTCACTGGAATTTAGAAGGATGAGGGGGTTCTCACTGAAACCTTTCGAACGTTGAAAGGCCCAGACAGGAAAGATGTTTCACATGTTGGGAGAGTCTAGGACAAGAGGGCACAGCCTCAGCATAGAGGGTCATCCACTTAAAACAGAGCTGTGGAAAAATTTGTTTAGCCAGAGGGTGGTGAATTTGTGGAATTTGTTACAACAGGCAGCTGTGGAGGCCAGGTCATTGGTGTATTTAAGGCAGAGCTTGATAGGTTATTGACTAGCCAGGGCATCAGAGGTTGTGGGGAGAAGGCTGGTGAGTGGGACTGAGGAGGGGAAAAATGATCGGCCATGATTGAATGGCAGAGCAGACTCCATGGGCCAAATGACCTAATTCTGTTCCTATGTGTTATGGTCTTATGGTCTTGGATGCAGATTCTGGTAAAGTGGAAATAAGGATCTGCATTCAACAGATTAGCCTTCTCTCCCTTGTTTCAGTATCTCCAAGGTGCAGCAAGTTGATGAGGTACACAAGGAAGCTAAGAACGTTCTAGAGAATGTCTAGGATAACCTACTGGCATTGAAGGTGGTTTAGAGAGGCTACAAGACTACAAGAGTTCCACTCAGAGTGAAGGGACCATCCCTTCAACATCTGTGGCCCACCAGAGGTAATGGAAAAGAAGCCATAGTGACGTTCCCTTGCCTGAGCGGAAAGATAATACAGAACTGAGCACACAAAACAGCAAAGGAACAGGCCTCGCAGCCCACAATGTAATACTGAAAAAAAACTAGTAGTTAAAAGCCTAACAAAACCAATTGCTTCTGCTGGATGATGTCCATGTCCCTCCATTCTCTACACATGCATGTGCCTGTCAAAGAGCCTTTGAAAAGCCTCGGCTGTATTTGTGTTCACTACCACCCTTGGCAATGCTTTCCAGGCACTCATCATTCTCTGTGCAAAGAGAAACCTGCTTCGCACATCTCCTTTAAACTCACCTCCTTCAACTTAAATGCATGCCCTCTACTCTCAAATGTTTCAACTCTGGAAAAATAGGTTTGGCTGTCTGTTCTGCTTATTCCCTCTGTAAACTTATAAACCTCCATCAGTCTCCAATGATCTCCCCTCTATCTCCCCTCAGTCTCCGGTGCCCCAGAGAAAACAACCCAAGTTTGTCCAACCTCTCTTTATAGCAGTTGTCCTCTAATCCAGGCAGCATCCTAGTGAATTTTTCTTCTCCCTTCTCCAATGCCTCCACATCCTTCCTATAAAGGAGTGACCAGAATTGAATGTAATGCTCCAGATGCAACATAACCAGACTTATAAAGTTGCAGTGTAACTTCCTAACTCTTCAATTCATTTGCTCTATGAACAAATGCAAGTGCGCTATATGCCTTCTTTACCACCTTATCAACCTGACTAACCACTTTCAGGGAGCTGTTGACTTGGACCCCAAGATCCCTCAGCACATCAACACTGTTGAAGTTCCGCTGTTAGCTCTGTGCATGCGATCTCACACTTGATGGGATTTAACCCCCTTTGCTATTTCTCTGCCCATATTTGCAACTAATCGATAATCTTCTACACGATTCACATTACCAGCTGTCTTTGTATTGTACCTCCTGTAAGAATAAGTTCCATTAACCATGACTTTCTGTCTTCTATGAGCAAGTGACTTCTGAATCCAGATAACCAAGTTACTGTGAGTCCCATATATTTTATCCTTCTGGATCAGCCAAACATGAAGGACCTTCTCAAATCCATGTAGACAACTTCAGCAGCTTCTCTTTCACTGATTACCAGTTCAAAAAACCTCAGTTAAGTGAATAAGATATGACTTGCCCCATATAAGGCCACACCGAACGTCCCTAATTAAGCCAGAGTTTTCCAGGTGCTCATAAATCCTATCCCTATGAAGCTTCTCCATCACTGAGATGAGAAAACAAACAGAAACATGTATTTCAACCATTTGGACCAGAAGAGGTGCTAGATGGAGCAAGGTCTACAGATGTGAAGTAATTCTTTCTATATTTATCATTGCTGTTGGTAGCTTTGGCATAATGTTAGCATTTTCTCCCTTGAACAAGGAAGTTATGAGTTCAATGAAGTACAAGTAGAAAAGTTGATGCTCCAGTGCAGGATGAGAACCCGTCTGCTCTCTCAGGATCATGGGTGTACAAAGATGAGCATAAGCATTTTCTTTTCATTCGTACATGGGATGTGGCCGTCGGTACAATGACTATTGCTTATTTTTCATTCACAATTGTATTTGAAGGTGGGGCAGACAGCCTACATCTTTAACCTGTCTGTCCAGGTAGACCCATTGTTTCAGCTTGTAACTGCCCAACTGAAATCACATCTGCAAACCTCAACTCGGTTTTATCTCCCCTGGTTCAATCCCTTCCCACCTACATCCGTGACACCTCAGACACTCCTGATCTTTTCAAGGATTTCAAGTTCCCTGGCCCTTGCTATCTTATTTTTACTATGGATGTCCAGTCCTTATACACCTCCATCCCCCACCAGGAAGGCCTCAAAGCTCTCCATTTCTTTCTGGACAATAGACTCAGCCAGCTCCCCTCCACCTAGCGGAACTTGTCCTCACTCTAAATAATTTCTCCTTTGAGTCCTCCCACTTCCTTCAAACAAGTACTTTATTGTCACCAAACAATTGATACTAGATCGTACAATCATCACAAAAAGTGTAGCCATGTGTACTGGCATGGGTCCCAGCTATGCCTGCCTGTTTGTCCACTATGCGGAACAGTCTGTGTTGCAAGCCTACATTGGTGACACTTTTCCTACATTGCATCGATGACTGCATTGGTGTGGCTTCCTGCACCCGTGCTGAACTCATCGATTTTGCCCATTTTGCTTTCAACTTCAACCTGGCCCTCAAGTTCACCTGCTCCATTTCCGACACATCCCTTCCCTTTCTCAATCTCACTGTTTCTATCTCTGGAGACAGCTCATCCACTGATGTTTATTATCAACCAACGGACTTTCACAGTACCTAGACTATATCTCATCCCGCCTTGCTACTGGTAAAAAGGCCACCTCTTCTCTCAATTCCCCTGTCTCCGCTGCATCTGCTCTCTGGATGAGGTTTCTCATTCTAGAACGAAAGAGATATCCTTTTTTTAAAAAGTGGCTTCCCTTCCTCCACCGTCAACACCGAGCTCAACAGCATCTTTTTCATCTCATGCACGTCTGCTCTTGTCCTGTCCTTCAACCACCCCACCAGGGATAAGGTTCCTCTTGTCCTCACCAGCCTCTGCGTCCAGCATATGTTTCTCTGTAACTTACGCCACCACCAACTGAGTCCCACCACCAAACAGATCTTTCCCTCCCCCTGCTCATCCATTTGTCCCTCCCCACCAATCTTTCCAAGCAGAACAAGTCCTGCAGCTACCCCTGCACCTCCTCCCTCACTGCCATTCCAGGCCCCAAACTTCACCCGTGAGTATGTCGGGGGGTCACATACTGTGTTCGGTGCTCCCTGTGTGGACTCTTGTATATCGGTTAGACCCAACGTAGATTGGGAGACCACTTCATCAAGCATCTATGTTCCTTCCGCCAGAACAGGCAGGATCTCCCAGTAGCCACCCAATTTAATTCCACTTCCCAGTCCCATTCCGATGTGTCTATCCATGGTCTCCTCCACTGTCGGGATAAGGCCACACTTAGGATGGAGAAACAACATCTTATTTTCCATTTGGGTAGCCTCCAACCTGATGGCATGAACATCGATTTCTCAAACTTATAGTAATGCCTCCACCCCGCCTTCAATATTTCCCATTCCCTTGTCCTTCTCTCTTGTTATCTCCTTGCTCACCCATTGCCTTTTCCTGGTGCTCTTCCCACCCTCCCCCACCTTTCTTCTTTCTTCCATGGCCTTCTGTCTCTTTCACCAATCAACTTCCTAGTTCTTTGCTTCATCCCTGCCCCCTCCGTTTCACCTATCACCTGCTGTTTCTCTCTCCCTTCCCCCACCTTTCAAATCTACTCCTCAGCTTTTCTCTCCACCGAAGGGTTTTGGCTAGAAACGTCAACTGTACTTTTTTCCATAGAAGCTGCCTGGCCTGCTGAGTTCCTCCAGCATTCTGTGTGTGTTGCTCGGATTTCCAGCATCTGCAGATTTTCTCTTGTTTGTGATCTTGGACTAGAGTTGTCTGTGCGGTAAAGCAACTTCTTCATGCCCATGCCAACATTTATCTTTCAGCCATGAGATCAATGAAACAAATTACCTTATCATTAGCACATTGGGGGAACTTCCTCTGTTGAAATTGGCTCCTGAGTTTCCAGCATTACTGTTCAAAATCACCTCATCTGTGTACGAGAGTTTGTGAAATACATGGTAGATAAACTACAAACTTTGCATGTGGAAGAGACTTCAAGGTAGCCAAGTTAAGGGTCTGAAGGTAGTGCAGAACTTTATCTTGGCAAAGAAGTTGTGTAATGCAATTGGTCTTGAAGATTGCCAGGATTATAACTGTGATAAATCCCCCATTATATTAAAGGGAAGGCACTGGATTTCACCAGCTGACTCTTGACCAGGTATCCTCTGGTAATAGAGACCAGAGGCTGGAGATTGCTGTTGGAAGCCGAAATATTTCAGGAAACTTTCCAAAATAGTTTATTGTGAATCAGAATCAGGTTTAATATCACTAGTATATGTTGTGAAAATTATTGTTATGCGTCGGCAGTGCATTGCAATACATAATACTAAAAACTGTAAATTACAGTAAATATATATATTAAAAATTAAAATTAAAATTAAATAAGTGGTGCAAAAGAAGCAGTGATATAGTGCTCATGGGTTCAATCACACACAGGAGAAAATCTGCAAAAATCCAAAGCAGGCCAGACAGCATCTATGGAAAAGAACACAGTTGACGTTTCGGGCCAAGACCCTTTATCAGGACAGGAGAAGAAAAGTTGAGGTGTCAGAATTAGAAAGTAAAGTGAGGGATGGAAAAGACACAAGCTGACAGGTGAACCCAGCGGGGTGAGGGGGGAGGTAATGGAGACGGGGCAACCAAGTAGGAGAGGATAGAAGGTCATAATAGAAAGAGAAGGAGGAGGAGCACCAGAGGGAGGTCTATTATAAACCCACAGACTCTCACAACTACCTTGGGCTATACATCCTCCCACCCTGTAACTTGTAAAACTGCCATCCCTTTCTCTCAATTCTGTATCCGCTGCATCTGCTCTCAGGACGCAGCGTTTCATTCCAGAATGAAGGAGATTTCCTCCTTCTTCAAAGGAAGAGGCTTCGCTTCCTCCACCATCAATGCTGCCCTCAACATGCAGCTCTTCCATTTCGCGCATGTCTGCCCTCATCCCATCCACCTGCCTCCCCACCAAGGATAGGGTTCCTCTTGTCATCAACTACCACCCCACCAGCCTCCGCGTCCAGCACATAATTTCTGCCAGCTCCAATGAGGTCCCACCACCAAGCACATCTTTCCGTTCCCCGCACTTTCTGCTTTCAACAGGATTTGCTCCCTACGCAACTCTCTTGTCCATTCATCCCTACCCACTGATCTCCCTCCTGGCACTTACCCTTGCAAGTGGAACAAGTGCTACATCTGCCCTACACCTCCTTCTCACTACCATTCAAAGCCCCAAGCAGGCTCCAGGTGAGGTGATACTTTACCTGAGAGTCTCTTGGGGTCACCTACTGTATCCGGTGCGGCTTCCAGTATATCAGGTGAGACCCGACGTAGATTGGGAGACCACTTCGCTGAGCACCTATGGTCCATCCACCAGCAAAAGTGGGATCTCCCAGTGACCATCATTATAATTCCACTTCCCATTCCCATTCCGATATGTCTATCCATGGCCTCCTGTACTGTCAAGATGAAGCCACACTCAGATTGGAGGAACAACTCCTTATATTCCGTTTGGGTAGCCTCCAACCTGATGCCATGATTTCTCGAATTCCAGTAATGCCACCCCCCTTATCATTCCCATCCCCTTTTCCCTCTCTGACCTCATCTCCTTACCTGCGGTTCACCTCCCTCTGGTGCTCCTCACCTTTTTCTTTCTTCCATGACTGTCCGTCCGCTCCTATTTGGTTCCCTCTTCTCCAGCCCTGTATCTCTTTCACCTATCAGCTTCCCAGCTCTTTACTTCACCCCTCTCCTCTCTCCCAGTTTGACCTTTCACCTGGTGTTTCTTCCTCCCCTCCCCCCACCTTCTAGTTCTGGCTCCTCATTTTCTTCCTCCAGTCCTGATGAACAGCCTCAACCCAAACATCGACTACTCTTTTCCATTGATGCTACCTAGCCTGCTGAGTTCCTCCAGCATTTTGTGTATTTCATGGGTTCAATCGCCATTCAGAAATCTGATGGCAAATCTGTTCCTGAATCATTGAGTGTGTGCCTTCAGGCTTCTGTACCTCCTTCCTGATGGTAGCAATGAGAACTGGGTATGTACTGGTGATGGGGGTACTTAATGATGGACACCACCTTTTTGAGACATCACTCCTTGATGGTGCCCTGGATGCACGGGAGACTAGTGCCCATGATGGAGATGACCAAGTCTACAACTTTCTGAAGTTTATTTTGATCCTGTGCAGTGCCCCCCGCCACCACTGGAAGGTGATGCAACCAATTAGAATGCTCACCACAGTACATCAATAAAAATTTGTGAACATCTTTAGTGACATACCAAATCTCCTAGTGAAATCTCCTCAAACTCCTAATGAAATATGGCTGCTGTTATGTCTTCTAAGTGACTTCATTGATAGATCTTTAGAGATGTTGACCCCAGGAATTTGAAAATACTCACTCTTTCCACTTCTGATCCCTCGATGAAGACTAATGTGTGTTCCTTCATCTTATCCTTCCTTAAGCCCACAATCAGTTCTTCTTACTGACGTTGAGTGCAAGGTTGTTGCTGTGACATCACTCAACTAGCTGGTTTATCTCGCTCCTGTATGTCTTCTCATTACTATCTGAAATTCTGCCAACAATAATTGTGCCATCAACAAGTTTTTCTAGATGGCATTTCAGCTGTGCCTAGCTACACAGTCAAGGGTGTAGAGAGTAGAGCAGTGAACTAAGCACATAACCTTTATCAGTGAGGTGGAAATGTTATTTCCAGTCTGTGGTCCTCCGGTGAGGAAGCTGAGGATCGAGTTGCAACACGATCAGCACGATTTATTTCAGAATCATTTACTGGATGTCAACACAAAGGGAAAATAAATTTCTCCTCTGCCCTAGTAATCAGCTATCTAGTTAACAAAATTACTGCACTTTTACCAGGGGTAACATATTGGCATGGATTTAAGATTGGAGCAAAGAACTGATGCTCAGGAGTACGCAATTCAAGGTTGTCCTCCCTCTCCTTATAGCTAAAAGTCAAAGTCAAAATCAAAGTAAATTTTATTATCAAAGTTCATAAATGACATCATATGCAACCTTGCGATTAATTTTCCTGTGGGCATATGCAGCCAATCAATTGAATAGTATCTATACAGGATGAATGAAAGTTCAAGCAGCATGCAGAAGACAATAAACTATGCAAATAAAAATATAAATAAATAGCAACAAATTAACAAGTACATGAGATAACAAAATTAAAGTGAGATCCAATCCAGGGAGCAAGCGGGTGAAGTTCTTATGGAACCTCTTCTAAGTCTTCATGTCCTTCCTGCAATGGGGAGACTAGAACTGAACACAAAAGACAATGTGGCTTAACAAAGGTTTATACAGCTGTGCACAACTGCCTAACTAGTGCCCAGTGCCCTGAACAATGGTAAACATGCCATATGCCTTTTTGAGCCACCCTATTTACTTGTGTTGCTACTTTTGGAGGGAGCGGTTGACTTGGTCTCCAAGGTGTCTCTCCCATCCATACCCCTAAAGGTCCTGCCATTTACTGTATACTTTCCCCTTATCTTTGACCTCTAAAAATGCAACATCTCCCAAATTTGGCACAACTGTCCAATAATTTCACATCTTCAGTAATTGCCACTACTGAGATCGGTCTTCTGTCTCAATATTATAAATTTTATTTAACTAGTTCAATTTAAATTCTCTGGTGATATGCAAATCATGTATCCAGGCATGGGTTGTTACTCGTTCACCCAGGCTATATCCAGAGTATATTTCATACTCTGCTGTCGCAATGAGACCACATTCAGGTTAGAGGAGCAACACCTGATAATCCGTCAGTGTAGCCTCCAACCTGATGGCGTGAACATCAATTTCCATTTATTTCTGAAACCTCCAGTCAATGCCTTCCCCCCCCCCCATTCCCCATTCCCCATTCCCATTGCTCTCCCTCACCTTATTTCCTTACCTGCTCATTGCCTCCCTCTGGCACTCCTCCCTCTTCCCTTTCTTCCATGGTTTTCCACCTCTACTATCAGATACCCACTTCTCAGGCCCTTTACCTCTTCTACCAATGGCACTCCCAGCTCTTTACTTCAGCCTGTCCACCCCCCCCCCCCCTGGTTCACCTACCACCTCCCACCTTCTTCCTCCCCTCCCCCTACCTTCGTACACTGACTTCTCATCTTTTTCTCCCCAGTCCTGATGAAGGGTCTCGGCCCAAAACGTCAGCTGTTTATTCTTTTCCGTTCATGCTGCCGGGCCTGCTGAGATCCCCCAGCATTTTGTGGGTGCTGCTTTGGACCTCCAGCGTCATCAGATTTTCTCGTGTTTGTGACATACTAATCTAGTAACTTAACCACACGTCAAAGTTCAAGTCAAAGTTGAGTTTGTTGTCATAAATGCAAGTACCTGTATGCACTGGTGGAACAAAAAACTTAGTAGCAGCAGGAGCACAAGCTCAAAGCATCATATAGTCAATATTCACAAGAACCATAAATTGAACATAAGTTATTCATAAAGTAAAGTAAAATAAAGTAAAATTGGATAGGTATATGGACAGGAAAGGAATGGAAGGTTATGGGCTGAGTGCAGGTCAGTGGGACTAGGTGAGAGGACTAGAAGGGCCGAGGTGGCCTGTTTCCGTGCTGTAATTGTTATATGGTTATATGGTTATATTCACAAATTTTAGAGAAGTCAATGTTGCCACTGATTCATAGGAACCTGAGATACTATTAGAGCCCAGTGAGAAGGGAAGTGATTGTAATTTTAAGACTATACATTCCAGCCAGTTAATAGCGTGCTACTGGGAGGAATCAGACACTGTTAAGGATTATTATTATTCCAGGATTTACTGCATTGGAGTTCATAGAGGACAGTGTCACTATATTAGCTACCCCTGTACACCTGCTTATTAATACAAATATCTAATCAGCTAATCATGTGGCAGCAACTCATTGCATAAAACCATGAAGGCATGGTCAAGAGATTCAGTCATTGCTCAGACCAAACGTAAGAATGGTGAAGAAATGGGATCTAAGTGATTTTGACCATAGAATGATTGCTGATCCAGACAGGATGGTTAGAGTGTCTCGGAAAATACTGACCTCCTGGGATTTTCACGCACGACAGTCTCAGGAGTTTACAGTGAATGGTGCAATAAACAGAAGAATGTCCCGTGAATGGCAGCCCTCTGAGTGAAAACACCTTGTTAATGAGAGAGGCCAGAGGGAGAACACCCAGGTTGGTTCGAGATGACAGAAAGGTAACCATACTCTACAACAGTGGTGTGCAGAAGAGCATCACTTGAACAAGTTAAACCTTGAAGAGGATGGCCTACAGCAGCAAAAGACCACAAATATACAGAAATACACTCAGTAGTCACTTTGTCAGATACCTCCTTACCTAATAAAGTGGCCACTGAGTGTATTTTGAGGTTCCACCATGAATGTAGATGCTTGACAGTTGGAAGTCTGAGAGGAGTATTACAGACCAGTAGGGCTGAATGGCCAGACCCTGCAGAGGAATTCTATGTAATTTTATACAAAAGGCATTCATCTGAGTTTCCCCTCTCTGTTGTTTGAATGAAAACACTAAATGAGGCTCAACAAAAGGGGCATTGCAACCTCCAGAGCAGATGGGGGTGACTGGAAAACGGAGAGGTAGAAAAGGGAGATTTAAAATAACATTAAATGTATGAAACTGGGATGAGAGGGACGGGTGCAGCACAGCTGCAGCTGGCACAGGGGAGGTCAACGGAATGCTTTCTCGGTTCATTTCCCCACTGCCTGTCACGCTTTCTTCACCACGTTCAATCATCCCTCTGCATCCTACGGATTTTTCCCAATTTCCTCACACTGGACAGTTCCCTGCTGTCGAATCCGAAGAAAACAAGCTATAGCTTACAACCATTTTCCAGGTGTCAGGAGCGCTTTCAAATCTAGTGTGCATTTTGCTTGCAAGTATTTAAAAAAAATGCCTTCAGTGTTGAAAGTTGGGAAGGAAAATTATGAGGGGTTGGGTGCCTTGGTGGGTTGGAACATTGCCGTCATGGCTCAGGCTCTTGGCTTTGAATCCCGGCTAGACTGATTTTGCAGAAGACTCTACTCTGTCTACTGGCTATAAGGATCTGAATTGAACTGTGTTTGGGGTGGTTGTGTGGGTGTAGATCCATCTCTGAAACTGCCCATAATTCAGTATTAATTGACACCAAGTTGGCAATCATATTTAGAGAGGCCACAAAAATGGCAAGTATTCATATTGGAATTGCACCCAAGTGGAGCTTGGGGTTGGGACCGTTTACTGGGATCGATATAATGAGTGCTTCTAGCTTGTGGGGGTGCTGGTTCTGCTACCTCTTTTTGCGAGGACAGTCAGAAAGGAGCACAAGTTAGATCAGAAGTAAAATATTGTAGCAAGAGCAACAAAGGACGATGCCCATGAACCTGCCAGCTTCACTGGTTGTTCGTCAAAATATTCTCTTCAGAATGTGAATAAAACTTAACAATACAATGGTATTGTCAAAGAGGTAAATCAGTAACTATCAGATAAACATTGCAGTTCAGAATACTATTACTAGGTATTTCTCGTGAGGATCATGTTAATGCCTCTGATAAAATGTGGAAGGATGAATTTCAGCTCCTTTACACATTATTAACCTACTGTGTGATGTCAGATGCATCATATATTGTTAAGATATGTTTTTCGAAGCATCGGTTCCCTGGTCTTATCGGTAGCATTGGAACTCCATGCATTTCAAGGCAGCCCTAGAAAAAACAATGTTGGCACTCTACAATGACTTACCTCATCCTGGGAATGTCCCAAAGCATGTTCCAACCTTTTAAAGATGGCATCACTGTGACCATTAAAGCTAATCTTATAACCAATGTGCACATAGGCGGGAAATAAATGAGCAGAGAATATATTCTCTTACTTCTGTGCTTTGGCTCTTTTTCTGTCAGTGCCATGAATCTTTTAGATCTCCTTGTGCTCCTTTGAGAATGCCAGTCTCCTGCAGTTCCACCGTGTGTTGATGTCCAATGATGTCCAATATGTCCAGAGATACCTGAGTGCATTCACCAAGCTCTCTCTTTATTGGTGCTCTAAGACACAATAAGGTAAGCAGTGGCTCATCTTACCCGGGGATACCCTGCACCCTACCAGCAAGTACATAATCTAATGTAAGGGGAAAAGACAAAGGATAAAGCAATTCAGGAGATCCTATGAGACACACATTAACTTATTGTTAATCCATTTACCTTCAATATAACATGACCTTTTCCCAACCAAGAAATGACCTAACCCCTTAAAGATGTGCAGGCAGTAACGGCGAATTAATGGATTGTATAAAGATACAATCCATTGTTGTTCTATGAGTCTGTGGTGGCCAGTGCTATCATGTTTGCTGTTGTGTGCTGGGGCAGCAGGCTGAGGGTAGCAGACACCAACAGAATCAACAAACTCATTCATAAGGCCAGTGATGTTGTGGGGGTGGAACTGGACTCTCTGACGGTGGTGTCTGAAAAGAGGATGCTGTCCAAGTTGCATGCCATCTTGAACAATGACTCCCATCCACTCCATAATGTACTGGTCAGGCACAGGAGTACATTCAGCCAGAGACTCATTCCACCGAGATGTAACACTGAGCAACATGGGAAGTCATTCCTGCCTGTGGCCATCAAACTTTACATCTCCTCCCTCGGAGTGTCAGACACCCTGAGCCAATAGGCTGGTCCTGGACTTATTTCCACTTGGCATGATTAACTTATTATTTAATTATTTATGGTTTTATATTGCTATATTTCTACACTATTCTTGGTTGGTGCGGCTGTAACAAAACCCAATTTCCCTCGGGATTAATAAAGTATGTCTGTCTGTCTGCCTGTCTGTCAAAGATGCTGGGAAGCGCCTGACATATCCATCTAGCCTACAAGTAACATATGATTTAACATGGCAGCACAATGGCCTGCTTGACTTGGAACCTTACTGGGTTCTCTGCTCACTTTTGGGAGAGTCCTGCACCTGGGGCCTAACTTCTATCCTGAAGTGAATCCAGAAGTCAGGAAACTGCTTAATCCGGGAATCAAATTTTCCTCCAGGCTGTTCCTAGAGTAGACTGTAAGGTTTTAGATTTTGGGAAATCAGCTCAAAATTTGGAAATCATAGTGGTGATATTATTATCTTAATCATCTTATCTTTATTATTATTATTTTTAACATCTTTGGACTATTTTCACTGTGCCCATATTCTGTTTTTTTATTAATTATGCTATTGTTTGCACTGTTGTAACTATATGCTGTAACTATGTGGTTTTGTACAGGTCTTGTAGTTTTAGTTTTTGGTCTTGTTTGTCTGGTGGATTTGGAGCTCCTTTCCAGGAAACACACTAAGACGGTAGCGCGATATTAATACGCAGCAGCCTCTCCGGACTCTGGATTGGGGATTGCCAAATGTTATGTGGATTTTCTAGTGTAGTCTGTTTTGTCATATGTTTTTGTGATATCATTCTGGAGGAACGTTGTCTCATTTTTTAACTGCATTGCATCTGTGGTTTCTAAATGACAATAAACTGAATCTGAATCTGAATCTGAATTAATGTCTGGGTTGAAGATCATAGACAGTTTTAAGTGAGGTGTTCCAAGTCTTTCCAACCTGTCCTTCCTCAAACAAAAGGATCAGGATTGGAATTGATTTGGACTTCAGTTTTCTTTACCATTTTTGGTGTTTGGGTAATTGAAAAATGTGGAAACCCATTGCCATGTTGAAGTGATTCCAAAAGTAAGTGTAGTGAAGACGTGGATTTTTTTTTTGTTGCTCAAGGATTTCTCTCAGTCTGGGCATCGTGGGTGTCAGTTGGTAATATGAGTACCTTTGAAAATACTGAATGCCTTCATGGATTCAGTTGACCAGAAAACAGCATGTAGTTTAGTTTGTTTTTAGAGAGACAGCACAATGAGCACTCACTGCCCTATGTGACTGATTAACTTACTAATTTGTACACCTTTGGAACGTAGGTGGAGACCAGAGCACCCAGAAAACCTGTGCAGTCAGGGGAAGAAATCACAAACTACTTACAGATTTAAACATGGGTCATGGGCATTGTAATTGCATCATGTTAACCACTACGCTGCAGTGTGCCACCCACAGTAGCTGCTTGGATTTCAGATAGTCCTTCTATCTGTTTGAATATAACTCTCCTATTGGCTTGAACTGCTCAAGACATATTTGTGTGAAGAGAATAGGAGTCAATACTTCAGATCAAAGACTCTTTGCCAGTTCTGAGTCCATTTCTCTTCCCATAGATGCTGTCTGACCTGCCGAGTATTTCCAGCATTGCCTGATGTTTTATATGTATGTATGTATATATATATAATTTTAGAATCTTTTTATTGATATATAATCTTCAACAGCTATAAAATGATACAAAACCAACAGATTAATATGTATACAATTATTAAAGCTGAAAAAACTGATCTTAAAATATAAAAATGGAAAAAAAATTAAAAATTTATATATATATATATATATATATATATATATATAGTATATATGCTAGATAGTTTAGTAACTGCATTTTTGTTTTGGTTTTCACTTGGCTTCCAGAATAGTTCAGAGACTTATAGATCAAGTCTAAACCCAATGACAGATGGGTCATTGACTGGTGGGTCAATCATCATATGTGTTCTGCCTTTGGAGTCACAAGTCTGTCATGTCTAGTTTATGTTAACACAGAAAAGAAATTATCTGAAAGGCAACAATTTTATTATTCAACAAGGAAGACAAACAGTTCTTGGCTAATTAAAAAATAACCCTGACCATATTGCAGAAGCTCTGGTAAGTTGGTTTATTATTGTCACATGTAGGAAGGTACAGTGCAAAGCTTGCCTAGCATATTGTCCATACAGATCAATATAATACAACAATGCATTGAGGTAGATCATGGTGAAACAATGACAGAGTGTAGAATAAAGTGTTACAGTAAAGAGATAGTACAGTAAGGTGCAAAGTCACAATGAGCTAGATTGTGAAGTCAGGAGTCCATCTTATCGTACAACGAAAACATTCAGCAATCTAAGGGTAGAAGCTTCCTTTGAACCTGACGGTACATGATCTCAGGCTTTAGTATCTTCTGTCCAATGAGAAGAGAGAATGTCTGGGATGGGTGGGACCTCTGATCATGTTGGTTACTTTGCTGAGGCAGCAAGGAATGTAAGCAGAATTCATAGAGGGGAGGCTGTTTTCTGTGAGGTACGGAGCTGCTTTCACAATGCTCTGCAGTTTCTTGGAGTCACGGGCAAAGCAACTGCCAAACCAAGTCATGCTTTTTTGTAGTAAATTCAAATTAAATATGTGGACTAGTAAGATCCCAAGACCAACATGTTTCTATAAACTGGAAGAGGGTTTAGTTCAATTCAGATGACGGAGCTGCTAAATTAGCCCAATTTCCTGCTCTTTGCTACTGTGTAGAATACCACCAATACCAAGACTACCTCACCTTCCAATGGTTTCGGGTCAGGGAGGACACGGTCTGGAGATGTTTGAAATCTGATGAAACTTTGTAAGCAAGTATGTTCTAACTTACTCAAACACTTAAGAACACTAAGACTGAACCTGAGACAAGCTGCACATTGGAGGAAAAGGAGAGAATAGGATGGTGGGGGAGGGGGGAGTATTACAGTCAGATTAGTTCGCATTGCCTGAGAGCATTGAAAGAGTGGAATTAACAAGTCTCAATGATATTACAGTAGCTTACTGTGATATCTGCATGCAGCGTAACTTCTATAGCAAGCGTTGCTCTTGGCTAACTCTCAAATAGAAAATCTAAGGGGACAAACCCTGTCTGACATGCCCCTATCTGTTATAGACTTTCAAATGGCTTCCAGCGTGTGAGGGGATTTACTGTACACAAACTAATGGATCAGTGGGAGGGTTAACAAGGGAAAAGGAATGTGGGAACTGGCCTCGGTTCAATTTTCTTCTTGGGCTTGGACTAAGCTAACCCTACCTTGGCGAATTGGAAGCCTCGCCCAAAGTTGCTGAGTCAGTAGCAGACAAGAAAAGCCTGCCCAGATGCCAAGTTTTTCCTGAGTATGGGCTCAGGTTTCTGGTCAAACATACAGATCTGCCATTACTAGAAACCTGAGCCTAACCTAAAGTGAACTGTTTGAGGCTCATTTTCAGCCTGGCCCCGATTGACCCAGTTTATTTCAGCACAGTTTTTATTTTGTTATAAATGAATATTTACATATGAATTCCTCATTCCCCTCATTCATTATCATTTCATTGTCACTAATGACTATTAGTATAAGTATCAGACATGCTGGTAAACTTATCAAAGTACATCAGGGCTTATAGTATGCCGCTGTGCCTGTTTTGAAGATATGTTTGGCAGCTGGAATAGTTTCACCTTGCTTGTAGTTTTGGATGAAAACAAGAGGGGCTCTAACTTGTAGGTCCAATGGATTTATACTGTGCTCACTTGAATCCAGCTGAACGTCCCTCACTTGGTTTCCTTTTTCTCCTCTGTTAGCATTTTTGTCTCCTCTTGGAGATGGTTTGGGTATCAAAATGTGTTTCTTTGAATGATCCTGGGAGACTAAGCCCCATGTCCCATCCTGTTCTGAGAATTATTCCCATTACATCTTGTCAGAGGATGGTGGTTTCACTAAAGTGAAAGGATAGACTTCCATGAAGCTAATTAAGGAAGTTATAAGAACCTGTGGGCTGCAGGAGAAGAGGGTTATTGCTCTCCTGGGGTAAATACCAATAAAACTGGATCCACACCTGGACTTCGGTTGCATTTAGAAATATATAAGTAAGATATGAATACGTAGTGGTCAGAATCTGGAACCCACCAAAATATGGGATTGTTGTGTATAAGATGCACTTAAAACATGTATGATAAAATCCGAAGGAAAAATGGAACAGATTGAGTGAAATGTATCAAGTATGGGGGCCGGTGTGTGGTGCATAAACACCCGTGTGGACCTGTGATTAATAATAGATTTTATGTTACTTGAGGCAAAGAATACTTCTTTATCCTCATCTTCTTGAGAGCTTTCACCTTATATTTTTTGAACAATTCTGGATTCCAGAGTTTGTTGCCATTTTTATTGAGTGTTAAGAATTGATATTCATTAGGTTCTTTGTCAACAGCAACAAAGCAGATCCTGGTCCATCCCGTTCTGCACCATTTGCCAAGACCATTCTATCCCTGCACCGTTTCCCTTGGCAAGGGGAGGACAGGGCAGGTAAATCATTCCTTTTTCTCAGAAATTCCTGTTTGGGTGATGTGAAAAGCATCACTGTTTGCTTGTGCTATGTTATCTTGCTGCGAAAGAAAAATCCCGATTTCTTCAGAAAGAGTTTAATACAAGGAAACATAAGTAATGAACAGACTATTGTCCTGAAAAAATTTTAAGGTGCATTCCACAAATAGCACAATTGCTGACCAAGGAAAAGCCAATTTGAATTAATTTATGCATCTTAAAAAAAGGGTGAAGACTACTCAGAGGGCAGTTGTGCAGGGGAAGGTTGCTTGCGGTCTTAGCACAGTACAGAATGTGTCAGCCATCACTGTTGACACCACAAAGTATAGGTAACTTGGGATACAGTTTCCAGTAAAAAATTATCTGACTGCGTCAAAGCAGGACTCTGAGAGACAGCCTGCACTTACTCAACCTAATAAACCGCACTGGAATAAAAGACATGGTCATCTGCCTGTTTCCCATAGTGATGGCCGTTACCTGGTTACAGCCAGTAGAATTGCATTGGACCCTACTCACTCTCCAGCTGCATATACATATGCTCAACACTTGCAAAAATGGGGGAATAATTAGAATGAGCCCTGTGAGTTGCTGATGTACTAAATATAACTGCTATCGGACATTGCTAGCACCTTTTAGGAGGGGCAGGGGAAGAAGTTAATTCTGAATTTATTTTCACTTGTTTGCAGAATCTGTCCAGGGAGTTCTCTGTGGCTCCAGCATAAAGCCAAAAGGCCACATCTACCAGGGTCTGAATTGAAATCTCGAACAATTAGCCCTCAGAATCTCAATTTCACCCCCTTGTATTTCACCTCCCCTCTATTTCACTTTGATTCAGATGCAGCTGTGCTCTCTTAAAAAAAACACACTGCAGCTTCCTCAATCCCTTCAGCTGGACAGGGAAATGGACAATTAAGTCTGAGTCATCATTAAGTGACTCTTACATTACAACAGTGGCTACATTTCAAATGTCCTTCATGGGCTGAAAGCGCTTTGAGAGATTCTGAAATGATGAATTTAAATGAGAATGTTTTATTTCTTCTTCCTAGAATGGAGCAGAAGAAAAGCATTCCACTCTCAGTCTTTTGACAGTCAGTGCGATGGAATTGTTGGAGGTTAATTTATCAGCCTTACGGCTGCAGGCACTATATTTTTTCCCTTGTCCCAAGTATACCTTCCAAACCCTTTCCGGCATTCATCACAGGCATCAATCTCATAAGCTTTTTCTGTACTGGTTCAATGTGTTAACTTCTTTGCTTAAATCAAAGAACAGTACAAGTCACTTAACTTCTCTCATTCTATCCATAACAATAAAATTCCGCTGTCATGATAGTCCATATAATTGGTCTAGGCACTAAAATGATTGTTTATTGCTGCAGATATGGCTTCTTAGTCATATAACAATTGTGATAACTAGATGAAAGCCATGTTGTGTGACAATTTTGATTAAATCTGGAAGTTGTTTTTCTTGAACACTATTATTTGTAGATACTGTTCATTATTTTTCTCACTTTCCCACGTGCTCAATGTGATCCACTTACTTACTGTCCGTTATGCTACTGGCGTTAAGGGCAGCAATGAAGGCCCTCCACCTCTGTTTCACACAGCTCTAGAAGGATTCTTCATTGCTTTTTCCAGAACAATTTCATTTAACCAGTCAGGGTTGTTAACTCTGAACTGAACCCCCGGAGCTAGAGGATTGGTAGGCCACTCTTAGTCTGACCTCTACCCTTTGACCTGTTTGGCATGGGCGACCCCACCAAGAGCCAAAACACAACACAACTCTCCAGGTCATTGAGGAATGCAAGCCTCCAAACCATGACATGGTTGTGGTCCTCTTGGAGGAATATGAACTAAATCTTGTTGGACCATAAATTATATTGTACCCATAAAGGAAAACTATACGGTCATTTTAAGCTTGCTATGACCTTTAGTGGGTTCTCAGATGCCACAGAATTAATGTTATAAACTTCTGTTTGTGTACTTCCCAGGACAAGAAAGAATGTGTGCCGGCTGGAGCCAAGGGTTAGACTTGGGAGTGAAGCGGAGGGAGAGAGGTCTGGGGAATGGAAGATCAGTCAGTCCATGGGGTGGTAGACATTGGTGCGTGGGGTTAGCAGCCAGGAACGGAACCAATGTTCACAGCATCGGGAATGAGATAGGGGAGGTTCTGGTCAAAGGTCTGACCCAAATACAGATTCATGAGGTAAGATCAGTGGGTGGGAAGGAAATCCCAAGTATAGAAGAATGCGACATACTTCTTGTGGGGGGGTGGTCAGGGGCAGCACAACACTGCTCAATGAAAATGTGAATGCCGTGGAGTGACCAGCAATGATTACAGCCAGGCTAACAGTAGTTCAAATGGGTAAGTGCATTAACAGTGACTTCACTTGACGTACATCCAGCACCAAAGTTGCCTCAGATTCACAAATACGCTGCAATCAACTTTTCAGAGCAATGTAACCAGAGTTGGTAATACTTATTTCTGTACTTAACATACTTGTTGCACTGTGTAGCACTGCAATTAATTGGTCTCTAGGTCATTGTAACAGCTAGACAAGTTGTAAAAGGGAACCAATATAATTGTAGAATTCCACTCTTCTGCATAGAAGGACTGAAGTTAAGTACTGATCTGCACTGGTTCCTTTACTTACAAAGCATATTATTACATCAGAAGAAGTTCAGAAAAAAATTTATTAGACTGACATCTGAAATGGAGACACAAGGGACAACAGATGCTGGAATCTGGAACAGCACACAAGATGTTGGAGGAACTCAGTGGGTCAGATATGAAGGGAAATGGACAGTCAACAATTGGGCTCAAGGTCCTTCATCTGGAATACAGACTACCCATTTCCCTCCATAGATGCTGCCTTGAGCCACTGAGTTCCCCAACCATTTTGTGCACTGACAACTGAAGTGGGTGGTTTATCCTGTAAGGTTTTGGACACTCCAGGCTTGTTTATGCTGGAATAAAAAAAAGACCTTAACTAAAATGTCTAAATTTCTGAGTGGTCTTGAAAGGGTGGGCCTGAGGAAGATGTTTCCTCATGTGGGAGACTGCAGAACTAATGGCCACTATTTACAGAAAAAAAAGGGTCATCATTGAGTCAGGTACAATTCCTTTTCTCTCAGTTGGCTGTAAGTGTTAGGAACTCTCTTTGAAGGGTAGTGACAGGAGAGACTGTGGAAATTTTGAAAACAGGTATATTCTTATCAAAGTAATAGAACGCATGACTACTAGGGGCAGGTGGTAATGGGGTATCGATGTTACAAGCAGTAATCAACCTTGATCTTATTAAATGGTGAAGAATACTCGAGGCACAGGAGGCCTCATCCTGCATGTGTGGAAGTACATAACAAGTATTGTAATCATTAATGATCTTACTAATCTATTTTAGTGTAGTAATTCCTTAGCTTTTTTACTGCAATTAGTAACAACGAATACAAAGTTAAGCTGAATTTATGATTTAATACTGAAGTCCATCAGCTAGAGTGGCAGCCAACCTATGTGCCATTGTGGATCACACTTGTAATGAGATCTTGATGTGTTTTGTGAGCTGCATCCACACAGCTTCCCACATGGCTATTTATAAAACAGTGTGTGTCAGTTCTCACATAAATTCTGGCATTGTGTTTATTGGGTCCTACTTGGCCTGTGCACTATTGTACAAAACAAGAGAGAGGAAGGAGTAGAAATTTCACCTCACTGAGCCCACATTATGTATGTGACTTTGTGGAGCAAACTTTGTGCGTCAAAGTGATGTGTTCAAAGTGAAACTTAGAGTGCTCACCCCTCCAGTGAATTAGGTGATCATTCAAGTATCCCAGGCTTAATGATTGGGATGTAGTTGATCCCTTCAACATGAAAAGCTTCAAGAAAGTCTTGTTATTTGCAGAAGTTGTCGTTGTGGCTATCCTTCGAAGTCGAGGATGACCGTCTCCGTTCCTTTGATCTATCACAGAGCGAAGACGCCTGTGCGTGTACTTGTTTAACGTGTAGTTGATGTTGCACTCCAAGAAGCACACGATACTTCACAAATCAACCAACTAATTCCAATGGCATGGAAACCACGACAATTGAAGCTGATGGATTTGTCGCGGCCTCCATCCGCCTTCACAGCCGTTGAGTTTGAAGTAACTTGGTCCGCCTGTTCCACCGTTGAGGTCTTGGTTGGATTGTTCTTTGTCAGGGACCTCACCCTCGACCTTGCAGAAGTAGCCTCCCACAGTATGAAGAATGGGTGAATCTGTTCAGATCCTTAAGTGGTGCTCATGGCAATTCTCATGTTCTGCATCATCTCATCTCTAATGGGATAGAATGTGCATTGGGACGCACACTGAGAGCTCACCCAGATAATATTAATGAGGTCTCAGCTCTGCATTGCCAGGTCAAGGTGCCAGCTACTGTACAGGTCATGGAAAACCGTTATCACACTTTTTAAATTCCGAGAAAAGGTCCTAAATGAAATGTTAATTCTGATTCTCTTTCTACAGATGCTGCCTGACCTGTTAAATATTGGTAACTCTTTTGTCTACTTGAAGAATTCTAGCACTCTAGAGCTTTTTTCTGACTTTTCAAAGCCAATAGTACTATTTTTCCTCATGTTACAATGTAAGCTGAGGAAAGTGAGGTTATTTTCCCATTTACACCAAGATTTATTGAGCTTATTGATAATTCAACTCACTTTTGCTTGCTGTAGAACATTTCCCTCATATTCTTCCATGTGGATTGTTAATCTGCAACCCATATTCTCTCTGTTCAAGTGGCTGTTAGGAATACTGTGGAGTTATTTAAAGATACACAGAAAATTACTTCAGTGTAATCTTCTATTATTCATCTGAAATGATTAAAAAATGCCACCTAGCTGTGGGATCTTGCTGTGTGTTACCAGACTACCACATTTGCCTAGGTAACATCAGGCATTTGATTTTGGTGTAGCAAAGCACAACACAAGCGCCGATGTTATTTATTTAATTCCAGCAATTGTCAGGCTTAACTCTGTTACATTGCTAATTTGCATCCTTCAAAATCCTTCTGCAACTTGTCCACTTGTTGAGTTTACTTCCCTTGTCCAATGTTTCTTGCAGTTAATTTCTTCCCTCACATTCACTCACCCTTCCACTTCTCTTACCATACTCGCTGATGTCTCACCATATTCCAAGTGCTATCCTCCATTCTGTACGTATCCTTTTACTCGTTTTTATCTACCTCTCCCAGTCCATATTGCCTCTTCAATCACAGGACTACATAAGAAATAAAGTTTAAAAGCAAGCCATTAGATCGGCTGATAAATAGACTGCATACTGACTTGCTTGCACTTTGATCTGACACCTTTAAACTCTTTCTTTCTCTGATGTAATGTAGATTATCTTGAAATGTAGCTACGTGATTCTCTCAAATGTCCTATTTATCAATATGTCTGAAAGACGCAGTTGAAATCTTTATCTTGCTCCCATACCTTCTCTGTATTGTGTATTCCTTGCTTCCCATACCTCTATTTCTTCTTCCCCCTTCTTACTTATTGCATCCTTGGAGCCACATTTCCTGCAGTGCATTGGAGATACAAGACACTGCAGCTGTTAGAATCTGAAGCAACAACTTGTTGGAGGAACTCAGCATGTTGAGCAGCATCTACAGGAGGAAAGGAATTGTCATTGTCCGGATGCAAGGTTTTGACCTGAAACAGATGCTGCTCAACCTACCCAGGTCCTCCAGCACCTGTTTACTGCTTCTGCATTCTTTGACTCCATTTCCTCATGCCACCTTCTTCAACGTTTCCAGTCATTTCATTGCTAATTTTTAACTCTCTGTCCACAACCTGAGCACACCATCTTTTCCCTTTAAACTCATCCCCTAGTCTTCACATCTTGGTGGCGTCCATTAGTCTCGCGAGAGCCTGGATCTGTGCCTGGAAAGTCTACTGGAGTATCCTCTCCAGGGCGCAGGCCTGGGCAAGGTTGTATGGAAGACCGGCAGTTGTTAAAGCAGCAGGTCTCCCCTCTCCATGCCACCGATGTTGTCCAAGGGAAGGGCAAGGGACGATACAGCTTGGCACCAGTGTTGTCGCAGGAGTTGCCAGAGTGAGGTTGAGACAACGTCGGACTGCCTTAGGGACCAGCTCCGGATTTGTCCTCAGAGTTTACTCCCGAAGCCTTTCCTGTGAGTGGGTTTGGCCGCAAGGCAGTGGAGATTTGAAATCAGAGTTTTCCCTCTCTTAGACGGACTGCCTTCCCAGGCTGACGAGCTCCACCTACCCGAACTCACATCTAGTTCACCCAAATCAGATAATATGGGACCGGATCAACCCACTCCCTGACTTACTCTCCAATAATATCCAAACTCCTGCAAGAGGAGCACAACTTTGTCATAGGGTTTGGAAGCTTGCAAATGACCCAGAGAGCTGTGTTGGCTGGAGTCAGGGCTTTATGCTTTGGGCTCTATGATCGTCAAAGAGTAGAGACCAGACTACCTATCAGGGATCAAGGGTTCAGCTCAGAGATAACAACCCTGACTGGTAAGATAAAACTGTAATGGAAACAGCATTGAAGAACCCTCTGCATCTGAGTCTGATGGTATTCTTGTGTTTCCACCTGGGACTTGCATGACTGACAGTAGTGTAAACCGAGAGGAAGCTACTGACATGGTGAAGGAAGCCCTGAGACAGAGAAAATGCATTGCTGCCCTAAACATCAGCCATAAAAATGGGCAGTAAGAACTGTAAGTAAGTAATGCCCAAACTAAATTGTTTTTGGAAGAGAATCTCCAATATTGCTGTGTTCCTGGTTTTCCTTTGATGGAATTTTTTAACATGGCCTGATGTGAAAGTGCAGGTTTAGAACAATGTCTCCTTTCAGTGTTTATCACTGGACAACAACTTCTGAATAATGCAAGTCATCCTTTTGCCAAATGCCAAAAAAGACTCATGCTGCCAAATGTTAAGACTCAGAGCTTTCAGGAAATGGTAGTTTATGACCAACCGTACAAAATTTTGAAGTGTGTGTAAACCAGACATTTCTGGAACGGAAGTTCATTCTTCACCTAATGGTATTTCTCAAGTTGCAGAGGTGTTACAATTGAATGTTAATGCTGGTGGCACATATCAAATTCACACCTCTATTTCTGCTCTCATTCATTCTCAGATCTCCCCAGTTGACTAGGAACATTGCGGTCAAAGATTTCTACCCTGCCTCTTATTTATTTGTTCTTTGGGAAAAGGACATCACTGGTTAGACCAGGAATTAGTGCCCATCCCTAATTGCCCATGAATTATTATCCACCTTGCAGAGTTTCTGAGCTCACACGTATGGGCCACATTGGGTAAGGAGATGAACCTCTATGATCGTCTAATCAAAGTTCAAAGTAAATTTATTATCAAAGTATGTGTATATCACCACTTATGGCCTTGAGATTAATTTTCTTGCAGGCATCTACACGAAAATAAAGAAATACAATAGGATTTATGAAAAACTCTAAATAATGAAGACTGATAAACAACCAGAATCAGAATCGTTTTATTGCCATTATGTGGAACATAATAGAATTGATTGGGGTTTGGTGCTAGGCATAAAATACAGGACAATACCATAACAGACAACACAATAGCAATTAATACTTTACAAAACAATAGTACAAATAGCCATGAGAAATCAACAATTAGCAGAGCAGTGAGCTTCAATAATCAAACCTAAATAAATGTGAACATATGAACAAACTGAATGATTATCAACAGAACAAGGAGAGTGGAGAAGACCATTTAACGGATGTTGTGCAAGGCCAGTTATGGTATTACAACAAGAGTGAGTTCTGTTGAGAAGCTGGATAGCTGCAGGAAAGAAGTTTTGTGTGTGTTGCTTACAGTCATACGGCACAGAATTGCGTCCTTTGACCCATCGTGTCCGTACCCACCATCCAACATTAGTCACATTCAATAGCATTTATTCTGTAGCTTGAATGATGACTCAAATGCTTGTGCTTGTCTGGATGCATCTTAAATATTGTGAGGGTCTCCGTCTCCATCGCCTTCTCAGGCAGTGTGTTCCATCCTCTTGGTGAAAAGAATTCTTCCTCAGGTATCTTCTAAACCAACGGTTCCCAACCTTTTTTATGCCATGGACCAATGCCATTGAGCAAGATGTCTGAGGACCCCAGGTCGGGAACCCCTCTTCTGAACCTGGTGAATAAATAAAAGCTGGGGATCTTCTTAAATGTGATGTGGAAGTGATTTTCATAGAACAGCATAGTACGGGCCCTTCGGCTCACTTAACCTACTTGAAGATCATTCTAGTCCTTCCCTCCACTGTTGTCATCCATTTTTTTCATCCATATGACAATTTAAGAATCTCTTAAATGCCTTTAATGTATCTCCAGTAGTGCGTTCCACACACTTACCACTTTCAGTATAAAAAGCAACACCTTTGATACCCCCTCTAACCACCTTAAGATTATGCCTTCTCATATTAGCCATTGCTGCCCTGGGAAAAAGTTGCTGGCTGACCGCTCTTTCTACGCCTCTTATCAGCTTATGCATCTCTATCCAGTCACCTCTTTTCCTCCTTTTCTTCAAAGAAAAAGGCCCTAGTCATATTTTCTTTTCTATTTTTCCCTCTCTCTCTCTCTCACTCTCTCTCTGTAGTTCGTACCGTTGATCCCACACTGGCTGCCAGCAGCTGCTTCCACAGGCCTTCATGGCACTCAGGATTATGGGCAAACCTGCCAATCACTCATTGCAGGCAACAGACAGCACAGCCAGCCAGTGGCAAAAATATAGGAAGTCAGTCACCAAAGTCAAACAAAAGGCTGTCACTTAGGGGGACGTTATGCAGGCATTGGAGAGATTCACAGAACATTGGGCGGGGAAGTTAGAGTTCTGTATTTTTCCAGCACTGGCATAGATTTTTCCCTGAGTTTTGAAGATT
Source organism: Hypanus sabinus (assembly GCF_030144855.1). Taxonomy (NCBI): domain Eukaryota; kingdom Metazoa; phylum Chordata; class Chondrichthyes; order Myliobatiformes; family Dasyatidae; genus Hypanus; species Hypanus sabinus. The sequence goes on from NC_082732.1 coordinate 17,001,596, forward strand.
TCATTGGCTGAAGGCATAAGCCTTGACATAAAATCTAATGCAATGGGTTAAGACTTTGCCAATTATTAAATAGAAGGACGTCTTCCAGCTCCTATCATCCTATTGCGGTACTATCCAACAACAATTAAAGCTTTACTGCGATTCTGGACGAAAGGTTGTCTAGTCTGAAGGCAGGAAGTGAAGTTTACGACTTGGTGTCTCTGTTGCCACACTACCCCGTTGCTATGGCTACTGCAAGGGGACTGAGAAGCAGCCAGGGTATGGTGGAATGATGTGTGAGCTTCAGATGCTGGAGGAGGCTGTCCTTGCTGTGGTTACACAGGTCATGCCCTAATGACCGTGTCCTCTTTGCTATTGTTTTGCCCCTGAAAGTTTATAGAGGAAAGCAATGTAAAATCCTGGTTTGGAGAGGCCTGATCTTCTGATTCTCACAGTGAACAGTGTGAGAATGTAGATTAATGGCCTGCTGGTATTTACACTCACAGCCTTCCACATGACAGTATATCATTTTGTTAAAGGCCGTTTTCACAGTTCTGGTCATTTTTCCTACTACTTTTGACAGGCTTCTAGACTGAAACCATCTCCTGTGATTTCCCCGTTTTTTTGAGGGAACTCGCAAAACTGAGAATGTGAGGGTATGTGTGTGTGTGTGTGTGTGTGTGTGTGTGTGTGTGTGTGTGAGAGAGAGAGGGGGGGGGTGTATGTACTCGTACATGTGCACCTCTGTGTGTTAAAAACTTGCAACAAGATTTGAAAGAGCATAGAGACTGAAACGATTCAGCCTGAACCACATCTCACATTATAATTGAGCAATTAAACACTATACTCCCACAAGGTGAGGAAGTAGTTAATATCTGAACTGTACAGTCACAAACAGGGACCATTTATCCTCTAGGTTTGTGGTTTTTGTGACCAATCACCTGTACAAAATAGCCTCACCCACTGGCAACATGAAATGGTGACACAGAAAGTTCAAAGTTCAACATAAATTTATTAGCAAAGCACATAATTATCAACATGATTCATTTTCTTGTGGGCATACTCAGTAGATTAGGAGAATGGACAAAAAAAAGGCAGATGGAGTACAGTGTTGGGAAGTGTGTGGTCATGCACTTTGATAGAAGAAATGAAAGGGTTGACTCCTTTTGAAATGGAGAGAAAATAGAGAAAAGTGAGCCACAAAGGGACTTGGGAGTCCTTGTGCAGGATTTCCTAAAGGTTAATTTTCAAGCTGAGTGTGTGATGAGGAAGGCAAATGCGAGGTTAGCATTCGAGTGAAAAATCAAGGATGTAGTGTTGAGACTTTACGAAGCACTGGTGAGGCCTCACTTGGAGTATTGTGAGCAGTTTTGATCCCTTTATCTTAGAAAGGATGTGCTGAAACTGGAGAGGGTTAAAATGTGGTTCACAGAAATGATTCTGGGAGTGAAAAGCTTGTCATATGAAGAGCTCTGGGCCTGTATTCACTAGAATTCAGAAGAATGAGGGGTGACCTCATTAAAACCTATCGAATGATAAAAGGCCTTGACAGAGTGGATGTGGAGAAGATGTTTCCTGTGGTGGGACAGCCTAAGACCAAAGGACACAGCTTCAAAATAGAGAGATATCTTTTTAGAACAGAGACGAGGAGGAATTTATTTAGTCGGGGGTGGTGAATCTGTGGAATTCTTGCCACAGGCAGCTGTGGAGACCAAATCTTTATGTATATTTAAAGCAGAGGTTGGTGGATTCTTGGTTGGTCAGGGCATGAAGGAATACGGGGAGAAGGCTGGAGACTGGGGACGAGAGGAAAATTGGATCAGCCACGATGAAATGGCAGAACCGATGTGAAGGGCCAAATGGCCTAATTCTGCTCCTGTATCCTATGGGGTTATGATCTTATTTTGCAATAACATGAATGTACAAAATCTCTCAAGGAGTTTCTAGCTGTTTACTCAGTCCATGGAGACAGAGAAATACCTCCAGGTCCTTTAGCTGCCTTATTTAGAGCATAGAGCAGTACAGCACAGGGTTAGGCCCTTCAGCCCATGGTGACTGTACTGACAATGATGCCAAATTAAACTAAACTCCTTGGCCTGCACGTGGTCCAAGGTTTTCTATTCTCTGCATATTCATGTACCTATTTAATTCTCATTATCATATCTGTCTTCACTGTTAACACTGGAAGCCAGTGTAAAAAACCTGCGCTGCAAACCACTTTAAATCTTCTACCACTCACCATAAATGCATGTTCTGTCGTATTCACTATTTCTATCCCAGGGAAAGATTCAGGCTGTATAGCCTAGTTTGTCTCCCATAATTTTATAAACTTCTATCAGGTCTCCCCTCAGCCTCTGATGCTCCTGAGAAAAAAGTCCAAAATTGTCTAATCTCTCTATTTAGCTCAGGCTCTCTAATCAGGCAGTATCCTGGTAAACCTCTCCTGAAGCTCTGCAAAGCCACATGTCCTTTCCCTAATGAGGCAAACGGAACTGCTCATAAAACTCCAACTGTAGCCCGACCAGTATGTTCTATAGAAGCAACACACACAAAATGCAGCATCTATAGAAAGAAGTACAGTCAGCGTTTCGGGCCAAGACCCTTAGTCAGGACTAATTTTTAAGGTTAGTTCTGAAGAAGGGTCTCAGCCCGAAACATCGACTGTACTTCTTCATATAGATGCTGCCTGGCCTGCTGCGTTCCTCCAGCATTTTGTGTGTGTTGTTTGAATTTCCAGCATCTGCAGATTTCCTCATGTTGATGTTCTATAGAACTGTGTTTGTATAAATGATGTTGAAAAAAATTATTATTGATTGAGATTTCAATAAGTTAGTACAGCATACTAACATTTTTATTTTACTCATTTACTTGTCATCGTTACCATTGGTAAAATCTTCATAATTTGCCCACCCTTAATTCCCCTTAAGATGATAGTGGTGAGCAGCCCTTTTCAGTTGCTTCAAGGAATCCTCAGTATAGTTGTGTAAGGAATCCTGAATTTAGGTGCAAGAATGGGGTAGCCCTGTAGCATAGTGGTTAGCACAATGGTTTACAGTACCACCGACCCTGGTTCGATTCCCACCACTGCCTGCGTGTTCTCCCTGTGTTCCGGTTTCCTCCCACAGTCCAAAGGCACAATTTTTCCTGTGATTGGGCTAGGATTGCCCCCTCAAAGGGCTGGAAGTACCTCTTCCACTCTGTATCATCATAAATAAATTAAACATAAATGATTAAAGAACTAACTTTCGTCAGACAAAGTGCAGTCAATATACAGAGTGAGCTTCATGTAGAACAGGCATGAAAAGAAGTAGAGTCATTTAAAACCAAAGCAGATATTAAATTTTGAGACTTTCCTTTTTATCAGTAGTCATTAGTTTGGGACCATCCTTGTGGATTTCTCCTACCTTCATTAATGCTTTCACTTGTCCATATAACTAGATAAATTTGCCATGGACTCAGGAAATAAACAGATAATTATTTTTCTTTGCAAACATCCACAGAGTACCCCCCCGCCCATGCACAAGCAGCAGCAAAGCGACGAGGCCCCTCCCCATCAGCAAAAAAGCATTGGCAACCCCCCCCCCCCACCGATCACTCAAGCAGGCAGCAAGGCATCAATAAAAACATAAACTACCAGTACTCCAAAGACTACTCATTCACCCAGTAATTTGACCTACCACAGGCTCCCTCTCTTCCTAATAAATGAAAAAGATGTGTCCCCATTTCATAGCGAAAGGGCAGACATAACAAAGGAACTTGCCAATTTATGGGGTTAAAAGTCTGTTGCATCATTTTTTCTGAGCTCTGCGCCCAGAGAACTCAGGTCTCTTGGTACACAGCAAACAGCCAGCTTGCTGCTTTCGATCTTCCGTGTACTCCCATGACACAACAGGCGGCGGTACCGACCTTGAATCCGCCCGCCTCCAGAGCCACGAATATTTGGCACCTGAAGGCGCGCTAGTCTTCTAGGCAGCGTCCTTGGCATATTGAAAAACAGCAGGTCGTGAGGCCCTGAGAGTGGGCCCCATTTCCACAAATTGCCCCAAAATAAGCAAGAATACGTAACATATTCCCTTCACTTTTACCACACCCCAACTCGTGACTAATTACTGTAATAAATGCACAACACAGAATACAACGCAGTTAGAGAACAGGTAATTGGCTCCTACATAAACAAAATATTTATTACAGTAATTAAACTATAATACCCTGCTAATTGGATTAAAAAATGTGCTGATTAAAGGAAACCTTTGGAAAAGTGGCTGGGCCAGGACAGATTGAGTAATTTTCAACTGCAAAAATTACAAACAAATCTTATTTGGACACCTGAACATGTGAACTGTTGTGATAAAAATCAAGCTGGAATTATGTTATATAATTTTAATAATAATGTTATATAATAGTAATTATATATAAAATAAGCTGATGCCATTATAAATTTCAGCAGGAATTTTTTGAGATGGGGTGGAGGAGAGAGGCATTCAGGCTCCTTGAGCATTAAGACTGATTTGGAGGTGGGAGCAGCTTGTTCTTTGGAGATTATTCAGAAGGGAAGGTTTGTGACTGTAGGTAGGAAACACTTAAGCTAACTTAACATGAGGATGGGAGTTGGGTTGTAGCTGTAGAAAAGTAGTTTAAAGTGCACACAGAGTTCGGAGTGGCAGACAGCATTAGAGCAGAAAGTAAAAGAGTTTCAGATAGGAGACTACAAGAATTACAAAGCCAGGAATAGTATGCAAATATGGAAATGTGAATCAAACCAGCAAGTTATACGGATGAAAATCCATGCCGGAATATGTTGTGGTGTCAATAGTTGAACATTGTTCTAACAAAAGGCAGCGTTGGGGTCTTAATAGTCTCAGGGTAGAAGATATTTGGAAACATTACGGAAAGATACATTTTGCTGGAGAGAAAGAGGAAAGACAATATAACCCTTCACAAAGCCAATTTAGGCTATAACTATTCAAAATACAGGTCCAAAAATGGCATCCCATTCACTCTGTGGGAACTCTTCCAGCACGGTTGCCTTGCTGATTTGATTTATAATAAATCACCCAAGATTACTGTAGTACCCTTGCTGCATTCATGTTTAATTTCCAACTATAGCATTCATTATTACATGGAGAACAATAGACAACTCTCATCGATGTCTTTCATCCCTTAATGTTGAACTCCATCCAAACCAATTCCACATCTGAATTTTCCGAACCAATATTCTTTCTTCTTCGTTAATGCATTGACTTCATCCACCCCACCTTCTTTACCTTTTCGCATGCCTTTCCTCAACATCTAAAAGGCAAAATCTTCTTAGTCACAATCAAATTATATGCATTTTTACTTATCTGCATTTTAATTCACTCACCTTGAATATTTCACACAATCAGATATAGCTCATTTAAGCTTTATCTTCATTTAAGTACTTTAACTTCCTTATTTTCCACAATAGTCCAATGGACCTATTTATCTTATTGTCATTTTATATTCCTTAGACCCAATTTTTAAAGATTTACTTGTTTATAAATTATGTTCCTTCTTGACAAAATCTAGTTATCCTTATCCTGAAGATTTTCAATCTATGCTTCCCTATATTTCTATCTGGCATTCTAGATGTTCCCTCATTGAGAAAAACTCATCTTATACAGTTTAAACCTTATTTCCCTTTATAGATATTCAGTTCACTAGAATTCTGGTCCCAACTATAAACATCACACAGATTTCAAGAGAAAGCAACCCCTGTGTCCTTGAACTTGTTTTCTGAGATAGAAGGGATGTGAACTGTCCTACAATCCCATGAGTTTTCAAATGCACTGCCTGACAATCAGAATCAAGCTTAATATCACTGATATATATCGTGAAATTTGTTGTCTTTGCAGCAGCAATGCAATACATGTATATAGAGAAATAAAGAAAACTGAATTATGGTAAAAAAAAATATAAAAATAATTAAATTAATTGAGTGGTGCCATAAAGGAAATAACAAAAAGTGAAATAGTGTTCATGGGTTCAATGTGCGTTCAGAAATCAGATGACAGAGGGGAAGAAACTGTTCCTGAATCATTGAGTCTGTGGGCCTTCAGGCTCCTGTACCTCCTTCAATGAGAAGTGGGCATGTCCTGGGTGGTGGAGGATCTTATTGATGTATACTACTTTTCTGAAGCACCACTCCTTGAAGATGACCTGAGTACTACAGAGGCTAGTGCCCATGATGGAGCTGGCTGATTTTAAAACTCCCTGCAACTTACTTCAATCCTGTGCAGTAGCACCCCCACTACCGCCCACCCCCTCCATAACAGACGGCGATGCAGCCAGTCAGAATGCTGTCCACAGTTCATCCGTAGAAATTTGCAATTGTTTTGGCGACACACCAAATCTCCTCAAACTCCTAATAAAATATAGCCATTGCCTTGACTTCTTTATAGTTGCATTGATATGTTGGGTCCAGTTAGGTACTCAGAAACGATGACAACTAGGAACTTGAATTTACTCACTCTCTTCACTTCTGATCCCTCTATCTTACCCTATCTGAAGTCCACAATCAGTTCTTTGGCCTTACCACTCAGCTGACTGATATATCACAGGTAATCTTGCCAAATTGTGTCCACTGACATGCCCTAGAAGTCTCAGAAAGCAGCATAATCATAAAGGGAATAAATATTCTTCAATTGCTTTAATAGGTTCCTATAAAATGACTTTATGAGCAATTCCAACACAATCATGAAACAGATTACAAAATAGATTAATGATAATGAAGGGCACAAAGTAAGTTTACATAACCCACCGGCTATCAAATAACTATTGGAAATAAAGCCCTGCATTTCTATTATAGTGAGCTGGTTCGTTGTGTTTTGTTGACTTCAAAGTCATTCGGTAGGCTCCTGAACATATGCTGAAGCCTTTTGCTGACCTGAAGAGATCATAGCAGAGTAACCCAATTGAATTTTTTGTGCCAATATAATGCATGGCCTATTTCTGTTCTAACAGAACTGAGCTCTGATAGTGTACTTGAAAACTCAATCTGAGATGAGGCTTTGCAGAGGCTTGGTTTCTGCTTGATACGTGGTTACAGTGAAAGACGTAAAGGCCATCTCCAACAGCTCAGTGGGAAGTAAATTGTCGTGTAAGAGCACCATATTTATCTTAACTGCATTAGTCAATGAAGAATTAATATTCAGTAGTTCTTCACCTGATGAATTGCAGAGCAGCAATTATAGCTGCTGGTGCACAAGTTGAACAACATGGGTTCATTCATAACCAAGTGTACTGATTGTGTGGAGTTTGCTCATTCTCCCTACCACCATGAGGATTCTCCCAGATACTCTGGTTTCCTCTCGCATCTAAAACGTGTGCCAGAAAATTAGTTGATCAATGTAAATTGACGGTGGGTGGCAAGAGGATCGAGGGGCAGTTATTGGGCTAAAGTGAAAAAATATACAACAAGGAAATCTATTGGGGAATGGGGTTGAGGGGAATAGCCCGAAAGCTAGCATGGACTCAATGGGCTGAATGGCCTATACTGTAATAACACATGATTGTTGTAACCACTAGAAATTACACATTTATGGAAGGATTATTCGAATGAAATCTATGTGGCTTGGAAAGTTTCAGAAAATATGATACCATGTTATATAATTGATAGAAATGTGGATGGTGAGGAAGATTTTCAGAGAAAACAACAGGATAGAGATTCACTGGCAGAGAAATATCACTTGAAGTTTATACCAGACAAGTGTGAGGTACTGGACCTTGAGAGGTCAGATGTAAAAGGAATGTACACAGCAAATGGCAGCACACCTAACAGAATCGTTGGTAGGCATCACAACACAAGAAGGCGTACTACATGCTTGCCTCCATCAGTCAGGACATGTTACAGCTGTATAAAACATTAGGTAGGCCGCATTGGAAGAATTGTGTACTGTTCTGGAAGTAGGTTTGGAGAGTTTGCAGAAGAGATTCATCAAGTTGTACCCTAGGTTACCATGGGATGTGAGGGGAGAGATTGCTGTATGTTTGACAATGATCTTTGCATCCTCTGTGGCTACAGGAGCAGTATCATTTGGCTAGAGTCAGGGAAATGTTATTCATTTGCTCAAGAAAGGGAGGAGGGATAACCCTGGGAATTATAGTCTTATGTCAGTTGTGCGCAAATTATCGGAGCGGATTCTTAGAGACAAGGATTTATGAGCAGTTGGAGAAACACAGTCTGATTAGGGATAGTCAGCATTGCTTTGTGAGGGGCAGGTAGTGCCTCATGAGCCTAATTGTATTCTTTGAGGATGTGCCAAAGCACACTGATGAAAGTAGAGCAGTGGTGTATATGGTGCTTGATAATGTTCTCCATGATAGGGTCATTCAGAAAGTCGAGAGGCATGGGATCTTGTGAAATCTGGTTGGGTATGTACAGATTTATCTTGACCATAGAAGGCAGAGAGTAGCAGAAGATGGAGAGTATTCTGCCCAGAGGTCAATGACCAGTGTTGTTCCTCAGAGATCAGTGCTCAGACACCTGCACCTTCTGGAATGCCTTAGATGAGGAAGTTGGTATGTTTGCAGATAAAAGAAAGATTAGTGAAGTTGTGAATGGTGTGAACAATTGTTATAGACCGCAATGGGACATTGGCAAGACGCAGAGCTGGGCTGGGAAGTGGCAGATGGAGCTCAACAAAGTGATTCATTTTGGAAGTTTGAATACAGGGTTAACAGCAGGATTCTTGGTAGTGGGGTGAAACAGAGGGATATTTGGTTCTCCATCTATAGAGTCCCAAAGTGGCTGAGTAAATTGATAGTGTCATTAGGAAGGTGTACAGTGTTGGCCTTCATTAGAAGGGGATTGAGTGCAAGAGCTGTGAGATAATGCCGCAGTTCCACAAAAGCCTTGTTAAACCACACCTGGAATATTGTGTTCAGTTCTGGTCACCTCATTATAGGCAGGATGTGGAAGCTTTTGAGAGGGTGCAGAGGAGATTCATCAGGATGCTGCCTGGATTAGAAGGCAGGTCTTATGAAGGTAGGTTGAGTGAGCTGGAGCTTTTCCTTTTGGAGTGAAAGAGTATGAGAGGTGATTTGATTGAGTTGTACAAGATGATAAAAGGCATAGATTGAGTAGGTGGCCAGAGGCTTTAACCCAGGGGGGAATTGGCTATTACCAGGGGGCATAATTTTAAGATGATTGGAGGAAAGTGTTTGGGGGGGATGTCAGTTCTTTACGCAGAGAGTGATGGGTGTGTGGAACATCCTGCCAGTGATGGTGATAAAGGCAAAAACATTAGAGGCTTTTAAGAAACTCTTAGATAGGCACGTGAATGATAGAAAAATGGAGGGCGATGTTGGAGGGAAGAGTTAGATTGATCTTAGAGCAGGTGAAGAGATAAACCAGTGCAGCATCAAGGACTGAAGGGCCTGTACTATACTGATAGGAGATTGGAGAGTATTGGCTATTAGAACAGGTTGGACAAGCTTGAATTGTTTTCTCTGAGGCTGCGGGATGACCTGATTGAAATATGTATAATTATGAGAGATGTAGATAGGGTAGATAGAGTCTTTTCCTCAGAGGGGAAATGTTACATACCAAATGACATACTTTGAAGGTGAAAGTAAAAAAAGGCTTAGAGAAGATTTGAAAGGGAAATTTATTTACACATAAAATGGAATGCTGGAAAACAGGAGTTCTGGTTGGAGCATATATGACAGTAACATTTAAACGACAATTAGACAGACAGATGAACAGACAGGGACAGTGACAGAGAGAGAGAAAGAGAGAGAGAGAGAGAGAGAGAGAGAGAGAGAGAGAGAGAGAGAGAGAGAGAGAGAGAGAGAGAGAGAGAGAGGGAGATTCACTATGTGTAGGCAGATGGAATTAGTTTGACTGGTGCCATGGTCGGTACTGACATAATGGGCTGAAGGGCCTGTTCCTACGCTGTTCTGTTCTGTTCTATGTTTAGTCATTCATTCATAGGATGGGCCGCAAGGCGAACATATATTTTCTAATCCTAATTGTCTTTGAAAAAAGCGATGGTGAGCTGCCTTAAATGATTTCTGCCTGCATGTTGAAGGACTGACACAGTGTTATATTTGTACGTTAACTTTGATGATTGGATACATTTCCAACCAAGAATGACCTGCAGCACAGACAACCTTTGGACTCTGTGTCAGCTATTTTAATTCAGATTTTAATTCTTGCTGATCACTTCCATATTTTCTTACCAGTAATTAACTGGAGTACTTAGTGGTTAAAAGTCGTCCGTTCTTGCCACTGAATTTCTGAGACCAAAGTTCAAGGTATTTCAACCTGATTGGAGAGAATTAGGCATCTCTTTGATCCAGGAATGACAATGGACCATGTTAGTGGGTCTCACGTTTTGGTATGGCATTCCTTGGCTATTTTTGTGTCGGTATAATCTTTTCATTGTAAGTGAATTAACATCCCTGCTAAAACAGCAGACAAAAACATTAAAGCAGAAAAGCATTGTGATCATCTGCTAAAATTGGTAAGAGCAATTTAGAGGCTTAAATGATCTATTTCTCGTGCTCTCTACTCTCCCTCTATCGCTCTCTCTTTTTCTATTTTTATATCTATATTCAATATATAGTTCCACTGCATAACTTAACCTCCTTTGATGACTTGTGTGAATCTAGACACTCTACATAAAGGCTTCACAGATTCTTTGAAATTCTTCTGTATATCATAAGGTATTTTAAACCAGCAGAGTTCAGGCACTAAGTCAGCTTTAGTTTGTTCCATTACCTACCCCATGTATACAAGGGCTTCCCTCGACTATTTTTACAGCAGCAGAATTTTAGCTCTTATCGCACTAAATCATTCCAGAAACAATTTTGTTTACTGAACTTAAATGCAACAACTATTGTCAGTATATGAATCTAAATCCTTAGCCCTGGCGACAGATTGCTATTCCAGTAACATATCCACTCGGCTCTCAGATGCACACAGAGCCATTATTCCATAATGATCCCCTCATTATAAATCGGTTATGGTCCTTCTTGCTCACACCCGGGTTTCGCTCACATCAGAGGCAGACCAACATAAGGTGACCGACCCCATCATAAATCACCTCGCTGTCACTGGTTATCACTTGCAGAGAACCTCTCGAGATCCTTGCACAGTACTTGATGAAACTGAGCTAATTTTAGAAGCTATGTAATCGAGGAATGAAAAGGTTTCAGAAGGGTGACACAACATTTATTTCATTATAGCATAAATAGCTGCCCTAGAGTACTGTAAATTGTGTGGTTAAATCATCTGTTATTCTTAGGGATCAGTTTGATGCATGAAACTTGATATTAGTTCAATTCCTCTCAAGTGCAAGTCCAAATTCCATGCCTCTCCCAGTCTACTGTATGGTCAACAAGGTCCCGCATAATAAGCTAGTCCAGAAGGTTAATATTCATGGGATTGAGGGCAAACCAGCTGAATGGATCCAAAATTATCTTGTGTTAGAAGGCAGAAGATAATCCAGAAATATGTTTTACTGGTTAGTTTACCTCAGGAGTGGTGCTGAGACTGCTGTCGTTTGTGATATATATTATTGACTCTGATGTGAATATAGCAGTTTGTGAAGACACATTAGTTGCCGATGCTGTAGATGTCTGGATCGGAGGACTATAGTTATGGTGAGAAAATGGTTAGGCTTGATGTTTTCAGTGGAGCGGACAAGGCTGAGTGGTGACCTGATTGAAGGATATAAGATTATGAGAGGTATAGTTAGGGTAGATGGCCAAAATATTTTTCCCCATAGTAACAGTATCACAAACAAGAGGGCATAGTTCAAGGTGAGAAGCAGAAGAATTAAAGGGGATCTTAGGAGTAAGGGTTCTTTTTACACAGAGATTGGTTGATATCCAATCTGGATGAAGATTATGCCAGTGAACAAGGCGACCAAGGGTGACATCCTCCAGACAGATCACAAGACCACTTCTCTCATAATCTTTTCATAAAGGGTTGGCATGGAAACACTGGGTTCTTTTTGGTGTTGTAAACCTCTAAGATTCTACGTTGCGTCTGTGTGGACCCAGAGGAAAATGTATTCAGGGAGAAGCTGGGGATAGATCCTCCAATGGACAGAGTGGGGCAACAGATAGATCTTCTGCCTCACAGCTACAACAACCCGGGATTTATCCTGATCACTGGTGCTGCCTATGTGGAGTTTGCATATCCTCCCTGTGATTGTGTACGTTTCTACCAGGTACTCTGGTTTCCTAAATTGGTGTGAGCTGGTACTTCAGCTAACCATGGTAAACAGTGTCTGGTGTGTAGATGAATGGTGGTATCTGGAGGTGTTGATGTGTATGTGGGGAGATTAGAATGGGATTAGTCTGAATGGAAGTCTCATGGTAGACATGGGCTGAATGGACCGAAGGGCTGTTTCTGTGTGCTATGGCTCAATGACTCTCTTGTAGGCATCAGAAAGCAGTATTGGCCAAGCAAAGTTCTTGTGTGTTACTCTGCCTGAAGATTGACTGAGAAATGGGACAAAGAAAATGGGCAAGGCAAGGGTTGGTGCATTAAGCTAAATGTGTTTTCCATTATGTCCTTCACTTTCTCAATTCCTCCAGAAAACAGATGGCCAGTTTTGGCAAGCGCATTGAGACAATGGATATGTTGAATTCTTCTCCCCGGCCAAGGCTGCTGAGCCCATTTGCATTATCCATGACATGACTGACATTTGGCTTATGTAATGTTGAGGAAGAAATGAACCTGCAAACTTCCTATACTTCTTGGCCCAATTCCACATGGTGTGGTACAATTACCTAATAAGAGAACAACCAGGACGTTGCCTAGGGTGACACATCTCAACTGCAAGGAAAGGCTGGGTTTTTATTTTTGGAGAGGAGAAGACTGAGTGAAGACCATTTTGAGGAATACTAACATATGAGAGATGTAGATAAGGTCAATAATGGGAAAAAAAATCCCCTCAGCAGAGTGCCAATAACCAGAGAGCATATATTTAAGACATGGTGCAGCAGATTTAGAAGGTATGTGAGGAAGAATTTCATTCAGCCAAAGAGTGGTTATAATCTAGAAAGCACACCTTCAAGGAGCAATATCTCAGAAAAGTGGCATCCATCACTAGATACCCATCACACAGGTCATGCCTCCTTATCATTGCTACCATCAGGAAGGAGATACAAAAGACTGATTCAATGATTCAGGAACAGCTTCTTCCTCTCTGCCATCCAATTTCTGAATGGACATTGAACCCGTGACCACCACCACTCACTAATTTTTTATTTCTACTTTGGCAAGACTTATTTAATTTTATTTAACTATTTTTATATTTTTTTTAATGGGTGGTATGCATATGTATTTTCCCTCAATCTCGGGTCCTCTACCAGAGGCCTGGGAGCTTGAGGGTTCAGTGTAGTTTCTTTGCTGTTCCGATTAATGCACTCTTCTGGACCAAGATCTCAGATGTTGTTCCGGGGATTTGTTGGAGCCACTCTCCCAGTCCAGATGTCACAGCTCCAAGTGCTCCTATCACCACTGGGATTACTCTGGCTTTAACTTTCCACATTCTTTCTATCTGCTCTTTCAAGCCCTGGTATTTCTCCAGCCTCTCATATTCTTTCTTCCTGATGCTACTGTCATTTGGGATTTCCGCATCTATTACTTCTGCTTTCTTCTGTTCCTTGTCCAATATTACTATGCCTGGTTGGTTACCTACTTATCAGTCTGTATTTGGAAGTCACACAGGATCTTAGTTCTGTCATTATCCACTACCTTCTAGGGTGCTTCCCATTTGGATTTATGAGTACACTCAGTGCAGATGTTCCTGTACCCAATTCCTGCAACTTGGTTGTGCCATCCAGTGTATGCTGTCCCTGCCTGCATCTTGCACCCTGCTAATACGTACTGGCTGGTTTCAGCAGATTCTCTGCATGGTCTGCATCATGGATCTTGTCTGTTGTGATAGACTCCTGCTTCTATTGTCCTTGTGCTCAGCGACTGTTCTTGTGCAGAAATGAGCAGCGCTTCTGTGTTCAGCCTTCGCCCTGCTATTTCCAGCCATAAGTAGGACTTTCTTATGCCAGCCTCTGATACCTGATGATGGCACATCTCTTGCAGTGGCTTGTCATGCCATGGCCTCTGGTTCTCTGGCTTTGCTTCACCCACATCCATTTCTGTGCCCCCTGCCTGCTGTCTGAGATATTCCCTAGCAGGTCGTCCTTAAGGGCCATCTCCCTGACGTACTCGTGATGTTTTGCGTTTCTTCCAGGACTGTGGCTTTGACACTTCCAAGTGCCCTTCCTCCTTTTCTCGAGTGGGTGTACAGTCACTTGACGTTGGACTTTGGGTGCACTCCTCCATGCATTGTTTGTTCTTTCCATGTCTTGATGTCAGCGGCTTCCAGTTCCCTCCTTGGCCAGCACGCTTTTGCGGCTGGGTATCTGATGAGTGGTAGGGTGAATGTGTTGACAACTCTGATCTTGTTCTGCCCATTCAGCTGGCTTTTTAGGACCTGTCTCACTCTTTGGGGTTACTTGGATATATACTCACTATTTCAAAAGTACGTACATACTTACTGTACTTCACATTTCACCTTTTTCACAATTTTTCTCTCTATTAATATGTATTACATTGTGCTGCTGCTACAAAGACAACAAATTCCACGACAGGCTGGCGATATTAAACTTGAATCTGATTCTGACCTCATGGCTAGGTGACAAAGGCATTTAAGAAGGAGATAAATAAATGCTTTAAGAAAGCTGTGCACTTAGTACTGGAAAAGGGGATTAGTATAAATAGGTACATGACAGCCAATATGCACCTGAAGGGCCAAAGGACCAGTTTCCATTCTGTCCGGCATTGTGACTCACAACCTGCACCTTGAGTTTGCACTTCGTCATAAAATGGTTGGTGGAATTATAGATGATGATGTTTTTTTCCAGAGGCTGGTTTACAAAGCAGCTAGCAGCAACATTACATATTTAGGAAACAGTTGAATCATATCTTGCCTTGCAAGCCAGCTGAATTCAGTGAACCTACTGTTCCATGGCAATTCATTGGAACTGTGAGTATTCAGCTCAGCATGTAATTAAGACACACTAAAAAGTATGTGAAATATGTTGAGTGCAGCTATTCCCCTCAGTGATAAAGGGGGTGGAGCAGAGAGGAGTGCTCCAAGATGCACAATGCTTAATCTTTTCTCTATAAAATTCCTGAAAGTTGCAATTCCAGGTTTGGATTCATTGCTGAGAGAGTCTATGGGGCGAGTCAACTGGCGTGAATGTTCCTGGGCCACAAAAGCCATGTTCTTGCTTCCTGTTGGCTGATTTGTTACCTCTGCTAAAGGATGGATACACCTTGGCTGTAATGGCTCATTTCATAGGATTGCCAGTGAAGCATCCATGCACCATAGTGCGATGAAATACCAGAGAACCGCTGGCGACTATGGAGCAGGATGCAACTGTACTGAAGGCATCTAAATAAAATTATTTTTTTTTACCGTAAAAGAAGCATGGCAGAAACCGTAGTTAACAGCAGCTTGTCTATCTGCATTTTATAATGGCACTGGAAGAGGCCATTTTACTCCATCAGTTGGAACCATAAACACAAAACAAGTCTGTAGACAGTGGAAATTCAAGAAACAGAATGTTGAAAGAACTCAACAGGTCAGGCAGCATCAATGGAAATACATAATCAACGCTCATTTCAGGCTAAGTTCCTTCCTCAGGACTCTGTTGGTTCCCATTAGCCCCAGAAGTTCAGCAATGTCTTCTTACATGCCTTTGATCAGCACTGTGAACTAATTTACTGTGGTTATTTAACCTACCAGCACTTCATTAGGCTGCGGGAGGAATCTAAAACATCTGGGGAATTCTGAGTGGCCATGGAGAGAATGTGCAAACTCTGCACTGACAGCACTCAAGGTAAATATTAAGAGTTTCCTCCAAGTCTACCCAAAAACCTAAGATGGTGGAAACTTACCAAGGAGTTAATTGGATTAGGAGTTTGGGCAGTTGCCTCCATGATTCTGTTTTAAACCAGTTAAAAAAAAGACTGTGGTTGCTTCTTTTATAGAGGCAATTTATAATTAAAATTCCTCAATCTTTGATGAGGGCAAAAGTGTTTGCTAAAATTTTCGTCCTACTTTAGCATATCAGCTAAATCATCATGAAAGTCAGAAATGTACTGGGAAAGGGAGCTGAGTATCACATGTCTCAGGTATACCATGCAGGATTACAAAATAAAGCTCCTGTAACAGAGCACCAGCACTTTAATCTTGCCCATTTCCAACATGCATACTTTATGAGCTAATTCTCTGCTCCTGTGGATTGAGATTGACAATAATTAACATATGAATTGATTAAGATATATTCAGTGTGGGCTTGTCCCCTAAGTATATAATCAATGTTGTTTCCATAATCCATGCACAGATTAACCAAGAGCTTTGGGCACTTAAAGCTCCATTTCTAAATTTGTGTGTCGGCCCTGCATTAACACTTGTAACAGGTTATGCAGAGAATCTTGGAGCTGTGGATTTTCTCTTAACTAGAAAGATTTAGGTAGAATTGATTCACTCATTAATTTCAATTTCTTGAGAAGGTTTCAGCTCCAACACAACTCCCGTCATGAACTGCAGAATCCTTTAAAAACGAGTCCAATCCACATTGATCAAACCTTGCCCAAGACCCATAATGGTATTTAAGTTCACATCCCTGCAGTCAAGGACTGATAGTAAATGATAGCAATAAATTGGCATTGCACTTCCGTTCAAGAACGCTAATCTCTTTTGAAGATTTTTCTCATTACTCATTTATAAAATGCATTTCAGACACAATGGAATCATTTCAATTCAGGACAATTGTGAAAATGGTTGTTCTCAAGGTGTCTCAACTGCCTCCTTCCTTCCGAACCCCATCCCACTTATACAAGCCCTATCAGATTTTTCCTGTCAGAGGTTTCAATAGTGAGAAAAAGAGTGGGAGGGAGTTGAAGCCAATATACAGTACATAAGTCAACTAATTCTGGATATCAGGAATCTATAAAGCAAGACACAAGTTAACACAGCGTGTCAAAATGCCAAGAGCTTCCAGCGTTTTCTGTTTTTATTTCAGATTTCCATTATCCGCAGCTTTGTTTATCACTGGCTTATTTTATCAGCCAGTGATAATCTATGCACCACAGACCAATAGTATAAAACTCTAAATATTGGAAACACTCCATAACAGTAATTTTGTGTCAATGCATGTTAAAGTCCCCAAATCTAGTGAAATCGCATCTGACATAATATAACTAAATGACCAATTGTTAAAGTTGCCCCATCATTTAGGTTTCTTGTTCCAAAATGGAGACTGCAGCTCCCAGTGCCAATTTTCAAGGGCGTAATTTTAAGGTGTTCTGGAAGAACATACGGTGGGGGGGGGGGGGGGTGAATGTCAGAAGTAGTTTTTTTTTGCACATAGAGTGGCAAGTAAGCGGAATGCACTGCCAGGTTGGTGGTAAAGGTATATGTGCCAGGGACACTCTGAAAGAAGGACATGGGTGAAAGACAAATGGAGGCCTATGTGGGAAGGATCTTAGAGCATGTCAGAAGGTTGATATGTCATCATGGGCTGAAGGTCCCATTCTTGTGCTGTAACGTTCTACCTTCTATGTCTATGTTCTATGTTCTGTCCACTCTTATTTGCAGAGATAGAAGTCAAGGCTCCAGCTTGTCCTTAGATGATGTCTACTGACATTGGTTTTGAACGTAATTCCAATGCTTCCACAGTCAAATTACCTGACAACACCTTTTTCCACATCACCTTTTATGACCTCATGTCAACGCAAAGGAAGATCTTTTAAAACAAAGTCATTCTTGTAATATAGGAAGTGTAGCAAATCATTTGCACGTGGCAAGAGCCTGCAAGTGGCTAGACGTTAATGATCATTGTCTATTTTTTAAAATATACTTAGTGAAGGACAAATGCTGTTCAAAGCAGAAAATGCTGGAAACTCCCCTGTCCTTCTTCAACACACTATCATAACTGGAGTGGAACCTCTGCTTCACCATTTATTTGGAAGATGGCTATATATCACCTCTTCACTATGACACTGGTAGTGTCTGCTCTAGACTCAGTGCTTAGCTCTCAAACTTCCCACTCACAGACAAGAGGCAACCATGCCCTCTGCCATTGGCCAATGCACATTGGCTGGCCACCCCAGTGTGATTTTGGAAAGTGGACTTGATCAACAGCAGGACAGGAATCAAGAGCTCTTCCTGTCGCACTGCTGCCATTGTAGCAGTATGTCTGATGCTTGTGGGATTGCACCTATCTCTCGTGACAATTCAGAAAACTCACAAAACGCCCGGTTTGGTCACCTCAGAGCGAAACTCACATTAACATCCACAGCTTAGAGCTGTAGCACTTTAATAGAATGCAGACGGTTGGCAAGAGCCAAGCACAGTGTAAAGAGAAACCACTTCAGAAGGCTATTTCCATGCACGACTGCTTCCTCAGCAGCTCCCATGCTGCTGGTGATCAAGTAGCTTCAAAGGATTACTGCTTCCTTCTGAGGTTACTCCCTGTGTCAAATAAAATTATCAATTGCACAGCTCTGAGTGAGTGGCATAAACACCAGATGATGGGTTGCTGTAATTCCTGTGGTCTGTTACTGCTGTGAGCATTGAACTCCATGTTTACCTACACTGCTGCACAATCCTGCAATAAAATGCCTGATTATGGGCTCTCTGAAAGCTTCTCGTTCTGGACTTCAGCCATGAACAATGGGAGTATCCTAGCATTGATACCAAATCTGTATTGCGCTAACCAGTTACAGCTGGAAGACGAGGGGACAAATCAATCAGAATTCCTGCTACTAATTTCTTTCCAGTGCCTCCTGATGGCCTGTGCATTAGGAGATTGGATCAATTGGAGGCTGCATTATGATAACACTATTCCAAAACTAGAGTGATAAGGCCACAGTCAAGCATGAAGATTGACAAACTAAACCACTGGAGGAACTCAGCAGGTCAGGCAGCATTAATGGAGGCAGAGATACAGTTGACACTTTGGGTTGAGACCCTGCATTAGTCTGGTGCTATCTCTGTTGTAAGTAATCAATCTTAAACCAAGATAAAGTAATTCTCCATTCTCTGCATCTTTCTGACAACATTACCCTGTTTTAATTGGGAGGGCGCTGCTATTTTCTACATAAGTATTACTTCGAAGGTTTCAACGGTGCATTTTATGTCAGAGAAATGTATATAATATACATCCTGAAACGCTTTATCTTCACAAGCATCCACAAAAACAGAGGAGTGCCCCAAAGAATGAATGTCAATTCAATGTTATCACCCCAGAGTCCCTCCCACACGTCAGCAGCGGCAAAGCAACGATTGCCCCCTCCCTCACCACCCACCGAGCACTCAAGTGTGCAGCAAAGCATCGATAAAGCCAGAGGCTTGCAGAAAACCCAAAGGCAACTCGTTCACCCAGTAATTTGACATATCACAGGCTCTCTCTCTCCCTGATAAGGGAAAAAGGGATCTCCGTTTTACAGTGAGAGGGGAGACTAACCAAAGAACTCCTTGGTTTATGATGTTAAAAGTCCATTGTGTTGCTTTTTCCGAGCTCTGTGCCCCAAGAACTTGGGTCTCTGAGCACACAGTCAGCAGCCAGCTCGCTGTTTTCGATTCTCTGTCTCCCACGGCACAACGATTCCCGGCAGAGGCACCAACTACGAGTCCGTCCGCCTCCAGAGTCACGAAGCCCCGAAAGTCTGAAGGTGCGCTAATCTTCTCGGATGCGTCCTTGGTGTATCGAATAACAGCCAGTCGTGAGACCCCATTCGCGCAAAGTACCCAAGTCAGCGTGTAAGAACCAGACTGTGTTTTTAAATAAGCTTGCTTAGAATTGGACTGAGTTATAAGTGGTAATCATGTAGAACCAAGTATTACCTAGCCTACACGAGCAAACACTGCAAGGTGAAATTATTTCATTCACTAAACTGGATCCAGCACTAGCAAATGACAGAGCTTTGTGACAATTCAATATGACAGATCTTTTCCCAGAATTGGACATAAACTTTGGCTATAAACTACAACCATTGTGGAGCAACCTCAGTGGAATAAGGAGGCATATTGTGCCTCCTTTTTTTGCTTGTATCACTATTTAAAAGGACACTCAGCTGACATCAGGAAAAGTAAATAGGCATTGCTCCATTGTGAAGGGGTTCACTTAGATGAGACTCATCCCATGGGAGTCTCAGCAGGTCTTCTGGTCCGAATGGCACACAGAACTTTCATCACCCACCTTTCTCTGACCAAGATATGCATACCCCTTTGATTGATCATGGGGGCTGTCTCCTTCTACCCTATAGCTCTGCCTCATCTATTCTGGCCACCTGGTGTAATGTTAGTGGCTGAAATTGGAGACCGTACATTTAAGGACAAATGCCAGTCTTTGTTTGCTGTCCAGGAAGGAGTTGAAAGATGAGTCAATTTGGGTAAGGTCGCATTCGGATCTAGACCAGTTCCATTTTAGCTCTTGCTCCAACAACCCAACACTGTTTCAAGTTTCTTTTTCAACAATTTTGCAAGTAATACTAACTGAGCATTGGAACGAAAGACCATTTTTCACAGAGCCAAAATCGGTTCAAAGCAATTTCTTGGCAATAGGATTCTGAATAAACAGGTTTTGTTTGACAGGTACCTGAGACCCCATACTTCATCCCTGTATATTGACATACTCCTCATGGAGGAAGAACTTGATAGCATCATCATCATCTGGGAAGATACACACTAAGTGGGAAAGGAGTAAAAGAACGCTTAAAGGAAAGATAATGAATGATGTCACTCCTAATCTTGTTTTTTTTAAAAAGATGTTTATTAATATCTTGTTTTGCAGGCTATCCTTCCACAGTCTGATCTTTCCTAAGGAAATATTTATGAACTCACATCTCTAAGACAGGCATTTCAAGTCAAGTCAAATCAAGTTTATTCTCATTTAATTATATGAATGTAAACCACCAAACGAGACATTTCTCCAGACCAGTGTGTAAAGCACAGTAGTACATGTTACACACATATAAAACACAATAACTATGAAAAGTAAGAATTAAATCTACAAGTGAATTATGCATAGATCAACAAAGTAAAATGCATAAGTTAAATCTTGTAGGGTTCAATACAATTTATCTGGTGATACTTCGAGTGCAGTGTGGCAAGGAGTTCAGAAGCCTAATGGCCTGAGAGAAGAAGCTGACTGTTCTTGCATTAATGGATCAGAGTCTCCTGCCTGATGATAGAAAGTCAAAGAGGATGCTGGATGGATGGGTGGGACCCTTAATAATACGAAGGGTCCTGAGTACATAGCACTCCTGATAGATGTCCCCGATGGTCCACTCAGCCGTTCTCACAGCCCTTTATAGGGGCTTCTGGTGTGGTGCTTTACTGCTCTCAAAGAAAGTGGAGATGCAGCTTGTCAGGATGCTCCCAACGGTGCTCCTGTAAAATTTACCTTTTGATGATTAGAGAAATTGGCCACAAAATCATTCAAACGGTTAGAACTTTTATCACACCATTAAACATCGGACTGAGCATTTTTCTTTTGATATTATTGATTAGCACAAAAGAAGCTGTAAAAATCTATTCATTTGCTGGCTCCTTAACACATGATATATGATTCATAGTGGGATAACACAACAGAGGATACGCCAGAATAACTGGGGCCCATGAACCAGTAGAGAAAAACTCATCTATTTTTGATCCTTTGTTCAATTGAGGTCACACAGGGTCATTGGACGATATAGGCAAGACCCTAAACACGGAGCGAGGCCCTCCATTAGGAAGAGGGGCTTTTTAATTCCAAAATTCCCTAGATCCCATCATTGATTTCTCCTGCTCCCGCTCATTTCAAGCAGTGTTTCAATGACACAAGGATCATTCAGTTCATCCAATTCAATGATGGGTTTAGCATTACACTTATTTAAAGAAACTCTGCAATATTTCCTATGGCTCAACTTGCTGACCAGTGATATTGAAGCAGATTCTATGCTCAGGTTACAAACTAGATTCAACACAGCATCACACCAAGTCAGAATTACTCCCCATTATATTTTTGATCTTACATTGTTATACAGTATCCATTACTTATTATGACTAATTATTATACGTGGCTTCACAGGCACCCGTCAAGTTGCAGATAATCCGACTTACAGAAATTCAGACTAGGAAAACTGTTCCACACATTTTAAAGCATTTGGGTAACACAGAGGTGCAGTGGTTCGCAGAACACTTTACAGTGCGGGTGACCCAGGTTCAAATCCCGCCATTGCCTGGAAGGAGTCTGTATGTTCTCCCTATGACTGCGGGGGTTTCCTCCAGATGCTCCGGTTTCCTCCCACAGTCCAAAGACATACCAAGTATTAGATTAATTTGTCATTGTAAGTTGTCCCATGATTAAGCTAGGAGTAAATTGGGAGGATCGCTGGGCAACGTGGCTCGAAGGCCTGGAAAGGCCGATTCCGCGCTGTATCTCAATAAATAGATAAACAATCACACCTTTTGTAGTATTCATTAATGACTAGATATTGTATATATTACATTAGTTTAATGATAGGTTGCATTCGGAAGAACATTCAGTTAAAAGATACATATAGCAGAGTGCTACAAAATGGTTACTATAGAAAAGCACATTGCTAACCTATAGAGAAATGGGTTTACACACTTTCATGAACTAAACCCAAGTACTGCCTACATCTGGAAATTTTATTCTTTTTGACAAATTTTGAAGCCATTCTCCTAAGGCAGTAGAATAAATAGACTGTGTGAGTCCTTCCCCACTGGCAGATAGTAATTACACGGACAGATTGTATTGACTCACAAATTCACAATGAAAAGCGAATCAGCAGTTCTTTTCAATCTTTCTATATATTGTGTCATGAATGAAGACTGGTAACAGATTGCTGCAGAGATTTTTCAGTACCTTTGCCTGATAATCCATGGGCCATGTCATATCAGCAGCAACTTTTGAGGTTTCCTCAGGATTATTGTTTTCAGCCCAGATTTTGCATGCACCTCAGTTTTCCTCATAGTTTCTATGTGTTTTCCATTCTATCATTCCACCTACATTTAGCATTTTTTTACAGCTTTCAAGAGATGATACATTTTCCAAGTGATTTGTTCTGAACTTTCTAAGGTAATTGACAAAATCCAACAGTTTATGCTTTCATATTATGTACTTTGGTTATGGGCCAAAAGTAATAGATGGGGCTTTCGTGCTGTCAGGCTTAATGTCTTCCCTGGTGATGGTATTGATGACAAACACCCCAACTCCATAGCAACATACACAAGATGTTGGAGGAGCTCAGCAAATCAGTCAGAATCTATGGAAATTAATAGGTAGTTGACGTTTTGGGCCAAGACCCTTTTTCAGGGCTGAGAAGGAAGGGGATATCTGAATAAAAAGGAGGAGAGAGGAAGGAAGCTAGCTGAAAGGTGATAGGTGAAGCCAGGTGGGTGGGAAAGATTAAGGGCTGGAGATGAAGGACTCCCAACTCTATGTTCGGCTTCCTCAGATGTCACACTGACTTTTCCAATTAATTCAGTTTTGCCAACTTCTCTTACGTCAGTTTAGCAGGAGCTAATCTTTTGGAGGTCTAAAATTTGCTACCTTTTTAACATTCTACTTGAATATTACCCTGTAAATTGACACACTTATCAAAACAAAGCTGGTAATCAGTTCTTCACGAGAGCTAGAAAATGTTGGAGGAACTTAGCAGGCCAGCTAGCAACTACGGAAAAGGGTGAACAATCAACCTTTCAGTCTGAAACACTTCATCAGGTCTTGGCCCAAAACATCAACTGTTTACTCTTTTCCATGGATGCTGCCTGGCTTGCCAAGTTCCTCCAGCATTTTGTGTGTGTTGCTCTGGATTTCCAGCATCTGCAGATTTTTTTCATGCTCATGAGATCTCGATGTGATTTCAGCACATGCTGCAAATTAAACTTACTATAGATGGCATAGTTATGCAAAGCTGCTACCTATTTTAATGCCTTCATCATTTTACATGTTCAAACCATGTGTGTGCCTATTTAACCATAGGTATGTTATAAGCTTCAAGCAGCATGCATGTGGATTACAGTATCTGTGTGCTTTGGTAATGCGCTGGTAAACCAGAGATTATTTAGTTGACTTTATCTCCATTTGTCCAGTGGGAATGAGGTAGGGGACAGTTAAAAGGAAACAGGGGCTGACGAAAGTACCGTGACATGCAGTTACTCTGCTGTTCCTTCATTGTTATCGAGCTTAAATCCTGGATCTCTCTGCCCAATGGTAATATGAAGTAGAAAGACTGTTGTGGACCAAGAGGCTGGCTCACTACCCTCTTCTCAGAGGCAGCTAAAGATACTCAATACTGGCCCACTCAATCACGCCCTGTTTAAAATAAAAATAATAAAGATCTTGTTGATAGGAATTTTAAATTTCAGACAACAAATAGACCCACCCAAAGCTGGAGAAACCTGTTCATTTAAGTGTATCGGTGGGCCTCCAAAAGTGTAATCAACACCTGGCTGTTGTTTTATTGAGTGAAGTTAGACCAATGTTATAGAACTGAGTTGAGAGGGTGATGAATTGGCCAGTGAAACAGTGTGGCCCTTCACAGGATGTCTCCAATCCATCAACCAGATGTAGCTAGATTCAAGTCTGCATGGCAAAGTAGAAAAATTATTTTTTGCCCTTTCTCAACCCAGCATCACCATTGCTTCTCTCGAAAGTAGAATGTGCAAAATAAGTCCAAATCTCCCTACTCCCATGTTACTGAGTCTCCATCAGATCGAGAGTGTGGAATGAGCTGCCAGAACAAGTGGTGCATGTGAGCTTGATTTCAAAGTTTAAGAGAAGTTTGGATGGATAAATGGATGGTAGGAGGTATGGAGGGCTATGGTCCCAGTACAGGTCGATTGGAGTAGCCAGTTTAATGGTCTTGGCACGGACTGGAGGGCTAGTTTCTGTGCAGTACTTCTCTATGACTCTATGATGCCTGAGGCCTGATCCCAAACATCTTGTCTAGGTCCAGACTCTGTTTCTGTGCAGTTCTTAGCAGTGATTAGTTTAATGAAACATTATGACCTCATCATGCAATGAAGCCTCGTTGTGCATGTGTAAGAACCTTCCGCGGATTTAATTTTACTCAGATATCCTGACGTTTCTGTAATGTTCCACACTGAGCATCAGATTATTATTACCACAATTTAGATTCTTCAAGGGAAACCCATGTTCCATTCAACACATTATTTAGCTCCCTTCCCCTTCTTAATACTATTGTGGCATTTTAGATTCGACATTTTATTATCTGTCCCTTTACTCACTCAGGGGTTCCACTTGAAAGCCTATTGCTTTCATTGGTCCTGCCGTAATCATTCTCTCTGTATCTCTAAGATGGCACTTGTGTTCATGCCAACCTGCCTCTTAGAGAATTATTTAAGGTTCCACCAGCTATACAGTAATTCTGTTCTTTCAGCAAGACTGTGACACAACTTCAATACCAAAGTTAATAAAATCAAGTCAGTGCAATTTTCTTCCTAGGGTATTACAGCTACAGGGATTCTTTAATGTTCTTCATCCATCAGGATGGAACAATGGTACATCAAGTAGAGCTGGGGCTTCACTAGCTCCAGCAGCCCAGCTCTGCCTGATCTCCTGTACTCTCAGTGCAAAGTGTGAACATTCCTCCTGTGACCACATCGCAATAAGTACATTTAATTAGCTTCTATAATTTGCCCCCAATATGGAGATGAGTCACGGCATCAGGGAAGGTAGAGGGAGTAGACTCCAGGAAAAAATGTGTTTCTTGAAAAATGTGGCCAATTGTTCAGAAGCAAGTTTCTATTGGGGGAACATGCATCAGGAGTTCAGGATTTCTGGAAGATTTGGGGTCTGAATCTATTATTTCCATCAGCTGTTGACTGCCCATGGAGACCAGTGCAGTAACTCACTGCATTCCCCCAGAATTGCACTAGAGAATCACCACTCAGGTCCTGCACCAAATCGGACCCTGGCATTGTATGAAACACTCCATGATTTCAGTAGAGCAGATTTAGGAGGCAAGGGGAAATATAAGTTTCTTGTATAATCTTACATCTCTTCAATGGTTAGAATTATTCAATGTGTTTATAATTAATATTTTACTTAATTTAATTAGCAACATCGATTTTATAGTGTTAGATGATTTTATTGAGAGATAGTGTGGGAAAGGCCCTACCAGCCCTTCAAACCATGCAGCACAGCAAACTCTCGATTTAATCCTAGCCTAACCATGGGACAATTTATAATAACCAATTAACCTACCAACCAGTATATCTTTGGACCCTGGGAGGAAACCAGAGCACCCAGAGGAAATACACGTGGAGAACATACAAACTCCATACAGGCAGCTCCATACAACTCCATACCAGTGAAATTGAGTCACCATAAAGCTTTGTGCTAACCAGTACGCTACCATGCTGAAATGAATTAAATTTTAGTAGCTTTTGAAAATATACATTAATGACAAAGACAAGGTTCCATTCCCAATTCCAGCTTCTGCCTAAGCTGTTTCAGGTATGGGACCACACACAATACCCTGAAGCACTACATTGATTGAGGTCAACCATGGATGACGTATCCCAGCTGTCTATGTTATACTCAATCCAGAGTAGGACAATATGGAGAACAAGCTGTTTCCCATGTAGCAGACTCACCCTCTCCACTCAGCTGATGAATCCAAAGGAAAGGCAAAGACCAATACAGTTTGGAAACTGCAGCATCACAGGAGTTGCCAGTCAGCGTTCAACTCAATATAGGACTGCCTTAGGGGCTCCAGCTTCAGATTTTTCCTTGAGGTTTACTCCCGAAGCTGTGCCCATGAGTAGGTGAAGATTGGAGATCAGTGTTTTCCTTCTCCTAAATGAGCTGCCAACCCCAGCTGACAAGCCTCATTTTCTCAAAGCGATTGGTTTAAGGCACCAGTAGCCTCCCTTTGTTATTAGAAGTTAATAGAAGTGGTTCTTTTGTTCCTAGTAGCCTAGCCATACATGAAGGCCAGGAGCTAAACTTGGTTGTTACAGGCAGTTTGAGACCATAAGACCATAAGTTATAGAAGAAGAATTTGGGCATTTTGGCCAATCAAATCTACTCCCCTATTTCATCATTTTCCTTCATAGTCCCAATCTCCTGCCTTCTCCTGCATCTCTTCACACCCTGACTAATCACGGATCTATCAACCTCTGCCTTAAATAGGCCCAGTGACTTTGCCTCCACAGCTGCCTGTGGATACGAATTCCACAGATTGAACACTCTCTGGCTAAAGAAATTCTTGCTCATCTCTGTTCTAAGAGGACACCCTTCTGTTCTGAGGCTATGTCCTCTGGTTTTGGACTCCCATACCATAGGAAACATGCTCTTCACATCCACATTATTGAGGCCATTCAAACTTCGATAGGTTTCAATGAGATCAGCCCTTATTATTCTGAATTCCCGTGATAAGTCTTTCAATTCCGGAATCATTTTCATGAACCTCCTTTGAATCCTCCCCAAAGTCAGCACATCCTTCCTACGATACTTCAATTGAGGCCTCACTAGTGCTTTATAAAGCCTCAAAGTTACATCTTTGCTTTTATATTCCAGTCCTCCTGAAATGAATGTCATCATCACATTTGCCTTCCTCACCACCGACTCAACCTGCAAATTAACCTTTAGAGAATCTAGCTCAACGATGCCCAAGGCCCTTTGCACTTCATATTTTTGAATTTTGTCTCCATTTAGAAAATACTCTATGTAATTATTCCTTCTGCCAAAGTGTATGACCATGTACTTCTCAACAACGTGCTCCATCTGCCACTTTTTGGCCCATTCTCCTAATCTTTTTAAGTCTTTCGGTAGCTTTTCTACTTCCTCAAAACTACCTGCCCCTCCACCTATCTTCATATCGTCCACAAACTTGGCCACAACACTATCAATCCTGTCATCCAAGTCAATGACATATAACATAAAAAGAAGTGGTCCCAATACAGAACTCTTTGGAACACCACTAGAGAGCAGATTTTATAGAAACATATAAAATTATGAAAGGGATAGAGGCAGGGAAGTTATTTCCACTGATATGTAAGACTAGAACTTGGGGACATAGCCTCAAGATTCGGGGGAATAGATTTAGGATGAAGATGAGGAGGAACTGCTTTCCCAGAGGTTGGTAAATTTGTGGAATTCTCTGCCCCAATGAAACAGCAGAGGGTTCCTCAGTAAATATATTTTAAACAAGGTTAGATAGATTTTTGCGTAGTAGAGGAATTAAGGGTTATGGGGAAAAGGCAGGTAGGTGGAGATGAGTCCTTGGCTAGATCAGCCATGATCTTATTGAATGGTGGAACAGGATCAATGGGCCAGACAGCCTACTCCTGCTCCTATTTCTTTTGTTCTTATGTCACCACAGCCAATCAGACAAGGCTCTCTTTGATCTCAGTTGTTGCCTCCTGCCATTCCAAGTACGCCAAAACCACATACCTAACAATCGACTTCATCATCTTCCCAACCACTGAGGTCAGACTAACTTGCCTATAATTTGCCTTCTTCTGCCTCTCTCACATCTTGAAGAGTGGAATGACATTTGCAATTTTCCCTTCCTCCGGAACCATGCCAGAATCAACTGATTCTTGAAAGATTATCACTATTGCCTCCACAAACTCTTCAGCCACCTCTTTAAGAACCATGAGGTGTACACCATCTGATCCAAGTGACTTATCTACCTTCAGGTCTTTCAGTTTCCCAAGAACTTTCTTTCTAGTAATAGTAACTTCACACACTTTTGCCCCCTGAGACATTCGAACTTCTGGCATACTGCTAGTGTCTTCCACAGTAGAGACTGATGCAAAATACTTATTCAATTTATCCACCATTAACGTCCCCCATTACTACCTCTCCAGCATCATTTTCCAGCTGTCTGATATCTCGGCTCTCTTTTATACCTTAGGTATCTGAAGAAACTGTTGGTACTTTTTTAATATTATTGGCTAGCATACTTTTTTATTCAATCTTTGCCTTCTTAATAACCTTTTTGGTTGCCTTTTGTTGGTTTTTAAAAGCTTTCCAAACCTCTAACTTCTCATTATTTTTGCTCTATTATATGCCCTCTCTTTGGATTTTATGTTGGCTTTGACTTCTCATGTTAGCCATGGTTGTATCATCTTGCCTTTAAAATATTTCTTCATCTTTGGGATATATATAATAGATACAGATATAGATATATAGATATAGAGATCTCCTCTCTTGTGCCTTTGTTATTCCCTTTACTCTACTGTAATCTGACTTTATCTTCTTCTTAAGTTGCAGGGTGAACTCTGTCATATTATGATCACTGGTCCATAAGGGTTCCTTTACTTTAAGCTCTCTAATCAACTCTGGTTCATTGTACAACACCCAATCCAGAATTGGTGATTCCCCAGTTGGCTCAACCAGGAGCTGTTCTAAAAAGCCATCTCATAGGCATTCTTGAAAATACCCTCTTGGAATCCAGCACCTTCTTGTAAGACAGACCCCATCGAGAGTATTTAAAAGACAGTGGGAACTTAGCCTCACTACTATTCCTGGCTATAACAACTGTACCCCCATTGGTGGGAAAAACCTCAGCAATGGATTTCAGGTTACAGAGGGCTAATTGGATTGGTCCAAGCCATGACAAGCAGGCAGGTAGCAGACCCATTAATTACAACATTAAAAATACATCCACAAAACATTAAAAATATTTAGAACATTTTTCTAAGAGGGCAAAGTGCTAATTAGCACTAACAAATTTCATTAAAGGAATTTTTTTTTCTGTTTGGCAGGGAGAAAAGCTAAGCAAGCTACCAATCGTCTAAATAATATTAATTCTGTGCCTGTCTATTGTTTCAAGAACCTTCCACATTCGTCAAGGTCAAAGTTGATCTCCCATCAGGGCAAGTGATTAGTTTAACTGGAAGAACATTTTGGGAACAGTGATCATAACCCCATAAGCTCTGCAGTAATTATAATAAGAGTGACCTCAATGGAAAAGCTCATTACAACAGTATTATGCTGGAGCTGTGGAGAGTAGACTGGGAGCAGCTGTGATTGGTTATGTTCACATCCAACAGGAGGGAGTCTTCTGAAGGCCTGCTGATCAGAATTTAGAACCAATGTGTTCCTTTTGAAGAAAGACAAGGATGGCAAGGATTTGAAACCTTGAATGATAACGAAGTCTGCACATTGATTTAAAATGCAAAAGAACACATAAGTAAGGTTTAAGAAGCTGAAATCAAGTAGGGTTCTTACAGATTATAAAGGAATTAAGGAATATAGAGAGGGAACTAAGCAGGCTAAAAGGACAAACAACATGGCCATGTAAGGTTAAGGAAAATACCATGGATTTTTATACACACATGAAAAACAAAAGGGTAACAAAAGAGAGATAGGAACTTTCAAGGACAAAGAATGGAAATTCTCCCTGGAACCAGAGAATGTGGGTGAGATACTAAATGTGTATTTCACATTGATATTCATTGAGGGGAATTGTAAAATCAGAGTGGCATATACTGATCTTCTAGTGCATTTTGATATATAAAAAATGGAGAAATTTGATCATCTGAAATAAACATAAAGTGAGATATGTCTCCACAGGCTGATGGGGTTATGGAAAGGCAAGAGAGGAGATTACTGGGGATTTGACATAGATTTTTGTAATCTCTTTCGTCACAGATAAGATCCCAGAAGACTGGAGAAACTCCAGTGTTATTCCTTTGTTTAAAAAGAGCAAAGGGATCTACAATGGTAGGGCAGTGAGCTTGACATCAGTGGTAGGGAAGTTTTGGAGGAGATTCTGAGCAATAGGAGCTACAGACGTCTGGAAGAGCTTGGACTTATTAGCAATAGTTTTCCTTACTTTGTGCAGGGGAGGTCATGTTTACAAACCAGACTGAGTTTTTTAGGAGATGATGATGATTGATTGATGAATGTCAGGCAGAGAACATTTTACACATAGTCTTTAGTAAAATACTGGACAAGACCATTTGTGGTTGAATGATGTGGAAGACTAAGGCATATTGGATCCAGGGTAACTTGGCAGACTGAATTAGCTTGGCCATAGAAGACACAGATGTCGGCAGAAGGGAATTGCTCTGAATGAAGGTCTGTGACCAGAGATGTTCTGCAGTGATCAGTGCAGGGATCTAAATTGTTTGTGATAAATGTAGGGTTGATTAGTGAATTTGGAGACTACACAGAAACCAGTGGAGTTATGGATATTGAGGAAGCTTGTCAAAGGATACTGAAGGATATAGGCCAGTTGTTAATGTTGGGAGAGAAATGGCAGATGGAATAGCCAGACTGGTTCAAGCTGAGAGTAACGTGTTACAATAGTGGTGTGAGGAAGTGCACATTTGAATGCACAACATACCGAACTTTGAAGTGGATGGGCTAGAGTGGCAGAAGACCACAACATACACTCAGTGGCCACTTTATTAGATAGAAGAGGTACCTAGTAAAGTGGCCATTGGGTGCATATTCTGCATCTGTGCTTTTTCTCTATTCTTATTTCAATATATAAAATGTATGGTACATGCAAACAAAAGTCTTTGGCTGTATCTTGGTAGATGGAACAGAAATAAATTAATTCCAATTCCTGTTCTATTTTGAAAAAATTACCCTAACTAAGCACTAAAAGCCTCCAAGAGGACTACAACCATGTTGTGGTTTAGAGACTTGCATGCCTCAACAACCGGAAAGCCATGCCTGCGGGAGTCAGGGCTTTATGCTTTGGTTCTTGGTAAGGTCACCCATGTCAAACAGGTCAAAGGGTAGAGGCCAGAGTAGGAGTGGTCCGCTGTTCCGCCAGGTTCGGGGGTTCAGCCCAGGGCTAACAACCCTGACTGGTCGAAAACAATTGATTCATATTATTACCTGCTGCTGTGGGGATGCTCTGAAGACCATACAACAAAGGGAATGATTAAATCTGTGCCCCTAGCTATGATTCTAGGCATCTGTGAATAAGCATCTATGGATTCATCCCTATAGCTTAATATGATTCGCTTTCCCTGACTGTTGTGGTGTGCACATCATTTTTTAAAATTCATCCCAACAATGCACGTAGTGGGAACAAATTTAATATAGATTTACTCCACAAGGAAACTGGCAGGAGCAGATTAGCCTCTTGCTTTGCAGCCCAACAATTTTACATTCTATTGGCAAAGGATAGAATGAATTAAGATTCATTAATAACTGCTTTTTAGATATATTTGAGAAATTAAGATTTTTGGCCCTCTACAGATTTATGGTCTTCATGAATTCTAATTCGCTTTTGCTGAGACATTCTGAAAACCTCAGCAATATAGAAAGCGCATTAATTGTATTCTGCACATAAATTAATTGTATTAAAACCATTTCTTTCTAAAAGCTCACATTTAGTGACTCTCTCACTAATACTTGTGGCATGAATTGTAAAATTTAGTCCAATCTGGAGAGCAACGAAGATCCGTGAGTGCACTAATGGCAGTAATTCAAACCCAAATCTCTGATGACCGTAAACCACTTGAGCTTCTCTCTTGCGGTTTATAGAATCACCAGAAGTGTTAGAATGAGCTGCTGCTTTGCGGGTCTCTGCCAACATCCATTCTCTTCTAGATGAATGCATATAGTAACAAAATAACACATACCATCTCAGTTAATAGATAGTTGGGGTTTATGATGCCTGATTGCTGAGTATCCCTCTGATGCGTCAGAAACTATTTTCTTTGTTTGGATAGGAGGGTTTGGAAGGATTGCTAGCCAACTATCAAAGTCTTGATTCTCCTTCCCAGTGATTTTCAATTTATGTGTTTACTAATGCAATTGAAGCTTGAGTAAGGGGGCGATTATAAGGTTAGAGATATCTGTGAAAGTAGCTATGAGTACTTTTAAATACAAACAGGAACTTTATTTCAAGTATGTCCTGGAGGCAGCATTTATGTGAAGAGGAAATTGACATCCATCCATCCATCCATAAGGAGACAATAGTAAACCCAATAGATATTATTCTCCTATCAATTTCATGATTCTGAAGACTGAATTAACCTATTTGGAATTGACTCTTATTAAGGAAAGAACAGCCTAAAGTAAAATGAGATTCCAGTCACAATAAGCCAATAAGGCTTTGCGAGAGTGAGAAAAGCATAGTCCCAGTGTTTTTGAGGGAAGTGTTTGGATTGACCACCTCAGATTTGGGATGCCAATAAATCATTATTGGAAATGTAAGGATAGGTTGATTGAAAGACATTTTGGGCACATGTATTTTTCCTCACATAGACTGGCCAAAATTCATCTTATGATAGATTTGAACCAAGTCTTCCAGACAGTTCAAACGTGTTTCTGTAAGTTATCTTCTTTCTGTAATACTGATCAAACTTCTTGGAATGTGAAGACAATGCCTTTTCTCCATAAAGGCTGTTGCTAGAGCAACCAATCAGGGTGGCCTGCAGATAATGCACACTGAGCTGAACTGAACATGGACTCTTCAATTTTGTGCTTTGTGTTCTGCGTTTTTGCTCGTTCTTTCCTGTTGCCAGTTGCATGACTTTTTCTTTGCACACGGTGCCAGGGTTGATGTTCTTGTTGCCATTTGCGTGATTTGTTTTTCTTTTGTGCTTGGGGGCGGTTGATGTCTTCCTTCTTGGCTTTCTTTGTTTTGTCGCTGTCTGTGGAGACCACAAAATCTCAGGGCTGTATTCTGCATACATGCTTTGATAATAAATGTACTTTGAATCCTTGAGTGTGAGGACCAGTGTTTAGTACTATAGTTACCGCTGGAACATTTCCATGTTTTATGTACTGCTACTTATAGCAGGAAGATGGAGCTTATTTTAAATGATTCTTCCCTAAGTGAAGAGTGGAGGACATACAAATGTAAGAAATAGAAGCCAGAGAAGCCCTGTCAAACACTGCCACCTGCTCTGCCATGCAACACCTACACTAAATGCCACTTCTGTCAACTAACACTCTATCCCTTGAACTCCCTAAATTCAAAAGATCTACCCATTTCTGTCTTGATCACATTCAACAACTGAGCCTCCACAGTCTTCTGGCTGCAGAAAGCTCTTTATATCCCAGTCCAGAAGGACTGACCCCTATGCTATGGAGGTAGGTTCCCTACAACACAAGAGACTCTGCAGATGCTGGAAATCCAGTGCAATAAAACAAAATGTTAGTGGAACTTAGCAGGTCAGATGGCACCTATGGAAATTAATAAACATTTCAATATTTTGGTCTGAGACCCTTCTTCAGGGCTGGAAAGGAAAATTGCAAAATATAAAGGTGGGTGGGAGGGGAAGGAAGACCAGCTAAAAGGTGATAGGTGAAGTCAGGAAAGTGGGAAAGGTAAAGGATTGGAGCAGAACGAATCTGATAGGAGAGGAGAGTGGACCATGGGGCAAAGAGACGAGGGAGGTGCACAAGGGGGAAGGGATAGATAGGTGAGAAGAATGGGGAATAGCGGAAGAGGGAAGGGGAGTGGGAAATACAGGAAGGAGAAATCGATGACATCCCTCCACCCTGAGCATGGTCTCATCCTGGCAAAAAGAGGCGGCCATGTTCCAACATGGCAGAAGGAGAATAGGGATAGGAACTTAAATGGTTAGCCACCAGAAAATTTCAGCTTTGGCAGATGGACTGGAGGTGCTCAACAAATCAGTCCCCAATTTACTCTGGGTTTCGCCAGAGTACAGGAAGCTGCATTAGGAGCACCGGATAGAGCAGACAACCAAGAAGATTCACAGGCAAAGTGTTGCTTCACCTGAAAGAACTCTTTGGGGCCCTGAGTGAATGTACAGAGGATAAAGGGCATTTTGGTCACTTGCCGGGGTATGTGCCAGGAGAGAGATTACTGGGAAGTGAAGGATCACTGCAGAAAGCAGTGAGTGTGTGGAGTAAAGATGTATTTGTTGGTATGGTCCCTTGGTGGAATTTGCAGAGAATGGTGTTTTGGATGTGGAAGCTCATGGGCGGTCAGTGAAGACAAAATGTTCAAAGGGTCAAAGGTCAAATTTAATGTCAGAGAAATGTATACAATATACATCCTGAAATGCTTTTTTTTTCCACAAACATCCATGAAAACAGAGGAGTGCCCCAAAGAATGAATGACAGTAAGAACCCCAAAGTACCCCCAGCTCCCCTCCCTCCCACGTGTAAGTGGCAGCAAGCAACAATCCCCCCTCCCCCACCAGCAAAAAAAGCATCAGCACCCACCATTGAGCACTCAAGTGTGAGCAAAGCTATAGCAAAGACACAAAGATTTTGTGTTTCACCCGACATTCGACATACCACAGGTTCTCTTTCTCCCTAATAAGGGAGATGGAGCTGTCTCTGTTTTCTCCCCAGCGAGTGGGGAGACATAACAAACAACTCGCTGGTTTCCAATGTTAAAAGTCTGTTACATCACTTTTTCCAAGCTCTGTTCCCAAAGATCTCTAAGATCCCGGGTCTTTGGGCACACAGCAGTAGATTTTCCCTCTCCCCCGACAACACACAGGTCTCCTGCCGTGATACCGACCCTCGATCTGCCCGTCTCCAGAGCCTGAGACCTTGGGCTTCCAAATCCAAGCCGGCCTCTCAGGCCGAACCCTTGGCGTGCGGAACTGTGGCCAGTCCTGAAACCCCGAGAACGGGTCCCATTCCCGCAACAAACCAAAGTCAGCACGTAACTCCAGGTTTTCAAAAGCATCCTGAAAGGGAAAAATAAAGATATTAAAGATGGAAATAGAACTCTATCTTTATTAAGGCATCAAGAAGATGGGGTTAGCATCAATGTTTGGGAAATGAAGGAGATACAAGTGAGGGCTACATCAAAGGTGGAGGAAGGGAAATCTTGTTCTTTGATGAAAGAGGATATCTCTGAGGTCCTGGAAAGGAAAACATCATCCTAGAAACAGACACAGGAGAGACAAAGGAACTGAGGATAGCATTTTTACAAGAGACAAGGTGGGAAGAGGTATACTCAACATAGCTGTGGGAATTGGAGGGGTTTATAAAAGATATTGATAAACATTTTGTGTCCAGAGATGGAGACAAAGAGATTGAGAAAGAGGACGGAATTGTCAGAGATGTACTGAGTGAATTTAAGGGCAGGGTGGAAGCTGGATGCAAAATTGATGAAATTGGTGGGTTAGTTCAGCATAGGTGCATGAACCAATCCCGCTGCGGCCGTCAGTGTAACAGAGGAAGAGATCTCGACACTCCAGCTGGGCAAAACAGCATCACAGCAGCTACCCTGTCAGAATTTCTCTTATGTCCTGTAAGTCTTTTTTAAATATATTTTTAGTAAAGTTATTATTCAACTCCTTCATGTTTAAAAGGGTATAGATTATGTTTGCTTAATCTCTCCTCAGAAAATGAATCTGCCATTCCCTGCTTCTATCTAGTAGCCTTCACTGGTCCCCCTATTTGGCAAGTATATTCTTCCTTAGGTATATTTCATTTCGACCCAATATAATTATAGTAGGGTGATTTTATCTTTTCAGTCAAACCCTCTTAAATTAAGTGCCAACTACTAATTACTCATTGTAGTACCCACATGCTAATTTTCAGAGAATTTTGTACAGGGGCACCTGGATCCTTCTGAACATCAACAATTTTCAGCCTCTTATCTTTTAAAACCAAGTCTGTTTTTCTATTATTTTCAACCAGATTGAATAACTCATATTTTTCCACGTTATGCTCCTTCCGCCTGACCCTCACTCATCCACTCAACCTTCTCTCCTGATGCCTCCTACAACCCACACAGTCACCTAGCTTAGTGCATCATTATTATAAATGTTAAACAGCTGGGACCCCAGAACCAACCTGTGCTGCAAAACCACAGCTTCTCAATC
The DNA here is from genome assembly GCF_030144855.1 of Hypanus sabinus. NCBI lineage: Eukaryota > Metazoa > Chordata > Chondrichthyes > Myliobatiformes > Dasyatidae > Hypanus > Hypanus sabinus. The sequence continues at coordinate 17,038,402 of NC_082732.1, forward strand.
CAAAAATGACCCATTTATTCCTACTGCCTAATTTCCAACTATTAATTAATTTCAATCCAATCCAGAAACCCTAAGTGCTCTGTTAGTGTTAAATAACCTTCCGTGTACCTCCTGTGTGACTCCTTAACATCAGCCTCTGAGAGTCCAGATATATCACGTCCTTATGTATTCCGCTGATTAGGAAAACTTAAAAATCTCTAACAGATTTGTCAAGTGTGGTTTCCCTTTCATAAATCAATGTTGACTCTTCATTCCACGGTATACGCTCCATTCCTATCAGATTCCATCTTGTTCAAGTCTTTACCTCTTCCACTGTTATCTCCTAACATACCACATCATTCCCAATTTCCCCTCCCCACCTACCTACCTTTCTCCCCCTCACCTAGGTTCACCTATAACGCGCCAATTTGTGCTTTGCCCCTAACCCCACTTTTATATTCTGTATTTTACCCCCTGTCTTTCCATTTTGGCCTGAATTACTGACTGCTTCTTTCCCTCCATAGATGCTGACTGACCTGCTGCGTTTTCTTTTTTTTCTGTTGTTGATGTAGGAACAGAATTGGGCCATTTGACCCATCAAGTCTGTGCCACTATTTGATCATAGCTGATTTGCCTGGTCTCCCAAAGACATTTGACACTCTTACTAATTAAGAGCTTGCAATCTCCACTTTCAATATTCCCAATGACCAGAGGACACAGCTTCAGAATCCTTTTGTCCTTCTGGTCCTAGAAACATCCTTTGCATGTCCAATCTATCTAGGCCTTTCAATATTTTGTAGGTTTCAATGAGATTTTGAGGATGTAACTATGAAAATGGACAAGGGAGAGCCAGTGGATGTAGTGTAACTAGACTTCCAGAAAGCTTTTGATAAAGTCCCACATAGGAGATTAGTGGGCAAAATTAGGGCACATGGTATTGGGGGCAGAGTACTGACATGGCTGGCTGACACGAAACAAAGAGTAGCGATTAACGGGTCCCTTTCGGAATGGCAGGCTGTAACCAGTGGGGTACCGCAAGGTTCGGTGCTGGGACCGCAGCTGTTTACAATATACATTAATGATTTAGATGAAGGGATTAAAAGTAACATTAGCAAATTTGCTGATGACACAAAGCTGGGTGGCAGTGCGAAATGTCAGGAAGATGTTATGAGAATGCAGGGTGACTTGGACAGGTTGGGTGAGTGGGCAAATGTATGGCAGATGCAGTTTAATGTGGATAAATGTGAGGTTAGCCACTTTGGTGGCAAGAACAGGAAGGCAGATTACTATCTAAATGGAGTCAAGTTAGGAAAAGGGGAAGTACAATGAGATCTAGGTGTTCTTGTACATCAGTCAATGAAAGCAAGCATGCAGGTACAGCAGGTAGTGAAGAAAGCTAATGACATGCTGGCCTTTATAACAAGAGGAATTGAGTATAGGAGTAAAGAGGTCCTTCTGCAGCTGTTCAGGGCCCTGGTGAGACCCCACCTGGAGTATTGTGTGCAGTTTTGGTCTCCAAATTTGAGGAAGGACATTCTTCCTATTGAGGGAGTGCAGCATAGGTTCACAAGGTTAATTCCCAGAATGACGGGATTGTCATATGTTGAAAGATTGGAGCGACTGGGTTTGTATACACTGGAATTTAGAAGGATGAGAGGGGATCTGATTGAGACATATAAGATTATTAAGGGATTGGACAGGCTGGAGGCAGGAAGCACGTTCCCACTGACGGGTGAGTCTACAACTAGAGGCCACAGTTTAAGAATAAGGGGTAAGCCATTTAGAACAGAGATGCAGAAAAACTTTTTCACCCAGAGAGTTGTGGATATGTGGAATGCTCTGCCCCAGAAGGCAGTGGAGGCCAAGTCTCTGGATGCATTCAAGAGAGTTAGATAGAGCTCTTATAGATAGCGGGGTCAAGGGATATGGGGAGAGGGCAGGAACGGGGTACTGATTGTGTATGATCAGCCATGATCACAGTGAATGGCGGTGCTGGCTGGAAGGGCCGAATGGCCTACTCCTGCACCTATTGTCTATTGTCTATTATCCCCTTTCATTTCTCTAAACTCCAGCTCAGAAACATCAAATGTTCCTCACACGCTAACTTCTTAATTCCCAGGACCATTCTTGTGAACCTCCTCTGGATGTTCTCCAATGCCAGTACATCCTTTCCTAGATATGGGCCCCAGAACTGCTCACAATACTCCAAATGTTGTCTGACTAATGTCTTACAAGGCACAGCATTACATCCTTGCTTTTATATACCAGAATTCTTTAAATGAATGCTAACATTGCATTTGCCTTCCTGACGACTGACTAAGCCTGCAAGTTAGGAAATCCTGCTTGAGGCCACCCAAATCATTTAAACTTCTGATTTAAGAAGTCTCTCCCAATTTAGAAAATAGTCTATGTTTTTATTCTTTCTACCAAAGTGCATGACCATACACTTCCCATTCTATCTGTCACTTCTTTTCTGTCTCCTAATCTGTTCAAGTCCTTCTGCAACTCAATGCTTCCTCAACACTGACTGTCACTCTACCTACCTTTGCATCATCCAGCAAACCTGGCCTCAAAGTCATCAATTCCATTATACAGATCATTAACTTATAATGTGAAAAGTAGAGGACTGAGAGTAGCCCTATTAGACACCATCACTCACTGTCAGACAACCAGAGAAGAACCCTTTTATTCCTTCTCTCTGCCTACTGCCACTCAAGCAATTTTCTTTCGATGTTTGCATCATTCCTGTAATGCTGTGGGCTGTTACATACAAGGTTATCTTTATTTGTCATGAGCTCATTGAAACATATAGTGAAATGTGTCACTTGTGTCAAATCAGATTAGTGAGGTTTGTACTGGGGAGCCCACAAGTGCCACCACACTTCCATTGCCAACAGAGCATGCTCTCAATTCCCTAACCGTGCATCTTTGGAATGGGGGAGGAAACCAGACTACCCAGAAGAAACCCATGTGGTCACGGGGAGAACGTAGAAACTGTTTAGAGGCCGCAGCAAGAATTGAACAGCCTTCGGTGATCGCTAGCACTGCAAAGCAATGTGCCAGCCACTATGATACCGTGCCACCGCTATCTTGTTTGACACTCACAGTTTAACTCTCTTGTTTAGCAGCCTGATGTGTGGCACCTTGGCAAAAGGCATTGAAGATCCAAGTAAACAACGTTCATTGACTTTCTGTCGTCTATCCTTGCCTGTTACTTCCTCAAAGAATTCCTAAAGATTTGTCAGGCAAGATTTCCCCGCAAGGAAACAATGCTGACTTCGGCCTAATTTATTGTGTACTTCCAAGTACTCTGAAACCTCATCCTTAATAATAGACTCTAACGTCTTGCCAGCCACTGAGGTCAGACTAACTGGCCTATAATTTCCTTTCTTTGCCTCTCCCACTGCCCCTCTTAAACAGTGGAATAACACTTGTAATTTTCTGCTCCTCAAGAACCATTCCAGAATCTTGAAAGATCACTATTGCGTTCTGACAGTGTTTTGTGTGCATTGATCCATACTGACTCTGTCCAATGCTACTACTGCCACTTTTATAGTTATTTTTCCCTAATATTGCTTCCAGTGATTGGTCTTCAGTTTTTCATTATCTCTCTTCCTCTGGTCTTATAGAAGGACCTGTAAACCTGCTGGCAGGAACTTTTATCCAAAATGCCTCAGTTCCTGAAACTCTTCCACAAGACTTAGGAGCAGAATTAGGCCATTCAGCCTATCAAACTTGCTTCATCATTCAATTACAGGTGATTAATTACCCCTCTCAGCCCCATTCTCCTGTCTTCTTCCAATAGCCTTTGCCCTTACTAACCACCAACCTATCAACCTGCAGTTTAAATATACACAATGACTTGCCTCTACAGTGATTAATTCCACAGATTCACCAGCCACTGGCTAAAGAAACTCCTCCTCATCTCAGTTCTAAATGGGCACCCCTCAATTCAGACACTGTTCCCTCTGGTCTAAGACTCCCCACACTAGTGGAAACATCATTTCCGCATACACTCTATCTAGGCCTTTCAATATTCGATGGATTTCAATGAGATTCAACCCCTCCATGGTTCCCCACCCCAATTTTTTTCTAAACTCCAGATAGTACAGCCCCAGAGCCATCAAACACTCCTCATATGTCAGACCTTCAATTCCTGGAATTATTCTCGTGAACCTCCTCTGGACCCTTTCCAATGCCAACGTATCTTTTCTTACAGTGCTCCAAATGTGATCTGTGCATTTGTGGGAAAAGCAGAAGTTAAACTCCACAGAAAATACCCCCAGAAAGCGGGCAGCTAGTATATGGTCCCGAGAAAGGCTAGGTTACCTTTTGTACTGGACCTATTAGTTTCCAAATGTTCTCAGATGAATGCCCCTACAACATTATGAGAATGCCAGTAGCAGACCTGTATGTTATGGATGGATATGCATTGCAGGCTGCCTCAGGAGACTCAAGCACATAATCCTGATGACGCACTGCAATTGAATAGCTGCACTATCAAAAATGTGGCCCTTTTGACATCAAATTAAAGCTATAATTTGGCAGGCGCTATCTTTTTGGCTCTCCACGAGGCCTTGGATCACCTGGACAATGCAGATCCCTATATCAGGATGATGTTTATTGACTCCAGATCAGCATTTAACACCATTATTCCTACAGTCCTGATCAAAATGCTACAGAACCTGGGCTTCTGTACCTCCCTCTGCAACTGGTCCTCAACCTCCTAAGCAGAAGACCACAATTTGTGCAGATTAGAAATAATACCTCCACCTCGCTGGTGATCAACACTGCGGTACTTTCAGGGATGTGCTCCACTCTCTCTACACCCACGACTGTGTGGCTAGACACAGCTCAAATACCATCTATAAATTGGCAGACTATTAGATGGGGATGAGAGAGTATACAGGAGCGAGGTATACCAGCTAGTTGAGTGGTGTCACAGCAACAGCCTTGCACTCTACATCAGTAAGACCAAAGAGCTGATTGTGGACTTCAGAAAGGGTAAGATGAGAGAACACTCACCAATCCTCATACACGGATCAGAAGCGGAGAGAGTGAGCAGTTTCAAGTTCCTGGGTGTCAAGATCTCTGATAACCTGGTCCCAACATATTGATGCAGCTATAAAGAAGGCAAGACGGTGGCTATATTTCATTAGGAGTTTGAGGAAATTTGGTATGTTATTTAAAGCACTTGCAAATTTCTACAGATGTACCGTGAAGACCGTTCTAACTGGCTGCAACACCGTCTGGTATAGGGGGATCTACTGCACAGGATCAGAATAAGCTTCTAGGAGCTGAAACGTTAGTCAGCTCCATCATGAACACTAGCCTCCATAGCTTCCAGGACACTTTCAAAGAGCGATGCATGAAAAAGGTGGCATCCATCATTAGGGTCCCCCACCACCCAAGAGAGGTCCTCTTCTCCTTGTTACCATCAGGTTGGAAGCACAGAAGCCTGAAGACACACACTTATTGATATATATGTTATACTTACTGTAATTCACAGTTATAAGAACATAAGAAATAGGAGCAGGAGTAGGCCATCTGGCCCATTGAGCCTGCCCCGCCATTCAATAAGATCATGGGTGATCTGTCCGTAAACTCAGCTCTATCTATCTACCTTTTCCCCATTACCCTTAATTCCCTTACTATGTAAAAATCTATCAAACTGTATCTTAAGTATATTTAGTGAGGAAGCCTCAACTGCTTCCCTGGGCGGAGAATTCCACAGATTCACCACTCTCTGGGAAAAACAGTTTCTCCTCATCTCCATCCTCAATCTTCTCGCCTGAATCTTGAGGCAATGTCCCTTAGTTCTAGTCTCACCTACCAATGAAAACTACTTTTCTACTTCTATCTTATCTACCCCTTTTAAAATTTTGTATGTTTCTATAAGATCCCCTCTCATTCTTCTGAATTCCGGACAGATAGTCCCAGGCGACTCAATCTCTCCTCATAGGTTAACCCCCTCATCTCTGGAATCAACCTGGTGGGCCTCCTCTGCACTGCCTCCAAAGCCAGTACATCCTTCCTCAAGTCTGGAGACCAGAACTGCACACAGTGCTCCAGGTGCGGCCTCACCAGTAGTGAGAACATAGTTGCAGCATGACCTCCCTGCTCTTGAATTCAATCCTTCTAGCAATGAAGGCCAACATTCCGTTTGCCTTCTTAATAACCTGTTGTACCTGCAAGCCAGCTTTTTGCGATTCATGCACAAGCACTCTCAAGTCCCTCTGCACAACAGCATGCTGCAATCTTTCACCATTTAAATAATAATCTGCTCTTCTATTATTCCTTCCAAAGTGGATGATCTCGTATTTACCAATGTTGTATTCCATCTGCCAGACCTTGGCCCACTCACTTAACCTATCTATATCCCTCTGCAGATTCTCCACATCCTCTGTACAATTTGCTTTTCCACTCAGTTTAGTGTCATCAGCAAATTTTTCTGCGCTACACTCAGTCCCCTCTTCCAAATCATCAGTGTAAATGGTAAACATTTGCGGGCCCAGCACCGACCCCTGTGGCACCTCAGTCACCACCGACTGCCAACCGGAGAAGCACCCATTTATACCAACTCTCTGCCTTCTATCGGTTAACTAATCCACTATCCATGCCAATACACCTCCTCTGACTCCATGCATCTGTATCTTATTTATAAGCCTCTTGTGCGGCACCTTATTGAACGCCTTCTGGAAATCCAAGTATATGCCATCCACCTGTTCCCCTCTATTCACTGCACTCATTATGTCCTCAACGAACTCCAGTAAGTTTGTCAGACAGGACCTGCCCTTTCTGAATCTATGCTATGTCTGTCTAACGGAACCCCTCCTTTATTTCCTCTATTATTATGTATTGCATTGTATTGCTGCCGCAAAGTTAACAAGTTTCGCAACAAATGCCAGTGATAATAAACCTGATTCTGATTCTGATGCTCTCTCAAGTAGGAGTGCTCAAACTCCTAAATAAATATAGCCACTGTCTTGCCTTCTTTGTAGCTGCATCAATATGTTGGGAACAGGTTATCAAAGATACTAACACCCAAGAACTTGATATTGCTGACTCTTGATTGGCATTGCAGCCAATGTTATTCAACTGGCCACTGTGGAAATCAGAACATTTGGACCTGATCACACTCCTGCTTCAGGGGGATTATGCTGCACGTTTGGGTTTAGTTATTTACAATCGGCTGCTCGGGCTCAGTGTGGTGAGCCGTACCTTTGGGAGGAAAGGCAATGGAGACACAGGACAGTAGAGATGCTAGAACTTGAACCAGAAAAAAAAAAAGATGTGCTGTTGGAATATTTAGTGTGCTTCCTGTATTTCCTTAATCACACTGAGGGCAACCATTCAGCCCATCAAATCTATGCTGGTGAAGATCAAATCTGGGTCACTGGAATTGTGAGGCAAGAGAAAGGGACACTATTGACTGTAAAGGTTTTGGGTTGTCTTAAGGAGATGTGAAAGGTGCTTAGAAAATGCAAGTCTTTTTTGACTACCATCCTGTATCTGACTCTACCCTTACTATAACTCCTGCAATAAAAATAGCAAAGGCCCATGATTTTTATTGATGTCTCGGCTAAAGTAGTGGATCACTACAAATTGACTTTGAACATTAATACGAGTAAGTCTGCAGATACTTACTAAGTTTCTCTGCATTTCTTTGTCCCCCATCAGTAACTCTCCAGTGTTATTTTGCAACAGTCCAATATCCAGTCACACCTTTCTTTTACTCTTTATACATCTGAGAAAAAAAAACTTCTGGTATCCCCTTTTATATTATTGGCTAGCTTACTTTTTATATTTCATTTTTTCTCATCTGAAGTTTTGTTTAGTTGCCTTCTGTTGGTTTTTAAAAGCTTCCCAATCCTCCAATTTCCCGTTAATTTTTGCTATATCATACATCCTCTCTTTTACTTTAAGGCTATCTGTGGCTTCCCTTGTCACATACAGTTGTTTCATTCTTCCTTCAGAATACCTCTTCATCTTTGGGATATATCTATCCTGCACCTTCCAAACTTACCCCAGAAACTTCAGCCATTGCTGTTCCACCAGCATCCCTGCTAGTGTCCCCTTCCTGTCAACTTTGGCCAGCTCCTATCTCATTCCTCTGTAATTCCCTTTATTTCACTATATAACTAATACATCTGACTTTATCTTCTCCCTCTCAAACTGCAGGATGAATTCTATCATATAATGATCACTGCCCCTTAAGGATTAGCTGGGCAGTGGTGTAGTGGCATCAGCAGCAGTCTTTGAGGCGAGTGGTCCCAGGTTCGAATCTGGCCAGCTCCTTGAACGGGTTAAGCATTGATCTAGCAACTCAGCCTGGTGAAAGCAGGAAAAAAATTGCTAATGAAATAGCAAGGATACCACCCGATGTGCCGCAGGGGCCACAATGCTACGATATGTTCAATACGCAACTCTGAATCTAGAATTGCTTTTCTCAAGTTGGCTCAACCACAAGCTGCTCTAAATAACCCATCTCATAGGCATTCTACAAATTTCTTCTCTTGGGATCCAGCACCAATCGGATTTTCCTAATCTACCTGCATATTGAAATCCCCCCCATTGCCCTTGTTACATGCCTTTTCCATTATGTCCCACATCCTGGCTTCTGGTCAGGGGTTTGTATTTTACTCCTGTGCTGTCTTTAGGACAGTTATTTAGTTTATAATATTTTTGCTTAGTAATTCATTCAATAGTATTTTCTAGTTAGAATTAGAAGTGTTTAAAGTATATTCATTGCATGTAAAATATATCAGCATGCGATGACGTCACATCCGGTTTCGCCGCGTCTTGTGGGAAAGTACCGGTTTGAAATTAGCGCGAGGGTGGGGGCTCACCACGAGGCACACCTGAGCAGAAGTTGTTTTGCAGGCATGAGAAATCACAGTGAGAGCAACGCTGTAAGTTAATAGATAATCGATATATTGAACTAAGATGTTAATGCCGATCCTGTTAGAAGTAACGACGGTAGATAATGTTTATGCTTTCGTTAGTTAAAGAGTTGCAGATAGTTTGCATGGAAGTGTATTTAAAGTAGTCAATGGAGCAGGTAAACTCTCCCTGTATACTGCACCTTAGTGTAATGTAGTTATAGTCACCTTTGCAAGTATTTACAATTGAAATGTGATATTAAGGAAGGAACAAATACTGTATCAATCTTGTATTGTTTTATCAACAGTTTTCACCATATGTTAATGTGAAGAGTGAACAGTAAATGGTTAATCTTACTGCGATCTGGTTCTTATTGACTGTGGTTTATCTCGACGTTGAATTCGGCGTTATTAGTACACGCGAGGGAGAACGTTACAGTGAAAAAGCGGCATTATCAGGTGTTTCAAGTGCTGCAATGTCAGCTCGATCCAGCATCAAGTCGACGCCGCCCAGCGACAAGGGCAGTAAACCGACATCAAGTAAGCCCACCCAGGCATTATCAGGTGTTCCAAGTGCTGCAATGTCAGCTCGATCCGGGATCAAGTCGATGGTGCCCAGCGACAAGGGCAGTAGAGCGACATCAAGTAAGTCCACCCAGGCAAGAGCCAAGGCAGAAGCCGCCAAGGTGCGACTGCGTTACGCCAGACAAGAAGCAGTTTTGAAAATGAAACAGGCCACCAGAGAAGCCGAAATCCAGAAAGAAAAGGCTGCCAGAGAAGCCGAAATTCAGAAAGAAAAGGCCGCCAGAGAAGCCGAAATCCAGAAAGAAAGGGCCGCCAGAGAAGCCGAAACCCAGTTGGAAATGGCAAAAATATCGACAGAGTTGCAAGTGCTGCAGCTAGAAAGAGAAGAAGAAGCTGCCATGGCGGAAGCAGAGTACATAGAAGAACCTGAAGGGTCGTGTGATCTGACCGAAGTAAGATCTACTTTAGAAAGGACCAGACTGGAACGCACAAGCGACTATGTACAATATCAAATAGACAGGCAGGCTCGTCTCCCCTCTCCATACGTATTCGATAACTTCCCCAGCTACGAGGAACCTCAGAGAGTCACGATTGCATCACATCCATACGAGGAAGAAAATTTACCCTCGCGGCTCCGTGATGAAGTCAAGAATGAAAGAGCTGACAACCGATACTTCTTGACACCAAACTTACAAAGTTCGATGCGAAGAGACGCGGAGGTTGAATCCAGGATGGCAAATTCCATGAGAAACGTGCGCTCTCAGTCATATAGGCGCCAACATACTTCTCCAGCCCGCATGCCGCTTACAGCCGATCCCACGATGCAGTATTTAGCACGACGGGATCTCGTCACTTCGGGACTGTACCAGTTTGACGATAAACCCGAAAATTACCGTGCATGGTACTCCACATTCACCAACGCGATCGACGGAGTCCAGCTCAGTGCAACCCAAAGGTTGGACCTTATGGCGAAATGGCTGGGGAAAGAATCACGCGACCAGGTGAGACGCATGCGTTCAGTGTACATCAACGAACCCGAACTAGCCTTAAGCAAAGCGTGGGAGAGAATTCGGGAGGACTATGGGTCCCCCGAAGCTATTGAAGCGGCGCTATATCGACGTCTGGGAAACTTTCCTGAGGTGTCAGCCAAAGATCACATTAAGTTAAGAGAATTCAGAGATTTACTCATGGAGATCAAAGGCGCCAAAGAAGATGGCTACTCAGCTGGTCTAGTATACCTAGATACTCCATTCGGGATTAGACAAGTCGTGGACAAACTTCCCTTTGGGCTGCAGGACAGGTGGCTGTCCGTTGCTTTAGATTACAAGGAAGAGCACGATGATCAACCACCTCCCTTTGAGCTGCTCGCTAGGTTTGTGTGCAGGGAGGCGAAGAAGCGAAATGACCCTAGCCTGGCGGGTCCAAGAAGCAGTACGATTTACACCAAGCCAAGTAGATCCTCTTCAAATGTTTTCAACATTGATAAACCCATCTCAGTGCTCAAGACCGAAGCCCTTACAACTAGCAATGACCCTAGCAAGTATTGTCCATTGCATAACAAACCTCACCCCCTGAAAGCATGCAGAATGTTTAGGGAAAAACCCCTTGAAGAGAGGACGGCTCTTCTCAAGGAGAAAAGAATATGTTTTAGATGCTGTTCCTCAACCTCTCACCTTGCCAGAGAGTGTACGATCGCCGTGAAGTGTCCGGAATGTGATAGCCCAGATCACGTCGGGGCCATGCATCCCGGCCTGTCACCGCAAACCGACAGCGCTCCTTCACCCCCACAACAGGACGGCGGGGAGGGAGAGGCTCACTCTAGGTCAACAGTTGTCAGCACGAACTGTACAGAAGTTTGCGGTCAAGCTCAGTCAAGTCGTTCTTGTTCCAAGATCTGCCTCACTAAGGTGTACCCTAAAGGAGCCAAAGACAAGGCCATCAAAGCCTATGTGATTCTGGATGATCAGAGCAATCGCTCACTAGTCAGTCCAGAGTTCTTTAAATTGTTCAACATTGAGAGCGAGCAGTTCCCATACTACCTCAAAACTTGCTCAGGCAACATGGAAACCCAAGGAAGGAAGGCAGAAGGCATCCAGATCGAGTCCCTGGATGGTAAAGTTGTCATCTGTCTCCCTCCGCTCTTAGAGTGCAATGAAATCATGAATAACCGCACTGAGATCCCGACACCAAGTGCGGTGCTACACCAGCCGCATCTCCACCACATCGCCAAACACATCCCAGAACTGGATCCAAAAGCGGAAATACTCCTGCTATTAGGAAGAGATGTTATCCAGGTACACAAGGTTAGGCAGCAGGTCAATGGACCGCTCGACGCCCCCTTCGCGCAACGTCTGGATCTGGGCTGGGTGGTGATAGGAGAGGTGTGTCTCGGTGACGTACACAAACCGACGGTCGACACACTCAAGACCAATGTGCTAGAGAGTGGCCGCCATTCGATTTTTCAACCCTGCACAAGTTCCATGTATATCAAGGAAGCACAACAAGGCGTTAACAAGCGCGAGGCAAGCGACGAGTCGCTGGGCCAGTCAGTCTTCGCTCAAACGAAGTATGACAATAAACTTGCTCCATCAGCTCAAGACGTCTTCTTCTTAAAAATGATGGACACCAAAGTCTTCAGGGATGAAGCAAATAATTGGGTCGCCCCACTACCCTTCAGAGAACCACGCCAGCGGTTGCCAAATAACAAAGAGCAAGCGGTCAAGCGGTTCACGTCCTTACGGAAAACCCTGAACCGGAAACCCGAGATGCAACAGCAATATATAGCATTTATGGGAAAGATCTTCGCTAACGGACATGCCGAAGTAGCACCACCACTGCCGGAAGGCGGGGAGTGCTGGTACCTCCCAACATTTGGAGTTTACCATCCACAAAAACCCAATCAGATCAGGGTGGTCTTTGACTCCAGTGCCCAGTGTTCCGGCATCTCCCTAAATGACGCGCTTCTCACAGGCCCCGACCTTAACAATACCCTACTCGGGGTCCTGCTGCGCTTCCGGAAGGAGAAGGTTGCAATCTTAGCGGACATCCAGCAGATGTTCCATTGCTTCTTAGTACAGGAGGACTATCATGATTTCCTCCGTTTCTTATGGTATAAGGACAACGACATCAACAAAGAAGTTATCGAGTACCGGATGAAAGTCCACGTTTTCGGTAACAGTCCGTCACCTGCTGTGGCCATCTATGGGCTGCGAAGAGCCATCAGAGAGGGTGCACAGGAGCACGGTGACGACACCATTAAGTTTGTAGAAAGGCACTTCTACGTCGACGATGGTTTGATATCACTACGGACAGAAGAGGAAGCAATCGATCTGCTCCGACGTACACAAGCCTCACTCGCGGAGTCAAACCTCCGCTTGCATAAGTTTGCATCAAACCGTCAGGCAGTAATGGAGGCCTTTCCACACGATGACTGTGCTCCAGCAATCAAAGACCTAGATTTAGATGGAGAAACCATACCTACACAAAGGAGCTTGGGTCTCCTCTGGGAGATAATGACCGACTCGTTCACATTCTCTGTGCCGACCGTGATCAAACCATTTACCCGCCGTGGAGTCCTCTCCACTGTCAACAGTATTTTCGATCCTTTGGGCCTACTGGCACCAGTTACGATTCAAGGAAGAGCCCTTCTCAGAGAACTTACGTCTGAGCCCTCTGACTGGGATACTCTTCTGCCTGAAGACAAGCTAAGCAAGTGGGAGGCTTGGAGAGATTCACTCCCGGATTTAAAACAGCTTCATATCCAACGCAGGTACACTGTGACCTCACCCACCGAGGCAGCGCTCATAGAATTGTGTGTTTTTTCGGATGCGTCCACCAAGGCCATCGGCGCTGTGGCTTACTTGAAAGTAGTCGGAAAGGACAGCCAAGTCGAAGTGGGATTTGTAACGGGTAAGGCGAAGCTCACTCCTCCGTCGGAGCCGACGATTCCAAGGCTTGAACTGTGCGCAGTCGTCCTGGCTGTGGAAATGGCAGATCTTATCCAGGACGAGCTGGACCTACGGTTCGACGATATCAAGTTCTACACGGACAGTAAAGTCCTGCTTGGTTATATTTACAACGAATCAAAACGCTTCTACGTGTACGTTCATAATAGAGTTCAACGCATCCGCCTGTCATCAAAGCCCGAACAATGGCATTATGTACGTACCGAGGATAACCCTGCAGACCATGCATCAAGATCCTTACCTGCATCCCATCTGGCTCAGACAACCTGGCTTACCGGACCCCCCTTTCTGCATCAGCCACCAACGGAAAGGACTCAAATGAACGAGATATTTGAACTGATCGAACCCGAGAGAGACTCGGAAATTCGGCCGCAAATACAAACAGGAGCCACCAACCTCGCGGAATCGATACGTACCAACGAACGCTTTCAGCGGTTCTCCACTTTGAATTCTTTAGTGAGAGGACTTGCGTTCCTCATTCATATGGCCAGATCACACAAACATTCATCCCGAAACAGTAAATGTAGGGGATGGCACAAATGTACTTTGCCTCGCACCGCGGACGAATTAGCCCAGGCAAAGGACGTCATCTTCAAAGCAACGCAAAGAGCGGCTTTCGCAAGGGAGTTTTCAGCACTCCAAGTCAACAAACCAATACCAAAGGACAGCCCTTTGAGGAAGTTCAGCCCGATCCTGAAGAACAATATCATCTGCATTGGAGGCCGGTTAATACACTGCCAGCTTCCGGCTGCAGAAAAGAGTCCAGTACTCCTGCCCAAAGGCAGCCATGTATCCTTACTGCTCGCCCGCCATTATCATGAACAGGTAAAGCACCAGGGCCGTCACCTTACCGAAGGAGCAATAAGAGCAGCGGGACTGTGGATCTTGGGAGGTAAATCACTGATCAATTCGGTACTTCATAAATGTGTAACCTGCAGGAAACTACGAGGCAGATTAGAAGTCCAACGCATGGCGGACCTCCCACCTGAGCGCCTTGAAGCCTGCCCTCCCTTTACAAATGTGGGGCTCGACGTATTCGGCCCCTGGTCTATCACTACGAGACGCACCAGAGGAGGACAAGCAGAGAGCAAGCGGTGGGCCATCATGTTTAGCTGCATGAGTTCAAGAGCGGTACACATTGAGGTCATCGAATCTTTGGATACATCCAGCTGCATCAACGCTCTCAGGTGGTTCTTTGCGATAAGAGGCCCTGCAAAACAGTTAAGATCTGATTGCGGAACGAACTTTGTAGGAGCATCAAAGGAGCTGGGGATGGACAGAGCAGTGCAAAGGTACCTCAGTCAACAGGGATGCAACTGGGAGTTCAACACACCACACGCCTCCCACATGGGAGGCGCATGGGAGCGGATGATTGGGATCGCCAGAAGAATTCTGGATTCAATGTTTCTGCAGCAACGCACCCGATTGACCCACGAGGTACTGTGCACCCTAATGGCAGAGGTCACAGCCATTATGAACTCACGACCACTCCTGCCTGTGTCCTCTGACCCAGAAAACCCCTTCATCCTTTCGCCATCAATGCTCCTTACACAGAAGGCAGGAGCACCTCCTCCACCAGGAGACTTTTCAGACAAGGATTTGTACACAAAGCAATGGAGACAAGTCCAGGCTCTGGCAAATCAGTTCTGGTCCCGCTGGAGACAGGAATATCTACCCTCGTTGCAACAGAGACGAAAGTGGACAGAACCCCGCAGGAATCTTCAAGTTGGAGACTTAGTCCTGCTCAGGGACAAGCAGATCATCCGCAACAGCTGGCCAATGGCCAGAATCACTGCTACATTCCCTAGCGAGGATGGACATGTCAGGAAGATCGAATTGAAGACTACCGACCAAGGCGATGTGAAAATTTACCAAAGGCCAGTTACAGAAGTTATTCTACTTCTACCCAATGACTGATTAAGAGACTAAGTTTTGTACTCTGCTCATTGTGACCTTACGAAGGTCAAGCGGGGAATGTGCTGTCTTTACGACAGTTATTTAGTTTATAATATTTTTGCTTAGTAATTCATTCAATAGTATTTTCTAGTTAGAATTAGAAGTGTTTAAAGTATATTCATTGCATGTAAAATATATCGGCATGCGATGACGTCACATCCGGTTTCGCCGCGTCTTGTGGGAAAGTACCGGTTTGAAATTAGCGCGAGGGTGGGGGCTCACCACGAGGCACACCTGAGCAGAAGTTGTTTTGCAGGCATGAGAAATCACAGTGAGAGCAACGCTGTAAGTTAATAGATAATCGATATATTGAACTAAGATGTTACTGCCGATCCTGTTAGAAGTAACGACGGTCGATAATGTTTATGTTTTCGTTAGTTAAAGAGTTGCGGATAGTTTGCATGGAAGTGTATTTAAAGTAGTCAATGGAGCAGGTAAACTCTCCCTGTATACTGCACCTTAGTGTAATGTAGTTATAGTCACCTTTGCAAGTATTTACAATTGAAATGTGATATTAAGGAAGGAACAAATACTGTATCAATCTTGTATTGTTTTATCAACAGTTTTCACCATATGTTAATGTGAAGAGTGAACAGTAAATGGTTAATCTTACTGCGATCTGGTTCTTATTGACTGTGGTTTATCTCAACGTTTAATTCGGCGTTCGTTACACGCGAAGGAGAACGTTACAACTCCCATCAGGGTATTTTTACTCTTGCATATTTTAAACTCTACCCACACTCTACTTCTGATCCTATGTCACCACTTTAAGCATTTGATTTCATTTATTGCCAAAAAAGCCACCCAAACCCCTCTGTCAAACTGACTACTTTTGATAAAAGTATATCCTTGGATGTTAATCTCCCAACTATGATCATCTTTCAGCCACAATTCAATAATGCCCACAACATCATGCCTGCCAAATTCTAACCGTGCTACAAGGTTATTTACCTTATTCTGTACATGGCGTGCATTCAAATATAACACCATCAGTCCTATATTCATCACCCTTTTCTATTTTGCCTTATACTTCAATTCATCCCACTGACTACAGTTCTGTCCTATCATCTGCTTGTCCTTCCTCACAGTGTCACTGTTCAATGTATCAACTTGGATAGCAATTGCTCCGTCCTGAGCCCTTTTACTCCAGTTCCCAGCTTCCTTCCAAATCTGTGTTTAAACCCTCCCGACAGCTGAAGCAAGCCTGCCTGCAAAGTTATTGCTCTGCCCTCAGCTTCAAGTGTGAATTGTGGGTGTATGGGAAAGAATAAGATTGATGTTAAAGAGCCTTGATTTTGGCATGGCCTGTATGTAGCAGGGGTTATTTAGGAAAACAGGACTATAAAATATTAGCAACATCAATAAATCACTATAAAAAATGAAGTTGTGTTAAAGAGAATGGTATTGGGAACTAGAGGTGAATGAAGTGTTATTTTTTACACGTATATAGCAGCTTGTGTTGAATATATGAGAGAACAATTGCGGATTTCAGTGCAAGTGAATTTGTATCTTTAAATTTGTTCCAAGGTCCATCTTGGTGAGAAATAATTGAAATGTGCCAAGTTTTTTATGATCTTTTGAAGGTCAGTACTGTACTCCTCTACAGAAGAAGCACTGTTGAACAAGCGTCTCTTACGGTGCAGGTGCTAACATTTCACACCAGCGCACTTTGGTCCCAACTCTGCTTAAATTCACTCACTCCCCAGTTACAAAAACAAACAGAAAACAAGAGTATTTGGAACAGTTGCTACGACTTTAAGGGAATCAGAGGCGGACTGTGGCATATACAGGAAGACGGCTTCTCAGCGTGAAATTACAGTGCCCTCTTCCTTGGGAACCTGACTTGGAGGAATCGGCCTCCCTATCTGCCTGTCAGCACCATATGAAATTAGCTGACACTGTACACCACACCTTGCAGGCTGGGACTTGCAGGAGACAGCAAACACTAGGGTGCTTTTTTGCTTCTGTATGGTGGGGCCCTGATCCACTCTGAGCTGTACCCCTGGGATATTGTGCTACTTTTCAGATTAAATTACCTATATTTCAACGGGGAGCAAAATTAGGCTTGAATTCCATTCACTAGACCTGTCCCTGCTAGGCAAATTTCAGTGCTATAACTTGCCCGCTTGACATCCTCACTTTCAATTGCAGAGATACTCCAAGAGAAATGCTTGCATCAGATTAACCATTCGCGTGCCAAATGTGTTGAACTGCTCAGGCATGCTTGCTCTTTGCTATTAGAAAAAAACTAATTATGTTCTTATTGAAGCATAATCTTAGCTTGGAAACTTCACTTTATGAGGCTGCACAGACTGATAGTGTGGGAATGCAGTGTTGCTGGCAGCGCAGCCCAAGCCATCTTTCGCTTTGCCTCATCCGAAGATTCAGGAAAACTATTAATAGAAGTGCAGGGAGTTTTCCCAAAGTGTTCCCACTGCGAGCAGAGCATAAACAGCAGTCGGCTCCTTGTCATCCTTCATTGTGAAGGTTCAACTGACCTCAGTGTGTTCGCATCAGGATGGAAAAAGAGGTCAGCTCAGTAACACTGACTTAGTGGCTCCGCTGGAATGGTCGGCGTCAAAGCTTGAAGTGATTTGAGAGTAGGATCAACTCTGATGCCCTCTCTGTGCAATCTTATGGCACACTCTTAATGACTGAACAAATCCCAGGAATGAGTCCTGTGAAGAAAGCTTGGGACGGGGAACTGTGGTGGCCAAACTTTAAATAACTTGCATGGGATTGATTATAAATAGTAAGGTGTCACCGAATTTGATGCAAACCTGTTCTTTACTCCAATAATATGGCAAATCTATACATGGATAGAATTGAGCATGCTATAGAGAACATACATAATAGTCCAGTCCAGATGAAAGGTCTTGGCCTGAAACATTGACAATCAATTTCCCTTCAGCTGTACATTAATGCAAATATATAATCAGCCAATCAGGTGGCAGCGACTCAATGTATAAAAGCATGCAGACATGGTCAGGAGGTTCAGTTGTTCTTCAGACCAAACATCAGAATGGAGAAGAAATAGTGACTGTAACTGTGGAATGATTAATGGTATCAGATGAGATGGTCTGAATATATCAGAAAGCAATGATCTCCTGGGACTTTCAGGTATGACACTCTCTAAAGTTTACAGAGAATGGTGTGAGGAAGAAAAGAGATCCAGTGAGTGGCAGTTTTGTGAGCGAAAACACCTTGTTAACGAGGGAGATCAGAGGAGAATGTTTCAACATGACAGGAAGGCAACAGTGACTCAAATAACCAGGTGTTACAACAGCGGTGTGCAGAAGAGCAGCTCTGAATGCATAACACTTTGAACCTTGAAGTGGATGGGCTACAGCAGCAGAAAACCATTAACGTACATTCAGTGACCATTTTATTAAGTGCACTTGGTACCTAATAAAGTAGTCACAGTATGTACATAATCCAATACTTGTATAACATACAGAACTGTAAGATTCTACAATACGTTTAATTTGATTTTTAAATACCATACATCCATGGTGAACTATACTCAAGGTGTGAATGTTATCCGATATATTAAGCTTATAACACCTCTAATAACTAACCATCAATATGATTTGAAAGGTTTTCTGTTTTACAATGCGCATGATGTTTAATTCTTTATGAAGTTTGATACTTCCATTAACCTGCACAGGTTTGATGCTTCCGTAAGAATCTGCATTTGAAATTCCCATCCTTGCCTTTATTTGCAACTCTAATATTTCCCCTTGACAGATAATGTCGCATTTTGTCTGTTTATGCTTCTAAGAAGAACCTTGAGATCTTTGACAATGTTAATGGTACTATTTTGTTGCATGTAGTAGCTGCTTACTGTTGACATGTAAACTCAATGTGTTGTTTTTAATGAAGTGTATGGGATGTGTCCCTCTGTGTGAAGTGCAATGGATGTATTATGTACATTTGTGTAGGATACATAAATCTACAGGACGTGTCATATTGTTGAGGATGTGAAGACTCTCAGTTTATAGAATTCTGTCTTGTGCTTTATATATTGGGTTTCCTTTACCACACCTAGTGTAGAAGATATTCAGTTGTTATCCATCATATCATGAAGAACATGTTGATTTCGTACCCCAGCATGGTATTTAAAAAAGATCTCTGAGACCATTAGACATAGGAGCAGTATTAGACTATCTGATGTATGCCATTCTGTCATGGTTTATTTATTATCACTCTCAGCACCATTCTCCTGCCATTTCCCTGCAACCTTTGATGCCCTAATTAGTCAAAACCTATCAACCTCTGCCTTAAGTATACCCAATGACTTGGCTTGTACAGCCATCTGTGGCAATTAATTCCACAGGTTCACTACCCTCTGGTTAAAGAAAGTTTTCCTCATCTCTGTTCTAAATAGCCATTCCTCAGTTCGGAGGCTGTGCCCTTTGGTCCTAGGTTCTCCCATTTTAGGAAACATCCTCTCCAGATGCACTCTGTCTGGGCCTTTCAATATTCAATAGGTTTCAATGAGATCCCTCCTCATTTTTCTTAACTCCAGCGAGTACAGGCCCAGAGCCACCAAACTCTCCTCATATGTCAACCCTTTCATTCCTGAGATCATTCTTGTGAAACTCCGCTGGACCCCTCTCCAGTGCCAGGACATCATTTCTTAGATAAAAGGTCCAAAACTCCTCACAATACTCCAAGTGACGTCTGACCACAGCATTCTAAAGCTTCAGCATTACATCCTTGCTTTTGTATTCTAGTCCTCTCAAAATGAATGCTAAAATCGTACTTTCCTTCCTTATCACCCGACTCAACCTGCAAGTTAACCTTAAGGGAATCCTGCACAAGGACTCCAAGTCTATTTGCAACTTCTTTTTTGAAATTTCTTCCCATTTAGAAAATTGTCCATGCCTTTATTCCTTCTACCAAAGTGCATGACCATGCAATTCTCTACATAAATTTCCATCTGCCACTTCTTTTCCTCCATTCTATTCCCCCAATCAGTTTCTGCAGGTACCCTGCTTCTTCAACACAACCTGCCCTCCACTTATCTTCATATAACCATATAACAACCACAGCACGGAAACAGGCCATCTTGGCCCTCCTAGACCGTGCCGAACCCTTAATCTCACCTAGTCCCACCTACCCGCACTCAGCCCATAACCCTCCACTCCTTTCCTGTCCATATACCTATCCAATTTTACCTTAAATGACACAACTGAACTGGCCTCTACTACTTCTACAGGAAGCTCATTCCACACAGCTATCACTCTTTGAGTAAAGAAATACCCCCTCGTGTTTCCCTTCTGCCCCCTAACTCTCAAATCATGTCCTCTAGTTTGAATCTCCCCTACTCTCAATGGAAACAGCCTGTTCACGTCAACTCTATCTATCCCTCTCAAAATTTTAAATACCTCGATCAAATCCCCCCTCAACCTTTTACGCTCCAATGAATAGAGACCTAACTTGTTCAACCTTTCTCTGTAACTTAAGTGCTGAAACCCAGGTAACATCCTCGTAAATTGTCTCTGCACTCTCTCTAATTTATTGATATCTTTCCTATAATTCGGTGACCAGAACTGCACACAATATTCCAAATTTGGCCTTACCAATGCCTTGTACAACTTTAGCATTACATCCCAACTTCTGTACTCAATGCTTTGATTTATAAAGGCCAGCGTTCCAAAAGCCCTCTTCACCACCCTATCTACATGAAACTCCACTTTCAGGGAACTATGCACAGTTATTCCTAGATCTCTCTGTTCCTCTGCATTCCTCAATGCCCTTCCAGAAACTTGGCCACAAAGTTATCAATTCATTTATTCAAATCGTTGACATGTAATATGAAAAAAGTGGTCCCACCACTGACTCCTGTGGTACACCACTAGCTACCAGTGGCCAACCAGAAAAGTCTGCTTTATTCCAACTCTTTGCCTCCTGCCAGTCAACCAATCTTCTATCCACGCTAGTACCTTTTCTGTAATACCATGGGCTCTTAGCTTGTTAAGCAGCTTCATGTGCAAAACCTAGTCAGAGGCCTTCTGAAAATCTAGATAAATAACATCCACCAACTCTCCTTTGTCTATCTAGCTTGCTATTTCTTTAAAGATTTCCAACAGATTTGTCAGGCAAGATTTTCCCTTGAGAAAACCATGCTGACTTTGGCCTATTTTATCATGTGCCTCCAAGTACCCCAAAATCTCATCCTTAATAATAGACTCCAACATCTTTCCAAACACTGAAGTCAAGCTAACTGGCCTATTATTTACTTCCTGCTGCAATCCTCTCTGAAAAAGTGGAGTGATATTTGCATTTTTCCTGTCCTCAGGAACCATTACAGTATCTAGTGATCCTTGAAAAATCATTACTCCACTTCCATAGTTCTATGAATGCCACTGTGAAATCTGCCACACACACAAAAAGTGAAATCTCATTAAAGACACACAGGCTCCAGGATTGAAGTCCACATGAATCTGTGCTCACTTCCGAAGGCCAACAAAAGAAAATCATACTCATAAGCAAAATATGGTGCGAGTGGCTCTTTAAAATAAAAAAGTATATCTGAAACACGAATTTCAAAGCATTATGCAGTGAACAGAGTACGGCAGCTAGAGTGAGAAAAAAAGTGAATCAAGATTATCATCTTGAAATGGTCTTACACCTGGACTAACTCAAGCTGATCTCACTCTGCACACTTTCTGTTGTTGTAAAATTAATCATGTGTTGTTATTCAACATAATCTGAAGCTTAGAGGTAAAGGTGGAAGCAAAGCTCCATTGGGACAGCCCAGGATCTACCTTTGTCCCCAGTAATTAGGATTTTGGTTTAAAATTAATAAGAGGAACATAATCTCAAAATTTGCTGATGACAACATATGAGATTCAGTGATACTGAGGAAGATTATAATAGACATCAGAAAACATTCATTGAAATAGGAAGACAATAACAGGTCCAATTTAGTCTGAGATAATGTTTCTAAAAGTTAATCCAAGGATTAGGGGTATATATTCATTGGAACGTTACTGCACAAAGATTCTGGAAGTTAGATATAATTTCCTGTCAGTGCAGGCATGGGCAGACAAAAACATAAAACAGCATTTTACATTTTCTTAGTAGGAATGTGAGGGTCAGCTAGTAATGATACATTTACACTGTTGAGAGCTCTTCAATGTAAAACAATCATTAATTAACTGAAAAGGAAGATGTAAATAAAATTTCACAAAAGATTGTTGAAGCATAGTCCGGGCTGTTAATGACACTATTACCAACACCACTACTACTAATGACAGTTGAGAACCTTTTAAAAGGTTGATAAATATTCCGTTACTGGGTAGGATTTTTTCTCCACTGAATAAGTGAATATTGAACATCTCCAGTGGTTCTGCATGATTTACATGCAGTATCACAACAGCCCAAGCAATCTGTGCCGACTGCATTCTAAAACAGCAGTAGAAGAGGTATCTTCATGATTTAAAGAAAGATGGAAAACTTCACTGGCTAAGGCTTGGATCCTGTCTTCATACACTACACAGCTAAATGCTATAAACCACAGAGAAAGTTTCTTTTTTTCCAAACTTCATATATTTCAAATTGCTGGTATTTCTCTTGGTTTCTATCATTAAGCAAGACTCCTTCAGCCCCACAAAATATCAGCAGCACAGATCTATGAATATGGCAAGTAAAACTGTCTTCAAGGCCTCTCAGTTTAGCCCCAGCAAGGATGTCATATATTAATGATCTATAAATTGCTTCTCCCTTCATATTCTGCACATTACTCCCATCTCTGTGCGAAAGTATCTGTTGGCCTCCTCACCTTTTACCATTTCCAAAGCTGGTTCATTTGGTGACTATAGTATCACAGGTATACATAATTACGGTATTTCATGATGCAAACTATTTAGAGATCCAAATTATAACACAGTCATCACTATCCAAAACACACTCAAGCTCCAGAGGTGCCCAACAGTGGCAGAAATCTCCAGTTGTACCCGTGGGTACCGCATGCTCCTTCTCCAGGGACACAACGGCATGGACATATCCTCGGAAGAGGGGTGGGCAATTAGCTTGGGCAGAGCCCATGACCACCTACCACCTGGACCTGTGAGAGGCCCAGAATCAAACTGAATTTTTCTCTTTCGAGGCAGCCGAGAATTAAGTAACACAAGTGAATCCATAGATGCTGGATATGTGTTTCTTATTGAGAATTAAGTAACTCGTGTTGGAGGACTCCGAGCAGTGCATAACTTTTAGCTACAACTTTTGATTTAATATTTTTCTAGCAGCAGGTGATCCTGAGTCCTTCATTCATTTAAGTGCAGGAGGGGTGCCAGGAGTCTGTTACTCCTGATTTTATCTCTAACTATTTGTTTTGATGGACGCATCGTCAGCAAATACAGGTGAGCACATCTTCCAGTAATTCAGAGAACACTCAGCCAGGAAATCAACCTTCTCAAGCTGAAATAAATTCCAGAGGTAGACCTTCTTTAACAGCTCCTAGTTTGCAGTTCAAGTCCGATGTCAGAGACAAACGCAAAAGTTAGTCTGACACACCAGTGCAATATAGAGGGTGTGTCATGCTGACAGGGATTCTGCCTCTAAGATGTAATGTTAATTCAGTATGCTTCTGCCTTCTTAAATGGTCATAAAATTGTCATAAAAGACCTGATAATAAACTCAGAGAGTTATTTATGGTACCCATATGTTTCACACTTCATGATTATTGTTTGATGTCATTTCCAGAACTCAAGTGTAAAGGAGAATGAAAAAATTGTGACTCCAGATCAAATGCAGCACAAACAAACTCAATAAAATAAAAAAATCAATAATAAAAAACACAGTAATAATAAATAGGTAAGGTATGTTCTATACATAGGTTGGTTGAGGGTCTGTACATAAAGTAACTCTGACAGGAAATGATAAAGTTGCCAGTGAGGCGTTGGACAGATTGACTGCCCACTGTAGACTCATCCTGTCTGCTGTGGTGCTGTTTCCGTACCAAGCAGTGACGCAGCGTGTTAGGAAGCTCTCTACTGTGCTCTGTAGAATAAAGTGAGTATAGATGTGCATAGCTCTCAGTCAGAACTAACCAAGCAAAATGCTCCGTTTGGGATAACTTGACTACTTACAGTTTGTCTACTGCATTTCACAACTGGAATGACAACAATTCTCAACTAGTTTATTTACTTTGAAGGCTGATTTCTTGAGATCAGGAAAAGATATTACTTTTTCCAACTATCCCCTCCCGGCTTCCTACTTCATCTTCCCTCCACAATGCACACACCTTCCCCCTCATGTGTCTCACCTATCGACTGCTAGCTTGTAATCCATCCCCTCCTCACCTTCTTAAGCTTCTGCCCCCATCTTTTCCAGTCTTGGTGAAGGTTGATTGTTTATTCCTCGCCATGAATTCTGCCTGACTTGCTGAGTTCCTCAAGCATTTTGTGAAAGTTGATCAAGATTTCCATTAACCATAGAAGCTCCCGTGTTCAGGAAAAGTTAAGTTCTTCCTTTTCCTTATCTGGAAAATGCCCAATGGCAGCAGTCCGGAACGTCTCAGAGCTGCTGAATGGTGGATCAGAACTGGCTTGGCATTTTGGGTACACAGTAGAAAGAAAATGGGTTTCCTGGCAGTGCATTGAAGATGCACAAGACTGCATTCTGATGCTGCAATTAAGGAGGAACCGCAAGTGGACACACCAAGCGTAGATTTTCAGAAAGCATCCAACAAGTTATAAACACAAGAAAATCTGCAGATGCTGGAAATCCAAAGCAACAGACACAAAATGCAGGAGGACCTCAGCAGGCTAGGCAGCATCAATGGAAAATAGTAAACAGTTGACATTTTTGGACCGAGACCCTTCATCAGGTCCCGCAGGGTCATAACCCTCAGAGGCCCGGTCTTGGCCTAAAACATCAGATACAGTAAGTTAATATGGACAATGAAAAGTCATGTTGTGGGAGATAATATATTGAACTGGATTCAACATTGGCTTACTAACAGGGATCTAACAGTAGACATAAGAGTGATGGAAAGATTCAATGTATGATATGTTTCAGGGATTGGTGATAGAGTATCATCTTTTTACATCCAGGTCAATGACTTGAATGAAAGCAATGAAGGTTTTGTTTCTGCCTTGCTGATGATAGATCAGTCAGAATGGAAGTTGTGAAAAGGACAATAGAAAGCTACAAAGTTCAAAAGTACATTGATTGGCCTAATCTCAAATAATAACCAGGTGGCCTACAGGGAAGAAGTCATCACCGTGACACAGTGGTGTCAAGAAAACAACCTCTCCCTCGATGTCACAAAAACAAAGGAGCTGGTTGTGGATTACAGGAGGAATGGAGACGGGCTAACCCCTATTGACATCAATGGATCTGGGGTTGAGAGGGTAAACAGCTTTAAGTACCTCGGCATCCACATCAGCAAGGATCTCACGAGGTCTGTACACAGCAGCTGTGTGGTGAAAAAGGCACAACAGCGCCTCTTTCACCTCAGATGGTTGAGAGAGTTTGGAATGGGCCTCCGAATCCTAAGAACTTTCTATTGAGAGCATCTGACTGATTAACTCACGCTAATCTGAGTGCATTTCTATGTTACATTGACTGTTCTATTTATTATAAATGATTATAAATTACTATGATTGCACAGTACACAATTAGACAGAGATGTAAGAAGATTTTTACTCCTTACGTATGTGAAGAATGTAAGAAATAAAGTCAACTCGACACTCAATTCAATTCAATTCAAGTAAATGTATTATCAAAGTACGTATATGTCACCATATACTATCCTGAGATTCATTTACTTGCAGGCATTCACAGTAAATACAAAGAAACACTGTAGAATCTACGAAAAACTGTACATAACAACCACAGAAAAACAACTGACGTGCAAAGAGAATGAATCGTGCAAATGCAAAGAAAGAAGAAAGCAAAGTTATAATAATCATCATAAATAAATAATAAATATTCAAAACATGAGTGGGAGAGTCCTTAAAAGAGAGTGAAGTTGTTCACTGTGGTTCAAGAGCCTGACAGTGAGGGGTAATAATTGTTCCTGAGTCTGATGGTGTGGGACCTAAGGCTCCTGTACCTCCTTCCTAATGGCAGCACTGGAAGAGAGCATAGCCTGCATTGTGAGGGTTCTTGATGATAAGTAACTATTCAACCATCAAACATCCCAAGGGATATTCACTGGGTAAGTGTAGAGAAGATGTTTCTTCCTGTGGGACACTCTAGAACTAGGGGTCATTGATTTCAAAAAGGAGATTGTTTATGTAAGGCTTTGATAAGCCCAAAGTTTTTCTCTCAGGTGTTCTGGAAACCTTTGAGTATTTTGACAGTGGAAGTATGTGTATTTGCAGTAAGCAGGTGTGAAGAACTTACCATCAAGAGAGAGAAATGTGGATTTGAAGCCTCAATCAAACCAGCTATAACCTAGAACAGGCCTGATGGGCCAAATGGCCATCTCATACTCCTAACTCAGATGTTCACTTATGCAAGTAAATCTACTGCACATTAACCGAGTACTGTACCTGATTCCTGAGAGGTAAGGTATAAAGTAGGAACATATTTCACCCTCCAATAATTTTGAAGAGGAAAAGACTTATGCTTTGGTTATTTATGAAATTCTCAGGAAATAACACTGAAATACTTTCCTACATGATTTCTCGAAGCTGTGTAAGTCATATGGATATAATCAGGGGCAGGAACCTTTACTAATTTTCCCCTCCTAAACTCAGGAAAGCTGAGGCCAATTAAAGCACCCCAACCTCCACCCCAGCTGAGTCAACATACCGCCTGGACCAGCCCATCGAAGCTGGAATCTTCCAGAAGCTTATGACTGAGCCATTTATCTCCCCTACTCTATACAACAATGTCCTCATTAAAAAGACTTGCATTTATGTGATACCTTTTACAACCCTGGGATATCCCCAAGTGTCTTACAGCCAATTAAGCGCTCTACAAACTGGACACATGGTTGTGGGAAACGTGGCAACCAGCTTGCGAGCAGCTAAGTATCATGGAGACAAGATAATATCCAAATAATCTGTTGGCTGAGACATAAATATTGGCTAGGACACAGGGTGAACCTGCCTGCCCTTTTTTATGTATGTGATCTTTTACATTCATGTGAAACTGCAGACAAACCCCCATCTTTTATTTATCTGCGCATTGACAATATAAAATATAGCTTGTGCTATGGGGAGCACCTCACTGCTGTATTACTGTCTCAGCAAAGCTATTGCACCGAAGCCTTGTGTTTTTCTGGCCACCAACTTTCGACTCGGAAGAGCATGTGCTAATGTCTGAGTTACAGCTGACACTTTGACCAGACCTGTCGCTGGGAACATTGACACTGTATTCTAACTCAACTACTTTAGTCAAATAGGTTGTCCTTGGAGAGACTGAGGTTGTAAACCAGCAGGAGAGAAGACTGATTAGTAATCTATTGAAAAGTGTACATACAGCTGTGAGCATGGTTCACACCATAGTAGACCTTGTCTGGAAATTCAGCCAAAACGTTCGATAAGCACTTAAGTGTTTGTTGCAATGTGTAGTCTGCACTATTCGCTATTCCAAAGCTTAACTCTTTTTTTTCCTCATACTGTTCCTAGCACATTTACTGGGTAATCCAACTCCTGCGGCTTATACAAGTTATGTTGTGGTTGTAACAACAATAATGTTACCACTACTATTCATAAAGTGCATTTAATTCCCAAGCCATTCACAGAGTCATTAAAAAATAATGTCTACCACACACGGCCTACAGTAGCTGATGTGAGGATCGGTCCAAGAAGGCCAAAGGGAGGAAAGTTTTTAGGAAAATTCTTAAAAGAGGAAAGTAAGACAGTGAACTTAGTATGGGAATTACAAAGGTTTGGGCTTTGGTAGCTGAAGAAACATCGATCAGAGCACAATTAAATATGGGATGCTGATGTAGGGAGAATTCAAAAACTGGTGAGATCTGAGAGTCCTGGAGCTGGAGAAGGTTATAAAGGTAAACTGAAGTAAGTTCACAGAGGTATATGAAAGGTAAGAAGAAAGTTTTAAGATCAAGGCATCATCAAACCAGAAGCCACCATAGTGTTGGGTGACCAACAGCGTTACTGGGTCATCTGAACCTAATGTGAGCTGGAACAAGACCACTGGATCTCGAATGAGCTTATTCTGGTGGTAAGATAAGAAGGGCCCATCAGAAGTGAATTGGAATGGCAAGATAGAAAGTAACAAGTCATGAATGGGAGCTTAACTGTCAAGGTGACCAGCGAATTCAAATGCAGGAATCATAGAGGTTTCGGCAATTCAGACAGACATACTTTATCGATCCCGGGGGAAATTGGGTTTCGTTACAGCTGCACCAACCAAGAATAGTGAAGAAATATAGCAATATAAAACCATAAATAATTAAATAATAATGTTTATCATGCCGAGTGGAATTAAGTTCAGGGCCAGCCTATTGGCTCAGGGTGTCTGACAGTCGGAGGGAGGAGTTGTAAAGCTTGATGGTCACAATTCACACAAAAACGGAAGGTTTATTACAGAAAATAATCTGCAAAACTAACAAAAAATCAGGCAAACTACACAGAATCTTGAAGAGCTGAGATCAAACAGAAGAACTTGGTCAGAGTTTCACCAGACAAAGACCCACAACAACCGAGCAAAGTGGGACTGGCATGCTCCCCTGAAATATACCCCGGAGCACGTAGGAATTCAGGACCAATCTGGTGTCCAGGTGAAACAATAACCCCCAAAGGCAACAACTTAATTGCTCCAAATTGAATGAAAGTGATAAATACTAAGGGAGCTTAACAGTCCTCATGATACCTAATGTAACACAAAGTGAAACACCAGATCTAGTCCAAAGACAAACAATTATACTTGTAAGACTAACAGTTCAAGGAACACTGCATACCCACAAGGTTACATTGAGAAAATATAATCCACATACTAACTGAAAAAAAAACTTTTTTTATAATAACGACCCTGGCTGATACATTCACTGCGTTTGAGTTACAGCTTGAATGAGGTTCATTGTCACTCTTTTTAATTCGATAATAAGAGTGGAGGTGACAGATGCCTGATTGGAAGTTCTCTTCTGGAAAAAGTAGGTATGTATTTTTCAGTCTAACAGAAAGAAAACCCATAACCAAAATTCCACAACAGTTAAGCATCTACAAATAAAACCAGAAAATGCCAAAGAGCTCGGCAAGTCTTTGAGAACTTGTGAAGAGAGAAAAATTGTTAAAGATTCGCCAGATCTTCCATCAGAACTAGGAAAAGGTAGAGAAAAATGAAGGTCTACCTTGCAGAGAAAATGAGCAGAGGAAGAGAAAATAAAAAAGTAGGATTTGAGTGAGATTGGATGACACAAGGAAGAGAGGCTATGAGAAGATAGTGAGGGCAGAGGAAAAACAAGAAGTATATTGAGGGAAACTGGAAATCAGAAACACCATGTGTAGAGAGAAAGCAACGGTGAGTGCTGAAAACCGAAAATGTAAGCCTGGGAAAGCAGATTACTTGAAAATGTTAAATTGAATTGACTTTATTACTTATATCCTTCATATACACGAGGAGTAAAAATCTTTACGTTACGTCTCTGTCTAAATGTGCAATGTGCAATTTATAATAAATATTATGTACAACAGGATAGTCAATATAACATAGAAATACAGTTGTGTCAGCATGAATTAATCAGTCTGATGGCCTGGTGGAAGAAGCTGTCCTGGAGCCTGTTGGTCCTGGCTTTTATGCTGCGGTACCATTTCCTAGATGGTAGCAGCTGGAACAATTTGTGGTTGGGGTGACTTGGATCCCCAATGATCCTTCAGGCCCTTTTTACACACCTGTCTTTGTAAATGTCCTGAATAGTGGGAAGTTTGCATCTACAGATGTGTTGGGCTGTCCGCACCACTCTCTGCAGAGTCCTGCGATTGCAGGAGGTATAGTTCCCGTACCAGGCAGTGATGTTGCCAGTCAAGATGCTCTCAATTGTGCCCCTGTAGAAAGTTCTTAGGATTTGGGGGCCCATACCAAACTTCTTCAGCCGTCTGAGATGAAAGAGATGCTGTTGTGCCTTTTACACCACAGAGCCGGTATGTGCAGACCACATGAGATCCTCGGTGATGTTTATTCCAAGGAAAGCTGATGTTGACTTCCCAAAGATGATCAAGTACTTATTGAAAGATGATGTTCTCCTCCTTAAACTTAACAAGATTCATTGGAGCAAGGTAGGAGGCAAAAGAAAGTAATATCAAAATGGGAACAGAATGGAGAATTAAAGTGATTCACAATTGGATGCTTGGAATCATTCTTGAGAACTCACAGAGATGTACCGTAAAGCTTTTGTTTCACCTGTTTTTTGTTTCGCAGACGAACAACAGATCACAAAATGCAAGATTAAATTGGATGGAGTGGAAGTAAATTATAGCTTTATCTTGGAAGGAGCGTCTGGAAATCTGGAACGAAGAAGGAGGAGTGGAAGGATAGTATTATACCTCTTGCAGTTGAGTGAGAAAGGGGATGAATATTAGTGTAAATAGAAAAGTGAAGCAGGGAATTCTAGAATAAGTTCCTTTGAATCCTGAAAGAGGAGGAGATGATACATCAGGCCAGGTGGGTCTGAAATTCTGGGAAGTGATTTGTTGAATGCAAAGGCTGCTGGAACCTTATCAAAGTTAAGGAGAACCATATTCTTATTCTGGGGAGGGATGAAGATGAGTAAGGCAAAAATGAGGGAAATATAGATATTTGGGCACACTGTATTATATAATATAATGAAATTTGTCCTCTACTGTGCCTATTGTCTTGTTTATTAATTAATTAATTAATTAATTAATTATTGTACTGCCCTGCACTGTTTTGTGCACTTTATGTAGTCCTGTATAGTCTGTAGTCTAGTGTAGTTTTTGTGTTGCTTTATATAGTCCAGTGTAGCCTTGAGTTGTCTCACATAGTCTAGTGTAGTTTTGTGTTGTGCATGTAACACCATGGTCCTGGAGGAACGTTGTTTCGTTTTTACTGTGTACTATACCAGCAGTTTATGGTCCAAATGACAATAAAAAGTGACGTGACTTGACTTGTTGTCAAGAGAAACCATAGAATAGGAAAATATCTCTAATTATTCTCAGGTTTGGGTATTGGTATTGTAGAGGTATTGGCGAGGCATTGATTTTGTCATCTTATTGCTGATTTGAACCACTGAGTAAATTGTTTCAAGAATTTGGAGATAGACCCTGTGGATCTTGAGTCACATATGGGCAAGTGGGTTAAGGATAGCAGATTTCTAGAATGAATATTCTAGAATATAAGTGAACTAAAATAATCCTCTAGTTTCAACATCACTATTTCTAATAATAGATTTTTAATCCAGCTTTATTATTGTAAATTTACTTCCTCTTTCCCATTGTGCAATCTGAACTCACAATGCCAGATTAATGGAGGTCCCTTGCTCACGAGGCTAATAACATAGAGACCAGGGCTATAACATCAGGCCCACTTGACAAATTAAATTAACTCATTTGTTCTCAGGCATTTATTTCCTGCCTAAAAAATCCATATTAATACCTATATATCCAAATGGATTTGTGCAGTACCTCAAATGCCAATATCGATCAACAAGTAAAGCCCTGTGTCCAGCCAACATAGCTCTCCCAGCCATTGAGGCACACAAGCCTCCAAACCATGACAAGGTTGTGGTCCTCTTGGAGGTAAATGAATGGCTTTGTGACTTTTTCATGGATTCTCTGCTGGTGTGTTGAAGAAGACTAATTCCATTTGGATGGACAACGATGGTTAGCTCCCTGACAAACTACTTAACTCAGACTTTATCTTTTCTTCATGACATGCTCTTTTAGATTACCACCTACTTTTGCTTATCTGTGATAAATCCAAGGTGCTGGTTATGTAGTGTGCAATATCAATTGACAACAATTGGTTGAATTTGGAATATTGACAAAAAGAGATTCTTTACAGGGTCTAACGAGAGTTTGGTGTGCTTTCCTCTGCTAACTTAATGGGTTAAATACTTCTAAGGCAGTTCATCAAGCGAATTGAACAGCCGCATGTTAGAAACACTCAGAAGCATCTGTGGACAGTAAAACAAAATTAATATGTCAGATCTAATACCTTTCAGCATAATACAATAAGATCTCTCTATCTCTATCTCTTCGGTTTGTCACCTAAAATGTTAGGAGAATTCAGGGTGACTTGGATAGGCTGAGTGAGTGGGCAGATACTTGGCAGATGACGCTTAATGTGAATAACTGTGAGGTTATCCACTTTGGGAGTAAGAACAGGAAGGCAGATTATTATCTGAACGGTGTAGAGTTAGGTAAGAGAGAAATACAAAGAGATCTAGGAGTCCTTGTTCATCAGTCACTGAAAGTGAATGAACAAGTGCAGCAGGCAGTGAAGAAGGCTAATGGAATGTTGGTCTTTATTACAAAGGGAATTGAGTACAAGAGCAAGGAAATCCTCTTGAATTTGTACAGAGCCCTGATGAGACCACACCTGGAGTATTGTGTACAGTTTTGGTCTCCAGGGTTAAGGAAGGACATCCTGGCTGTAGAGGAAGTGCAGCGTAGATTCACGAGGTTAATTCCTGGGATGTCTGGACTGTCTTACGCAGAGAGGTTAGAGAGACTGGGCTGAATGCTGGAATTAAGGAGATTGAGAGGGGATCTGATTGAAACATATAAGATTATTAAGGGATTGGACAAGATAGAGGCAGGAAATATGTTCCAGATGCTGGGAGAGTCCAGTACCAGAGGGCATGGTTTGAGAATAAGGGGTAGGTCATTTAGGACAGAGTTTAGGAAAAACTTCTTCTCCCAGAGAGTTGTGGGGGATAGGAATGCACTGCCTCGGAAGGTAGTGGAGGCCAATTCTCTGGATGCTTTCAAGAAGGAGCTAGATAGGTATCTTATGGATAGGGGAATCAAGGGATATGGGGACAAGGCAGGAACCGGGTATTGATAGTAGATGATCAGCCATGATCTCAAAATGGCCGTGCAGGCTCGAAGGGCCGAATGGTCTACTTCTGCACCTATTGTCTATAAAACACTTAAACTTTTACAGATGTGCTGTGGAGAGCATTCTGACAGGATGCATCATCATCATCTGGCATGGGGGCAGGAGAGTGGTGGGTACTGCACAGGACTGAAAGAAGCTACAGAAAATTAGTCAGCTCCATCTTGGGTGCTAGCCTCCACAGTATCTACAGAAATCTGAAGGCACACACTCAGTGATCCAGAAAAAGCCATGTGATTCCTAAATGGCATTAAACCTGTGAGCACTATCTCAGTTTTTAAAAATTATTTCTGTTTTTGCACTATTTTTAATTTAACTACTTAATTCTCTACTTACTGTAATTTATTTACTTTTTCTTCTATATTATCATTTATTGCATTGTATTGCTGCTGGTAAGTTAACAAATTTCACAACACATCCCGGTGATGTTAAACCTGATTATTTTTCTCACTTTTTCTTTCTCACTTTTTCCAGCTTCACCTGCTGACTATTTCCAGCATTCTCTATTTTTATAATCAAGGGATGTCCCAAGTCTGGCTGTCAGTCTAATTAATTTCAAGCATGTTTAGTAACTGGCTTCAACAGTCAGGATAAGCCATTGAACGAAACTACATCTGGCTGAATGCTGGAATTGTCCAACATTTGGCCACTCTGATGAAAGACATCTAAATATACTTTACTTTCAATTTCCAATTGTTCCCTACAGTTCTTGGCTCATTTTTAGACATGCTTCCATTTTCTGTTTTTATTTTTGAATTATGGCATCAGCAGTATTTTGCTTTTGTTCTCAGTCAAATGTCCTCCCAGTATTTGACGCAGATTTACGAATCGTGATTTGGAGGGGCTCCTGCTGGCATTTACCTCCAATAAGAGCTCCTGTGGTTTGAGTGACCTTAAGGACATAGAACGAAAAGCAAATAACAAAAGACACTGCAATGAATTTTAAGGCATAGTCTAAAACTCAAGATTCTGATATATTTTGAAAATTGTCTGAGCTTTAGTCATGGTGTCAATTCAATAGAACGATTCAATCACCGCCTTGACTCTTCACAGAGATAGTAATTGTTCTTACTTTTCACTGGAGATTTTTATTGCTGACAGATCTATGTTGGGAAACTACAAGAGGTCACCAGGAATAAGATAGAATTGAAATTATTCTGTCTTTGCAAATATCTCTTAACATGTTCCAAGGATTAATGCAGGCTTAGTGAAGATGGTGATGAAATAAAACATTCAGGATGGCGTTGAATGAGTGTATTAGATCTTGTGGCTCTCTAACCAAATGAAAATAATAAGCAAAGAGAGAAATTGATCACTCCATAAACCATATTTTCGCAACGGCTCCCTACTTCCATGTATTAGTCTTAAGACCATCTTGAAAGATTTGATTATGTAAGTCCAGATAGTTCTTAACCAGGTTGTCCAAACATTCATGTCTAAAGAAGATGGGGCGGAATGAATTCCATGCACAAATATGGTCCTGATGTTGGGAATTGTCTGCTGAGATCTGTTATTTCCTTGAGCTGTCCAATATATGGCATGGCAAGAGTCACAGAGACCGGCTAACACAAATTTGTACCAGACAAAAGCCACACAGCCTGTGACTCTGCAGTTCTGCAGTTCATTTGTAATATTATACCAACAGGTCTTCCTTGCCAAGAGGCAACAGAGGATTGTCTGGGATCTTAGAAAGGGGAAATTACAAATATCTTCCTGATGTCCCTTTATTGGCTCATAAATCTCCTTTGAAATGGCCATGCAAGCTGTTCTTTTCAAGGGTTATTGTGGACTGCTGAAATATATTGGTTTTGCCAAATATCTCACATCCGAAAAGTAACTGAAGATAAATGTCATCACTTCCTGTACACTGTGGCATGGCACATTTAAACAGAAACATTGTGTCTGCCTTGGGTAAATGCATTGCTTACTTTTTGATCTAGTTTCTCAACCCTTCCGATGCTTCTATTTTAACACATTGCAGAAGGAAGAAGGTGCTATCAGAAAGCGCAAATGATAGAGCAGCTCTTACCCCATCAGCTGCTAAACTGGTTGCAGTTCTGTTATTATGGATATCCTGATCAGTGGGAATGGCTGAGATATTTATGGAGGTTCATGACAAGCGCACACTACTGCACAAAGACTAAGAGAAGTGAAAGCGAGAAAGTTCGAATTAAAGCAATTTCAAGTCCATCACCAAACTTGGGCTTGAACCCGGGTACAGCACAGGATCAGGCTCTTCAGTCCAAGTTGTTGTGCTGGACTAACTAACCAAGTCATTAAATGCCTAACCAAACTAATAACTTCCGCTAACATAATACCCACATTTCTCCATTCTTCGCACATTCATATACTTATCTAAAAGCTTCTTAAGCTTACGGATGCACAGCCAGTATTTTTTCCTTCTTTATTTCAAAGAAGTCTTGCTTCAAAATTCTATCAGGCATGTGTTGTGCAAGGGGATGTGTCAAGGCCTTATTTGTGGAGAAGATCAGGAACATCAGGGGCTGGGTTTAGGTGTCAATAGGCTCTTGTGACCTCTAACTAACCTGGTATCAATTACAAATGTGTAGGTCGCGGCTTTGGGTACTGATTGCTCTGGAGTCCATTACTGAGGGAGCCTAAGGGAGATGCCCAGTGAAGCGTAAGTATATAATTTAAAGGAGACTTATCTGTTTAAAGTAAAAGTTCAAAACTAATAGTTCAAATAAATTTATTATCAGAGTACATATATATCACCACCAGTAGGTACGACGAGACACAATAGAATCAATGAAAAACTACACGCAAACAACCAATGTGCAAAAGATGCCAAGCCATGCAAATGCAAGAAATAATAATAATAGTAAATAATATTGAGTTCTTGAAAGTAAGTCCACAGGTTTTGGAAGTGGTTCAGTGTTGAAGTCAGTGAAGTTCACCATACTGGTTCAGGAGCTTGATGGTTCAAGGTTAATAATTGCTCTTGAACCTGGTGATACTAGACCTAAGGCTCCTGCACCTCATTCATGATGTTGGCAGTGAGAAGGGAGCATGGGCTGGATGGTGGAAGTCCTTGATGATGGATGCACTCTTTTGTTGCAGGGCTCCTGGTAAATGTGCTCAATGGTATGCAAGACTTTTCATATGATGGACTGGGCTGTAACCATTACTTTTGTAGTCTTCTGTAGTTGCTTTGGCGTGCAAGATTTCATGGCCACATGTCTGTGAAATATCACTGTAATGTTGCTCACACCTCCTGACCATCGATGTCAATCCTATCCATGATGCTGTTGTATGAGAGAGTTTTGTGAAAGTGATTTGGGTTTCAATGGACCAACTGTATA
Organism: Hypanus sabinus; assembly: GCF_030144855.1. Taxonomy (NCBI): domain Eukaryota; kingdom Metazoa; phylum Chordata; class Chondrichthyes; order Myliobatiformes; family Dasyatidae; genus Hypanus; species Hypanus sabinus. The sequence continues at coordinate 17,075,041 of NC_082732.1, forward strand.
TATCTATAGTGGCCTTTTTTCACTGGAACACCCAGAAGCAGTTTGGACCCAGAAGCAAATACTCTTCTATTCCCCATCAAGAAGGCCTCAAAGCTCTCTGCTTCTTTCCTGACAAAAGAACCAAGGAAGTCCCCCTCCACCACCACTTCCTCCATCTGTCAGAACTGGTCCTCAGGCTGTATAATTTTTCCTTTGGCTCCTCCCAGTTTCTCCAAGCTGAGGGGTAGCCACAGGCACTTGCATGGGCCCCAGCTATGCCTGCATCTTTGTTGACTATGTAGAACAGTCTATGTTCGGAGCCTTCCCTGGTAGTATTCCCCTACTCATCCTTCACTACATTGACGACTGCATTGGTGCTGCTTCATGCACTCATGCTGAGCTGGTCAATTTTATCAACTTTACCTCTATCTGCCACCATGCCCTTAAATTCACTTGGTCCTTCTCTGACACCTCCCTCTTTCTAAATCCCTCTGTCTACATCTCTGGAGAACACTGTCAATCAAAATCTTTTATAAATCTACTGATTACCATGGTTACCTCTTCCCACCCTATTTCCTGAGCAAATTATATTTACTTTTTTCACTTTCTTTGCTTCTGCTGCATCTGTTCCCAGGCGCAACTTTCCATTCCAGGGCATCAAAGACGTCTTCTTTCTTTAGTGAATGGGGTTTCCCTCCCTCCCTCATCTTCATTTCCTCTATTTCCGGTATATTGACGCTCACCCTATCTTCCCACTGCCTCAGCAGGGATAGAGTTCCTGTTGTCATTACCTACCATCCCATTGGCCTCCACATCCAACACATTGTTATCCACTTCTGTCAGCTCCAAAGTGATCCTACCACAGAACGCATCTCTATTTCCCTCCCCCACCCCCACCATTTCCCAGAGGGATTTCTCCTTCTGTACTTCCCTTGTCTGTTCATCCATCCCCACTAATCTCCCTTCTGGCACATCCCTGAAAGTGGCCAAAGTGCCATACCTGCCCAGACACCTCCTTTCAGGGCCCTGAACATTCCTTCCAGGTGAGGAAACACTTCACCTGCAAATCTGTCAGGGTTGTCTATTGTGTCCAGTGCTCCCAATACGGCCTCCTCTATATTGGTGACACCATCGTAAGTCGGGAGACCACGTTGTCGAGAAGCTCTGCTTCATCCATCACGTGGGACTTCTCGGTGGCCAAACTTTCTAATTCCAGTTCCCATTCATGTTCTGACCTGCTGGTCCATGGACTTTTCTTGTTCCAAGATGAGGCCAACCTCAGGGTTGAGAAGCAACACCATATGTTCCATCTGGGTAGCCTCCAACCTGATGGCATGAATCGTGATTTCTCCTTCCACCCCAACTTCCTCTAGTCCCCATTCTGAACTTTTACCACTTCTCACCTACCTGTTACCTTCCCCCCAAGTCTCCTCCTCCTTCCTTTTCCACTGTGGTCCACTCTCCTCTCCTATCAGATTCCTTCTTCTCTAGCCCTTGACCTTTGCTACCCACATGGCTTCACCGATCACCTTCCAGCTAGTCTCCTTCCCCTCCCTTCGCCGTTTTATTTTGGCATCTTTCCCCCACTTCCTCAGACTTGAAGAAGGGTCTCAGCCCATAACGCCAATGGTCTGTTCATTTCCACGGATGCTGCCTGATCTGCTGAGCTCCTCCAGCATTTTGTACGTGTTGCTTTGAGGACTTTTGTTACAGATGAAGTAAGTACTAATTTTTCAGTGAAATTCTAAGAGGTATTGCTCACAGACAACAAGCGACTTAAAACAATTCAAAAGGAAGACAGCATAATTTCACCTTTCTGGAAAACATGAGTGAATTAGGAACTCATGCTCTTGGGTTTGCAATGATGTAGGGTGTAGGATGTATGGATGTATTATACTGTAGGGTGTAGGGAGAGCCTATGGATGTATTATACTGTAGGGTGTAGGGAGCGCCTATGGATGTATTATACTGTAGGGTGTGGGGAGAGCCTATGGATGATATAGTTAGAGATTATGAGCAACAGAAGAGGTGGGCAATTCCAGGTTAAAGGCCATTGCAACAGAAGAAAGAATGGCTTTGAGATTAAATAATTAAATTGACAACCAGGGTTCTGGATCCTGAGCTGAGTTCAAATCCCTTCACAAAAACTAAGGAATTCAATTCAAACAACTAAATAAATCTAGAATTAGATTCAAGATTCAACAATTCAGAATATATTTGTTATCGAAGTATGTACGCTGTATACAATCCTGAGATTCGTCTTCCCCATAGTCAGCCATGAAGCAAAGAACCATGGGATCTGTTCAAAGAAAACAAGACAACACCATTCGCAAAAACATTAATTGGAGTAAGTTTCAGAAATGAATGCCTTGAAACTCTTAGACCGTCATGAAAACCAAGTTGATACACTGTGTCATTTAGGAGAGGAATCTGCTCTCCCAATCTGGCTCCAGACATACTAGTACGAATGGCCCTTAAATGCCTCCTTAGTTCAGGGCAATAAGAGGTAGACTAAATGCTGGCTGAACAAGTGTGAAAAAAACAACATGATCCTGAATAATATTAAATTTGCATTAGAACTAATGCACTTTGCTGTTTAATGGGCAGACAGGTTTCTATTGTATGCTTCTGACTTGTATTGCCAACCCAATAAATTGCACTAGCAACTATAAAGTTCTATTTCTCTTTCGACCTTTAACATGTCAAGATCTGAGTTAGCAGTTTGTGTGAGACAATCGGCAAACAACTCCAATTAAGGAAGAGAAAAGCGTTTACTCAATTTGTCTTAGAAAAGGAATGAAAAATATTCTTGAGAGCCTTTCTTGCAGTCGGTAAATCATATGGCTCAAAAACTTCCCTCTAACGACTTCATTTTGATTCCTCTTCTAACACTAGCTAGTAGTTACCGAAAATAAAGAGTGGAGCAACAGAAGTCTTCAATGAGTTAAGAGTCGGAGGTATTTCCTTTCGTACAGCAGTTGACAGAGGGACACAGGCAGTGCTAATTTTTGACAAAGTTAAATAGATCTTATAATTGGATTTATCTGAATGGTACGTTTGTACCTGAACACCGCTGCAGCAATTCCAAACTTAGAGGCAAATTAAAAATCAGCAGCAATCTGTGGATTTGTTAATCTCCACTTAGGCAACTGAACACCTTCCATCCAGGAGACCTGAAGGGTCTGTAGATCAGAAAGGTGGTTACACCCCAGACAACCCAGACCTAGGTAGTTCCAAGGTTGGGACATGTTCAGCACAGCTTTGTGGGCCGAAGGGCCTGTATTGTGTTGTATGTTTTCTATGTATCTAGACAAAGCACAAGATGGGCATAATAGATTCAGCAGCTGATTGTAAGTGCACGTCAGGGGTACTGAAAACTTATGCTTGGGTAGAAATCTGTGGATTTGGGGGAGAGGAATCTCTCTACCAGCCCTACAACTTTATCCCGTTTCTACAGAGGCTCAATAGTTAATTTTCATGTTCAAGCCTAGAGTGTGAGCTGACAGGTTAATTTATTCTTCATGCAACCTCCTTACTGTTTAAAAGAACTGCAGACATTGTTCAAGAAACACATTTTGAAAACTGATATACATAACAACGGCACTACCTTCATCAACAATTTTCATTAAACATTCCATCAGTTTGGTCAAACACAACTTGCCGTTAACACGTCTGCACTGGGTGTAATTTATCAACCCAGACTGTTCATGTTTCCTCAGATTACCATCTTGAAAGCTGTCTACATCTCCGATTCTGTCATCATTTTGCATGCAACACGTCAGGTTTTCACACAGGGTTGAACCACGACAATAAATCCAGAGGAGTGGTAACATAATTCTTCAGACTTGGCTGAAGAAGGCCCAAGCACTGGACATTATTGCATTTATCCTGCAGCCAGGACTATGGTAAGGTATTACGGTGAATAATGTTGCTTTGTAACTGCAGAAACTAATCAAAAGAAAAAGACTGGAGCCTGGGAGAACGTGTACGCTTCACTTTTACTTTAGTGAGGCCTGCAATTATGGCCTGTTGGCATAATGACGTATGCCATTCACATACTTTTACATACAACCTGTAATATGAATTTATTTTAAATGAATCATTTAAACAAAGAATGCTTAATCAAATGATATAGTTAAAATATTACTCAGATATTATTGAAATATTAAATACACAACAAATAAGATTGGAATAATGGGATGTACCTGGTGTCTTAAAGCATAAGAATTAGGCCATTCAGCCTATTGAGTCTGCACTGCCATTCCATTATGGCTGACTTGTCATCTCCCTCAACCCCATTCTCCTGTCTTCTTTCCATAACATTTTTATGCCCTTACTAATCAATAATCTATAAACCTCTGCTTTCAATACTACCCAGCGACTTGGCCTCCCCAGCCATCTGTGGCATTGGATTCCATAGATTCACTACTATCTGGCTAAAGGAATCCCTCCACAACTCCGTTCCAAATGGACATCCCTCTACTTTGATGCTGTGGTCTCTAGACTCCCCCACTATAGGAAACATCCTGTAAACATCCACTCTATCTAGACCTTTCAATATTTAGGCTTTTCTATTATTTTTCAGAAAAGCTCAAGGCATAAATGTACAATGGAGCAAAGAAAAAGCCAGGGGAGAAGCTCAACTCATCAGGCAGCTTCTGCAGAGGGAAGTGTACAGTTGAACCTATAGTGTAGACTAGCCATTCCCCTCTCCAGATACTGACTGACCTGCTGACTTTCTCCTACTGTTTGTTTTATGCACCCAAAATTCAAAGATTCAAACTACATTTATTATCAAAGTATGTTTATAGAATACAACTCTGGGATTTGTCCTCTCACAGGCAGCCACAAATTACAGAAACACCATGGAAACCATTGGAGAAAGCTTTAAATACCCAATGCATGGTAAAAGAACAAATAGCTCAAACAAGAAAAGAGCGATTGAATAAGGAATAGCAAACATCGAACCAGGAGTCCAGTGGTATTCACTTTAATTCAGCTCAATGCTGTACCTCTAGCCCATTGTAGGCCACTGTGCCAATCTTTGCTGAAGTGCCCCAGTCCACATTGATCATCCCGAAGAAACTACTCAAAACCAGCAAAATATAATTAACTGGAATCCAGAATCACAGGCAATATGAACCTTGAAGTTCCCTAAAATGAGTCCACAGCACTGCCAGTCAATCTTTACAATGTAGATCCCAAGACTCCTGCACTTTCGTCTGAAAGTAGCTAGTAAGAGGGAGGGGAAGTCTGGTCAAACGCAGGGAGACCATGTTCAAGATTCAAGTTTATTTGTCACCTGTACAGCAAAGCATACAGTAATGCACCGTCTGCATTAACAAGGGTGTGCTGAGGGTAAGTGGCACATTCTAGTACTAACCTAATGCTCAACAGAACAACATGGAACACAACAAGCAACAAATTAACAACAGCAAAATCAAGTCCTGTCCCTCCCTCCCGCTCATTCACAGAGACATACTCTTAATCCCTGGACAAGCCTTCCAGCAGACTCTGGCTTGCAGACACTGGGATTCAACCTCCCCAGAAGATTCGCAGAGTTGTGTAAACTCAGCTCTGGCTAATGGCCTTCAACTTCTAGACTTCTGATTCGACCATCAGGCCTCAGTCCTTGTCATTGATCTGAGGACATGCCAATCACTGAACACTAGGCCTCAAAATCTGACTCACTGATGACAGGAACCCATACCCTAAGCCTTGAACTTCACGCTCCCCAATTTGAGGACCCAGGGCACCATCAAAACTTGTTCCTCCTGCCCGCACTTAACACCAACTCCAGAACCCACTGACGACTCACTGACCTGGGACTACTCTCATTCGTTCTCTGCCTCCCTGACATCTGACATAGAAGATTGAATCATTGGTCTTTGAGCGTGGAGCCGAAGCTCAGATCTTTAATTCCCCATTCTCCTACCTCTAAAACCCAAAGCAACCTCTAACTCCACTCTCTTCTCCCAAAACCATCCCTACGAACCTAAAAAAAACTAATTCAAAAACAACAATTTGAGCTGCTACTCACTGCAGTTTTAGAAAAAACATCTGCAATCTCTTGTGTCTCCTTAATGAATTATGGTTGTAATTTCATACTAATGACTGTGATGGGGGGATTTTAACAGGACATTGACTGACAGATGATCAATTACTAAAAAACTTATCTTCTGTTCTTGTTCATTTATGGCTTCCAGGCCAGGCCCTGTTTAAGTACGTACAGCTGCTCCCAACTGTGATGTACCTCAGGAGAACTTAAAGCCTACAGAATTCACCTCATTCAGAAAACTCAGTTTTGTTGATTAGGATTTCTTGTAGTTTAGACAAGATGGCATCTTTTCCTGGGGAGCTATTAAAGTGACAGACGTTTGAGTATCCAGCAAGATTAAAGATTCAAATTTCTTCAACACATGTACATTACTGCTCCAGTCTTAGGCACATGTGCCTAACTAGGGTGCCAAAGAATTTTGTTCAGTACTGTAATAATTTTATGTATTGTACTGCACTGCTGCCGCAAAATGGAACCAAATTTCATGATCTATATCTGATGCACCATCAATAACTCTTGGAGACGTGAGGCAAGATATAGGCTTTTATTGGCTGGAAGAAAGAACAAGCAGCAATTGACCACCACACTGCATTCTGGAGAATGAGGCCGGGGCTGTGTCTCCAATCGCCTTTATACCGGGGTCCGTGGGAGGAGCCACAGGAGCAGTCAGCAGGGGGGCGTATCCAGACAGATATATGAAGTTCACCACAATATCGGTGATGATCAACCTGATTCTGATATGAGTATCTATTGTGGACAGAAAGTGGGAAGGGGGGGGGGGAATCAAGGGTTGGGGAAAGAGGAAGGGAGATGGGAGGGAGCAGGAAGCACCAGAGAGACTAATGATTAATAAACCAATTGTTTGGAATCAAATGACCTTGCTTGGAGTCTCGGGGCTGGGTGTGTCTGCCCCCATGCTGCCCCCTGCCAATGGCACTCCTTTTGTGCCACCTGTCCCACAATAAACTAAAGTGTAGATTGTTGGTTCAACAGCTTGGAAAAGCATAGACAAGTTAAAAGAAAAGGAGAGTGTAGAAGTTACTGAAGTCTCCAGAACAAAGAATAAGACCATAGTATGTTTAGAAAGGAATAATAATTGAACTTAACATAGAACATAGAACATTACAGCAAAGAAACAGGCCTTTTGGCCCTTCTTGGCTATGCCGAACCATTTTTCTGCCTAGTCCCACTGACCTGCACCTGGACCATATCCCTCCATACACCTCTCATCCATGTACCTGTCCAAGTTTTTCTTAAATGTTAAAAATGAGCCCACATTTACAACTTCATCTGGCAGCTCATTCCACACTCCTACCACTCTGTGTGTGAAGAAGCCCCCCCTTTAAACTTTTCCCCCTTCACCCTTAACCCATGGCCTCTGGTTTTTTTTCTCCCCTACCCTCAGTGTAAAACGCCTGCTTGCATTCACTCTATCTATACCCATCATAATTTTATATACCTCTATCAATTCTCCCCTCATTCTTCTACGCTCCAGGGAATAAAGTCCTAACCTATTCAACCTTTCTCTGTAACTCAGTTTCTCAAGTTCCAGCAACATCCTTGTAAACCTTCTCTGCACTCTTTCAACCTTATTAATATCCTTCCTGTAATTTGGTGACCAAAACTGTACACAATACTCCAAATTTGGTCTCACCAATTCCTTATACAACCTCACCATAGCATTCCAACTCTTATACTCAATACTTTGATTTATAAAGGCCAATGTACCAAAAGCTCCCTTTACTACCCTATCTACCTGTGACACCACTTTTAGGGAATTTTGTATCTGTATTCCCAGATCCCTCTGTTCTACTGCACTCCTCAGTGTCCTACCATTTACCTTGTATGTTCTACCTGGGTTTTTCCTTCCAAAGTGCAATACTTCACACTTGTCAGTGTTAAAATCCATCTGCCATTTTTCAGTCCAATTTTTCCAGCTGGTCCAGATCCCTCTGCAAGCTTTGAAAACCTTGCTCACTGTCCACTACACCTCCAATCTTTGTATCATCAGCAAATTTTCTGATCCAATTTACCACGTTATTATCCAGATCATTGATATAGATGACAAATAACAATGGACCCAGCACTGATCCCTGTGGCATACCACTAGTCACAGGCCCCCACTCAGACTTCAGGCAAAACAGAGTCAAAATTGAAAAGGACAGAAGAGCCTATATTTTAATGCACACGGTATATGAAATAAGATAGAACTGAACATAATTGAATTGACTTTATTACTTACATCCTTCATATATATGTGCAAGATGCTATTTATATTGATTTATAATAAATATTATCACAACAGCACAGTCAATGTAACATAAAAATACAATTGTCTCAGCATGAATTAATCAGTCTGATGGCCTGGTGGAAGAAGCTGTCCCAGAGCCTGTTGGTCCTGGCTTTTATGCTGTGGTACTGTTTCCCAGATGGTAGCAGCTGGAACAGTTTGTGGCTGGGGTGACTCGGGTCCTCAATGATCGTTCGGGCCCTTTTCTCACACCTGTCTTTGTAAATGTGGGAAGTTCACAACTACAGATGCGCTGGGCTGTCCGCACCACTCTCTGAAGAATCCTGCGATTGAGGGAAGTACAGTTCCCATACCAGACAGTGATGCAGCCAGTCAAGATGCTCTCAATTGTGCCCCTGTAGAAAGTTCTTAGGATTTGGGGACCCATACCACATTTCTTCAACCGTCTGAGGTGAAAGATGCACTGTTGTGCCTTCCTCACCACACAGCCGGTATATACAGACCACGAGAGATCCTCGGTGATGTGTATGCTGAGGATCTTAAAGCTGTTTACCCTCTCAACCCCAGATCCATTGATGTCAATAGGGGTTAGCCAGTCTCCATTCCTCCTGTAATCCACAACCTGCTCCTTTGTTTTTGTGACATTGAGGGAGAGGTTGTTTTCTTGACATCACTGTGTCAGGGTGATGAATTTTTCTCTACAGGCTGCCTCATTATTATTTGAGATCATGCCAATTAATGTAGTGTTGCTAGCAAATTTAATTAGCAGATTGGAGCCGTGGGTGGCGACACAGTCATGGGTATACAGAGAGTAAAGGAAGGGGCTTAGTACACAGCCCCAAAGGGCACCTGTGTTGAGGATCAGAGGGGCAGAGGTGAGGGAGCCCACTCTTACCACCTGCCGGTGATCTGACAGGAAGTCCAGGATCCAGCTGGACAAGGCAGGGTGGCTGAGGTCTCTGAGCTTCTTGTCAAGGGCTGGAGGGAATTATGGTATTGAATGATGAACTGTAGTCCAAGAACAGCATTCTCACATAAGCATCTTTTTTCTCCAGATGTGTAAGGACGGCGTGTAGAGCTGGGATGCCGTCCGATCCCACAGCATTGCAGAAGTCCATTCATTGGAAACTCTTGCATACTTCAGCCTGAGAGACAACCAAGCTGCAGGTCTCTTATACAACTCTCCTCAGGGGCTCGAATCAAGTGTAAAAAAGATTTAGCACACCTGGGTGAGAGGCACCGATGTAAGAAACCCCACTGCATTTAGCTCAAAAGTCTGCGATGGTGTGCAGACCATGCCATAAGCTGCATGCCAACTTACAACAGGTAGCTCTGTTAGAAATTGGCAGGTGTGACGTTGTGGGCATTACAGAGTTATGGCTGAAAGGAGATCACAACAGGAAGCTTAACGTCCAAGGATACACATTGTATAGAAAGAACAGACAGGTGGACAGAGGGGGTGAAGTTGTTTTAATGAAATAAAATCCTCTGAAAGAAGTGGCATATGTTGAATCAGAAGATATGGAATCCTTGAGGGTAGGGTTAAGAAACCTGAAGAGTAAAAATACCCTGATGGGAGTTACTGTATGTACAGGCCTCCAAACAGTAGACATGATGTGGGTACAAATTACAGGAAATAGAAAAGGCATGTAAAAAGGGCAATGGTCATAAGGGATTTCAATATCCAGGTAGATTGGAAAAATCAGTTTTGTGCTGGATCCCAAGAGAAGGACTTTGTTGAATGCTTATGAGATGCCTTTTTCCAGCAACTCATTGAGTCCACTAGTGAAGAGGTAATTCTGGATTGGGTGTTGAATAATTATCCAGATTTTATCAGAGAGCTTAAGGTAAGGGAACTTTTGGGAGGCAGCGATCATAATATGATAGAAACCACCCAGCAATTTAAAAGGGAAAAGCTAAAACTGGATGCATTAGCACTAAAGTTGAGTAATGAGACATGAGAGAGAAGCTGACCAAAGTTGATTGGAAGGGGACACCAGCAGGGATGATGGTAGAGTAGCAATGGTTGGAGTTTCTGGGAGTCATTTAGAAGGCGCAGTATTAGTTCATCCCAAGGAATAAGAAGCATTCTAAAATTAGAATGAGGCAACTGTGCCTGACAAGAGAAGTCAAAGTCAAAATAAAAGGCAATGAGAGGACATACTGTACAATATTCCAAAAATGTGTGGGAAGTTAGAGGATTGAAAAGCTTTTAAAAGCCAACAGAAACCAATTGAAAATGCAATAAAGAGAAAAATGAAGAAACAGGAAGGTTAGCTAGCCAATAAAAGGGGTTATCATAAGTTTTTTTTTCTGATATACTGTATAAACGGTCCCAGATTTTATATAAAGAGTAAAAGAGAGGTGAGAGTGGGTACTGGAGCTGAACTATCTGTCAAAAGTTGTGAATGACAAAATTCAGAACTATTAAAACTAAAACTCAAAATCAATAAATGTTTCTGAAAAATGAAATCAAAACAATGAAGCACTAGGAATGATCGAATGCATTGAAATTAATTCACTTAACTTAAAATAGTTCATCTTAAAGTTACCATTCTCCCTCTGAGCCATACTTCTCCATTCAGAAGGAATACAATGACTGTGATTAAGTTATTGGATCCACTTCAAGAGATTTGGATTATGATGTTGAACTGCACCAGAGCAGTTGGGAATTTAAATGCACTTAATTGAATTGGATTGAAGGACTAATATTAGTATTGATAAACAAGAAGCCAATGGATTGCTATATAAACTGATCTCATTCATTGAATCCATTCCACTCAGTCTTGCACACACGTGGCCGGTCCATGTAGATGATTTTTACCTGCTGTCTGATAGAGCAATAGGAAGCTAGAATATACTTAGTGGTAGATCAAAACTGACTTGCAGAGCTTGCTGTTAGAAGAACATAAAAAATAAGAGTAGGAAATGGCCATACAACTGCTTGAGTCTGCTCTACTAATCAATAAGATTCTGGATAATCTGATCTTTTCCTGAGCTCTATTTTCTTACCTGTTCTTCATAACAGCTGAATCCCACATAACTCAAAAAATAGGTCACAGCTTTGAATATGTTCAATAATACCACTGCCACAGCTCTCCAGGGTAGAAAATTCCAAAGATTCATGACCTTCCTCCTCATCTCTGTCTTAAACAGGCAACCTCTTGTTCTGAAACTATACCTCCTGGTTCTAGACTCCCCCATGAGGGGAAGCATTCTCTGCCAAGACCACTCGGAATCTTATATGTTTCAATAAGATCATTTCTCATTCTTCTAAACTTTGATGGCCCAACTTGCTCAAACTTTTCTCATCAGACAACTTCTCAGCCCCCAAATCAACTGAGCAAACCTTTCCTGAACGGATTCCAATACAAATAAGGAGACCAAGACTGTGCACAGTACTCCATCTGTGGTCTCACTGCCACTTTGTAGCATTGTAGCAAGGCTTCCGAACTTTTATATTCAATAACTTTTACAATAAAACTCAACATTTCATTTGTTTTCCTACTGCTTACTCTCCCTGATGCTAATTTTCTATTTCTTATGCACTTAGATCCCTCTATACCACAGCTCCTCTGTCCTCTCTCCATTTAAACAATGTTCTGTGTTTTTATTCCTTCTGTAACAAATGTAAGTTTTCTGTCCACTTGTCTATATTCCTATGTGGTCTTTGTGTTTGCATCACAGCTTAATTGCCCACCTAAATGTGTAATCAGCAAATCTGGGTACAATATGCTTAGTCTGTTAACAACAATTACAAATCGCTGAGACCTTGGCACTGATCCCTCGTTTATGTCTCACTAGTTACAGCTTGCCAACCTGAAAATAATCCATTTATTTCCACACTCTGTCTTTTGTCAGCCGGTGTTCTAAACCTCACTAATACATTGCTCCCAAAGCCATAAACCTTTATTTTATGCAGGATTTATATGATACCTTATCAATTGCCATCTGGAAATATAAACACACTTCAGCTACTGGTTTCCATTTATGCACCCTGCTTTAACTCTAATAAATTTATTGAGCATCCTTTTCCTTTCGTAAAACCACATTGACTTCATGATTGCATGATATATTTTCTTAAATATCCTGCCTGTACTTTCTTAAATAATGGATTTCAGCATCTTCCCAATGTTTGAGGTCTGACCATGCCTCCTTCCTATCCAGTCTTGAGCCAGTAAACATCAACTGTTTACTTTTTTCCATAGATGCTGCCCGGCCTGCTGAGTTCCTCCAGCACTCTGTGTGTGTTGCTTTGGATTTCCAGCCTCGGCAGATTTTCTTGTATTCCTGTTCCTCCTTTCTTAAGTAGGTTTTTGAACTGAATTTGCAATTTATCAACCCAGTGCAGGGATGCCAAGCCTTTTTAATGCCACAGACCCCCATCATTAACAGAAGGGTCCGTGGATCCCAGGTTGGGAACCCCTGAGAGGGGGATCTTTCCAAAGGCTAGGGTACTTTGAAATATTGTAACTTAAATATGCACCATCTCTACTGCCACTTCTTTTCAGGATCTAGAAAGTTTAGCCTCTATTGCATTAATTTGTCTAGTACCTGGTCTTTGGTGACAGTGATTTACTTTATGTTGCTTCCACCCTCTGTGCCAGATTTTTCAAATCATTGCAATGGTTTTAGTAAAGTTAAACACAAAACACTTTTCCCAAATAACACACACAAAATGCTGGTGGAACACAGCAGGCCAGGCAGCATCTATAGGAGAAGCACTGTCGACGTTTCGGGCCGAGACCCTTCGTCAGGGCTATTCCCAAATACTGCTTTTGAAGTATTTCCCACTATTGATTTCTCTGTCACATCCTCTAAGAGACAAACATTCAGTTACTCTTCTCCCCAGGGCTGTGTTCTCTCTCCACTGCTGTTCTCTCTCTACACCAATAACTGCACCTCCTCCAACCCCTATGTGAAGCTTTTGAAGTTTGCAGACGACACCACCGTCATCGGACTCATCCAGAACAGTGATGAGTCTGCATATCGACAGCAGGTGGACCAACTGGCGCTCTGGTGCAGTCGGAACAATCTGGAGCTGAACATGCTCAAGACAAAGGAGATGATAGTGGATTTCAGGAGACATCCCCCCGTTATGTCCCCCCTCACAGTCCTCGGCAGCCCTGTGTCCACCGTGGAGAACTTCAGGTTCCTGGGAACCACCATCTCTCAGGATCTGAAGTGGGAGCAGAACATCAGCTCCATCCTGAAGAAGGCCCAGCAGCGGATGTACTTCCTGCGGCTCTTGAGGAAATATGGTCTGCCTCAGGAATTGCTGCTGCAGTTCTACACTGCAGTCATTGAGTCTGTCCTGTGCACCTCCATCACTGTGTGGTTTGGAGCCGCCACCAAGCAGGATAGAACCAGACTACAGCGCACAGTGAGGACAGCCGAGCGCATCATTGGAGCCTCCCTGCCCTCTATTGTGGACCTGTACTCTTCCAGGTTGAAGAAGAGGGCAGGGAACATCATAAAAGACTCCTTCCATCCTGCGCACGGACTGTTTGAACTGCTTCCGTCTGGTAGGTGCTTCTGATCCCTCCAGACTAAGACTAATAGGCACTGGAGAAGTTTTTTCCCTACTGCGGTCACTTTGCTGAACAGTTAACTGCCGGTTAACTGTCGGCTAACTATTACTTGGATTGCACTACTTGTATGGATAATCTATATTTTCATTTATATTTATCATTATTATTGTTATGAGCAGAGAGACAACATCTGCTGGAAGTAAATTCCTTGTATGTGTACAGGTACTTGGCGATTAAAGTCTGATTCTGATTCGGATTCTGATATTCTTGCCGATATTTTAGCTGTCAGGGTTTCTATTTCAATTTCTGAAGTCGCTTCTTTAATGTGCAAAATGTTGGGAAATCAGTGGTAGACTCCACCAGCAGACATCAATGTCAGAGCCCAATCTGGAACTGCTCAGCTGTGTGGAAGCTGAGGACTCCCACTTGAATGAGGGACTCCTAAACTTCCACATGGTTATGGTAATTTTGGGGCGGGATGTGAGGGAAAAGTTACATTGCTCTGTTCTCTTATGGTCTCTAGACACTGGCACTCATTCGCAGAGCAAAGCATAGGGCAGAAGGGGAACCTTTCCAAACTGCTTGATTCATTTACCACATTTAGGAAATGGCAGCTAAGATATCCTTACAAGAGATCCTTGCTTTCAGGGAAAAGTGGGCATGATTGGGATAGTTGTTTATAATTGAATCATTAAGCTTTTGGCCTTTCACTCAACTCGACCATCACACTTTGACAAGGCTCAGTTTAGAGCTGCTCTTACTCGTGTGGAACGGAGCAATCAGGAGAGTCCCCGGTTCAATCCTCAGTCTGCAAAGAAGTATTTAATTTCAGCCACAGTGGTTTATGAAACCACGGAAATGGCCATCGCATTCCTGGGGTAGTGAGGTGGGAATATTGACCATGTTTGTTGCTGTCTCAAATAGAGGAGTACTGTTTGCTGGCTTCCTAATGAGCTGTCCTCCACCCCCACCAGCCTCTGGAACAAATACACGCGGAGTGAAGAGAGGTCTGAGTCAGACTTACTAACAGTTTTCATGGTTGAGTGGGCTCCTGAACTTCTTTCCTTTGCTCACGTAAGAAGAATGGCCACTTGGGCAAGGTACAGAAGAGCTGCATGTGCTTTGAGGCAAAGCGGAAAAGAAAATTGGAGGGGGAAAAGAATCCCACGACTAATATTACAATAATCAACAGATTAACATCTGTTTAAGAGTGAGGAATGAGCCTTTAAATACTTTTGGCTCATTTTTATACCCTTTTTTGAAAAACAGGAAGTGATAAATGTTTTCTATAAATGGTGCTCTCAAGAGATCGAACAAAAATGTGCAGAAATTACCACAGGTAACGTTTGCTTAGTGAAAAACAGTGCTTACTTTCAATTTCAGGGAGAGTAAAAAAAAGCCAAAGAAACTAAGAGCAGCCTGACGTTGATTGACAGCATCCCACTTAAGGACATTGTAGTCATCAAATTTCTGAATGAGAATTTTGTGAGTGTTTTTATGTTGCCAGGAACTACCAGGATGGAAAATCAAGAGAAAAAGAAGTGGTTTCAGCATTATAATTTGCTGTAACATTTGGGTCAAATCCTCTAATGTGTGTTAGGGGGTAAACAGTCGCTGGCATCCTGAGGGGAGGAGGCATAAATGAGCCAAGGGTTCCTCATCCTAGGAGGTGTCTTGTGATTTTGCATCATCAAAATTTAAATCCGCAGAGTCTGTTGTTTGGGACTTAAGGCCACTGTTTGGTTTCAGAGTTTGCTGCATGATACAGTACATTGGTTGGCACAAACTGCAGCCTTAGTGGTGGAAGCAGCCAGCATTCAAGGTGCTGGATGGGGCTGCCAATTCAACCCAGCTGCTTTGTCCTGGATGGTGTCTGGCATATTGAATCGCTGGAGCTGAATTCATACAGGGAAGTGAAGCATATTCCTATACTCCTGACTTTTACGCTGCAGATAGTGTGAAGGCTTTTG
The DNA here is from genome assembly GCF_030144855.1 of Hypanus sabinus. Classification (NCBI taxonomy): domain Eukaryota; kingdom Metazoa; phylum Chordata; class Chondrichthyes; order Myliobatiformes; family Dasyatidae; genus Hypanus; species Hypanus sabinus. The sequence goes on from NC_082732.1 coordinate 17,090,830, forward strand.
GAAGTCAAGTATTGAATCGCTCACCATAGGATACCAACCTCTAGCCTGCTCACCAAGTCCCAATATCTATGCAGTCAACCATTTAAGTTCTGGTTGTGGTGATCTCTAGGATGTTAGTGGTCTACCATAGATTGCTGAACTTTCTGATGCTAACAGTGGTCTTGGCCTGACGTCTAAACGGCATGGATGTTACATCATTTGTAAGCCCACGTGGTCTAGGACTTGCTGCATGAATAGATTACGTGGAGCTGGATTGGGTGGGGTAAAAGTTCAAAGTTCATGTTTATAATTGAGACTGCTGCCAGCAGGCAGTGTGTGTGATGGTGCAATACTTCTCGGTCTTTAACTGTATTACTTTTGGGAAGGAGTCCTGACAATAGAAATGGCACATGGTAACCAAATTGCTCTCCAATTCAGGTCAACAACAAACAAATCAGACTAAATGTTTGGTAGCAAAGAACTTCCACAGAGTCTGATTTGAGTCACCAGTCTTATCTGCCATCATTTATCAGACTGTAATTTGCAAACATCATACTTAGATGAACTGCTGTGCATTCAAGTCTCACTACAGAAGGCTGAGTGCATAAGCTCAGCTGACACTCCAAATGATTGAATGAGGGAGTACTGCATTGACTGGTGTCCTGTTTTTGGGACTACTAAACTGGAGCCCCAACTGTGGCATGCAAAAGTTCGGGCACCCTGGTCAAAATTTCTGTTACTGTGATTAGCTAAGCAAATAAAAGGTGACCTGATTTCCAAAAGGCATGAAGTTAAAACAGACACATTTCTTTAATATTTCAAGCAAGATTACCTTTTTATTTCCATCTTTTACAGTTTCAAAATAACAAAAAAGGAAACGGTCCCGAAGCAAAAGTTTGGGCACCCTGCATGGTCAGTAATTAGTAACACCCCCTTTGGCAAGTATCACAGCTTGTAAACACTTTCTGCAGCCAGCTAACAGTCTTTCAGTTCTTGTTTGGAGGGTTTTCACCCATTCTTCCTTGCAAAAGGCTTCTAGTTCTGTGAGATTCTTGGGCCATCTTGCATGCACTGCTCTTTTGAGGTCTATCCACAGATTTTTGATGGCATTTAGGTTGGGGGATTGTGAGGGCCATGGCAAAACCTTCAGCTTGTACCTCTTGAGGTAGTCCATTGTGGATTTTGCAGTGTGCTTAGGGTCATTATCCTGTTCTAGAAGCCATCTTCTTTTCACCTTCAGTTTTTTTTACAGACGATGTGATGTTTGCTTCCAGAATTTGCTGGTATTTAATTGAATCAATTTTTCCCTCTACCAGTGAAATGTTCCCCGTGTCACTGGCTGCAACACAAGCCCAAAGCATGATCAATCCACCCCCATGCTTAACAGTTGGAGAGGTGCTTTTTCATGAAATTCTGCACCCTTTATTCTCCAAACATACCTTTGCTCATTGCGGCCAGAAAGTTCGATTTTAACTTCATCAGTCCACAGGACTTGTTTCCAAAATGCATCAGGCTTGTTTAGATGTTCCTTTGCAAACTTCTGACACTGAATTTTGTGGTGAGGACACAGGAAAGGTTTTCTTCTGATGACTCTTCCATGAAGGTCATATTTGTGCAGGTGTCGCTGCACAGTAGAACAGTGCACCACCACTCCAGAGTCTGCTAAACCTTCCTGAAGGTTTTTTGCCATCAAACGGGGATTTTGATTTGCCTTTCTCGCAATCCTATGAGCAGTTCCCTTCCAAAATTTTCTTGGTCTTCCAGACCACAAATTGACCTCCATCGTTCCTGTTAACTTCCATTTCTTAATTACGTTACGAACTGAGGAAAGGGCTACCTGAAAATGTTTTGCTATCTTCTTATAGCCTTCTCCTGCTTTGTGGGCATCATTTATTTTAATTTGCAGAGTGCTAGGTAGCTGCTTAGAGGAGCTCATGTCTGCTTATTGTTGGGACAAGGTTTGAGGAGTCAGGGTATATATAAAGCTTTGAAATTTGCATCACCTGGCCTTTCCTAACGATGACTGTGAACAAGCCATAGCCCTAACAAGCTAATTAAGGTCTGAGACCTTGTTGAAAAATAACTGAGAGCTCAAATCTCTTGGGGTGCCCAAACTTTTGCATGGTGCTCCTTTCCTTTTCCCCACTCTAAAATCGTACAAAACAAAATTAATACACTAATCTTGCTTAAAATGTTGAAAAGAATGTTTCATCTTTAACTTTATGACTTTTGGAGATCAGTTCATCTTCTATTCACTTAACTATTCACAGTAACAGCAATTTTAACCAGCGGTGCCCAAACTTTTGCATGCCACTTTAAAATGGGTGAAAAGTTGCATGCTACATAGGAAAGATGAGAAGAGGATTTTCCTTGACTAGAACAATTTAATGAGACACTTTCACTTCCCCACAGACGCAGTCCAGTGACTATAATTAGACAATTTGACTTGCAGATCAATAACCTCAACCATCAGGAAAGAAATGGAAATAAGGTGCATAAGAATACCAACACCTAAGTAACCCCAAATCAAGCTTTTACAAGACAGTGAACAAACTCAAGTTAAAATACAATTATTACTATCTATAAACAGTCAATTCCCTGGGGGGGGGGCACTGTTCCTGGAAATGCCCCACTGACCGCATACCCCGCCTCCAAGGACACTGGGCACAAACATATCCCCGGAAGAGGGGCGGGCAGTCAGCCATGGCAGAGTCCTTGATTGTTCACTGCCTGTACCCGTGGATACCCATCTTGGCCAGGCCCAGGAGCAAGGCCACCAGTAGTTCCTCTGAGCAACCCGTCCTCTTCCGTACTGGGTGCCCATATATGAGAAGCTGAAGTGTAACCAGAACCTGAGGAACAGCCCTTTCAGATGCTCAAATAGGGGCTGCAACCTCCTGTGGTACACTGGCTCCTTCCAGTCACAGAATGGACAAGTGGATGAGGTGTCAGTGCACAGTACCTCCCAATGCAGCATCTTCCACCCCAGATCCCCAGTGAGCAGGAGAAGGACCCCTGAAGCAAGAAGCGACCCACTACTGCCTTCCGAAGGACAATTAGAGATGTAGCAGGGGGAATAACTGGAGTCTCCACCATCAGCACTGACCCTAATTCCACAAGCAAATGGAATCATTCGGTGATCTATGTGAGAACTACAAGCCATTTCCTTAAAATAAGATGAATGAATGTGCAAATTTGGCATGGTGAATGTTTACAGGTGGCATAGAGTTTTCCTGGCGAAAAAAAAAAGCACAAGTAATCCCTTGGTTTGTTTGGGAGAACATTCCACTTACAAACAAAATATTTCAATTCACAGAGATATTTCTCCCTCAGCTCACATCACATGATTGGCAGATATGTTTATTACTTTTGGAATCTTGCTGTGCACACATTTCCTTTGTTCTTTTGTTACCTTTGCTAACACTTCAATAAGACTTAATTGATTGTAAAGCATTTTGGGATAACTTAGGAACTTCAAAGCTACTGTATAAATAAATACTAGCATTTAAGAGGCTGTTAAGAGACGTAGAGATAGGCACATGAATATGAGGAAGATGGAGGGATAGGGACATGGTATAGGTAGGAGAGATCAGTTTATTTTTTGGGGGGGGTGGTTGCTGATTTACCATTTAGCTGCTTCAGCACAACATTGATCTCCTGATCTCATTAGTTGCTAGTGAGAGAAAGCCTGTCTGACATATCGAAGTGTTGAATGGATTGTGGTTTTATGATGGACTATAGATCATGGTCTGTTTGGGCATTTTGCACGGTGAGGGGAGAGGGTCGGTGCTTTTGCTGGACCAATTGGGAGGAGGGGAGGGGTGACTGCTTCTTGCTGCTGCCTGTGCCTGGGAGGGGGAAGTTCTATGGTTCTGATGTTTCTGTTATTCATTCTTTGGGGTAATTATTCTGTTTTGTGGGTGTCAGCAAAGAGTAAGAATTCCAGTTGTATACTGTATACATCCTCTGGTATTAAATTGAACTATTGAACCACTGAACACTGTGTGGGCTGAAGGGCAAGTTCCTCTTCTATGTTCGGGTTTTTTTTTACGGTATACTTTGAGCAGTTGGTTGCCTTATATTGATGGTGCAATTTCTACAGCAAGCACTTCTTCACATTGCTAGCAATGATGTGCAATATATAATTGAATTTTTTATACATTTTATTTTTTTAATCAGGCTATCTCTCATGTTGCTCTCCATCGTATTAGGCGTCAGAGAGTGAAAGCCAGCTGTATGAAACTGGCAAGCAGGCGTTTTCTTTTCCATGAGTGCAAACGAATCGTGCCTCAAGGGTTACAGTCTGCTCGTAATGAGCTGGGTGAGCTTTGATTAATTGAGCTTTGAGTGCTTAATCATAGTTTCACCATCGAGTCAGTTATATCTTAGGAAACTGACACACCAGCCAGCCATTTGTTATATCACTTGCTATTCTTTTCTGAACTGTTTGATGAAATTGTATACCATGTGGGCAAGGTATGAGTAATTCTGCGTTTAATACTGACATATTTGACTTCGAGCTTTCCCTGTCAGTTTACAAGCTGTTAATCACAGAGTTTCATTTAGTGTAGCCAGTGTAGTGTATCTCTGAGGAAAGATCTTACTTAAATATCCATGGAGAGACCCCAATTTCACTTCTCTTCCCGTTGTTAAAGGAGCAGCACTTGCAGTTTTTCTTTCCATCAAGACCAAGTTTGATATTTGCTCAACAATTACACAGCTTTACCTAGCAGCCTGAAGCTAGTAATGTTCTTATGTACAGCCTTGTCACCACAACCTTGTGGGCCAAAGGGCCATACTCTGCTGTCCTGCACTGGTCTATGTTATCGTGTTTATCATAGCAGTGCTATCAAGCAAAAGTTAGCACCAAATGAAACTCAAAAATCTGGAGATGTTGAAAGTCTGGAATAAAGGCGGAAAATGCTAGAAACTCTCAGTGGGTCAAGCAGCATCTATTGAAGGGAAAAGGTCAAGCTGAGACCCCTGTGGCAGAACTGGGGAACTGATAAAAGTAAGTTAGTTTTACATTGCAATGGTGAGTAATGGATAGGATAAAGGGAATGTCTCTGATAGGGTGAGGCAAAGGATTCAAGGTGATTTATGTAGGTAACACATTTTCAGGTCAATTGATTATTAAGTGAGGTTATATGAAACAAAAGAAATATAGAGGCTGTGAAATTCAGGTCAGAGCTGTTGATGATACTTGAAACCAAAGGGAGAATGCTGGAAATACCCAACAAATCTGACAGTATCTGTGGAATAGAAAACTTACAGATGGATGGTCTACAGCAGGAGTTGCAAGTTCTGATACAAAAAGGAGAGTACTGAGCCATATCAGGTCAGGTGAGCAAAATCTGGGCAACTTTTTGAGGAGGGGCAGAGAGGTGGGGAGGTTTAGAGAGGGAATTCCAAAGTTTACAACTCAGACAGCAGAAAGAAGCACCTTTAATAAATAAGCACATTTATGCACAAGAGTACAGAATAATAAGCACCAATAGAGTTCAAAATTTTAGGCCTGGAGCTGGTTTCACAGATAGGAGGCACAAAACCGTGGAATTTTGCAAGTGAGGATAATCAAAATCAAATTGGATCTGAAATGTGAATGTACCTTACTCATTCAGCTACATGTAATGTCTCCATTCTTTTTGAGGGTGTCACTGACTGGTGCTGAGATACTCTCTAGCCATATCTTGACCAAGCTGGTTCTCTTCCAAGAAAGAAGAAATATTGGTTAGACTACACTAAACGTATTCTGTACAGCTCTGGTAATCGCACTACAGAAAGGATGGAGAGGGTGCAGAAAGATTCACCATGATGTTGCCTGGAATGAAGGGCTTAATTTATGAGAAGAGATTGGATAGGCTGAGTTTATTCTCATTGGAATGTAGAAAGCTAAGGGGTGACATTACTGTAAATGAGAGCTGAGGGATAATTGTTTCACACAGTGTGTGGTGAATATTTGGAGCAAGGTACCAGAGGAAGTAGTGAAGCAGGTACTATCAAACCTTTAAAAGGCAGGTAGACAGGTACTTATGGAAGAAAAGAATAGTGGATAGAAAAGGAATATGCAGGCAAATAAGTTTAGTGTAGATAGACGACATTGTCAGCATGAACAAGATGGTCTTCAAGGGTCTGTTGCTGTACTCTATGTTTTGTTGTAATCTATGTTTCTATAGTTTAATGAATGTAAACAGTTTCCTGTTTCTGTGTATAATACCTTGTGATTTTTGATCCTCTATTATAATAGCTGGAAGAATACAGAGTAGCCATGAGGACTGTAATAATCAGATTTAATATGAATACTGCCTAACATCCAAAGGAACAGCTCTCTAATGGTTGGAATCAACCCCAGTACAAAAACAACAGAATTTTCTGCAGTCCAATCATCTCAGTGCCAGTCTCTTGATAGAATATCCCCCAATCCCTTCTCCCACCATTCCCGCACCAAGGCTGCATTGTGACCCCCACAGTGAAGCAGCAGAGGCTTTCTAAGGCTTCTCCCAACCTGGTGTACCTGATATCAGATCAGAGAACAGCTTCATGGGAATGCCACCCTTGCTGACTTGGTAGAAAATATATCAGTGAGTCACAATCATGGAACTCCCCACCGTGATGTGTGATGATAGTACATTTATCACTCAATGCAAAGTTTTATCACAAACTTCTCCAGAGGAATCTGGGAAGAGCAACTGATATTGATCTTGCCAGCAATTTCACATAACAGACTATAAATTCTAAAACATAGAGTACTGAAGTTTAGGCGAGTATTTTATTCTCAAACCTAATGATGCTAAGTGCAACTGAAGGTCCCACTTCCAATAGCTCCATCTTTCAATACAGGAGTGCAACCCAAAGTCAGAATGTGTGTTGAACGTGAGATGCTTATTATAGTGTTAGCCATTGCCTCATGGTACTGACATTGCAGGGATCAGACCTGAGATGCTTATTACAATGTTAGCCACTGCCTCACAGTACAGGATATAAGATGAACACGTATGATGTTGTAGGCATCACTGACTAGTGGCTAAAATAAGATTATAGTTGGGAGCTTAACGTCCAAGGATACACTTTGTATCAAAAGGACAGGCAGGAAAGCAGAAGGGGAGGCTTTGCTCTGTTGGTAAAAGTTGAAGTCCAATCATTTGAAAGAGGTAGGGTCGGAAAGACATAGGGTCGAAAGATGTTGTATCATTGTGAATGGAGCTAAGGAACTGCAAGGGTAAAAGGACCCTGATAGGAGTTATACACAGAACCCAAAACAGTAGTAATGATGTTGTCTACAAATTACAATGGCAGATAGAAGATGCATGTCAAAAGGGCAGTGTTACGATAGTCATGGGTGATTTCAATATGCAGGTAGATTGGGGAAATCAGGTTGGTGCTGGATTCCAAGCGGGAGAATTTCTAGAATGCCTATGAGTTGGATTTTTAGTGCAGCGTGCGGTTGAGCTCACTAGGTCATCAGCTATTCTGGATACGGTGCTGTGCAATGAACCGGAATTGATTAGTGAGATTAAGGTAAAAGAACTCATAGGGAAAGTGATCATAATATGATCAAATTCACCCTGAAACTTGAGAAGGAGAAGCTTAAGTCAGATGTATCAGTATTACAGTGGAGTAAAGGGAATTACAGAGACATAAGAAAGGAGTTGGCCAGAATTGATTGGAAAAGAACACCGGCAGGGATGATGGCAGAGTAATAATGGCTGAAATTTCTGGAAACTATATGGGCAGCACAGGGCATGTACATCCCAAAGAGGAAGAAGTATTCTAAAGGCACAATGACACAACTGTGCTAACGAGAGAAGTCAAAGCTGACTTAAAAGCCAAAGAGAGGGAGGGCATACAATAGACCAAACAGTATTACTTTAGGGGACTGGGAGTGTTTTTAAAACAAGCTGAAGACAACTAAAAACGTTATTAAGAATGTAAGGATGGAATATGAAAATAAATTAGCTAATAGTATTAAGGAGGATACCAAAAGTTTCTTCAGATACTTAAAGTGTAAAAGAGCTAAGATAGTAGAAATTGAACTGCTAGAAAATGATGCTGGAGAGGTGGTAATGGGAGACAAGGAAGTGGCAGGTGAACTGAATAAGTATTTTGCATCAGTCTTCACCATGGAAGACATTAGCAGTATGGTGAAGTTTCCAGGTGTCAGGGGTCATAAAGTGTGTGAATTTACCATTACGAGGGAGAAGGTTCTTGGGAAACTGAAAGGTCTGAAAATAGATAAGTCACCTGGACCAAATGGTGTACATCCCAGTGTTCTGAAAGAGGTGGCTGAAGAGATTACGGAGGCATTAGTAATGATCTTTCAAGAATCACTAGAATCTGGAATGGTTCTGGAAGACTGAAAAATTGCAAATGTTGCTCCAAGAAGGGAGAGAGGCAGAAGGAAGGATATTATAGGCCAGTTAGTCTGACATTAGTGGTTGGAAAGATGTTGGAGTCAATTGTTAAGGATATGGTTTCGGGGTACTTGGAGGCACAGGATAAAATGGGCCATAGTCAGCAACGTTTCCACAACAGAAAAACTTGCATGACAAATCTGTTGGAATACTTTGAAGAGATAACAAACAAGATAGGCAACGGAGAATCAGTTGATGTTGTGTACTTAGATTTTGACAAGGTGCCACACATGAGGCTGCTTAACAAGCTACTAGCCAATGGTACTACAGGAAAGATTCTAGCAAGGAAAAAGCAGTGACTGATTGGATAAAACAGGAGGCAAAGAGTGAGAATAAAGGAAGACTTCTCTGGTTGGCTGCCAGTGACTAGTGGTGATCTGCAAGGGTCTGTATTGGGACCAATTTTTTTTACATTATATGTCAATGATTTTGATGATGGAATTGATGGCTTTGTTGCTAAGCTTGCAGATAATACAAAGACAGATGGAGGGGCAGGTAGTTTTGATGAGGTAGAGAGGCTACAGAAGGATTTAGACAGATTAGGGGAATGTGCAAAGAAGCGGCAGATGAAATAAGGTGTTGGCAAGTGTATGGTCATGAACTTTGGTAGAAGAAATGAAAGGGTTGACTATTTTCTTAATGGAGAGATACTACAAAAAAATCTGAGGCTCAAGAGGACATGGGAGTCCTTATGCAAGATTCCCTAAAGGTTAATTTGCAGGTTGAGTCTGTGGCGAGGAAGGCAAATACAATATTATCATTCATTTCAAGAGGCCTGGAATATAAAAGCAAGAATATAGTGTTGAAACTTTATAAAGTACTGATGAGACCTCACTTGGAAGATCGTGAGCAGTTTTGGGCCCCTTATCTTAAAAATGATATGCTGAAACTGGAGAAGATTCAAAGGAGGTTCACAAAAATTGTTCCAGGATTGGATGGCTTGCTACATGAAAAGCATTTGGTGGCTCTGGGCCTGAATTCACTAGAATTCAGAAAAATGAGGGGTGACCTCATTGAAACCAATCAAATGGTGAAAGGTCTTGATTGATTGGATGTGGAGAAGATGTTTGCTATGGTGGGAGAGTCTAAGCCCAGAGGACGCAGCCTCAGATTAGAGGGTGTCTTCTTAGAAAGGAGATGAGGAGGAATGTCTTTAGCCAGAGAGTAGTGAATCTGTGGAATTTATTGCCACAGGCAGCTGTGGAGGCCAAGTCTTTATGTCTATTGAAGGCAGAGGGTGATAGATTCTTGATTGGTCAGAACATGAAGGGATATGGGGAGAAGGCAAGAGATTGAGGCTGAAGGGAAAAGTGGATCAGCCATGATGAAATGACAGAACAGACTTGATGGGCCAAAAGGCCTACTTCTCCACCTCTATCTTATGGTCTTATGGTCTTATAATCTGCGACTAAGTATTAGCAGATAGTGAAATAAATGTAGAAATATTATGACTGAGTGTTCCTATGACCCAAGCACATCCATTCTATTTATAATAAAAATGTCATAACTGAGCCCAGAAGTCCTCTGAATTTTCTGTTCATATAGTTGGAAATCGATGCATGGTTTATAGGTAAAAACCTAATAATAATGTTGAAGTTGCATTTTTAAGCAAAATTGACATATTAAATAAATTAGCCTCACAGTCCAGTCACTAATCTCACTTCAAAAATGTCTTGTCAGTCAGTACTGTCGAGGCAGACTTTTTCATTTTCAAATTCTCACTTCCTAACTCAAGCACTTAGCTTCCTCTTTAAAAAATAGAACAAGCACAGTGTTCAGCTTGAAACATTTCTCCTTAACCTTCTGCAAACATTACTTCTGCAAAGGCCCTTGGCAGATTGATCCCTTCACAATGAAGCATTGGATATTGACTCTCCCTTCATGCCAACAGAAACATCTAATGGAAGCACATTTGCCAAGATAGAGCCAGAATGGTTGGCACCATCAAGTGTGCTTGGCTTCTGCACTCATTGAATGCTCCTATACATTAAAGGGCGAAATCTAGTATATACTGCTCATGTATGGCGCATAAATTTCCTTCCTGATCACCACCACTGAGCACTTCCAAATAGTAGAATTTCTTAAGTTGTAGAAAGTGAGTTGGACAACTGAATATTGATTGCGTATATTGATATTGGCTAGCTATAAAACATGTTCACCGTTTTCCATAAAAGCAGAATGTAATACTGAATTATAAAATATTACAACACCATTGAAGCCTTCTTTAAGTATTCCAGCTAAATACAATCAATAGATTAATTGTTCTAGGCTGTAAAAATCCAGTCACAGTCACTGGAGATAAGACCAAAGGACATAGGAGAAGAATTAGTCCATCGGTCCATTGAATTGGCTCTGCTTTGATCACAGATATGTTGATGCTGTTAAATATCCTTCACCTTTTGGTTTAATGTCTCCTCCAGTGGCTGGATGACATTCCTGGGATCACAGTGCTCACTCCTTGCCCTTGAGGCTTGTGATGGTGGCCATCTTGAGATTGGACCTCACTTCATTGAATCTCATGGGTTCTGAGAAAGCATTGACATCCTTTCCTATCCTCTGATTTGGGTAAGAAATGACCTCAAAGGAACAGCAGCTGCTACAGAACTGAGCATAGTTTCAGAGTGATGGCATGGAAAGGGGTGGGAGGAGGGGGGAGGGTATTAGTGGTCTTCATAGTGCCAGGAAATGTTTCTGTTTTGTATCGCACCAAATACACCACTGGTACAGTCGTCCCCAAGGAGTTACTGACTAGCTAAATAGTTAATACTAATAGGTGGAGCAGCAGTATAAAGTTACACACATTGCTATCTCAAAATTACCTTAAATTTAAACGTATATCAGCGGATCCCAATTAGAATATTGGATGAGGGCTCCCATCTGAAACACAGCCAAGAGTCACAGGGTATACAGTGGAAAGGTAATAGTAAGTATAAGATCCATAATAGTTCACAATCTTATTCTCTTTTTGTCACCATATTTACCGTCATGCGTTCCCTAGATATATCCCATCAGTTGCCTGCAAGTTGGCACACAACAAAACTGGCAAACTTGATCTTAAAACAGTGCAGCCACTGTATTGACTTAATTTTGACCTGACAATTAGAATAATTCAAATCAGAATCAGGTTTGATATTGCAGGCATATGTTGTGAAATTTGTTAACTTTGTGGCAGCAGTGCAGTGCAATACATGATAATCAAGAAAACAAAAATCTGAATTACAGTAAGTATAGATACAGTGTATATTAAATAGTTAAATTAAATAAGTAGTGCAAAAATAGGAAGTAAAAAAGTAGTGAGGTAGTGTTCATGGGTTCAATGTCCATTCAGAGAGAGCAGAGGGAAGAAGCTGTTTCTGTATCATTGAGTGTGTGCCTTCACACTTCTGTACCTCCTCCCTGTTGGTAGCAATGAGAAGAGGGCATGTCCTGGGTGATGGAAATCCTTAATGATGATTGCCACCTTTTTACAGCACTGCTCCTTGAAAATGTTCTGGTTACTATGGAAGATAGTGCCCAAGATGGAGTTGACTAATTTTACAACACCCAGCAGCTTACTCCAATCCAGTACAGTAGGTGCAGGCAGTTAGAATGCTCTCCACGCTACATCTGTCAAAATCGGCGAGTGTTTTTGGTGACATACCAAATCTCAAAGTCCTATTGAAATATAGTCGCTATCTTGCCTTCTTTATAGCTGCATCAATATGTTGGGACCAGGTTGGGCCCTCAGAGATATTGACCCCCTAGGAACTTGAAATTGCTCACTCTCTCCACTTCTGATTCAGAAAAATGTTTCTGAATTGAGTACTGGAAATCTGATATTTCCCAGTGCAGTTATCTGGAAATTCTGTTGCCCTTTTATCATTGACCCACTTGTCTCTTCTGAAAATCAGAAGTAATACTGTTTGAACAATATATCCCTTCATATATTTGTAGTCTATGTAGTGTGTGCCAGATGGCTATTGAACCACAGAACTTTATCAGACACAACACTGACACATTCTTCAATCAACATCCATCGACTCCAAGAACTGTTACAAGGTGTGTATTACTGCAATGATTCTGACCAGGCTTAGCCCAGAGAAAAATAATTGGATCGATTATACTGTACTGTAATTTCAAATTGCAGACTCTCCCTGAGTAATGAACACCTGATTATCGATACCCTATACAAATGAAAGAGCATTAGCATTTAGCATGGGATGGCTGGAGGTGGATTCAATAACTGCTGCTAGGCTACAAGCATCTTCCTTCAGATCAGAATGAGGCAATCCTTTCCCCCTTCCTCAGGCCACAGCAGCTGGGGGCTGGGTCACACCAATAAGAGCTGGAAGCACCAAGCAGACTGACTAAATCAGTGAGGCTGGCTGATGACCACTCTTTCTGCCCTGCTCACTCCCCCAGCACAGTTGTTTCTGTGATCTCCTCTACTGCACACTGTTTTCGTTGTTTCTGACTTATGAAAACATCCAGTTATGAGCTACTCTCAGGAACAGAACCTTGTCATAACTTTGGGTCTGTACTTCAAGACTGAGGATAAGGCGGAGTGGATTTCTGGTCAATTCTCCCATCCTTTTTGTTTTTGAACCTGACTTATTGTTGGTATCACGGGACTGTGTCTATAGAACAACACACTGCACATACCAAACTGAAAGATCTTTTGGTACTGCGAATTTGCCCCACACAAATGTGATGCTTCACATCATACAAACCCACCATAAATCAACAATGAGAAGGTGTGAGGTAATATGGAAAAATCATCCTGAAAAAATATCACTTTCAAACTCTCAAGAGCAGGGCTTCCCAACTTTTACTATGCCGTGGACCCCAACCATTAACTAAGGGGTCCGTGGACACCAGGTTGGGAACCCTTGCTCTAGAGTGATCAAAACAAGCCCAGGAAATTTCTCTGGGAATGATTAATGTCTCACTAAAATCTGTCACAACCAGGGATCATTTTTAAAAGAAAAAGATTCAGTTAATATGTGGATTGTATTTTCTCGGTGTAGCCTCATAGGTATGCAGTGTTTATTGGATCGTTTACTTTTTATGGCTAATTGTTTGTCTTTGGACTAGATCTGGTGTTTTACTTTGTGTTGCAGATGTCTCATTTGGTATTGTGGGGATTGCAAAGCTCTCAGTATTTATCACTTTTATTCAATTTGGGGTAATTAAATTAGCACGGTATTTTCAGTGCCTTGTATTATAGTTGTTGTCTTTGGGGATTATTGTTTCATCTAGACACCAGGGCTGTCTGATTGGTCCTGAATTCTTACGTGCTCCAGGGTATATTTCAGGGGGGCATGCCAACCCCTCTTTGTTCGGTCATTGTGGATCCTTGTCTAGCGAAACTCTGACCAGGTTCTTCTGTGTATCGTGACTGATTTCAGTTCTTTGAGACTCTGTATAGTTTGCCTGAGTTCTTGCTAGTTTTGCAGGTTATTTTTCTGTAATAAGTCTCGTGTTTTGTTTGCATTGCTGAAATCTCTGTGATTCCTGCACGAGTTTGCTAGTGACCCTTACGAAAATCACCTTTTGTATGAAATAATTTTCATTCCACCCCGGGGTGATCTAGTACAACTCAGACTTGGGATGAGTGACAACTTAGCAAAAGTATATGGAAGTGACCATGTCCATCACCAGGAGGTCTCACCATCTACGCTTGGTGACGTCATTATTTTCCAGTCACCACAAACAATATATCCTGCAGGTTGCCAAAGGAAAGCCTGAACTGGGACAGACACTAAATTACTTTGACCATCAGTGGGGCTGTCTGTGCTGCAGCATGGAGCAACAGCTGAGCTTTCATGCACACACAGAACTGCACATTGGAAAACAGGAGCTGCAGCAGAGCAGTTAGTCCTTCAAGGTTACCCTGCCTTTGAGTATGATCACAGTAGATTAGCCCCCGATCTCAACTCTTCTTCCATGCCAATTCCACAGAGCCTCAGTTCCCAAGACTTTCAAAAAATTATCTATCTCTTCTTTAAGGAATCCAGTGATCTTGCTTCCACCCTGCCTAAGAAGAAATTCCTAAATACCTGTACTTCAGTTTTAAGTGATTGTTTCCTTATCTACTAAATAAGCCTTCTAATTTGAGATTCTCCCACTTGTAGCAACATTTCAGCATCTATTTGTCATGTGCCCTTAGGATGTTACATGTTTTAATAAGATCATGCCTCAGTCTTCTTATGTTCAAAGAATACATGTCAAAACAACTTGATGTTGCTCAAGATGGTACAATCCTCTCATCTCGTGAATCTCTTCTGGACTGCCTCCAATGCTAGAATATTCTTTCTTTTTAAGGCTGTAAGACCAAGACTGTAGACAGCATTCCAGGTGCAGTCTCCCCCACACCCTGTACAATTGTGCAATACTCCTCTATTCTTTAATCCATCTCCCTAGCTATAAAGGCCAATGTGCCAATTGCCTTTTTATAACATATAGCATATAAGAATTACAGCATGGAAACAGGCCATCTCGGCCCGCCTAGTCCATGCCGAATGCTTACTCCCACCTAATCCCACTGACCTGCACTCAGCCCATAACCCTCCATTCCTCTCCTGTCCATATACCTATCCAATTTTTTTTAAATGACAATATCGAACCCGTCTCTACTACTTCTACTGGAAGCTCATTCCACACAGCCACCAGTCTCTGAGTAAAGAAGTTCCCCCTCGTGTTACCCCTAAACTTTTGCCCCTTAACTCTCAGCTCATGTCCTCTTGTTTGAAACTCCCCCACTCTCAATGGAAAAAGCCCATCCATGTCAACTCTATCTTGTTAGGGTTGATAGAGTCTATCAACACTATCAATAGAGTTATTTATAATTTTAAATACCCGTAATTTTAAATACTTATAATTTTAAATACCCATCTATCAAGTCCCCCCTCGACCTTCTACACTCCAAAGAATAAAGACCTAACTTGTTCAACATTTCTCTGTAACTTAGGTGCTGAAACCCAGGTAACATTCTGGTAAATCTCCTCTGTACTCTCTCTATTTTGTTGACATTTTCCTATAATTCAGTGACCAGAAATGTACACAATACTCCAAATTTGGCCTCACCAATGCCTTGTACAATTTTAACATTACATCCCAACTCCTATACTCAATGCTCTGATTTATAAAGGCCAGCATACCAAAAGCTTTCTTCACCACCCTATCCACATGAGATTCCACCTTCAGGGAACTATGCACCATTATTCCTAGATCACTCTGTTCTACTGCATTCCTCAATGACCTACCATTTAACATATATGTCCTATTTTGATTAGTCCTACCAAAATGTAGCACTTGCTCTTAGTTACTCATTGCAAATACCCACTAACATTTTGTATATCATGCACAGGAAGATCCCAGACCTTTCACTACTCCATTCATTTACAATCTCTCTCCATTTAGATAATAGTCTGCCTTTAGATTCCTTTCACTGGAAAACATGACCGCTCACTTTCCTTCACTGAACCCCCTTTCCCAGGTTTTTAAGCACTCTCTCAACTAATCCTGTTGCAGGATCCAACTACGCTCATCACAGCATACATCAACAGATGCATCACCACTGGCACAGCAGCCAGACCCTATGTGCTGCTTATTCACCTTGCCTTTGCCTCTCTTTCTGTTTCATTGCAGTGGCTGCAGCCAAGCTGACAGGTGCATTGGAGTACACCACATTTGGATGAGAAGGGAGGTCAGAAATAGTTCTAGGTCAAGGCATCCTGTTTTTTGATTTCCTTGTTTAGTCATTGGCAATCACAGTCTGGTCTGGCAGCAGTGAGGGCAAGGAAAAGCAAGGAAAGCTGCCATTCTGAGAGAGCACTGCAAATTCATGCTACTTCCCTGAGACAAAGTTTCAGGAATCATGTAATTCTTTGAAGGACAGACTATCAGAACGTTGTATCTTGTGATACTGGAATCCAGAAAAATGATGTGGACAGTCTGAGCATGCATGGCATTAAACAGGGCACTGCTCCACTCAGTCTGTGGTAACTTTTCCTGGCCTGCAATAGAGGCTGTGATTTCAGTGGTCAAGTGAGGCAACCATCCTGGCCCTGAGGGTATTGATACGGGATTGTCACTGTTGCCATGTTCCATTTCCATTTCAGGAAGCAACTTGACTCCCATCTCATACAACCCATGTTTGCGCAAACATTCCAACAGACCTGACCTGACCAAGCCTCATGTTTTTTCATGGCCTTGCACGTTATCTTAGATCCTTTCTAGAAGGACTGGCATGAGACTACTGACCAAGGAGCTGGCATGCAAGATTTTCTTTCCCTGAGTTGGCTATGTACAGTTAGTAACCTCATTAAGTCCCACTTCTGGTCTATAATGTGCTGTGTCAGGATCAGAGTTGCTGGCTGTGATTATTAGATGGAGCAACTCCAAAGTTTCATGAGCCATGTTCACCACTGACCTGATTTGCAAGGGCATGGTCATGGTTAAAGGATGTGAAACATAACAGGGACATACCTATCAGAGGAACTGTAAAGGAGAATTAGGTTTGTACCACCATCTTCACTGATCTCAGATCCTATGTTCTCTACAGATTGCCACTTTCACAAATATTTATTAAAGCCATTAGCTCTTATGCAGCTTGTCCATCTCTATTTGTCATGGTCCGGTCCAAAGTCCGCATTCTGGTTCATATTCCGGTCGGCAGACTCCAGGTCCTCCGACTGTCCCTTGTTTCGGTTGCACCTGATGCTCATCTTGTTGGCTGGGAATATGTGGCTCTGGGATTGAGTGTAGTTGGGGGTTTGTCTTGTCAGTCTCTGCTTGGAGTAACCCACTGGTGGAAGGCTAGTTCGTTCAGTAAGTTCTGGATTTGGCTGTTCCATAGCCTGTTGAGGTAACTGGCTGCCTTGAGTCTTGGAGCCACCCCAGACAGAGCTCCCTTCCTGACCCTTGCCTCTGTCGGTTAAGCCAGGCTGATTGCTGTTACCCTGTGGTTGGATCTGTCCCTTCCTGTACCTTGCCTCTGTTGGGGAAGCCAGGCTGGTTTCTGATCCCCTGCGATTGGATCTGTCCCTTCCTGTCCCTCGCCTCTGTCGGGTAAGCCAGGCCAGTTGCTGTTCCCCTGTGGTTGGTTCTGTCCCTTCCGGTTCCTTGCCTCTGTTGGGTTGTGTCCCATGTCCTGCCCAGGAGGCTAGCCTCCAAGTCCTCCAGGAACCCAAGCCTCCAACACCTAGTACCCAGGCCTTGTCTTGTCTTTGCCTGGTTTGGGGGTCTGAGCCTGAGCAAAGGCCCAGGCTCTGGGTCTGTGTCCTGTCTTGAGCTTGGAGTCCACCCCAGGCTCCTTGTTCCCAGTCCCCCATCCCGGTCCTGCTTCCCCAGTCCTGTCTGCGACCTGTCCTGTCCTTTAGTTTTGTCCTGTCCTGTCCCTAGTAATTCAGTGTCCTGCATTTGGGTCCAGTCTCAACTTATGACAGAACGACCCTCCCATTCATGGACCCAGCAACGCAGACACTGTTGTCTCACTCCTGTCACCCTGGGGTTCCCTCCTGATTGAACATCCCTCTGTCCCCCATGTACCCGAGTTGTCCCTAGTCCTGGAGAGCCTCTTCGGTTGCCTGGAGACTCCCATGGGGGAGGGGGGGGGGAGTTCTGTCATGGTCCGGTCCGAAGTCTGCATTCCAGTCCGCAGACTCTGGGTCCTCCGACTGTCCTTTGTTTCGGTTGGACTCAAGCATTTGCACCTGATGCTCATCTTGTTGGCTGGGAATACAAGTGGCTCTGGGATTGGGTGTAGTTGGGGGGTTGTCTTGTCAGTCTTTGCTTGGAGTAACCCACTGGTGGAAGGCTAGTTCATTCAGTAAGTTATGGATTTGGCTGTTCCATAGCCTGCCGAGGTAACTGGCTGCATTGAGTCTTGGAGCCACCCCAGACTGAGCCCCCCTCCTGTCCCTCGCCTCTGTTGGGTAAGCCAGGCCAGTTGTTGTTCCCCTGCGGTTGGTTCTGTCCCTTCCAGTTCCTTGCCTCCATCGGGTTGTGGCCTGTGTGCTGCCCAGGAGTCCTGCGGCCCACACAGGAGGCTAGCCTCCAGGAACCCAAATCTCCAACTCCTAGAACCCAGGCCTTGTCACGTCTTCGCCTGGTTTGGGGGTCTGAGCCGCAGTTAAGGCCCAGGCTCTGGATCGGTGTCCATTCTCAAGCTCGGAGTTCACCCCAGGCTCCTTGTTCCCAGTCCCTCGTCCTGGTCCTGCTTCCTCAGCCCTGTCTGCGACCTGTCCCATCCTGTCCCTAGCACTTCAGTGTCCTGCGTCCTGCATTTGGGTCCATTCTCAATGCCCCCCTTATGACACTATTATTGCAAGATCAGGGGTTGACTATTGAGATTTGTAGAGATTTCTTCTCAAAGAGTGCTATGAATCTCTGGAGTTCTCTACCCCCAGAGAATAATAGAGGCTGGGAATTGAAAGCGGAGCAAGTAATTTTTTTACATGTTGAATGAAAGGTTGAGGGGAACTGGCACAGCAGAGGAGTTGAGGCCACAGATAGAGCAGTCATGATCATATTGGATGGTGAGACGGACTTGACTAGGCGGGTGGCTTGACTTCTTTCCTTCTGCAGGTTATTGTGCCATTGTGTTCATCCCTCTTCTCCAGAAATGCTTCAAAAATATTTGGCTACCAATCTCTGTCTCTGTTACTATTTGAAGGACAGCAACTTTCCTTCATCTGGGCTTAGACCATGGATCCCTTTGTCACTGTAATTTGCAATTTCACCACTTACTCCTGGGTGTGTCTGTGTGAAATGGTGGGGAGTGACAGAAAAAGCTGTTAGATGAGTGCTAAATGTGAAGTTTATAGAGTAGTGAATGAATGCATCAGTGTAGATGGTGGGACTTGTGGCTGCTCACACTGTTCTTGGGGAAATTACACTTTTTTTTTCTCCACTGGGACTAGCTGTTTGTGGTATATATTAACCTGACCTGAACTTCTTGTACCAGAGCTTATTTATCTCAATTTGCTTGGGTTTCCTATGTCTGTGAGTATGTAGAACCACTTTCCCCAGTGTCCACTTCTTCAACCTGGACGAGAAGGGGAGTGACGGGCAAATACTGAGCCCGGTTCTGTGCATATGCTCTATTCCTGACCAACTTCCCTTCAGGCTTTAGAAAGAGCACCAGCAGGAATTAAGAGTCAGTGATTACCTCCCCTTGAAGAGGTGTAGGCAGTGTTCTCTCTAAAGTGTGCATCTGTGCACATGTACACATCTTTTGCTACTAGCACACAAAGGAATTTAAACTGCACACAAAAGGATGCCCCCCTCTCTACTTCATTGGCACGTTAAGTATATTTCATGGTCATACATATTTCCTTTTCCAGTTTCTGATGCAGATGGTGTTGACAACATGGAGTTTGCAATGATTTATCTGCAGATTTTTAGAACTGGCATATTTATACTGTTTTTATTAAAGAAATTATTGATTCACTATGTTGCATTCCAAAGAGGCAAAGGGCCTGAAGTGCAAAAGAACTGCTAGTTCATTTGAAGTGGAATGGTTTAACAAAAGTGGAAGCTGCTGCCCTAAAAGCTCATGAGGTCAGGAACATGCAGCTATGAGAAATATTTATGTACAATTCAGGAACTGGAGTTACCTTTGTGTATTATCATGATGCAAAAGTTGTCAGAGAATTTGAAAGTGAGAAGAAGTGGAATGATACTTAGAAACCTGACTTTTTGAAGTATCATTCAGCAAGCAAATCGCATATGGACAGCGTGCAAAAACTCCGGCAAGAGAATCCTTCAGTACCCACTACAGGCCTGCTACGTATGTTTTGTGAGACTGCAGATGAATGAAAGAGAAAATGATTAAACCCAGAGAAGATCAATGTTCTTATTGACAGTATTTTGCTTGCTGTTAAAATGAATACCTTTATATGTACAATTCAGTGCACACATGTTGTTGTCACTGGGTAAAAAAATTGCACAGCACAAGATTTTTGCACACAGTGGTCATTACAAATTAGAAGGAGCATTGGCTGTAGGCAAGGCATAGGTTAATTTAGCCATGTTGTAATATTCAAGTCGAGTTTATTGTTATGTGCCCAAATAGAATGAAGATAAGTACAACGAATACAGTGAAAATTTACTTGCTGTAGCATTACTGACACATAGGTATAGACAGCACACAGAACAGTAATTCTACATAAATGATTCAAAGTTATTACCAAACAGTGAAAAAAACTGCAAAAGCAAGGCATTGGTGCAAAAAAAGGACAGAGACATAATTGTAGGCAAGACTTTGGTAGCGCAGAGGTAGTCCATAGTGTTTTATTGTCAAGGTAGGATTAGGTTTGTATAGTTAGGTTCGTGAACCTGATGTTTGAGGGACAGGAGCTGTTCCTAAAGCTGGTAGTCTGGGATATCGGGCTTCAGTGTCTCCTGTTTTATGGCAGTAGCGAAAAGAAGGCATAAATTCAGATGGTGGGAAACCTTGAAGTGGGTGATGGGATCCTTGACCCAGATGTTGGGGATCTACAAACTGTATTCAGTCACCATGAATTAATAGAAAAATTACTGTGATTGGTAATACTTCGGGCATAATGAGGTGCCAGAAGGAAAACCTGGAGTGAATTGAAGCAAGGCAAACTTGTGGTAATCCCTTGCACGGTGTCACTTTGGTGCTTATTTTACATTTGATTGAATGTCTAGGCCTTTACTACTTGAATGTAACTAGCCTTCAGACCATTTTGGGTCTCAGACAAACAGGAAAGGAGGATACTGGGTTCAGATTTCATACATAAGGATTTAAACTGATCAGAAGGATCAGAGCAGTGGCACACCAAAGCAGGGATAGTATTACGACTGAGCGACAGGCCTGACAGTTATTGAAAGAATTAATTAAATGTCAGCTGAATGGAGGCCTGAATCAACTTGGGTGGAAGTCTTTGACACAAAAGGAAAGGAAATTAATAAGCAGGAATTGCTATAGACCACCAGGATAAGAGAAGGAAATTGGTGAGGAATTATTTCAGTAAATGGGGAGTACATTGGGGAAAGGGAAGGTTCTAATTATAGGTGATTTTTATTACCATGAAGTCAGGGTGGGCTATCTGAAAAGAGAGCTAAACTCCTGGAACTAATACAGGACTGCTTTCTGGCATTGAAATGGTACGTGTGATTTTAATAATGAAACCTTTCACGTGATTGTGTGGAACTCTTCTGATTGCCAATTTTACAAATAAATTAACCTATTTATTTAAGTGATTGGCACTGAATCCAATTGCACCTTTGTGCGATGGGTGTTTGATGGTCATTGTGTGGAATTTTTCTTCAAGCAGGTTCTATAGCGTTTCCTTGTTTATGGCTGCCTGTCGAGAAGGTGAATCTCAGGGTTGTATACTGTATACATGCTTTGAAAATAAACGTACTTCGAAACTTTGAAATTTTGAAACATCCCTTCTACTTCCTTCCACTAACATTTGTAAAAGCTTCCACTGACAAATCCTGTCATTGTAACTCGCTGGAAAGAGCTCTCTACCTTTGTCACACCTTTCAAAGTATTTTCAAAGGCAGTCACTTTGACTAAGATTCAAGCTCCTCTCTTAATTCCCCCTTTCCTGTCCCAGTATCTGATTCCCCTATGTCTACTTCTGGAAAATCTATGGACATTCTTTAATGCAAATTATCACTATAGTTGCTTATGTCCTTATTAAATTAAATGATAAAGAAAAAAACATATGAATTCTTAAAATAAAGTGTAATTCCTGAAATAGTTAAAGGGTGGACAAGAAGAAGCTGTTTACTGAATTATATAATATTAAGCCCTGCTTTATAAAATAGACACTCTGCTTGAAAGGAGGCAATGATATCTGCAAGATCTCACTAGTTGGTTTTTATCTTGGCAGATCTTTAACCCCAAAGGCAAGTGACAAATGTGAGTTTGTGGCCAGAATTTTATTTTAGTCATACCTATGTAATTTGCCAATTAAGTGCTTTAAAGAACCATTGTTACACAACAGCAGCCAAAGTCACATTTATAATAACATGTGGACTTGTTCCAATTTTTATTGCCAGTCTCCAGTTCATAAACATAAATGGTGCTGATTTAGGTACTGGGAAACTGGAACATGCCTGTGGTTTGAAATATAAACTTGTACACACATTATCGGTAGAGGGACTGTCAGAAGAACACTGTGCATCTTTAAGAACAAGAAATGGCCTAAAGATACCTCTCTACTTGTCTTCTCACAGTACTTGAGTTTGGTTCTCATACAATTCAGTGAATGCTTGATTTTTCACCTTGTTTTACCTTCCTACTTCTAGCTTTCAGATTGTTAACCGACAATTTCTTTGAATAATTTTCCTGAATTAAGTTTAACGGTACCACTCAAAATGCTGACTATTGAACCAACACTGATAAACTCTAACTGATGTTAACATGACCAGCACATTCCTGTCGGCTCAGCTAGTCCAGTTGTCATGTGAAGGTCTCTGAATTAATCTTTGGTACCCATCTGAGTTTGATTGGGCTGAAGATGTTGCATTTGGCCAAAGACTAGATTGGGGAAAGGATTAGCATCTCTTCTGCATGGTATAAGCCAAATAGTTCAAAATCAGAGTGACTGAAATTCACATTGACATATTAAGTACATGAGATATGTGATTATCACAAAATCTTAATCTAATGGGAGAAGCCTTACTGAACATAACCTTCAGGAGGGATGAAAAGATGATCGGAACAATATTAGTTTCCTATTTCCATTCTAGGATACACTTCAGGCTAAAGCAACATAACCTTGATTTAAGTTAAGTGAAGTTTAATTCTCCAAGCTAGTGTAATATTTCACACTTATTTAGTTCTGACTTATGAAGATTTATGCTCCTTCCCCTTTTCTGGGTGCAATATTGGTCATGTATGTTGAATGTCAGTACATCACATATAAAATTAATCTCCTTTAAGCAAATGGACACCAATAAAAAAATATGCCTCCCCCAGGTAACAGCTCCAGAATGATTTCTATCCTCTCTCCATCAACCGGATATTGCATCAAGCATCTTACTCTCCTTCATTTTAGTAGTCTGAGCTCAATGTCCACAGGTGCTGATTGGAAGGATGAGACAAGCTGGGAAGTATCTATGGAGTGGGAGTTGGAGTAGATTTTGAATGACAAATCCATCAGGGGCAAGGTAAGATTGAGGAAAGAGAAGTGTCTATAGATCTGGGAAAAATAGGGTAAAGGGGGTGATTACACAGTAAATATAGGGAACACGAAGAACTTGTCAGATGGTATTTTTGCAACATAGGAGGAACAAGCGCTGGTATCCATTACAAGAACCAAACTGGGCTAGCAAAAGTGTTTGTCTTCAGTCGCCTTTCTCCTGGTTAAGTCATGACCGCCAGCTCCAGAATATTACTCCCTTTGGTGTCATTCAGTATTGAAGTTCCTTAGCAATGGAGTAATTGGAAATGGTATGAGTTCATTCATTTGTACCCAACCATGTGTGCTCTGGGTTTCTGTATAATTTCACTCCTGTGTCCCATGTAAGTTCATAATGTTTTATTAACAAATAAAAAGCAAACAAGTTCATATGGACTCTGTCTCTAAGGTGGAATAGTTTAAAATGATTTATATTCCAATTAATGTGGTACATTGTACATTGAATAATCTTTCCACAGCATGGTCCCCAGGGTCATTTTAATTGCTTCCTTTTTTATAGAGATTTTTTACTATAATTATACCTGACAGCTTAATTGGTGCATTGCCCCTGGAGTACATTTTAGTTAGCAACAAACCCAATAGAGGCACTTTCCAATAATTCTTTAGAAAGCTGAAATACAGCAGGGCCTTATGTCTGAAGAAAATACAGTATGCAAATTTTTAGTAGTTTATGTACATGCCCAATGGCATTCATCCAAGATATTTGAAAACAAGCTAAGCCTACACATCTGTGCAAGGCTTTCAATGCCTACTTATTCTTCCTGTTTCTTGCCTTCTCTCTGATAACCTGTGGTTGCACATCAGACAAGTTGGTAACTCCATCGACAGGATGCATCCAAGATAGATAGCTTGTCACACTGATGGTGTTGACGGCAAGCACTAGGCAACTAGACCAGGTGTGGGCAACACAAATCATGACTGCTGTGGTTCAGGTGCTCGACAGGTCTGTGATGAATTGGAAAGTGGTCCAAGATACAAATACATTCACCACCTCCCCCCACCTCCTGTAGAAACTGAGTTTAGGATTAGTTGGCAAAATCACAACAAGCGTCTGCATAGTTCATCATCATGCAGTCTCAATGCCAGGATACTGAATGACGTCCACAATAGTAGAAAACAGCAGATGGTTTTCATGAGGGCAACAAAGACCTCATTTATACATTAACATATGCATATAATTTTGTTACATATTACCAATGAAAGATTCAAAGGATTGAAAGTACATTTATTGTCAAAGTATATATGTAGTACACAACCCTGAAATTCATCTTCTCCACAGACAGCCACAAAACAAAGAAAACCATGGAACCTGTTCAACAAAAAACATCAACCCCTCCCACACAAAAAGAAATCGTGCAAACTACAACAAGAAAGAACAAGCAAAAACACAGAAAATAAAGCACAAAATTTAAAGACCCCATATTTGGTTCAAAATAGGCACCCAAACTAGCAAAACAGAATCTAGAGTGACATCTGCGTCTGATCCATCAATATATAAATCAACCTGTAACACCACGGACTGTGTGAAGCCTCAAGTATAGGAAGAACAATATTTATTTTTATCCTATGTTCATTAACTTTTATCACCAATCCTCGCAGTCTATTACAGTGGGTGTACTGCACTCTCTGTGTGCTGAATCTCACATATTCCATGACATTATTTTGAGAATGGGAGAACTACCTAAGCACCACAGGCAATTTATCTGTACAACCCATACAATTTATTTGATCAATAGTATACTGTCAGTATGCCACATGTAAATTGACCCTTGCTTTATTCACTTTGCAATGGTAATTACAGTTAAGTAACTATGTACATCTTGTCGTATCCTGATGTCATGAGAGTTGCTATATTAAAGTAAATCATTCTTGCATTAATATGTACATCTCAGCATTTACTTAATGTAAAGGAACTACCTCCCTTGATCTTTAGGAGTTCAGAGTCAGTTTTCCCAATATATTCACTTCATGCTTCCTGCACTGGGAATTTCAATGTATCTTGTGTTCAGTTCTGCTCTCCTGATGAGTTCTTTGTGAAGGAGAAAAGTACAAAGACGTGCATTCGCCAAGAAGGTCCCTTGTTTAATATGGGCTTGCTTAGCTACAGTGCCACAGTAGAGCAGTGGTTAACACTCTGCCTCTTAGTTCCAGAGACCTGGGTTTGATCCTGACATTGGGTGTTGTCTGTGAGGGAGTTGCACACTCTCCTTGTGGACATGTTGGTGTCCCAGAGGTGCTCTGCTTCCTCCCACATGCCGAGTTATACCTAGTTAAATGTAAATTGTCCCATAAGTGCTGGTGAGTGATACAATCTGGCAGAAATCAATGGGAGTGTGGGGAGGATTAAATGAGAATGATGTTCATGATCGGTTGTTGGAAGGGATGGACTTGGTGAGTCAAAGGGGATGTAATTACATTTCCCCACTTTATCCTCCATCTGATGGTCCACATTTTCTGCCAAGGCTCACATTTGTCAGAAGATGACAATATCCTTGCAAACTAGTGTCCCAACAAGATTATGGGAGATAGACAAGGTTGCCTGAAAACAGGCAAGACCAGAACAATAACTACCATTTAACAATGTTTCATTAACTATAAAATGCATAGGGATGACCTGAGACCATGAAAGACATGATTTAAGTACAAGTCTTTCATTATGCTGAGCTTCATATAGGACTTTATTCCTTGGATTGTAGAAGATTGAGGGGAGATTTGATAGAGGTGTACAAAATTATGAGTGATATAGAAACGGTAAACGTAAGCAGGCTTTTTCCACTGAGCTTGGGTGGGACTACAACTAGAGGTCATGAGTTATGGGTGAAAGGTGAAAATGGGGAGACTACTTCACTCAGAGGATCCCGAGTGTGGAACAAGCTGCCAGAGCAAGTGATGCATGTGAGTTCGATTTCAATGTTAAAAAGAGATCTGGATAGGTACATGGATGGTAAGGGTATGGGAGCCTATGGTCCCATTGCAGGTTGATGGGAGTAGGCAATTAAAATGATTTGGCTCTGTTAGACTTGATAGACCATGGAAAAACGAAAGACCAAGCCTGGGCAAGGTTTTTTTTTGTGAAAGACCGGCAGTTGCCCAAGCTGCAAGTCTCCCCCCCTCCACGCCTTGACGTTGTCCAAGGGAAGGGCATTAGGTCCCATACAGCTTGGCACCAGTGTTGTCACAGAGCAATGTGTGGTTAAGTGCCTTGCTCAAGGACACACACACAGCGTCAGCCAAGGCTCGAACTAGTGACCTTCAGATCACTAGACGAACACCTTAACCACTTGGCCACGTGCCAACAATTTGGCATAGACTAGATTGTTGAAGGGCCTGTTTCTGTGCTTTACTTTTCTATGACTCTACATATCTTGGTGGCTTGTCCTTCAGTACAATAACAGCCCTTTGGCTTGCCTTGGAGTCTGAAGTGGAGCTGACACAACAGCCTCCAAGAAAATGAGGGCTACAGTATTTGCAGGATGTACTGCCTCCAGTTTTCCATTGCTCAACAATGGAGAGTGAAATCTCTCTGTGCCCCAGTACGTTACCGTACACTACACAGAGAGGTGTCCATGAAACAGGCACCAGGGAAAAGCTCGTACACCAGTCCAGCCCACATGATGATTGTACTATTCGTACTTTTACCTGACAAGTAAAGATGAAGAGAAGGCCTTTGTAAACAAAATTACAGAGATCAATTGTGCTGCCTTCTCAAAACTTTCTGGAAGGAATAGGACGTAAATGTTTACCTTTACAGATATCAACACTGATAATGCTGCCTTTGCTATACTCTAAGGTTGAAGCTATGGTCACAGTAGTTGGTATTTTTCAGGGAAAGCTGTATTAAGATTTGGCTGAGAGAATTACCTAAATACCCTTTCTGACAAGAACCCTTAACACTCCTTCCCCTTTTCCTACTTTGTCTGACCTCTCATGGTCATGCTTGAGTTGTAGAAGGTCCACCAAATGTACCCATGTTTAATGGAACACATTAACAGCTGAACGCTCAGGGAATGGAATCCCTTTGTGATCCACCTGCCACAGAACCACAGAAAGACCAAACTTCATAGAGTTAGGACAACAGCCAAAAGAAATCCACATGTGATATAGTTGTATGTGTCTTCAAGTAATAATGCTAATTGTAGCTTTGCAGAGGCTGGAGCAAAAACAAACTGCTGGAGGAACTCAGCGGGTCAGGAAGTATCTGGAGAGGGAAATGGACAGTCAATGCTTTGGGTTGAGATCCTGCATCTGGGATGGAATATTCAGTATCTCTGATCAGAGGACTAGCATATCTTTAACTAAAGCAAAGGCGTTAGCTTGTCTCTGAGCTGGTTTATAACTCTGCTGGGGTCATGACAGCACTGCACATGAGTGACGTCAGGATCCAATGCTTGTTTTACATGTGTTAATGTCTACAAAAAGCGACTTTCAGAAAGCCAGAGTCCAGTTTTGCACCCACATCTTTCTATGAGAGGAGGAGGCAAATAATCAACATCCTATTGCTTGACAGCTACATTTTAACAATCAAGAAGAATCCAATTGTCACTATTCTCTCTGGATGCCCAGTACACCTTCTACTTTAGATGAAACAGCCTGGCTAATTAAAGCATTTGTCTACTAAACAATGCTTTGATCAATTGTCTGTCATGACTATCAATCCCAGAATGCATCCACTCACAATATCACTATAGGCAATTTATAGAGACGACTAACTGCAATCAGTTGCTCAACTGTGATATTTCTTCAATAGTTCCCTAGTTCTATGATTTTATTAAGTATCAGAGAAATGAATACTATATACTCTACGTCCTGAAATTCTTTTTCTTTGCAGACATCCACGAACACAGAGGAATGCCACAAGGAATGTTGGAATCCCAAAACCTTCCCCCCACCCCACCCAGGCATCAGCAGCAACAAGGCAACGGCCCTCCCCCACCCCACCCACTTCTGCAAAAAAGCATCAGCACCCTCCACCCACCAAGCAAGCAATGGCAAGGCCCCCAATCAAGACCAACAAAACCTAATCGTTCACCCGACGATTTGACACATCACAGGCTCTCTCAATTCCTGATAAAAGGAAAAAGAGGCATCCCGTTTCGCAGCTTGAGGGGAGTCATAACAAACAACTCGCTGACTGACGATGTTAAAAGTCTGTCACACC
The DNA here is from genome assembly GCF_030144855.1 of Hypanus sabinus. Taxonomy (NCBI): domain Eukaryota; kingdom Metazoa; phylum Chordata; class Chondrichthyes; order Myliobatiformes; family Dasyatidae; genus Hypanus; species Hypanus sabinus. The sequence continues at coordinate 17,119,545 of NC_082732.1, forward strand.
GCTTTTGTTTTCCAAGTGCTGTGACTCGAGAATCAGCTACAAACTCTTCCCCACCAACGAGAGAGAGGAAGAGCACAACTTGCCAAGTACACAGCCTCCAAAAGCTGATCCGTTATTCCCGATGTTCCATTCTCTCCCGCAACGCTTCCGTCAGCAGCACCAGCTTAGAATCAGCCCGTCCACAGAGCCAGGAAAACTCAGAAGTCCAAAGGCACACTCATTTCCTAGTCTGCGTCCTTGGGATACCAAAATGTGGCCAGCCACAAGCTGCTGCAAGTGGTTCCCACCACTGCAAAGAGCTAAAGTCTGAGTGTTACTCCAGATCGGTGTCTTCAACAGAGCCCCATCCGCCCTGAAAGAGAAAAGGAGAGCCATCAAACGTGAAAATTAAGCTGTTTTCATGGATGAATGTGAAGGAGCAATTTAGTGACATCATGACTCAGCCTCTGCCTATTTCATTCCTTGTTAAAGAATTTTTATCATTAACCTAATGAGTGTAAACAAAATAACATCAAGGTGTAGTATTTCTCTCAGTGTTCGTTAAGTGCCACAATATGGGTTTGAACCAATAACAATCAGTGGGACACTTACTGTGTGCCCTCTTCTCCTCAGGCAGTCCCTTGAGATTGAGGTCTTGGGTTCACTAACAGAAAATACAAAGAGTTATTTGATGGAAGTCAATTAACTGCAGAAGGAAAGCCTTGCAAGATTGAAGACCAAAAGCAAAGGTCCATGACCTAGAGAGCATGAGACAGATGGGAAAAAGGCAAATAAGTCATTAATGGATTCTTCAATACACTCAAGGACACTTCAGGCTCAAAAATCTTAGGATTTTTAACTTGCATTTGCCTCCTCCTCTCATGGAGTCCTCGCCACAATCAGTGGGACAACAAAACACTCCTCAATAGTGACCAGTGTGCTTCATTTTATCCTAATGTCAACCACTTGGTCCAGCTTTGCCACACCTTTGATCAACGAACAGTTGGAAAGTTCATATAACAACTGAAAATCAAGCCTTTGAGAGCAGACGTTATTTCTGTTGAAGATCTAAAGCTTAGTGGAGAGGAACTTCAGTGAAAATTTGCAGATTTATCTTTCATGTCTCAGAAGATGAAAACATCCATGGGACCCAAGAAATGCGACAATTATGAGGACCTTCAAATGAAAAATACAATTTAAATTTACTGAACTTCTTCACAGGAAGTGAGAGGAGAGAACAAACATAATCACAAAGCCATTGTTTCATCCTTTTCATCATTATAATTCACCCGCTCTTTTCAAACATTCATTCGCCTATTTGCTAATTCAATCTCCCTAATTCTTACACCATGGTGTTTGGTTTCAAGCCATTTTTTTAATAAGTGTCCATTTTTTTAATCTGTTCAACACAACCTAAACTTTTACTGCTAAACTTAATTAATCTTTGAGCAATGAGGAATTTCCCAAGGTTGACTAAGAAGATGATCAGAAGGAATATTTCTTCCCAATAAGCATAAGTTTATTTAAATCACATGCCGATCTCAGTCCATTCCTCCCATATTCCTTTCAATTCCTCACAGAATATATCACTTATCATTAGTCACGTAGCAAATAAGAATTAATCTAACAACCCACGTGCCTTTGGAATGCGTGAGGAAACCAGAGCAGAGTGGGAAACCCCATGCAGCCGCAGGAACACAGAGAAAGCTCCATATTTCAGGATGAACTGGGGTCTCTGGGGCTGTGAGGCAGCATTTCCACTAGCTGCCTCATTCAGTTGCTCTATGCACTATTCTATATCCATTAGTGTTTCAGTATGCCTTTGTTACAACATGCATGATGACAACCCACAAACAAGGCATGAATGAAGCCTCAGGGACACAGATTTACAAAGCTGCCAAGGTTCTCAGATGAAAGGCTTGGTAGCCATGAATGGTCCTCAGTCTATGAATATAAATATTATTATCAGAAAGAAAGCTTGTTTTTGAAAAGGAAAATATTACTGTTGTCCTTGCTGATTTCTGTGGTGCACCTGCTCACTTTTAGAAGCGGTTCTCTGGAAGACACATTCCAAGTAATGAAAAATCTTGTGAATCTGAACTTAAGACCATAAGACATAGGAGCAGAATTAGGCCATCTGGCCCATCGAGTCTGCTCCGCCATTCAATCATGGCTGATCTTTTTTTTCTCTCCTCCTCAACCCCAGTTCCTGGCCTTCTCCCCATAACATTTGATGCCATGACATTAGACAATAGACAGGTGCAGGAGTAGGTCATTCGGCCCTTCTAGCCAGCACCGCCATTCACTGTGATCACGGCTGATCATACACAATCAGTACCCCGTTCCTGCCCTCTCCCCATATCCCTTGACCCCGCCATCTGTAAGAACTCTATCTAACTCTCTCTTGAATGCATCCAGAGACTTGGCCTCCACTGCCTTCTGGGGCAGAGCATTCCCCATATCCACCACTCTCTGGGTAAAAAAGTTTTTCCGCATCTCTGTTCTAAATGGCCTACCCCTTATTCTTAAACTGTGGCCTCTAGTTCTGGAACATGCTTCCTGCCTCCAGTGTGTCCAATCCCTTAATAATCTTATATGTTTCAATCAGATCCCCTCTTATCCTTCTAAATTCCAGTGATTACAAGCCCAGTTGCTCCAATCTTTCAATATACGACAGTCCCTCCATTCCGGGAATTAACCATGTAAACCTATGCTGCACTCCCTCAATAGCAAGAATGTCCTTCCTCAAATTTGGAGACCAAAACTGCACACAATACTCCGGGTAGGGTCTCACCAGGGCCCTGTACAGCTGCAGAAGGACCTCTTTACTCCTATACTCAATTCCTCTTGTTATAAAAGCCAGCATGCCATTAGCTTTCTTCACTGCCTGCTGCACCTGCATGCTTGCTTTCAATGACCAATCAAGAACCTATCAATCTCTGCCTTAAATACACCCAACGACCTGGCCTCCACAGCTGCAGGTGGCAACAAATTCACCACCCTATGTCTAAATAAATTTCTCTGCATCTCTGTTTTGAAAGGGTGCCCCTCTATCCCAAGGCTGTGCCCTCTTGCCCTAGACCCTCCCACCATAGGAAACATCCTTTCCACATCTACTTTGTCTAGGCCTTACAACATTCAAAAGGTTTTAATGAGATTCCCCCTCATCCTTCTGAATTCTAGTGAGTACAGACCCAGAGCCATCAAACGTTCCTCATGTGATAACCCTTTCATTCCTGAAATCATCCTTGTGAACCTCCTCTGGACCCTGTCCAATGCCAGCACATCTTTTCTAAGATGAGGGGTCAAAACTGTTCACAATACTCAAGGTGAGGCCTCACTAGTGCCTTATAAAGCCTCAGCATCACATCCCTGCTCTTGTATTCTGGAAGTCTTGAAATGATTGCTACCATGGCATTTGCCTTCCTCACCACTGACTCAACCTGCAAGTTAACCTTCAGGGTGTTCTGCACAAGGACTCCCAAGTCCCCTTGCATCTCATATTTTTGGATTTTCTCCCCATTTAGAAAATAGTCCACACATTTATTTCTACTGCTAAAATGCATGACAATGCATTTCCCAACATTGTATTTCATTTGCCACTTTCTTGCCCATTCTCCTAACCTAAGTTCTTCTGCATCCTACCTGTTTCCTCAACATTACCTGCTCCTCCACCAATCTTCGTATGATCTGCAAACTTGGCAACAAAGTCATACATTCCATCATCTAAATCACTGATATACAACATAAAAATAAGTGGTCCCAACACCAACCCCTGCAGAACAACACTAGTCACTGGCAGCCAACCAGAAAAGGATCCTTTTATTCCCACTCACCACCTCCTACCAATCAGCCAGTGCTCTAACATGGTTAGTAACTTTCCTGTAATACCATGTGCTCTTAACTTGGTAAGCACCCTCATGTGTGGCACCTTGTCAAAGGCCTGCTGAAAGTCCAAATACACAACATCCACTATATCCCCTTTATCGATCCTACTTGTAATCTCCTCAAAGAATTCCAACAGGTTTGTCCAGGCAGGATTTTCCCTGAAGGAAACCATGCTGATTTTGTACTATCTTGTCCTGTGTCACCAAGTACTCCATCACCTCATCCTTAACAACTGACTCTGACATCTTTCCAACCACTGAGCTCAGGATAATTGGTCTAAAATTTCCTTTCTGCTGCCTCCCTCCTTTTTTAAAGTGTGGAGTGACGTTTGCAATTTTCCAGTCCTCTGGCACCATGCCAGAGTCCAATGATTTTTGAAAGATTATGCCACCACAATCTCTAACGCTACCTCTTTCAGAACCCTAGGGTGCAGTTCCAGGTGACTTATGAACCTTTAGGTCTGTTAGCTTTTTGAGCACCTTCTCTTTTCTAATAGTAACTGCACCCACTTCTTTTCTTTCACACACTACAACATCAGGCATACCACTGATGTCTTCCAGAGTGAAGACCGATACAAAATACTCATTTAGTTCATCAGCCATCTCCTTGTCCCCTGGTTATTATCTCTCCTGCAGTCCTATGTCCACTCTCATTTCTCTTTCATTTTTAACATACTTGAAAAACTTCTACTATCCACTTTGATATTATTTGCTAGCTTGCTTTCATATTTCATCTTTTCCCTTCTAGTGACTTTTTTAGTTGCTCACTATAGGTTTTTTAAAACTTCCCAAACCTCTATCTTCCCACTAACTTTTGCTTTGTTGAATGACCTTTCTTTTGCTTTTACAATAGCTTTGACTTCCCTTGTCAGCCACAGTTGTACTATTTTACCATTTCTTCATTTTTGGAATACACATGTCCTGCACCTTCCTCATTTTTCCCAGAAACACACACCATTGCTGCTCTGCTGTCATCCCTGCCAGCAGATCCTTCCAATTTACTTTGGCCATCTCCTCTCTCATGCCACTGTAATTTCCCTAACTCCACTGAAATACTGCTACATCAGACTTTGCTTCCTCACTTTCAAATTTCAAGTTGAACTCAAACATATTGCGATTACTGGTCCTTAAGGGTTCTTTTACCTTAAGCTCCCTAATCGCCTCTGGTTCATTGCATAACACACAATCCAGTATAGCTGATTGCCTAGTAGGCTCAACGACAAACTGCTCTAAAAAGCCACCTCTTAGGCATTCAACAAACTCACTCTCTTGAGATCCAATAGCAACCTGATGTTCCCAATCAACCTGCAGGTTAAAATCTCCCATGACTACCATAACATTGCCCTTTTGACTCGCTTTTTCTGTTTCCTGTTGTAATCCGTGGTCTACCTTCCAGCCACTGTTGAGAGGCCTGTATATAACTGCCTTCGGGGTCCTTTTACCCTTGCAGTTTCTTAACTCAACCCACAAGGATTAAACATCTTCGGATTTTATGTCACATCTTTCTACTGATTTGATGCCATTCTTTACCAGTAGAACCACACCAACCCCTCTGCCTACCTTCCTATCCCTCTGATATAACGTGTAACCTTGGACATTCAGCTCCCAACTACAACCATTCTGCAGCCATGTTTCAGTGATGGCCACAACATCATACCTGGCAATCTGTAATACTGCAAGGCCTGCAAGCAGAGAGAGCTCTGTTTCCGTGGGATCATCTGTGCCTGTTTGTCCATTGCCACATCCCTTTGATCAGACCAATTTTTCAAATTATTTTCAAATACTGGGCCTAATTTCAATTTGTTTCTTGGGAGATGGTGATGTGGACAGAATCCTAATAGCATGCTTATAATTTTCAAAATGCTATTTCATTTTGAGCAAGTCTGTTGAAATATCCTGCAGTGCTTCAGCATGTCATTGTGTTATGATTAATTTATAATATGCATGTTAAATTGAATTCTGTGAAAAATGTGATCATTATAACTGCAGAACACCATCTGACCTGGTTCCATGTATAATTAGCCAAACTCAATGCAAGCTTACAATGCATCCTTGAAGTATACTACTCACCTTGGATGAAACACCCAAAGCCCCATTAGCAATTACCTTTAGCAATTAGTAATTTAAATTAAATTTCCTCTTACTTATTTCTTTACAGTCTGAATTATATTTTTTAAGCCCAGATGTCAGCAGCAGAATCATTGAGCACTCGGGAGATAGAGATCTCACGTGCATCCTGCCTTTTACTCACTCCATCCCTGGATTTAACCATTCCATAACTCATTGAGTTGAAGAGTCAGATTCTAGCCAAATCTGGTGGAAGTAGCCCCAGCCCAATCAGTTTGAATTGGGTTACGGACCTTCATCAAACAGGTAAAGGAAGCTTTTTATATCAATCTAATATTAATACTTTTAATAAAGTTACTTCAGTTGAATGAGTTTTTAAATAATTTATTATTTATAATTAATAATTTTAACTTTTAATTTTTTGAACTTTATTTCCAAATGTCTGTGAATACCAGTAGTGCTGAGAAACTGGGTTAACACATTCTGGCAACATCAACATGATCCATCGATGCTGTCACTGCTTCAACATTATAAGAGGAATATGTAATTAGCAAAATCTATGGGCTACAAATAGCCCAAAGCTTAAAGGAACCGGCTTACCATAGAGCATTATCAGTCAGTCTACCACAGTCATAAATAATCAGTTCAGTTTTCATACAGCAATGGATTAGATTATTCATCATGTTGCAGATGAGATCATCTGTTTTTTTAAGGATGGCAGAACAGAGTCCCAACCAACGTAACCCGAGCGCTAATTCATGATAATCAATCCTCCACTTAAAATGTGTGTTGCCCTCTCCTTTTTCAACAAATTGAACCGCTTCTCTGTGTTGTGCTGTTTTTTTTCAATATGTACACAAGGAAGTGACATTTCTGCAGACTGAAATGAAGCTGACATGGAATTCATGGCCCAATGACTTCCCAGCTGTGTGGAGTTTTATCTACTGGCTGTGTATACCAGGAAGCCGTTTGTGTGTTATCCATTCAAAATGGATTTTTTTTTCCATTTAGTGAACTCAGATCACAACCAGTAAAGATCTTTTGGAAAGCCAGCTCTCAGATAGTAACCAGCAGTTCAATTGTGGATGGCCTACTGTTTGGAAATGGGGATACCAAAGACCAGATTTTCTATCTCATCACAATGACAATCTGGTTATTAACTGTTACCCACATGAAATGCCCAGCACACCACACTAATATTAGACAGTTTTGGTAATATTACTCCCACACATTCTTTGAGCAAATTGACTAGTGTACAGCCTAACTCTTAAATCAAGTCGGGGAGAGGTGATAGAGCTATTATTCAAGACAATATCCTAAAAAGGAGCGTTAATTCAATTTTTTGATCCTTTTGTAAGTGCAGTGTGATTTAAATTGGCCACTTCTTCAAAGGGTCCTTTAACTTCTTTGGAATGTCTTTATCTGACTTACATATTCATCACAGTGCTCTGAACTAAATTGTTCTCCCCATGACTACGTTGGTTTCCTCCATGTATTCCACTTCGCTCTCATGCTCCAAAGAAGCTCTGGTTGATAGGTTAAAAAAGGATCCAGTGCATAAATAACAAATAAACTCCCCTCAGGCTTCCAGCTGGTACAGGTATCGATTTTAACCAACGATTTGATGACAAAATCTGGTTTCTTCATCAGGGGTGATGTTGGGCATGCCTACTGCAGTGGTATTTATACCCCCATTGTCCATCCCTCCTCATTGGCTAGTCCTCATTCAATCAAGTTTCTCCTTTCCCAACTGGTTTACAATTGAATTCCAGTTCTTACTTAGAGTGAGACCTTCGTCTTTGTTAGAGTTCTTTTCTTCTAGTTTTATTTCAATGGCTTCCTTCACCAGGTGGTCCCAAAAGGCATTAGCATGGCACAGTAGGTTTGTGGCATCAAAGTCAATCCTATGGCCATAGTGAATGCAATGATCTGCTACCACTGACTTCTCTGGGTAACCCGCATGGATACACCGCCGGTGTTTCCACTGTGCATCCCGTCTGGCCGATATACGCTGCTCCGCACTCACAGGGAATCCTGTAAACGCCAGTCATCCTGAGTCCCAGGTCACCTTTGACCCACATAAACTGTGATTTGAGCTTCCTTACAGGTTTGTGGATGGTATTAATCTGTATTTCTTCAGGATTCTGGAGGTTATTCCAGGAACCATGGAAATACAAGGAAGTTAGGTGGTAGCAATGGGTTCCTCTTCCTTGTTAGTTTTCCTGGTTTTTCCCTTTTAAGGGCACGATTGATTTCCTTCACCTTGTAGCTATTCTGTAGGAACATTGTGAGTAATTGTTTTATTTCCTTGTGGAGACTCTTCAGGTTTGAAATAGTTTTTGCACGATGAATCAAAGTTATCGCCAGGATCCTAAAGAAGTACTGGATTAATTCCATCTGCAAACTCATAAGGAAGCTCAAGTCACAGCTGACACAGGTCAAAGATGAACTGGACTCAGGACGGCTGTGAAAGCAGACACGGTGGAAACCTGAATCAAGGAGCACAGGAGGTGTATCCATTTGGGTTCCTCAGAGAAATTAGCGTTAGCAGAACATTGCATTCAGAATGGCCGTAGGATTGACTTTGCCAGCACAAAACCACTGTGTTGAACCAATGGCTTTTGGCACAGCCTGGTGAAGGAAGCCTTTGAAATAAAATTAGAGGAAAAGAATTTTAACAAAGACGAAGGTCTTGCTCTAGGTAAGAACTGGAATTCAATTGTAAATCAGGTGAGACCGAGGAAACCTGATTGGATGAGGACTAACTAATCAGGAGGGTTGGATGATGGGGGTATAAATTGCACCAGACTAGACATGCCCAAGCAAAATTCCTGATGAAGATTGCAGAGTTTGTCATCGAAACATTGTTTAAAGTTGATACCTGTACCCGGATAGAAGCCCGAGAAGAGTTTAATCAGTTGGTAGGTTAATTGATCATTGTAAATTTTCTGCTCCTCACTGTATCTCAATCAATAAAGCAAGTGGAGTAGGGATGCTGGACCATGGAGCGTGTGACACATTTATTTCTGGTGTAGATGCCCACCTTAGGAATAGTGTTGATTATAATTAAAGAACTATTAGTGTCAATGCTTCACTGTAAATTCAATTTCTGACCTTATTGAACTGGCAAGGCCTGATTTCAAATATTACTTAACTGAATATCTGATATACGGTGATTTGCAACTGCAGAGCAAAATGGCCCAGCACAATTTGTATATGAGTCATTAATTCCCAACCAGTCCCAAATGAGATGTCCATGTTACACCCACCACAGATTTAATAATATGGAAATACTTATTTCTTGCAATCTTGTTTCATTTGAATGCTTGGTAAAATGTGTCATTCTATTACAGAGCAGTCTTTGCATGTTCTAATGTTCTACATATGGTTCTTGTTTTTTTTTAATTGCTAATAACAATCAGTAAATTGTCCAGATACAGAATGATAGTGATACCCAGGAATGAGGGGCATAGTTAAAACCCTAATCAACAAAAATAAACTTTAGGCTGTTTACAGTTGTCGTCAGGTTGTTTGTTGATCCACAAAATTGAGGAATCATCAGATTCCTGCAATTAGCCATTCGACTTCTGAATGGACAATGAATCCATGTACACTACCTCACTATTCTTTCTTCTCTTTTTCTTCTCTTTTGCACTCCTTATTTAATTTAGCATTTAACGTATACTTCTTTTTGTAATTTATAGTTTTTTTGTTACTACGTATTGAAATGTACTGCCACAACAGAACAATAGATTTCATAACTTATGCCAGTGATATACCTGATTCTGATGCTGAAATTCAACATATTTTTGCCTTTAAAATTCCTGGGAGTTCAGCACATAATCCAGGCTGTTTGTTCAGAATGAAAGGAAGACCATTAGACCATTAGATAGAAGTAGAATTAGGTCATTTGGCCCATTGAGTCTGCTCCGCCATTCAATCATGGCTGACCTGTTTTCCCCTCCTCAACCCCACTCCCCGGCCTTCTTCTCATAAACTTTGATGCCATGTTCAATCAAAAACCTATCAGGCTCTGCCTTAAGCACATCCAATGACCCGGCCTCTGCAGCTGCCTGCGGTAACAAAATTCCACAAATTCACTACCCTCTGGCTAAAGAAATTTCTCCGCATCTGGGTTTTAAATAGACACCCCTCTATCCTGAGGCTGTGCCCTCTTATCCTAGACTCCACCACAGGAGCGCCCAAAAAAGGAAGGCAGTGTCAAACCATCAAGAGTTGCTCTCTTTTCGGTTGAGATGCTGAATTAGTTTGTTACCTGCCCACTTACAGGCACTGCAGCTTGAACTGCTCTTGGTGGTTTGTCAGTCAAGTTGGTTAATTGTCAAAAGTGACACACACAAAATGCTGGAGGGTCTCAGCAAGTCAGGCAGCACCTATGGAAAAGATTAAACAGTTGACGTCGAGGGCCGAGACCCTTCTTCGGGACCGGAAAGGAAGGGGAAGATGGCACAATATAAAGGTGGGAGGAAGGGAAGTTGAACCATCTAGAAAGTGACAGGAGAAGCCCGGTAATTGGAAAAGGGAAAAGGCTAGAAGGGCCCCAGCCCGAAACATCGACTGTTTATTCATTTCCATAAATGTTGCCTGAGCTGCTAAGCTCCTCCAGCATGTTGTGTGTGTTACTTTGGAATTCCAGAGTCTGCAGACTTACTCATGTTTACGGTTAACAGTCATCTGCAATCCGCTGCACTCACATCAGATGAATTGTTATGTTCGTTTGTGGGATCTTGCTGTGCCCCAAATGCTGCCCTCATCCACACACAGTGGGTGCATTTCAGTCATAACCAATTGGCTGTGTTTCATCTTTGTATGTGTTGAATTCTGTCAATGCGCTGTCTCCTTCAGTTACTGAAGGTGCTATTCTCTTTTAAATTAGCATTCTCACCTTGAGGTGAAAGTCTTGGCATATGTGAGAGAGAGCTTGGAAGGATGTTGCAGGAGCATTTCTTTGCTTAGCAATGAAGCAAACAGACAGGGCAGAGAAAAAGGGGACTCAATCTACACCGCAATTGGCCTTGAATACAAAAAAAAATTGCAGTCAATTATGTTAACAGCTTTCTCATAAAATGAGGTACATAATGTGGTTTATAGGCAATAAAAGGTTCATCTGGAACATGGTCTGATTTGGTGCCATTATAAACTGACAGAGTCCCATCTATAATGATTTAATTTCCTGATAATGTAACATTAAGGCATTTCATTCTCTTCTGTCATTTCACCTTTTAAAATATCTGTTATTAAGAATCTCTAAACACCAATTTAGCGTTAATTCTCAGGGAGGTCAGAGCTCAGTGGGTGGCCTGGGTTGCAGATGGATTCACTGCTTTCAGTCATGAGGCATATTGACTAGACAGAGCCGAGGTGGCTTACTTTGCATCCAAGTCCAACAATGCTGATCTGTAGGGAGTTCACACTGCCATCGAATATGAAGAAACATAAAAAGTGCTTTGTTTGCCAATGAAACCCATGTCTGGGTTAGCACACTTGCATCCCAAGTTTAGAAGTTGTTTTAAAACATTACAATTGAAATTTACAAAAGAAAACCACATTTTCTCTTGGTGAGAACGTCTTTCTGAACTAATGTTATATTGCCCACAGTCTACCATTGCATTTTTTCATTACCTCCGCAGATTGTGAGTTATGCTTAAGTAGGCCATAATTGGTTCAATGGATCAAATCCTGTTGCTGAAATAGCTGTATGTTAATGATGTGCACTGTTATTAATTTGGAAGCAAATTAGAGCAGTTGTGGATCTGAATTTGGGATCAGCTTACATTGCTCCACACAAATCGTAGACTGACACAATGCACCCCACCCCTCCCCTTTCCTTTTGTGGAGTTATTGGATTGCATAGAAATTACTTGCCACAAGCGGTTAGGACTCAATCTACAGTGTAAATATCATTTTAACAGTGTAGCTATTGTTAATGCAATGCTAAATCAACTATTTTTCCCAGAATGGGGACAACTTATATTGCTGAATCTCATTCCACTCAGTAATAGATAATTCTAATCAATTTTTACAATTTTACATTATAACTTACTGTTTTTTTCTTGTATTTCATTTATGACTTTTCCTCTCACTATTCAAAATTTCCTTCCCCATCTTTGCTACTTTTTCTGCATCTGATTTGACACCTTTTTTTTGACAATCCCTAAATCATATTGATACATGAAGCACACTATCAGCGCCAATACTTGCTGGATCTAAAAAGCCTAGGATCAGAAATAGGCATTCAGGCCATCGAGTCTGCTCTGCCATTCCATCCTGGCTGATTTATGATCCCTCTCAACCCCATTCTCCTGCCTGCTCCCCGAAACCTTTGACGCCCTGACTAATCAAGAACCTATCAACCTCCACTTTAAATATACTCAGTGACTTGGACTCTACGGCCATCCATGGAAATGAATTCCAAAGATTAAATAATTTCTTTCTTTATCGCTGTTCTAATTGGCCAACCCTCAATTCTGAAGCTGAGGCTATGCCTCTGGCCCTAGACTCCTGGAATATAGGGAACATCTTCTCCACATCCACCTCTATCCAAAGAGTTCAATATTTGATAGGTTTCAATGAATTCCCCCCCCCCCACCCCCCATTCTTCTAAACAGCAGCATGTACTGGTGCAGAGCCATTAAATGCTCCTCATATGTTAACCCTTTCATTCCTGGAATTATTCTTGTGAACCTTCGCTGGACTCTTTCCCATGTCAGCACATTCTTTCTTAGATAAACAACCCAAAACTGCTCACAATACTCAGATGCAGTCTGATCAATCCATTGTTATCATCATCATCACAATGTATCAGCCTTCCATTCCATTATGATACTGAAATTATACTCAAACTGAAGTTGAAGGAAAATTTGATATCATATCTTCCATTGGCATTTACATTGGGATTTTTTAATAGCTGAAGGATCTATTCAAACATTTGGAGTATTTCATAGCTGTGTAATGTATATTGGGCATGTTATTTTTTCTTGAACAGTCTTTGTAAAGTTGATGGAATGAGTGCTGTGTGCATAAACAATTGACAGTGACTGTTTCTTACGTGGCATTTGTATCTCTGTTACATCATATGACATTGGATTAGGTCACCATTCTCTTCAACAAAACTGAGAAGAACTCTGCCTCACTTCTCTGAAACTGTGTCATGGATATGTCTGAGGTTCCCACCTGCTTCAAGCAGACTTCACTTATACCGGTGCCTTAGAAGATTGTAGTAAGCTGCCTCAATGACTATCGTCCAGTAGCACTCACAGCAACAGCTATGAAGTGTTTCGAGAGGTTGGTGATGAAACATATCAAATTTTGTCTGAGAAGTGACTTGGATCCCCTTTAATTTGCCTACTAGAGCAACAGGTCCACAGCAGGTACCATTTCATTGGCTCTTCACTCAATCCTGGAACATCTAGACAGCAAAAGTGCATACATCAGGATGCTCTTTATCAAATCCAGCTTGGCATTCAACACCATCGTCCCCTCAAAACTAATCATTAAACTTCAAGACCTTGACCTCAATACCTCCTTGTGCAGTTGGATCCTTGATTTCCTCACTTGCGGACTCCAGTCAGTTCTGATTGGCAACAATATCTCCTCCACAATCTCCATCTCCACAGTTGCACCACAAGGCTGGGTGCTTAGCCCTCTGCTCTACTCGCTTTACATTTATGGCTGTGTGGCTAAGGACAGCTCCAATGCCATATTCAAGCTTGCTAATGACAAGACTGCTGTAGGCCGAATCAAAGGTGCTGATGAATCAGCATACAGGAGGGATATTGAAAAACTGGCTGAGTGGTTACACAGCAACAACCTTTTACTCAATGTCAGCAAGACCAAGGAGCTGATTATTGACCAGGAGGAGGAAACCAGAGGTCCATGAGGCAGTCGTTACCAGAGGATCAGAGGTGGAGAGGGTCAGTAACTTTAAAATTCCTCGTGTTATCATTTTGGAAGACTTGTCCTGTGCTCAGCATGTAGATGCAATTCCAAAGAAAGCACAGCAACACCTCTATTTCTTTAGGAGTTTGTGAAGATTCGGCATGACATTGACGACTTTGATGAACTTCTATAGATGTGTGGTGGAGAGTATATTGTCTGGCTGCATCACAGCCTGTATGGAAACACCAATGGCCTTGAATGGAAAATCCCACAATAAGTAGTGGATATGGCTCAGTCCACCACAGATAAACCCCTCCCCACTACTGAGCACAACTATAGAGAGCGCTGTCACAGGAAAGCAGCATTCATATTCAGGGAACTCCATCTTCCAGGTCACGCTCTCTTCTTGCTGGTGCATCAAGAAGAAAGTACAGAAGACTCAAGGTTCAAGAACAGTTATTACCCCTCAACTATCAGGTTCTTGAACCAAAGGGGATAACTTCACTCAGCTTCACTTGTCCCATCATTGAAATGTTCCCACAACTAATGGACTCACTTTCAAGGATTCTTCATTTCATTTTCTCAATATTTATTGCTTATTTATTTATTATTTTTATTTTTTTCCTTTGGTATTTATACAGTTTGTTGTCTTTTGCACACTGGTTGAACTGGTTGAATGGTCCTTTGTTGATTCTGTATAGTTATTATTCTGAAGAGTTGTTAAGTATGCCAATAAGAAAATAAATCTCAGGAAAATGAATGTCATGTTTGTACATAGTGACGTGTATGTACTTTGTTAATAAATTCACTTTTAACTTTGAACTTTACATCATCCAAGAACCGGGTTGCCCAATATAACCTGAAGGGAAAAAGGCTGAATCGGCACCTGTGTCCTTGGCCAGGGCAGTGAGAGGTGACTTCAATCCTGATCACAATCCTAACACTCCAGCCCAGGGTTAACAGGTCTGGAAGGTGTTATTCTATAACCTGGGTTACAGGGAAAGGCTGGAATGCAGGAGACTGAGGGAAGACATGAAAGTGTACAAAGTTATTATTCATAAATGCATGAAGTTTTTTCCTCTCAGGTTGTGTGAGACTAGAACTAGAGGTCATAGGTTTAGGGTGAAAGCTGAAATAATTAAGGGGAATCTAAAGATAAATCCTTCATTCAGTGGGTACTGTGAGTGTGGAAAGAGCTGCCGGTTGGAAGTGAGAGATGTGGGTTTAGTTGTAATATTTAAAAGAGGTATGGATAGGTCCAGGGATGGCAAAGGTTTGGAGGGATATGGTTCAGCTGTAGGTAGATAGTACTAGGCAGAAGATCAGGTCAGCTGAAGAGCCTGTATCTGTGCTGTAGTACTCTATGACTAGGTGACTTTAATAGATTCTTCTCTGCATTGTACATTAGCCAAATTATTGCGTGCATTACATTGCAGAACAATGTCAATTCCATCTATAAGGCAGATACAGCACAACAACAAAGTCAAAATTGTTGTTGTTCTTTTTATCTTACATTGTTAATATCTTATTGAATATTAACCACGATTGTAATGTTGAAACTAAAAATGATTAATGTGCTTCTGCTCAATTTTGATTGCAGTGGGCTACCACGTTCAGTATCATTCCACAATATGTAAATTAGATTATTGTACAAGGATTATTATTTATAAATATTGGAAGCTGGAAACATCATCTGAAGATTCTCTCTGGCCATATAAATAATTCTCTCAATTCCTATGTGTTCACTATTTGCAAAAGTTTTCTCATCAGCACCAACAAAATGCAAGCCAGAGAGACCGTCTAAATCTCAGAATTCAATTAATGGACACGTGAGCAGCCTCTTAAACAGATTTAAGAAATGTCAGTACCTTGAATAGATTCATTTTAACTATAGATACACTCTCAATCTAGGTCTCTTCGCTCTCTCCCTCCCTCCCTCAATGTCTGATTGCACTGAATCCAGTATGCATCTCCACCACACAGAGAGAAGATATCCATTTCTGAGTCTGTCCATGTATTTAGGATAGTCCAGTTGGCACTCAGAGTTTGGACAAACAAGGGACTGCAGATGTTAGAATGTGGAGCAACAAACAACTTGCTGGATGAACTCAGTGGGCTAAGCAGTGTCAGTGGGAGGAAAGCGACTGTCAACGTTTTGGGTCAGTCTTGATGCAGGATTTCGACCTGAAAGGTTAATAATTCCTTTCCTCCCACTGCCTGCTGTTTTTCTCCAGAAGACTGGGTGGGGCATTTCATGCTTGCAAGCTCTAGGTGACAGAACCAGCCAGAGTTGCTGCTCCTTGTTGTATTGACCGATGTATGCTGGAAAGTACGCAGCACATGGGAAAAAATGAATCGCTGTACTAAAGGCACAATTCCAACAGTTAGAGAAGACTCTTCCAGCATTAAGGCCAAGTTCACATATTGAGGTGAAGCAGGGCTGTTAGCAACTCTGCAGTCTGCACCCAGCAGGTGTCAACACTTTTGGAAGAGAGAAAGGAAAACTTGATAGAAGAAATATGTAAATATATTCAAGAGTGCAGATGCAGGGAAATAACTAAGCAGTGATGTGACAAGTGTAATGAAAATCAATTAACAGTCTGCATGAAATAAATCACAAATAACAAGTTATCCATGAAATAGCAGACTTGCTGAAGTCTTACCTGTTAACCCTGGTCTGCCTATAATTTTATATGATTATGAATACCAATACTGTATACTTATTAATAATTACATTCATGGTGTTCTTGCTTTATTGTCAATGTACATCTGAATGGTTATATCACAGGGGGGAGTTTTCAGGCTGTCTGGCTGGTCTCACTGACACTCTATCCATGCATCAGATTCAAATGATGAAGTCACTCTTCCTGAATAATCCCATCATCAAAGGTAAGCACATAGTATACATAGCTGGGAATCTTTCCTCCACTAACCATGATGACAGAAGCTTTGTGGCAAGTGGACCAAATTCCCACAGAACAAAAGATCCATGCAGGCATCTATCTGAGGGACTGGGCTATGAAACCTGGGTAGGAGGCAGAACAGTATCTTCTCACTCTGACTTCTCATCTCTGGCAGTCTCTAAAAGAAGCTCTTTTATCCAAGTTAGAGGTAGGAAATTGATCAAGAGATCCAAGCTCAGATTACCTTCAATCTCAAATTGGCCCAATTATGATGTATGTTATATCACTGAAATCCATCCATAAGTTGCAGACAAATCAAGAGTGAAGGCAAAACTTACATCATAAAGATGTGACAACAGAAAATTAAATATTTCCAATTAAGGAGAGTGAAGCTAAAAGTCAATTGCCTTTCTTGTTAACACAACACCACAGCATGATGCTAATCAGAACCATTACTTCTATTTCCCAAGCAATTACCGTTGTCTGGAGTGGCACTGTAGCGTAGAGGTTAGCAGAATACCTTACTGCACCAGTGACCCCAGTTCAATTGCTGCCGCTGCTTGTAAGGAGCTTGTACAGTTTCCTCCCACAATCAAAAGATGTACCACTTGGTAGGCATTTATAAACTGTCTCGTGTTTAGGCTAGGATTTATTTGAAGGATTGCTGGGCTGTTCCATGCTGTACCTCAATAAATAAATAAATGAGTCTTTGTTTGCCAATAACATGATATGTTTGAAATAGAAATTCAGAATACATACATCTTATATTCTTTATGACTGAACCAGCAATCTTCAGGTTGTGTATAATTCTGCCAGTTCTTCCACCACTTCCGCCACTACATAAAAAGAAAGGAAAAAGTTACTTTCATTTGGCATTTTTCATAACGTAAGGGCATCCTTACACATCATTAGAGACTCCCAGAATGTAGTATCTATTACAACACTGGGAACAGATAATACCATTAATGCAAGACTCCCATAAACAGCAGTGTGATTATAGCCAGATAATGTTTTAGTTAAGTTCACCGAGGGATAAATTCACATCCAGAACATTTAAAAGAGCTCTCTCATTCTTTATCAAAGTTTTGTTCTGTGGTTCCTTTCAGATCTAAAAGGACAGATGGGGCTTTAGTTTAGTGTCTCACTCAGAATTAAGATGCATGTACTGTACAATACAGTCAACCTTCAGTCCTTCTGGACTGAAATATTTGCTGAAACAGAAAATTTCTTTGGATTCATAATATCATTATTAATATTAATCAAAAATATAATACAAAAACTGTAATAATAATTAATGTGTTGCTCATCAATTTTGATTGCAGTGTGACCAATACATACTTCCTGTGATTTGAAGTCCAAGAGAAATGGGATAGACAATCAGTTATAATTCTATCCTTTCAATTTCATGTGGGTTTAACCTTAGATCAGTGAACAAAATATTTTCCTTTCTGCTGGTTATGTAGAGGCTTAAGTTAAAATGAGTTTAGTCTTTGTCAGTCCCTGTGGACGTATCGCACAAACCTTTGCATTATTCATCACTAAAATACAGCAAATTGGGAGTACAGTTCTTTTTCTGTTTAAACATCTGAGAAGGCAGCCAGAATATCATCTCAATTATTCTCAGACATTTTGATGAGGCCTTTCTTTTGGCTGGAGTCAGCGCCCACTAATTGAATGGTAAACCCCGACAACGTAAGTTTAAGCAATTTTGGTTTTCAATTTGCCTTTCTGTTCAGTCTAATCAAGGCAATCATCCCCATGCTGCTCCTCAGTTAGAGAGTCTTTGCTTTCTTTTTTGACGAAGCAGTAAAACAACTGCATAAGTTAGAAAACTTAAATAAAAATAGAAGTTGCTGGAAACATTCAGCAGGACAGTCGGTATCCATGCAGAGAGAAACAGGTTGTATGTTGAATGCATTCTCTGGTATTAAATGGAACTATTGAACTCAGCTGTCAGGAACTATTGAGCCATAACACTTTTCTCAGATATGTTGAAAAGTCATTGATCTGAAATACAGTTCTTATCTTTTTTCTTTCTCTCCAGATGCTATCTGAGATGCTGAGAACCTCAGGCATTTTCTACTTATGTTACAAAAATCCAAGTTGACTACTTTTGGGTCAGATTTGAGCATGATCTTTGCTATCCATTAGAAATGTACTCCAGAGTTTACAATGTACCATGTAAAGGACGTTCTTTTAATTTTTTTTCATGATAAATTGCATCTCTTACTGGGAAGAAATGGCTGATTTATGATGCTTTCCCATGGTTAGCATTAAGGCACCTTGTCAGAGGGGGGAAGAAGATTAATCTGCACATTAATCATTTGTTTTTCTAAAACTGGGATTCTTTACAAAAAACACAAAATGGTTTAGAATCTCAGAAGGAACTTTGTTTGCTTTCAATGGCATGAAGACTTTGAAAAGAAAATCAAGGAATGAAATAAAAAGGAACTGACAAGTCAATACAGTTCAAGATCATAAACACAAGAGATTCTGCAGAATCTGGAAATCCAGAGTAGTCTATACAAAAAGCTGGAAGAAATCAGCAGGTCAGACAGAATAAGCAGGTGATGCTTTGGGCCGAGACTCTTTATCAGGGCTCATTAGGCTCTTCAGCAGGTCCCTGTGAAGGGTCTTGGCCTGAAACATTAACTTTTTATTCATCTCCTTAGATACTGTCTGGTCTGTGAGTTCCTCCAGCATTTTATGCATGTTACAGATCAAAGCCACACCATTCACAACCCTTTGTGAATGCATTTCATTCCAGATGGTCCAAAAGGTAGGTAGAGATAAACAGACAGAGAAGCATGAAATGTGGTAAATATGTGCATGATAAAGAGACAGAGAGAGCATAAGGTAGAGAAAGGTGGGTAATTTTAGATTATATTACACAGAAGAGTGATCTAGAAGGGAACATAAAAGAGGAGTTAGACTGAATAATCAAATAGAGAAGTGACAGAGAGAGAGGAAAGGAGGTAGAATTTTATTGGGAAAAACAATGGAGGAGTGGAAGTGAAACAATGTGAGGTAACATAGAAAATGGAAGAAAAGAGAAAAAGAAATGAAACTACCATCTCCTTCAATCCTACTTGACTTGCACCTAATTCCTTCAATTGTCCTTCCTCAAGAGCCAGCTCAGTGCCACCTCAAGGCTTCCATCTAGTGGTTTGGTCAAGAACCATTCCAACCTTCTAGACACATCAAAGTCAGAAAGTCAATGATGTTGAGATCCACATTGAGATACCAGTAGTGTTGGCTGGAGTACTGGAGATGAGATGCACCATCACTAGAATGAAACAGCACAAATAAGTTTAAACTGTTCTCAACCACATAAGATCCCGAGTGCAGTGGTCATAAAAATAGGTGGTGGAGGGATTACTGAGTACACTGGATTCTGGTTTATTAAGCCATTGGTTAATCTGGGCAGCCACTTATTTGTTGCAACTCTTAAAGAGCAAAAACAAATCAAGAAAATAGCTGGGACACCCTTTGTTTAATGGGGACACTATGCCACTTAATTGGGAGAAGACTGTTGATGAACAGTTTCTAACTAGCATCAGAAGTGTGCACTTTTGTGTGGCCATTAGATATGAAACTGTGCTTGGAATGAACAGTTTTGAAACAGTGTCAATGCCATGTGTTTGTGGTCAAAAAGCAGTGATTTTTGTCACTGATAGTCAATGAGTAATAAGCAGTAAGATTCTTTTGCTCACTGCAGTTTCAAGCATTGGGGTTTGGAGATGCCAGAAATGGCCGAGAGTGAAGATAAAATGATTTCAGTACTTTAACAAGTTAGGACTATGAAGAATTTGAAGATATCAACAATCATCTTGAATGTTAAAGTTAAAATGAAGATTTGGAGGATGTAAACGTTGAAAGCACTGTTTGAAGGCAGTCCACCAACTGCACTGATTTTATTTATCAAAAGAACACAAAAGTATACACTGAATGAATTCCTTTGTCAGTATTTATTAGGAACTAATACACAGTTTCTTGTACTGTAGTTTTGGTATTGTTCTAACTTATTTCGTATTTCATTTAGATACATACAAACATTTGTAACTTGTTACTCAGTTTAAGGTTAGTTTGTCTTTTTTATACATTTTAACTATTTCCATGAAACTTCATCTAATTAGAACAGCCACTTCGTTGGGCCAAAATATATTGGTCCAATTAAATATATTGGTCCAATTAACTGGAATCCACTGTATTACTTTACTTAATAGTTTTATCTCCTCAGCTTTAATGAGTTTTGTGTCAGAGGGGAATTTCCAAAGTTCTTTTTTCCTTATGTTGTCGTTTTTACAAAGAAATATGAGTGATAGTAGAGATTTGGGATGCTGGTCCACACAGAGCTAGAATGGGACTGCCTTGAAGGTAAAACTGACCTTTTCCCATCATTTGTCAAACAACTGTCTGCTTGATCACAAATCATGATCTCACAATAATCAAAAATACACCCTTTTCTTTATATATGTAATGTGATATTTGTCCCCTGCATGACTTTCCTGGTTGTGCCTGTGAAGAACATAGAAATCAGTAGTTACCAAGTTCCAACTATTACAATTTCATGTGACTCAGTAGTATCTCCAGTGATTAGGGAGAATGTATCTAATTCACCTTCAGAATCAAATTTACTTTTCTCCAGTGCACTTCAATGAACAAATATTTGGCTCTAATAGCTGGGTAGCAACCATTAGCTGCTCCGTTCTACTCATCAGGAACATGGCAAATTCTTAGAACATTACTGTAATGCTGACAGCTGATATAATAAGCATAGTATATGCTTGGAGTTGATATAATCAAAAGTGTCACATCAACTACTATCTTCCTGTCTGTCGTTCTCATTTGAATTTTTCTTTATATGATCAGTGACCTCTCTCTTTATTTTAGGTCTGTAACATATTATGTTTACATCTACTGATCTGTTCTATCAATTCTGGTAGTTCTCTCATTCTCTCTGATGGTATACTCCCACAGGCACACTCAGTCATATCATAGTGTAACATTAGCATCCTTGGCTGAGAACTGTGTTACAAATGGATAATACATGTTCTGGAGTTGGTTCATTTTCCACACTGTGCAGCCTTGTCTTCCCCTTGTAAACTCCACTGATGTAAATTGGCCAAGGTTAAAGGAGGATCAAACGCTGACAATTTTACTTGCCAGTCTGTGCATGTCAGTCAGTCATTCGGCTATACCCAGTTGCTACATTTCCTCATTGCAATGGTTTAGCTCTCTTACCTTCTGCTTTTATCATCCCTACTTTGTTCTCAATGCAGCGTGTTTGCAGTTGTCTGTGGAAGATCCAGCTTCTGCTGCACGTTAGTCATTATTTCCACAGTGTCTTGGTAGATTATACAATTTTGACCTGACCTCTTCTTGTGTTTCCTTTTGAACTATAAAACATTAAGTTTAAAATGTAAATCTTCAGCAAGACAGAGGTTTTACACATTTACTTTCCTGTCAAAATTAGTTGATGCAAAATTGACAAGCTCTTTTTCAAATGTGTCTGAACATGTAAATGGTTCTAAGTAAGGCCAGGGTCAAATAAAACCAGATACATCCATGTCCTTCATTGGGCCTCACTGCTGCTAGACTGGACTGAGTGAGCTGGAAGGAGGTAGGGAGTGTCATTACCTGTTAAGAAGCACACTACCGATGAATAGTGAAGGCGTAATGAAGAGAATGTAGTCTTCTTGTGTATATTTTCTAGATTGCAAAAAAAAAATGACAATCAAACTTGATTTCAGGAGTTCATAATGGAGTGAATTCATAATGAATTCAGGAGCAATGACTCCCCTTAGCACCATATATGGACTATTGTCTCCACTTGTATTTTGATCTTTTGTCTATGTATGTGCATTGCTCTCTCTCTCTCTCTCTCTCTCTCTCTCTCTCTCTCTCTCTCTCTCTCTCTCTCTCTTTCACTGCAAAGTGAACACACCAGTTAAAGCCTCAGCCACATGCTTGCTTTTATTCAATTGATATGTAGTTGCAAAGACATTAACAAATTGGCGACGAATATGAAACTAAATGTCCGAGAATATCACCAGCTGTACTGACAGTTATGGGACAAAACAGCAAGAGTTAAACAGTATGGAAGGTCAAGGACACTAACAAAGGGACGTGTGAGAACAGCATAGTACACTGTGAAAGACATGCAACAAGCAAAGTGAAAGTGAAAATAACACGGCGATGGCTTTAGTCAGGAAAGTTGACAAATTCAATAGTACTAATGAAGGCTGGGAGTCGTATATTGAGAGGGTTGAACTGTATTGTAAGGCGAATGATGTGCCTGAGCAAAAGAAAGCCCCCACGCTTAGCTTAATGGCAGCAAGGATATACAACCTCTTATGCAAATAAGCAAACCCTGAAAAGCCAGCAAGCATTTGATAAATTATTACAATTTTACAAACTCATTTGAGGCCAAAAATGCTGGTAATAGCTGAGAGATTTGGATTTTACGAAAGGAACCAGTCCAAGGATGAAAGCATTTCTGACTTCATTACGGAACTGTGCAGACTCTCCCAGTACTCTGACTTATAAGGTGGACTTCCTGATTTGTTAAGGGAGAGCTTGTATGTGGCATGCATAGTCAAAGCACTCAGACGAGGTGACTGGCAGAAACAGACCTAACTTTAGAACGGGCATTGACCATTGCAATGTCATTAGAGACTGCACCAAAGGATTCAGCAGAACTACAGAAAAAGAGGTTAGAATGTGAAATGAACAAAATGTTCCTGAAAGGTACAAAAAGCCAAAAATTATATCAAGATGGCAAATCCTCCCATGTTGCAAATAACTGTTGGTTCAAAATAAGTCTACAGAAAGTGTCACAGACAAGGTCACATAGGGAAAGTGCACCAGTCAGACAAAAACACAACCGAGTGAAAAGTCTCAAACACAAAACAATGCAAATGCATAAAGTGACTGAATGTGAAATAGAATCAAACAACACAGAGTCTGACGAAAGTGAGCTGTCATGCTTAGAACTGCATATTGAAGCAGGTCACAAAACAATATGGATCACAATAGATGTGTCTGGGGTAAAACTGGAAATGGAGCTGGAGACGGGATGAACTTTGCCTATAATTTCAGAGGCTGACTACGACAGACTGTTTTCTGAGATATCATTAGATAAGACTTCAGTGATGCTAAAGACCTACCCTGGTGAAAAACTGTCTCCCAAAGTCAAACAGAAAGTGAATGTGACATATGGAGGCCAAGCACAGCAGTTAGAGCTTTATGTGTCGAAAAGTGGAGGGCCAGCACTTTTTGGATGTGCGTGGTTGAGAAAAATCCAACTAGACTTGCACTCAATCAAAGCTCTCAGTGTGGCATCAACAGGCAATGGCAGCCCAGATAGTAGCACTGACCAGAGACTGGCACAGCTGCTTAACACTAATGAGAAGGGGATTGGTAAACTCAGGCATAGAGGCCTGAATTGCTGATGTAGCAACAACAGCAAGATTCCATAAAGCATGTCCAGTGCCTTATACACTATGTCCTAAAGTGGATGCAGAACTTCAGAGGTTGGAGGCATCTGGAATTCTCTCCAAGATTGAGTGGAGTGATTGGGCCATGCCCATTGAAGGCCGGAACTGTTCACATATGTGGGGATTTCAAAGTGAGCATTAACCCTGTGCTGTGTACTATGCAGTATCCCCTGCCACAAATAGAAGACATATTTACATCTTTGGCAGGTGGCGAGAGGCTTTCAATAATTGACTTGTCACAAGTCTATCTGCAAATGGAGATTGAGGTGTCGAACAGGAAGTTCCTCACAATCAATACTCAAAAGGGATTATTGCAGTATAATCATCTCGTCTTTGGCATCTCATCAGCCCCAGCAATTTGGCAAAGAGCAACGGGCCAAGTGCTCCAAAATATCCCAGGAACAAATGTACCCTTGATGACATCATTGTGACTGGCAAGAATGATGAACAGCACCTCCAGAACCTTGGTAAAGTGCTTACCAGATGAGTGAGTATGGTTGGTGTGCAAAGAGAGAGCAATGTGAGTTTTTCAAGAATGAAATCTCATATTGCACGAATGTTATTGACAAGCATGGTTTAAATAAGTCACAAGAGAAGATTGAATCAGTGCTGCAGGCACCCAAACTGGAAAATGTGTCGCAACTTAGGTCATACCTGGCCTTGTAAACTACTACCGCCGGTTTCTCCCAAACATTGCTACAGTGCTGCACCCATTGAATGCACTGTTACAGACAGGAACAAAGTGGGAATGGTCAGAAAGATCTGAAAGGGCATTGAAGGGAACAAAGAGACAAATAACATTCAGTGAATGGATGACCCATTATCACATATCCTTGCCCATCAGACTGATGTGCAATACATCCCCTTATGGCATTGAAGCCATTTTGTCACACACTGTGAAAGATGGATCTGAACATCCCATTGCATTTGCTTCAAGGTCACTGATGAGCGCAGAACACAATTACACATAGGTTGAGCAAGAGGCCCTTAGTTTAGTATGGGGAATAAAGAAGTTCCTTCACTACTTCTACGGACAAAAGTTTGCGCTAATGACAGATCACCTTGTGTCCATTTTTCAATCCCAGGAGGGGAATTCCAGTGATGACTGCTACCCAGTTACAATGTTGGGATTGTTCCTAGGAGCCCACTCTTATGACATAGAGTTGAAGGGTACCAAACAACACAGCAACACTGATGGCTTGTCACATCTTCTACTATTGGCAACTGAAGAAGTAAAGTCTTCATACTGTGACCCTCCAGAAGTGTTCTGCACCACATTGGTGGACCAGTTGCTGGAAACAAATTCTGAAATGCAAAGGGAAACAAGGAATGATCCAACATTGTCTAAAGTCTATGACATCACCACACAAGGATGGCCAGCTCATGGTAATCCTATGTTTCCAGAGTTCTCAGCGAGATGAGACCAACTGTTGGTATGTAGAAAAATGCTGATGTGCTGTTGTGGTTCCTCTAAACTGCGCACCAGAGTGCAAGAGAATCTGCATGATGGACACCTGGATACAGTCATGATCAGAAGTCTAACATGGAGCTATGCGTCGTGGCTGGGAATAGATAAGCAGATTGAAGACTTGACCAAAAGCTGTTCAAGATGCCAAAAATTCCAAAATGCGCTCTCACAGGCACCATTACACCCAAGGCAGTGGCTGCCTTCACATATTGACTTCGCTGGGCCATTCATGGTCTCTATGTTTCAGATTGTTGTAGATTCTCATTTGAAGTGGCCAGAGGTTATACCAACGAAGTCAACCACCACAGCAAAGATTACCTCCACTCTGAGGACTATCTTCAGCAGAAATGGCTTACCAGAACAAATTGTGAGTGACAACAAACCACAATACACATCAGAAGAATTCCGACTGTTCATGAAGAAAAATGGTATCAGATATTTCAAGTCAGCTCCTCACCACACAACAATGAAAGGTTTATCCAAATCTTCAAGAAGTCCATAAAAGTGATGGACAAGCAGGACATTTCTCTAAGCGCAAGTTGGACAATTTCCTCTTTGTGTATCAAAGCTCAGTTTATGCAACGACAAATCAAATACTTGCAATGTTGCTTGTGAGCGTGTCTGAGATCTCGCATAGCCCTCCTGAAACCAGACCTACAGACGATGTGCAGAATAAACAGTTCTGCCAGTTGCCAAGTAAAGCAGCAAGAAGCTTCAAGATTGAACAAGAGGTCCTCGCACATGATTACCAAGAGGATAAGTGGATACCAGGTAGGACAGCTACAAGAACAAGACCACTGATGTACATAGTAGATGGAGACGTCATGTAGACCAGATACTGATTGCTCAACTGAAGAGCATACCTGAATCAACTGCATCCAACAAGATGGACACATTACAGCCATCAGACTTACCTCTCAGTGATGATCATGTCACCAACAGCAACATGACACCGGAAACCAAGAACGTTATAATTAACAAGACACCTGCCAAACTTGATTCACTCCACAGATCCAGAGAAGCTATGCTAAAAGAAATAGAGCACCATCCAAAAGACTGAATCTGTAGTATAGGGAAGTTAGTAATGGACTGTTTTTGTGAAAAGCATGTTTACTTGCATTAATCTAAAGGGGGAGGTTGTGTGATAAATGTATCTATTTCTTTTAGTGCAATGACTCCCCTTAGCACTACATGTGGACTGTTATCTAAGCATGCATATTGATTTGTTGTGTACGTATGCCCTCTCTTTTTGTTTTTATGCTGATTTTGAATTCCCTTGTCAGCCATGATTGCCTTTCCCTTCCTTAGAATACAGCTTCCCCTTTGGGATGTATCTATCCAGCACTTTCTGAATTGCCGCCAGAAACTCCAGTCATTGCTGTTCTGCTGTCATCTCTGCTAGTGACCCTTTCCAATCAATTTTGGCCAGCTCCTTTCACATGCCTCTGTAATTTCCTTTACTCCATGGTAATACTGGTATATCTGAATCTTCAAACTGCAGAGTTTATTATGATCACTGCCTCCTAAAGGTTTCTTTGCCTTAAGCTCCCTAATCAAATCTGGTTCATTATACAACACCTAATCCAGAATTGCCTTTCCCCCAGTGGGCGCAACCATAAGATGCTCTAAAAAGAAATCGTGTCTGCATTCTACAAATTTCATCTCTAGGTTTACAGCACCAACCAAGTTTTCCCAATTTACCTGCAAATTGAAATCCCCCATGACTATCGTAACATTGCCCTTATTACATGCCTTTTCTATTTTGTGTTGAAATTTATATCCCACATTCTGGCTATTGCTCAAAGGCTGATATATAACACCCATCAGGGTATTTTTATCATTGCCGTCTCTTAGCTCTACCCACAAGGATTCTACATCCTCTGGTCTTCTGACACCTCTTTAAGGACTTGATTTCATTTTTCACAAAGACAGCCACCCCATCCCCTCTGCATTCCTGGCTGTCCATTCGATACAGAGTATATCCTAGGATGTTAAGCTCCCAACCATGGTTTTCTTTCAGCCACTCAGTGATACCCACAAAGTCATATCTGCCAATCCCTAACTACATTACAGGACCATCTTCCTCTGATTTACTCCTGAAGCCGCATTACTTTTGTGACTGGTTTGGCTGAATTGATGAAATTCAATGGTGGAATATTCATTGTCAGTGCTCGAGGTTAGATTCTCACTCAGTGGAGTTGGTTATTGTCTATTATTTTATTGCCACAATTGTTACATTGACCCCAGCATGAACACCATCTAGAGCTTTTGAATTGACTAAAAATTGTGAACATCAGTGTCCATCACCACTTCTGAACTTATGGGGGAATAAAGACCATTGGTGAAGCAGCCAGAGGTGATTGGGCCAGGATGGAGATCCTGGAGATCTCTTACATTGTAGTTAGAAGTTAGGATTATTGACCTCCAGCATTTACAACCATGACCCTTATTGAGGCGTGTAACTCCATTGCAGTCTTTTCCTTCACGGACTTCGGTTTTATCAAGAATCCACACTTGGTCAAATGCTGCCTTGATATCAACTCTGGAAGGCAAACCTTTGTTTGAAAATTGGACCATAACATTGCAGGCTACAAACCAGGTGCAGGTAAATGAGACCAGAGCAGACAGATAATTAGCGCCAGCATTGACAAGTTAGGGCAGAGGCCTGTTCTCATGCTGATCACTCGTCTGTGGTGATGTCCAGACCATATACTCCTGATGAAATCCAAACTGTGCTTCGATGAGCACGTTGTTAAAGGGCGATTGCCACCTGACAGTATAGTAGATTCCATCATTTTGCTAATGATCGAGGGCGAATTGATTGCAGAGTAATTGAAATAAATGGATTTGACCTGCTATGTGCACAAGGACATATCTGGCTAATCCTCCAGATTGTCAGGTAAACACTAGTTTTACAGGAACAGTTTGGCTCAAGCAGATCATCCCTTCTATAGCCAGGCCACTGGCTGGTCCTATGTCCTTTCATATGTCCAATATCCTCAGCTATTTCTTGATACTGGGTAAATCCAATTGGTTGAAGACTTGCTTCAGTGATAGTAAGAGTCTCAGGGGGAGCTGAGCTGAAACATGCACTCCACACTGGCTGCAGTTTCTTCAACCAGGTGTATAAGAGATTAAGAGGCATAGCTACAATGAACAGCCTGGGCAGCAATGGCTGATATCAGAGGTCATCCTTTTGTTGTGAGTGGAAAAGTTTAGGGGAGATGTCAGATGATGTTTTTTTCACAGACGGTGGTAACTGCCTGAAACTCACTGCCCTGGGCAGTGGAAGAGCCTGATACGTTAGGAACTTTTAAGAGACTCTTCATCGGCACCTGCAAGGAAGGAAAGTGGAAAGCTATATGGAAGTGAAGGGTTAGATTGATCTTGTAATAGGTTAAAAGATCAGCTCAACATTGTGGGCCACGGGGCCTGCATTGAGCTGTACTGTGCTATGGTCTGTGCTGTACCTTCTATGTTCTGTGTTCAATATTGTCTTTTCCACTTACTTACTGAGCCCTTCCATCACTAGCTGATTGCCATTTGCAAATCAATATGACAGGACCAGCAGCATTTCTCCCTGATCCGTTGGTTATGTGTGCACTTAGTTCTGTGACTGTTCTCTTCATTGTGTAAAATGCATTCATAGAAACAGAAAGAAGAACAAAGAACAAGGGGGAAACTGAAAAGAAAATAATTGTATTCTTGGCGAACATTTTAAATTATGTGATGTATTTATTTTAGTAGTAGATGAAACTCTGGAATGCTAACAGAACTATGTCAGAGTAGTATTAGTTCATTGTCATAGGACCTCAAATTAAATCTTCCATTGCTTGATAACTAAGAGTCCGTAATTCTCTGAGTATCAGTTGAGTAATCTTGATCACTTCAGAGAGCATTACATGGAAGTATCAGTCATTCAGCATGACAAGTTTGCCAGTAATTTCAATGAACAGAAAATTATGTGGGTTGTTCTGTCTTCAGCATATTTAAAGAAAAGAACATTACGCACTCTTAAGCCAGGCATACTAATTTGTAAAACTCTATGTTATTTGCAAATATAGTTGATTCCAGTTAAGAAGGCCTTTGGTTAATTAGGGCAATCACTTATTTGCGACAACTCTTAAAAAACAAACTCAAATCGAGAAAATAGCCGGGAATCCTTTTGTTTATTTTGGACACGGAGCCACATTTAAATGAGACAGGGAACTGTTTCTAACTAGTGTCAGTTGTGTGTATGTCACGTAGCTGTTAGCTACCACACCATGCTTAGAGCAAACTGCTTTTAAATAGCATAACTTGCGTGTGGCTGTGTTCAAAAAGCAGTAACTTTTGTCACTGATAGTTGGTGAATATTATGCAGAAAGACAATCCAGAACTGTTTTTCTCACTGCAGTCTCAAGCATTCTGACTGGGAGTGAAAATGAAACTATTTCACTACTTTAACAAGTTAGGAATTATGAAGAATTTGAAGGTATTGACTATCATCTTGGATGTTACAATTAAAATGAAGATTTGGAGGATGCAATTGTCTAAAGAATTGTTTGAAGGCACTCCATTATCTGCACTAGGTGTCTGTGCTGATTTTGTTCATTTAAAGTCAATCAAAAGAACTCTACACTATACACTGGATTAAGTCCTCCATCAATAATATTAGGAACTGATACAAAGAGTTATAGTACTGTAGTAATTTTGGTGGTGCTCTGAATGTTCTGTGTTTCACTTAAGTACTTAATTTTCTATTTAGTTGAATGCTAATTTGCCTTTTTTATAAACCTTTTTAAATTATTTCCATAAAACTCGGCTAACTGGGGCAGCTGCTTAATTGGGCCAAAATGTACAGGTCCCAATGTGCCCTGATTAACTGGAATCCACTGTACTCTTTAGCTGACTGGGATTTATTGCAATGGGTTATCACTTGGCATATCTGATGATGACCAGTTAAACAAGGGTTTAACTGTCTAAGTACATCTTCAGACTGCATTGTGATTACGGGAGCTGGTTATTAAAGGGGCTCATGTAGGCCAAGGAGGCAGCCAACTGTTCTTAAATTTGAATTCCGAAGATGGTCTGGCTCACTGACTAGTCGAGGAAATTTTGGTGCAAAAGTCTCTGACAAGTGTTAACAAATAACACATTAGGAACCTTAAATATAAATGCATGTAACACTTGCTATATGCTTGGGCTCCACAGAGCCTGAGGGATGAAAAATTGTACACTGAAACATGTATTAAACTTGCATTAAAATCATGCGTGCATACAACTGACTTCCAGCTAGGAAGCAGTGTAACATGCAGCCACTACTGAATGCATGCTTAACTAACACAACCAAGGATTAATTTCTACCAGTCACACAGTCTCACACACAGAGGAGATCAAGAGGGAAACCCCTTGCAAAATTAGAAACTTTAAATAGTATTTCTTCAGGAATATTACCCTTTATAGCATTATATCTTTCTAAGTGGAGGTTTGAAAATGACCACCATCAAGAAGTTAGTTACTTTAAAATTATGTAAATGCAATATTTTCTTTGAAACTTCCCACTGAAACCTACTTCACTGATGCTGAATGTCTTTGGATTCATTTGATGGAACAACTCAGACCAGTGCCAGTAGAATAACCACAAAGTGAATTTTTAAAAGAAATGAGAGGAAAAATAATTGTAGAACCATTCAGGGTGGACTACTTTTGCCATGTTTTGATTGCTCAGAACGCCAGGGTTAGGGTGCCTAAGGCATTTTGCACACTACTGTATTTGTCAGTGTGGAGTGGACAGATGTATGTGATCCAGTGGGTGATGTCACCGCGAATGGGATCTCAGGCTAACTGCACATGAAGTGGTGACCTCCCATATGCATTGAGGGATTGGCAGTGAGGGTGGAAATGAGAACACTAGTGTGTTTTAATTTTGCATAGAGAGTGGCAGGTAAACTTTGGTAATCTGCTTTTCCAGCTGTTTCCCCTGGAGTTTCCCTTCCAATGATTAGTATTCATTTTGATGGGTAATGAAGGATCTGCAACTTTAGCACTGTATCAGTTGTCCCTGACACTCCACTTACTGGCAGAGCCTGCGCCTGTGCTGAGACAGGCTCTAGCTGGGTTACTGCAGCTCCTATTCAATTATTTCAGTTCCATATATGCCAAACCTTTTACCTTGTTCACATCGTCATTGAGCCTGGGAGTGAGAGATAGCAGGGTTATTGACTGTGGGAAGGGTGGGAGGGGTTACCACAGTTGTCCCCATCCCTGATCTCACCCTTTAGCCACCTTTCAAGAAGGGTGACGAGGCAGTGAAATCGGGGTTCATCCCTTACGACCTGCACTTGAGATAACACAATAGCTTCACAGAGGTGAACAGGAATGGATCTGGGGTCTTCTCGGGCTCTGTCGATCAGTACACTGCAGGACAAACTTGTAACTAATTGTGAAATGCACCAGAAAAGAAACATGAAGCCTCTTAACTCTGGCCAAAGCAAACTTATTTGGCTCAATAATATCTTTAAGATTACATGGACCTCCTATTGTTATAGATCATAATCAATCCCTGATGTCAGAAGGAGGTTGAAGAATTGGCAACAGATATTGTAAAGTTATCAAGAGCAATAAACTACAGTCAAATTATTCATTAAACAAAGGTGATGAACTTGGAATCACATGAACAGATCCAAAATTAGCTAATTTTAATTCCAACCTAATTCAAGGAATATATTTTTAGTCTTTCTCAAAACACAATGAATTGCTTTCATGGCCAAAAGTTTGGTGAATTCAACACTATTGCATTATAAAGTGCAAATTTATAAGGAGGTTCATCATCAGAGAATCAAATCATATGGCATAAAGCACCTTTAATATTCATAGGGTAAAGGAGACAAAGAGGTATTAATGATTATCTGACGCCAAGAATAATTTTTAATGGATGCAAATAATGTCATTTCTATGGTTAACCAGAATGAAAGTGATAAGTTAATTCTACTGCGAATCAAGCATGATGACAAAATACTGCTCTTTCACGATGCTCTAATTAGAAAATGTGATCAATTATATGTATTGAACTTAGCCTGACCTCCACCAACCACTCCTTGTTTTATGACCCTTTTCCATGCACCTACAGGAGATGTAACACCTGCCTCTTTACCTTTTAAATCCGCAGGGGCAACCCTTCACTTCCAGGTGCCTGCCTCTTTAATTAACCATTCCACTCCCACTCTGACCTATCTGTCTCTAGCTTCCTGCATTGTTACAAACGTGGGGAACATCACCTCATCCCCCCTCTGGACACAATGCAAGATTCTAGCTTCTTTACTGAATTATCCAGTTTGAAATCATTATCTAATTAATTCCTTCTCTAGCTGAAGTGGCCACTTTTTGTCACCCATTTGTGATTTTGAAATAATTTTCTCTTTCTATCAGTTTAGTTTGAACTGCTGGCCATGCCCCATAGCCTTTCTATTAGAAATAACTAGCAGAGACAAAGAAACATAATCTGATTCTAATCTCTACATCTATTTAATTGGTTTCACCCTAACAGATATTCCCATTGTTCTGCTCTTCCTCACCTTCTCTGCTCCTGGAAACTAATCTGTTTTCTCCCTTTCCCAAACCTGCCAAATGGTCTCAGACATGAATTTTAATTGCTTCTCCTTCCTGACTTACTGAGTGTTTCCAGCTTTTACAGTTTTCATTTCAGATTTCCAGCATCTGCCATTTTCTTGTAAGCTTATGTTATTTATAACCACCATCTTGTTGTTTATTGAGAGAAGTTGCTGCAGTTTCTCTCAACTCCAGTTTTCATTTTACAAGTCAATTGAGTCTCTTGTTTGCCAGGAGTCGTATTTCCAACTCATCGACTGCTGCAGCGTGGCCAATTTTAAATTCGTCTGGATGGAATCCAAATTAGCATTATCTGAGCCAGTCCATAGGATTTCAAGTTCATCACCTTTGGTCAGTGAGTAATTGAGTTGTAGATATTTGGTTTTGTACTTGCCAAAGAAGTACTTATCCCCATTCTTCAAGTTCAAGTTCAGTTTACTGTCATTCAAACAAACACATGTGCAGTACTATGCAGAAGTCTTAGGCACACATATATATAGCGCTAGGGTGCCTAAGACTTTTGCACACTACTGTACTTGTTGATGCGGAGTGGAGAGTGAGCTTGTAAATCTGGCTGGAGCAAAGGATGATGGGAATAGTGAGGGTGGAGCGCCGCAGGAGGGGTGGGACAAGTGGCAGAGAAGGAGTGTTGATGTGGGTGCAGAGACACCCAGTCCTGACCAGACAAGGTAATTTGGTTCCAAGCAATTAGTTTATTGATCATTACAGCATGTCTCTCTGGTGCTTCCTGCTCCCTCCTCATTCCCTTCCTTCCCCTTTTCCCGACCCTCTCCCTGCCCCCTTTCCCAGTTTCAGTGCACATTGGGGACTCAAATTAGAATCAGGTTTATCGTCATTCAATATATCATGAAATTTGTTTTATATATTGTGCATGTTAGTCTGCAGGAACATCGTTTTGTTAAGCAGTATACAATACTATGCAGAAGTCTTAGGCGCGCACATACACATACACACACACACACACTTCCTCCAGACTAATGTGCACAACACATTACATATACATAACTCACACATAACACATGAAGTAATATTATCACTAGTAAATTAACACATAATAAGGTACACTTACAACAGAAGTTAAAAAGTAAGATGGCGCCAGTGACCAATGTGACATTTTGGAGACAGTGGACAAAACTACTGAACTGTGATTGCTGCAGTCTGAACATGTTCTTTTGAACCGACTAAATGATCTGGTGCTTTTGTGAAATCCTGGGGGATTCGATGGACTAGACTCTGGAGAGTGCAGGTACAGCTGGGGTAGCTATCAATGGGGGTGTGGACGCTGCATTGAGGATTGGTGGCAGAAGACAAACCTGTACTCAGCTCCATTAAATCGTTGAGGACAAGAGTGGAAAGCAAACAGGTGTTCAGCACAGTCTGGTTGCGCTCGATCCGTCTCTCTTCTCACTACTAACAACAGGCGGGAGGTGAAGGCCTCTTGGGCCCCACACCACCAGGTTCAGGAGCAGATGTAGCCCTGTAGCCATGGGGCTCCTGAACAAGCTTCACTTGCCTCAGCTCTGAATGGGCTCCACAGCTGTGGACTCACTTTTAGCAGCTCATGTTCCTTTTTGAGTATTTTTTAAGCGATTTGATCAAGGCGTCAGGGCCAAGGGTGAAGGGCGATCCGCTGTTCAGTTCACTAATCCATGAAGTTTACATGCTTCAGTGGTGAACTGACTCTGCAGCTGTGGCCTGCTACCATTGGCACTGAACTGGCTCTGTGACTATGGCCTGCAGTCATAGGCTCCTGGACTGGTGATGCACCATCAATAACTCACACTGAGATGTAAGGCGAGATATCGGCTTTTATTGACTGGAAGAAGGAACCAGGAGTGAGTGTCCATCATACTATGTCCTGGAGACTGAGGCCGAGCGTCAGGCCTCAGATCGCCTTTATACAGGGGCCTGTGGGAGGAGCCACAGGAGCAGTCAGCAGGGGGCGTGTCCAGACAGGCACAGAGTTCACCACAACTGGCTTCACACGCCTCAGCACTTAGCTGGCTCCATGGCTGTGGACTCACTTTTGGGGACACTGCAGATCATGTTCTGTGTGTTGTTTCTTTAGTTTTTTATTCTTTGCACTATTTGTTCTTTTGTTCCTGCATTCAGTGTTTGATGGTCTTTGCTGTATGGGTTTTTTTTAACCGTGTCTCTTTGTTTTGTGAATGCCTGCAAGACCATGAATCTCAGGATTGTATACGGCATGCATACTTTGATAATAAATGTACTTTGAACTTTTAAAGTAAACAGTATAAAGCTACTGGCACTTCATGCCAATTGGGTGGTAGCAGGGAGTTCAGTAGTCTTATGGCCTTCGGGAAGAAGTTCAAGTCAAGTCAAGTCACTTTTTATTGTTATTTTGATCATAACGGCTAACCAGTACACAGTAAAAATGAGACAATATTTTTCAGGATCATGGTGCGACATGAAACACTACAAAAACTACACTGAACTACGTAAAAACAACACAGAAAAAAACTATACTAGACTACAGACCTACCCAGTACTGCATAAAGCACACAAAACAGTGCAGGTATTATGATAAATAATAAACAAGACAATAAGGCAGTAAGTTGGTGTCAGTCCAGGCTCTGGGCACTGAGGAGTCTGATAGCTTGTGGAACAAACCGTTACATAGTCTGGTCGTGAAAGCCCGAATGCTTTGGTGCCTTTTCCCGGACGGCAGGAGGGAGAAAAGTTTGTATGAAGGGTGTGTGGGGTCCTTCATAATGCTGTTTGCTTTGCGGATGCAGCGTGTAGTGTAAATATCCGTAATGGCGGGAAGGGAGACCCCGATGATCTTCTCAGCTGACCTCACTATCCGCTGCAGGGTCTTGTGATCCAAGATGGTACAATTTCCAAACCAGGCAGTGATGCAGCTGCTCAGGATGCTTTCAATACAACCCCTGTAGAATGTGATGAGAATGGGTCTCGGCCTGAAACGTCGACAGTGCTTCTCCTTATAGATGCTGCCTGGCCTGCTGTGTTCCACCAGCATTTTGTGTGTGTTGTTTGAATTTCCAGCATCTGCAGATTTCCTCGTGTTTGCCCTGTAGAA
This sequence comes from Hypanus sabinus, assembly GCF_030144855.1. Lineage (NCBI taxonomy): Eukaryota > Metazoa > Chordata > Chondrichthyes > Myliobatiformes > Dasyatidae > Hypanus > Hypanus sabinus. The sequence continues at coordinate 17,155,919 of NC_082732.1, forward strand.
TGTGATGAGGATGGGGGGGTGGGGGGGGGTGGGAGATGGACTTTCCTCAGCCTTTGCAGAAAGTAGAGATGCTGCTAGGCTTTCTTTGCTATGGAGCTCATGTTGAGGGACCAGGTGAGATTCTCCACCAGGTGAACACCAAGAAATTTGGTGCTCTTAACGATCTCTACTGAGGAGTCATCAATGTCCAGTGGGGAGTGCCCTCCTGAAGTCAACAACCATCTCTTTTGTTTTGTTCACATTCAGAGACAGGTTGTTGGCTCTGCACCAGTCCGTTAGCTGCTGCACCTCCCATCTTAATACTACGGTACCCTCTGCCTGATGGTGGGGGCTCAGAGCTTGTTGGATGGATGGGAACAACCATTGACAACGCTAAGGGCCCTGCATACGCAGCACTCCCTGATGGGTGGAAGCTGATTTGCTCAGCAGTCCTCGCAATCCTTTGTAAGGAATTGTGGTCATATACCTGGTCAGGACACTTTCAATGGTGCTTCTGTAAAAATTGGTTAAAATGGGAGGGGAAGCCTCACTCTGCCTCAACCTCCTCAGGAAAGGAGGCTGCTGTGTTCTTTTGACCAAAGTGGTGGTGTTGATTGACCAGGTGAGATCACTCCCAGAAATTTGGTGCTCCTCTCTTCCGCAGAGGAGGCCGAGTGTACACTGTGAGGAGTGGTCAGCCTGTCCCTTCCTAAAGTCCACAATCATCTCTTTGGTCTTGTCCACATTGAGACTCAAGCTGTTGTGCTTGTACCAGTCCACCAGCCACTCGAACTCCTCTCTGAATGACATCTCGTCATCACTGCTGATGGGGCCAACCACGGTTGTGTCATCAGCGAACTTGACAATGAGGTTTGAACTGTCTAGCAGTGCAGTCATGCATCAGCAGTGTGAACAGCCGTGGGATGACCTGAGGGCATTAGAAGCCAACCACACTGTGTGGGATGAGATTTCCTCGCAGGCTAAATGAGCATTTTACCTTTCTTGGAGGACATTAGGGAGCAGTTTGGCTTTAACCACAATGCAGCTGCTTCATGGTTCTTCTCTAATCAGCCCACAATTGACTAGATTCATGGAGCTGCATTCCATAGTTTATGATGGGATTTGTACTCTGAACATAGTACGTTAACCAAATACCCCAATGAGAAAAGGGAAGAGTACAGGTTTGTAGAAATTACATATGTTTAACTTGTTAAGAATTAATGAGTTACAGGAGGAGATGGTACTAATTGAAATGGTAACAATGCAATGAGGAACCAGGAAAGAGATTTCAATCCAGATTCCCACCACTGCCTGTAAGAGGTTTGTACGTTCTCCCTGTCACCACGTGGGTTTCCTCTGGGTGCTCCAGTTTCCTTCCTCAGCCTAAAGACGTACTGGTTGGTAGGTTAATTGGTCATTGTAAATTGTTCTGTGACTGGGCTAGGATTAAATCGGAGTTTGCTGGGCAGCACGGCTCGGAGAGGCAGAGGGACCTGTTTTGCGCTGGATCTCAGTAAATGACTTATTTGGAGCCTTGTAGAGGGAAGGTCACCAAAGTAGCAAGTGTGATTGTATTGTCAAAACGGAGAAAGTCAAAGGAAATTGCAAAGCAATGAAAAAGGTTAGAGGCAAAAATTATAACCACGAGAGAGTCTGCAGATGCTGGAAATCCAAAGCAACACACACAACCTACTGGAGGAACTGAGCAGGTCAAGCAGCATCTGTGGTAATGAATAAACAGTCGATGTTTTGGCCCGAGACCCTTCTGCAAGATTGAGGTGGAAGAGGGAAAATGTTAGGATAAAAGGTGGGGGGAGAGGAAGGAGGCTAGCTAGAAGGTGACAGGTGAAGCCAAGTTGGGGGGTGGGGGAAGGTACAGGGCTGGAAAAGAAAGGAGAGGAGAGTGGACCATAGGAGAAAGGGAAGGAGGAGGGGACACAGGGAGAAGGGGTGAAAGGCCAGAGCGGGGTACACCTTATCCTCGTTATATGCATCTTCAGAATATGCCGATTCACAGTTACGCGAGGAACCTATTTCTACCAACATCTCCTTATATGGGTCCAAAACTCACAGTTATGTGAGGGGCACTGCTTTCCTGCCAATACAAGGGATGTGCACATGCCTCCCAGTCTCACTGTTGGGACGAGAAGCACTGCTTTCCTGCCAATACATGTCAGGTGCACGCGCCTCACAGTCTCACTCCCGCCAGTCTCGCATTGATTTTGGCAAGGTGTGGATGTGCGATCTTGCGCTCTTAAACTTTTGAGATTTTACCTACAGCACAGTGATTTTGTGCTTGAAGTATTTAACTATGCCTCCTAAGCATCCGATGTCAATTCCTGGACCATCAACCAAGTGACAGAGAACCAATTGAAAAAAAGTTGGAAATTATAAACAGAGCGGCGTTAGATGAAGGTAACAGTTCTGTGACGTTACTGCCGGGAACAGGATCTTGCCTTTAAAGTTCTTTTGTTGCTTGACAATGCGCCAGCCCACCCTAAACATCTGGACTGCATTCATCTTAACATAACAGTGCGTTTCCTGCCGCCTAACACAACACCACTGATTCAACCGCTCGAACAAGGCGTGATCTACATTCAAGGCTTATTTTTTACGGTGAACTAACTCTTAAATGCTGCAAGCAACAGACGATTTTGAAAATCCCAGGAGTTTACAAACAGTGAGGAGATGGTGGAGTCGGAACACTTGGCGCAAATGGCGATGGACATGGACCCAAGTTTGGAACGGAGTCAGCATTTCAGTCGTTCCCTGCCGTCAACCCTTCTTCCCTACAAGCAAATTTTTGCTGAAAAACAAAATGCTGCCAAGCAAACAACCCTCACCACTTTCTTCAAACCGGTGTCATCTCCTGCTGCCGGCAGTTCTGAGAGTACTGTGAGTCTTCCTTCACCCCTTGCTGTGCTTGATGATCCTGATGACCCACAACCATCCACCTCATCTACGTAAAGGTACCTGACACCACAACAACCACTCATCTCCTGGAGCGAACACACCTGCCACTGTTGGTGAGTACTGTATACGCTAGTATGTTAACTTCCTATGATTTATTATGTTGAATATTAACTTAATTGGTGAAATATAATATGAATGTTGCCTTGTGGTACTACTTTTGTGTTGTACTGGTATGAAAATATTTTAATGTTTAATGTTTAATTTTAATGTTTGTATTATTTTACAAACATCACGTCTCCAGTGTAATTCTTGTTTTCAACCAGGCCCAGTGGAGAGATTTGTAAGCTCTTTGCAGTTAACCTTCCATTCCACTGAATTATGTTAACCTGGATCTTTATAGCAATTGCTCACTCTGCAGTGAATGGGGCATTGCTCTGGAAACCCAGGTCACTGGTGAAGTGAAATGACTGAAGTAGATCATTTTCTCATCTTATTTTCTAGCATCTGAAGGGGTTTTCCCTTTCAATATGTCATTCATTTTTCGTAAGACACAATTCTACTATAAGCATATTAACTATGTCCAATTCTTCCAATTCATTTATAGCAATTCATTTGAACTAGTCATACTGTACAAATCACTCCCTATCTCTATTTCTATCATTGAGTTATAATGTACACAAAATTAGCCTCATTATGAATTACAAAGTCTATATTTTTTACCTAAAGCTCTGCAAAGTTTTTTGACCTTTCCTCTTTTTAGTCGGTTCCCTTTGTTGGGCCTGAGATTATTGTGTATAGCATTATACCTCCAAAGACTGATGTCAATTAGCAATGTAGATGCTGTAATTATGATTGATGGATTATATTGGGGACAATCTAGTTTCACATCACCTTTCCTTCTCCCTCACAGTCACATTGATATTAGCAGCTGATCTGCCATGTTCACGGGTAATTTCATCCTGCCAAATTTCACAGACCACATTTTCTGATGTTCTTAAAGCCTCCTTGTATGTGTCCTTCCACACAGTACTCATAAAGTCCACGTTTGGTTTATTAAGGCCTGAAGCTTTAATTTCATACATGACACTCTTTACTGTTCAAGAATTTGTGTAATTCTCTATAATTGACTCCTCAGATTTTCGCTACAGTGAATTCTTCTCTAGGTTCTTTCCTGGCTGTAAATAGAGTTTTGATCTGAACTGGTCCATTTATGTTAGAGTTGCAAGGCTCATTCAGGGATTACCACACTGAAGCATTGCTAATCATTCATTGATACAACTATAGCTATACAAATAACTAGAATGAACACTTACTATATGTAAAAGATATTAATTTGAGCTTTCCGATCCCTGGCAAATCTTCAACTTCATATTAAAGTTGATTTCCTCTTTGCCAAGTTTTTAGATGGTTTGTATATCTTTGTATTAGACTTCCAATTGCTGGGGGTATTCATTCCCATCTCCTCCATTCTGAGGTCCCCTCTTTAGCTCCCAGCGACGTCTCTCAAGTAACTCCCTTTTCCACTAATCCCCATGCTCCTTCAGTAGGTAGGGGCAGCAGTATGATGCCAACCAGTCACATACAAGAGATCCTTGGATATCGTTAGTGGTGTCAGAATGGACTTGGAAGGAAGGCAAACAGACTTCCAGCAGCCAAACAAGAGTTACAGAAGACTCTCAAACACCAAAACCCACCTGCAGCGTGGTTAAAATAAAAAGGGCACTAGGGCGTTTTCTGCTCACACTGTATTTGGCTTTGCTTTGTTACAAAAGATTCTCAATATATTAGCTACATTCAAGAGCAATTTAATTCTGTGCACACATCATCCCTAACTGGCAGACCCGGGTATGGCGGCTGCTGGCAATGCACCCACCTGCATCATGAGGCAGAGCCGTAACTTTTATCCAAAAATAAAAATCCCTCACTATCTAGCAGACTTCACATGGAGGTTAGTATGACACTAACGAGCAAAAAAAAACTGAAAACATGAATTAAAAGCAAAAAAAACCCTAAAATGATGGAGATATTCAGCAAGCCAGACAACAGGTATGCAGAGAGAAACAGTTAACGTAGTAGGTAGACAACATTGCATCAGAGCTGGTTAATTCTAAGACCTCCATTGATCAGGGTCAACCATGGATACTGCAACCCAGCTGTCTAGATACACAAGTCAGAGCTGTATGATATGGAGAACAAGCTGTTGCCCATTCATCAGGCTCACCGCCTCCATACATCTGAACAGCAGCGACCGATACAGTCACAGGAGTTGCCAGTCAGTGTTGAACTCAACACAGCACTACCTTAGGGAATCCATCTCCAGAATTTTCCTTTGGGGTCTACTCCCGAAGCCTTTCCCATGAGTGGGAATAGCTGCAAGGCGGCAGAGGTTTGAGATCAGAGTTTTCCCTCTCCTAGGTGAGCTGCTGACCACGGCTGGTGAGCCCTATCTGCCCGAAGTAACTGGTTTTAAGGTGCCAGTAACCTGCCTTTGCCCCTTCTCCTGTCCATAGAAACAGTTCCTCCAGGCTCAGTAGCTAAGCAATATCTGGACTTGGTTGTCAGAGGTTATTTGAGGTGCCCGTCATTGGCAGCATTTAATAGATAATAAGTATATTCTCATTACCACCCCTGGCTATAATAACCTTAAGGACCTGGTCAGTTAATTTAAAAAATGGGTTGCTTCTCCAAAACTGTGAAGTCATTAATAAATCAAAGATTCAAAGATTCATTTATTATTAAAGTATACAACTCTGAAATTCTTCTTCTCCAGATAGCTATGAAACAAAGAAAAGAAAGGCAGCACCATCACCAACCCCCAAATCCCTCCACCTCATACAAAAAATTAACAAAAACGGAACAGGAACATCAACATCTAAATTCCTCCCCCCCACCCCACACACAAAAAAATGAGAAAGATCAGATGACAAACACAAAATACAAAAAACCATAAGCCTGCAAAAAGTCCACAGTCCAAGTCCACATCCAAAATGCAGAAAACCTGGGCGACATTCTCCCTCTCCGTAACAGAGCGATCTCAACAGTGATAAAGAAAGGAGTCTCCCATCTCCATGCAGAGTGAACCCCCAGCAATAAAAAGGCAGTCTCCCCTCTACGTCCAGAGTGATACCCCAGCGATCTAAAGGCCGTCTCCCCCCTCCGTGCAGAGTGATACCCCAGCGATCTAAAGGCAGTCTCCCCTCTCCGTGCAGAGTGATACCCCAGCGATCTAAAGGCAGTCTCCCCTCTCCATGCAGAGTGATACCCCAGCGATCTAAAGGCAGTCTCCCCTCTCCGTGCAGAGTGATACCCCAGCGATCTAAAGGCAGTCTCCCCTCTCCATGCAGAGTGATACCCCAGCGATCTAAAGGCAGTCTCCCCTCTACGTGCAGAGTGATCCCCCAGCGATCTAAAGGCAGTCTCCCCTCTACGTCCAGAGTGATACCCCAGCGATCTAAAGGCCGTCTCCCCCCTCCGTGCAGAGTGATACCCCAGCGATCTAAAGGCAGTCTCCCCTCTCCGTGCAGAGTGATACCCCAGCGATCTAAAGGCAGTCTCCCCTCTCCATGCAGAGTGATACCCCAGTGATCTAAAGGCAGTCTCCCCCCTCCGTGCAGAGTGATACCCCAGCGATCTAAAGGCAGTCTCCCCTCTACGTGCAGAGTGATCCCCCAGTGATCTAAAGGCAGTCTCCCCTCTCCGTGCAGAGTGATACCCCAGCGATCTAAAGGCAGTCTCCCCTCTCCATGCAGAGTGATACCCCAGTGATCTAAAGGCAGTCTCCCCCCTCCGTGCAGAGTGATACCCCAGCGATCTAAAGGCAGTCTCCCCTCTACGTGCAGAGTGATCCCCCAGTGATCTAAAGGCAGTCTCCCCTCTCCGTGCAGAGTGATACCCCAGCGATCTAAAGGCAGTCTCCCCTCTCCATGCAGAGTGATCCCCCAGCGATCTAAAGGCAGTCTCCCCTCTCCGTGCAGAGTGATCCCCCAGCGATCTAAAGGCAGTCTCCCCTCTACGTCCAGAGTGATACCCCAGCGATCTAAAGGCAGTCTCCCCTCTCCATGCAGAGTGATACCCCAGCGATCTAAAGGCAGTCTCCCCCCTCCGTGCAGAGTGATACCCCAGCGATCTAAAGGCAGTCTCCCCCCTCCGTGCAGAGTGATATCCCAGCGATCTAAAGGCAGTCTCCCCTCTCCGTGCAGAGTGATATCCCAGCGATCTAAAGGCAGTCTCCCCTCTACGTCCAGAGTGAACCCCCAGCAATAAAAAGGCAGTCTCCCCTCTCCATGCAGAGTGATACCCCAGCGATCTAAAGGCAGTCTCCCCTCTACGTCCAGAGTGATCCCCCAGCGATCTAAAGGCAGTCTCCCCTCTACGTCCAGAGTGATACCCCAGCGATCTAAAGGCAGTCTCCCCTCTCCATGCAGAGTGATACCCCAGCGATCTAAAGGCAGTCTCCCCTCTATGTGCAGAGTGATCAGAAAGGCTGAAGAATGCCTGAATGGAAAACAAGAAACTGTTCCGTAAACTTATGTTGAGTTTCATAGGCCAAAGACAAAGAAGCCAGGGAGGCAGTGGGATGAGGAATTAATGTGACAAGTCAATGAGTCACTGATTAGTACAGACTGGAACAGGGGCTTGGGTTCAACTGGACCATGTGCCTATCCCTGCTAAACCCACCAGGTGGACTGGAAGCACTGAGCAGTGATGTTCTGCCCTACAGTTACGCCGGGCAACACTTGTGAGAGTGTCCGTTCCTGGTTGTTTCCCAGAAGCAAATTCTTTATAGGTATACAGCACGGAATCCGAGTCGTGCCGCCCAGCAATCTCCCGATCCTAGCCTAATCACGGGACAATTTACAGAGACCAATTAACCTAACATCTTTGGCCTGTGGAAGGAAACCGGAGCAAACCCACAGAGTCATGGAGAGAACGTAAAAACCTCCCTACTGGCAGCAGTGGGAATTGATCCCAGGTCACCTGTACAGTTAAATGTTGTGCTAGCCACTACGCTACCATGCTGCCCTTTATGGAAAGCCCCATTCATATGTGTGCATGAGAATAATTAATTTTGTGATGTATAGGAGGGTGAATGATTTCCAAGGAGCCAAATGACCAACATAAACAAGCAAATTTGGGCAAAGACTTTTGGGAAACCAGGAAGGGTTAATAAATAATGTTTCGCTTTTCTTAACAATGACAAGAGAATGTAAAGCTAATAGATACTTTTCTATGGAGTGAGTGGAAATGGGTGACTGCAGGAAGCAGTTACAATATCCGTCTGCTCAGATTCTTCCTAACTTCAGCAACATGCCTTTGAGAGCTAATCAGCAAGTGCATCAGAGAGCGAAAAATGAAACTGTCTTGTTGTGTCCTGAAGTTACTGATTCTGCTAATCCTTCGGTTTCTCTGGAAAACAGTAAATCTTTTTTTTAGTCTCAAGAGACGGGGATTTCCCTGATTAATTAATTCAGGATTTGCTGGGGAGCACAAGGTCATACTTTTCTATTGTGAGGATTTCTCAGTATGAACACAAGTAGATTCACATTTTTCTCCCTTTTCTCTGAGGTCACTGCATAAACACAGCAGGTGATTCTGAACTCTGGGTCACTTGATAGGATTAGACATGCGGTTTGCAAAACTGTATAATCAATTTGTCTGGTTTTAGATACTGTGAATGTGCATCTCTAAGTGAACCGGGCTAGTAAAGTTTATTTCATTTCTCTCACACAAACCCTTTCATTCTTGCACCCCCCCCCCCCTTCCCCATCTCTGCCCTGGCACCTTCCAGGTGTGTGTGTGTGTGTGTGTGTGTGTGTGTGTGTGTGTGTGTGTGTGTGTGTGTATGTGTGTGTGTGTGTGTGTGTCCCCGTACATTCTAACTCATGAAATACCTTCCAATGAGAAAGCATGGGTAACTCAGGAGTAATTGATCTCTCTAATCCTACCTCAGGGCATAGAAGCTCCCTATCCCACCTTAAATATTTCCTTCTCAAAGAGTGAAGAGACTAAGCTGTAAGAGACACAGTGAGCAGAGCTGCTCTCACTTTCAGCTGCAGTGGCCTCGATTCGATCCTGACCTTTTTTGCTGTCTGCATAGAGTGTTTGATTCCCCTGTGACCACTTGGTTTCCGTCAGGTGCTCTGGTTTCCTCCCACACCCCAAAATCTTGCAGGTTGGGGTGTGAATCAGCCTTTGTACATTGCTTCTGGTGTACAGTTGAGTGCAGGAACCTGATGGGAATGTGGGCAGAAGATGGCATCAGTGTATGCCCAGTATTGCTTGGTGGTCGGTATGAACTCAGAGTGCTGAAGGGTGAGTTTCCATGTTTCTAAGCTGACCAGATTCTTGGATTTCCCACCCCAGGTGCAGGAGTGTCTGCACCTTGTAGACTGTACAACACCACAGCAGCAGGTAGAACTGCTACTTCACAGCTCCATACACCTGGAGGTTCCTGTTGTGTATTTAATAATTCAACAACACTTGAGTAATCTTGGAAGTTTTTCATGTTTTATTGTTTTACAACATTGAATCACAGTGGATTTAATTTGGCTTTCTTTGACACAGATCAACAGGAAAAGACTCTTATGTCAAAGGGAAAACAGATCTCTTCAAAGTGATCTAAATTAATTACAAATATAAAACGCAAATAATCGATTGCATAAATACTCACCTCCTTTAATACGAAACACTAAATCATCACTGGTGCAACCAACTGGATTTGGAACTTACATAATAGGTTAAATGGAGATCAACTGTGTGCAGTCAAGATGTTTCAATTGATTGTAGTAAAAATGCACCTGTATTTGTAAGGTCCAACTGACTAAGAATGAGGGGATTATGACAAGAGCTGTGGGATAATGAGCATAAAGGGACACACATTTTCAGAATACATAGAACTGTTGGATTGTTGGGAGAAGGGGGTAAGACAAGGAGAGAAATAATTATATTGACTCGACTTAAAATTGGGCTTATTATGTTTAATTATTCCTTGTATCTTGTTGGAAATCATCACTCTGGGGTCTGTACGTGTTGTCATCATTATGAAACAGTTCAACACATTCCTTTACAATATGAATCAGAATCAAAATCAGAATGAGAATCAGAATCAGGTTTATTATCACTGGTATGTGATGTGAAATTTGTTAACTTCAGCAGCAGCTCAATGCAATACATAATCTAGCAGAGACAGAAAAAAAAGTAATAACAAATAAAATAAAACATAATAATAAATAATCAAGTAAATTACATATATTGAATAAATTATTTAAAAATGTGCTAAAACAGAAATACTGTATATCAAAAAAGTGAGGTAGTGTCCAAAGCTTCAAAGTCTATTCAGGAATCGGATGGCAGAGGGGAAGAAGCTGTTCCTGAATCGTTGAATGTGTGCCTTCAGGCTTCTGTATCTCCTGCTAACAGTGAAAAAAGGGCATGTCCTGAGTGCTGGAGGTCCTTAATGATAGACGCTGCCTTTCTGAGACACCATTGCCTGAAGATGTCCTGGGTACTTTGTAGGCTAATGCCCAAGATGGAGCTGACTAGATTTACAGCCTTCCACAGCTTCTTCCAGTGCTGAACAGTAGCCCCTCCATACCAGACAGCGATGCTGCCTGTCAGATTGCTCTCCACAGTACAACTAAGGACAGCATATAAGGTTGAAAGAAAGCAAATGCAGGCTGCACCACTAGCTTTGGGAGTTGACAGTCTTCACTTAAAAACTTTACTAATTTACGGAAGTGATGTTAATTTAATTCAGAATATTGTCTTTCATCATTTAAAACCTATAGGGTAATTTAGTTCTCAGTTGATAAATAACTAGTAGGGGTTTGATTTCCCACCTCCCTACAGTCCAGTCCAGTTGGTGGCGGTAATGCACCTGTAAGTTGGACTGCCGACCGCCAAGTCAGAAGAAGAAGCAGGTCCAACTGCTGGTGAGTCAGTATCCTGGCAAAAACTACACCATGAAGACAAAAGAACACTCCAAGCAACTCTGCGAAAAGGTTATTGAATACTTCCCTGTGACTGAGCTGGTTTCCTCTCAGTGCTCAGGTTTCTGCCACAGCTAAAGACATGCCAGCTGCAGATTAATTAGTCTCTGTACCGAAAGAACGGTTTGCACCTGAACTGGAGGGGGACCAATATCCTAGTGGGAAGGTTTGTTTATGCAGCATGATGGGGTTTAAATAAGAGTTGCAGAGGGACGGAAAGCAGAGTGCCACAACAGTTAGTGGAGAGGTTGTGGAGGCAGTTGTTTATAAGACCTCAGACAAAGATAAGAATCAAAAGGTTGAGCATAGTGCGACTAGAGTCCTGAGCTATGCATGAAGTATAATAGGAAGGGCAGATGATAGTGCTGAAGATCAGGTAGCTGGTTTACAAAGAGAGGCAATGTGTGGTGAGGAGAAGCTGTTGATAGGGCAAAATTGCAGTCAATAGGATGAGTTGAAAAGAAAAAAGGTGGACAAAATTGCCAAGGGTGAATACAGGACTGAAGGTGATGCATTTGAATGCGCACCGTAAAAGGAATAGGTAGAGGAACTTGTAGCACAGTTACGGATTGGCATGTATGATGCTGTAGGCATCACTGAATCATGGCTGAAAGCGCTTATAGCTGGGACCTTAATGTCCAAAGATATGCATTGTACCAGAAGGACAGGCAGGTAGGCAGAGGGGGCAGTGTTGCTCTGTTGGTAAACAGAAATCAAATCACTTGAAAGAGGTGATATAGGTTCAGAAGGTGTTGAAACATTGTGGATAGGGCTAAGGAACTGCAAGTGTAAAAAGACCATGATAGGAGTTATATACAGACCCACAAGCAGTAGTAAGGATGTGGGCTACAAATTACAATGGGAGATTTTAAAAAATGCATGCCAAGGGGGCAATGTTACGGGGGGCTTCAATATGCAGATAGATTGGGAAAATCAGTTTGGTGCTGGATTCCAAGAGGGGAAACCGCTAGAATGCTTATGAGATGGCATTTTGGAGCAGCTCATGGTTGAGCTCACAAGGGGATCAGCTATTATGAATTAGGTGTTGTGCAATGAACCAGAATTTTTCAGAGAGCTTAAGTAAAAGGGCCCTTGGGGAAAGGTGATCATAATATGATTGAATTCACCCTGGAATTTGAGAAGGAGAAGTGAAAGTCAGATGTATCAGTATCACAGTGGAGTAAAGAGAATTACAGAGGCATGAGAGAAGAGTTGGCGAGAGTTGATCAGGAAGGAACACTGGCAGGGCGGACAGCAGCATTTCTGGAAGCAATACAGAGGGCACAGAAATATGAACGTCCCCAAGAGGAAGAAGCATTCTAAAGGCAAGATGACACAACCATCACTAACAAGCGAAGTCAAAGCCAACATAAAAGCCAAAGAGAGGGTATATAATAGAGCAATAATTAGTCAAAAGTTGAAGGATCAGGAAGCTTTTAAAAACAAATAGACAAGAGCTAAAACAGTAATTAAGAAGGTAAAGATGGAATATGAAAGTAAGATAGGCAATAGTATTAAAAAGGATGCCAAAAGATTCTTCAGATACATAAAGTGTAAAGAGAGGCAAGAGTGGTTATTGAACCATTGGAAAATGTAGAGAGAATGGAAGATGTAGAGAGAGACAAAGAATTGGCTGACAAACTGAGTAAAGCACTTTGGATCAGTCTAGACACTAGCAGTATGGTGGAAGTTCTAGGTGTCAGGGCTCATGAAGTCTGTAAAGTTATCATTAAGAAAGAGAAGCTTCTTGGGAAACGGAAAGGTCTGAAGGTAGATAAGTCACCTGGACCAGATGGTCTACACCATGGGGTTCTAAAAGAGGTGGCTGAAGAGATTGTGGAGGCATTATTCATGACCTTTCGGGAATCAATTGGTTCTGCAAAGGTTTGAGACTAGAAAATTGCAAATATCACTCCACACTTCAAGAAGGGAGAGAGGCAGAAGAAAGGAAACTATAGGCCAGTTAGTCTGACCTCAGTGTTGGGAAGATGGAATTGATTATTAAGGATGAGATTTTGGGGTACTTGGAGGCACATGTTAAAATAGGCCATGGTCAGCATGGTTTCCTCAAGGGAAAATCTTGCCTGACAAATGTGTTGGAATTCTTTGAAGAGATAATAAGCAGGATAGACAAAGGAAAATCGGTTGATACTGTGTACTTAGATTTTCAGAGGTCTTTGCCAGGGTGCCACAGATGAGGCTGCGTAACAAGCTACAAGCCCATGGTATCACAGGAAAGATTCTAGCATGGATAAAAAAGTGGCTGACAGGCAGGAGGCAAGAAGTGGGAATAAAGGGAGCTTTTCCTGGTTGCTTACGATGACTAGTGGTGTTCCACAGAGGTCTGTGTTGGGACCAATTCTTTTAACATTAAATGCCAATGATTTGGATAGTGGAATTGATGACTTTGTTGCAAAGTTTGCAGACAGTGCGAAGATAGGTGAAGGGACAGTTAGTTTTGTGTAAGTAGAGAGGCTCATTTCAAGAAGATGATAATATAAAAGCAAGGATGTAATCTTGAGACTATATAAAGCACTAGTGAGGCCTCACTTGGAGTATTGTGAGCAGTTTTAGGCCCCTTATCTTAGATAGAATGTGCTGAAACTGGAGAGGGTCAAAAGGAGCAACACACACAAAATGCTGGAGGAACTCAGCAGGCCAGGCAGCAACAATGGAAAAAAAAGTGGAGTTAACGTCTCAGGCCAGAGGACACAGCCTCGGAAGAGAGGGGCATCCTTTTAGAATGGAGATGAGGAGGAGTTTCTTTAACTAAAGAGTGATGAACCTGTGGAATTCTTTGCTAGAGGCAGCTTTGGAGGCCAAGTCTTAAGGCAGAGGTTGATAGATTCCTATGGGTCAGGGCCTGAAAGGGTACAGGGAGATGGCAGGAGACTGGGGCTGAGAGGAATATTGGATCAGTCATGGTGAAATGGCGGGGAAGACTCAATGGACCGAGTAGCCTAATTCTGCTCCTATATCTTATGCCTACTTATGTTTAATCTTTGGAAATCTCCTTGTATGTGGGAGATGCCGTACCTTTGAATATTTTAAGGATAGATACAAATTGGCACCAACTGAAATTCAAAAAATTTGCAGATGCTGATATTGGAAATAAAATCACAAAGTGTTGGAAACACTTTTTAGGTCAGGCAGCATCTGTGGAAAGAAAAACGGAGTTAACGTTTCAAGCTGAAGACACTTCATTTTGATGATGGGCCTCCGCCCTAAAACATCGGTTCTGTTTTTCTTTACACAGATGCTGCCTGAACCGCTGAGTGTCCCTAGACTGTTCTGTGTCTCTAACCATGGTGGCAGCATGTGGGTTGTGGTATGGCCCCTAATAAAAACAAACCAGCTTTCAGAGCTGGCCCTGGCACAGTGTTGGCTTGAAGAGAATAACAGAGGAAGAGCTAGGAGAAACATAGTTAGGAAGTGTGCCCTTGTTCCTCCTGGTTCTGTGTTCAGGGTTCTCCAACTTTGAACCATTTATGTCCTGAAATCATTTGTATGTACTGCCACCATACAATCTCCACAGAAATCCTTACCCCCCACAACAGCCTCATACCTTTCCCGAGTTTCAATGTGATAACTGAAGCAGCACCTGGCCCTCTTTATAATTGTCACCAGCTGCATCCTGTACTTAATATATCAAGATAAATCCCTGAGACTACAAAGCGATAAGGAAGAAACATGAACCTTGCAGAAAGTTCAAGGTGAGCCACTTGAGTCACGGAAGTTTTTCATTTCTCAACCCTGTTAGGGTGAAAGGGCATGGAATGATGGGATTAGAGAAGATTTATGTCATCAAGGTGAATAATTTAACACCAAAGCATGTCAAGGTGACACTCCTGCCATTTTAATGCATTATCCGTTGGGCCCGGTTTGCCTGTCACCCTGAAGGCATGACTTCATCGGCAATCGGTATTTAACCGATTACTTTGAAAGCACAGAGTATAACCCTGGGATTCTCTCAGACTCTGCATCTATACTCCTATGGACACAATATCTAGTTACACTTTAATTGAATATTAGTCTAATACAAATTTCAACATGATAAATCAAGAGAAAATATTGATACCAGTACCCCGCCAGAATATTCATTCTCTGCCCTGGGAACATTAGAATCTTCATCTATATTTTATTTAATTGAAAATTGCTTAAAAGATGTTTTCAGTTAAATTGTCCTTGGAGGATGCAGTAAATTGTTTGGTTTATCAGAGAGATGTGCATTATCTTCCTGCAGCTGGAGCTCTATCAGTTCACTGGTCATGTATTACCAACGCCCGCACAACTGTGCTGCAAGATTGTTAGATACTTCCCCTTGGTTTAGAACATGGAACAGTACAGCACACGAACAGGCCATTCAGCCCACAACGTTGTGCCAAACCAGCTAAAAAGCAAATCAAATACATCCAAACACTAATTCCTCCTACCTACACCATGTCCATACCCCTCCATCTTCCTTACATCCATGCATCTATCCAAACATCTCTTAAAAGCCTCTAATGTACTTGCCTCTACCAGCATACTAGGCATCCACTACTCTGAGTAAAAATCTTACCCCTCACATCCCCTTTGGACCTACCCCCTCTCGCCTTCAATGCTTGCCCTCTATTATTAGACATTTTAACCCTGGGAAACAGATACTCTCTATCCACTCTATCAATGCCTCTCATAATCTTGTACACCTCTATATGATCCCCCCTCAGCCTCCGGCACTCCAGAGAAAACATCTCAACTTTATCCAGCCTCTCAAGATAGTACATTCCCTCTAAACCAGGCAGCATCCTGGTAAACCCCTTCTGCACCCTCTCCAAAGCCTCAAATTCCTTTCTATAGTGGGCCAGCCAGAACCATATGCAATGTGGCCAAATCAGAGTTTTATAACGTTGCATTTCTCTGCACTTTGTAGTTTTGACAATGTTGTCTGGATTATTAGAGTGGTTGACTTTTAAACTGTCTCTGAAGTGGTCTCACAAACCATTCAGTTAAATTGCAGCTGGAAGAATGGTCAGAGATGAACCTGCTGAAGATGTTCCAGCTTAAGATAACAACAATAGAATAGACCCACATCAGCACTGAATTCTGGCATGGCAAAGTTGTTCTGAGGCCAGTTAACCTTGGAAAATTCTCCCAGACATACAAGGACTGTTGTCTAATTTGGGATAGTTTTATCACAGATCAGGCAAGCGACAACTGTGCCTGTTGTCCTCAGTGTGTTAGACTCCTCCATCACAACCCTAGAATATAGGCAGGACGGAGTGGCCTTGATTTCAGATCCCATGAGATCTTATGGCACAGACAAGGAAAATTCATCCCGATTACCAGCTGCTCTCCTTGTGAGCTAACGAATCACTGTTTCCCAATATTGATCAATTACTAGAAGAAGCAATGAAATTCCAGGGGCATGGAAGGTACTCTGAATGAGGAATGTCAATGTTCTCACCGAGACTATCTTGGACACAGCACCACTGGCAAAGATGGCTCCATTCTGAATGAGCTAGGAGAATGGAACTAATGCAAACCAACATGAGGGATAAACCTATTTAACCACGAGCTCACCCACCTATCCTGTGCATTGGTAGAAGTGACCATGATGGCATGCTGGTGAATAATTCAACAGCCAAATGCGAGAGGAGGCTCCAAGAACATTCATCTCTTCAATAGTGTGGGGCCCAACATCGAGTGCTAAATACAAGACCGAAGCCTATTTGCTGGGTACAGGTTTTTCATTGTGTCCATACTTCACCACATTTGTGGTCATGCATGATCCAGCTCTAATTCCTCGACCATTGCAGAATTTGCACACACAATGTGATATCAATAAGCAGATGAGATAACAAGAAACAATAAAAGCAGCAGCTTTGCTGTAACCCTGAAGACGTGATCTCCAGGACTAGTCAAACTATTCCAGTATAGTTACAACATTAGCATGTGAGAAATTGCCTAGGAATGTCCTATTTATAAAAGCGGGACAGATTCAATCTGGTTAACTACCACCCAATCAGCCAACGGTAAAGTGATAGAAGGTGTCATCGACAGTGCTGTCAAGCAGCACTTGTTCACCAGGAAGTTGTTTACCGATGCACAATTTTGAGTTGTGCCAGGACCAGTTGGCTGTAGACATCATCATAAACAAAAGAAGTTAAGAGGTGGGAGTGACGGCTTTTGGTATCGAAGAAGCATTGAGCCAAGTGAGGTATCAAGGAGTCCCGGTAAACCTGGAATGAATGGACATTAATGGGAAAGTGCTCCAATGACTAGCCTAATGATACACAAAAGAAGATGGCTGTAGATGTGAGAGGTCAATCAGCTTAGCCCCAGGATGTCACTGCAATAGATCCTCAGGTCAATGTCCTTGGTCAAACCACCTTAATCTGCTTCATCAATAACCTTACTCCTGTCATAAAGACAGAAGTGGGGACCATCATGAATGATGGTACAATATTCAACTTCATTTGCAGTTCCTCAGTAAATTAAGTAGCCCATGCCTGCAGGTTGCAAATCTGGACAACAATTAGCCATGAGCTAATAAGTGTCAGGTAATAACCACACTGAAAAATTGCCTGGCACTGCCTAATACCAGCAAAAGACTCACCACCCACACATGATGTTCAATGACATCAATGAGATCAGTGAGTCCCCAGCATCCTAGGATTCCCCAAGACCAGAACTTAACTGAACCGGCTATATGAGTGCAGTGGCTACAGGAGCAGGTTTGAGGCTGATTACCTTGTAGAAAATGACTCACTCCCCATCATCCAAACACCCTCTATAAGGCACAAGCCAGGAGTTCTTGCCATTGGCCTGAATGGGTGTAGCTCCACCAACTCTCAAGGGGAAAGACTACCCCCGTTCACTACCCTATGCACTTATTTCCTCCAGCTCTGGTGCACTTTGGAAGTGGTTTGTTCAATCTAGAAAATGTTCCACAATGAGTTGCCTGGGCTACTCTGACAGCATCTCCCAAACCTGCGACCTATATCACCAAGGAGATCAAGGGATTCAGGTTGAAGTGAACATGACTACTCACATGGTTCTCTCAAGTCACACACTCATCTTCATTTTGAATTATATCACTAGCATTACCATAAAATATTAAAATCTGTACAGCATTTATCCACTAGATTTGAATATTGTCCAGACGTTGAAAGCTGTTCTATCACCTCACTCATTTCTTGGATAGCAATTGTGCAAAAGAAACATTTGCTCTATATTTTAGATCACAGGAGTTGATAAACACAAAAGATTCTACAAATCTGCTGAAGGGTCTCGGCCCAAAACTTCTTTTCCATAGATGCTACCTGATCTGCTGAGTTTCTCCAGCATTTTGTGTGTGTTACTCTGGATTTCCATCATTTGTAAAATGTCAAACAACAGAAAATCTGCATATAGTGGAACTCCGAGCAATGGAAATTAATGAACAGTTGATATTTCAGGCTGAGACCCTTCATCAGGACAGGAAAGGATGTGGGGATCAGGAAAGGAAGGAAGTTTCTGGCTTTCTCCACCTTCCTTTTCAGTCCTGATGAAGGGTCTTGGCCTGAGATGTTGGTTGTTTATTCCTGTCCATAGATGTGACCTGAACTGCTCAGGCCCTTCAGCATTTTGTATGTGTTTCACAGGAACTGAACTGCTCCGAGAATACACAGGCAATGAGGGTGTAGGTAATTAGAGGGGTATTTGTGCAGGACAAGAAGTAACTAAAAGGTTCACGGGATCTAAGAAACATTCCCCTGACCAACGTTCCTGTTGTGTCTTTGCAACTACATATCAATTAAATAAAAGCACGCACATGGGAGCTGGATTTAACTGGTGTATTCACATTGCAGTGAGAGAGAGCATTGTGCATGCATAGACAACAGTCCATATGTAGTGCTCTAAAAAATAGATCACACTTGCTCCCCCTTCAGATTAATGCAACATAAAACTGTGTATGTCAAATCATTTAATTTCCCTTTCATAAATCATATTCCAAATAAACATGCTTTCCCAACAACAGCCCATAACTAACTTCCCTATACTACAGATTCAGTCTTTTGGGTGCTGCTCTGTTTCTTTCAGGATAGTGGCTCTGGACCTGTGGAGTGGCATCATTCTTGGTTGCTGTTGTCATGTTGCTGTCACTGACATGATCATCACTGAGAAGTAAGTCCAGTGACTGTGATGTGTCCCTCTTGTTGGATGCAGTCAACTCGGGTGTGTTCTATGGTTGAGCATCGAGTGTCCAGTCCACATGATGTCTCCATGTCTGATCTCCAACATCCATTGTGTGCATCAGTGGTCCAGCTCTTGTAGCTACCCTACTGCGTGTCCACTTGAATTCTCAGTAATCACACACTAGGACATCCTGTCCAATCTCGAAAATCCTTGCTGCATCACTTGGCAGCTGGCTGAACTGTTTATTCTGCAATTCCCTCTGTAGGTCTGGTTTCAGGAGGTCTATGTGAGATCTCAGATTCCTGTTCATTAACAGCATTGAGGGTGTTTGATTTGATGTTGCTTGAACAGAGATCTGATTTACAAGAAGGAAGTTATCCACTTTGTGCTGTAGAGAAATGTCCTCCTGGTCCATCGCTTTAATGGACTCCTTGGAGGTTTGGATAAACCTTTCAGCTAACTCATTCGTTGATGGGTGGTGAGAAGTGGACTTGAAACATCTGATGCCTTTTTTCTTCATGAATGGTCGGAATAATTCTGACATATATTGTAGTCTGTCATCACTCACAATTTGTTCTGGTAAGCCATTTCTGGCAAATATTGTCCTCAGAGCAGAGACACTCTTTGCTGAGGTGTTGACTCCATTGGTATAACCTCTGGCTACAGCAATCAGAAACATAGAGTCCAGCAAAGTAAATATGTACTCTTTGCTATGGTGATGATGACCACTCCCACAGATGTAACGGTGCCTGTGGGGATGCATTTTGAACTTTCTGGCATGCTGAACAGCTTTTGGCCAAGTCTTCGACCTGTTTATCTATTCTCTTCTCAAACACCTTCTCATTAACATCAAGCAGCTGTGCCAGTCTCTGGTTAGTACTACTATTTGGGCTGCTGTTGCCTGTTGGTGCCATACTGAGAGCTTTGACTGAATGCCAATCTAGTTGGATTTTTCTCAACCATTCACATCTGAAAAGTGCTGGCCCTCCAATTTTCAACACATAAAGTTCTAACTGCTGTATTTAGTC
Organism: Hypanus sabinus; assembly: GCF_030144855.1. Taxonomy (NCBI): domain Eukaryota; kingdom Metazoa; phylum Chordata; class Chondrichthyes; order Myliobatiformes; family Dasyatidae; genus Hypanus; species Hypanus sabinus. The sequence continues at coordinate 17,175,987 of NC_082732.1, forward strand.
CCTATACATCACATTCACTTCCAGTTTGCCTTTGGGAGACACTTTTTCACCTGTGTAGCTCTTTAGCATCACTGAGGTCATTAATGGTACCTTAGAAAACAGTCCGTTGTAGCCAGCCTCTGGAATTATGGACAAAGCTGATCCCATCTCCAACTCCACTGTCAGCTTTACACCAGACACATCTATTGTGATCCAGATGATTTTGTGATATGCTTGTTATATTATGCAGTTCCAGGCATGACAGCGCACCTTGGTCAGACTCTATGTTGTCCGATTCTATTTTACGCTCGGTAACTTTATGCATTTGCTTAGTTTTGTGTTTAAGACTTTTCACTCGATTGTGCTTTTTGTCTACCTTGCACACTCTCTTTGTGACCTTGTCTGTGACCCTTCCTGCAGACTTTTTCTTTGAACAAACAGTCATTTGCATCATGGGAGGATTTGTCATATTGATAACATCTTTGTTTTTTGCACCATTTTGGGACATTTTGTGCATTTCACATTATTAGCTCATTTTCTGTAGTTCTGCATCCTTTGCTGCAGTCTCTAATGATATTGCAATGGTTAATGCCTGTTCTAAAGTTAGGTCTCTTTCAGATAATAGCCTCTTCTGAGTGCTTTGACTATACAAGCTTGTTCCTTAATGCACACAGAAGTCCATCTCTAGAGGCACAGTACTGGGAAAGCTTGCACTGTTTGGCAATGTATTCAGAAAGACTTTCATCTTTTGACTGGTTCCTTGTGTAAAATCTAAATCTCTCAGCTATTACCAGAGGTTTAGGGCTCAAGTGATTTTGTAAAATTGTAACAATTTCATTGAACATCTTGCTTTGCAAGGGTTACTAAGTTGCATAAGAGATTGTAAGTTCTTGGGCCCATTAAGCTAGAAGTGTAGGGGCTTTCTTTTACTCCACCACATTGTTCGCATTACAATACAGTTCAACACTCTCGATATTCAGCCCCCAGTCTTCATTAGCGTTATCAAATTCATCAATTTTCCCAACTGCAGAAGTCATCGCCACATTATTATCACTAAATTTGCTGCGTCTTTCACTATAACTTATGCGTCCTTTGTCTTTGTCCTGCTGTCTAACTCTTGCTGTTTCATCCCATAGCTGTCAGTGCAGTTTGTGATACGTTCTGACATTAAGGTTCGAACTCACTGCCAATATGTTGTGTCTGTGCACAACCGCATATCAATTAAATAAAAGCACGCACACAGGAGATGGTTTTAACTGGTGTATTCACATGCAGCAAGAGAAAGAGAGAGAGAACATGCACAGACAACAGATCAATACGTTGTGGTAAGGGGGGAAGGCCATTGCTGTAAAATAAATAGATCCATGCATTACAGTTATTGTTTTACCTTAATGCACTGTGCATTGATTTGGATCTGTATGAACAGTATGCAAGAATACTGTATGTTCTAATTAATTAACACCAATACCTATACCCAAGTACCAGCATAGTGGTAAATATGTAAGGCTTTTTGTGTGTAAGCCTAAAAATTAAATTAGTTATTTCAATACCCAGTGAACGAAAGTTGACTTTTCCTCGATTGAAATGCGTTCATGGTCATTTCTGCATGAGTCTGGAAAGTCAAATGGATTCTTCCCAACATGAGTCGCACTTGCTTTCTTGATGTGTGTCTGGCACCAGGCACAGATTTAGTGATGTCATTCATCGTTTATTAGTATTGCTGAGAGTAATTTTTTCCAAAACCTGTCTGGACTTGGCCACTCACAAACTATCCAGGTTTTCAGGCATTGTGTAATTTAAAGTGGCACTAACCTTCTCCTTGAGAGTTTCTGCATACTGCTCCATGCTCTGGAGAGCACTTGGTCTTTGCAAGAATTACTCTTCATCACCAGTGGTGCTTCTACTGAACTCCACAGTCACGTTCAAACTTGAAAACTGCTCCCACTGAGTTTGCTGGATTCATCATTCGAGCAGAAGCATCAGAAGAGGCATTGGTACAGACAGGGCTCCCAAAGTCATAGAACAATAGAGTCAAAGAACACTGAAATGGGCCGTTTGGCCCATCATGCCCATGCCAACCACAAAGTATCTATCTACACTCATTGTCACTTCAATAGGTATGCCTGTACACCCACTCATTAATGCAAATATCTAATCAACCAATCATGTGGCAGCAACTCAATGCATAAAAACATGCAGACATGGTCAAGAGATTCAGTTGTTGTTCAGACCAAACATCAGAATGGGGAAGAAATGTGATCTAGGTGACTTTGACAGAGGAATGAATGTTGCTGCCAAAGGTTTGAATTATCTTAGAAACTGCTGATCTGGGATTTTCACACACAACAGTCCCTGGAGTGTCCAGAGAAAGGTGTGAAAAACAAAGAATCAATCAGTCAGTTGCAGTTGTGTGGGAGAAAATGCATGGTTAATGAGAGGGGTCAGAGGGGAATAGCCAGACTGATTCAAGCTGACAGGAAAGCGACATTAACTCAAATAACCACATATAACAACAGTGGTGTGCAGAAGAGCATCTCTGAATGCACAACATGTGGGACCTTGAAGTGGATGGGCTATAGCAGCAGAAGACTACAAACAATGCACTCAGTGTCCACTGTATTAGGTATAAGAATTATATAATAAAGAGGCCACAGAGTGTATACTAATCTCATTTAATAGTACATAGTCTGTAGCTTTCTACAACATGGACACGATAGTTGGCAATGGAAGGGATAGGAAGGTTGTCTATTGTGGACTTTATCCCACCTGGCTCCACAAGGACCCATTGTCCAAACTTTACTACTTTGAGGAGAAATATCTCTGTTAGCCAAATCTGTTATCACAGAGAACTGGGTAGTAGAGCTCAGGATCAATGTCCCACTTTCCTTTCTGGTCTTAGGCTTTTCCCAATGGCACCAGAGCATTCAGGGTCACTGATGTCACTGCAGCTCCATGTTCCCAAAGAAACTTCCTCTACATTTTCTTTCTGAGGAAAGATAAGACATTTAAACTCTGCATTTTCAGAGGGACTTATACATGACAAGGCCCATCATGCCATAAGGATCATGTGTGATTCAGGTCTTGCTACCATTGCAAATGTCTCCAGCTCTCTGCCAACCCTGACAATCAACTCCTGTAGAACAGGGGACCCTTCATTGCTTTACACTGGCTATTTCCTTTCAGTGCCAATGAAGGGTCTCAATCTGAAACTTCAAATGTCCATTTCCATCCACAGATGCTGCCTGACCCATTGAGTTCCTCCAGCACCTTGCTTGTTACTCCAGTAGAGCAGCAGTCTGCTCCTGGTGAAGGGGCTGCACTGTGGAGTGGCAGGAAAATGGCTACCTCACTACTCCAACATCCTGGTTCAGCAATCCGACTCAAGCTGGTCTGCTGCTTGAGAACGCACCGTCTCCATGGAGATGTGATTGTTCCTCTCGTGCTTTGGTTTTCACCACATCCCAAAGAGGTACAGGCTGGTAGGTTAATTGGCTGCTGTACATTACCCCTAGAGTGTGAGCAGTAGGCCTTGGAGAGTGTTAATGAGCATGGTGGTGAGGATAAAATGGAGTGGACCCAGTGGCACAGAAGGAATATTTCTGTGACTACAGCTCAGCATTCAATACCATCATCCCTTCAAAACTAATCAATAAGCTTCAAGACTTTGCCTCAATGCCTTTTTGTGCAATTGGATTGTCAATTTCCTCACTTGGAGACCCCAGTCAGTTCAGATTGGCAACAACATCTCTGCCACAATCTCCATCAGCATGGGTGCACCACAAAGCTTAGCCAGCCCCCTTCTCTACTCGCTTTTGTTTTAAATGTACCACAGCTCTGAGGGGCCGAAGGAGCGGGAGCAGCCCCCTCCTTCCGGAGAATCGCAAGATCGCTATTAATTCGGGTCTCGGAAGTGAGAGACAATGCAACGGTTTTGGCCATTGTTCTTAGAGGCACCTGTGTGACGTGCATGTCCCTGCTACGTGACAGCTACCATGGATATGGACACCCTCGGGCAATGTGGGGGTGGAGATTGCATCACCCTACTTTGATGGACATCTACAACTCTGCAAGTAAAGATAAAAGTGGGCTGCAGGAGGCAGTACCGGAGCAACGCACCAGAAGGACACCCTCACTCAGTGCTCCCGTGGCTGGAAGCCACTCAATGCTATGTGCGCTCCTAACTCCTTTGCCTGGGGAGCGGGTGGCTGATAATACCGAGAAGGACTTCGAACTAACAACGGGGAAACAACGTTCCCCTGATTTTACGGAGTGGCTTCATAAAGACCCGGGCAAGTTTTCTTTTGTTTTTCACCAATCCCTCTAAAACACGTGAAACCCAGCGATTCCCCAAAAGACTTCTGAATGACTTTTATATTTCCAATGGACAAAAATATTATCCCCTATACAACAGCCGAGATTATTTCTTAACGATGATTATTGCTATACCCGTGCTTTAGATTGAGTATTGGTGACGTGCATTATCTGAATGTTTGTATTAACCTTACTTTTGTGTCCCTTTATAAATAAAAACGTTTGAAAATAGTGACATCAGACTTCAACGGACCTCTCTATCTTTGCTGGTAAGTTATCCAGTTACGGGATACGTAACACTTTGCACTCATGACTGTATGGCTAAGCACAGCTCCAATGTCATATTCAAACTTGCTGGCAACACTGTCATAGGCCAAGTCAATGGTGGTGAGAAAATAGCATTTTGGAGGAACATGGAAGTGGTACCGCAGCAACAAACTCTTACTCAATGTCAGCAAGACCAAGGAGCTGATTATTGGCTTCAGGAGGAGGGAACCAGAAGTCCATGAGCCAGTCCTCATTGGAGGATCAAAGGTGGAGGGGGTCAGCAATTTTAAATTCCTCAGTGTTACTATTTTAGAGGACCTGTCCTGGGCCCAGCACTTATGTGAAATTTCGAAGAATGCACGTTAGCACTTCTGCTTCCTTAGGAGCTGGTGAAAATTTGGCATGAAATCTAAAAGTTTGCCAAACTTCTATAGGTGTATGGTAGAGAATGTATTGACTGGATACATCATAGCCTGGTATGGAAACACCAATGCCCTTGATTGGGGAATCTTACAAAAAGTAGTGAATATGGCCCAGTCAATCACAGGTAAAGCCCTCCCCACCACTGAGCACATCTATATGAGACATTGTCACAGGAAAGCAGAATCCATCATCAGGGACCCCCACCACACCCAATTCATGCTCTTTTCTTGCTGCTGCCATCAGGAAGAAAGTACAGGACCCTCAGGACGCATACCACTAGGTTCAGGAATAGTTACTACCACTTAACCATCAGGTTGATGAACCAAAGGGGATAACTTCGCTCAACTTCACTTGCCCCATCATTGAAATGTTCCCATAGCTCAAGTGCCATCTACAAATTTGCTGATGATAAAACCATTGTTGTTAGAATCTCAAATGGAGATGAGAGGGCGTACAGAAACAAGTTGAGTGGTGTCACAGCAACAGCCTTGCACTCACAGCCAGTAAGATGAAAGAGCTGATTGTGAACTTCAGGAAGAGAAGACGAGGGAACGGAAGCCAATCCTCATAGAGGGATCAGAAGTGGAGGGAGTGAGCAGCTTCAAGTTCCTGTGTGTCAAGATCTCTGAGGACCTAACTTGGTCCCTACGTATCAATGTAGCTATAAAGAAGGCTATATTTCACTAGGAGTTTGAAGAAATTTGGTTTGTTACCTAAAACACTCAAAAACCTCTGAAGATATTCCATGGAAAGCATTCTGATAGGCTACATCACTGTCTGGTATGGGGGGGGGGGGGGATATCAAAAAAAGCTACAGAAGATTGTAAAATCAGTCCACTCCATCTTGGGTACTAGCCTCCACAGTATCCAAGACAACTTTAAGATGTGGTGCCTCAGAAAGACAATGTCCATTATTAAGGACCCCTGCCACCCAGGACAAGCCCTTTTCTCATTGTTACTATCAGGAACAAAGTACAGAAGCCTGAAGGCAGACACACAGTGATTCAGGAACAGCTTCTTTCCCTCTGCCATCCAATTCTTAAATAGATATTGAACCCATGAACTCTTCCTCACTTTTTAAAATATTATTTCTATTTTTGCACTAATTTTGACCCATTCAATATACATACATATATACACACATAATGTAATTGGTTTACTTATTTATGTTTTTCTTTCCTTATTATCATGTATTGTATTGAACTGCTGCTGCTAAGTTAACAAATTTCACGACACATGCCGGTGATGATAAACTTGATTCTGATCATCACATGATCCACGATCCCGTCTACCACCGTTATCTCTACATGCTTACTTTCACTGTTAGCTACATTCTTAAGGCTTTGAGCTTACTTTCACTGTTAGCTGCATCCTTAAGGAGTTGGTGCATGGCCTAGTGGGCAAGGCATCAGACTAGTAACCTGAAGGTCACTGGTTTGAGCCTCAGCTGAGGCAGCATGTTTGTGTCCTTGAGCAAGGCACTTAACAACACATTGCTCTGCGACGTCACCGGTGCCAAGCTGCTTGGGTCCTAGTGCCCTTCCCTTGGGCAACATCGGTGGCGTGGAGAGGGGGAAGCCTACAGCTTTGGCAACTGACGGTCTCCCATACAACCCTGCCCAGGCCTCTCAAGACCGACGGATGCCACCACCACATTCTTAAGGCACTGATGCGTTCAATAGTACAGAGACAATACAGAGATTACATCCTGGCTAATAAATTGGATACATAGTAAATATAAGGCTGGTTTTTCACTGTTAGCTACATTCTTAAGGCACTGATGCATTCAATAGTACAGAGGCAATACAGAGATTACATTCTGTATCCAATCCAATAAATTGGATACATAGCAAATAGCAAACACAAGGCTGGCCACACAGCAAACGTTGCAACTTTATTCTCCAATAATATTTACATTGATAATGAATTTACTTTAAACTTTGACCATGAGCAGCCAGACACTGACATGTTAGCATCATCCTGAGATTCCACAGAACCATGAACACTTTGAATGGCCGTGCTGGTACTTCATGGAAGCAGGACGCTGATTCATCACTTACTGTAGAGCTGAAATGCTGAGAGTGACTGCGACTGAAGTGTGTTAGAGGAAAAATGATGCTCCCCTGGCTGTGAGCCACTTCCCAGGAGGTGTACAAGATGAACTTATTATCTTGTGCATTTAGTGTGACAGGCTAGACATATGTTGAGACTAACACTCTATTGAGCACCACACACAATGTGCTCAAAGAACTGAGCAGGTCAGGCAGAACCTATGCAGAGAAATAAACATTTAACATTTTGGGCCAAGAACCTTCACCAGGACTTCCTTATGTCTCTCATTTAACACAGAGCTTCACTATTGAGGTTCTTGGCTGATGCCTCCGAGGTAGGTCCATTACATAGAGTAAACTGCAGCATAGAATGCAATCAGCTGCCTCATGGTATATGATGTGCCCATGAAACCATATCCTGCCCTTGCCCTTCTAGTATCACAACACGTCAATGGTCTGATCTGGTTTATTCTTGGTCAGCCTGCACTGACAACACTGGCAATATGTAGCTATGGCCATTTTTGCTAAGTATTCAGCACAAGTACAGCATCTTGTTGGTCATTTCACAACAGAGGAAGGAATTACAAAAGAGTATTTGATACTTGCATACCAGGGAGACCACAAAGTTCCTCAATAGCAGGATGGGACAGAGCTATCGGAACAGAAAGATGATGGAGTTCTCCAGTCTAGACATGCTCTGAGCAAAAGGTCCCTTTTTCTCGGCAGTGAAAGGTCTTGAGCTCTTCAGTTCTGGTATTGTTCAGAAAGAAGCAAGAGTGTAAAGTGGATGCATGACAAAGAGAAATGTTTGTGCCTCTGATCAGCTAATATTGTGTGGAGGAGGTTTTTCCCCACACCCCCTCTCCTTATGTGTCTCTCCCTCCTTCTCTCCCTCTCACCTTCTATCTCTCTCTTATACTATTAGTAAATCTCTGACAGTCAGGGTGGATGTGAGGAAGAAATGGAAGGAAGTTGAGAGAGAGGGGGTAGGATTTCTGTCTGATCAATTATTGAGTGTGGGGAAGTGAGGGAGATGGTATCTGCCTGACAGGGGAAAGAGGAGTAAATGAGGGAGGCACAAGAGTTGCTGGAGGGGGAATCATGAGTGACGCACACAAAATGTTGGCAAAATTCAGCAGGTTAGGCAGCATCCGTGGAGGGAAATAAACAGTTGATGTTTCCGCCTGAAGTCCCTCATCAGGATTGATGCTGCATGTACTGTAGAATTCTTCCCGAATTTTGTGTGTTTCAAGAGATTGCACAGACTGAGCAGGATCTGCTGAAACGTTGCAGATCGCAAGAGGTTTTCTTGTTATTAGCCACAGGATGAATTTACCCATTCAGAATAGAGACAAGTTACTCATAATAGCCGCTAAATTTTAGACAAATGATATCCAATGTTCATCTGCTAATCAGATTGGTACAACTAATCAGCTGCATTTGTTAGATATGGGAAGTTGGAGAGTGCAATGTGAGATGGCTTCCATGTTTTTAATATTGCACCCCAGAATACTCTTACAAAGTATTTACCTGTCTATGACATGCCGATGGACTTCTAAAGCCACCATAGAAAGAACATTACAATGTAATGTTCTTTCCTTAAAGACTACCTTGGAGGAAAAAATCAAACCCCAATGATTTTGAACTACCATCTATGTATTACATAACACTGTATGAAATAGCTGTTAATAATTTATTGCTTTAGTTATGATTTTGAACAAGGCCAATGTTTCTGAATATTGAATTAATGGTTTATGAATATAATATTTATTTAAAAGAATATATTGTAAGTGTAACACGCAGTGCGACAGGAAGTGTACTGAATTCTGAAGTATGGTAGTGGTGAATATGAAATGCAGAATGATTGATGAGTTAGCAGTCTTTTTTTACAAATAGATTTAATTTAGTTCATTGAGAGTTGTACTAATTCATAGCTAAATGCTCTCTGTCTATCCCACTCAATGGGGTGAATGAATTAAATAAATGCACCCAATTGAAATGAGTAGACTGCAATTAAATTAAATTCTGCCCTTTTGCTGATTGATAACCTATCAGAGATTATATAGTTTCTCACTGGTTTTCCATCAGCAGCCTGCCTTGTCAAAGACTCACTGACATCTCAAATCCAGAAGAAGATAGTTGCAGCAACTTTGTAAACCTACAAAAAGACTCCCGCTCCTAAATTCCAATCTCACTTTAATCCTTTCAAATTTGTTTAGTACCTTCCAAATATCACTGGGACTCCTGGTCTATGGGTTACTTAGTCTATCTTCCTTCTTTCTTTCTCATTGAACTAAAAGTTCCAATTAATCTCACTGCAAACTCAAATAAAGCCTATTCTTCCTAAGCTTTTCAACCCACCATAAGTCATTTCTTGAGGGTACTTCAGATGTCTCAGTTAGAATGTGTATTTATCTCATAGTATTCCAGAGAAGTTACACTGATACCAATGAAGAAAATTAGAAAGTCTGACAATCCTTTGGAATTACATTATAACATTTTTATAAGAATTCTATTAAACATTGACACTACAAGTTACATTGAGATTGAATCTTGGACAGGAGTAACTTCAGTTCATAAATGGACTGAATAGATTGAGTGATGTTTGCAGGTAATGTGTTAATGGATTAGTATGTATCCACTGTTTACAACTGACAGGCTGATCTCTGTTTTTCTGAAGAGGGATACATCTCAATGAGGATTTACAATACATTCAAACAATTTCCAGCCATGAGCCACTGAACGAGTTAAAGGCATTGAACAGTGAGTTGAGATTATCAAAGCATTTGTAAAATTGTTCCGCGGGATAAGGCACTAATGAAAATTAGATGGCCTTCTTTAAGGAGTGGAACAAACTGAGTGATTACATTTTTATCTGTTACAGACACAGACCACAACAATACTTCAGGTCAATAGAGATCTCCCCAGCTTACAGCCAACATAATTGCTTCCATCTTATCTCTTATTGCTCCTGGAGTGCAGGGGTTCCTGTCCAATCAAAAGTTTACTTTTAGTGTCAAAGGTCAGAGCTATCAAGAAAACGCCGAAGGAGGAGAAAAAGATCAGGAAGCTTCAGTGTTAGAGCAAAAATTCATTGAGCAGAAGCAATGATGCCTCTTCCATTTTGTGCCTAATACAGCTGCAACAGATTGTTTAATAGCATAAATTGTGACAATCAGAATTACTATAGGCAGCTTACAAAGTAAATTTAAAACTATACAAACAAAATGCTGGAGGAACTCAGCAGGTCAAGTATGGAAATGAACAGTAGTAGTTTTGGGCTGAGATCCTCCTTCAGGACTAGTCCTGAAGAAGTCCTGAAAGAAAGTACCTGGCCCAAAGTGTTGACTGTTCATTTTCATGGATGCTGCCTGACCTGCTGAGTTCCTCCAGCATTTTGAGAGAGTTGCTTTGGATTACCAGCATCTGCAGAATTCCTTGTGTTTACAAAGAAAATTATTTCAGTTTATCATTGAAACTAAAACTTGAAATGATAAAGAAAGCAATATATATTAATATAGCATCCATTAGTATCAATATTATCAAAGAATTGAGAAATGTTTTATGAATGAATGTGGTTTACACAGTATCTGAATGAGTACTTTGGTGATCAATGGAAGACTAATCAATCCACTAAAGTGCTATGACCCTGATGGGAGTTACTTACAGGCCTCAGAACAGTAGCCAGGATGTGGTCTACAAATTACAGTGGGAGATAGAAAGACTGTTAAAAAGGCAATGTTATGTTAATCATGGGGGATTTCACTATGCAGATAGATTGGAAAAATCAATTTGATTCTGGACCCCAAGAGAGAGGATTTATGGAATACCTCCAAGATGACTTTTTAGAGCAGTTTGTGGTTGAGCCCACTAAGGGATCAGCAATTCAGGGTTTGGTGTACTGTAATGAGCCAGGTATGATTAGGGAGCTTAAGGTAAAGGAACCCTTAGGAATCATAGTAATATAGAATTCACCCTGTAATTTGAGAGGGAGAAGCTAAAATCAGATGTATCAGTATTACAGTGGAGTAAAGAGAATTACAGAGGCATGAGGGAGGAGCTGGCCAAAGTTGATTAGAAGGTGACACTAGCAGGGATGATGGCAAAACAGCAATGGCTGAAGATTCTGGGGACTGTTCAGAAGATGCAGGATAGATACATCCCAAAGATGAAGAAGTATCCTTAAGGGAGGATGAGGCAACCATGGCTGACAAAGGAAGTTAGAGACAGGATTAAAGCAAAAGACAAGGTATATATTAGAGAAAAATTAGTGGGAAGTTAAAGGATTTGGGAACTTTTTTTAAAAAACCAACAGAAGGCATCTGAACAAAGCAGTAGGAACAAAAAGATAAAATGAAAGTAAGTTTGTCAATAATGTCTTAAAGAATACCAGAAGTTTTTTTCAGATATATCAAGGGTAAAAGAGAGCTGAGAGTAGATATTGCATCACTTTTAAAACATCACTGTAGAGATAGTAATGGGGGAACAAAGAAATGGTGGAGGAACTGAATTAGTATTTTGTATCATTTTTCACTGTGGAAGACACTAGTGTCCAGAAGGTCAAGTGGATCAGGAAACCATGAGACATAGGAGGAGAATTTGGCCTTTCAGCCCATCAAGTCTGCTCACCATTTCATCTTGGCTGATCCCAGATCCCATTCAACCCCATACACTTGCTCTCTCACCATATCCCTTGATGACATGATCAATCAGGAATCCTAACAACTTCTGTTTTAAATATACCCACAGACATATTCCACAGATTCACTACTCTTTGGATAAAAACAAAATCCTCCTTCTATTCTAAAAGGTCGCCCCCCCCCCCCCCAATATTAAGATTGTGCCCTCTAATTCTGTTTACCCCACCATAGGAGACATCGTCTCCACATCCACCTTATCTAGTTCTTTCAAAATCCGGTAGGTGAATGCAGTTGTTATTACTAGGGAGAAGGTGCTTGAGAAACTTAAGGTAGATAAGTCACCTGGACCAGATGGTGTACACCCCAGGGGCTGAAGCGATTATGGAGGCATTAGTAATGATCTTCCAAGAACCACTAGTTTCTGAAATGGTTCAGGGAGGACTGGAAAACTGCAAATATCACTCCACTCTCAAGAAGGGAGGAAAGCGGAAGAAAGGAAATTATAGGCCAGTTACCCTGATCTCAGTGGTTGGGAAGATTTTGAAATTGATTGTTAAGGATGTGGTTTCAAGGTACTTGGAGGCACATAATAATATAGGCGAAAGCCTGCATCGTTTCCCTATGGGAAAATCTTGCTTGACAAACCTGTTGGAATTCTTTGAGGAAATAACAAGCAAGATAGACAAAGGCAAACACGAGGAAATCTGCAGATGCTGGAAATTCAAGCAACACACACAAAATGCTGGTGGAACGCAGCAGGTCAGGCAGCATCTATAGGGAGAAGTGCTGTCGATGTTTTGGGCCAAGTCCCTTCATCGGGACTAACTGAAAGGAAAGACAGTAAGAGATTTGAAAGTAGGAGGGGGAGGGGAAAATGCGAAATGATATAAAGGCGAGATATCAGCTTTTATTGACTGGAAGAAGGAACAAGCAGTGGTTGACCACCATACTACATCCAGGAGACTGAGAAGCCAGGCTCAGGCCTCAATCGCCTTTATACTGGGGTCTGTGGGAGGAGCCACAGGAGCAGTCAGCAGGGGGCGTGTCCAGACAGGTATATGTAGTTCACCACAGATAGGAGAAGACCGGAGGGGGTGGGGTGAAGCTGAGAGCCGGAAAGGTGATTGGCAAAAAGGATACAGAGCTAGAGAAGGGAAAGGATCATGGGACAGGAGACCTAGGGAGAAAGCAAGGGGGAGGGGAGCACCAGAGGGAGATGGAGAACAGGCAGAGTGATGGGTGAAAGTGAGAAAAAAAAGAGGGGGGGAAAGCTAAATATATCAGGGATGAGGTAAGAAGGGGAGGAGGGGCATTAATGGAAGTTAGAGAAGTCAATGTTCATGCCATCAGATAGACAAAGGACTAGGGACAGCTTTCGGCTTCTAACATTTTAATTGTCACTCAATCTTCGGGGCACTCTTCTGTTTTCATTGATGGCTGCAAAGAAGAAGTATTTCAGGATGGACAGTATATTGTCTACATTTCTCTGATATTAAGTGGACCTATTGAACTACTGAGAATCAGTGGAAGTTCTGTAGTTAGATTTTCAAAAGGCCTCTGACAAGGTGCAGCATAGGAGGCTTCTAAACAATATAAGAGCCCAGGGTGTTACAGGGAAGATACTAGCACGGATTGAGCAATGGCTGATTGGCAGGAGGCAAAGTGTGGGATACAGTCATTTGGACTTGATTGTCTCAGAAAGATAAGGAACGGATTTCTCAGTAAACTTGTATTTGTATTTCTTGTTCTTTGAACAACTCCCCCACAAGAGAGTGGTATACTAGGGTGACACTGATAAAACTGGTGGTCTAGTTCCATCTTTATTTTCACAAGTTCATTTGTAAAGGACAGTCTCAAACACTCCAGCATTTCCTCAGTATTTCACAGAAGCAGCAGTCTAGATTTGGTGCCCAGAAATGAAAATGACCCATTGGTATAAGTCATCTAAATTGATCCAAGCTGAGACTGCAGCAGAAATGGAATTGGTTTATTATTATCACATGTACTGAGATAGAGAGAAAACCTTGTCTTTTGTAGTGATCATACAGATCAAATCAATACACAGTGCAGTGAGATAGTATGGGGTAAAACAATAACAAAATACAGAATAAAGTGTAGCAGCTACACAGAAAATGCAGTGCAGGTAGACAATAAGGTGCAAGTTCATAACAAGGTAGATTATGAGGTCAATAGTCTATCGTATTCTACCAGGGAATTATTCAATAGTCACAACGGGATAGAAACTATCTTTGAGCCTGGTGATCCATGCTTGCAGCTTTCTGTATCATCTGCCCGATGGAAGGTGGAGAAGAGAGAATATCTAGGGTGAGTTGGGTCTTTGATTACTCTGACTGCTTTACAGAGGCAATGAAAAACATCGACAGATTCCATGGAGGGGAAGCTGGTTTCCATGATGTGCCCAACTCTTTGTATTTTCTTGTGGTTTACAAGACTAGTGCTTTAACTCTTGAGCTACGGAGCCTCACTCTTTGTATTTTCTTGAGGTATCTGAAGACAACTTTAAAAATGATTATGTGTGTACACTGATGCCCATTAAGTGAAAGGCTATAAGATGGAGGAGGATTTGGATGATTCTCCTTCAAGGTATTACACCGTTTGATATTAATGTTATCTTCTGGTGTTGAATTCTGATGAAACTTTGATGTCTGAAATGTAAACTTATCTGTTCTCATAACAGATGCTGTTTGGTCTGTTGAATGTTTCCAGCATTTACTCTTTTGTTCTCTAATGCCGTCTGTGAACCAGCTGTAGGCTACTACTCCCACATGGCAGGCACACAGCCCAACATGGTCACCACACCCACACCCCTCCACCCCTCTGCCATCTGTGTCTCATCAGTTGAAGGATGCTGATTGAAAGACAGTAAGTGTTGGAGAGAGAGTGATGTGAATACTGAAATTACAGTTCTGAAAAATGAAAAATCTCCAGTATTTGCATAAATAAATAATTTTAAAAATGATTATCTCATTGCTTAGTTTAATTTATTGTCATTTACACCAGAGAGCGATGAAATTCTTTGTTTGCCCGAAGATCACAGGGTAAACCATGTACATTGGTAACAATAAATTCACCAATAAATACAGTGACAAGCACAATAGAATGGTGCACAGGCGGTAGTGCAATCTGAAGTAGTGCAATAGGATAATAAGGTGGAAAGAGCAGAAAAGGTAGGGTTAAGGTTTCAAGAATGTGGCAGCACCACCAGGAAGGTGATGTGAAAGAGGTGATTGGTTCAGGAGTCTGATAGCCATGGAGAAGAAACCAGAGTATAGTAGTCTGGGCTTTCAAGCTTCTCTATTTTCATTTTCAAGGAGCGATGCCTCAAAAGGGCAGCGTTCATCATTAAGGACCCCCATCACCCAGGTCCTGCCTTGTTCTCATTGCTACCATCAAGAAGGAGGTACAGAAGCCTGAAGGTACATACTCAACAATTCAGGAACAGCTTCTTCCCCTCTGCCATCCGATCTCTGAATGGACATTGAACTAATGTACACTATCCCACTGCTTTTTTTCATTTCTATTTTTGCATTACTTATTTAATTTGACTTACATATGTATATTCCCTTATCATGTGTTGCATTGGCTCCAAGGGTAGTCATAGCCGAAGGGTGGTAGTAGGGACGAACTCCCACTGCTAAACAAATGCTCTTCATGGCGTGAGTCTCAAACAGCCTCTGACAACCAAGTCCAACTCCTGGCCCTCACATGTGGCGTAGTTCTTATGCCCGGCGAAGCTGTTCTCACTGACAGGAGAAGGGTCAAAGGCGGGCCACTGGCGCCTTAAAACCAGCTGCTCCAGGCAGATGGGGCTCCTTAACCGTGGATGGTAGCTCATCTAGGAGAGGGAAAACTCCGATTTCAAACCTCCGCTGCCTTGAGGCTATACCTGCTCACAGGAAAGGCTTTGGGAGCAAACCCCAAGGAAAAATCTGGAGTCGGAGTCCCGAAGGCGGCTGACCGCTGTACCCAGCACCGGCACAGCAACTCCTGTGATGAGTCTGGCACCAAACTGTATCGACTTCCGTCGCTCCTTTGGACCTGTTCATCAGCATGGGGGGGGGGGGGGGGGGGGTCCCAATGCATGGGCAACAGACGGACCTTCATATCAACTCTGTCCTGAAGACTCAGTGGGTTGATTCCATGCTGTAATTCCCAATGACTATAAAACTAATTATAGCTCAAAGTTCAAAGTCTAAAGTAGATTTATTATCAAAGTCACCATATACAACCCTGTGATTGATTTTCTTGTGGGCATACACAGCAAATCTATAGAATAGTAACTGTAAATAGGATCAGTAAAAGATCGACCAGAGTGCAGAGAGCAACAAACTGTGCAAATGTAAATATAAATAAATAGCAATAAGTTATGAGAGCATGAGATAATGAGATAAGGAGCCCTAGAAAGTGAGATCATTGGTCGTGGTAACATATTAATGATAGGGCAAGTAAAGTTCAAGAACCTGATCATTGAAGGATAGCAATAATATTAGGCAAACAAAAAAAAAATGTCTGAACTTAGTTCAATTACTAATCAAAATCATTTCACATATTAAAAAAATTTACTTCTCCCATGGCAACACGAGTGAATCTGCAGATGCTGGAAATAAATAAAAACACAAGATACTGGCAGAACTCAGCAGGCCAGACAGCATCTATGGGAGGAGGTAGTGACGATGTTTCGGGCTGAAACCCTTCATCAGGAGTGAAGTAACATGGGATGGTCAAGCGGGGAGGGATAAAGTAGAGAGCTGGGAAGTGACAGGCCGGAGGGAAATGGGCTAGGGGGAAGGTGGAGAATTATGGGAAATAAAAGAGAAAGAAAGGTAGGGCTAGGGGAGAGATTATAGTGAGAGGGGAAAAAGAGAGAAAAAGAGAACCAGACTAAAATAATAAATAGGAATGGCGGTAAGGGTGGGGGCAGGGGTATCAATGGAGGTCAGTGAGTTGGATGTTCATGCCGGCAGGAAGGAGGTTACCTAGGCGGGAGATAAGGTATTGCTCCATCGACCTGCGTGTGGCCTCATCTTGATGGTAGAGAAGGCCATAGACAGACTTGTCGGAGTGGGAGTGGTCTGTGGAATTGAAGTGTGTGGCCACAGGGAGATCCCGCCACTGCTGGAGGACCGAGCGCTGGTGTTCGGCGAAACGGTCTCCCAGTCTGCAGCAGGTCTGCCCAATGTATAAATGGCCACATCGGAAGCACCGGATACAGTATATCACCCCAGTTGACTCGCAGGTGAAGTGGTGCCTCACCTGAAAGGACTGTCTGGGGCCTGGATAGTGGTGAGGGAAGAAGTGTGGGGGCAGGTGTAGCACTTCTTCGGTTTGCAGGGATGAGTGCCCAGAGGGAGGTCCGTTGGGAGGGATGGGGGGGATGAATGGACAAGGGAGTCGCGTAGGGAACGATCCCTGCAGAAAGCCGAGAGTGGAGGGGAGGGGAAGATGTGGTTGGTGGTGGGATTACGTAGGAGGTGGCAGAAGTTACGGAGGATTATGCATTGGATCTGTAGGCTGGTAGGGTGATAGGTGAGGACCAGGGGGACTCTATCCCTGGTGGGCTGGCGGGGGGATGGGGTGAGGGCAGAGGTGCGTGAAATACAGGAGACGCGATAGAGGGCAGAGTTGATAGTAGACGAAGGGAAGCCCCTTTCTTTAAAAAAGGAAGACATCTCCTTCGTCCTAGAATGAAAGGCCTCATCCTGAGAGCAGATGCAGCGGAGGCGGAGGAATTGAGAGAAAGGGACAGCATTTTTGCAGGAGACAGGGTGGGAGGAGGAATAGTCTAGGTAGCTGTGGGAGTTAGTAGGTTTGTAGTAGATGTTGGTAGATAGGCTGTCTCCAGAGATAGAAACAGAAAGATCTAGAAAGGGGAGGGAGGTGTTGGAAATAGACCAGGTGAATTTGAGGGCGGGGTGAAAGTAGGAGTCAATGTTAATGAAGTCGACGAGCTCAGCATGCGTGCAGGAAGCAGCACCGATGCAGTCGCCGATACAATGCAAGAAAAGAGGAGGACAGATACCGGTGTAGGGTTGGAACATAGATTACTCCACATGGCCGACGAAAAGGCAGGTGTAGCTAGGACCCTTCTACCACCACTCTTCTCCGCCTCATGGAATTAGTCCTCACCCTTAACAATTTCTCCTTTAGCTCCTCCCACTTCCTCCAAACTAAAGGTGTAGCCATGGTCACCCGCATGGGTCCTAGCTATGCCTGCCTTTTCGTCGGCCATGTGGAGCAATCTATGTTCCAAGCCTATACCGCAGGAATAGGTCAGTGGAGCAATACCTTATCTCCTGCCTAGGTAGCCTCCTTCCTGCCGGCATGAACATCCAACTCACTGACCTCCATTGATACCCCTGCCCCCCACCCTTACCCCCATCCCTATCTATTATTTTAGTCTGGTTCTCTTTCTCTCTCTTCTTCCCCCCTCACTATAATCTCTCCCCCAGCCCTACCTTTCTTTCTCTTTTATTTCCCATAATTCTCCACCTTCCCCCAGCCCATTTCCCTCCAGCCTATCACTTCCCAGCTCTCTATTTTATCCCTCCCCCCACTTCTTACCCCCCTCGACCATCCCATGTTACTTCACTCCTGATGAAGAGTTTCAGCCCGAAACATCGTTATTACCTCCTCCCATAAATGCTGTCCGGCCTGCTGAGTTCTGCCAGCATTTTGTGTTTTTTTATTTACTTCTCCCATGGCCATTCTATGCATTATCCCACAGAGTTCTCACAGAAGTTTTCTGAGCCATTTTGAACTCCATAAGGGTGTAGGTTATTTATGCACTTAGCTTGGTAACATCAACTTTCTTTAAAAGATGGTCAAGATGGTTTTAAATCTTCTTTGTATTGTTAATATTGTGATAATTAAACTCAGAAATTCTTAACAGCTATGTTTAAAGAATTTCTTTCAGATATAAGTAGTAAGAATCACAACTTGACATTTCTGTTAAAATTATGCTCCAAGCTAGGTTTGAAAATTTTGGGCTTCACTAGTTGCTGATGTCAGTTTCATCTGGACAAAGGCAGGACTGAAATGACAAACATAACCCATTTACACTGGGGCAGAAGAACAGGAGATGTGGGTTTAAACCAATTTGAGGGGCATTTAGGGCCCATGTTACATTGCCACATTCCACAAAAGCACTATATGGTAACTTGTCGTATCCTATAGTCCTGATTATTATGCAAGCACTTATATAGTAGCCATACTTAGAGTCATGGAGTCATAGAACACTTCAGCAGAAACAGGTCCTTCAGCCCACAGTCCTTCTAGTCTGTACCAAACTATTAATCTGGCCAAATCCTTCTAAAGTTTTTCTGCACTCTATCAACCTTATTTACATTCTTCCTGTAGGTAGGTGACCAAAACCACACACAATACTCCAAATTAGGCATCACCAATATCATACACAATTTCAATGTAACATCCCAGCTCCTGTACTCACTACATTGATTTATGAAAGCCAATGTGCCAAAAGCTCTCCTTACAACCCTAACTTTCTGTGACACCACAGAAGGTCAGTAAGACCTACCCTGGTGGGTCCTCTCAATATGCACCATGTCACACTTGCCTGTATTAAATTATTAAGTTCCTGCTGCCATTTTTCAGCCCATTTTCCCAGCTGGCCCAGATGTTGCTGCAAGCTTTGATAATCTTCCTCACTGTCCACTGCACCTTGAGTCTTGGTGACATCACAAATTTGCTGATCCAGTTTAGCACATTATAAGCCAGATTGTTATTAGAGATGACAAACAACAACAGACCCAGCACCGGTCCCTGTGGCACTCTACTGGTCATAGACCTCCAGTCAGAGAGGCAACCATCTAATGCCACTCTCTGGCTTCTCCTGCATTTACTACCTCATCTTGAATCCAAGAAACTGAACCTTCTTGAGCAATCTCCCATGCAGGACTTTGCCAGAGGCCTTGCTAAAGTCTATATAGATAACATCCATTGCTTTGCCTTCATCAACTTTTCTAGAAATTTCCTTGAAAAACTCTGTAAGATTGGTAGACATGACTTGAGGTGCACAAAGCCATGTTGACTATCCTTAATCCATCTTTGTCTTTCCAAAAGTTTACATATCTGATCCCTTAGAATACCTTCCAATAACTTTCCCACTACTGATATCAGGTTCACCAGCCTATAATTTCCTGGTATATTCTTAACACCTTTCTTGAACAACAGAATGACATTAGCTATCCTCCAATCATCTGGGACCTCACCTATGGCGAAGGATGGTTTAAATATCTCTGCTAGGGCCCCTGCAATTTCCGCACTAACTTCCCACGGCATTCAAGGTAAGACATTGTCAGCTCTGGGGAATTATCCACCCTAATTTGCCTCAAAACAGCAAACAGCTACTCCTTTGTAATCTGTACAGGGTCCGTGACCTCACTGTTGCATTGCCTCACTTCTGCAGACTCCGTGTCCATCTCCCGAATAAATACCAATGCAAAAATCCATTTAAGACCTCCCCCACCGCTCCTGGCTCAATGCATAGATTACCACTCTGATCTTCCAGAGGATCAATTTTGTCCCTTACTATCCTCTTATTCTAAATATATCTGTAGAAGCCTTAGGATTCTCCTTCACCTTGTTTGCTAGAGCAAGCTCTTGCCCTTTTCTAGCCTTCCTAGTTTCCTTCTTAAATATTCTCTTGCATTTCTTGTATTCCTCAAGGACCACATTTGTTCCTACCTACCCATACCTGCTATGCACCCCTTTGTTTTTTTTTAACCAAGGCCTCAATATCTCTCAAAAACCAAAGTTCCCAAAACCTGTTTTCCTTGCCTTTCATTCTGACAGGAACACACAAACTCTACACTCAAAATTTTACTTTTAAAAGCCTCCCACTTACAAATTACACTTTTGCCAGAAAACAACCTATCTGGCAACACTTGCCAGATCCTTTGTGAAACGATCAAAGTTGGCCTTTCCCCAATTTAGAATCTCAAGCCACAGACCAGACCTATCCGTTTCCATAATTACTTTGAAACTAATGTCATTACGGTCACTACATGCAAAGTGTTCCCCTACACAAACATTTGTCACCTGCTCTGTCTCATTCTCCAATAGAAGATCTAGTGTCACATTCTCTCTAGCTAGAACTTCTATGTACTGATTAAGGAAATTTTTCTGAACACATCTGACCAAATTTTTCCCATCCAGCCCTTTTATAGTGTGGGAGTCCTAGTCAATATGTGAAACGTTAAAACATGTCTGATCACAAGCTTATGTTCTTGCCACAGTCTGCGAACTTACTAGAAGTTTGTTCCTCAAAATTCCGCAGACTGTTGAGTGACCTACAACATAATTCCAAAAACATAATCATATGTTTTTACTCCTCAGTTCCACCCCAGAAAAGCCTCACAAGCTGAGCTCTCCAGTCTGTCCTCTCTAAACTCTGGCATGATATTTTCCCTGATTAGTAATGCACCCACCCTTTAATCACTCCTGCTCTATCACATCTAAAACCATGGATGCCCGAAACATTGAACTGCCAGTTCTGCCCCTCCTGCTACCAAGTCTCACTAAAGGCTACAATGTCATAGTTCCATGTGCCAACCCATTCTCTTACCTATGTAAGTCTTGCTTTGGCCAGCGGCTTAATATAGGGGATGATAGACCCCGGCCTGGCCAAACTTAGGAAATCTTGTTTGGGTGGATGCTGCACGATGTGTCCCCTGTTACAAATCAGTACCACAAAATAACAAAAATTTCACAATATGCAATTAAATGATTGAGCTTTATAATTCTTAATTTCACTATAGGGTTAGTAAAGAAACAAAAAAAAAGAAAAAGGGCCCATTCTCATGAAACAGTCTAATGCGCAAACGTTGGAACTCACTGATAAGGCCGTTTGTCCACCATCGACCTCCTCCGATCGTCGCTAACCTTTGGACCCTTGCTCCGTCCACTCCATCCAAGGTCTACCCACTCTCTCCATTCATGTCTCCTCTCCTCATCGCTCCCCGACAAAAGAACCGTGAATTCCCAGCTCCCAGACACACAAGAAAGAACAACACCCTGCTCATTGGCTAACATGCCCTGTTATCTCTAGTCATAACCCAAACAGTGTTGATACAGAGAAACCTCAGCAGTGGAAAATTACAGAGAAGTCATTACATTAGCAGTGAAATCTTACAGCATGATACACTCTCGCCACCAAATTTACTCATGTCCTCATGACATTGAGATAATTCGCCAACCCTTCCTGCAAAACACAAAGTCCAATCCAGGTGCACAAGGCAGTGATATAGCTCCCCAAAACAGTAGGGGACACACTCTGCTCCCCTGGTGCTACGTAGAACAGCCTATCTGATGGTCTCCTAATCCGCTGAGACCTCCACACCCCCTCACCTATCTCTTCAGGTTCAGAGGCTACTGGGGACTCTTGCAGTCTATCTGAGGCCCCCCCCCAACCTATCTCTCATGCCCACCTACAACTCCGACCCCTCTGTTCAGTGGCCAAACCACGCTTCCTCCCCTGCAGAGTCCCACTGAAACCCAGGCTGCCCACAAATAGCACCCCCCACACTTCACCTGAATTGTTAATTTGCCTGTTAAGTACTGTTAAAGTTGCATTTGTGGGGGGGAGGTTTGGTAAAATGGTTAGCACAGCTTTCATTTTAATACAGACCAGTGCTGGCCTAGCGGTAGCTGGGGCAGAGATTTCAAAGACAGGGTTCGATCGTTTCTGAGGAGAGAGGGGGAAGAGTGGTCGGATTTGGGATGTCTAATTAGTCCACGTCCCCTGGCGAGAGTGAGAATTCTGAGTTAGTATCCGCCCTTCCCTCTCTGCGAATAATGGGAAAACGCCCGGGTTCAAAGTCCCAGCTACGGTAGGCTCTGCCTCTTCTCTGGAATTACACCCACCCTTAAAGGGGAAGAGGAGAATGAGACTTGGGTGGAGCAGACCTCTCAGTTGTTAGATGAGCGGCAGTGCGCGGATGATGTAAAGCGACAGAGATTGGTTGAAAGTTTGAATGGTCGGGCCGCTGACATTGTGAGAGCTGTCAGGTTACAGTATCACGTAGTGACAGCTGTCGATTATCTGCAAGCACTGGACAATGCTTTTGGTCCAACAGGAAGCCCAATGGAGCTCATGGTGGGGTTTCAGAACATGTGTCAGGAGAAGGCAGAGAAGCTTTCTGCTTTCATTTTTTGGCTAGAGAGGCAGCTAAATTGCTTGTAGTGCAGAGGGGTCATTCAAGCAGCTGAGGTGGATCAGTTAAGAATGGACCAGATAGCCAGGGGGCCCAGTCCCATGACCTGATTGCTTGGGGTCTCTGACAGTCTCGTATCAGCTTCTGTGCGGTTACCCTCCCTTAGGGGGGCAGAAAGGACAGGAAGGTGGCAAGCTTCTTAGCCCATGGGAACCCTTTGAACTGAGGTGGAATGCAAAATGTGAGGAGGCCTTTCAGTCGCTGAAGGAGCTGCTGACTCAGGCACCGGTGCTGGCTTTTGTGGACCCCCGATTGCCATATGTACTGCACACAGATGCCAGCCGAGAGGGTTTAGGGGGTGTCCTGTATCAAGATCAGGACAACGGGTTGAGGCCTGTGGGTTTGTCAGCAGAGTCTGTCACCCTCCGAGAAAAACTATCCCATGCACATGTTGGAATTCCTGGCGTTGAAATGGGCAGTGGCGGATAAGCGGAGTGACTACCTCTATAAGGCCAAGTTTGAGGTAAGGACAGACAACAACCCCCTAATTTATATCTTGACCTCGGCAAAACTGGATGCCACAGGCGGTTGATAGCATTATCTGCCTATGATTTCAGCCTGAAGTACTGGCCGGGGAGCCGGAACATTGATGTGGATGCTTTGTCCCGACGGGTGCATGAGGGACTGGACTTGGACGAGGAGTGGGAGAATGTTCCTGCCCTTGGGGTGAAGGTCATGTGTCAGTTTGCCATCACTGTGAAGACAGAGAGAAAGGAGGGGCAGGATCGAGCGAATCTGATGACACCATTCCCCAAGTTTACTGTAACCTGACTTCTCTGGAGACAAGTCAGCTGCCGGAATGGAGTTCTGGGGAAGTGGCAGCTGCTCAGCGAGATGATCCGGGCATTGGCACTATTTGGTCAGCAGTCAAAAAGGGAGACATGGCTCAGGAGGAGAAGATGACTCATGCGTTGGTGCCTGCATTACTGTGAGAATGGCCTCGTTTGGAGTTGAAGAACCAGATCTTATACCGGGCCACATCAGCCCTGGAGCGACCTCGGCGTTGCCAGCTGGTTCTGCCCGAGAAGTATCGCAGGATGGCGTTGAAATCACTTCGTGAGGATTCTGGACATTTGGGGGTGGAAACAACCTATGGATTTCTCAGAGACGTTTTACTGGCCCCGAATGAAATCGGAGATTGAAGAATACTGCAAGTTGTGCATTTGATGCATACGGCGGAAGACACTGCCTACACGGCCAGCACCCTTGTCCCACTTGTAGAGTGCAGGCAGAAAGTCGATGAATTGAAAATAATATGTTTTAGAGGTGCTGGTTAAGGGATAGATCTTGACTGGTACACTAGGACAATTCCCTTTCTTTTTCTGAGAGGTACTTTTACCTGCTCCTTCATCCGTTTGTACTCGAACAAGCAGATTTAACATCTATCTGAAGGACAGAATTTCTGACATCATGTTACTCCCTCAGTAACACACTGATGTGTAAACTAACATGTAAAATTAGTCAATGGCTTGCTCATATAGCATTATATGGCATCTTGTCATAGGAGGAGTGTAAATACTTCTCAACTGGAGCTAAGATGGACATAACCTAGAGTTAACTTTTAAAGGTAACAAATATGACAAAATGCAGAGGTTTGAGGCATATTTAAAAGTGTAAAGTACAGGATTACAACCCAAGCCTAAGGTGATGTAGGGTCATGTTCCAAATATACCTGTCACTCATATCAAGCAGCTCTTTAAACTTTGTGGTTCTCAATTGCACTGCTCTTCCATCTAACCCTCCCCTCGTATGCCTTTTGATTTTCACTACCAGATTCTATTGCTCGCCTTCATTAATTCCATTTATTTTTTTCAACTGACTCCAGCACCTCACATCCAGAGACCATTGCAGTCCTCCTAATACTCCATTTTATTCAAACTATCCTGCCTGCCACTCTCCCACAGACCTTCCCTTTCATTCTCTTCTCTCGTTCCCTCTTTCTCTGCATTTTAGACATTGTTGCATCTAACATTTATCAGTCCTCTCTCCACAGTTGCTTTCTGACTGGCTGGGTATTTCCAGTGTCTTCTGTTTATCATTGGAAGAAGTTAAATCCAAGAGCAATTGGATCAGGTTACAAGAGACTACAGGGTTCAAAGTAATCAACAACAAAAGTTGGAGCTATAACTATGAGCAAATACTTTCACCCACAGAGCTGTTAAAATCTAAAATGTGCTACTTAAAAGGTGGGGAGGGGAAATAAAAACAAACTCTATACAAGATTTCAAAAGGCCACTGAATATGTACTTGGATGGTGTATCTATGGGGAGAAAAGATAGGATTAAATTGGACATCATCTTCAAAGACCCAGAGCAAGTGCCTTGGGCCAAACTATTCCCTTCTGTGCGTAATATTTTATGATTTTCGATCTTTTATTTCTCCCTCCCCAACACAACTGACTGTGCGTTTTTTGATCTTACAATAAAGCTGAATAAACTATTCCAGTCACCCCAGCTCTAGTGCAAACGTGAATAAGATTCCAGTCAGACAAACGACAATAGCGGCCTTAACTTGGAAGAATGTCGCATCCAATATCTTAAAGGAAAAAAGACAGACAAGAAGAACTATAAAGACCAAATGTGGAGGTGTTAATAGGGCTCTAAATGTACGATTGTAATAGACAATGCTATGAATCCTTATTCTTAGTACTACAATTACATGGAGAGAAGTTATACAAACCGTAGATGTACTTTCCACAAGGCCAGAAGTAACTAGAGAACTCTCAGAATGGAAATTCCAATTGCTTCTGTCTTTTCTGGATTCAAGCCCAGCTCCTGGAAGTGAAAGACCACATGCTCTGAGTGAGAATGATTTAAATCTGCAGGCAAAGTGAACTGCATCTAAACTCAAAGAAATTCTCTGAGCAGCAGTCGGTCGTGAACACAGACTGCAGTATACTATGGTAAGTTTTACATGAGGTGTAATCTCACGTTCCTTGGACCTGAACATTGTGTTCAATCTAGATATATGAATGTTTCCAGCCATTCTCTTACCTTCCTTCATTGAAAGTCAACTTAAACTGCAGCAATAGAGTAAATGTTGTCATGTCAAGCTCTAGTGAAAACCTTGCTACCAAAAATATGGCATGTTTGTTGAAATTAAGCCTGGAAGAGTCATGCCTAATTTTGGTTAAAAAATACAAAGACCTTGAAGATGACCTAGTTCAGTTTATTCTGGAGAGGAAAGCCCAAGAGGACAGAGCAACAAAGGAGAATGTCAGAGCCTCAGCAATCATTGTGTTTCATCCTATCAGGTCCTTGTCACAGCTATGTTCCAAAATGACCATGTGCCCCTCCCCTAACCTTCCATTCTCCACATTCTTCTCCCTGCTGAATACTGATAAGAAGTATTCATTTATGATCTTGCTAATATTCCTTGGCTCCACACATAGCTTTCCCTGAGTAGACATACTTTCTTCAGCTACACTTTTGCTTTTAATATACATGCAGAAGGATTTTGGGTTCTCCTTAATTCTGTTTTTCAAGGCCAGCTCACGTCCTCTTTTGGCCTCCAACTTTGTTCTTAAATTCTCATCTTCGTCCATCAAAGGAGGCACCTGGATCATAACTCCTTTACCTGAAAAATGCTTCCTTCTTATTTCTGATCTAATCTTCTATTTGCTTTGTAAACCAAGGCTTTTTAGTCTTATTGTCTTTGCTCTTTACCCTTGTGGGAACATGCTGGCTCTGAGCTGTTACTATTTTATTCCTTGAATGTTTCCCATTTATCAGGTGTGTCCTTCCCTTTAGCAGCTTTTACCAGGCACAAACACTGATCAACCATCCTTTAATTTAAGATCTTAACTCTAGAACCAGTATTAACTTTTTCCATTATTACCTTGAAACTTACCAAATTATGGTCACTCTTTCCAAATGATTCCCCTAAAGACACTTACACTATCTTCCCATCCTTACAGGTCTAGTGTACACACACACACACACACACACACACACACACACACACACACACACACACACACACACACACACCTTTAAAAATCTCTCTTGAACACCTTTCCTGAATTCCACTCCAACAATGAGGAGAAAAGGGTTTGAGGAAGAGGCACTGAGGGTGATCAGGGTGAGGTGGGCCAAGGAGCAGAAGGTTAGGAAAAGAGTATGTGAAAGATCATCCTGCTGGAAGCATGGTCAACATACATCTGTGTGTGTGTGTGTGTGTGTGTGTGTGTGTGTGTGTGTGTGTGTGTGTGTGTGTGTGTGTGTATGCTAAGTTTGTACAGCAGTTGTGTCTCCAATTTCCATTACTGAAACAAGACCTCACCCTACTGAGACTGAGTGGTAGCTGATGTAATGCTGCTAGCCTACTTTAAAAGAAGAAGTGATATATAATCCTCTTCCTCTCTTCAATCTTGAAGAACTTTCTTAGAAGAAAATGCAGTCTACAGCAACAAATTTTACACCTATAATTTCAACGCCGCTGACAGATTAGCCCAATAATTAGTGGTTAGGGTGATTCATCTCAAGACATCCTTCAGAATTAAGAATGGCATACTTCCCTTCTGCTTTGTTGGTCCTAAAACTTCTGGTGAAGCCACCGGGAACTACAGAATAGTCCGGCAAGGTAATAGCTGATGGGGACAAGAAAGACGTAGCTTATGTTTTGGGTGCATCACAATATCCAGAATTCACAGGAGAGAATAGATTATTCTTCCTTTTTTTCCACTGAATAAAATTATTTAAAGTTATTGGGAATTTGCACCAATCCCTTGGTGATTTGTTCCAACTCCCTGTACACTGATTTGAAAAGTTCAACTTTTTATCTGCAGAGTAAACTGTTCTCAGCAATAATTGTGAAGGGGATGTCATGAGTAGGTGAGAGAAGCAAGAGCTTGGGTGTGTGGAGGAGGTGGGTAAGAAGTATTCAGGCAGAATTTCTCCCCAGGTTCATTTGATGTTAGCTTGCACTGAGGATATGATTGACCTTCCATAATCTAAACATGAATAACAGTTTCAAACACCTGTAGACAGCTGTATTCCAACAGGAATCAATGCCTCCATTCTGGAGGGAAAAGAGTAGATGGGGAACTAAAAGAGTGGATGTATATGAAATATATATTTTAATGCATTGTACATCTGATGACAATGATGAAGAAGTCAAGTGCAGATAAGGTATCAGCCACCAAACCTCAGTGACAGTCTACTTACCTCAGAAGCAGAATACTATGGGCTCTAGTTGCATTCTAATGATTACAGGACAAATATGGGCTAACTCTTCCATTCTATTTACAATTAACTACTTGGAAGAATTTTCTCCATTGTTATGTCATTATTCTTCATTCAAACAGCTTTTTATGGGACTTTTACTGTGCAAATAGTGGCTATTTTTCAAATTTGTGGTACAACAGTGGTCAGGTTTCAAAAGTGCTTCGAATCACAGGGCGATACAGCACAGAAACAAGCACCTTGGTCCACCAAGTCCGCACTATAGACTAACTCCATCTTATACTCCCATATTCTCAGAAAAAAAACAGATTCTACCTCTCACCTACAAACTAGGGCCAGTTTACAGTGGACAATTAAACTACTAATCTACACATCCATTGGGATGCAGGAGGGAACCAGATCACCCAGAGAAAACGTATGAAATTTCAGACAGACAGAACCA
Organism: Hypanus sabinus; assembly: GCF_030144855.1. Classification (NCBI taxonomy): domain Eukaryota; kingdom Metazoa; phylum Chordata; class Chondrichthyes; order Myliobatiformes; family Dasyatidae; genus Hypanus; species Hypanus sabinus. The sequence continues at coordinate 17,204,535 of NC_082732.1, forward strand.
ACAGAGAGAGGCCTGGACCTCGGGATTAAGTCCAGGCCACTGAAGCTGTGAAGTAGCAGCTTCAATACTGGACTAGTGCAACCTGGAGACTAGAGAGAGATACCAGGGGTTAGGGAAAAATGTTTAGAGACTCCAGAGGCCATGCTGGTCTGTAGAAAGACAAGCCACCTTACAGGTGATTTAGTGTATAACTGTATTTTCAAAAATACATGCTTAATTGAGCCCTACATTACTGCAAGCCTTAAAATGAGATGCATCATTTAGCCAACATTTCTCCAAACCCACAATTTTGCATTATGCTATAATATCTGCAGTGGTACAGGTGCCTCTGGATCCAGAGTATATTGCCCCGAGATGCACACTGAATACATGTGGTAAAGTGACTGAGCAAGTGTTGCATTGTTGAAGATAAAGATTAACTTTCTTTGTCATATGTACAGTGAAATGTGTCAGCAAGGATTGTGCTGGGCAGTCCACAAGTGTCGCCACGCATCTGGCCCCAACATAGAATAACAACAGCTCACTAACATGAACCCTACATCTTTGGAACGTGTGAGGAAACAGGAGCACCCAGTCATTGAGAGATCATGCAGACTCCTTACAGACGTTGGTGGGAATTGAACCTCGAATGCTGACTGTTGGTGTTGGTGACTGTTACACTACTGTACTGACGGTGCTGTCCATCAGAAGGCAAATGCAGCCCAAGTTCTTTTAAAACATCCCATAGTATTCATTGAAGAACCACAAAATCTCCAGTTGCTGATGAACATGATCATTCAAAAATAAAATGAAATCACCAGTTTAACTACTTGTTCCTTATGATACAACAGAAGCACTTTAAAAAGTAATACATACTGAGAAATGACATAGCCTCTATAGAAATAAGTATTTCTGTTGCTACAAAAGGGAGGAGGGGCAAACTAAAATGGACATTCAGAATAAAAAGAAAACTATTTGATTTAGGATTATTCACATTCAGCACAGTGAGATTTCATATCCAGTTCTGTGGATAACTCCCTTATCCGTATCCCAAGATTGAGAAGATGTCTAGTAACACATTGCACCACCCTTTTCCCTCTCACTTTCCAAAATTTGATACAAGAAGTCTCTGTCACAAAATTGTTTGGAAGTTATACCATCTGTTGCAAATCTGCATTCAACACTAGACTATTATGTTGACCTAAATAATGGTGTTTGCCCTGTGTAAATCCTTGGATATATTTGTGATATAATTCTTTCCTCATTTGAGCTAATTTACTCAGTTTACTGCCAAAACTAATCCAGCTTTCCATGAAACTTCAGTTATTGCTACACATGATCCCCATGAGAATTATCCACTTAGTAGTGTGACGTCCTAGAGCAGGGGTTCCCAAGCTGGGGTCCATGGAATAGGGATTCATGGCATTTAAAAGGATGGAAACCCCTGTGCTAGAGGAACAGCAACTGAATGTTACAGATTCCCTTTGCCATTTGTGAACCTCCTTCTTTTGTTTCAGTTTTAATGAAAGGTCATGGCATCACACACGTGCTTCAGCTGTATGGGCAGGAGAATAGGGCGTTGATGGGAATTTATAGAGGAGTAGCTAAATAAACAAAGGAAGGACATGCTTTACTGTGGTGCAAGAGATAATGACAGCTCATTGTACTAGTCTGCCTCCTCTCTTCACCAACACTCACTCCTTACGTGTAAGAGTACCATTTGTTTAAATCTAGCTAATGAGTACAGTGCTTCTTAAAAGCTAATGACTTCAGCTATTAGTATCCTTAACTTCTAAAGATTCAAAGACTCAAAAAGTACATTTATTATCAAAGTATGTACGCAGTACTGTATATAACCCTGAGATTCGTCTTCCACAGACAGCCACAAAACAAAGAAAACCATGGAACTTGTTCAAAGAAAAACATCAACACCCCCGCACCACACATGTAAATAAAAATCACACAAACAGCAAAAAAACAAGCAAGAAACCCAGAATATAAAATGCAAAACTCAACAGAGTCCAGACATATTCAGTTCAGCTCAGATCAATTCAATCTAGCACTGTGCTGTGCATTATCTGCCAAAATCACCCAAAATAGCAACAAAAAAAGGATCGAACAGAAACCAGAAATACATAATAATGTGAACTACAGAGTAATCTGTAAATCACATTGATAAAACCAGGACTCAGGACTCCAGCTACATCGAGAGAGAAGGAGAGAGAGACTCCCAAGGAATCCTTCGGCTTTTGATAGGGGCACAGTTATTTTACATTGAGCTTGCTTGCATTATTGCTTGCACCCCTCCACTCCCAAAGGTGCAGATGATGCTATAGGGAAGTTTTCTGCACTGCATTTCATTCAGGTTGCACTCCAGACACAAGAATGCGAAATATCGGCTGGGTTTCAGTGAACAATAACACATTATGATACTGAGGAAGAGTGAGGACTTCTCCACAATGCACTTTTGTTATTCTCTCACTCAGAACTGACCATTTCAATCGGATGGAGATTGGTACGGTGCTGGAAGGATATTTGTCAGTTAGGGACATCACATTCAAGCCCAGTCCTGTTCTACTCCACTGCTGCCTGAATTTGCGTGTACCCTTGGAACACATCACAAACTCAAGTATAAAAGCGGAAGGTGCTGGAAACACTCAGCAGGTCAGGCAGCATCTTTGGAGACAGAAGCAGAGTTAATGTTCCATGTCAATGACCTTCCATCAGGAGTCCTGTAAAGTCATTAACTTAAAGCTTGTAACTCTCCACCGATTCTGCCTGACTTGCAGTTCCACAAATTTTCTATTATTTATAGATTGAGCAATTGGTGTGTTTTCTCACTTTTCAGGAAGTACTTGAACTCTCCAGCAGGGGTCAGTGGGAACCAAACTGATTTCCCAACTTTTGACTGAAGCCATCAAGTTGGATTCTGTTCCCTTCACAGTCTACATTGCTTATTAGTTGTATAGTTCACTGGACACTGGATTCTGCAACCAGGCCATCTGTGAGTATCCTGTCACTCAGAGTACAATATTTTGAATTCCTTCTATATGTGCTCAACGGGTTGATGGTGTTGAGCACTGGCTAACATTCTATTCTCTGCACACTACGACAGTATTGAGCATTTTCAGGTCGGCTGTAGAATGGGCCACATGCACAATGTTTTCACTGCTCATCTCTGTGGACCACCCGTGCTGCGCCACTGTGATATTTTCATCTCCTGCCTTATGGTCTCTTTGTCTAGTGCGGAGGCTTAGTGCCCACTAATGCCACATTTGAGCTGTAGACTAAAGTCTATTGGAATCTTAATTAAGAATGCCTCGACTAATTTCACTAAGCACCTCTGACAGCTGTCAGAGAGAGGAGACTTTCATCTATCTGTCTTTGCACATTTGAACAAAGATCCCACAAAACTCCATCTGTCATTCGGTTTCCTTTAGTCTTATGTTTAATCCATAGAAATGTTATGGCTCCATTCTATAAACTAACTGTCCTAAAACACATTGCAAAGCATATCTCAGTTTTTATTATTTTATTTCATTCACTTTGTTGCACTGTTGTCCTTGAGCAAGGTGGGAATATCCATGCCAGTTCTCCCTTAATCAATCATGGAATCGATGGTTGAAGAATATCAAGTCTTTGCCAGGTGCTTTAAAGAGCTAACTATATTCTACACATCTTTTTTTTCAAGTCTATTTCCAATCTATTTGCTCTAAAATTACTCTTCCTGCCTCCACTACAGTAGACAGTATAGTAGGTCACAACATTGCCCAGATCAATATAAATTCTTTCCTTCTTTTTCTGTGACTTTTTACCTTAAAATAAAGCAAAGTGTAGCTAGGAAAAGGTAAAGTATCAATGGATCCAGCAAGTTTGGGTTTTGGAAATCAGGAAATTGAAGAAGGTTTAATCCTCCTACTTCCTTCAAAAGCAGAGCCTTAACAAATGAATGCAAATTTATTGGTAGAACATGACTTGGCTGATTTGGTGATCATGTGTAGCTCTAACTTCTATTCTCAATGTCACTATTTAGTATCAGGATGTCTCCACCTTAACCAATGTTGTTGAGATTTGTGGTAAGAAATGCTTTGGTCATTGGGAAGGAGTGTTGTAGATTCCAATGCAGTGAGGACATGGGAAAAGAAGGAACATATAGACCTCTCTTTTATTTACACTTAATCTTGCAAGGATCTAATAATGTTATCCACATTCATCTACCCCATCTGAGGCAATGCTAATTCACTATCCTTGGGGAACAGTGGAACTTTGGTAGAGTTGGCCTCTCTAGATGTGATCCTGAAGCGATGCCTGTTAACCAACAGTACATTTCTTTTGGTGCCCGTGTGCCTTGCTGAGAGCAATCTAAATGTTGTACTTATTTTCCAAACGGTAGTCATTCCCCTTCAAAATTACTGAAGGGTTATAAACTATTGTCCCCCCAGCCTGGCACAACTCCCACTGGGTGTGGAAATGCAAAGTTAGTGGATAATTCAGGCAGACCAGTGCACCTGCTGCCTCACTTATCAACACAGCACATGGCCATGAACGTTCTGTTTGGGTGTCAACAGATAACCTGACAACCAAAGTCAAACTTCGGTATGCTGCCCTTACCAATGTCCATGGGTTCTTGGCAGCAGATGGCAGTAGATAAACTCCACTACTGGGACACATGACGGATATTCCTCACTAACAACAGATCTCCCTTTGGACAGTGGTACTGGGATAATGTATGTTTTATATCACACCTTGACTCAAGAAGGGAAAGGAAATCAGTTGGGGTTTCTTGATCTAGACTGCTATCCAGTGACCCCTGCTGGATTGTGTATGTATTTATATATCAAGTTTACATAAAACATTTAAATGTTAAAAAGATTCTGCAAGGTCAACACATACAGATGATTTGTTCTGTTGAGAATGTTAGGGATAGGGTTATCAGTGATGATTAGGGTGGAGAAAGGCAGGGGTGAAAAGAACAAGAGACCATGATCTTAAAATGCAACCAGGTTATTTGGAAGAGAAATCAGAAATCCATTTGCAAATAGTGAGAGTGTCTCACACCTAATTCCTCTTTCCACTACTACTTCTATAGTCCTGTATGTCACTGATCTTCAAACACATTCAAGTCTTTATTAAATGGTAAGAGAATTTCTGTCTCTTCTTTCACCCTTTCAGGCAGCAAGTTCCAAACTTCCACTAAGCTCCAAGTGAAAACATTTTTCTTCATCTTGTGCCCCCCCCCCACCCCCCGACCCATTCTTTCTACCAATTTCATTAAATCTAACCTCCCAGATTTTTGACCCCTCTGCCTCAGGAAATATTTACTCTACCAAAACTCCTCACAATAATTGTACACCTCAGTTGTCTCCCCTCCAGCCACCCAAATCCAAAGATGACAATCCCAGTCTATCTAATCTTCCTTCTCTTCATTCTCACAGGTGAAAAAATCACATCTTTCATGTAATGTGGTGACCAGAAATATGTATGGTACTCATGCTGTGACCTAGCACATATTGTATACAGTTCACAACTAATCTCTATCCTAAACCTCAGCTAAAATTGATCTCCAAGGAGCTACCTTTTTAAGAATTAGTGAACAAATACTCCAATGTCCCTTTATTCTTCCACATCACATCCTGCTTTGATACACTTCCCAAACACATTATCTCATGGTTCTTTGAATTAAATGATAAATAACTTTATTCCTTTCTAAGTGACCAGACCATACCTTTAGTTCATTTTCCAGTTCCCATATAAGAGCTGAATTTACTGCCCATTTTGAATTACCCTTGAGTATGTGTAAATGGACTGCTTTTGTGAACCATTGCTGTCCTCCTGATGAAGGTAGTCCCACATTTTTGCTCAGTATGAAGTTCCAGAATTTAGTCTCCAGTGACTACAATATCACATCTTCAAGTTAGGATGCTTTGTAAGTTGAAGGAGAACCACCCACTTGACCATCTTTTGGGAGATGTCACAGGTTTAGAATGTCCAGGCACAGCTGTCCAGCAGGTAACAGCAATGAATTTTGTAGATGGCAAACAGTGCAGTTACTGAGCACTAGTGGTGGAGGGAATGACTATCTAGCATGGCGGATGGGCTGCTTTTCCCAGTACAGTGTTCAGCTCCTTGTGTGTCATTGGAGCTGAGCCATCTAACATTCAATGACACTCCTGACATGCGCCTCGTTGATGCGCCAAGTACTCTGGGATGGCAGGAGCTGAGGTTTGTAACCACAGTATTTATGTAACTTATGCATCTGAATTTCTGGTCAATGGTGACTCTCAGGATGTTGATGATAGGGGTATCAGGGAAGACAAGGCCAATAAAACTCAAGAGTAAATGCTTAGATTTTTACTTGTCAGCAATATTCTTTGCCTCATGCCTTAATGGTGAAAATGTTGTGTGCTACTTATCAGACACAAAATGCTCCAGTATTTTGTATGCATTGCTCTCGAGTTCCTGATTTGCTACTTGTCAGGATGTGTCTGAATGTTGTTTTGGTCTTTGTACATTCAGGCATGGGCTGCCTGATTTGCTGAGGAATTGTGAATGCAAATAAACATTGTGCAATCACCCATGAACATAAGAATTTTAAAAATATAAGAAGAGCAGGAAGAGACCACACAGCCCCACAGACCTGACACAACACTCAACATGATCCTGGCTGTCTCATCACCTCTTCTGTGCCCATTTGCTGTAGATCTCATCTCCCTGATCTTTCAAAAATGCTTCTACAACATATACAATACCCCATGGCAGACGATTCGGCACCCTCTGCAAGAAGTTGCTTGGCACCTCAGTTTTAAATAGCCACTGCCTTATGTTGTATCTATGTCCTCTCTACTGAGTTTCTCCCAAAAGTGGAAACATCTGAACATCTAACCTGTTATCTTTCTCAAGATCTTATATCTATCAATAAGATCTTTGTTCATTTTTCTAAACCTCAAAGAATGTACAGAAGATCTAACTTTTTAAGCCCCTTGTGATTGGACAACCCTCTCATCCAGGGAATTAAACAAGTAAATCATTTTTGTACTGACACTCACACCAGTATATCCTTCCTTTGAACCCATGAACACATCCCACTATTTTTTCTATTTTGGACTACTTACTTAATTTAACTATTATATATACTTACTGTAAGGGAGCTAGGGCTTTACTCTTTGGAGAGAAGGAGGATGAGAGGAGACATGATAGAGGTGTACAAAATATTAAGAGGAATAGACAGAGTGGACAGCCAGCGCCTCTTCCCCATGGCACCACTGCTCAGTGCAAGAGGACATGGCTTTAAGGTAAGGGGAGGGAAGTTCAAGGGGGATATTAGAGGAAGGTTTTTCACTCAGAGAGTGGTTGGTGCGTGGAATGCACTGCCTGAGTCAGTGGTGGAGGCAGATACACTAGTGAAGTTTAAGAGACTACTAGACAGGTATATGGAGGAATTTAAAGTGGGGGTTTATATGGGAGGCAGGGTTTGAGGGTCGACACAACATTGTGGGCTGAAGGGCCTGTAATGTGCTGTACTATTCTATGTTCTATAATTCACAATTACTTTCTCTATTATGTATTGCAATGTACTGCTGCAGCAAAAGCAATAAATTTCACAACATATGCCGGTGATATTAAACCTGATTCTAATTCCCTAGTGTGATAAGATAAGACTCTTGACCTCACAACCTAACTCATTGTGATTTACTATTATTGTCCAGCTGTACTGCACTTTCTATGTAACTTGGACTTTATTCCACATGCTGATATTGCCTCACCTTGTAATACTTATGCTTATGGGGAGAAGGCCAGGAACTGGGGTTGAGGAGGAGAAAAAAAAAGGATCAGCCATGATTGAATGGCGGAGCAGACTCGATGGGCCAGATGGCCTAATTCTGCTCCTATACCTTATGTTCTTATGGTCTTACTTCAATGCACTGTGCAAAGAATTGATCTGTGTGAAGAGAATGCAGGACGAGCTTTTCATTGAACCTTGGTACCTGTGAAAATAATACAGCAATTTGAATTCCAATAACTGGAGCATATCAGCGCCTTCAGGTGAGGAAGTGAGAAAAATATAAAAAACAGACAGTGGAATGATCAGTACCATCACTTAGGATATTTCGTCAAATCAAAGTAGCTTTAGTAAAAATGCAGCCTCACCTCACTTCCCTGCTAATGAACAGGATTGAAGAAAACTCTGTTAAACGGCAGCCACAATAGTTGGGAACCTTGCCCTGACTTAATATTAACAGAGGCAGATTTGCAGAGTTTACAAACTCCGAGTACGACTGGAAGCAGCTGCAAATTGAGCATCCCTCCATTTTGCAGGCCGGGGTGCAGACAAGGCCTTTTGAAATCCATTGATAACCCAGTTGATGTTTGTGTGCATAAATAGCAGCAGGCCAGTCCAGTCTAATCTCCAGATACTGGCTGTGCTGTGCCCCGTTCAGTGACGGCCGCTGGCTTGCACTCAGATGCACGCTGTCAGTTTATCTTTCTGCCCCGTCGATCGCCAATACACTTTTCAACACCTCCAGCCTGTACTTTGATAATATCTTTAATTATTTTGCCAGCACATTCCTGAGAGAAAATATGTGACCACTGAAAAACAACCAAGATGCTTGTTCACATGTCCTAGAGAACAATGTGTGAATTTAAAAAAAGACACAACATGGATTGAAGTCTGTGTGTGAGAGAGACTTTCCATGTAACCCTATGAGTGCTGGATGCAGTTCATTTAGTTATTAATTTCTTGGATGATTTCTGGAGCTGCTTTATTCAGGTTGCCTTAGCTTGCCTTACCTTCATCTTTCAATATGTTTCGGCTCAGTGATCCCATCAACAATCATGATTAATACTCTGAGGAAAGTATCCAATTGTCAGATTTGTACCTTTTACAAGGCTTATTAAATCCAAACACACCTGAGTAGACGTTACATCTCCTGTGCCATAATGAGTGGTTATCCATGCATTTCATTGGTTATCAGCATTCCTCAATAAAGTCACATAAAACAGATGAAATGATTATTAAGCCAGTGATATTTGTGACATCTACTGGAAGCACGATTGTTGTTGTACTGGCCTATATCATAACATACTCCCTACATCAATGCAATTCTATGTAATTGCAGTAGGATATTTTAGAAACCCTGGCAAGGGATGGGCTCCGCCAGGTTTCAGGTGCCCAGGACACATCGTTTGATGAGCAGTCACCAAAAAGATCGGTTCAAAAAGCTTGTCATGATGGCACACACACACACACACACACGTACACACACACACACGTACACACACACACGTACACACACACACACGTACACACAAACACACACACACACACACACACACACACACACACACACACACACACACACACACACATATTTTAGAATATCATCAAATATCTATCATTATGTTTTCCAAGATAAGTGGGATGAGGGGAAAATGCAGACAATTACGACTAGCTCAGGTAGGTCACTTGGTTAGTCTGATACAGTTGCAGTGAAAGGCCAGTTCCCAGTCTGTTTAACTCCATCAGCCCAGAGCATCAGCAGGCTTGCTCACCATGGCACCTGGCTGCAACTGAAAGTCAATCTTGGTGAGCAGTTAAAGTTCCCTGACTTCATCACATCATTATCACTGAGGCCTGGCATGGTCATTCTACCAGAAACCTCGAAGCAGGTGGTCAAGGTAGAACTGGCATTTCCCTGAGAAAACCAGACTGAGGAGGCGTTTGAACATAAGAAAGCCAGATACCAGCAGCTGGTACAACAGCACCAGAGACAGGGGTGGAAGGCACGATGTAAGCCGGAAGAGGTGGGGTGTAGAGGTTTTGCTGGCTGTTTGCTGTGCAAAGCCTACTCTCTCCTTGGCATTATGAGGATGCAAAGGGAAGGGCCATCAGGATCATCACAGAGGCTGCTGAGGAAGCCTCCAGATGGCTGTAGATCAAGAGGTGTGACCATGGACCAACGTTGCTGAAGCCTGATCAGCCCTGGCTGGGTCACCTGGGCAAGAGTGTCTGATGTTGAAAGACCTGAGCCTGATGACCCTAGGTTACATCACTAATGATGAGTCCCAGCACATCCTAGGATGTATCTCTGCATCATAACTCTACAGCCCATGATGTTTTATAGTTCTCTCCTGACTTCCAATCCCGACCTGCCCTGTAATTCATTCCCTCTGCAGTTTCTGGATGGAAACATGTTGGGATAACTGATCGTCTGGGTCACTGCAATAAGCCACATTCAGAATGCTCTGGGAGCAGAGATCTCAGACCATATTACTGGTCCGTACTTAAAACTTTCCATTTCTGGCCTTGAAGCCTAGACAGTGTTCACTGTGTTGACAATAGGACAATTCTCATGATTTCCACCATTAGGTCTTGCATGTAACATTGGCCAGCAATTTTCCCCTTTGCCAAATGCGTCGTTGCCATTTCTGCATGATATTTCATCCTTGTCACCATCAGTAGGAAGGATTAGTGATTAAGTGGGTTTGACATTAAGTGAAATGATTGCTTAGATCGCCAGTGGGAGAGTGAGAGTGTGTGGGGAAAATCCCCTTCCTGTCATGTAGATGCAGCACACCATTTTCATCAGACAAGATGAAGATCAGTGATAAAATTGTAATGGACATAAGCCTGTAATCCAATGTCCCACTTTTAAAGGACAAAATACTAAATCCGACACTCAACAGCTGAATAATGGTACTTCCATAGCGTAACCTTTCAATATACATTCTGGAACGTTCTTACTTCTGTTGAATTCACTGATCCCCAACAGGTTAGAATATAAAACACCAGAAAATCTGCAGATGCTGAAAATCCAAAGCGACGCACACACAATGCTGGAGGAACTCAGCAGGTAAGGTGGCATCCATGGAAAAGAGTAAACAGCTAATGTTTCAGGCTGAGACCCTTCATCAGGACTGGAAAGAAAAGGGAGAGGAGATAGAATCTAAGGACCTTAATTTACCTCAGCACACCTTGCACAAAAAGATCTTTACATCCTATAGGCAGATGCAAACAGGACCATGTTGAAATGCCATCAAGTCTCTGATGAGCCAGTTTTTAGAATGAAGCTTGAGGAATGATTATTTCATTTGGTGAGAAGAGGGAGTGCTGCTTCCCATGTGAAACTGTGCTGAAACTTCCAGGAGCAGTTCCGAACAAAGAAGAATAATGTGTCTAAATCATGTACAATGTATTATCAAACAATGAAGATCTTAGTGAACTGTTTATAAACAAATGTAACAGATTGCTGCCAGAGACTTTAGATAATAACTAACAGATAATATTATATTTTTTTCCTGTGGTGGCTGATAAGAAGCTAAGTGCAATGAATTACATTCTAATTGATGATTATCAACAATGTTTATGTCATTCAAGGATTCTTCTTTCACCAGCAATTATGTGTATTATAGTTACCGCATCCAATCACAGTTCTAGTTCTGCCATGCATCAGATACTGTCTAAACCTGTTTATGTCCAGTCTCACGAGGTGAAACCATGCCGCCTCTGAGGAGCACATGTGACATAAATTTATTTAGATTTTTAAAATCATTTTTCATGCTGGTAAGGACATCACAAATTGCTACTGAGAAAGTAGTGGTGAACTTCCGAAGTTCTCGTTGAGATACTCCTACACCACAACCAGAAACCTGGTTGAGGGGTACAGGATTCATACCCAGTGTCAAGGAAAGAACAGTCACATAGCTCTCAGTCAAGGTGTGTGACTTGAAATGAATTACCACGTACCTGAAGCCTTTGTCCTTCGTGGTGGCAGAGGTCGGTGGTGATTTCAAAGGTGCTGTTACAGTGAGCTAATGAGACAGATTGGCTTTATTTGTCACACGTATAACAATCCGAAACATAGAGTGAAACAACCAACATGGTCCCAGAGTACACTGGGGGAAGCTTGCAAGTGTCGTCATGCTTCTGGCACCAACATAGCATGCCACAACTTACTATCTCTAACCCATACGTCTTTGGGACGTGGGAGGGAAACAGAGCACGCAGAGGAAGCCCGCGCGGTCATGAGGAAAATGTACAAACTCCCTACCGACAGTGGCGGGAACTGAACCCTGACTGCTGGTGCTGTAAAGCGTTACACTATATGCTACACTACTGAACTGCCCCATGAAACTTTTAGCCAATAGATGGACCTGCAACTGCAATGCACTAGTGGTAGAGGGACTGAATATTAGGGTGGTGGTTGGGTTATTAATAAAAAGGGGTACTTTGACCTGGATGGTATCGAACTTCTTGAGTGTTGTAGAGATGCGTTCATTGAGGCAAATAGAGAATATTCCATTGGGCTCCTGATTTGTGGATGTCAGAGGCGAGTCACTCACCAGATTATATTGGCTTCAGACCTGTGATAATAGCCAAGGTAGCCAAGGTTGGTTGTCCAGTTGAGTTTTTGGTCAATGATTTAGGCAACTTAGGTTCTCAGCTTTAGACCACAAAAATTAACCATCTCAGATATGTAACAGGATGTTACAGGTTTAAAAAAAATCTGTAAAGATGGTTTCAGAAATAATGAAATGAAGAGTTTCTAAATATCAAAAAATTGCTATAGAGACCAGTAAACAATTAAAAAAAACTAAATCCAAAATTTGGTGTGACCATCCTTTGCCTTTAAAACTGCATCAGTTCTCTTAGGTACAGTGTTGTGTAGTTGTATAAGAAAATCAGCTGGTAGATTGTTAAAGGCATTGTCACAGAACTTGTCACAGTTCCTCTGCAGATTTTGGCTGTCATACTTGCTTTTCTCTCTTCAGGTAATCCCAGACAGCTTTGATAATGTTGAGGATCAGGGCTCTGTGGAGGCCATACCGTATGAAACCATGTAAAAAAACCTAGGGTACCTAAAACTTTTGCACAGTCCTGTACATTTGGAAGTGTGCTTTAGTGATCGTGGTCGAGATATATTGTTGGAGCAGAATTAAGGCAGAATTTTGTGGCAATTTATTGTAAGATTTTGGTGCATAGTTCCCTGAAGGTGGAATATCATGTGGATAGGGTGGTGAAGAAAGCTTTTGGTATGCTGGCCTTTATAAATCAGTGCATTGAGTACAGGAGTTGGAATGTAATGTTAAAATTGTACAAGACATTGGTAAGGCCAAATTTGGAGTATTATGTACAGCTCTGGTCACTGAATTATAGGAAAGATGTCAACAAAACAGAGAGAGTACAGAGAATATTTATTAGAATGTTACCTGAGTTTCAGCTCCTAAGTTACAGAGAAAGGCTGAACGTTAGGTCTTTATTCTTTGAAGCATAGGAGGTTGAGGGGGGACGATAGAGGTATTTAAAATTATGAGGGGGATACGTAGAGTTGACGTGGATAGGCTTTTTCCATTGAGAGTAGGGGAGATTCAAACAAGAGGACAAGTTGAGAGTTAGGGGCAAAAGTTTAAGGGTAACACAAGGGGAAATTTCTTTACTCAGAGAGTGGTAGCTGTGTGGAACGAGCTTCCAGTAGAAGTGGTAGAGGCAGGTTCGATATTGTCATTTAAAGTAAAATTGGATAGGTATATGGACAGGAAAGGAATGGAGGGTTATGGGCTGAGTGCGGGTCAGTGGGACTAGGTGAGAGTAAGCATTCGGCACGGACCAGAAGAGCCAAGGTGGCCTGTTTCCCTGCTGTAATTGTTACACGGTTATATGGTTATTATATTTTAAATCTGGAACTATTGAATAATGGCATTAACAGACTTCAAAATGATCAACATCAGAAATTAGGAAAATTCATTAAACACAATAAACATTCCATCAACTTGTTGCCTGGGAGTGAAGCAAATACTTAATGAGGTGGTCTTCAATTTCTCTGTCAACTTAATGTGTTTGGTGTGTTATGTTATCTTGGTTTATAGCCAAAATCAGGGCAGGATAGGGTCAACTAGAATGGTCTCACAGGGACCACTTTTGACCAACTAAAGACAATTGGACAATTAAAGTTTTGTGCCCCAGCTTTCAGCTGAATTGGAATTGCAATTGGATTATTGTTGTAACATGTACTGAGATGCCTAAAAGAATTTGTCTTGCCTACTGTTCATACAGATCAATTCATTACACAATGCATTGAGCTAGCACAATGTAAAACAATAACAGATTGCAGAATATGAAGTGTGTTAGTTACAGAGAAAGTGCAGTGTAAATAGACAATAAGGTGCAAAATCATAATGAGGTGGATTGTGAGATCAAGAGTCCATCTCATCTTTAAGGGAACCGTTCAATAAATTTATAACAGCAGGGTAAAAGCTGGTGGTACATGCTTTCAGGTTTCTGCATCTTCTGCTCACTCCAGAGGCAAGAAGATTCAATGTCCGTGGTGGGAGTGGTCTTGCATCGTTCTGGCTATCTTACTGAGGCAGTAAGAAGTACAGACAGAATCCATGGAGGGGAGGCTGGTTTCTTTGATGTGCTGTGCTGTGACTGCAAAGTTGCAGTTTCTTGCATTCAGAGGCAGAGCAATTGGCGCACCAAGTCAAGATGCATCCAGGTAGGATACCTCCTAGTATCTAGAGTGCTGTGAGGTAATATTTAAGATGATATAGCAAATAGCTATACTGAGAGGAGTACGTTATCCATTCCCTGGTCTTGTCACTTGTCTGAGTGCTACTGGTCCCATGTAACTCTGTCGCATGGTCGGATAGTCAACGACTAAACCATCTCCCCCACCAGGCTTGCCTGGTGAGGAGAGTGGCTAGACACCCTGCAGAACAAAAAACAAGACCTGTCAAAGGGCGGATAAACCCTCTCGTAGGGCCAGCGGCCATCTAGCAAACACGTGCTGTGAAGCGCCAAAAGGGCATCCGTTGCATCGAAGCTTGGTCTGGCCATTCACTGCAACAGAACTTCCCCCAGCCGTCTTGGACCCCACCACACCACTGGATCTGGGAGGGATGTCAAGAGGGTGGGTCTAGACCTGTGCAACCCCCTACTCACCTAAAATCCATTCACGCACATGCTGTTCCTTTCTGAGGAGTGGGGTATCCTCAAACCCCACTAACTGACTGAAAGGAACCATCATCATCCTATGGGATGAATAGCCAGAGAGATCCATTCCCTGTAGAAAAATGAGCAAATAGGCTTGAGATGAGATTGGGTGGTGGGTGAGGGGGGGGAATCATCCAGATTTTCTGCTCCAGAAGTTAACAATGCACTACTGTTATACCCAAGACCCTGAATGCCCAAAAGCATTTCACTCTACTGCAGCAAATGCTCACTTTGATAGACACAACATTTTCAAAAGTAAAAGGATTGTCAACAGTACCCCTGACTAAATTACTGATCCTAGGTTTATCAAATCCATTAGCGGTTTGGTTAACATGACAACACATTTTACATCGGAACAGAGAGGAGGATGTATTTGATGCAGGCGGAGGAGGAAGAGGTGCTGACAGGTAGTTCAGACACCTTGTGGATTCTATCCCACCACAAGGCTTGTTAGAACAGATTTTGGTGAACAACAGCATGCAGAGTCTGACATCATTGTCAAGCTGTGACACAAATACTTGTTCTAGGAATGTAGGATTTTCCACAGAATAATTACAAACATGCAGCCGCTGGAGATCACTGTGAATATACTCCTTTTTTGAGGATTCTTATAGTGTTTTGCTACCATTATAGAAATGTACGAAAAACAACAGTAACAGCTTTTGTGTTGTTATGAACTTTAACTTCACAAGAATTTGCCAGGACTGCAATTAGTCTGGCTCACATAAAGTCTTCAGCGAAGGATATACAATTAAAGTAAGGGTACCTAAGGCCAGGTTTGTTAAGTATATTGCACCTCACAGACAAGAATCTAACAACGCAGAAGCATTGGAGAAGTTGAGAAATAGACCAGACAGCATTGCTAGCTTTGTATCTAAAGTATGTTCTGGTACAGAGGCAAAGAATGCAGATCTATGCCTGTATTAGCAATATTTTCAAATGCGAATTCAAATAACATATGGAGGTTTCGTAAAGGTTAAATGAAGCAAAAGGCTCAAAGCCAACGACAAGGTTACATAAGATGCAGCCACAGAAGAATGCTGTAGCCTGTGAGTGGATGGTTGTTGGTGTGGAAACACATGGCAAATGGAAAGACACAGCCTAGGCTGTGGAGGTGCAGTAGCCATGAGAGAGGTGAAAGTCAGAGAGTTGCAGAAGGGGGCAGAGTAGAGATATGAAAAAGAAAAAGACTCTCTAAGGATATTTACCATCTTAAGCTTGTTATACAGTAGCTGCCGGTGGTATTGAAAAGAAGCTCCCACTACCTATTGAATCTACTGACAGGAGAAGGGGAAAAGGTGGGTAACTAGCTGCTTAAAACCAATCACTTCAGGCAGATGGGGCTTGTCAGCTCATCTAGGAGAAGGAAAACTCTGATCTCAAACTTCCACTGCCTTGCAGCGATACCTACTCATGGGGAAGGCTTCAGGAGTAAACCCCAAGGGAAATTCCAGACCTGAAGGCCCTAAGGCAGTCCTACACTGAGTTCAGTGCTGACTAGCAATACTTGTGATGTCACTGGGGCCTAACTGTATACGTCTCGGCCGTTCCTTTGGATTCATCAGCTGCATGGAGAGGAGGAGCCTGTTACATGGGCAACAGCTTTCACTCCATATTGTACTGCCTTGGCTTGCGTATCATTTATCACCATCTTATGATGTGTTGTTAATTTTAAATACATATGTGTGTGTGTATATATATATATATATATATATATATAAAGCAAACGAATGATATATAGCATGTATTAGATAGAAAATCTATTTATTTTAATATAGGTATATATAGAATGCATAATAAATGTATATATAATATAAATTACTCTGTCAATATTATGTGCAATATACAAATGCAGTCCTGATGGCCGCACGCTCATGCGCGCACACACACACACACACACTATATATATATATATATATTCTATAAAACAGTGCTAAAACATAATATGAATTAGTCATTAGTTGTCCAGGCTTGCTATTCCCAACAGAACCACACAGTCCAAAGAGTCTGCTGTTCCATTTACAGGAACACACTGGATAGTTGCTGCTATTCCATAAGCAGGTATACAATGTACAAGGTTAGCCATTCAGTATGTTACTTATTGTCTGAGATTATATAACAGGAGCTGCTTTTCTCCAGGACCAGTGAGTTTGTCTGAGCAGTTATTTATTGAGATACAGTGTGAAACAGACCCTTCTGACCCAATGAGCCACGCCGCCCAGCAACTCACCAGTTTAACCCTAAACTAACCACTGGACAATGTACAATGACTAACTAACCTACTAAATCTTTGGACTGTGGGAGGAAACCGGAGCATTTGGAGAAAACCCATGCATCCCAGGGGGAGGATGTGCAGAGACTCCTTACAGAACAACATTGGAATTGAACTCCGAACTCTGACACCCTGTACTGTAATAGCTTCACACTGAATACTATGCTGCTGTGGCACCCAATGACTCCATTGTTTATATACTCATTTAGCTGTGTCACGGATTAGGTACAGTTCCATTTAAATTCCCACCCTATTCTTGGCCATGATGCTTTACAATAAAGATAGAGGCTGATGTAATTTATAAACAGAATTAACTAATGTTAGCAATAATTAACTTGGTAATTGACTTTATCTACTGTACACAGGGATTGGTGACAAACAGGAAACAATTGCTTTACATGATAAAGGTACTGAATGTTAACTATTGTATGAATAGCTTTTACTTTTTATACCATGTGCAGCCTGTACAAAATTTGCACAGTCTGGAATCAACATACCTAGGTGTTGCTGGGATTTAAAGCTGGGCCTTTCTATGTGGGGCAACTCACTTCAGCAACATTTTCATTATAATATGGTGAGATGTAAAATAAAACAGATCAGGAAACATCTCTGGAGAAAGAAAAAGAATTAACATTCCAGGTCAATGGTCTTTCATGACAAATATGTGTTTTATAAATACATTATTATATTAGCACTGATTTAGTTGCATCTTCAGTACTAATCTTCAGAACATTAACTACCTTCTGAAGGTGAGTAACTGCAGAAGCAACAAACAATCTGTTGGAGGAAGTCAATCGAGTAATGTCTGAGGGAGGAAAGGAATCGTCCATTTTTGAGTCAAAACTCTGCATCAGGACTGCAGAGGATTCCAGGAGCCATTCTTCATTAAAAAGACCTGAATAGTGAGTTAATTTTGTCTTATTTTGGTAATATTGTTGAGGGAATCAGGGCACCACATTTCCGTAATGGTTAGCGTGACGCTATTACAACTCGAAGACAACTAGAGTTCGGAAAGGTGTTTGTATGTTCTCCACATGGCTGCATTGGTTACACTTGGGTGTAGTGGTTTCTTCCCACAGTCCAAAGTTAGTAGGTGAATTGGTCAGTGTAAATTGTCCTGGCTAGGGTTAAATCGGTGAGCTGCTGGGTTTTGCAGCTCATTTGGTCGGAAGGGCCTGCTCCACGCTGTATCTCTAAATAAAATAAGGTTTTTTATCACTGTCTTATATGTGTTTTTTGTTGTTTATAAATTATAAAAATAAATAGTGCAAATAAAAGGTAGTGTTAATGGGTTCACGTACCATTCAGAAATCTGATGGCAGAGGAGAAGAAGCTACTTCTGAATCATTGAGTCTGAGTCTTTACACTTCTCAACCTCCTCCCTGACTTAGTAATGTCTGAGATGGAGAGGGTCCTTAATAAAGGATGCCAAGGCATCATCTTTAGAATATTACCCGCAAGGACTAATATTTTTAGGTTATGCTGGCCTTTCAGAGGGAATTATTTCAAAACTGCACTGTTGCAACATTAACAGCAACTTACAAACAAAAACTCAACCCATGAGTCAGACAACAATTAAGCACCCAATTGGACTAATCTTACAACAATATCTCCAATTTCCAATCAATTCTTCCCAGATGCTACCAATCTCTAGGAGCAATGGAACAATTTATAAAGGACAATTAGCCCACCAACACTTATGTCTTTGGGATTGTGGGAGGAAATTGGGGCACCCGGAGGAAAACCGTTTGGTTACAGGGAGAATGTGTAATCACCACACCGAGCATCAGTGGGTGGGATTGAACTTGGGTCACTGGAGCTGGGAGACTGCGGCACCACTTTGTTTTCATTCTCTTTCTTCCTTGGCAAACTGAAGCATCAATCCAAATTTTAAAATAAAACCAAAATTTTAGCAAAACCAAATGCTGCAGTGTCAGAGATACACAGGTACTGGATTGTTGAGTTTATTCAGGGTCCAGATAGGTACTTAGACTACAAGCAATCAGAAGCTGGGCAGGGAAGGCAAGGTCAGATCAGGTTGAAAGGGAAAATAAATCAGACTCACCCGCACACGCACACAAAATGCTGGAAGAACTCAGCACGCTAGGCAGCATCTATGGAAAAGAGTAAATAGTCAACATTTCAGGCCAAGACCCTTCATCAGGCCTTCAACATTTTGTGTGTGTTGCTGTGGATTTCCAGCATCAGTTGAAATAAATCAGCCATCATTGAATGGTGGAGCAAACTTGATGGGCTGAATGGCCTAATTCTGCACCCATGTTTTATGATCTTTTTGACAACCTGGACGGATTCAGGGAAAAGTTGGCTTGCTCTGTTTTCAAGGTCACTATCCAATATGAGTTTGGTCTCCTTGAGGAAGAAGAGCCCATGTAGTGAGCAGTGAATGCAGTCCACAAAACTGTAAGAAATAGATATTGTTGTCTCACTTGGAAAGAATGTTTGGCTCCCTTGAGGTAAAAATGCAGGTGCTGCATGTCATATGCTTGACTGGGAAGGAGTTGTGGTAAGTGGAGAGCTTATTGAGAGTAATTGAGGAGTGATCCAGGTTGTGATGAAGGTTTATTGAGATGATTGATTTATGGTTCAGGTTGGATTCAAGGAAGCTTGGCTAATATCATTAAGAGTGGATGCTGTCCAGAAAGAAATGGGCACTATGGTTATGATCTGAAATTACTCAAAGCAATGTACAGACCAGATGTCTTATTGTAAGTTAAGTGCCATTCTTCGAGTTCATCAGTTATAATATGACACTGAAAGCTACTATTTCAGTAAAACAAAATTAAGCTTAATTATGTACACAGCAGTTCTTGAATAATTATTGTTAACCCTATTTTTTTTAAATATAAAATAAATGCCTCAAACACGAGAAAATCTGCAGGTACTGGAAATCCAAAGCAACACACACAAAATGCTGGAGGAGCTAAGCAGGTCAGGTAGTATCTATGGAAAAGAGTAAACAAATGATGTTTTGGGGCTGAGACTCTTCTTCAGGACTGAGCATAGGGGGGAGATGCCTGAATTAAAAGCTGGGGGGAAGGAGAAAGAGGCTGGCTGGAAGGTGATAGGTGAACCAGGTGGGAGGGAAAGATAAAGGGCTCGAGAAGAAGGAATCTGATAGGAGAGGAGGATGGACAATAGGAGAAAGGGGAAGGGACACAGGGGGAAGCAATAGGCAGGTGAGCAGAGGTAAAAGGTCAAAGTGGGGAATTGAGGAAGGGGGAGAGATTTGTTCACCAGAAGGAGAAATTGATATTCATACCATCAAGTTGGAGGGTACCCGCATAATGGAATATGAGGTGTTGCTCCTCCATCCTGAGTGCAAGATGTGCGCCTTTAATTAGCAAAATAGCAGCCTATATAGCTTAAAATACAGTAAGAAAAAAAGGGGGATTAGCATTAGCAAAAGGTTGCTCTGTTACTGCAAGAACCACTAACCATAAGCTCATGATATTTATACTTCACTTTCCACATCCTTTGGGATGCATTCCAAACACCTGTGTCACCTTTAGTAATAGTGAATAGGTTGTGCTGGAAGACAGTGTGATACGAGATCAGACCGATGCACACCTGTGTGGAATTATATAAGACATCCAGTTTGTTAACCCTCACCCTTCATTTCCCCCACTCTGCACATTCCTGACCAGCAAGCTCGCTGCTGACTCTGAGTGGACGAGGAAGGCATGACCTGAGGTCACTGAAAGGTCGAAGTTGGGTGAATAACAGAAAAAGATAATTGGCATCATAACAGATCTGTTGTGTGGTGTAGTGGGGGTGAAATTCTTGAGAGCCCATCACTGGCCAGTCGTAACTGGCCACTGTATGGATGGAATGTCAGAGGCAACCTGTTGCTTGCAGGGACCTGCCAATTGTGTGGGGATTCTGGAGATCTCTGGCCTCAACCGGCCCATCTTAAGCAAGGTTTCATACATTTGAACAGCACAGAAACAGGCCTTTTGGCACAGCGTGTCCATCGAGTACCCGTCTCTACTAATCCCAGTTACCAGCACTTAGTACATAAGGTGTAGCACTTGGCCTGCTTGCAAGGTTAAGTACCAGGAGTGAGATCAGTGGGAGGGATGTGTCATCTAGGGAGTGTCATAGACAGCAGACTCTGTGGAAAGTGGGAGTAGGTGGGAGGAAAGATGTGCTTAGTGGCAGGATCTGGTTGAAGATGGTGGAAGTTACAGAGAATGATTTCTCACACGTTTATTGATGCTCTTGGGTATCTCCCTCCTGATTTTCTCTCCCAATCTTCTGATTTTGAGACACAGTCTCTTGTTCCAGAACAGCTTCTTAGGATTTGGAAGCTAGTTTGGAACCGTGCACAGTTAGTTCTTTGACTTGTGTTTGTTTACAGACTTTTCCTTCACAGAAGGTATCACACTGAGCAGATCCTGAGCTCAGCATGCATGCAGAGAATATTAAAGTGCAGGAAGTGGGGGAGAGGGGATGTTACTGGTAGGTTGGGGGGGGGGTCAATGAGTGTAGGAAACAGAAGACTGCAAATGCTGAAATCTGAACTGAAAGGCAAACAAAAACAAAAAGGTATGGCAGCATCTGTATAGGGAGATGGACAAGACCCTTCATCTGGAGTCCAACCTTAGCAATCAATGTATATCGTAGCTGAGATCAATTTACTCAGCACCCGTAGAATAGGATCTATTGAGAAGGTGCTTGATCTTAACAAAAGAAATGAACATCAAGAAGGGTTAAACACCAGCAGCATAACACTGAGTGCTTCAGTTGTAATTAATTGGCCCTGACACTCTTTGGCAATAAATGTACCAGGTTTGCACGTCAAGTGACAATGAATACTAGAAACCTGCGCTAGGCTGTTTGCTAAAGTATGGTAAATGGAGTATTATGCACTTTTAATATGTGATAGTTTTGAAACCCAGCCAAGATAAGCCTTACAAGTATAACCTTGATGCTTTTGAATTAATTATTTGGAACCAATGCATAGAATATACATTGTTCAGGTTGAAAAAAAATTATAACACTGGAAGTTGGCAGCCAACAAACATCTCTCACGGTATGTCAGCAATGTATATGCCTGTTTTTATTATTCTGCTAAATACCTTAAAGAGAATGACAATAGGGCCCACAATGTGGAGCTATGCAGTGTGCATTCAACCGAGTCAAGTTGGAGCCCTGGCTCTTTTACATGAAGAAGGACTTTCAGCTCTCATGTTAAGGAAGTAATTGAAAGCTGATCTAATCTGCTCATTCTGACATGGGTTTTACCAAGTTCAGCCAGTTGCAGCCAACAAAGATCTGACAAAGAATGCTTAAATAATCCCCAAGAAATGGCAGTAAGAATCTCAGCTGAGAATAAATTTTTTCAGCAAGACTTCCTCTAATGGGTATTGCTGGGAAACTAGAATCAATCAAGTACAGACTAAGGCAAGAATTGAACCCTGATAATATAGCTGGCACTGTAGAGCGCTGCACTAAATGCTACATCACCGACGATCAGGGACAAAAAGAACTGGAGAAATGTAGGGTCACAGTGAGCTCTCCTGGACATGCAATATATTTTGGAGTGTTTTACAGAAAATCATCTAAGAATAAAGTGGTGTACTAGCAAAAGATGTTGTTAAAGATTGGGCCACATGATGTACAACTGCAATTTTTACCAATATTGAAGTCACAGTTTAAATCCAATGAACATGACATGAAAAGGTGTGAGAAAACTGGGCAAATTAGTCATGAGAGATTGCTTCTCCTGCTGGGTTGGTAACTTAATCTGCTACCTAACATGGTACTGACACAGACAGATCCGATGATTGCCATTGGAACACACACAAAATGCTGCAGAAACTTAGCAAGTCAGGCAGCATCTATGGATGGGGAATAGATGCTGCCGACATTTTGGGCCAATACCTTTCATCAGCACTGGAAAGGAAGGGGGCAGAAGCCAGAAAAAGAATGTGGCAAAGGAGAATAGAGTAAGAAGTTTGGAGGTGATAAGTGGAAGAGGAAAAGGGCTGTAGAAGCAAGAATTTGGTAGAGAAGAGTGCAACATGGAAGGATGTGAAGATGGAAGGGAACAAGAAGGAGGGAGATGATGGTCAGGTGAGGGAAGGGGAGAGCATAACCGGAATGGGGAATGGAAAAAGAGGGAACGGGGAGGGGAACTAATTAGTGGAAGCTGGAGAAATCAATGTTCATGATATTAGATTGGAGGCTACACTGATGGAAGATAAAGAACATAGAATGTAGAAGATAGAAGAGTAGAGCACAGGAATAGGCCATTTGACCTACAATGTTGTGTCAAACTAGCTAAAAAGCAAAGCAAAAACACACGTACTAATCCCTCCTACTTAGATCATGTCAATATCCCTCTGTCTTTTTTACATCCATTTGCTCTCCAAACATCTCTTTAATACCTTTAATTAATTTGTGTCTGCCAGCATACCAGGCAGCACATTCCAGGCATCCACAGATCTCTGAGTAAAAAACTTACCCCTCACATCCCCTTTGAACCTAACCCCCTCACACTTCAATCCTGGGAAATAGATACTCTCTGTCCACTCTATCTATGCCTCTCATAAACCTCTATCAGATCTCCCCTCAGCCTCTGACATTCCAGAGCATACAACTCAAATTTATCCAGCCTTTCATGATAGCACATGCACTCTAAGCCAGGCAGCATCCTTGTGAACCTCTTCTGCACCCTCTCCAAAGCCTCAACAGTCCTTCCTATAGTGAGGTAACCAGAACTTTGCAATAATCCAGATGTGGCCTAACCAGAGTTCTATAGTTGTAACACAGCCTCCTGACTTTTGAACTCAATGCCTCGACTAATAAAAGAAAGCATTCCATAAGCCTTCTTAACTACTTTTTGAACCTGTGTACCCACTTTCAAGGAGCTATGAACTTGGATCCCAAGATCTTTTGACTCAGCAACACTGCTGAGGACCTAGTCCTTAACAATGTACTGCCTCCTTACATTTGTCCTATTGAGGTGCAACACCTCACATTCATCTGGGTTAAGCTCTATCTACCATTTCTCAGCCCATATCGGCAATTAGTCTATAGAGTGCTGTGTTCTTTGCCAGCCTTCTACACTAGCCCCAACTCCACCAATCTTGGTATCATCTCCAAATTTACTAACCCACCCATCTATATTTTCTTCTGGGTCATTTATATACATTACAAACAGCAGAAGCCCCAGTACAGATCCTTGCAGAACACCACTGATTACAGATCTCTGGCTTGAATAAGACCCTTCAACCACCATCCTCTGTCTTCTATGCGCAAGCCAGTTCTGAATCCAAACAGCCAATTCGCCATGGATCCTTTCTGGACTAACTTTCTGGATTAGCCTCCCATGAGGGACTTTGTCAAATACCTTACTAAAATCTCTGTAGACAACATCCACTACCCCACCCTCATCAATCTCTCTCATCAACTTGTCAAAAAACTCAATCAAGTTGGTAAGGCCTGACCTGACATGCACAAAGCCATATTGGCTCTCCCTCGTTAGGCCATGGGTTTCCAAATGCTCATATATTCAATCACAAAGAATGTTTTTTCAACATATTACCTACAACTGACATGAGACTCACCTGTCTATAGTTGCCAGGATTTTCCCTTGTTTCCTTGTTAAATAGAGGAACAATGTTAACCACTCACAAGTCCTCTGGGACCTCACCTGTGGCTAGAGAGGACACAAGGATACTGGTCTCTTCCCTCCTTCAATAATCTGGAGTAAATCCCATCAGGCCCTGGGGAGTTAACCACCTTATACTCACTAGGAGACCCAACACTTCCTCCTCCTTGACCTCTAAACACCCTATCGTATTTATACACTCAGCACTGATCTCTTGGTCCTCCATATACTTTACTGAAGCAAAGTACTCAAGTACTTAATTTACATTCTCTGCATCCAAGCAAATGTTACCCATTTTATCTATAAGGGGTTCCACCCTCTCCCTTAATGTATTCTTACACTTAATGTATATACAGAAAGCCTCAGGATTCACCATAATCCTACCTGCCAAGGACTTTTTATGTCCCCTCCTGGCTTTTCTAATTCCCTTCTTTTCTGGCTTCTTTATATTCCTCGCGTGCTTCATTTCAGAAGCTTTACATATTTTTCCTTTTTCTTTTTGTCTAAATTCATCACCTCTCTGGACATTTCTACAGGGGCACGATTAGGAGCATCCTGACTGGCTGCATCACTGCCTGGTATGGGAACTGTACTTCCCTCAATCGCAGGGTTCTGCAGAGAGTGGTGCGGACAGCCCAGCGTATCTGTCGTTGTGTACTTCCCGCGATTCAGAACATTTACAAAGACAGGTGTGTAAAAAGCGGTCGAAGGATCACTGGGGACCAGAGTCACCCCAACCATAAACTGTTCCAGCTGCGGTTCCATCCAGGAAACGGTACAGTAGCATAAAAGCCAGGACCAACAGGATCCGGGACAGCTTCTTCCACCAGGCCATCAGACTGCTTAATTCATGCTGACACAACTGTATTTCTATGTTATATTGACTGTCCTGCTGTACATACTATAAATTGCACATTGAATGTTTGGATAGAGACGTAGCATAAAGAATTTTTATTCCTCATGTATGTGAAGGGCATAAGAAATAAAGTCAATTCAATACATTGAATTTATTTATTTATTTAAATCTTACATCCAACCCACAATGTGAGGGAGTAAAATTATTTGCATTATCACTCTGCTGTACAGATATGTGAATTTATAAGTCTAATGGCTTGTGGAAAGAAGCTGTCCTGTAGCCTGTTGGTCCTGGCTTTAATGTGGCAGTACCATTTGCCAGACAGAAGCAGCTGAAACAGCTTATGGTTGGGGGAACTAGTGGCCTCAATTATCTTTCAGGCCTTCTTTATGCACCTGCTGCTGTAAACGTCCTCAGTGGAGGGAAGTTCACATCCACATATGCACTGGGCTGTCTCTACCATTCTCTGCAGTGCCCAGCGATCAATGTTGGTGTAGTTCCCATACCAAACGGTGATACAGCCAGTCAGGGTGCTCTCAATGGTGCCCCTGTAGAGGTCTTGAGGACTTAGGGGCTCATGCCGAATTTCTTCAGCTGCCTGAGGTGGAAGAGACGCTGTTGTGCTTTCTTGCCACACAGCCGGTGTATACAGTCCAGTTGAGATCTTCTGTGATGTGTATACCGAGGAACTTGAATCTACTCACCCTCTCAACTGCAGTCCCATTGATGTTGATCGGGGAAAGCCTGTCTCCATTCCTCCTGTAATCCATGATCAGCTCTTTTGCTTTTTGGACATTAAGGGAGAGGTTGTTATCTTGGCACCACTGTGTCAGGGTATTAACCTCTCCTCTGTAGGCTGTCTTGTCACCACTAGAAATAAGGCTGATCAATGTTGCATCATCTGTAAATCTGATCAGCAGATTGCTGTGTGTGGCAGTACAGTCGTGGGTGTAAAGGGAGTAGAGGAGGGGGCTCAGGACACAACCCTGGGGTCACCTGTGTTGAGGGTCAGAAAGGCAGACGTGAGGGAGCCCATCCTTACCATCTGTCGGCAACTTGATAGGAAGTCTAGGATCTAGCTGCACAAGGCCGAGGTCTCTGTGCTTTCTGTGATGTCTGGAGGAATTATGGTGTCCACTGCTGAACTGTAGTCTAGGAGCAACATTCTAACGTATGCATCCCTCTTCTCCAGGTGTGAGAGGACAGTGTGTAGTGCTGTGGCTGTGGCGTCATCGGTAGACCGGTTCCGTTGGTAGACAAATGGTAAGGGGTCCAGTGTGGGTGGCAGCATGTTGCAGATGTAGTTTTTAACCAGCCTCTCAAAGCATTTGCTGATAATTGAGGTGAGTGTAAAAGGGTGCCAATCATTCAGGCATGCTACCTTGGTTTTCTTAGGTACAGGGATAATGATGGATGATTTGAAATACTGGGAGGTGGAGAAATTAAAAATGTCCATAAACACCAGCCAGCTGTTCAGCACGCACTTTGAGGACCCACCCTGGGATGACGTCTATGACGTTGGCCTATCCAAGGTTCTCTTACCTTTCCATCCCCGTCCTCCCTTCTAACAGGAACATACCTTTCCTGTACTCTGTGCAATTGATCTTTAAACACATTCCATTTGTCTGATGTGGACTTGCCAGAGAAAAGGAGTTTGCAATTATTGCTTCTTCATTCTTGCCTAATGCCTTCATAATTTGTTCTACTCCAATTTCAGACTCTCCCACAAAGACCATACCTATTCTTATCTATAGCTATCCTGTAAAGTAAGGAGTTGTGGTCACTGTTCCCTAACTGTTCACTGAAAGGTCAGTCACCTAGCCAGGCTCATTACCCAGTACCAGGTCCAGTATGGTCCCTCATCTCACTGGACCATTGACATATTGATTGAAGGAACCTTACTGGATACACTT
Organism: Hypanus sabinus; assembly: GCF_030144855.1. Taxonomy (NCBI): domain Eukaryota; kingdom Metazoa; phylum Chordata; class Chondrichthyes; order Myliobatiformes; family Dasyatidae; genus Hypanus; species Hypanus sabinus. Next base: position 17,232,183 of record NC_082732.1, read on the forward strand.
AACAAACTCAGCACCATCTAAACCACTTACACTAAAAAGGTCCCAGATTATATTAGGGAAGTTGAAATTCCTCATGACAACAACCCTATAATATAATATTTGCACATTTCCTAAATCTGATTGCATATCTGTTCCTCAATGTCCCGGTGGCCATTAGGGGTCTGTTATACAATCACATCAGTGTGATTGCACCCTTCCTATTCCTGAGTTAAAATGAACTTAGTCTCACCCTTCCATTATGCACCTCTGAGTACAACTGTGATATTGTCCCTGATTAGTAGTGCAACCCCACCCATCTTTTAGCTCCTCCTCTAACTTTTCTAAAACTTCAAAATTCTGGTACATTAAACACCCATTCCTTCCCTCACTCAACCAAGTTTCAGTAATGGCTACAACATCATAGTTCCATGTACTGATCTATGCTCTAAGTTCAACACCCTATAATACTCCTAGCATTAAAATATACACACTTCAAACTACCCGACTCATCATACCTGTTATTTCAATTCTTTTCCTGACATCTACCTTCTGGTCCGATCCTTCCCTTACTGACTTAGGGATCTGGTTCCCAGTCCCCTGCAAGACTACCTCTCCTCCAACATGAGCTTGGTCTCACCGGGTTCCCTATCTTATGAAGCTTGAGTGTTAAGCCAATTGGAGCTCTCTAGAGTAGACTCCAGATCAAAGAATTGCCAATGCTAGTTGTTATCCATTGGCTTCTGCTGTGATGATGGAAACTGAAGTAAAACTACAGATGCTAGAAATAAAGGCAAGTGATTGAAGCACTTAGCAAGTCAATTGGCATCTGAAAAAGGGCCCCAGTCCTGAAACATTAACCTCCACTTCTTTTCCCCCAGATGCTCTCTGCTTTGCTGAGTGTTTCCAGCATTTTCAGTTGTGAGGATGGTGTGCAAGCAATGGGTTGAGGCTTAACTGATGTTTATTGCATTTAACCAATTTGAAAATATTCACTTGGGTAAGATTCCATTGCCAAGGTGAATATTTGCCCATGGGACTAAATCCAAACCAAGCAGATGAGGAAATAGAGAATCAGACTTCTATGTAATGCATTTTGTTTATGCAGACATGCACCATGTGATTTTCAGATCTCCTTTTTGTACCATGGCTCTGTTGGTAAAAAAAAATGTCAAATCCTTAGAAAGAGGTGATTTAGGTGTAAAATCCTTTTGGGTTGAGTTAGGGAAACTGCAAGGGTAAAAACACCCTGGCGGGAGTTGAAAATGGGCCTCTAAGCTGGGCTGATTTGCAAGCAAAGTTTAATCTTCTATCTACAAACCTATCAGAACAATTAATTCTTAAGACATCTGGCCTCTATTATGAATATGGTGTCAAGGCGAGCCGGCTCATGGCTCATCAGTTGAAGCGTCAAGCTGCATCACGACTTATTCCCCAGATAAAAGACACTCACCAAAACTTGACAAACAATCCAAAAGAGATTAATAACATCTTTTCAACTTTTTATTCCTCTCTGTATGCCTTAAAGTTTCCCTCAGATATAACAAATATGGAACGTTTTTTTAGATAACTTGGAAATACTAACTCTTGAACCAGAGGAGGTGGAAAATTTAGATCGGGCTTTTATGAAGGAAGAGATTAATAATGCCATTATGGCTATGCAGAGTGGTAAGTCCCCAGGGCCGGATGGTTATCCGATAGAATTTTATAAGAAATTTAAGGATAAGCTCATACTGGTCCTTCTAGAAGTGTTTCAGGAATCTTTGGAGAATGGTCCCTTACCCCCTACTCTTTCACAGGCATCTATTTCACTTCTTCTTAAAAAGGACAAGGACCTGACTCAATGTGGATCATATCGCCCCACCTCACTTTTGAATGTGGATGTAAAAATTTTAGCTAAAATGCTTGCGTGCCATTTAGAATGCCCCCTTCCCAAGATAATCTCAGATTATCAAACAGGTTTTATTAAAAATCGCCATTCTTTTTTTCATGTTGACTGGCTGATGAGGTTTATTCACCCAGTGATTCTTCGAGTCCGGAGGTTGTTATCTCCTTGGATGCGGAGAAGGCGTTCGATAGAGTGGAGTGGGTGTACTTGTTTAATGTTTTGGAGAAATTTGGATTTGGCAGAATATTTGTAGCCTGGGTTAAGCTATTATATGACTTGCCTTTAGCATGTGTACAGACGAATTATTTTCGATCGATTTCCCATTAAGACGTGGCAGTCGCCAAGGCTGCCCATTGTCCCCTCTTCTGTTTGCAATTGCAATTGAGCCTCTTTCTATTGCACTTAAGTCAACTACATTATTTCAAGGCGTTAGGAGAGGGGACATGGAACATCGTGTATCCCTATATGCTGACGACCTCTTACTTTATGTTAGCGCCCCTCTAGGTAGCAGTCCTGCTATTGTGTCAATTTGGAGCCTTCTCTGGCTATAAACTGAACCTTCAAAAAAGCAAATGCTTTCCCTTTAATAACTTGGCCCTACAGATCTGACAGGAATCTTTGCCTTTTCCTTTATTTCAAAATGGTTTTGTATATCTAGGAATACACGTTACTCGCTCTTTTACATCTCTGTTTGAAGCTAACTACAGGCCTCAGGTTAGCCAAATGGAGGCTGATTTTGAGAGGTGGCGCAGTTTACCCCTTACTATAGCTGGGAGAATTCAATCACTGAAAATGACTATACTTCCCAGATTTCTTTACTTGTTCTAGTGCTTACCAGTTTTCTTACCCAAGTTATTTTTCAAATCAGTCGACCAAGCTATAACCTCCTTTATTTGAGAAAATAAGGTCCCAAGGGTTAATAAGCACACTCTTCAAAGAGGTTGTGACGTAGGTGGAATGGGCCTTCCTAGCTTTATTCATTATTACTGGGCATCAAACATTCAAAAGGTATTATTTTGGCTCCACCGGCCAGATATAAACTGGTGCCTGCTTGAGACACAGTCTTGCCACTCCTCGTCTCTCCAAGCTTTAGTGTATTCTTCCTTGCCATTGAAATCCACTCAATTCACATCTAAGCCGGTCGTGCTCTCCACCTTCAAAGTTTTTAATCAATTTCGCTGCCACTATAAGTTCACATCAGCTTCAGTTTTGGGTTCCATTCATAGAAACCATCTATTTCTTCCCTCCACAATCGATTCAGTTTTTAGACAATGGGGTTTGAATGGTCTTCTGCGCATTAAGGATTTGTACACTGGTAATATATTTGATAGTTTAGATAACCTGCACAGTAAATATGGCCTACCACATAATCATTTTTAAAATATCTGCAGATTTGCCACTTTGTCAAGGAAAAATTTCCCTCTTTTCCTGATCTACCACCTGCTATGCTGTGGGAAAAACTCACACTTAGCTTTAATGATAAAGGGCTGACCTCTGTTCTATACTCTCAGCTGATGTCTTTGGAAGTTCAAGATTTAAACAAAACTAAGACGAGGTGGGAGGATGACTGGTATGGATCTGGCTGAGGAATATTGGGCAAAAGCATTGAATAGGGTTCATTCCTTGTCATCATGTGCTAGACTAGGGCTCATAAAATTTGAAGTTTTACACGGGGTACATTTAAGTAGAGCCAGGCTTGCTGACATATATCCCGGGACAGACGTTGGCTTTGACAGGTGTTCCTTCTCTCCGGCTGGTTTAGTGCATGCATTTTGGTCTTGCCCTCGGCTTGATGGCTACTGGGCACTGGTTTTTGAAATTATCAGTGAGGTTTTGAGGATGACACTGAGACCTTCCCCGCTTATAGCTGTATTTGGTGTGGTGGATGATGCTTTGGGTTTAAATGCAAACCAGTCAGATATCGATGCATTTACACCGCTTTTGGCCTGTAGGAGAATCTTGCTAGTTTGGAAATCTGCCACTCCCCCACCTGCTGCTGCTTGGTTAGAGGAAGTAATGTTTTTTTCTGAAATTAGAAAAGATTAAATTCACTTTGAGGGGATTTGTGAAAAAGTTCTATTCGAAATGGGGACCTTTCTTGTCATATTTTGGGAGTCTTAAGGAATTACCTACTAGTTGAGGGCATCTGATTGTACTTGGGAAGTTGCCTCTCTTTTAACATGCTTATGGTTTACCTCACAGGGTGGCTGATGAATTGTAATATGAGTATATTCTGGATCATCGGACATGTTGTGAATGTGTGTGGGCCTTCATCTTGAAGTAGTGTGTTGGTATGGCTGTGAAATGTCCGCACTTTTATTTGTGAAGTGTTGTATTGTAAATACATTAGCTGCCATGGTACATTCGGGGAGGGAGAGTGAGGGGAAGTTTGTTTAGGGGTAAGATATAAAAGCAACATGGAGGAAAGTGTAATCCATTATGTATTCTGTATTGTGTCAATCCTTCAATAAAAATTAAAAAAAAGAAAATAGGCCTCTGAACAGCAGCCAGGATGTGGGATATGAATTAAACAGGAGATAGAAAAGGTATGTAAAAAGGCAATGTTAGGGTAGTCATAGAGGATTTCAAAATGTAGATAGATCGGGAAAATCAGGTTGGTGTTGGATCCAAAGAGGGAATTTGTAGAATGCCTATGAGAGGGAATTTGTAGATGGCATTTTAGAGCAGCTTTGGGCTCAGCCCTTTAGGACAGGGGTTCACAACCTTTTTTATGACATACACCATTACCATTAAGCAAGGGATCTGTGAACCTCAAGTTGGGAACCCTATCTCTACAGGAAAGGCAACTCTGAATTGGGTGTTGTGTAATGAACCGGATATGATTAGAGAGTTTAAGGTGAAGGAACCCTTAGGAGACAGTGATCAAAATACGATAGAATTCACCAGTCTGAGAGGGAGACAATGGATTCAGATGTATCAGTATTACAGTGCAGTAAAAGGGAATTACAGAGACATGAGAGAGGAGCTGGATGAAGTTGATTGGAAAGGGACATGAGCAGGGATGAATGCAGAACAGCAATGGCTGGAGTCTCTGACTTTATAATTTTTAATTTGACTATAGAGTTAGTCAAGAAAACAAAAAAGAAAGAGGACCTATTCTCATGAAACAGTCTAACGTGCAACGTTGGAGCTCACTGCTTTCCCATCTCTTCATTCTCCATCGATTTCTCCCCAGGCATCAACTCCTGACCCCACTCCAAGTTCACTTCCCCGTTCAGACATCTTCTCTCTCCATCTTCCACCGAACAAAAGACCAGGAAGCTCAGGCACACAAGAAAGATAAACATCTCCCCTCATTGGCCAGCGTACAATCCAAAGCCCCTGTTATCTCTAGTCATAACCCAAACACAGTGCTACAGAGAAACCATTACATTAGCAGGGAAACCTTTCCCAGGTCATTACACAAGAATCACTGGATTTTGGAATGGTTCCAGAGGAATAGGAAATTTCACATGTCACTCCACTCCTTAGAAAGGCAAAAGAAAGGAAATAATAGGCCAGTTAACCTAACTTCAGTAGTTAGGAAGATATTAAGTCTTTTATTAAGGACAAGCTTTTGGGGTACTTGGAGGCTGGTATTGGAGAGAGTCGAGAGGAGGTTCCAGAAAAAATAGGGTTAAATTTTGAGGTGTGTTTGACGGGTCAGAAGAACGGTTGGGGGGTGGGGAGGAATCTCATTGAATCCTATCAAATATTGAAAGGCTTTGATAGAGTGAATGTAGAGAGGATGTTTCTTATGGTGGGTGAGTCTAGGACCAGAGGGATCAGCCTTAGTAAAGAGAGATGTCCATGTAGGAGAGAGATAAGGAGGAATTTCTTTAGCCAGAGGTTGGTGAGTCTGTGGAATTCCTTGCCTTGGAGTCTGTGGAGGCCAAGTCATTGAATATATTTAAAGCGAAGGTTGGTGGGTTCTTGATTAGTCAGAGTGTGAAAGGTTACAGAGAGAAGCCAGGAGAATGTGGTTGAGTAGGATAATAAATCAGCCGTGATAAAATGCTAGAGCAGACTCGATGGGCCGAGTTGCCTAATTCTGTTCCAATGTCTTATGGTCATATGTCATGAGTTCTTCTGCAGGTTACATCAGAAAGTAGTAAAGAAAAGTTGAGAAATAAGAAATCGGAAATCTTTCCATCATATCTCCCAATGAGATGTTAAAATCAGTGTAGTCAGTAGCATGGAGTAATAAAGAGGGAGCATCACTTCTCAGCACCAAAAGGCTTCCTGGTCCAATGTAACATGGTTTAGAAGCAGTGGGTTAAACCTTCAACTTTAACCCAGAAATATGCTCCAGATAACAACCTTGATATACCAGAAATACCCTCCACAAATAATCAACCTGAACCATTATCATCTTCCTCTCTCCATAAATACTGCCTGAATGTTCGAATTCCCAGCATCTTCAATAACTGAGTCCTGCCTTTGTCTGACATTTGTCTGTAGGTCCTGCTAAACCATAGTGGGGTTTTTTTAACCATAGTTTGCAGTGCCACTCACTTCATCTGTACATGGTGTGGACCTTGATGAGTGAAGGATTTCAGTGAGGAAGGACAATGAATGTCAGTGGCACAGCTAAGGACGGCCCAATGGTGCAGATGATTGAGCAACTGTCTCACAGCTTGTTACCCGGGTTCAGTCTTGACATACAGTATGGTGCTGCCTTTGTGGAGCTTGCATGATTTTCTTTTGACCCTGTCATTTCCTCCAGGTACTGCAGATCTCCCCCAAAATTCCAAGGGTGCAATGGACCACTATAATGAGTAGGATTAAAATCTGAGGGAGAGTTGAAGGGATTGTGAAAAGAGTCATATTAGTGTAGGATTAATACAAAGGGGTGCTTGATTGTGGGCAAAAACTCAATGGGCCAAGGGGCCTGTTCCTGTGCTGACTCTATATGACTCTCACTCTTTGACTTTAAAGATGAAATAATTAAATGTAAAACAGTCGTGGCAGGACAGGAGAGATGTTAAGCTGAGGCATGTGAAATCTTTGGGATGATGTACCCAAGAAGGCTGTAGGGTGGCTCAATTACAGTATACTCAAGATATAGGTTTTTGAATATAAATGGATTCAAGAGTTATGGTTAGTTGGTGTTAAGGAGGTATTGCTGAGGCTTACTTGTTCTTCTACTTCTTGTGTTCTTATACCTCTTCAAAGTGGCAGTTAAACATTTCCTTCACAATGTGAGATTAGCAATATGTAAAATTCAATTTTATTTGTCACCTGACTGTAAATATATACAAACAAAATAACGTTCCTCCAGACCATGGTGCACCCACACAACGTATATTACACACAGAACATTAACCATTATACTATAAATAAGTTAATAAAATGTAATTCAAAATGTATGTAGTAGAGTGCAGCTCAGGTAAACTGTGAACAGCTCGTTGTCCTGGGTGATCTTGGTGGTGTCAGGAGTTTCATTAGTCTCTCAGCCCGGGGGAAGAAACTGTTACCCAGCCTGGTAATCCTTGTCCTGATGCTTCTGTACCTCATTCCTAATGGTAGTGGGGCAAAGAGATTGTGGAATGGGTGGATAGGGGTCCTCAACAAAGCTTTGGGCCCTACATCTGCAGCACTCCTCCTAAATCCGACCCAGATTAGAGGCAAGAGTCGATCTTCACTCCTCTCTCCAGGACAGTGGAGCCTTTCGATTTTTCATTGTTGGTTCAATTTAAATGCCAGCCCAGGTAGATTGAAAAGGCGGAGTGTCCAGTTTTGGGGTGAGAGCTGTTTACGCTCGTTCTCCGTGATGGTCATCTCCATGGCGCTGAGGCTATGAAGACTGCCCCGGCTGCTGTGCTCCGTGCCTGCTAATGTGATGAACTGCTAGGCGAGGCTTTGGGCCTACTCCAGGCTACTCCGGGGTTCAGATTTGAGGACTGAATTTTGGTTTGGAATATTGTTGTTTGCTTCAATTGCTTGCATGAATTGTGTTTACTTTCTGTGCGTATCAGGTGTTGGTCTTTTATTTTTTTTTCTTTAATTAGATTCTTCTGGGTTTCTTGCTTTGTGGCTACCTGTGAGCAAGCAAATCTCAAGGCTGTAGAATTTATACACTCTTTGATGAATCTTGAATCTTGAAATGTCACATATGGGGGTGAGAGAGACTCCGATGATCCTCTCAGTGGTTTTTACTGTCCTTTGCACTGTCTTGTGGTCCGATGCCTTGCAGCTTCCATACCACACAATGATGCAGTCAGACAGGACACTATCAGTAATGCTCTTGTAGAAAGTGGTTAAAATGGGGGTGAGGAGCCTTGCCTGCCTCAACCTCCTCAGAAAGTGTAGACGCTGCTGTGCCTTCTTGACTAGTTAAGAAGTGTTGAGGATACAGTTTAGATTGTCTAGTATGTACACACCAAGGAAGGTTGTGCTCTTCACTCTCCCCGTAGCACAGCCATTAATGTGCAATGGAGAGTGGTTGACCTGCACCTTTCTGAGGTCTATCTCTCTAGTCTTGTCCATGTTAAGCCTCAGGTTGTTGTTCTCACACCATTTGACAAACCTTTCTGCCTCCTCTCTAAATGCCAACTCATCGTTGTTGCTGATGAGATTAACCACTGTAGTTTCATCAGCAAATTTGAAGAAATGGTTTGAGTTGGATCTGGCAGTGCAGTCGTGAGTCAACACCATGAACAGCAGAAGGCTGAGCACACAACCTTGGGGGTAGGGGGCACCAGTGCTCAGTGTGATGGATCTAGAAATGAGCCACCAATTTGGATTGACTGGGGTCTTTCCGTCAAGAAGTCCAAGATCCAGTTACAGAGAGGGGTGTTGAGTCTCTACAAGGACAGTTGGCCTACCAGCCTCTGAGGAATGATCGTATTAAATGCTGAGCTGAAGTCGATAAAGAATATCCTGGCTTACACAGCATGGTATTTTAGATGGGACAGGATGGAATGGAGAGCCAAGGCTATGGCATCATCAGTGGACTGGTTTTGGTGGCAGGTGAACTGGAAAGGGTCCAATGTAACTGGAAGGAGAGATTTTATATGATCCATTACCAGCCGCTCAAAGCACTTCGTAATTGTTGAGGTGAGTGCCATTGGGCGGTAATCCAGTAATGCCAGTTACTGTTGCTCTCTTGGGCACTGGAATGATGGTGGCTGCCATGAAGACTGCTGGGACAGCGGATTGCCTCAGAGAGATATTAAAGATGTTTGTCATGACCTTTGTAGGCTGGGCTACACAGTCACTCAGCATCTGTCGAGCTATAATAAAATTGAGACCAGAGTAAGAGTGGAGTAAGTAGTTCAAATGACTCCACATCGAAAGTAAGCAATGGTGAACCTCACCACATAACCTCAGCTGAGGTTGAACTCAGTTTATTAGTGATTGACCAAATGCCCTCGGGATTTATGCAGTATGTAGCCTCCGTTCGGAGGAGGGAGAAACACCAGAGTACATTTCCCGATTTCTCAACACTTCCTCCAGGGGCAACTTTGGTGTGTCTGTCACCTGGAGGCTCGTCACTGGCATGTCAGAGTCAACTCAGACAGAGGAAACTGGGCAGACAAAGAGTAGATGATAACAGCAGCTTATCTTACTTAACCAGCTAAATTATTAACTAGCCTGGGTTGTTGTTTTTAGCACTGTAAATAGAAAAGCCATACCCTCATGCTTTGACTCACAGTAATTCCACTTTAACAATGCAATACAGCACACCTGATGATCCAGTGAATAAATGCATTGTCACATGTAGTAAGGCAGGAAGGACCACAACTCATGATTTACTCTTGATGAGTTCCTTAATTTTAGTCTGTGCATACAGTAATCTAAGGCCAAATTACTCATGGGCTGGGCAACAGGTAACAGAAGCAACACTTCATGTCACTATAGAGTGGCCCACTGTTGAAGTTTGACACCTATTGGCTGTGAAATTGCAATAGATTTGCCATTGTCTATTCCACAGCAAGAGATGTCCTTTGAAAAGAGTTAAAATAGTAGTTCAATAATGTCGTTTTAATATCAGAGAATGTATGCAATATACAACCTGAAATTCTTGTTCTTTGCAGACATTCACAGAAACAAAATAGTGCCCCAAAGAATGAGTGACAGTAACAACATTAGAACCCCAAAGCCCCTACTCCCCTTCTCATGCAGACTGACAGACATACTTTATTGATCCCGAGGGAAATTGGGTTTCGTTACAGTCACACCAACCAAGAATAGTGTAGAAATATAGCAATATAAAACCATAAATAATAATAATAAGTAAATTATGCCAAGTGGAAATAAGTCCAGGACCAGCCTATTGGCTCAGGGTGTCTGACACTCCAAGGGAGGAATTGTAAAGTTTGATGGCCACAGGCAGGAATGACTTCCTATGACGCTCAGTGTTACATCTCAGTGGAATGAGTCTCTGGCTGAATGTACTCCTGTGCCTAACCAGTACATTATGGAGTAGATGGGAGACATTGTCCAAGATGGCATGCAACTTGGACAGCATCCTCTTTTCAGACACCACCGTCAGAGAGTCCAGTGCATATACAGCAGCAAACAATGACCCTCCCCTTCCTCTCTTATTTCAGCAAAAAAGCACCCACCACCCAGCAAGCAAGCAACAGCAAAGCCCCCAAGAAAGACCATGAGCTGCAGTACCACAAAAACTAATCATTCTCCCGACAATTTGATGTACCACAGGCTCTCTTTCTCCTTAATAAAGGGATAGAGAGGTGTCACACACCGAGAAGGAAGACTAATAAGACAAAAAAAAACTCGCTGATTTATGGTTAAAGTCAGCTGCGTCACTTTTTTCTGAATTCTCCGATTCAAGAATTTGCAACAAACTCTCCCCACCAAAGAGAGAGAACATGCGATTCACTGAGTACAGAGCCCCTGACAGCTATCTGCTGGTGCCGATGTTCCTTTTACTCTCGCGATGCCTGTCGGCAGCTCCAGCATGAAATCAGCTCATCCCTGGGGCCACAAAGCCTCAGAACCCAAAGGTGTGCTCGTCTTCTAGGCCGCGTCCACGGCATATTGAAAAATTACTGGTCGGTGAGGCCTGGGAGGGGTTCCATCCTCATAAGGAACCCAAGTTTGAGTACAACAACATGCAAAAAAAGCTGGAGGAACTCAGCAGGCCAGGCACATCTATGGAAAAAGGAACAGTCAACATTTTGGGCCAAAACCCTTTGCAGGACTCAGGGAAGATTTAAACTTCTTTAGGATAGGCTTCCCTCGAAAAAACTTCACAGAGTAGCAATCAAATCACAAACAAGAGAAAATCTGCAGATACTGGAAATCTAAGCAACACACACAAAATGCTGGAGGAACTCAGCAGGTCAGACATCATCTATGGAAAAAAAGTACAGTCAATGTTTCAGGTCAAAATGTTGACTGTAATTTTTTCCATAGATGCTGCCTGGCTTGTTGAGATCCTCCAGCACTTTCTGTGTGCTGCTTGGTCTGAGTATAGCTCCAGGTTAGGGTCTTTGACAGAACTCCATCAACCTGAAAAGGAAAAAGAGAAACAGTAAAGGTAGAAATTAAGCTCTTTCTGCAGATGAACTCGAAGAAGTCACTGTCTAGCACCATCATAGCTCTGCCCATAAAAGGAATGACATGCCATTTTCTCAGTAAAGCAAATCATTAGACAAGATCCATAGCTCAGCTCCAAGTCACCTCTGTAAAACTGGCACTGAAGTCTTCAAACAGCCCTGTGCCATTTCCTTTCCCTGTTGCTAGCTCTGTCTGTATAGTAGATGATGGGGCATTAGGGTGTATATTCCTGACAATGCATTGTTTGTTTCTCTAGGTGCAGCTATCAATTGATTGGGTAATGGAGATAAGTCTTCTGACTCTCATTTCCCAGAAATGTGCTTTCTGTCTGTCTCAGGAGAAGTTTCTGGTTCTTAAGGAGAGAATAATTTCACTTACTTTTCATTTTCTCACTTCTTCTCTGACCGGAAACTGAGTACTTGAGTCATGAGTCAAAACTGGCTTGTTTTCAATGGAGTGGTGTGGTCTGACGGGAAACCTAATAGAAGTTTATAAAAGATTATGAATAGATAGCCAATATCTTTTTCCCAGTGTTAAAATGTTTATTACTAGACTGTCTGTATTTAAAGCTGAGAGGGGTTAAATTCAAAGGAGATGTTTGGGGCAAGTAGTTTACACAGAGAGTAGTGGATTTGTGGATTGTGCTGCCAGGAGTGGTCATGGGGACAATTCTGATGGAGGTATTTAAGGGGGCTCTTAGATAGGCACATGGATGTGCTGAGAATGGAGCAAAATCAACATTTTGCAGGTGGACAGGATGAGTTTAATCAGGCATTTAGACCACAAGACATAGAAGCAAAAATATGCCATTCCACCCATTGAGTCCATGCCATCATTTGATCATGGCTACTTTATCTTCCCTCTCAACTCCTACCTTCTCCCCATAACCTTTAACACCCTTACTAAACTAGAACCTATCAACTTCCGCTTTAAGTACAAACGTATATCCAATGATTTTGCCTCTAGAGATGTCGTGGCAATGAATTCCGTAGGTTCACAACATTTTGCCTAAAGAAATTCCTCCTCATCACTGTTCTAAAGAGGTGTCCTTGTATTCTGAGGCTGTGCCCTATGGTCCTAGATGCTCCCACTATTGGAAACATCCTTTCGATGTCCACTCTATCTAGGCCTTCCAATATTCAGTAAGTTTCAATGAGATTGCCCCTCATTCTATTAAACTCCAGTGATTACAGGCCCAGAGCCATCAAACATCCTTATACATTAACAGTTTCATTCCAGGGATCATTCTTGAAAATCTCCCTGGACGTTCTCCAATGTCAGCACATTCTTTCTTAGATACTGAGTCCCAAACCACTCACAATACTCCAAATCTGTTCTGACCAATGCCTCAGCATTATATCCTTGCTTTTATAGTCTAATCCTCTCAAAATGAATGCTATCATTGCATTTTCCTTCCTTACTGCCAACTCAATCTGCAAGTTAAACTTCAGGGAATTTTGCATTAGGACTCCCAAGTCCTTTTGTACCTCCAAATTCTTAACTTGTTTGTCGATTAGAAAATAATCTCTGTTTTTAATCCTTTTATCGAAATGCATGACCATACTCTTTCCTGCACTATATTCCATCTGCTACTACTTTGCCCATTCTCCTAGTCTGTCCAAGTACTTCTGCAGACTCCCTGCTTCCTCAAATCTACCTGCCCTTCCACGCATCTTTGTATCTTCTGCTAACTTGGGCATAAAACCATCAATTCTGTCATCCATATCATTAACACATAATGTGAAAAGAAGTGATCCCAATTCTCTGTAGAACACTGCTTTTCACCAGTTCCCAAGCAAGATAGATCCCCTTTATTCCCACTCTTTGTCTCATGCCAGTCAACTAAACTTCTATCCATGCCAGTATCTTTTTCGTAATACCATGAGTTCTTACCTTGTTGAGCAGCATCCTATAATGCACTTTGTCAAAGGCCTTCTGAAAAACCAAGAATACAACATCCACTTACTCTCCTTTACCTATCCTGCCTGTTATTTCTTCAAAGAATTCCAACAGATTTGTCAGGCAAGATTGTCCTTCCAAATTCCCCATTATTATTCTTAATAATGGACTCTAACATCTTGCCAACCTCTGAGGTCACCCTAACTAGCCTACAATTTTCTTTCTTCTGCCTCCCTCCCTTCTTGAAGAGTGGAATGACATTTGCAATTTTCCACTCCTCCAGAACCATTCCAGAATCTAATGATTCTTGAAAGATGAGTACTAATGCCTCTACAACCTCTTCAGCTACCTCTTTAAGAGCCCTGGGTATAGTCCATTTGATTCAGGTGATTTAGCTACCTTCACACCTTTCAGTTTCCCCAAGCATCTTCTCCTTAATAATAGCAACTATACTCACATCTGCCCTGACACTCTCAGATTTCTGGCTTAAGGCTGGTGTCTTCTATTCATTCAGTTCATCTGCCATTTCTTTGTTCTCCATTATTACCTCGCCACCATCATTTTCCAGTGGTTCAATATCCAGTTTGCCTCTCTTTTTATCTTTCTATATCTATAAGAATTGTTCCTGATCCTCTAGCTTCCCATTAATTTTTGCTACATTTTATGCTCCCTCTTTTGCTTTTTGCTTGTGTTTGATTTTGCTCATCAGCTACCGTTGCCTCATTTAGAATGCTTTTTCTTCTTTGGGATCAACTGATCATGCTGCTTCAAAACTGTTCTCAGTAACTCCAGCTATTGCTGCTTACTATCATCCCTGCTACAGTCACCTTCAGCACCACCTCTCTCATGCCTCTGTTGTTAACTTTACTCAACTGTAATAGCAATACATCCAATTTTAGTTTCTCCCTCTCAAACTGCAGGGTGAATCCCATCATATTACGATCACTGCCTCCTAAGGGTTCTTTTACTTTAAGCTTTCCTAATCAAATCTAGTTGATCCCACAACACAGTACTGTCTTTTCCTGAGAGGCTTGATCACAAGCTGCTCTGAAAAGCCAACTTGTAGGCATTCTCACCATCATTAGATCCATCACCAATCTGATTTTCCCAATCTAGCTACATAATGAAATCCCCTGACTTTCATAACATTGCCCTTTTTACATGTAATCTGTATGGCACATCTCCCATTGTGATTTGTACACCTGATCCTGGCTACTGTTTGGAAGCCTGTATCTAACTCCCACCTTTATGTCCCTGACTGCAGACTGAATGTGAAGTAGTTAATCTATTGGATGTCACTCCCTCTTGAAACACGGTGTCTAGATAATTCTCCCCCACCCTGATACATTGTAGTGCCTGAAGGTCAGATTCCAGGTCATCAACTTTGAACCCGAGTTCCTCGAGCAACCAGCACTTGTTGCTGATGTGATCATCAGGGTCCACAATGGGGTCCACCATGTCCCACATATGCAGCTATAGCACATCACCTAATCAGTGACATGTTGTAGCTGCGCGATGTGGGTGTTGGTGGAATGCCATTGTTACCTACTCTAGGTAATTAGTTATAAGCTGGTATCTTTTTAGACCATAAGACCACAAGACAAAGGAGCAGTATTAGGCTGGTTGGCCCTTTGAGTCTTCATCATGGCTGATATATTATCCCTCTCAACACCATTCTCCTGCCTTCTCTCCACAACCTTTGATGCCCTAGCTAATCAAAAACCTATGAACCTCCATTAAAGTATACTCAATGACTCGGTCTCCACAGTCGTCTGTGGCAATGAATTCCACACGTTCACCACCTGTTGAGTCTGTTGCTCAAGATTTCCAGCATCTGCCGAATCTCTTATGTTTGAGTTGGCATCTGACCCCTTCTTTCCAGTCCTGATGAAGAGTCTCGGCCTGAAATGCCACTGTTTATTCCCCCCAACCCCAAAAGTTACACAGATGAATCCATTATTGTAAACCAGCTGAATTTTCCTGTTCTTAAGCCAGGTATGAGTGGTGCCATCTCACCAGCCAGGAGTTCAAACTTGGAACCATGTCTCTCTGTGTGGGACAATGAGTCAGCAGCCTCAGAAAACTGAGCTAACATCAGGTGCATTCAGAGAGGTGCATTAGAATCAATATTCGCATACTGTCAGCATAGTGACTTTTCCAAACAAGTCTTCATCATGTGTCATCAGCAGTAGAATATAAAAAAAATATTCTGGCAAGCTGAATTTTGTGGTCGCAGAGTTTGGAAAAGACAATTGTGTAAAGGATGTACAAGCCTTAAATCAGCAAAGACTGATGCTTTCAGAAGTGGGGGAAAATGTTTTATTTTGAAATCTTTACCTTAACTGATCTGTGCTGGGAAATTCCTGGATTGAATTGTGAGGTAGCTGAATGCTGTTGTGTCATTGGCTTTCTATATGGATAGAGGAATGACACTTTGGAAGTCAGGTGAGGGGGGGGGGGGGAATATGAGACAGGAATTTTCAGTAGTAATGAGGCCATACAAGGTCGGGGGAGTTGCCATAGATTGTTGGGTTAGGGGCAGAATTGAGATCAGTGGAATGTGGAAGTGGGGTTTGCCAAATATGAAGGAAAGGAATTCAGTTAACTGTCTAGGGGAAGTCTTAGGAGAATGAAAACACAGGGAACACCAGGGGAATGTGGACTAAACCTCCATGCAATCCAAAGAAGACTTGTGCATCCGTCATTAGTGCTTCCGAATGGGAGAACGAATCAATGGCAAATGTGTCTTAACACCCAAGTGTCTGGTTAAATTTCCAGAGCAATGTAAAATAACTGGCAATGGAACAATCTTATGTGTCTCCACATTTTCAAATACAATGCACTGGTAACACTAAGTTAGATATTCATCCTCTGATAAAAGCAAGGCGTGGAGGATTATGTTAATTAAAATTAAGAGTCAAGTTTATTGCCATATGCAGAAAGACATGTATACACAGTTGCAATGAAAAACTTACTTGAAGCAGCATCACAGGCACATAGCATTAGAGGAACAACATTTTCAAGAGAATTATATATTAAATATAAGTTATACAGAATTATACGAGAAAGAGCACAATAAGAACAGAAAGCAACAAAGTCCATAGTAGTGCAAAGTGGTAATTGGATTTCTATGCTTAAGTAGTAGTTAGGTGTGTGTAGGTTGACTCAAGAACTGAATGGTTGAAGGGAAGTAGCTGTTCTTGAACCTTGTGGGATTGGGTTTCTGTACCTCCTGTCTGATGGTATCTGTAAGTAGATGACATGGCCTGGATAGTGGGGAACTTTAATGATTAATACAGTATTACATTCTAAAGGGAAGGCCTCAAATAATTTTGAAGGTGGGGAGAGATGAGCAGGTGATGTACTGGGCTGAGTCTTGCCTACTCATTGTATTCAACCCCTAGATTTCTGCTGCAAAGAAGTAAACACAAGTAAAGTTCAGAAGCAAAGTACTTCACTAAAATACATATTTGGAACATTCAACAGAGTATAAGCTTCAGTCTGTATTCAATGCATATCATGAACATCTGCGAATAGGACTCTCATTTATCAGAACTGTCCTAAAGTGGAATTACTTGTTCCCTGCACTGGATCCACAAATATATTTCAACAATGACATTGTCCGGTCCCATGATTAACCACACCTGCTGTGTCCTACCACACAAAAACAAACACAAGATGAAAATTTTGGAATCAAAGCTGAGAACACCAAGTTTTACTTCCTGGACTGAAACAGCAAATAATTAAAACACACAGACTATTTCAGATATTCAAAGTAGTTAATTCCCTCCTGATATTCTTATGGAACCTTCTCTGGTTTACCACTGAGTTGCTTCAACAGGGCACTTTCAGGTTACAGAACCCCCAAGGCAATAATTTGCCTGTGTAGAGCATTCTGCCTGCATAGACCTGGTCAGTATCTGTTGTGTTAGACTGTATCACAGTGTCCATACCTACAATCCTTCCCAGCAGAGGTCAGTGAATAACCATCAAAGGAGAAACCTAGCTGACAATGTTCCTCTCTCCAAAGCCTTAAGGCTTTTTTAACCACAGATAGTTATGTCTGAAACAAGTTAAGTCTAGTCAGACTGAGGATTTAACCTATGGCCTCTTGAACTTACAACAGAGCTTCCCAACCCGGGGTCCACAGACCCCTCAGTTAATGGTAAGGATCCATATGCTATTAAAAAAAAAGGTTGGGATCTTCTTACCTACAGTCATGCACTACTTTTATCTGAAAAAGCTGACTACTCCATTTAAAGGATGTATAAAATTGCCACCCCCACTGCATACCTTCACATACCTTATGAGGAAATGTTAAGCAAGTTTGGGCTTTTCCTTTGGAGTAACAGAGGATGAAGATGATTTGATAGAGGTGTATTAAATTTAAAAAGGTGTAGACAGAGTGGACAGCCAGCGCTTTTTTTTACTTAGACAGTAATGACTAAAACCAGAGGACATCCTTTTAGGGTGAGTGGAGGAAAGTTTAGTGGAGATGTCAGAGGTGGATTTTCTACTCAGAGAGGGGTAAGTGGTTGGAATACACTGCCGGCTGATACAATAGGGACATTGAGGAGACACTTAGACGGACACATGGATGTAAGAAAAACGGAATAAGTTAAAAGGTCAGCACAACGTCATGGGCCAAAGGGCCTGTACTGTATTGTACTGTTCTATGTTCCATGTCACTTTCCTCTGAGCTTCTACAAAACGGTCGTCAGATGAGCCTAGGTGCGGCTTGCCTTTTCAAATTGATCGCAGCGTTCTCAGAAAATAAAGGGCACAGCAAGGGCAAGCAGAGCCAATGAATAAAAGAATGCTTGGGATCAGGATTTGGTTTGTAAAATACTTAAACCCTCATTAAATAATTATACCCACAGAGAGATGGCATACCTGGCAGCTGAATGTGTTTATTCTTGGTGACTCAAACCACAAAAAGTATAAGTGTGAATTTGACATGTCTTGCTGCATTCCATTGGCTTTTTTTCTGCTCTTTGAGTTAATTTATAGCTTTCAATTTTTGAGATACTGCCAAGTGCCAGATTGCTTTTTAATCTAAGGGTGTAGAGAACTTACTGTCGCTGAATTCAGTAAGTGCTTCAGTTAAAGTGACACAGCAATCGGGGCTTGTTTGCCAATCAGCCTCCTCAGACCAAAGAATAGTCAACAATCCCTAACTATTACAAAATAATAATTAATCTATGTATTAATGAATCTGGTGACAATTGGCTTGAAATGACAGAGTTCACAGGGAAGGACCTTGATCACCCATGTCAGTTCAGTTGTACTGTGGTTGCTTCAGCTGATACTATCCCATCTATTGCCAGCTTCACTAATTAATTTTCAGTCGATAATGGTTTAGGTGCCTCTGACATAAATCCCTTCACCTCTGAACCAACAAACCAGGGAACAACACTTTTCCATAGCACATCACCTCTCCTGGTGACTTAGTCTGACTGGTCAGTCCAGCACGAAGGAACTACTCCACAGTGAAGGGTGCTATTTTTCAGAAGATGCATTAAACAGAGACCCTCCCTACCTTTTCCAATAGAAGCAAAAGAACTTGTGGCACTATTTGACAAGCCATAATATGGAATGTGCATTCCTCAATCACATTGACATAACGTGTCATTAGACCATGACATAAGAACAGAATTAGGGTATTCAGTCTCTTGAGTCTGCTGTCATTTTATCATGGTGGATCTGTTTCTCTCTCAGTCCCATTCTCCACCTTCTCCCCATAACCTTTCACACCCTGACCAATCAAAAAGCTATCAACCCCTGCCTTAAATACACCCAATTAC
Source organism: Hypanus sabinus (assembly GCF_030144855.1). Taxonomy (NCBI): domain Eukaryota; kingdom Metazoa; phylum Chordata; class Chondrichthyes; order Myliobatiformes; family Dasyatidae; genus Hypanus; species Hypanus sabinus. The sequence goes on from NC_082732.1 coordinate 17,251,278, forward strand.
CTGGCCGCCTCAGCTACGTCAAATTCCACAGATTCTCCACCCTCTAGCTAAAAAATTCCTCCTCATCTCTGTTCCTCTGTCCCTCTATTCTGAGGCTGTGTCCTCTAGTCATAGACTCCCCCACTGTAGGAATCATCCACTCCACATCCACTCTATCTAGGCCTTTTAAAATTTGATAGGTTTCAATGAGATCCCCTCACTCTTTTAAATCCAGCAAGTATAATGCCAGAGTCATCAATTGCTCCTCATATGATATGCCTTTCATTCCCAGAATCATTCTCATGAACCTCCTCTAAACCCTCTCCAATGTCAGCATATCCTCTCTTAAACAAGGAGCTCAAAACTGCTCACAATACTCCAAGTGGGACCTCACTACTGCATTATAAAGCCTTTGTATTACATCCTTGCTTTTATATTCTGGTCCTCTCAAAATGAATGCTGACATTGCACTTGCCTTCCTCACCACCAACTCAATTTGCAAATTAACCTTTAGGGAATCCCAAGCCCCTTTGCACATCACTTATAAATGTTTTCTCCCTGTTTAGAAAATGATCTATATTTTTATTCCTTCTATCAAAGTGTATGACCTTACACTTCCCAACACTGTATTCCATTTGCCACTTCTTTGACCATTCTCCTAACCTGTCCAAGTCCTTCTGCAATATCCTTACTTCCTCAAAACTATCTGCACCTCCATCTATCTTCATGTTGTCTGCAGACTTGGTAAAAAAGTGACCAATTCTGTAATCCAAATATCCAAATTATTGACATACAATGTAAAAAAGCGATCCCAACACCAACCCCTGTGGAACACCAGTAGTTACCAGCAGCCAATCAGAGAAGCATCTCCTTATTAACACACTTTGCATTCTGCCAATCAGCCAATGCTCTATCCATACTAGTATCTCTCCATGGGCTCATAGCTTGTTTAGCAGCCTCATGTGAAGGTCTTCGCAAAATCCAAGCACACAACATTCACCAATACACCTTTGTCCATCCTGCTTGATATTTCCTCAAAGAATTCTAACTGTTATGTCAGGCAAGATTTTCCCTTAAAGAAACCATGCTGACTTTCGCCTATTTTGTCATGTGTCTGTCTCCGAAACCACATCCTTAAAAATCGACTCCAACATCTTCCCAACCACTGAGGTTAGGCTAACTAGTCTATAATTTCCACTTTTGCCATCATCCATTCTTGAAGAGTGGAGTGACATTTCCAATTTTCCAGTCCTCCAGAACCATTCCAGAATCTTGTGATTCTTGAAAAATCATTATTAATACTATTCAGCTACCTCTTTTAGAATCCTGGGGTGTAGTCTATCTGGTCCAGGTGACTACTCTGCCTTCAGACCATTCAGCTTCCCAAGCACTTTCTTCCTAGTAATAGCAACTGCACTCAGTTCTGCCCCCTGGCACTCTCAAACTTCTGGCATACTGCTCCTATCGTCCACATTGAAGACTGATTGTGAAGTACTTATTCAGTTTGTCCACCATTTCCTTGTTCCCCCATTACTACCATTTAGTTAGAACTTCACAACTTGCTGTGTGTACCTTGACTGCAGTGTGCCCTTGCATTAAAGCTGTGAAACAAATAGCAGCCATCTTGCACTATGCATAAAGCTGTTGAGAGGTTATCTTCAACATCTTTCTATGTCTCAGATGCTTGCCTCAACCCTATCAATCGGCTTGTTAAGGCTGTTTGTAAAAATGGATTTGACAGCACTTCTACAAGATTGTGGAATAATCAGAACCAAAGGATGAAACTAGTGGAGCTCTTGGTTACCTGATTGGAATAGCATTGCCTCAGGTCCAAGTCCATTAGACAGCTGCATATCCACACCTCTAGACCCAATTTTCCTCTTAATTATTGTAGTCTCTGGGGAAGTAAATGATACCCTCAGCATTAATAAATTGCAACACTACATAAATAGATAACACCCCACAGCAACATGGGACTTCCCTTTGGTCATTTTCCAGTTCTGGGGGCCAGTGGGCAGCTAATAAACATTTTAATCTCTTTTAGTTTGAGATACAGTTTAGTAACAGTCCCTCTGACCCAATGAGCCAGTAATACCCAATTACATTTTTGTGACCAATTAGCCTACTAATCGATATGTCTTTATAATTTGCGAGAAAAATGGAGCACCTGGAAGAGACCCATATGGTCATATAAACTCCTTACAGACAGCAGAGGAATTGAAACTGCGTCACTAGCACTGTAATTGCATAATAATATTAACTGCCTCACTACTGTGTTGACCCAATGACATAAAATGATTTCGTATGGTTTAGTGGAAATGCACAAAGAGCATAAACTGATGGGAAAATGCTCAATTAAGCATGGAGTTTTATCTAATAAAGGAGGCATATTTGTGCTACCTGTAATCCAATGGGAAAGATGTAGTTTAATGGAAGAGACATTTTGTTAATTCCTGTAACTTAGGGGCAGCATTGAGTTTCTTGTAATCTAATGGGTCACATTAGTACTTCCATTAACTTAATCGGACGGTATATTGGTCAATGAGCCATGGATTAATACAGAGATATGGCATGGAAACAGTCTCTTCATCCTATTGGGTCTACTGCGACCTTTCCTTTAACTCTAAATCTACACTAACCTATTTTATTCTTCCCACATTTCCATCAGAACCCCCTCAGATTCTAGCATTCATCAGCACGCTAGCTGCAATTTGGGAACGGATGAGTTCTGGGTTGGACGTCCTGCTCACTTAAGAAAGGTGAAGCGTCTTCCATAGCCTCTCCTTTTCAAGAATAGTGATCGCCGCAGGACCACTGATGCCTTCCCATGCCGGAGGTCACTCGCATATGGCTTTTTCTGCACTACTGTACCCATAGCAACGCCTTCATGTGTCGTCCCTGTTCTTACTGAATTCGCTATGTCATGGCGCGACCGAGTGTCCAGCGATATAACTGGGCGGGCAGGCTGGGCTCATCAGCCTTGGTCGGCAGCCAACCGAGGAGAAGGACATCTCCGATTCCAAACCCGGGTAGATGGGACTCGTTAGCCTTGCCAGGCAGTCTGTCTAGGAGAAGGAAAATTCCGATGCGGTCGCAGCTCATTGTGGAACTTCCCCCCGGCCTAAAGAGAGCAATCAGTCCGCGCGCACCGCTCCTCACTATAAACCTACGCAGCGCAGGCAGGAGGAGAAGACCTACCGCGATGGGGGTTTCCCTCCTGATCCTCGCAAGCGAAGAACCAGCCATCATCATCACCAGCAATTTACAGTGGCCAATTGACCTATCAATACGAATATTTTTGGGACGTGAGAGGAAACGAGACAACAAAAAGAAATCCACGGTCAATGAATTGGTAGGGCATGCAAACTTCACACAGAGAATGCCAGTGGTCCGGATCAAACCCGGGATTCCGGAGCTCTCCTAACCTCACCATTGTGCCACCAGTGTTTCCAGCCATTTAACTAGAGGAGCAGGTTAGTGTTTCCCATAACTGAATCACATTGTATGTTCCTGTAGTTTAATGGGAGGGGCACATTGTACTTTTGTACAAGGGACATGTAGTTGTTTTATGAGTATTTAGAGAAGGGGGGTATTGGTGTTTGCTACACTCCTGTAGCTGTTGTCTGGTAACATTGAAATATAGGTGCAATCAACAGTTTGAGTGGTCACACATGGCTAGAACCTAGAGCAGGAAGTTTAAAACTAGTTGTAAAATAATACCCTGATTGAAGGAGGGAAATCTTTCCTCGCTGTTGAATTAACCTTGCATTTGGAGAAAATCTTAATAATTTATACCTATCATGTGAAAGGCAACACCATAAACATTCATATGTAAACCCAAAGGGCTTTAAAATTCATCCGGAGGGATCAGCTAATATGGGTAACAAGCCACTCCCTAAGACTGAGAGACAACCAATGGAGTATTAAAAAGCTTAAAAAGTTCTGATCTTTGTCTTTCACCACCAATCATCAAGTCATTTATTCCATTGTGGGGGAAAAATGTTAGTTTTATTGTCCAAACCCAAACAGATAACAAAAATGAGCTTTGTCGGAAGTATACTGCTGGTACTTCAATGATGAAAGTTTAATCCCATTCTCCCATAAAAGATACCAACTAAAATAAAAATCTGTATTTTTGGGAAAGGGAATTATCCACCAGAAGGAAAAAAAAATCTTGCATTTATATAGTGCCTTTCACAAACTCATTCCAAAGCGTTTTCAGGTCTTTGGTGGACAAAGTTCCTTTATCTTGTTTGATTCTGTTTCTTATTAGAAGGAAAAAATATATATTCATACAACAATTTTCATAACACCAGAAACCTAAAGCTTGCATTCAATTACAGTCATAGTAGGAAAGAAGACAATCGATTGGATCATCACAAGGTCTCTCAAAAAAAATAGGATTAGGACATTATGCTGTAATTTACTCCAATATTGCTGAATGAGGAATAAGTATTATGCAGGGCGATGCGGAAGACTTCATGTTGCTTCTTCAAATCTATCTAAAAGGGAAGAAGAGGCCTGAACTTATCATCTCAATTAAAGGAAGTCACTTTGACACTGCAGTTTTCCCTCAGTATTGCACTAGCCTAGAGTACATGTTCATGTTCCTGAAATAGTTCATGAACTCTCAGTTTTAAGAACAAAAATACTACCATTTCACCACAAGTGAGGGTACAAATCTCAGCAGTGATTTGCAAGAGTGTTTAGTGGGGTGGGGGGGGGGGATTGGATGGAATTGAGGGGAAGAACTTTGCTATCCTATACAGAAATAAATTAAATTTGGAACTGATAAAGTCCTTGTGGAAAAAAATAATAATGTCTACAGTCTGCTGAGAGAATCATCTAAAATCCTTCACCCCCTTTCAGCAGTTGCTATTTTGTTTTCTGTCTCCAGAATCCATGGTTCTTCATTTGATTGGGTCAGAAGGTAAAATCAACAGCCTTCTTTAACTGTGCATCTCTGTCAGAACCTGGTTCATGAAACATCATATTGTAAGCTGTTAAACTGCACTATTGTGTGAATATACAGCTGCATTTGCCCCATAAATTAATATTGTTCATGAGGTAGAAGCTGGTAAAAATGACATCCTTTTATCTTATTTTTCAGTTTGATGTTCCTTCCACCTTGGCTCACAGCATGGAATATGTCCATGTCTCTTGAGTGAATGGGCAGGAATCAGTATGCTTTAGTAGGGAAGTGCAGGCTTGTTGGCCCCTACTCATCTCCCACTTGAGAGATGTGAGGTGAAATTAGGGAAGGAGAAAATAATGGGGAGTAAGATCTAACTTGGATTACCATCTAACAGGATCAGAGCCAGTCTGTATCTCAATCCCAATTATTTGCATCAAATTGCTCTTGATTTCTGTGCTATTTGCTAGATGTGGGGAGGAAGGGTGGAGGTAAAATTCAAGCTTCTTTTCTGCTAGTGGAATAGGATGAATAGCTAAGGTGCATTTATTAACAAAAAATTGCACGATTCTTGATGCAGTCAGTTAATAATAGGCAAACAGTATCATAATGGCAGTAGGAAATGGAAGATGTGATAATAATAATAAGGTATGCTGTGGATAAAAAACATGCAAGATGATTGACTCCCTGAATGGCTTCCTTTGATGGCAAAGGGCAAGTGTTCAAACCATAGGTTGGCTTTCATTGCTGGAGGGTTTGAATACAAAAATAAGAGGGTCTTACCACAATTATACAGGGTGTCAGATAGATCACATCTGGAAATTTGGTCTACAAACCTGTTCTCACTAGGACCCAATAGTTTGGTCTCCTTGATTTCCTATAGACAAAATCCAATGAAGATTCACCAGGCTGGTTCCTGAGATGGCTGGTCTCTTTTATGAGGAGTTTTGGCCAGAAACATCAATTGTACTCTTTTCCTATAGATGCTGTCTGGCTTGCTGAGTTCCTCCAACATTTTGTGTGTCTTACTTGGACTTCCAGCATCTGCAGATTTTCTCTGGTCTGTTTTCTGAGAAGAGGTTTTGCAAGCTTAAACTCTATTTTTTTTTTCTTTTTGAAGGTGAGAAGTGATCTTGTTGGAATAAAAATATCTCAGTTGAGTTGACGTAGAGAAGAAACTTCCCCTCACTGACAAGTTTAGAATTGGTAGCAGTCTCCATCTCAAAGGCAGGTAGGTCAGTTAGGATGGATTTGAAGACAAATTTGTTCATTCAGATGCTGGTGAATCTTTGGAATTCTCTACCTTGAAGGCTATGAGGGAAAGATAAAAATAACAAATTTCCTTTACCACCAGGGAAAGAGTTAGAGAGCCAATCAGCACATTGACTTTGTGTCAAGCATCTACTTACACATCCTACATCCACCACAGTTTATTCTCCAAGCATTGCCATGGGAGAATAAGTCTCAGGTTCTACCTCTCACCTCCACAGTAGAGTCAACTTACAGTGGGAATTTAATCTACCAATTCATGTGTCTTTGAGATGCAGGTAAACAAAAAATGGAAGGACCCATGGGAAACTCACTTTGCCACAAAGAGAACATGTTTAATCCATGCAGACAGCACTGGAAGTCAGGATGCAACCCCAACTCTACCAGCTGCGCCACTGTACCCACCTCTCATTCAGGCTCACTACCTCTACTGCTGAGGGGCTGTAGGAACTTACTACACCCTACAAGATGTTTGATATTGTCATCTGCTGATTTTTCTAACCAATATGTCTGCCCATGCACCATACTAAATTTATCAACAATGGTTAATTGCTTCATGCATCGGGATTTTTACTGCACTTTCTTCTTAGGAGCATGCCCATTAGTCTTGTCAGCCTGTCCACTATTCAATTGGACAATGGGTGATAGGCACCCTGATTGGCCTTACTATCATAAATTCAAAGCCCATCAAACCCATACCAACAGCGTCTCTCAGATCCAGGTGTAAAAACACCTTGAGAGAAAAAGTTCCAGATTTTCATTATGATCAGTTATCACATAATTAAACTCTTAAACTGAATATCATTTTTAAAAAATGTAAAATTAAAATATAATTTAGTTTGTCCATTTATATTTCCACTTCTTCTGTATCCTTTCCTCACTTCTTCCATTGCTCTGACAATATAAATTAGAACTTCAGTAAATTGTGGTATTTACTTGCTATGAAACAAGGAGGTGATTTGGCCCATGAAACTCCCCCAGCAGAATAAATACTGTCAGTCCCATTGTATCCTTCTTGTTTACCTTGTTTAGCCTATCACATGCCCATTAACACCCGAGTAATTTTTTGTTAATTAGCTAGATGAAAGGACAATTTAAAGGCTAATTAACCCAGCAGTACATTGGTGAGTTGTGAGGAAAACTGAAGCACCCAGAGGAATTCACATGGTAACCAGAATAATGGATAAACTCCTCACAGAGTAGCTGGGTTGAGTATTGAACCTGGGTCCCTGTAATCAGAATCAGATGTATTTCATGAACTATATTGTTCTTCAGCAGCAGTACACTTAAATAAATATTTAAAAAGAGAGGGGAAGAATACTGAGGTAGTGTTTGTGTGTTCATTGTCCATTCGGAAATCTGAAGGCAGATTGGAAGAAGCTTTTCTTGAAACGTTGAGTGTGTGTCTTCAGATTCATGTACTTTGTCCTTGATGATAGCAGTGAGAAGAGGGCATGTTCTAGTTAATGAGGATACTTAGTGATGGGTGCTGCCTGTTTGAGGCATCTTCTTTTGAAGATGTCCTGGATACTGGAGAGGCTAGTGCTCATGATGGAACTGGTTGTATTTACAAAGTTACTGCAGCTGTTTCTGATGAACCCTCCATACCAGATGGTGATGCAAGCAGATAGAATGCTCTCCAAGGTACAACTGTAAAAATTTGCGAGTATCTTTGGTGACATACCAATTCTCCTCAAACTTCTAATGAAATAAAGCTGTTGCTGTGCCTTCTTTGTAATTGCATCAATATGTTGGACCCAGAGATATTGACGCCCAGGAACTTGAAACTGCTCCTCCTTTCCCCTTCTCATTCCTTGATGAAGACTGGTGTTTTCCGTCAGTTTACCCTTCCAGAAATCCACAATCAATTCCTTGGTCTTACTGATATTGAGTGCGACATTATTGCTGTGACACCATTCAACCAATTGATCTGTCTTGCTTCTGTACGCCTTTTCATCACTATTTGAATAGTTGTGTTGTCAGCAAATGTACAGATGGCATTTGGTCTGCTCTGGAAGAAGGGACCAAGTGTAGCGTATCTAAGTTTGCTGATGATACTAAATTGAGTGGAAAAGAAATTGTACAGAAGATATGGAGAGTCTGAAGAGAGAGATAGATAGGTTAAGTGATTGGGCAAGGGTCTGGCAGATGGAGTACAATATTGATAAATGTGAGATCATCTACTTTGGAAGAAAAAATGAAAGAGCAGATTATTATTTAAATGGTAAAAAATTGCAACATGCTGCTGTGCAGAGGGTCTTGTGCTTGTGCATGAATCACAAAAAAGTTGGTTTGCAGGTGCAGCAGGCTATCAAGAAGACAAATGGAGTGTTGGCCTTCATTGCTAGAGGGATTGAATTTAAGAGCAGGGAGGTTATGCGGCAATTGTACAGGGTACTGGTGAGGCCGTACCTGGATACTGCATGCAGTTCTGGTCTCTTTACTTGAGGAAGGATATATTGGCTTTGGAGGTAGTGCAGAGGAGGTTCACCAGATTGATTCCAGAGATGAGGGGGTTAGACTATGAGGGGAGATTGACTTGCCTGGGACTGTACTCACTGGAATCAGAAGAATGAGAGAAGATCTTATAGAAACATATGAAATTGTAAAAGGGATAGATAAGATAGAGGCAGGAAAGTTGCTTCCACTGGTAGGTGAGAGGAGAACCAGAGGACAGAGCCTCAAGATTCAGGGGAGTAGATTTAGAACAGAGATGAGGTGGAACTGTTTTTCCCAAAGACTGGTAAATCTGTGCCTAATGAAGCAGTGAAGGCTACCTCAGTACATTTATTTATGACAAGGTTGTATAGATTTTCCATAGTAGGGGAATTAAGAATAATGGGGAAAAGACAGGTAGGTGGAAATGAGTCCATGGCCAGATCAGTCATGAACTTATTGAATGGTGTAGCAGACGCAATGGGCCAGATGGCCTACTCCTGCTCCTATTTTTGATGTTCTTATTTCAGCTGTTCCTAGCCACACAATCATGGGTGTAGAGAGACTGGAACAGTGGGCTAAGCACGCATCCTTGAGGTATGCCAATGTTGACAATCAATGACAAGAAAATGTTATGTCCAATCCACACAGATTATGGTCTCCAGGTGAGGTAGTTGGGGATCCAATTGCAGAGTGAGATACAGAAGCCCAGGTTTTGGAGCCTTTTGATCAGAACTGATAGTATGTTTGTATTGAGCCCTGAGCTGCGGTCAATGAACAGTGGACTGACATAGGTATTAGTATTATACAGGTGATCCAAAGCTAAGTAGAGAGCCAGTGAGATTGCGTTCACAATGGACTTATTGTGGCGATAGGCAAAGTGCAGCAGGCCTAGGTACTTGCTTAAGCAGAGATTATTATAGCCTTGACCAACCACTTCAAGCACTTTATTACAGTAGATGTGAGTGCAACTAGGCCACAGTCATTCAGGCAGCTCGCCCTGTTCTTTTGGGACAGGTGAGAACTTCTGAATGCAGCAGTGAGAGGTTTAAGATGTCCTTGAACACTCACAGCAGTTGGTTGGCATAGGTTTTCAATATCCTTCCAGGTGCACCAACAGAGCCTTGCAAGGGTTCACTTTCTTGAACGATGTTCTGATGTCAGACTCTGAGACAGAGATCACCAGATGTAGTTTTATTCTCCCTTTCCAAAGCATGTGTAAAAGGCATTAAGCTCACTTGCGATTGAAGCTTCAGAGCCATTCACAATGTTAGGTTCCCTTTGCAGGATTCAATGACCTGCAAACCCTCCCAGAGCTGATGTGCATCCAATTCCTTCTGCAACCTCAATCAGAATTGCTTTTTGTTTTTTGCCCATAAAATAGCCTTCTGTGGGTCATACCTGGACTTTTTATCGTTCTGGATCACTGGTCTTCAATGCTACAGTTCTAATCCTCAACAGCCAATGAATCTTCCTGCTTCGTCCATGTCTTTTGGTTAGGGTATGTCCATTATGTTCTTAAAGGCTCACACTGATTCACTCAAGTCTTGATGAAGTTGGTGACAACTGAGGCATATTCATTCAGATGAATCCCTAAATATTCTCTAGTCCACTGATTCAAAACAGTCCTGTAAGCACTCCTCCACCTCCCATGAGCATACCTTCTTGGTCCTTACCACTGGTGCTGCAGTCTTTAGTCTCTGCCTATATGCTGGGAGTAGAAGTACAGCCAGGTGATCGGACTTTACAAAGTGTGAGTGTGAGATGGCACGGTAAGCAATCTTGATGGTGATTTAACAACAGTCGAGTGTGTTGGCTCCTCTGATTCCACAGCTGATATGTTGGTGATAGTTGTTCAAGCTAACCTGGCTGGAATTTCCCACAAGGCATCAAGGTGTGCAGTTTCATGCCTGCTGGTTAAGTTGATCGGCAGTTCTAGGGCCTGTCTGATGTTGGCTTGAAGTGAAATGGACATTGCTACCATGATGATAGCTGAAACTCCCTCAGCAGATAAAATGGTTGGCAGTTGACCACTAGATTTCCAGGTTGGGTGAGCAGGACTGAGATAGAACTAGTACATTTATGCATCACAATAATTTAATTATAAAGTGCATTAAAAGCCTGAGCTGTCCTGCATTTGCAGAGAATGGTGAACCCATTGAATTGTATCACTGTGTCTGAAATGGTGGGGGTTAGCCATGTTTCCATGAAGCAAAGTACACAGCATTCTCTGATGTCCCTCTGGTACAGCAATCTTGCTCCAAGGTCTTCAATTTTATTTTCCAGAGACCGCATTTTTGCCATCAGGATTGACAGGAGAAGAAGTCTAAGAACTCTATGTTTCAATCGGGTAGACCGGCATGACATCCTCTCTTTTCATTTTCTTAAAGGGGAACTGCACTCGCATCCTGAGTCTGCCGTCCAAGATTTGTCGGCTTTGAACATGAATAGATTTTTAAACATCTTAAAAGCTGCTGCTTACTAAAATATCCATGGCTATGACTGTAGATTCCAGCTGCGGTAATAGAAACATAGAAAACCTACAGCACAATACAGGCCCTTCGGCCCACAGTGTTGTGTTGAACATGTCCATACCTTAGAAATCTTAAATGGGAATAATTGATGATTCCCATCGGAGTTGTACACAAACAGTCACCATTTATTGCACCAACTTGAATGCTACGTTTAATGTAGCAGTGCTAACTGTTGCAACATCATGCTTTCAGTTTTCCTTTAAAATATCTTCAGTTCTCATAAAACTCTTTTTCATTCATTAAAATGCAGTGAGAGGGAGAGATTATTCTCACTGTATGTAGAACTAGGGATGAAGGATTATCGTCACTGGGTCATAGTGATACAACATAGAAACAGACCCTGCAGCCTAGCAAGTACTCACTGATCATCAGCTGTCCATTTACACTAACATTGCACTAATCCCATTTTTATACTCCCATCCTCACATTCTCACAAACTTCCTTCAGACACAAAACTATTAATGCAGAATTTTCACTCAGACTGAGGGGAAAGGTTTGGAAAGATTTGAGTAGTTGATATGGAAAGCATTTAATCATTTAAAGAAAATGTAATTCGCATCGAAATCTGGTGGCTTGAGGCATGTGGTGAAGTGGATTTATTTTTTGGATTATTAATGCTAACAGGTCTTCCATTTCATGTAAATTAATGAAACTAATTACCATAAGAAAATCATCTACACAACAGTAAACGAGTAATCTAGTTAGAGTCTTGATTGGTTACGGCATGAAGGAATATGGGGAGAAGGCAGGAGAATGGGGCTCAGAGGAAAGTTGGATCAGCCATGGTAGAGCAGACTTACTGGACAAATGGCTTAGTTCTGCTCCTATATCTCATAGTGTTATGGTCTTAACAGGACTCAGTATGGATTTAGACAACCTCCTATACATTCTCTTGGAAGCAGCAACTTAGATGATCAATACAGTGGTTAACCTTGCAGCAAAGGAGCCAAAAGTACTTGAATCATTCAAGGATTGACTGGTGCCTAGAGGCGTGTTGTTGGGCAGTCTCTTTTGAATTGAGAATGACTGAATGGCCTTCTTTATCCATAATTAATTGTATTATCCAAATTTTCTATTTAGCTTGACAAGGTAACTGTAAAGTTTGTGTTTGCATGCCTGGGATGTCTTGGAAGTTCTTATCTCAGGCCCTTAGTGACAGAGGTGAATGTTCTTCACCCAGGGGTAATGAAACTTGGGAGTTTACTACCCAAGAGTTACTGACTATTTTTAAGAAAGTGATCAATAAATGTATAAACATTAAAAGAATCAAGGTTACTACAAGAAAGTAATGTTGTGGTAAAAGGTAAACTATGATCTTTTTGAATAGCTGAGCCGTCACAAGGCTCCTAACTGCTTAGTTTTGCTTCTCTTTCATACAATAATATGTTCTAATGTAAGTCATTTGTTTGTGTTGTGTGCAGTAAGAATCCAATTTAATTTTGGCATAGATAGTTTCCCTTACTGGCACATGTTACATGAAATCTTCTTAATCTGCCCACTAAGAAAATGAATCAATATTTAAGTTTTGACAATTTGTAGGAATACTAATATACTGGAGCCAAATTTCACTATTCATAGTGACAAAGTCATTAATGCTGGCACTGAACTTTCTGCCTTAGTCCTGGGAAAAGGTAACCAGACTAACTGGCAGCATCAGAAGGGCTGCTAACGAAAAGGGAAGGAAATTAGTCTACTGCTAAGACACCAACATAATTTTCAGGTATCAATGGCCAATTGATATCAAGCACAGAATATAGCAATCAAGGATCAATTCATTCAAGACTGTAGGACTAAGTAGTGAGTCCAGGATTATTGCACAACCCAATTAAACTAAGTGGCTTGCTCGGGCACGTCAGAGAGTAGTCTGTGTTTATCTATTGGTATTAGCAAGCTGCTTAGCAGTGTTTTACAAAACTCTTAAAGCTATTTTTTGCCTTTTGAAAAGAGCACAATCAGCTTCTTCTTGTAATGTCACACTGTTTTAGGAATAAATGGGCATGACTCATTAAGTTTCTTACCGGATAGCCTCAATGCTCTGACTTCAGGTAATAATCACCATGCAACACTCTTCCAATTTCTGTGAGAGTTGATGAGGAATACTCGTGAGGCAGTCAGCAGAGTTTACTTGGGGTGGTGGGGGGGGGATGCTGGGGCAGTGATTGCAGTGGTGGAAAAGAATGGTGTAGGCCAACAGCCATGACAACATCATCAACAAGGAGATCTTTCCCTTGGACATTTAACCTTAAATTGTGCGTATTAAAGGCAGTACAGAAAATGTGAATGACGATATAATTGAGAGAATAAGGAAAGTTTCAGCATGAATGGAAATGGTTGGGGATGGACAAGATAATACAAGCAAGAACTTAGGGAAGGGTAAAAAGATATTACATGCAGCAGGGATATTAAAGCAGCAAGAATAAACAAAAATCACTATCTTCTATGTATTTTATAGATCATCGACAATATCTCTGAAGTATGTGGGATTGCCAAAGGCTGTGTCACACATAACAACAACATTGCCCCTTAGCAGGAAGTTGGGAATCCAGTGAATTGAGCATATGATCCAGGCTGACATCACCGTGCAGCACTGAGGGAATGCCAGGCTGTCAAAGTTGCCTTCTATCAGATGAGATCATTAACAGAGACCTCATCCACTCTCAGGTGGAAGTGCATATATTTTGAAGAAGTGGTGAGGTGATTTCCCCATTTCCTTACCCAACTGTATCTCTTAACTAGCATTTAAGTAAAAATAATCTGTAAATATACAGCAGGGTAATTGGAGTAATAGTACTAGTCTACCAGCAGCCAGCATAGATTCAATGGATCAAATCATCTCCATCTGCTCTGTAACAGTTCAATATCTATCCAAAATCTCTAAAATAGATGGACTAGCAGATGGAGAGATGAGGATATTAAGCTTCCACCCAGAGACGGTAACTGAAAGGTTGAGCAGGGCAGATTTCCACCTGAACAAGAATGGACTAATATACTTGGGAAAAGACTTTCGACTGCTGCATAGGTAGATGGCGGGGAAGAGGTTAAACTAAGAGTTGCCAGGGGATGGAAACCAGAGGTCAGATCAGATCATACAGTGGTTGTGGGAAAAGATGTTGTTAAGCCAAAGTCAGGAATCGAAAGTTTGAGTGTGGTGCGATTAAGTTGCATCTAGTTCATTGCAAGGAGTATTGCAGGTAAGGAAAATGAGTTTAGAGTCTGGATTAGCACAAACAATTATGATATTGTGAGACATTAGTGAGACATGGATGTAGGATGGGCAGGATTGGCAGCTCGATGTTCCGAGGTTCTATTGTTTTAGACATGATAAAGGATAAAGTATTAAAAAGGAAAGAATTAACTTATTATCAGAGTAAAGACAGGACAGACTCTCGGGTTCATCTACTAAGGCTATAAGGGTGGAACTGAGGAAGAAGAAAGGGGTGACCACATTATAATGGGATTATATTATAGAACTCCCAATAGTCAGCAGGATTTAGAGGAGCAAATTTGTAAAGCAGGTAGTTGCAAGAAAGATGAGGCTATGATAGTAGGAGATTTTAACTTTCCACCTATTGACTGGGACTCCCATAGCATAAAAGACTGAATGAGATGGAGTTTGTCAAATGTATTCAGTGTAGATGTGTAGTGAAGAATATATTGACTGCCTGCATTACAGTCTGGTATGATCTCACCAATTCCCTTGAATGGAAAATCTGACAAGTAGTGAATATAGCCCAGTCTATCATAAGTAAAGCCCTCACCATCATTGAGCAAATCTTGATGAAACCTCATCACCTAGGTCATGCTCTCTTCTCGCTGCTGCCATCAGGAAGAAGGGACAGGAGCCTCAGGACTCACACCACCAGGTTCACAAACAGTTATACCCCTTGATCATCAGGCTCTAGGATCAAAAGGGATAATTTCACTTAACTTCACTTGCCCCATCAGTGAAATGTTCCCACAACCAATGGACTCACTTTCAAGGATTCTTCGTCTCATGTTCTCAATATTTATTATTTACTTACAATTATTATTTTTCTCTTAGTATTTGCACAGTTTGTCATCTTTTGCACACTGGTTGAATGCCCAAATTGATGCAGGCTTTTGTTGATTCTGTTATGGTTATTATTCTATTATGAATTTATTAAGTACGGCTGCAAGAAAATGAATCTCAGGGTTGAATATGGTGACATATATGTACTTTTATAATAAATTTACTTTGAACTTTTGAAACTTTCCTATATTGGTATAGAGAGGTCCCAACAAGACAGTGTATGATGCTAGATCTCCTATTAGGGAACAAGGCAGGGCAAGTGACAGTGATCACAATTTTATTAGATACAAAATAATTATGGAGAAAGATAGGACTAGTCTTTGGATTTTGTTTCTAGATTGGATAAAGGCCAATTTAGATGGCTTCAGAAAGAATTTGACAGGTGTGGATTGGGATAGGGTTTTTTTTGGCATAGGGACACCTAGTAAGTGGGAGACTTCTAAAGTGAAGAATTTTTTTTCTTTTTAAAAGCCATTCCTGTGTAGCTTTGGCTTAATATTTGGGGCCATTGTCTTGCTAGAAAATAAATCTTCAGAGTGGCAGTTCTTTTGCAGACTGTATCATGTTTTCCTGCAGGATTTCTCTGTATTTTGCTGCATTCATTTTACCCTCTACCTTCACAAGCCTTCCAGGGCATGCTGCAGTGAGGCATCCCCAAAGCATGATTCAGCCACCACCATGCTTCATGGTAGGGATGGTTCATTTTTTATGATACGTGGTATCTGCTTATGCCAAACATAGCATTTAGCCTGATGGTCAAAAAGCTCAATTTTGGTTTCATCAGACATGGTTCCAGCTGACTTCAGTCTTCCACATGCCTTCTGGCAAACTCCAGCCAAGATTTCATATGAGTTTTTTTTTCAAAAGTGGCTTTCTCTTTCCCACTCTCCCATAAATCTGTGACTGATGAAGCACCCAGGCAACAGTTGTATGTACATTCTCTGCCATCTCAGCCACTGAAGCTTATAGTTGTCATTGGTCTCTCAGTGGCCTCCCTCACTAATCCCTCCTTGCAGGTTTTGAGGACAGCTTGCTTTAGGTATATTTACAGCTGTGCCATATTCTTTCCATTTCTCAATTATTGACTTAACTGTACTCCATGGGATATTCAGTGACTTGGAAATTTTCTTGTATTCACCTCCTCACTCCTGCTTGTCAATAAACTTTATGTGGAGTTGCTTGGACTGCTCTTTTGTCTTCATTGTGCAGTTTTTGCCAGGATAGTGACTCACTAGCAATTGGACCTTCCAGATACAGGTGTATTTTTACTACAATTAATTGGAACGCCTTGACTGCACACAGTGATCTCCATTTAACTAATTATGTGACTTCTAAAACCAATTGGCTGCATCGGTGATGATTTGGTGCCTCATATTAAATTTATACAGCCAATTATTTTGTGTTTTATCTTTGTAATTAATTTAGGTCACTTTGTAGAGATCTGTTTCCTCTTTAACACAAAAGAACCCTTTTCTGTTGATCAGTGTCAAAAACGTCAATTTAAATCCACTGTGATTCAGTGTTGGTGTTGGCATGTGGTCTAGTGGGCAAGGCATTAGACTAGTAACCTGAAGGTCACTGGTTCAAGCCTCAGCTGAGGCAGCGTGTTTGTGTCCTTGAGCAAGGCACTTAACAACACTTCGCTCTGAGACGTCACCTGTGCCAAGCTGCATGGGTCCTAGTGCCCTTCCCTTGGACAACATTGGTGGCGTGGAGAGGGGAAGGCCTGCAGCTTGGGCAACTGCCGGTCTCCCACACAACCCTGCCCAGGCTTGCGCCCTGGAAACTCCAGGTGCAGATCCATTCTCTCTTGAGACCGACGGATGCCACCACCACAATTCAATGTTGTAAAGCAATAAAACATGAAAACTTCCAAGGGGGACAAATACGTTTTATAGGCACTGTAAATCAGAATATTGAGTATAGGAGTTGGGATGTTATGCTGAATTTCTAAAGGCATTAGTGAGGCCTAACTTGTAGTACTGTGCAATAAGATTGAAAAAGTACAAAGAGAATTTACATGTATGTAACCAGGACTTGAGGACCTGAGCTACAGGGAAAGGTTGCATGGATTAGGACTTTTTCCATGGAAGATTGGAGAATGAGAGGATATTTGCTAGAGGTATACAAAATTATGAAGGGTATAAATAGGGTAAATGCAAGTAGGCTTGTTCCACTGAGGGTGGGTGAGATCAGAAATAGAAGCCATTGGCTGAGGGTGAAAGATGAATTATTTCAAGTCAAGTTTATTGCCATTTAACTATCTACATGTATACTGTCAAACAAGACGCGTTTTTCTGGACCGGGGTGTAAAACACAGTAGTACACATAACACACAATAACTTAAGAAAGTAAGAATAAAATCTAAAAATGAATTATGCACTGAGGGAAGAAACTGCTCCCCATCCTGACCATTTTAGTCTTTGTGCATCGGAGTCTACTGCCTGATGGTAGAAAGTCAAAGGATGGGTGTTATCCTTGGTAATACTAAGAACCCTGTGTATGCAGCGCTCCTGATAAATGCCCCCATGGATGGTAGGGAGACCCCTATGACCCTCTCAGTTGTTCTTATAGTCCTTTGTAGGGACTTCCAGTCCAATGCTCTGCTGCTCCTATACAAGATGGAGATGCATCTTGTAAGGTCGCTCTCAAAGGTCCTTCTGTAAAATTCAGTTAGATTTCGGACCTTGTTTGCCTCAGTCTCCTTAGAAAGTGTAGGGTCTGCTGTGCCTTATGCAGGAAGGTGATATATTAAGGGACCAGGTGAGATCATGTATGATGTGAACTCCCAGGAACTTGGTGCACTTAACTCTCTATAGAGGAGCCATGTATGCACAGAGCGGGAAGGTTCATCTACACCTTCCTGAAGTCCACAATTAATTCCTTGGACTTCTCCGTGTTCAGACTTGGGTTGTTGTTCTGACACTAGTTAACCAGCCACTCCATTTCCTCTCTGTACTCTGAATCGTCATCGTTGTTGATGAGGCCAACCACTGTGGTGTCATCCACAAACTTGGTTTGAACTGAATCCTGTGACACAGTCATGTGTCGGCAATGTGAACAGCAGCAGGCAGTGCTCAGCATAATGGGACTAGGGACATTGCCTCACACACAAACTGACTGTGGCTTTTACCTTAAGAAGTCTTGGATCCAGTTACAGAGGGAGGTGTTGAGACCAGGTGAGGAAAGTTTCTCCACCAGTTTCGGGGGTGTGATGGTGTTAAATGCCAAAATGAAGTCCATAATCAGCTGCCTGGCATATGAGACCTCATTTTCAAGATGGGACAAGACAGAGTGGAGGGCAGAGGCTATGGCATCATTTCAAGTGGATCAGTTCAAGCGATAGGCAAACTAGGAAGGGTCCAATGTAGCAGGGAGAAAGGCTTCAATACACTCTATGACCAGCCACTCAAAGCATTTCATAATGGTTGATGCTACCGGACTATAGTCATTTAGACAGGTTACTGTCACCTTTGGGACTGCAGTGATAGTTGCTGCCTTGAAAACTGAGGGGACAATGGACTTCTTCAGAGAGATGTTGAATATATCCATCACACCTGCAGTTAGCTGGGTTGCTCAGTTTTTCAGAACCCGACCTGGTATGTTATCCAGGACCGCAACTTTGCGTTGAAGAGGAACCTGTGGGGGAACATCTTCATTCAGAGGGAGGTGCAAGTATGGAACAAGCTGCCAGCAGAATTAATGGATGTGGGTTCAATTTCATCTCTTAAGAGAAGTTTAGGTATGTGCATGGACAGGAGGAATATTGAGGGGTATGTTCTAGGTGCGGGTTGATGGGACTAAGCAGAATAACAATTTGGCATGGACTAGATGGGCCGAAGATCCTTCTTCTATGTTGTTGTGCTCTGTGACTCAATGACTCTATAACTTTAGTAATTTATTTCTTTGCTGTCTGCAGAATCTTATTGTGCATAAATAAGCTGCCAAGTTCCCTGTTTTAGAGTAGTAACAACAGCAATTCATTGCTTCTAAAGCACTTCAGGATGTCTTGGGCTTGCGAGGGGTGCAATAGAAATGCAAGGGATTAATTTCCTTTCATTAAGAGCATTAAAACTTTCTACTAAAAGAAAGCTGTTTATTTTGGTTGCCTCTGAGTCCATCAGCTTTTTGGAAGCTGCTTCTAGTTTCCTAGGTTAATGTGTACAAAACTGCATCGATATAAATGTCAAGTGTGACAGGATTTATATTAAAAAAAACCAAAGGGTAGCTTTTATTTTGGGAGGGGGAAGTATTTTAGACATGCAGCACATGATTCAATTCTCAATCTTTGCCGCTTTGATTCGGTAGTTTTGAGCAATAGCTGAGTGGTGGCCTTTTAATGCTTTGGCCTGTTCAGATCTAGAGACCAAAAGCCATCGGCGAGACCCATGTCCTACCTGTAGCCAATGCAAAAAACAAAATATTTTCCTTAATCCCAACCCTTGACTGCAAGTTATCGTGTTACCCACATTGTGAATGGCCTCTATTTTCCTACTGAATTGAGGCACTTTTAAATGTACAATGCAAGTTATGTCTTATGCCAGCTGAACAGTCAGCCTTTGCGAAGGGCCATAGCAACATTTAATGAATGTATTTCAGTTTTTCTCTGCCGCTTTCTCAGAAGGTGCTTTTGTGTGAGAACAGCTTGCTTAAAAAAAAGCACCTCAAACTGTTAATATAAAAATGCATTTAACTCCTTCTGGTGCTGTGAGATCAGATTTAAAATTTATTTTTCTCCCCCCGTCTTGTGGGGGTTTTCATGAATGTAAAAAAAAAATCAGGCACTCATTTTTTTTATATAAAGGACGACTGGTGTGAGGGTAGAGAGCAGTGTGAGCTGGGTTACCAGTACAAGACTCCCTAATATGGAATCATGGATCACATTACAATGGAACCAACACTGGTGCTTGTCAGGGGCAGTAGCAGATGCCCTCAGGTCTACGTGTCCATTCCCGGCAGTCAGTCCAGGCTCAGGCAGGGGATTGGCTTAGTTCAGGAGCCCAAGGATCACTGAATCTTTGCACGGCGGGGGGGGGGGGGGGGGCATACTTAGAGACATAAAAAACGGCGGCCAACAGCGGGGTCTGGATTGACATTGATCAGGGAGGAGACCAGAAGGCAAAATTAAGAGTGGCAGCTGTCAGACCTTCTGAAGCACTCCTGTGTCTGCACTCAATTGCTTCACAGGTTGGAAGGTTTTCCCTAACTTCAGCCAGTGCAAGAGGAATGAACAGACTACTTCAGGGGAAACCAGTGCAGAAGGAGCCTCCGACAAACTCTAAGCAGTTATTGTGCACATTTAAAAGGGCTAAGGCCCTCTTCAGGGAAGATAAAGGTCTATTTGTTTATTTTACATAGTCTAATAGGTGGCATATTTTAGGGGTGAACTCTGCATGTATTTCCTCCTGCCTCCATGTCCAGGACTTAATAAATACACAATTATATAACACAGAAAATAGTAAATGCCTGCAAAGGGCTGCCATTGTGATGTTTAAGAGGCTGCTAGAGAGACAAGAATACGCAGAGAATTGAGAGAAATGGATCATGTCAAGGCAAAAGAGATCCATTTTAATTGAGCACCATGGGCTGAAGGACCTGTTCCTGTGCCGAACTGTTCTGTGCACTACGTTCAATGTTCTCAGTGCTTCCCAGTTCAGTGTTCCTTTTCCAAAGAACAGCCTGAATAATATTAGCTGTTCTCTTTCATCAGCTGGGAATGCCCTCGCCTATTCTCCAGTCATACTGATCTTCATTGAAGATTACTGAAAGAAAATGAAAGCAGGAACCCTATCTGAAAGTTTTACTACTTTAATGCCCGGAGTTACTGATTATTGTAGCCTCACTACAACCCCATTTGAATCCGTCCAATTAATGGAACCAAGATGAGGTGACGTTAACCATATATTGTGACTATCTAGGACACAGACTCTATTTGGGACTTAATCATGGATGAGCCTGTCCTTACTATCAAAGTTTCTCATGGGAATGACTTGCAGAATGATGAGCCTTTTATGATCCAATTGAGCAAACTATGTTTCTTTACCTTAAGTATAAAACACACACCTTCCACTGGTAAAGTTCAGAGTTCAAATTGCATTTATGATCAAAGTATGTGTAAATTATATAACCTTGAGATTTGTCTGCTTACAGGCAGCCACAAAACAAGAAACCTGAAAGAATTCTATTCAAAAAGACCAAGGCATAGAGAAAAAAAAAACAAAGCAAGCATCAGCATTCAAAACAAAACTGAGTCCATAAACCCATAGCCCAGAGCACCCAGAGTCTCAGTCTCAGTTCCTTACACAGGGGCAAATCACCGCAAAGCTAGCAGACACTAAGCACCATACACAACACAGCCCCTCAGCACCGAGGAGAGTGGAGTAAAGCATCACGGAGCAGAACCAGCTTGACCATCATCTGGGATCCCACATGGCACCCTGCCTTTCAGTCCATCTGGCCCAGATGGAGAAGGTTGCTGGGGTGATGGCGGAAGCAGATACACTAGTGATATTTAAGAGGCTGCAAGATAAACACAAGAATATGCGGAGAATCAAGAGATATGGATCATGTTGAGGCAAAAGAGTTCTATTTTAAATCAGCATCATGGGCTGAGGGGTCTGTTCCCGTGCTGAACAGTTCTACCCTCTTTGTTCCATAATTCTGTAATTCTGGCCCATTTAAATTGTCTAAGCACCAAGTCATTCCCTGCACTCAGACCAGGGCCCCGCCACATTGATACACTCTGGGCCACTTCTGGTTCATACTCGACCTTTCCAAATCGGCCCAGTGCTTAGATGGATCCAGCTGTACTGAAGAAGGGTCTTGGCCCAAAATGTCAACTGTTTATTCATTCCATAGAAGCTGCCTGACCTGCTGAGTTCCTCCAGCATTTTGTGTGTGTGTGTTGCAAAGAATGTAAGGACAGTTTTTGCAGTGTTGACTGTTCGGATGTTCCACCAGAAAACACTTTACTTATCTACTTCACTACAAGGCTGTAACTAGCACAAATAATCCATTACAATGACAGTGAGATAAGTTTTAGATTTCAGGGTCGGTTACAAATGGTGGTCTAGTGGAATCAGCACTGGACTCTGAGGCGGATGGTCCTGATTTTCAGCCAGGTCCCAAGCTGAGCAGCAGCAGTATCTGCAAGGAAGAAAGGCAGAGCAAATCTACTCCCGCGTCTTGCCACAAAAATCTTACGGGCAACTACACTTTCTAAAGGGTTGTCGTGAGTCAACGGCAACTCAACAACAATGAACGTTTCTTTTTGAAAGACTGTTAGCTATGATATGGATGACCTCAAGATTTACGAAGGATAGAACAAGAGAGGCCAGCCACGTGTGCAGACCAGGGAGGAGAAGGCGAACAGTGACTACAATGGTGCAGCGTATTGGCAGAGTTCAGCAAAAAAATGGACTTTTCAGAATGTAAAACCTGTCAAGAAACCATTGGATTAGATGGATCTGCAGTTGACAAGTATATGGGTAAATATATCTGGAGCAGATGGGCCAAGGCAGGGACCAGTTTTAATCCTGAGCTGAGTAACTGTCTGTCCTAGGTAGATTTCTGGTAACTGTTATCTTGTAATCTGTCCTTTTCCTACAATCTGGAGATCATCACTAGCTTGTGAACTACTGCTCTCCTGTGGAGAGCAAATGACTGAATTTGTTGACATATGCTTAACATGAGTTGAACAATCAAGTGCTTGTAATATGCTTGCATTTATATAATGCTTTATCATGTTTAAACATCCTTGGAGCACTTCATGCAAAGAATCACTTTTGAAGTGCAGTGATTGTAGTTGGACTGACAAATGTGGTAGCCATTCCACGCCTGCAACATTCCCTAAATAGCAGGCAGAGGAATCCAGTCAAGCTGTTTTGTTTTGCCGCTATTGATTGAAAGAGGAATTTGGCGTGGTCACTGGGAAAGCCCCCTGTTCACTTTCAGCTAATGCTGTGGGACCTTCAATTAATCATTGGACTTGGCAGACAGGCCGTCAGTATCATGTCTCATCTGAAGAACGGTCTTACAGCAGTACCTTCTCAGTTGTACACTGGAATGTCAGTTTAAAGAGTGAGCTCAAATGAATTTAAAAGCGCAAACACGAGGAAATCTGCAGATGCTGGAAATTTAAGCAACACACACAAAATGCTGATGGAACGCAGCAGGCCAGGCAGCATCTATAGGAAGAAGTAGAGTCGACGTTTCGGGCCGAGACCTTTCGTCAGGACAGGCTCAAATGAATGTATCCTGGCCTTCACATTGTTGTGGATACTGTCAACTGTGTACACATTACCCTCAAAGCTCACCAAAGAAATAAAGTAGTTTTTACACAACTTGCCAAATCTGTGCATTTATTACGAAAATTATGTAGCCATCTTTGGAAAATTAGACAGAGCAGCAACAGTAGGCCACTTGGCAATTCAAACACTAGTTACCAATCCCATGTCTGATTTTCAGCCATCTCAACATAATTTTCCTAGCCTTTTCTAATATTCCTCTAATCTCCAGAAATCTATCAATTCTTGTTTAGAAAGTTTTCAGTATCTGAGTCTTCACAGCACACAGGAGTAGAGAATTCCAAGGATTCACCATCCCAAGTGATCTCAGTCCAAATGACTTTATTTTGTCCTCCGGTTCTAGATTCGTCAGCAAAGGAAACCTCTCAGTCAATCACTCAGAACTTTGCAAGTTTCAATCAGGTCAACTCTTCTTCTATATGCTGGAGATACTGGCTTAGCCTAATCAATGTTTTCTCATTTGACAGACCCATTATGCCTGAAATCAGTGTGATGAATCATAAAAGCTCACAGTACAAACATGGGCAAATGGGATTAGTGGGGAAGGGTAAAAGTATTGGTATGAAAGCAATAGGCTGAATGGCCTATTTTCCGTGCTATACAACTCCATCACTCTATGACTATAATTTTTACATTTGCTCCATACCAAATTTGTTTCTCTTTAGGAAATCGTACACAGTACTCTCACAAAAGCCACTGTGCCAATCAAATTGCAAACTTTGAATTTGACTTACTTTGCCAAATTGTTGCCTGAGATTGCAAGTATTTGGGGTGAATTATTGATCTCTGCAGTACACTACTAATTACAATCTATCAGTCCACTAAGAACTTGTGTATCTTGTTTTCTATTTGTTAACCATTTCTCAATACATGCCTCTATTTCTACTGCAGTTCCATTGATCACTAATCTCTTGTGAGGGACTTTATCAAAGGCCTTCTGAAAACCAAAATACACCAAATCCATTGGTTCTCTATCAGCTTCTCTTTTAAAAAAAAAACTCCATTTACATAATCAAACATAATTTCTCTTTCATAAAACCATGTTAACTCTGCACAATCATATTACTATTATAAGTGTCTTGATAACATATCTGTTGTAATATATTCCAGCATTTCCCCATCTATTGATGTAAGGCAAACAGGTGAACAGATTTCAATATTCTCTTTCCTTCCTTTCTTAAATCTGCACTCTAGAATTTATAGACTTTAAAGATGGTAATGAGAGCAATTCAGTATCTTTATCGACAGCACTTGCAAAACCCTGGAATGTAATCATTGAGTCCTTGGCATTTATCAGTTTCCAGGCTTATTATGCTTTTGGATAGTAGTTATTTATTTATGAGCACTTTTCATTATTTACACTAGATCTTGGTTCTCCACATAATTAGTGCCTTCCACCATTAATTCAATCATAAGGCATGTGTTCAATTCCTCTGCTATTTCTTTGATTCTCATTATAAATTCCCGTTGCTAGTCTTTGCCGTTTTATATATCTACAGAAGCAATTACAGGCTGGTGTTCTGTTTCCCAGAATGTAAAATAGTTAGAAATGTATATGCTTGGTGATTATGACATGTCCAGATCAAAAGCTGTGGATGAACCAGGGGATTTGTAGTCTGCTAAGGACTACATCTCTGGCCTTCAAGACTGGTAATCCAGAACTAATCAAGAAGTCCAGGTACAACCTATAGATGGCTATTCTAAAACTGAAAACACAATTAGAGACAAAATCACATTATCTTTGACAGGGTTTGCAGGTCATTGTTTCCTACAAGCCGAAACCTAACATCTTGGATGGCTGTGATATTTCACTCCAGATGAACTCAACATCTTTTATGCACACTTTGAAAGGGAAAATAAAACTACACCTGTGAAAATCCCTGCAGTATCTGGAGGCCCTGTGACCTCTGTCTCAGAGGCTGACGTTAGAACATCTATCAAGAGGGTGAACCTTTGCAAGGCATCAGGCCCTGTTGGTGTACCTGGTCGGGTATCGAAAGCCTTTGCCTACAAACTGGTGAGAGTCTTCAAGGGCATCTTCAATCTGTTGCAGTCAGAGGGTCCCACCTGTTGTTCAAGAGGGTGAAAATCACACCAGTTCCCAAGAAGAGCAGGGTGAGCTGCCTGAATGACTATCGCCTAGCTGCACTCACATAAACTGTGATGAAGTGCTTTGAGAGGTGGTCATAGCCAGATTCAACTCCTGCCTAAGCAAGGACCTGGACCCACTGCAAATTTCTATTGGTACAACAGCTCTACAACAAATGCAATCTCACTGGCTCTCCACTTGGCCTCGGATCACCTGGACAATAGTAACAACTACGTCAGGCTGTTGTTTATTGATTACAGCTCAGCATTCAACACAATCATACCATTAATTCTATTCAACAAACTCCAAAACCTGGGCCTCTGTAACTGGATCCTTGGCTTCCACAAAAGGTTACCACAATCAGTACGTATTAGAAATTACAGCTCCTCCTCACTGACAGTCAATATCAGTGTATTTCAAGGATGCATGCTTAACCCACTGCTCTACACTCCCTACACCTACGACAGTATGGCTAGGCACAGGTCAAATGCCATCTATGAATTTGTCAATGACACAACCATTGGTGGCAGAATTTCAGATGGTGACTAGGAGGTGGACAAGACTGAGATAGATCAGCTGGTTCAGTGTAACAACAAACTTGCTCTCAACGTCAGTAAGACCTAGGTATTGATTGTGGACTTCAGTAAGGGGAAAGTTGAGGCAACATTCACCGGTCCTCATCGAAGGATCAGCAGTGAAAAGAGTGAACAGTTTTAAGTTCCTGGCAATCAACATCTCTGAAGTTCTATCCTGGGTTCAATATATTGATACAATTACAAAGAAGACACAGCACACAACAGCGGCTATATTTCATTAAGAGTTTAAACAGACTTGGTAGGTCACCAAAGATGCTCACAAATTTCTACAGATGTACCGTGTAATGTATTCTAAATGGTTGCATCACCATCTAGTATTGGGGTGGGGGTGCACTGTACCCGATCAGAAAAAAATGCAGAAAGTTGTAAACCTGGCCAGCTCCAAAGTGGGTACTAGCCACCCCAGCGTTCAGGACATGTTCAAAAGATGATGCCTTAAAAAGGCAGCATCCATCATTAAAGACCACCATCATCCAGATTATGCCCTCTTCTCATTGCTACTTTCAAGTAGAAGGTACAGAAGCCTGAAGACATACACTCAATATTTCAAGAACAGCCTCTTTCCCTCTGTCATCAGTTTTATGAATAGACAATGAACTGATGAACACTACCTCACTATTTTTGGTGTTCCTTTTATACTTAGTTTAATTTTTATATGTATCTCATAGTAATTAATATTTTTTATTATTATCTATTAAATGCACTGCTGCCACAAAGCAACAAATTTCACACCAAATGCCAATGTTAGTAATCCTGATTCTGATTGTTTTCATTATGCTGATACAGGTATCATTCAGCACCTGAATGCCAGATTGCAGGATTACCCTATGTGTGTAATATCACTCACCAAAGAACTTTTGAGGGAGTAAGTGGGGAATGGATAATTTGACATGGCAAATCCATTTCTACCAAAGGCTACAAACAATCCACCCTTTCATTGGGATGACCCACTACAGGACCAGTGAGGAATAATGAACGCAGTGTCTCAAGCTAACTTTTTGAACATTCCTGCATTTCCTGGGACAACTGCCTTCAAGATTCAATTGATTGGAATGAAGGAATGAAAAATCGGTGGAAGTGATTGAAGAATACAGCTAATATAAGCCCAATACTTTCAGGAAATAACATTTCCATATGCAATTGAAATGAGGCTTATGGAAAATGTACAACTCCTTGGTAGGAACAAATGGCTCTGGAAAT
Organism: Hypanus sabinus; assembly: GCF_030144855.1. NCBI lineage: Eukaryota > Metazoa > Chordata > Chondrichthyes > Myliobatiformes > Dasyatidae > Hypanus > Hypanus sabinus. Next base: position 17,278,650 of record NC_082732.1, read on the forward strand.
TTGATTCTAAAACTTTTCCACCAATGGGAATTTTTCCAACAGTCACCATTGGACAAGAGAAGCAGAAATTGTCTTCTTGGAGCTGAGGGAAACTTCAGTAAAAGTTTACAAGATCTTGAAGGATCTTGACTGAGTGGATGAGAAGAACATATCACATTAGCAGGAAGGTCAAGAACCATAAGATAAAGATTCGAAGAAACTGGCATATAAACCAAATGAAACGAGGGGGGAAACTTAGTTTGATTTATTATATGCACTATATGTTTATTCCGGCTCCTTCTCATTCTTAATGTAGTTATGTTTTGGAGATATTAGCAAACTCAACTTGAGTAAGCGCAATTCAAAGACTGTATAGAAAAGCAGGAAAAAAACTGACTGCTTAACACAGTCTGCAATGCCAACAGTCCCTGTAATCGTTAAACCTCATTCCAGTGAATCAAGAGAGAATAGGTGAATATTCCTCGCATTGCCCACTGTGTTCTATCAATAGAAGACACAACTCTCAGCTGTTCCTCTTTGCTGCAATGCTAAGCAAAACAAAATGAAAACAAACCACTAACACGCCATAACCAACAGCAGCAATGCAAATATTTACAAGAGAAATTTGTCAATAGAAGGGTTTTTGGAAAAATACTGTGGGTGTGCTATATACATAGGCTTACAGTAGCATTACTAGAGTGTCTCTTTACCGGATAACAAAGGTTGCATTGTATATTTATTTATAGTTTGTAATTACTGTAAATTTCCGTTAATAGTACAAATCTAACAACTGTTTAAACACTGGCATTTTTAACTCTTGTAAGAGCACATCATTTGAAAGTTTCTTGAACTACAAGATATGAAAGTGTGATGTCAACATAGTTTGGAGATACTGACCCATTTGCAGCTTGAGATTGCCCCGTTTGGATTAATTGGCCTTCATTAAAAGTTAGAAGCAACTGCTCATGGTGTGAGAGGGTAAAATCTCAGATTTCCAAACCATGAGTTCCTGTTGATTAAGAAGGTGGCACAGTGAATTGAAAATGTTATCCAGTGACTGCCAGTGGAGTGTCAGACATGAACTTGTCATGGCAGTAACCCCCCAGTGTACATTATTTTTGCCTCCTGTAGTTAGATCAGTGGACTATCAGATGTTCAGGTCTTTTATTTTCTGAAGTATCTATATATCAAATAATTATGACAGGGTGGATTTTTAGATGTTTCCTCTAGTGGAAGACTCTCAAACAACAGCACACAACTGAAAAAACAGGAGGCAGTCATTTAAAACTAACCTCTCTGTGAGGGGAAATAGATCTAATTTCTTCACCTCTTGATACTGTACCCATAATGGCAGCAAAGATATCTGCTCCTGTATTCTTAGCCTACGGACATGAGGCAAAGCTTCAGTGGATTCTCTACTTGCAAAGTGACTTAAAATAAATACTTATATTTTAAGTTTGTACATTCCTCTGATCCTGAAACTGTCTTTTCTTTAGTGGGACCACCAGAATGTGCTGCTGGGCACCTGAAGTGAAGGTACCTCAGTGGAGATCTCAGTGGGCACCTTAATTACCAAAGTCTATTTGCTTATTAAAATAGAACTGCAAAGCATGGATAAGAATGAACAATCATTGACTCAGTAAAAGTAAACCTTGATGTAGAAGTAATCAAAATCATTTGTCTCATTTCCAGAGCCTTATACTCATCCATCTCAAAGCAATGAATATCCTGGAGTCAAACAGTTTTCTCTTGCATTGTGATTATAGGGGAAAGTGCAGGTAGTGCAGTGGCTTCACATGTCCAGTTCTGACCTCTGCTGCTCCCAGTCTGCATGTACCCAATGTGGCTCTGCGGGTTTCCCCCAGGTGCTCTCTGTTTTCCAAGCACATCCCAAAAATGCGCTGGTTGTCAGGTGAACTTGGCTTCTATAAATTATCTCAAGTGTAGCAGAAAGATAAAGGGGATGTTCATGGGCATCTGTGACGGAATAAGTTATAGGGAAATGGAGTGGCAGAGGTTTGAAGGACTGAACAGCCTCATTCAAAATCATAAGGAAATATAACAGATTAAAATTATATAGTAGATGAAATTAGGGAGAATATTTTTCCCAGCCTATTGGAAGAGATTTTCCAATAGAGCCTCTTCTCTATTGGAAGAGATTTCATCAAAAAGCAAAGCAGCTAAAGGTGAATTCTGCAGCAACCAGTGCTAGATAACTGGGAGGTTCATTTATTTTCCTGGTTTAGAAGCTCAGCTACAAGAATGTTGGTCTGCTGCAAAAACTGAGCCCATGATATGGGTTCTCAGTGGGTGCACATCAAGAAAACAATACATCTACGAAAATGTTATTCCTGATCCCAGAGCATGAGCTGTTTGCCAGATTTGAAATGTTTTCAGTCTTTGTGTTGTAATTAATTGATATGGTTATTATCCATGGACAACTAGACATCTAACCCTGTACCATGGTTGCAACAAGAGAACCCCATCAGATATACTTTGTCGTTGACCGCACTCTGCCGGTTCAGTCTACAGAGGAATATCCTGTATACACATCCCTTGTTCCCCCAGCAATCAAGCTAAACTGTAGAATATCCATCCATCTTCACATCCCCACTGTTCAATCCTTCCGTGTTGATGCTGTAATTTGACCTCTGGGAATACTCTCTAAGAATCCCATTTTCATCCATTGAAAGATCAGTTACATCTGGCCTATAAAGCCTTCCCTAGGAGGAAGGTAAAACTCAGCAAAAATATTAATTGAAAAGCAACTGTTAATCAAGATTAAGAGATAAAAATTATTGCTTAGTTTTGGGCATATCAAGGGAAGGATTTTTAAATCTGGTACAGATTAAAATGTGATGTTTTAATGGGTGACAGAGGAGGTGAGGGTTGAAATGTTATTGAAGATGAATGGGAAATAGACAATTAGTCAATTATGCTGTTTTCCAGTGAGTTTCCTGTTGTATTCCCCACTGGGTTAACAAACTCTTGCTGGGTTAAGGGCCTTGCCAGCAGCCCCCGCTGAAACCTTAGCCAAGTCAGTGAATATCAGGTATTGATGTTAGAAGAAGAGGTAGGAACAACTAACCCCAAGATTGAGCAGCAAATCCTAGGGAAGTGGGATAATGCAGCCCAATCCCAAGTCATAGAAGGGGCCAGTCACTGCCCTTGCATTCATACCATTTTATAAATAAGTCCATAGGGTGTTCATATTTGGTCATGTTATACAATGCTGTACTTTGCTGCTCAAAGAAAGACACATCTTCCAGTCAACAGACACCTGATACTAATCAAGAGCAGAAACCATTGCAGATTCTTTACCTTCTCCCAAGCCCAGGGGTGATGAGAATGTTTGTGGCCAAGACTTGTACTGGTTTCATGATGGGAGGGCATGCCAGATTCAAATTTCATTGAAACAGACTCAGCTGATGAAGATGAGTTTTGGCACATCAGTCTGGGCTTAGTTTAAACCCTGCTCCCAGGAATGAAACCACTTCATCCATTAAAGGACATAGACACTTATTCAAGAGATTAAGTCCTCTTGTATTTCCTCAATTTGCATCTTATGTTACAGATGCCCTTAACTCTAGCAGCCTTGATCATAAGCTTCAGTGTTGTCCCCGCCACTCTCTGCTCACCAAAGCTCTCATCCTTTCTCTTCTGCTTTAAGTTATCCTCCGAAGTATCCTAACCGCTGATTTCGTTACTCACCTGTTAATATTATTATATGTGAATAACTGTAATAATTCCACAGGGTGTGGGAGGAATCGCACCTGGAGTACCGTGTACGGTTTTGGTTCCCTTAATTTGAATATACTAGTAATGAAGGAAATCCCAAAGAGATTCACTTGGCTAATTCCTGAGACAAAAGGGCTGTCCTATTGTGAACAGTTAACAATGTTAGATTTGTATTCCATCAGGTTTAGTATGAGGGGGGATTGAACTGAAACATAAGTACCTAAGGGTGCCTGACAGGGTAAACGTTGAGATAGTTTCCACTAGTGAAAGAGTTTCAAACAGGAGGACATAGATATAATGTAAGAGGCAGTCATTTTGAACTAAAGTGTGTAGGATCTGCTTGTAGCAGAGGTGGTGAGTGAATGGAGTTTATTGGAGACCAAATCTCTTGAGGATGTAGATGAATTTTTTAAAAGAACAAGGAACTGAGAGCTATGTGGAACTAGAATGGAAGAGGAGAGGGGTCCTGGAACATATCAGCTGTGATCATATTGTATTGCAGCGCAACTTGAAGGGCCGAGTGGCCACCTCCTGCTCCTATTTTTGTTCGAGTTTTTTACTCTGTGTCAAATTTTGAGCAGTGATGTATTTGTGTAACACCTGGAACTGACAATTAATAAGCTGAAAGCAGAGAATGCTGGAAACACTTAGCAGGTCAGGCAAAATCTACAAAGGGAGAAAAACAGTGAATATTTCAGGTTGAAGACCTTTCATCAGAATTTTCTGGGTTTCATTTCAGATTTGCGGCTTGGCCAGTTTTTTAAATTTTCTTTTACAGGGCCATTTTCACTGTGTGACATAAATGCTGTTTGGTTTTAAAGATATACTCAGTCAGTATGATCAAATTTAGTTGGAATCTACAAAGAAAACTATTGAGCATCTCTTGCTCAGTTCTATGGTGATAAAAGCCAACTCCAACTATCCTAGTGTTGATGTCTTATTGAAAAATACCAACAGCAGGGGACAACATAATCAATGATTCCATTTCGCTCCCCCCCCCCCCGCCAATATTCATACTGATGGATTTTCTTGCAGAATGCAGTCAAGAATTGTTGCACATTTTCCAACGCTAAATTCACGGAACTTGAACTGTAATTCTTGAATACCAATGTTAGGTTTAAATGTGGGAAAATGTTAATGCTTCTCAAGTCCACACAAGGCTGTGGATTAACCAAAGACCAAAAATCAGAAACATTCACCAAGAGATAATAAATTAAGCCGAAGTGTCATATTCCACCATTTACCCAACGGTTCCAGAATGTTCCTGTTGATATATCAGTGAGCCTGAGGCAACTTGGCCAGATTCTGCTGATCGTTTTAATTTTATTTTTTATAGACACACAATGAGAAAATCCATAATTATATTGTACGATCAGCTTAGTTACCCACAGAAAGCTTCAAATTGTTTCTGAAGAATTTATCTTTCATTTTTTTTCTCTTTAAATTTAATCCTCCTTCAATTTAATGCAGAGACTTGCCAAATGACAAGAAGACCTGACAGGAAAGAATTCAACCCCCTGGTGTGTGTGTCACTATTTGATGGCTAGCAAATACCTGAAATATTACTGACCTGAGCTCCAAGTAGCTCAACAGGAGAGGCTTAGGTTTCGCCGTCATTGTTGTGTTATGGTCACATGGTATTTGCGGTTTGTGTCTCTGGATTGCCAAGTGTTTTAGGATGTTTTTCGATCCTTTGCCGAGTTCTCCAGTTGCTCATATCACAGTCAACAAAGGTGAAGTTGAGTTCTTTGAGTTGCTCTGGCCTCTCCTGCTCTCTTTTAGGCACTAAATCAAGGCACGTACAAACAACTGATGCACATATAGTCTGAGGCATAATTTCAGGGAGTTCCTGGATGCAAAGACTCTGGGAGACAACCTCACTGGCACTGATTTGGGAGTCAAATTCTTGAGGCAAAATCTTGAGGAAACAAACTTAGGGGCACAGTCTATGCTTGAGGGAACAATCTCAAGGGCACAGTCTCAATCTTAGGGAGCACAGGGGCACATATCAGGGTAGCAGTCATGGTAACACCATCTCTTGTACCATCACAAGGTTCACGTTGTCAGAGGGTTATAGTCTTGGCAGCATTGTCAAGGGCAATGTGAGAGTCAGCAGGTCTACTCTCGAGGGCTTAAACTTGGGCTTCACAGTGTTGATGGCAAAGGCTCAGGATCAAGGACAAGCTCACCCCCAGGGGTACCATGCCGGGGAGGCAGTAGCAGGGAACAGTCTCAGAGCACAGTCTCCAAGTCACTGATTCAGGAGCACATTTCTGGCGCACAGACTTATGGGCCACCACTTTAGGGACCCAGTTACGGGGCTCAAAGATGTGGGAGTCAAAATCTTTGAGCATAGTCTTGGGGTTATAGACTTAGGGCACAGTTCTGGCCACAGTCAGCAGCATAGTGTCATATGCAAATATATTCAGGAGCACAGTTTGGTAGGTAAAGAGTGACACACCACCCTATGCCCTTCTGTATCTTGGGCACAGCCTCGAGGACATAGTGTTACGGTACAGTTTCGATTTTTACTATTTCTGATGAACAAGCTTGATAAGACAATTATAGATTTGGGGAACACTTTCTAAGGGACATCATCTAAATGTCACAATCTTGGGGGCCACAATTTCCCAATACAATTTTTTGGCCACTGTTTTGGAGGCCACATTCTCAGGGGCAGAATCTCGCAGGTACAGTTTCTGGAACACAGTTTCTTGGCACAACCTGACATCCTAGTCTCCTAGGGACAACACCTTGATGGCAAGTTTGAAGGCAGTCTCAGTGCATAATAAGATTGGTATCACTGACACATCAGTAACACAGACGTCACATAGGCACCATTAACAACATAGATATCACTGCTACTTCAGCAGTGTAAGAGATATCATTGAGGCACAATTAGCAAAACTGACAGCAGTTACAGAACTCACATATTTGATATAACTGAGACACCCATATGGCAACAGATGTACTGCTGACACTGACAAAATGAACATCATGTAAGAATCCAGTATCAGAGTATCAGACCGTGAGACAGAAATGATAGTGTGGATATCACTGATTTCCATAACAGGACAGGTATTAATGTGAGGACATATATTATGGAGTATCTCATGAAGGACGAGGTCATTGAGATCCTGGCCTGGATAAGTGAGCATGACCTGCTGAGTTATCAGAGGCAAATTCTTGCTGGATTAATAACCACTCATCTAATTTGGGTCATATTTGGTTAATGGGCACTGAGTTGTTGGATTTAGGAAGTTGGTTCACACTGAGCTACAGGAAATTGAAACATACTGAGATAGTGAGCTGTAATTTGACCTGGATTACAATGGCTGGCACAGTAAATCGATCTGCTGACTCACAACTCCAGTGACCCATGTACAGTCCTGGCCTCCGGTGCTGTCTGTATGGACTTTGCATGGCTTCCCCAGGTGCTCTGTTTTTCTCCCACATCCCAGAGATGTACAAGTCGGTAGATTAATTGGCCACTGTAAATTGGCCCTCCTTGTAGGGTACTCACATAGTAAAGTCGAAAGAGGAGGGGGTGGGCAGTTGATAAAATGTGGGAGAATTAAATGTTGTTCCTCAGGTTCACATTGGCCATTATTATAACAGTGCAGAAGACCACAGAGAAAGGTCTGAATGGGAGTGGAATGGGGAATTAAATAGGCAACAGAAAGCTCAGAAGTGGTCAAACAATATTTTGATTTCTCCAGCATTGTGAGCACCAAATACAGTTGGGTAGATTCAAAGAGATGCAAGAGAATCTGGCTAGTGGAAACTGACATATACTGAGCTGATTCATGCTGGGTTATGGATATTAGCTTATAGAGGCTATTTGCACAAACTCATCATCAACTTAAACTACAAAGTCACACTAAAGTTTATGTTTATCCAGGTAACTGATCCTATCTGTCCATCTATACTCAACTCTTACTTTGTGATCTTCTATATCTGTGATTGTCTGTCCACTTATGATTCTGCCTCTCTGATCTTACATTCTGTGGCTCACTTCTCCCCTGCCTTTGTGACCTAGTAAGTATTGTTTTGTACCCTTTTCTTTATGAGAGCAGAACTCACAACAAAAAAGTATTTAAGCTCCTACCTGAAATTTACTGCAGGCTGATTCTGGGAGGTCCACACCGCATCTGTACAATCAGCCCGTCAAGGGAACATCTCTGCGCTACTGACAATTTTGGAAGGAAAAATTCCCCAAGTTACACTTCAATTATCAGTTCTACAAAAGAGAAACCTTTCATCTTTACTCTTAATGTTCAAAGGTCAAAGCTAGAAGTGCTTAGATAAAAACACCTGTGCATTTTTTCTCCTCTGACGACGCATTCAGAGTTTGCTGTTATTAACGGTCATCCTGATTATAGTTTGGATTCATTGACTGTTCTACCGTTGCTTTCCTGTCCTGTCCTCTCAATGCCATTCTATTAGAACCAGCAGTGGCAGTGGGAATCAGGGGGAAAAGATAAATAAACAGTTCACACCCTGGAATTTACCAGCGGAATGGATCAGTATCACTGCATAAGATACTCCAAATTATAATTATATACTTCCTTCTAATGATGTCAAACAGCCAATGAGGCAATTTGTGGCCAAAACCTTTTAACAGCAGGTGGCTGCTGCTCTTTTAAACCATCCCAGTACTTCTCAAATCTTCAGGTCGCTTTTAATCCCAAAATTAGAGTGAATACTGATCATTTTAAATTCTGTCTCCGATTATTCTAGTCTTGTTTATTCCTGCAAATTACCCCAATTCCTATTCCATGCATACTCACCATGTTGGAACCACACATCTCTCATTCTTAAGAGGTTTGATTCCCACAGTAAATTTATATTGAAAATCTCTGCCACTTTCTTCCTTTCCCCTAAAATGTAGGATCACCAGCCATTGCCATTTTTTTATTTGGTCCAGTTGGTAGCATCCAATTTTCAGCATAAAGATTTAGGTTTTATCTCCAACAGTTCTTGAGAACTGAAGTTGGGTTTGTATATTGAGTCGAGGAAATACTTGTAGTACCATAAACACTACATTTCAGAAAATACATTAATACAATGCCCCTAAATTTATACTTGAGTGGATCGGATGACAAAATTCTGAGAACCTTTTGCATATACAGTTCATTGAATGTAAGGAATATACACTTGGAAATGAAAGTTATTTCTTTATTTCCGTCTGCAACTTTTTCTTTCCAACTTTTAGGTGTTCTGCACTCAAAATTGTCAAGGTTAACAAATTTGAAAGACTAATATTAGCTTTTCAGTGACCAATTCTGTAAATCCAGTGTTGCTGCCAGTGGTACAGTAACAGAATTAAAATCATGAAATTTGTTCCCATGTGGACAACAACGTGAGACCTAATTGTCATTGTCTGCAACCAGCAGGTCAATCAGAAATCTTTCCAGCCATTCCATATCCAGAACATCTTGGACTCTAGTTCATGCATCTTTAAGGAAATAAGTCTGAAATATCCTGATGACCACAACTGAACTTTCTCTCCACCACTGCAATTGAATCTAGCAGCAGATATACAGAACGTAGGATCAGGAGGCACGTCACAGCTGGCCTCTCACCTGACCACCAGGGAAGACTGGCCTACAAGTCTGACCTTGTGAATAAGCATAAGGGCAGGTAAGAGCTTGAAGGATTTCACTTCATCATAATGCTTTACCTAGTGATGTCTGAAAATACTAAAATATCTAAAATTTAAATGTTTCGTCATTTTATTTCATTAAATTTGTCTATTTTAGATTTATTTGATTAATTCTTTAAGTCTCCCTGACCATCAGATGAATTTAAAGACTATTCTAAAGCTTTTTGACAATTAGTGAGCTGTCAAAGCTTTTCATGGTGTTCCAGTGTTGGGCCCCTTGTAATGCACTGCCTGAGGCCTGGTCATCACCCAGAGACACTCCAACTCAGAAAATATCTTTCAGCTGCCGAGAACCAGCCTGTTGACTCTTCACATCCGGGAAAAGCAAGACCATAGGGATGGGGATCAAGAGCTACAGGTCTGAGAACTGAACCAGGTCCATAACTGAACCATTTATTAAGGCTGAGCAGATATCAGAAAAAATACCTATATTTTTCATTTATGAAAATTCCTATGGTACACTCTCCTCTCCCATCAGATTCTTTTCTCTCTAGTCCTTTACTCTTCCTATCCACTTGGCTTTGCCTATCACCTTTTAGCTATCCTCCTTTCCCTCCCCCCACCATTTTATTCTGGTGTCTTCCTCTTTCCTTTCCAGTCCTGAAGAAAGGTCTCGGTCCAAAACGTCAACAGCATATTAAATTCTATAGATGCTGCTTGACCTGCTGAGTTCCTCCACTATTTTGTATGTTGCTTTTTCATTTAGTGTCAGCACTTCCTAAACGTTACTTATTTTGATCATATTGATGATCTCTAATATTAGCAGAATAGAGAAGTCTCATCTAAGCAAGTACTCATTTAGTAATATCACACAGAATAACTTCATTACACCTGATTAAAATAGGGATTATATAAAACCAGTTGGGAAAATGGGAGTGTTTGTTTTGCTGGTGCTTTGTACTTATAGTGGATTTGACAGGAGCAGTTGTTTGATCTGAGCACTCAGAGCAATCTCACCAATTTCCAGCTAGTGTTACTTTAAAGCAAGTATTAACCTATAGTGTTTGGTGTGTGGCCGAGTGGTTAGGGTGTTCGACTAGGGACCTGAAGGTCGTGAGTTTGAGACAGCCAAGGCAGTGTGTGTTCCTTGAGCAAGGCATTTAACCACACAATGCTCCAATCTAACCAGCTGAAAAATGGGTACTGGCAAAAAGATGCTGAGGGTCAACCTCGCAGTAGACTGGCGTCCTAGTCGCTTAATGAGCCACAAAGGCTTGGGACAGGACTTTGACCTTGAACCTATAGTGGGTAGCTTAGTGGCACAGCTATAGGAGCTGATACCTCAGAGACCAGTAACATGTGATTGTTAGTAATTGTATATGATGGGAGATGATGGTCAGTGCATATTCAGTGGGCCAGTGGTCTGGTTCCTTGCATCATAAGATTGGTCATCAGAAATGTTATGATTTAATGCCTGGCTACTTATAAGCTGCACTCAATGCTTAACACAAGTACAGCAATAATGATCAGAAGATGTTGTTTCTGATTCTGATGAATTATGCCATGCTGAAGAATGCTAAGGTGGGCAAAACTTAAAATTAGAGGCAACCAGAAATAAGGGAGGAAATACAATGGGTTCAAATTATTTATAAAATCAAACAGAAATGGGACATTGATTAAATTATTGAACTATTATCTGAGACAGGGATCCAGCTATCATCATGAGACTCGAGGAGTTTAAATTCATTTGATCAAATAAAGGAAATTAGCATTGCTGACCAATTTGTTATGAAACCCTGTAGTTCGGGGAGGAACTCTACTTACCCTGTCCAGGTATGTGTGACAGAGGCTCTTTCTATGTGTCCATCTCTGAATGGACTTCTGAAATGGCAGAGGTGTCTTTCAAATGTCAGCAAATAGAAATGGGCATCAAATACTGATAGCAACATTCCATGAATTAATGAACTAAAGAGGCAAGGTGGTGAAGGCTAAATGAGGTCCAATCTGACTACCCATGAATGAGCATATTTTACTTATGTTCCTTCTTTTAAGAAAATTGCAATGAACATATATGTACATGCACGTGTGTACATACATGTGTGCACATGCTCGCACTCACATACACACTCGTGCACATGCACACACAATGGAGTGCTTCATGATTTTTGATCATGCTGCATAAGCAAATTACAAATTTCAGTACCACCTTTCATTTGATTTAAAACAAGCTCAACTTGGGAGAAAGTGTTAAAAAATTGTAATTAGCAACATTAGGTAAGGGAGTAGTCATTTGACCTTCCTTCTTATTCATCTGAGAGACAATTATATTCTATTTGCACAGTTTTGTTAGATCTGTGCTAACTTTCACGCTTGTGTACAATGTATTTAATTTCTATGGTGTGGCTTGTATGGAACTAGATCTTCTAGATTGTCTAACTAACTTTTGTAACTGTTATATAGATCTCTATTGTTGAGTGATTGACCTGCACCTATTGGCCTTGGATTTCCCTGTTACGCTCTTGTTGATTCATTGGTCAATCATGTAGGAGGTTGTTGCTTTGTGGTATCAAAACTCTGCTTGTAAGGATGTTGGGCTCACCTTGTAGACTTCATACAATATTCCATTAGGAATAGACAGACTGAGCACAAATCTTAATTAACAATCCAGACTTGTCAAATGGATTTTTAAAATGCTTTTAATGCTAATTCATGTGTAGCTAAAAGGTGATTTATTTGTAAGGCTGAAATCAGCTTTTGAAATGTCTCCCAACTATGAGTACTGTATCTGAGCACTATACAGACCCTTACAATCAATACTGAAGTTGAGCAGTAACATCTCTCAAACAACATCTCCTAAAGCCCACTGCAATAATGCCAACTTATGCCTGAAGTAGTAGTTGAACAGTAAAATCAAAATTCAGGAAGAAAATAAAGAGTAAGAGGAGATTTCCTTCAAATGGTAAGTGTTTACCAGTGCTGAATACTGATTGTTTGCTGTGCTGCCTGCTTCTGAGTGGGCTTCTAAATGGACAGGCCAGCACCAGGTAAATTCCTTCTAGGGCAGGAATTCCTCCTGATAAATCATAAAAATTCCTTTTGGCTGAGGCTTGTTTTGGAGCCGCAGGGCAGCTGCCAAGTATACCTGATTGATTTAGCTTGAAGAGACTTCAAAGTGCTCCACCCGGCTCATCACATAGACAGAACATTTAACTTTTAACCACAGGACTCTTCCTACACTAGTCCCTGAGAGGATTTGTCTGTCTGGATGGTCTGCAGTTTATAGTGTACAATCAGCACTATTCTGCATCAGAATCTTAGATATTTCTGTGAGTATACACAAAAAAGTTTATTTCCAGTACAATTCACAAGTCATTCCCTTGAAGGAAAATGACGGAACAATGGTTATTACTATATAATTAAATTAATGATCGCATAGTTTCTGTCATTCATTTTTAAGGGGGTTTTCTTTTGTTTTGTGGATGTCTACAAAGAGTAAGAATTTGAGGTTGCATACTGTATACATTTTCTGATATTATTTGAACCATTGAACATCATAGTTCATTGAATAGGCCAAGGCCAATGATTCTTTAGAAACATAGAAATCCTACAGGCCCTTTGGCCCACAAAGCTGTGCCAAACATATCCTTACCTTAGAAGTTACCTAGTGTTACCCATAGCCCTCTATTTTTCTGAGCTCCATGTACCTGTCCAGGAGTCTCTTAAAAGACTCTATCCGCCTCCACCACCATTGCCGGTAGCCCATTCTATGCACTCACCACTCTCTGAGTAAAAAACTTACCCCTGATATCTCCTCTGTACCTACTTCCAAGCACCTTAAAACAGTGCCCTCTCGTGCTAGCCATTTCAGCCTTGGGAAAAAGCCTCTGACTAGCCACACGATCAATGCTTCTCATCATTGTATGCACCTCTACCGGGTCAAATGTTGTTTTGGGTTGTGGGTTTTCAGGTTTCAAGTTTTTTTAAAAAAAATACAAACTAAGGTTCTCTGTCTTTCACCAAGTAGTTGATGTTTGCAGCTGAGGCCACTACATTATCACCTTTATAACTCAGTGCTTCTATCACCTTGGATAATGGCACATTCACAAATCAGTCTCAATCCTCCAGGTTATATTTAAGACCAATTCATCAGATGAGAAGTGCTGCTTAGCAGTCATCAACAGGGGTCTCCTTGCTTGTATTTGGCCAAATGGTACTAGGATTCCTGAGATTTAGAGTCAAAGTTCGGAACATCCATTTGTACCTCTTCCCAACTACCACTTGGGAGACCATCCTGTTAGTGGTGCAGAATGTTGTTGATCCAGGAGGAGGCTGGGATATTGACTGGAATATAAGACTCTCTGAGCATGATTCTATCAGGCTGCTGCTTGGCTAGTCTCCAGGGCAGCTCTTTCAATTTAGGGACATGTGTTTGCGAGGAAGATTTTTACAGGGTCGTTCAGATTAAGTCTTACTGTTATGTCTAATTCTGGTGTCTAGCTCAATACCCAGCTGACAACCCTGTTTTTCTCTTGTTATTGTTTTCAGTGTGGCTGGTTCTGTAACTGACTGCCTACAAGGCCATTTTGGAGGGTACTCTGCTGTTCAAGCACCTGATGAGTAATAGTCTCAGTAAAAGCATGAAACAGCATGTTTATCTTAATGGATTTTAAGAACAGACAAACATAGATGAGACCCTTCCTAATCTCTGTTCTGGCCTCAGTGTATAGACAACAACAGTACAGATGTTTCCACTGGATTAGGAACACAGGACTTGAGTTAATGATCCAGAGAAGTGAAGCTATAAACTTCTGTAGCTGCTTTTCAATTCAAAATGACAAACTACCATCTGTTATAGTGACTACAGAGCTGCCAGGATGCTGTTCAAATTTCTTGGTCTTTAACCTATCAGAGGATTTGTCCTGGGACAAGCACGTACGTGTCTTCACAAAAGCAACTCAACAGCACCTCTACTTTCTTAGAAGTTTGCATAAGTTTGGCATGTCACCAAAAACTTTGACAAACTTCTATAGACTTACAGTGCAGAGTATCCTGACTGGTTGCACCATGGCGTAGTATGGAAACACCAATACCCCAGAATAGAAAAAGCTACAGAAAGTAGCCCAGTCTGTCATAGGCAAAGCACGCCCCACCATTGAGCACGTTTACTGTACATGGGAAGCTGCCATAAGAAATCAGCTTCCATAATCAAAGACTTTCCAGCTTATGCTCTATTCTTGCTGCTATCATCAAGCAAGGGGTACAGAAGCCTGAGGTCCTGCATCACTAGATTTAGGAACAGTTATTATCCTGTAATGATCAGACTCTTGAACCGGCATGGATAACTTCAATCACTACTCTGTACTGATTCTACAATCTACAGACACTCTTTACAACATCTGTCCTCAGTATTATTCTTTATTTGCACAGTTTTGTCTTCTTTTGCTTACTGGTTGTCAGTCTTTTTTATGTATGGCTTTTCCTAAAATTTTACTGTATTTGTTTTTTTTTAATTGTAAATGGCTGTAAGAGAATTAATCCCAAGGTAGTATATGGTATCACATAAGTATGTTGATAATAAAATTACTTTGAACTTTGAGGAGTCACAACAGTTAGAATTGTAGAATCTTCAGGGAGGATCTGCGTTTGTGAATCAGCAGCTGAAGGTCTGGATGCCACCGTAATCTATTTACTCAGTCCGGCAAATCCCTCACTCTGCCACAACCATCAGGCCATGGGCACGACAGGATGGTGTGCATGGGACAGCATAAGATGTTCCTAAACATACCATGGAATATAGGACCATATGGCACAGGATAGGCCCTTTGGCTTGTGATATTGTACCAAACCAATCAAACTAGTAATTCAATGCCTAACTTAAATGATCCCTTCTGCCTACACAGTGTCCTTATCACTCCATAGTCTGCACATTCAGGTGCTTATCAAAGAGCTTTTAAATGCCTTTGTAGTATTTGCCTCTACCACCACCCCAAGCAGCAGATTGCAGGCACCAACCACTCTGTGTAAAAAGTTTGCTCTGTACGTTTCCTTTGCATGTACCCCTCTTACCTAAAACACATGTCAACTGGGAGAAAAGGTATTGGCTGTCTACATCTATGGTACTCATAGTCTTATAAACTTCAATCATTGTGCATGCAATTTCCCCCTATGCCCTTTGTACTGGGCTCTCCCTCTGTCACTGATCGGAGAGAAATTAGGCCATTTAATATTAAATGAAAACCTCAGAATATTTTTTGCATCAATCTCATATAGCTTGAGCTGGAAGGATTTGGGGTGTGACTACCTGGAGCATGGAAACTTTAGAAGAGCATATCCAATGGCATCAGTGCACCCCATTCTCACCTCCCAACTGCAATAGAAATATAATCTGCATCCTTAGCAGTGCAAGGGACAATGAGACAATTTGAAACAACCAAGCTTTTATTGATCTTGAATGCTCTAAAAAGGCATAAGGATTTTCAACTCCAATGACGTGCAGTAAAAAGTTCAATGGTGAGTGCAGGCACTAGTTAAATTTTAGTGGCTGGTTGTATGGAGGATTAAATAGAGGCTGCAACTGAATGAATCTGGGATTATTCAGAGTGCTTTAATCAGCTTCCTCAATATTGAAAGTGATCGGTTCAACTACTTTTGCCGGATGTAATCAGTAATCATTCAAAACATGTATTCTTGGGAGATAAGGCAAGATCCTCTTAAATTAGCTGACGCAATAAGGATGTTAAACCTTTCCTGGTACCTGCCAGCTCTCTATGCGGAGCTGGCAGTGGTTCTGATTACCCTGGTCATCTCCTTTCATTGCCCTTGGGTGTGCTTATGTTTGTTTAAAACAGAGCCACCCTCCCTGACCTAACTTTGTCCCGTAACACATTCACAGCTGCATTGTGGAAGCAGAGCACTTATGGTTCTCCAGCATGCTTGTATTTATTTTTATCAATAAACTTTTTTGCTCTTCTGCTAATTGGTTTTCATGGATACTTTCACCTTTAAAGCTGTTCCAAGCCTTTAAATCCTGCAGCGCCACACTAAATTCAGAAACCCTTCCATGGGAAACTCCCTATCAGTGACATTCCAAACCAGGCACTGAATAGTAAGTTAGGATGACTACATCTCACTTTGGATTGAAACTTCAGACACGTCTCAAGCAGAAAATTATTCAAATCCTCTCCACTGGAAAGACACAATAAAAACATGCTTTTTTCAAAAAAAAAAGAATGAACTGCTCCTCTAACAACAAAATTAAAGGCAGACTGCTTCTTAAAACACGGAAAGGAGGCTGCAGTCACTCGCCAATGCTATGGTTCAGGTCTATTTATATTTATTATAACACTCAGGGGGTTTCCAACAGGATTGAAGGTTATAAAGAGATTTAGGTGATCAAACAGTCTACAGAGCACTATCGTTCCAGTCCCATTGGAACCATGGAAACATCATCGTAGAGGGAATGTCAGCTGTGGAATGTAACTGGTCAGGGCTGAATAATGTGAACCAAAGCTACCTCAGTTACCTCTGAGGGTCAAGGAGAAACTATAGAGTTTTCTCTGCTTATCAGTCTGTTGTGTCCATTAGATTACATAAACTGGGATCCCGCGCCTGTAGGTGCACTCTACTGAGCCTCCTCTATTCTCTGTATTCAATGATTATTTGGTCGTTATGTATCATGCATTGGATAACGTGTATTAGGATAGGTCGGGAATGGGGGTGGGGGTGCACACTGTGTTACATTCCAGTGGTCCTGTTAATGGGAGAGTTCCTCTGTCTGGTCTCTTCTCTCGAAATGTTGGTGGGGGGGTGGAGGGGGGGAGGAGAGGGGATAGTTTCACTGCCTCCAAATTGTGGCAGCAGACAGCTTTGATGGCTCTCTAATTTCAGGTGGAGTCTGAAATTATTGATTCCTTACAGTCCTCTCAGGACAAGTACAACCATACACAGGAATTTTAATATACCAATGTATTCCTCCCACAAACGATCGCGGAATAAAAATGTCATCCAAACCCTACCCTGCAATAAATTATCGCACAGTTTTCAGAGAATTTATCTATGGCACGGGAAACAGCGGGCTGATTTGTATCGTTTGGAAATTACCCTAACACACCCAAACTTGGCAAAAAATATATATATATTCAGCATCAGGAACAGGTATAGAGAACTGCAGTTGGCCTCCTGGGCCCTGCGAAAGGAAGCAGAGGAAAATCAGTAATAAAATCATAGAATGCTGAAACATGATCTCTATTAGTGAGGCAAATTTCTGATCCTTTGTTATCAGAACAATAGTAAAAAGATCAAATTGCTGATCTGATTTATGTAACTGGGTATTGCAACCTTATAGTAGTGAAGACCCCAGGAACTCCAATACTTTATATCATTTTATATCTTTATATCATATTTATATCTTTATATTATATTTATAACTTTATATCATTTGGCACTGAAGGTGGTGGGGGTGAGGGGTTCAAGGGATGAATAGGAGGAAGAGTATAAGCAACGTTGGCAGTTTTGAGGAGTTGGGGGCAGCAAAAGGAATAGGTGCAAAGCAATATTACGATGAAAGAGACGATCAACAGATTAGTATTGAAGAGAAGGACGTACATTGCCCTAGTTCAAGTTTTATTTTGCAGGACTGTCTTCAGTGGCTGGCCAAGGGAGCAAAGAAAGTACAGGTTCAGGGTGTGGCCTGGAATGTAGTGTTTGTCCTCAATAAATTAACAATTATCAATGACAGCAGTCGTTTTACTCACTATGGTTTATGTCATCTGTTAACAATTCGAGTAATGTAAAATTTCTCCTGACACACATCTGAGTGACCACTCTTTACTTTCATATGTATATAAGTGATTGTGCTTTAAATAGTAAAATACTCCCATTCACTTATATTCAGATTTTGCTTTCTGATGTACAAAGTCCTTGTCTCATTGATGTATGATCAAAGTTAGCTCACTTCCTCCCCTTTCCTTTACCTCTGACTGAATCTGTGTGGGACTGACTGCTTCAGATTTCCTATAACATCTCTACATTGGATTTAATTTTCTTGGACAACAATTCCATGCAGCTGGAGGATAAGTGGGTATCAACAAACTTGATATTAGTTAACAAAAAGAAGTAATACCATGTAGCACAATTTAATAGGACTATTTCTTTTTCAACTCGTGTAATAAAACGTTCGCAAGACTAACAAGGAAGCAGGTTTCTTTCTGGCCCCACATAATGTGTTTATGGTGTAAACAAACATGGAAGGTTGGTGACCCAGAGAATCATTTTTTTTCACTCTATAATATGTGGTTTGGCTTTCATCCTCCTCTTCCTCTGCCATTTCCTCCTGCCTCTTAACTCTTGATCTTAGCAGTTTCTGCAAGCTATCAACATAATGTGGTCCCTCGTCAAGCCCACACACCCTAACCCGCCCTTTTAACTTGCTCACCGGAATGCAACACTGTTTAGTTGCTGAAGAGTTGAGATCAGTTTATTGTGAAATCTTACAGATTTCAGATAGAGAACAGCTTACTCCTCTTGTATCCCCAGGGCTAAATCCTTAATTGCTGTGCATCAGTGCACTTTGCAATGTGTGGGTGTAATTTGTATTTCAAAGATGAGGAGGGATGGAATATCTTGTCCTAGAGAGGGTGTTGTAATCAGAGTTGTATAATTAAGGAAATGGTTTAATAGAGGAAGTGTTTCCATAACAGGGTTAGATGTGCTTCTCAGTCATAATACCCATTTGCATCTCACGGCCATTGCAATATGATCAATTATCCCTCTCTATCTTATAGCTTTCTTGCATTATAAAGTGATTAGCTAGGGAATTCCATTATCTTCACTCACGTAATTTCTGTAAATTTTCTGACTCACTCTTATTAAGAACTCTGACAGCATAAGAACATGAGGAATATACCTTATCCACCATTCCCAGCCATCATGGCTGAACTTCCACCTCAACACCATTTTCAGCCCTACCCAATATTTCCTGCCATAATACCACCAGTGTCTGACCTGAGTGACTGCTTTCACCGTTATCCATTGGGTTATGCATCCTCTGAGTAATTTCTCCCAAGATTCAAACAACCTGGCCTTTCTTTTCAAACTGTGCCTCCTGGTCCTGGAGGAAGCCATGAAATAAAACTCGAGGAAAACATTTTTAGCAAAGACGATGGTCTAACTCTAAATAAGAACTGGAATTCAATTGTAAACAAGGTGGGACAATGGAAACCCGATTGGATGAGGACTAATCAATCAGGAGGGACAGACGACAGGATTATAGATACCACCAGCCTAGACATGTCCAGGCATCATCCCTGATGAAGATGCAGCATTTATCATCGAAGCGTCGAATAAAATCGATATCTGTACCCAGGTGGAAGCCTGAGAAGAGTTTATTCATCATATACACCAGGAAAGCACTATATAGTGAATACATTTAAAGGGTACAATTTTAAATATTCTCTATCTTACAAATAAATCTGAAGGAAATTATTCATAGAAAACATTTCTCTCCTTTGCACTAATGAACACTGGGGTGCCATGGTATTGTAGCAATCAGACTGATGCTATTACAGCTCGAGCCATCGGAGTTCAGAGTTCAATTCCAGCATCGTTAGTAAGGAGTTTCTACTCTATATTCTTCCTGTGACCATGTGAGTTTCCTTTGGGTGCTCCAGTTTCCTTACATAGTCCAAAGACCGACTAGTTAGTAGGTTAATTGTTCATTGTAAATTGTCCTTTAATTAAGCTAGAATTAGGCTGAACATCATGACTTGTTGGGCCAGAAGGGCCTGTTCTACGCTGTATTTCTCAATAAATGAATATAGTATGTCTGGACCAATAATTTTTCAGTGGTTGAGTGTAAACTGTAAGGTACTACTTTGCTGGTGCAGTGTTCAAATGTAAACCCAGAGCACTGAGCATTATGGTCATGCCATCTTTCAAAATGATAGCCTGTTGAAGTGAGTTACCAAAGAAAACTTAATAACTCAAAGGGACAGCAAATGCAGAAGAAAAAGAAAAATGCTGTAAACATGTAGAAGGTCAGGCAGATCTGTAGAGAGAGACCTTTCAGATCTCTGACCTAAAATCTGAAATAAAAACAGAAGGAAGACTTGGCCCTCTCCAGAGTGCTGCCTGACAAATTTAGTGTTTTTTGCTATCAATCACAGGGACATTAGAAGTTGGGGAAACTGGAATTAATTTACTCTCAGTAAGCATTTAAAAAACACAAGCTTTTAAAAATATACAACCATAATACACACGTGACCTGGTCAATGAAATGTTCTGTTCATTCACCTTTATTAAGGCTGTGTTGGCCCATTTTTAAACTTGGAGGGCTAATTTTTAAATGTCTTTCTTTAAACTGTGATGTGTGAATAAAAGTACAGTATCTTGGCCTCAGGTTTTTGCATGACCTCCTCTTTGGTGCAGCCAATGATATCCTTCCCAAGCCTTGAACCCCATCTCATCCCATGACTAAAGGACAGAACAGCCAACCTGTGGAATCAAGAATCTCAGTAGGCCAGTCTTGACATGTTGGGCACCATGATTTTATAGTTAATCTGAACCTTTGATGGATCCGCTGAAAGCAGAGGAAATGATTTGAGCAGGAATAAATACTGGTGTTGTTGATAGTAAGGAAGATAGTCTTAGATTGCAGAATGAGAGAGATCAGTTACATTCAGTGCAACAGACAGGTGGAATTTAATACCAATACATAAGAAGTGATGCATTTTGTGAGGTCTAATAAGGGCAAGATCTACACCATAAGTGGTAGAGCCCTAGGGAGTACTGATGATCAGAGAGACCTGAGCATTCACATTCATAGATCCTTAAAGATATCATCATGAGTGGATAAGGTTGAGGAAAAAACATCTGGGATCCTGGCCTTCATCATTCAGATCATAGAATATCAGAGCTTGAAGGTCATGGTTGAACTTTATAAAACTTTATTAGGCCAATTTGTGTGCATTTCTGGTCAGCACATTATAAGAAGGATATGGATGCACTGGAAAGGGTGTGGGGACATTTACCATGAGGTTGCCTGAGATGAAATGTCTCAGCTACAAGGGGAGACTGAGTAGGCTGTGCTTATTTTCCTTGGCGTAGAAAATACTGAGGAAAGATCTGATACAGGTACACAAAATTGTAACATGCATAGATAGTGTGGATAGTGAAAAACGTAACACTATATTGGAGATAACTAAAATTAGAGTGCATTTGTTTTCAGGTGAAGAGTCAGAGGGTTGGGAGTAGCTGTATATGCAACACATTTTGCCTAAGCAGGTGGGTACTCTCACAACATTTTTAAAAAACCTATCTTGATGTGCATTCAGTCATCACAGCATAGAAGGTTTTAGGCCGAGTGCTGGTATACAGGATTGATATAGTTCAATAGCAGATGGCTAGGAAGCATACAGTGGGCCTGTTTCTGTATGATTCTATGAGTTTCTTAAATCCATCCAATTGTGTTTCCTCCTCAAAACCATGAAGCCTTTGCAAGAAGAAATATAACCTGGCAGAATCCTCCATCCTCTCACACCATCTATTTGCCTGTCTAAAAGCCATGGATCAACTGGAAATGAGAAATTCTGATTATCTGGCAACAGTTTATCCAATTTGAGAATCAATTATGCTCCAGCCAACCACATACAAACTTGCCACAGTCCTGGGACTTCTAATCATTCCTGCAAGAAGCACGACAAGTGGTCATTATCATCTGAGATCAGGAGAAGGCACTCACTCACCCTACTTCAGCAGCTGGTGAGCAGTCACTCTCCCAGATAGAGTCCAGGGCAGGTCGTCATCTTTCTACCTGAAGCTCTTGGGCAGATGGTCATTCTCCAACAGGAACCCTGAGGCAGGTGGTCACTCTCTTAATGGGAGCACTGTGACATGTGGTCACTGGCCCTACAGTAGCACTGGGTATGTGGCCATTCTCCCAACACTAGCTCTGGATGTGTGACTACTCTCTGTGGACTATCCCTGGATGTAAGCTCATAGGTTTGAAGACAGTTTGCTATAACATCTTTTAGTTGGCTGGACCCTGTACCAGGCTAATACCCTCTGCCAGACAGTGGATAGAAGAGTAGAGAATCAGTCAGTGGGAGTTCCAGAGCTTAGGTTCATGATCATCAATGGTAGATGAACTTAATTAGGGAGATGTAAGAAGCTGGTGCTGTCAGTACATTTATAAAGCTTCTCTAGATGAACACTTTAATTGCCAAGACATAGAATGCTATGGAGCACGAGCTGGTAAATGGGATTGGCATAGATGGGTACCAGATGGCCAGTATGGACATTTTAAGCTGAAAGGCCTGTTTCCAATGCTGTATGACCATGTGAGGAATTAGAACTGGGAATCAATCTGTGGCTACCTCAAGCTGAAATGTTTCCCTTGTTCTTCATTCCACCCGGTTGAATAAAATGAGAATTACATCCAAGGATTGTACGGAAAAAATAAGAGGGTAAAATCTGAAGAGTATTAGCTTCATAAAACATCTACTGCACTCCAAAAAGCAATTTACTGTGTGAAGTATTTTGAAACACCTTCATCTAATTAAGTCTATGGGGTCAGATTCAAGATGTTGCTGAGATATTGAGAACACACATGGAATGAATGGAAAACTGCATCGACAGTAAATTAAAGTCACCAAGATCCATATCCAAATCCCCAAGACGTGATTTTATTGCAAAAGAATTCTCTGCTGGGTTTGCTTTCCTTGATTCATTCATGGGATGTACGAGTCAATGGCAAAGCCAGCAATTATTGCCCATGCTAACAGCCTGTGAAGAGGTGCTGTGAATTTTCTAACAAGATGGTTGTGTGTAAAATATGGTTACTGAACATGACTTTCACAAATATTGGCCCATGGGTGAACATTTCATTCCATTAAAATAAGTAGGCAGAAAATTAATGGTGAATGTGAACTCAATTTTGTTTTAATATGTCCCCAGAAAGTTCTGCTCTGGGAGCACAAATAAATGAAATTGTTGCTTATAAACAAAGGATAAATTCTTCATTTCATCAGTTGACGTTTATTCCCAATATATGGAATAAACACCAAATCATTTATGGTTAAGCCAATTCCTATTAAAACGGAGAACAATGTGGCCAGTTTCAGCAGCTGAGCAATCGACTCTCAGTATGTGGTGGAGGGGAGTAGATGGAAGCGGTGGGAGGTTGGGGGGGAGGTGGGAGACGGTGTTCAGTTGTAGGGTTGTGGCAGAGATTTAGTTTCTGTTAACTTGTACCTAATGATCAAATCTGTCCTGAGGCAAGGCTTCAGTGCGAGCTGGGTGTGGTCCATTAGGTGATCACTGGTATGTGGTGCCTCATTGTTGGTATGCTGCTTGGGTTAGCAATGGAGGATCTTTGTTGTGGCTTCACATTGTTTAAGGCACCTGGATACTCCAATTTATTAACCCGCCATTGAGGCCAGGAGTTGAAGATCCACATTGGTGCTTCTGTCAGACCTACCTGCTGTTGACAGAATATAAAAGCTATCAGTATATTCGAGGACTTCTTGCTGCAGTGAGACAAAGTTACATTATATCAAGATGTAAGCAACACATTTTTTTATTTGAAATGTCAAAATGAGTTTATTATAAATGAAAGAATCAGCTGTGAGCTCCCCCTGTGGTTTAGTTTGGTAGGCATATCACCAATATTATATGGGCAGAGGGTCCAGGGTCCACAAAGGTACTGCATTGATATTCAACAAAGCCTTTGTCAGTGTTGACCACTTTCACTTGTGAGTGAGAAGGACGGTGGTTAAAGACCCATTTCAGTTTTGAGCACTCCCAATCCATTACTAAGAAAGTGCTTCAGAGATGCTGAGATACTAAACTGAGACCTAGAGTGCCCTAATATAAAATTTCCCACAGCACATTACAAACAGCAGAGTCCTCCTGGCTCATGGTGGGATAATCTCATCACTCACCTCATTGTGGGCTCTTGCTGATTACAAATTTGGTGCCTCACCTCCCTGCATTATGACAAAATCTAAACTTCCAGTTCAACTATTTAATTAAAATTAATTGATTTATCTGCACAAACAAAATTTCTTTACTCCCTTGCCTGTGAGAACATTGGAACTATGTTTTGGTTGTGAAAATTTTTCAGGGGACTCCCTTCAGTATCTAAAGGTGTCTATGGTTGGACACTATGTATAATTGCTTTACCAATGGACCACATCAGTCACTGGGAGCGGGGGGGGGGGGGGGGGCGGGGGGGGGGGCAATAGAATAGAAGGTAATAATTTGCAGCATTTACTATATACAGCAACCCAGCTCAGTAACAGTGCAGGATGAGGTAGGGTAGTTTTGTGCCTGCCGCTGTAAACAACAGGGGAATTCTGAGGAACACACACAAAATGCTGGATGAACTCAGCAGGCCAGGCAGCATCTATGGAAAAAGAGTACAGTCAACACTTCAGGCTGAAACCCTTCAGTAGGACTGAAGGTAAAAAAAAGATGAGGTATAGATTTGAGAGGTGGGGGGGAGGGGAGGGAGAAATGCCAGGCAGTAGGTGAATCTTGGAGGGGGAGGGTTGAAGCAAAGAGCTAGGAAGTTAACTGATGAAAGAGACAGAAGGCCATGGAAGAAAGAAGAAAGGGGCAGAGGAGCACCAGAGGGAAGCGGCGGACAGGCAAGGAGATAACATGAGAGAGGGATAATGGGATGGGAAATGGTGAAGGGAGGGGTTGGAGGCATTACTGGACGTTTGAGAAATCAATGTTGATGCCATCAGATTGGAGGCTATCCAAATGGAATGTTGTTCCTCCAACCTAAGTGTGGCCTTATCTCGACAGTGGAGGAGGCCATGGATGGACATATTGGAATGGGAAGTGGAATTAAAATAGGTGAACATTTCACCAACCAACTCTCTAGCTTTTTGCTTTATCTCTCCTCCTCCAAGTTTCACCTATTGCCTGGCATTTCTATCACCCCTCCCTCCCCCCACATTTCAGATCTTCTCCTTAGCTTTTCTTTCTCCAGTCCTGCCAAAGGGTTTCGGCCCAAAATGTCGACTGTACTCTTTTCCATAGATGTTGCCTGGCCTGCTGAGTTTCTCCTGCATCTTGTGTGTGTTGCTTGGATCCCCAGCATCTGCAGATGTTCCCTTGTTTGTAACAAGGGATCTCTACTACCTTTACATAATAATTTTGATTCGGTGGATATGGGCCAGCATACATTCTAGAACTGAGGAGTGAAGTCCAGGCAGTCCCCGGGTTATGAACGAGATCCGTTCCTAAGTCTGTCTTTAAGTCGGATTTGTACGTAAGTCAGAACAGGTACATATGGTTCTTATTTACTGTCAGTTAGTCAAATGTTTGTCCCAAGCAATAACGTTAGCCTATCCTTCGATGCCTTATGCCCTGGTGCACATTTTTCCTCTTTCGAAATGTAGGTCCTTTCAGGCATAAGCCAGTCTTGTCTACATTAAATATTTGGTCTGGCAAATAACCTCCCTCCTCAATAATTTTTTTCAACATTTCAGGAAAATCACTCATAGCACTTACATCTGCACTCTTTACTTCACCTTGCACTTTAATATTATGTAAATTTACCCTCACTTTGAAACGATTGAATCAACCCCTACTTGCAAAAAATTCTTCATCACAGAGTGAAATAAACACGAGATGGGAATTATCGATCCATAATGTTAACTCGTTTAACGCATCTGTCAACAGAACAGAAATACTGGGGATTCAGCAGCAGCCGTGGAGTGGCAAGTCCTGAGCTCCCCCGGATCCTAAGTCCACCCACACTGAGACAGGTCAAATGGGACACACTCAACACAGTGTTAACGACAACGCGATCCAATTTAAAATGGCAGACGGCATTCTTCTTCCTCGAGCCGATGAATTTTTAATATAATAGGCTTTATGGCAGGCCGTTTGTAAGTATGAGTTGTCCATATATTGGACGTTTGTAACTTGGGGACTGCCTGTATTCTATTCCAGAGGACAGTTCCACGATAGCAACATTGTTGTGGATCTGGGATATCAACTTCATTAACTTATGAAAATAGATTTGCTAACCTGAAGGGTATGCATACACTGAGTGTATGCTTATGGTCTTCTGCTACTGTAGCCCATCCACTTCATGGTTCGACATGCTGTGCATTCAGAGATTTTCTTCTGCAAACCACTGTTGTAATGCGTGGTTATTTGATTTACTGTCACTTTCCTGTCAGCTTGAACCAGTCTGGCCATTCTCCACTGACCTCTCTCATTTTCACCCACAGAAATACCACTTATTGGGTGTTTTTTTTTTGTTTTCCACACCATTCTCTTTAAACTTTAGGGACTTTTGTCCATGAAAACCCCAGGGATCATCAGTTTCTGAGATACTCAATCCACCCCATCTGGCACCAACAACCATTCCACAATCAGAGTCACTTAGATCTTATTTCTTCCCCATTTTGATGTTTGGTCTGATCAACAACTGAACTGCTTGACCATGTCTGCAGGCTTTTATGCATTGAGTTGCTGCCACATGATTGACTTATTAGATTTTATATTAACAAGCAGGTGTACAGGTACCTAATAAAGAGACCACTGGGAGGAGGTGACCAGGTATGTTTGACAACAATCCTATAACTTCATGATCACCATTATTGATATTAATTGTTTTTTGTTGCCAATCTATATAATTACTTGATTTAACTTCCCTGACTGCCATGATGAATTAAAAAACTATGTGTCCAGGCCAATTGTCCAACCTCTTTCAATGATTTAACCACCGTCATTGCACTTAATAAATACTGTTATCTGATCATCATAATTTATCCCAAAACTAAAAGCTTTAAACAAAAATCGCTCATTCTTTTTAATGAAAGATTTGTTCATCAAAACATCCTGCATAGGTAACAAGGAGGTATCATTGTGTAATTGCTTATTTTGGTATATTAATACATTTTGCAATGGAATATGTCAAAATTGTTGTTTACCAAGTGTTTCGAAAGGAAACCAAAAATAACTCACAATCAGAGAGTAAAGATTTTGAATGATATCTTGCATGATAATATTCACTCTTGCATTTCCTTTCTGAATCAATATGAAACGGAGGTGTCTGAAAGAACAATTGCTTCAGCTATGACAGAGTGTAGGATGCACAGAGGCCAGAATCAGAGGAAAGATAGTTAAGACAGGATTGAAGGGCCGGGTGATCATAACTTGGCATAAAGGCACAAGGAAATGGAACGCGACGATCCTCAAGTCTGCCCAATCAAATGATTGTGGTTGATTTGTGCCCTTCTGTGTCCGTTCCACATAGCCCTCAATTCACACATTTTGGAAACAAATTTCTATCTTCACTAATACTTCCAGTGACCTAGCCTCCAAACCTCTGGAATTGAGAATCCCAGAGATTACAACCTTCTGTGAGAAGGAATTCTTATGTACTTCAGTTTTAAATGATGACTGTATGCATCTACTGTATATCTCCTCATATGAGGGTCTCCCAGTAGTGGTAACGTCTCAACATCTACCATGTCTTATCTCTATAGGATATTAATATTTCCATAAGCTTCACTCTTCATTCTTCTAAATTCCAAAGAATAGAGAGCTGACTTTTTAGCTGTTTATCCTTTTCTACTCTCTTATTCCAGCTTAGTAAATCTTACCTGAATGGTCTCAGATTCTAATATAGTGGATTCCAGTTAATTGTGACATCTTGACCAGTACATTTTGGCCCAATAAGTTGAAGTTTCATGGAAATAGCTAAAAGGTATAAGAAAGACAACTTACTTTTAACTGAGCCATATATTTAAATGAAATACAGAACAAATTAGAATACTACCCATACCTCTGCAGTACTATAAGACCGTGTATTAGTTCCTAATAGTTATTGACAGAGAAATTCAGCTGCAGTGTTCTTATGATTAATGGTAAAGGAACAACATTAGTGCAGACACCAAGTGCACCCAATGGATTGCCTTTGTACAATAAGACGAATGTATCCTCCAAATCTTTATCTTTATTGTAACATTAAAGGTATTCTTATCAATACCTTCAAATTCTTTGTAATTCCTAACTTGTTGAAGCAGTGGATTATTCCACTTTCACTCCAAGCCTGAGTGCTTGAAACCACAGTGAGTAAAACAGTTCTGAATTGTCTTATTGCTTATTTCTCACCAACTATCAGTGACAAAAATTACTGCTTTTTGAACAGAAACACATGGAACTGACACTATTTCTAAACTGATCACTCTAAGCAGTCCTTTCTAACGGTCATACAAGTTACGTGACAGACACTAATTAAAAACTGTTTGCAAAGGTCTCCTGCCACAATTAAGTAGCATAGTATCCCAAATAAACAAAGGGAATCTCGGCTATTTTCTCGATTAAGTTTTGTTCTTTAAGAGATGCCCCAAGTAAATAGCTGCCCTGATTAACCAATGGCCTAATTAACCAGAATCTACTGTATATAATCTTTTAAGTAAAGAGACAAAAATTGTTGCAATAATGCAGTATGGCCTCAGCAATACCCTGTATAGTTGTAGCTATACTTACGTTTTTATAAATGCCTACACAGCTTGCAATATTTCATTTGGCTTCCTGACTCCATGATCCAACAGACAGGATCCAAGGCTTCGCTGTAACACTGATTTGTTGCCAAGATCTTTCTAAAATCCATCTCGCCTATTAGAACACCACACACAAAATGCTGATGGAACACAGCAGGCTGGGCAGCATCTATAAGGAGACGCACTGTCGACGTTTCGGGCCCAGACCCTTTGTCAGGACAGCATTTTGTGTGTGTTGTTTGAATTTCCAGCATCTGCAGATTTCCTCGTGTTCACCTATTAGAACATTTAGATAGGAAGTGATTGGCAGAGAGATTCCCATTATTATACCTTTGTTTATCAAAAGTAAGATGTATTTTATCATGAAATAATGGAGAAGTTCTTAGAAAAAAAAATCATTTTTTATTCTTTAGGGGGAGGTGTTTGAGGAATGCTCCTTTGGTGTTCTGAAAACATCAAATCCATTCTGCCACAGTTGTGGGGCATTTTCATCTCAGTAGATTAGGTACACATCAGGAAATTGCGCACCTTGACTTCAAACCATTCTTTTTAACAAACAAATTACACTCACAATTTCCTGAAAGAGAATATTCCTGTCTAGCTCCATAGATACCACCAAGGAGTCCAATTTATATGCAATTAAACCTATGAGCCTGTTCAAAAATAACTTGCAATTTTAGAGCATCTTTAATGTACAGTATAACAATGCTTCAATGTTCACAGAGGCTTAAGGATGAAATTGCTACTGAACAATCAAAATACAATAATCAAGATTATTTTAGTATGTGTCCTAGTAATTTAACTCTTGGTATCCAGGTACAGTCCTGGTAAACCTATAATTGCATGTTTCTGACAGTAAAGATACAGACTCTATGGTCCATAGAGTCATAGAACATTACAGCTCAGAAACTGGCCTTTCAGCCCACCTAGTCCATCCTAACCCATTAATCTGTCTCGTCCCATCGACTTGCATTCGGACCATACCACTCCAATCCATATACCTATCCAAATGTCTTTTCAATATTCAAATCAAACCCATATCCACCATTACCACTGGCACCTCGTTCCACACTCTCACCACCTTCTGAGTGAAGTCATTCCTTCTCATGATCTTTTCACCCTGAGCCCATGACCTCTAATTCTAGTCTTACCCAACCTCAGTGGAAAAAGCCTGCTTACACTGAACTTATCTATACTCCTCATGATTTTGTATACCTCTATCCCTACTCTCGAGGAAATAAAGTTCTCACCCGGGGGTTCCCAACCTTTGTTATCCCATGGACCCCTGCCAATAACTGATGGGTCCATGGGCCTCAGGTTGGGAACCCCTGTCCTAATGCAACAAGCTTCCCCTATATCTCAGGGCCTCAGGCCCTGGCAATATCCTTGTAAATTTTCTTTGCACTTATCTTATTGATATCTTTCCTATAGATAGGTGACCAGAACTGCACACAGAACTCCCAATTAGTGTCTTATACAACTTCAACATAATGTCCCAACTCCTATACTTAATACATTGATTTATGAAGGCCAATGTGCCACAAGCTCTTTTTATGATCTTATCTGCTTTTAGTGTGACTTGCAAGGAATTATGGATCTGCATTCCCAGATCCCTCTGTTCTACCACACTCCTCAGTACCCTACCGCTCACCATATAGATCCTACAGAGGTTTGTTCTCCCAAACAGCAACACCTCAAACAGGTGTACATTAAATTCCACCTGCCATTTTTCAGCCCCTTTTTCCAGCAGCTCCTAATCCCACCACAAGCTTGGATAGCCTTCCTTGCTTCCCAATCATATTGTCATCTGCAAATTTGGTGATCCAGTTTACCTCATTATTGTCCAATTTGTTGATACAGATGACAAAACAACATGGCCCCAGCACTGATCCTTGTAGTATACCACTAGTCACAGGCCTCCAGTCAGAGAGGCAGCTATCTACTGTGGTTGCCTCTTTGACCCTCTAATGATGGTTTTATAAAGCATTTCCAGAAATTTCCCTTTATGGCTGAAACAACATGACTATTTGACTGATAAATGAGGGACATAGAAGAGGTCAGAGTTTATAAAAAAGATTATTATGGAGAGCTCAAGGTTATTAGAAAGATACTAATGGACAAGACCATGAGGTTTGAAGCATAAGAGTAAGAACTTTAAACTTACTTCTGTGGACTTAGAATTTGCTAATGACAAGGTAAGATCTGACTCATAAAAATTGGATGAAAACTGTAGGTTGAGTGGATGTTGGAGAGCCTATCTAGAAGTTATTAGAATGATTACTATTTATTCATTATTATTGTGAATCTATTAAAGCTTTAGAAGTTGGATAGATTTGGCATGTCATCTAAAACTTTGACAAACTCTGTATAGATACACAGCTGGAGAATATCCTGACTGCTTGCATCATGGGCTGATACAGAAATGCCATTGCCCAGGAACGGAAAGTCTACAAAAAGTGGTGAATGCAGACCAGTTCATCACTGGCAAAGCCCTCACCATAATTGAGCGCTTTTACAAGGAGCACTACCACAAGAAAGCAGCATCCATTATCAAAGGCACCGCCACCACCCCCCCCCCCCCCCATATTCCAGGCCATGCTCTCTTCTCACTACTACCATCAGTTAGGAGGTACAGGAGCCTTAGGTCCCATGCCACTAGGTTCAGGAACAGTTATTATCCTACATCCATCAGACTTCTGAACCAGCAAGGATAACTTCACTCTTCTCAATACTAAACTAAATCCACAATTATAGACTGACTTTGAAGGCCTTTACATCTTATATTCTTAATATTATTTATTTACTTTTTATTATTTGCATGATTTATCTTCTTTTGCACATCAGTTGTTTGGCAGTCTTTTCTTTTTTTATGCATAGCTTTTCATAAATTCTATTGTATTTCTTTATTTTCCTGTGAATGCCTGAAAAAAAGAAACTCCAGGTAGTATATAGAAACATATATGTAATTAGATTATAAATTTACTTTGATCATTAAGATGGCTTCATTAGAAGATGTACTGAGCTGGGTAACCCAAGTGGGGTTAAAATGGATTTGTGATTAAGCAGATTTTAGAGCTGAAAACGGTTGATGAATTCATAAAGTGGAAACTAATCTGACACATAATCTGGTATTGATCGTTTTAGAGCGTTAGACTTTATGGTGATAATTATAGGTAATTCCCTTAGAAGAACTTATAGTCATCAAGAAATGGTGAATTTTAAAAAAAATTTACAGCACATGGATAATGGGTTACAGGGAAATAGAACTGAGTTATCATTAGAATACATAAAAACAGACTTTATGCCTCTGATGATATTCAGATGCAGGAGGAAAGGTACAAATTTTAACGGTAAAAAAAAAATTACCTCTTTTCATTAATTTCTTTCTCTGCCAAATCTGTTCTCAAGATGAGGCCTTCTCCCTCAGAGCTTATGAAGAGTCCCCTTTGTGGAAGTATACTGTAGCTTCCAGTCTGTCATAACAAATGGACTCCTCACACTTATTTCCATTTCCCACATTCAAGCCGCAAACCACCCACCCTTCCTCCAAGACAAACAGGAATGGAGCCTCCTTGGTCCCCTCTGCCATTTCTACTAGTGTCCATAGCAAGAGGGAGATTTCAAAAGAAATGAGTGGGGGCAGTTGGGACATTTTGCATGTCAGACATCACCAGGTGATGTTGGAGGGTGCAAATTAGTCACTTGGCGAGGTCAAGTAAGAAGTTTATGGGAGAGGCCATTGTGTGAGTGGGCCAGTGCTAGACTGTGAATTTCAGGATTTGGCTTATAGAGGCTTCAGCGAGGAGAGGCAGAGCTGTAGGTGGATATTTTCATTGATATTTTCTTTTTTATTGCATAGTTAGAGAAGTTGGGATGGCAGGCGATATAGGGGAATGCTCCTCTCACGGGATGTGGGAAGGCAGGGAGACCTCCGGTGTCCCGGACAATTACACCTGCAAGGAGTGCATCCAGCTGCAGTTTCTTTCAGACCGTGTTAAGGAATTGGAACTGGAGCTGGATAAACTCCGGATCATTCGGGAGGGGTTGATCAACAGGACATACAGGGAAGTATTACACCCAAGGTGCAGGACACAGGTAACTTGGTGACTATCAGAAAGGGGAATGGGGATAGTCAGCTAGTGCAGAGTAGCCTTGTGGTCATTCCCATCAACAACAGGTAATAACACTTTGGATATTATTGGGCGGTGATGACCAAGCAGAGGAACACCACAGCAGTCAGGTGTCTGGCATTGTCTAGCTCTGTGGTTCGGAAGAGAAGAGAGAAGAAGAGGCGAGCTGTAGTGGTAAGGGTTTCAATGGTTAGGGGAGCAGACAAGGATTTCTGTTGACGAGAACAAGATACCCAGATGGTATGTTGTCCCCCACATGCCAGGGTCAGGGGACATCTTGGATTGAGTCCATAGCATTCTGAACGGGGAGGGTGAGCAGCCAGAGGTCATAGTCCATCTTGGTACCGATGACAGGTAGGAAGGGTGATGAAGTTTTGCAAAGTGAGTTCAGAGAGTTAGTAAAAGACAGTCTTCCAGGGTTGTGATCTCAGGACTGCCATCTATGCTATATACTAGTGAGGCCATAAATAGGAAGATCGTAACTAAGGAGATGGTGCAAGAGGGAGGGCTTCAGATTTTGGGATCATGGGCTCTCTTCCAGGGAATGTGGGCCCAGTACAGGTGGGACAGTTGGCACCTAAACTGGAGTGGACTAATGTACTTGAGGGAAGATTTGCCTACCTTCAAAGTCAGGAATTGAAAAGTTGAGTATGGTGGGACCAAGGTTTCGAGTTGTGTATATTTCAATGCAAGGAGTATAGTAGGAAAGGCTGGTGAGCTTAGGGCATGGATTAATTCAATGCACTATGACATTGCAACCATTAGTGAGATTTGGTTGCAGGAGGGGCAGAACTGGCAGCTCAGTGTTCCAGGGTTCTGGTGGATTAGACATGATAGAGTAGGAGGGATAAAAGGGGTGGGGGGGGGGGCGTTGGCATTACTGGCCAGGGAAAATGTCGTAGCACTGCTCAGACAGGACAGACTAGAGAGCTTGTATACTGAGTCAATATGGGTAGAACTGAGGAAAAAGAACGGGATTATGTTATAGACCATCCAATAGTCAGTGGGATTTAGAGGAGCAAGTTTGAAGAGAGATCACAGACTGTTGCAAGAAACACAAGGGTGTGATAGCAGGTGCTTTTAACTTTCCACATATTGTTTGAGGCTTTCATGCTATAAAAGGACTGAATGGGATATTGTCAAATGTGTTCAGGAAAGTTTCCTTAATCTATGCATAGAGGTCCCAACTAGAGATAGAATGATACTAAATCTTTTATTAGTGAATGAGACAGGAAAGGAAACAAAAACTTTTGTAGGGGAATACTTTGCAGAATACCATTAGTTTCAAGATAGTGATGGAGAGGGTTAGGACTGATCTTCGAGTTGAGACTAAATTGGAGAAAGGCCAATTTTGATGGTATCAGAAAGGACCTGGCAAATGTGGATTGGGACAGGTTGCTTTCAGGCAAATGTGTATTAGATAAGTGGGAGGCTGAGAAGAGTTCAGTGGTGGCCCAAATGCAGAGTGAAGGACACAGTCTCAGAATGGACAGTTTACTGATTCTTAATAACAACTATACTGAACTAAGGAAAATAATAAACGATATGCCAACAGGGCCGCTAACTAAAGCTCTCAAACTAACTAAAAACTAATGCGGTCACTGCGGCTTGAAAGCAGTATCCCAGAACTAAATTAACGTTGCTCCTTTAGTAGTGTTTATCTTTATCACTAATTTTCTTTCCTAGAACATGGTCAAGGGTAAGCAGAGAGTGTTTTCATCATGGTGTTTTGATCAATATGTGGATAAGACTCAACCAAAAGGGAAGAGTTAAATACAATCACAAAGAAACCTTAATAAACTGAACTGTATGCCTTCTCGTGCGTGATTGCTGTCTTCTTCCTGCAAGAGCAACAAGACTCCGCACCATTGTGACCAAGGCCTTTAAAAAGTGAAATTTTGTGAATACAGAGCTTGTACAGTATGTTTCTGTCAGTATAAAAGGCAAGGATAACAGATTAGGGTACCTTGGTTTTCAAGAGATATTAAGTTCCTGGTTAAGAAGGTGGAGGTACATAGCAGGTATATAGGCAGGAAGGAACAAATGAAGTATTTGAGGAGTGTAAGAAAAGCAAGAGAACACTTAAGGATATCGAGAGGGCTAAAAGAAGGCATGAAGTTTCAGCAGACAAGGTGAAAATCCCATGGGCTGCTACAGATATACTAAGAGCAAAAGGATTGCAAGGGACTTTCAAAGATCAGAGTGGTAAGCTATGCATGGAACTAAAAGAGATGGCAGGGGGATCTTAAATTAACTTTTTTGCATCTGTATTTACTCAGTAGATGGACACAGTTTATGGGCATGAGGCAAAACAGCAGAGAGGTCATGGACTGTATACATATTACAAAGGTGGTACTTGCTGTCTTGAGGCCTGACAAGGTGTTCCCTTGGACTTTATGGGAGGGTAGTATAGAAATTGCAACGATATTTAAAAAGTCCTTAGCAATGGTGAGGTGCCGGAGTTCTGGAGAATAGCTAATGTTGTTTACTTGTTTAAGAAAAACTTTAAAAATAAACTGGGAAATTATAAGCTGATGAGCCTGACATCAGTAGTGGATAAGTTACTGGGAGGTATTCTGTGGGACTGGATATATAAGTATTTGGGTAACAGGGACTGGTTGTGACTAGCCAATCTTATAGAGTTTTTGTCGGAAAGTTGATGAAGGCAATACAGTAGATGTTGTCAACATGGACTTTACAAGGCCTTTGACAAAATCCCGCGTGGGAAGTGATCAAGAAAGTTCAGTCACAGGCATGCAGAAAGTGATAGTTACTTTGACAATGATGTGTTAAACTGGATCAGCAAGTCTGTGGATGACACCAAGATTGGGAGTGTAGTAGAAAGTGAGGATGGCTATCAAATCTTGCAGTGGGATCTGGACCAGTTTGAAAAATGGACTGAAAATGGTAGATGGAATTTAATGTACACAAGTATGAGGTATTGCACTTTGGTAGAACAAACCAGGGTAGGATTTGCGTGGTAAGATGAAGCGAGGGAGGGGTATAGATAGGGTAAATGCAAGAAGGCTTTATCCACTGAGATTGGGTGAGATTAGAGCTAGATATCATGGATTATGGCCGATACATGAACTGTTTAAGGGGAACATGAGGGTGTACTTCACTCTAAGGGTGGTGAATGTGTGGACCAGGCTACCAGCAGAAGTGGGAGACTTGCGTTCAATTTTCAATGTTTAAGAGAAATTTGAATAAGTCTGTTCATACCATCCTTTCGCCTTAACAGTCACATACCTACAGACACTGATTTAAACAATACATCGTCTTCCTCAGTCACAGGTTAGTCAAATGATAAGTCCCCCTAGAAACACCTCCTTATATACCCTCTCAAATGAGCTGGGCACAGGTGCTGCTTAATGCACAATCCCAAATGACTGGATCTTAATTGCCTGTCCTTCATTGGTTAGTTTGAATTGGCCTTGTACTGATTGGCCAGTGTTTTTAGACCAAACCTTCTTTAGGAATGTGTGTTGCCAGACTAGAGTTATCCCTACACTCTTAGAACCTACATTTATGTCCTCCACCTACTTCCTCTCTAGTGATTCCCTATTGGTGTCATCAATGAACATGATAGGCAGTGTTTAGCAATTCCCACTTCATTCTGCTCTCAAGGTTTTTTAAGGTGCTCTTATGTGCTGCTATTCTGGTCTTCAATGGGCTTCCAGTTTCTCCAATATATACTTCTTGGCATGGTGATAGAAATATGGAGTACACAACTCCCTGACACACTTCTTTAGGTCTTTTAGGTGCCCCTTTGCTTAGCCTTATTCTAATTGTGTCCTCACTTTTTGCTATTAACTGGAGACCATACACTACCTCTTTCTCAACCATCCAGAGACTTAAATAATCTGTCAGGTGAGGCAGTGATTCACCTGCACTTCTTTCAACTTGGTCTACTGAACTCAGTGCTGACAATATGACCTTCTCTACATTAATGAAACCAAATTAGACCAGGTGACCATTTTGCAGCAACGGCCATCTCAAGCTTCCAAGTGCATATCATGTTAACTCCCTTTCCCCTTCCCATTCCCACACTGACCTGTCTGTCTTCAGTCATATCCATTGCCACTGAGAGTCAAAATAAAAATTGAAAGAACCACATAAAAATAGGCTGATGTTAATGGAGATGGACAACTCAGACCAGATTGGAATAATGTCTTGTATCTCAGGGTTGTATACTGCAAACATACTTTGATAATAACTGTACTTTGAATCCTTTATATTTCACATGAATAGCTTACAGGCCAAAGGTATGAATACTGAAATTTCCAGTTTCACACTCCTCTGTCCATGAAGATTTCATCTTGCTTTGTTTATCCTTCCTATTTCTTCCAACCACCTAATTCCACTGTCCATCATCTCCTCCCCATCTGGAACCACCTATGACCGACCAAACTCTATCCCACCTCCCCATGTACTGTTGTGTACTAGCAATCTTTTGTCTTCACTTTCAGTCCTGATGCAGGGACTCTACTAGAGCAGTTAGAACTGTGAATGGATTCACTAGGAGCATCGATAGTGGGGGTGGGGATGTGGTAAACACTATGTTTAGTGAGCTAGATAGCTCCATAAGTACGGGAAGATAGGTAATCACTATGAAAGGCAGTCAGAGTAGGAGACCACTAGGCCATTCTTCTTGCTAACAAGTATGCTAAGTGGTTATTGGTGGGGAGGTGACCCCTCGGGGATGAGAGCAGCAGCAGTCCAAGTCCATGGCATCACAATGGACGTTGTTGTACAGAAGGGGAAAACAACACTGGGACAATAATAATGGTAAGGGAATCTATTGTAGATTTAAGCTAAGTTTGAAAAGATTCAGGGTGATATGAAGGTGACCTTCTCAACTCTGAGAGTGCCTGCACTACACTGGGTGAGAGAGTGGCTGATAGCATTTGAAAAGTATCTAGATCAATGTCTGAATCACTTAGGCATAAAGCAACACTGAACCAAGTGCTGGGTAATGGGGATAATACAGAGGGGTGCCCACTGGTTTATGTGGATTAGTTGAGCCAACTGGCCTGTTTATTATGCTTAACAATTCTATGACCCAAAATGCTGACTTATACCTGTGATGGATATTCACTGTCCAGGGCCACAGAGCCTTTTTGCCAAGATCAGCTTTCTAAACACAGCAGCTAACACTTATAGACATCAAAGAATTATTTTTTCAGTAAGCTAAAATACCAATCAATATTCTTTGTTTAGCTTCTTGTCTTAGACAGGAGCCAGTCTTCAGATCTTAATGTAAATGGCAAGCAGTCTAAAGTTAAAAATACAACTTCACAAACAGACAGCACTGTCTATAGAGCAGACTGCTGGCCCACAACATGAGACCAACTGCTCAAGAGGTAGAGTGTAAAACAATGAGAAATGCTCTCTCTAATTTGTAATCACCAGAGTGCACAAAAATGTTGTTCAGTGCAATTTTGTGCCCAGTGACAACATGTGCACACTGAATTTTAAAGTAGAAGTAAACCTGAAGCTATTCTAAGAGTAGTAAACTACCAAGTCTAGTTTGTTGTTCATTGTTTAAAAGAAATAAAATAACAGTCAATAAAAACTGTGATCTCCTGTAGGTTTGATCAGAATCAGGTTTAATATCACTGGCATGTGACATGAAATTTGTTAACTTAGCAACAACAGTTCAGTGCAATACATAATCTAGCAGAGAAAATAATCGTAATAATAAATAAGATAAAAGTAGTAATAATAAATAAACAAGTAAATCAATTGTGTATATTGAATAGATTTTTTAAAACGTGCAAAACCAGAAATACTGCATATTAAAAAGAAGTGAGGTAGTGTCCAAAGATTCAGTGTCCATTTAGGAATCGGATGGCAGAGGGGAAGAAGCTGTTCCTGAATCACTGAGTGTGTGCCTTCAGACTTCTGTACCTCCTACCTGATGGTAACAGTGAGAAAAGGGCATGCCCTGGGTGCTGGAGGTCCTTAATAATGGACGCTGCCTTTCTGAGACACAGCTCCCCAAAGATGTCCTGGGGTACTTTGTAGGCAAGTACCCAAAATGGATTGTTTTCACTCTTGTTCATCTGCACTATCTCAAAACATACATAGCATGCTTATAGCAGGTAATGAAGGATTTTCTCGCCAGAGCTTTTGCACATTATCCCTATGTGATTTCCTTACTAAATTATGCTTTAAAAAGTCAAGTTTCCAAATATCACTCCATTTCTTCCCACTTGCATATTCTCCAGCAACTTTTGCATCGTGATGTTTCACACAGGTAACATCAGTTTCTGTGTTGTACGTAAATACTTCTCGTAGCTGAGCCACCCTGACCTCATGAGCCCTCAATGTAGCAATTTCTATTGTTGCATTAAGCCAATCTACTTTAAATGAACTAGCAGTTCTTTTGCATTTCATACCCTTTGCTTATTTGGAATTCGACAATGTGAATCAATTATGTCATCGATAAAAATAGTATAAGTAAACCATTTCTAAAATCTACAGACAAACCATCACAAACTCCACGTTATCAACACTGTCTGCATCAGAAACTGGGAAACGAAATCTGATTGTGTACAATCATGAAATATACTTAACATGCCAACAAGGTAGAAGGTGACAACCTTTTCTACGCAATTTAAATTTCTTTCTGCACTAGTAGCAAAGAATCTGTGCTCACACACACCTTAGAGGGAACATGACAATGAAGTATGTTAATTGGGCTTGTATCAAACCAGACAACAGGTGAGGCTTGCAGAACAGATTGATACTATCAATTAGCACATCAAATAACTAATCACTTGGAAGATTTGTGTGCTCAAAGAGTCAGCATTCATTCACAGCATGAATTGTGGGTGTTTGACAGCTCTGTACCCAGAAGCTTTCAAACCACCTGTGTGAAAAGATATATGAAATAAATAGCGTGTGCGTGAAGTCATCCAAGTGACAGAGAATAAAACAGTATAAATGTAAGAGAGCAGTCAAGCTTTTTAGGATGAGTCAAAGCACATCAAGAAAAATGATAGAAAGACGGGGAACTAGAATCACTTTCTTTATCTTTGATTTCTGTGACGGGCAATTTGTACATTTGAAACTCATTGGTATGTCTTTTTAGCTTATAAGAATCATACCTGTGCTTTGGGAGTCCTTTGTGTTTTAGAAATCGTTTGTAATTTGGAAATCTTTTATAAGGTGGAAATCCCCTGTGAGTTTTAAACATGTTTTAAGAATTTCATCTAAAATTAAATGTGTGTCACTAAAAATAAGTGAACTGTGTTTAAGCTATTTTGTTAGATATAAATATCTCCTGTTTGGCAGGAGGTGGGACCCATTGCTCAAATAGTGGGTATTTGCATCTGAGCTCACTGAGGAGAATAAACAGGGAAGTGAACTAGCCTTTGAAGGTTGGATGGTTACAGTATAACCTCCCTTTAGTGAGAGTACCTGGAACTATCTCTATTGGATCTTCATCTGAGTTTAGAACTTTGCAGTCAGCAAACCCAACAACTTTTGCTTCCACAGATACAGATTGATCCACTGATCTCTCAAGGCATTCTGTTTTTTATGAGCTTTCAGTATCTACAGTCCCTTTTGTCCTCAAGGTATGTTCCAAGATGATTGTGATAGTGGCTGGCACAGGGAGTAGGGTTGTGGACCAGTTCTCTGGATGCAGTGAATTGTAAAGAATATAACTAAACAGAATGGACCAGCTGGCCTGGCCAACAGTGGAGCTGCAATGAAAGGAAATGGCCAACCACATCAAAGATGGAAGAGAGGTCGAACAGTTAAAATTGCATTGTGTTCACCATATGTTATCCTGTGACAGAGTTTAATATGTGTCATTTGAACTTGTATACAAAATTGCTGTGACAATGACAATGGGATCTAAGAATGATACAGTATGTTGTCAACCACAAATTGCAACTAAGTGTGATAGAGCCATAGAGAAATACAACCTGGAAACAGGCCTTCGACCCATTTGTCTACACCAATCATGGTGCCAGCAAGCTAGCCCCATTTTCCTCTAAAACTTTCCTACCCATGTACTTAACCAAATGCTTTTTAAGTTCTACATGCCTCAAGGACTCCTAGTAATTCATTCCATATACCTAACACCCATTGCATGAAGAAGTTGCTCCTCAGTCCCTTTTAAATCTTTCAGCTCTCTCACTTTAGCTACAATCCAATAGTCAAGGAGTTGTAGTAATGTCCAAGGCTAAAAAAATCTCCATTCAAAGCATTCTTATGGAACTATTTCAATCAGTTCCTATTGTTGCAATCACTTAGCACAAGTTTAGAGAGCTTAAAACAGCCAAATGCTTCAGTTGCCAAAAGAAAAGTTACTTGGTGATGGTCTTCAAATCCAAGGCCAAGAAAAGCAATAAAAGCAATTTCATTGACAATTGAAAACAACAGAAAAGAGTACATTGTAATTTGGCAGTTTGTTTGGATAATGAGGGACTGGGATTATATTGTGATCACAGTAGCAAACAGTCTTCAGAGTAATTGGATTAATTAGCCAGCAGTGTATTCTAAGAACTGAGAATGAGTCGAGAGATAATTCTGTAGCTGAATGAAAACCTACTCTGGTGAGTTTCACAAACATGAAGGCAACTGAAGTGCACAATGCAACGTAGTGGGTGCACTTCATTGTGGTGAACTATAAAAACAAGTTGACTTTAATGGGGATGGACTAGCTGAGGCAACTGAAACTAGACTGGAAGGATGTCTTGTCTCTTCAGTTCAACATTATGCCTTAATACACTGGAAAAGTATAATAATATGGAACCATTTCAGAAGATGTGTAGTTCGTGTGGTTGATGGGTGAGTTGAGTTCTCCAGTTTTGGCAATTTGCTTGCAAACGTTTCATCACCATGCGAGGAGACATCGCCAGGGCGCCGTTGATTGTGGTCGTCATCAGCTGATTGAAAAGTATATAAAGACCAAGCATCCAAGTAGACATTGTCAGTACACAGTTGATTGTGGTCATCGTCAGCTGATTAAAAAGTATATAAGGACACACCACAATCAACAGTTCCTTGTATGGTGATGAAATCTTTGCAAGTAAATTGCCAAGATTGGAGACAACCCAACCAAGTACAATAATATGTTCAAAACCAACCAAAGCCTATGGTATTACATGGATAGAAAATTGGCTGATTGGCAGGAGGCAAAAGTGGGAATAAATGGGGCCTTTTCTGGTTAGCTGCCAGTGATCAATGGTGTACTGCAGGGGTCGATGTTGGGCCAGCTTCTTTTAACGTTATATATCAATGATTTGGATGATGGAATTCATGGCTTTGTGGCCTCCTGGCCAACACAAAATCCTACATCAGGATGTTGTTCATCGATAATTAATGACCTGGATGTAGGGGTAGAAGGGTGGGTTGGCAAGTTTGCAGACAACACAAAGGTTGGTGGTGTTGTGGATAGTGTAGAGGATTGTCAAAGATTGCAGAGAGACATTGATAGGATGCAGAAGTGGGCTGAGAAATGGCAGATGGAGTTCAACCCAGAGATGTGTTAGGTGGTACACTTTGCAAGGACAAACTCCAAGGCAGAGTTCAAAGTAAGTGGCAGAATAGTTGGTAGTGTGGAGGAGCAGAGGGATCTGGGGTTCATGTCCACAGATCCCTGAAAGTTGCCTCACAGGTAGATAGGGTAGTTAAGAAAGCTTATGGGGTGTTAACTTTCATAAGTCAATGGATAGAGTTTAAGAGTCAAAAGGTAATGATGCAGCTCTATAAAACTCTGGTTAGGCCACACTTGGAGTACTGTGTCCAGTTCTGGTCGCCTCACTATAGGAAGGATGTGGAAGCATTAGAAAGGGTACAGAGGGGATTTACCAGTATGCTGCCTGGTTTAGAGAGT
Source organism: Hypanus sabinus (assembly GCF_030144855.1). Taxonomy (NCBI): domain Eukaryota; kingdom Metazoa; phylum Chordata; class Chondrichthyes; order Myliobatiformes; family Dasyatidae; genus Hypanus; species Hypanus sabinus. The sequence goes on from NC_082732.1 coordinate 17,321,484, forward strand.
ATGCATAATGATCAGAGATTAAGGGAGCTAGGGCTTTACTCTTTGGAGAGAAGGAGGATGAGAGGAAACATGATAGAGGTATACAAGATATGAAGAGGAATAGATAGAGTGGGCAGCCAGCACTTCTTCCCCAGGGCACCACTGCTCAGTATAAGAGGACATGGCTTTAAGGTAAGGAGTGGGAAGTTCAAGGGGGATATTAGAGGAAGGTTTTTTACTCAGAGAGTGGTTGGTGTGTGGAATGCACTGCCTGAGTCAGTTGTGGAGGCAGATACAATAGTGAAATTTAAGAGACTACTAGACAGGTATATGGAGGAATTTAAGGTGGCGGGGTTATATAGGAGGCAGGGTTTAAGGGTCGGCACAACATTGTGGGCCAAAGGGCCTGTACTGTGCTGGATTGTTCTATGTTCTATGACTATAGCTCATCATTTAATACCATCATTCCCACAATCCTGATTGAGAAGTTGCAGAACCTGGGCCTCTGTACCTCCCTCTGCAATTGGATCTTTGACTAACTAACCAGAAGACCACAATCTGTGCAGATTGGTGATGACATCTCCTCCTTGCTGATGATCAACACTGGCTCACCTTGGGTGTGTGCTTAGCCCATTGCTCTACTCTCTATATACACGACTGTGTGGCTAGGCATAGCTCAAATACCATCAATAAATTTGCTGTCGATACAAACATTGTTGGTAGAATCTCAGGTGGAGATGAGAGGGCATACAGGAGTGAGATATGCCAACTAATGGAGTCGTGCCGCAGCAACAACCTGGCACTTCAGGAAGGGTAAGACGAAGGAACATGTACCAATCCTCATAGAGGGATCAGAAGCGGAGAGAGTGAGCAGCTTCAAGTTCCTGGGTGTCAAGATCTCTGAGAATCCAATGTGGTCCCAACATATCAATGTAGTTATAAAGAAGACAAGACAGTGGCTATACTTTATTAGAAGTTTGAAGAGATTTGGCATGCCAACAAATACACTCAAAACTTCTATAGTTGTACCGTGGAGAGCATTCTAACAGGCTGCACAGGACTGAAAGAAGCTTCAGAAGGTTTTAAATCTAGTCAGCTCCATCTTGGGTTCTAGCCTACAAAGTACCCATGACATCTTTGGAGAGCAGTGTCTCAGAAAGGCAGCATCCATTATTAAGGACCTCCAGCACCCAGGACATGCCCTTTTCTCACTGTTATCATCAGGGAGGAGGTACAGAAGGCTGAAAGCACTCTCAACGATTCAGGAACAGCTTCTTCCCCTCTGTCATCTGATTCCTAAATGGACATTGAATCTTTGGACACTACCTCAATTTTTTTTAATATACAGTATCTCTGTTTTTGGACTTTTTAAATCTATTCAATATATGTAATTGATTTATTTATTGTTATGACTTTTATTATATTTTTCTCTGTTAATTATGTATTGCATTGAACAGCTGCTGCTAAGTTAACAAATTTCACGACACATGCCAGTGATAACAATAAACTTGATTCTGATTCTGAAGATAGTTGGAGAAACAGGTAGTGTTGAGGAATCAGTGACTCTGCAGAAAGACTCAGACAGATTAGGAGCATGGGCAAAGAAGTAAGAGATGGAATATAATGTAGGGAAGTGTATGATCATGGTAGAAGGAATAAAGGTGTAGACTGTTTTATAAACAAGGAGAAAATTTAGCAATCAGAGGGGCAAAGGGTCTTGGGGATCCTCATGCAGGATTCCCTAATTTGCAGTTTGATTTCTTTATTTATTGAAATACAGCACAAAATAGGCCCTTATGGCCCTTCAGACTGCACTGCCCAGCATTCCCCAATTTAACCCTAACCTAATGATGGGGAAATTTACAATGGCTAATTAACCTACTAACCAGTACGTCTTTGGACTGTGGGAAGAAACTGGAGCACCCAGAGGAAATTCTCATGATCACAGGGAAGTGAACAGGAACTGGGAATTTCACAGGGAAGTGAGACAGTGCAGGAACTGAACTCTGAATTCCGATGTGGCAAGCTGTAATAGCATCGCACTAACTACTACATTACCATAACACTTCAATAGAGTGGAAGTGCAGAGGCTGCTTCCTATAGTGGCGGAGTTTAGAATCAGAGGGCACAGCATCAAAATAGAAGGACGTCCGTTTTGAACAGAGATGAAAAGAAATTCCTTTAGCCCGAGGGAGATGAATCTGCAGAATTCATTGCCACAGACAGCTGTGGAGACCATGTCATTGGGTATATGTAAGGCAGGGGTTGATAGGTTCTTTATTAGCAAGGGTGTCAAAGGTTACGGGGAGAAAGTCTAGTGGAATGGTGGAGCAGACTCAATGGACCGAACAACCTAATTCTGTTTCTATGTCATATGGGCTTCTGGCCTCAGCAATCTGATCTATTTGGTGAATGCATACTTTTCAAGAGCAAAATGTGGAAAATAAGACAATATAAAGGAAAGAAATAGTTTAGAACTCTTCCATTCAGATCAGACATTGATTAGATGGGACTACAAAGAGTCCGTTTTGATCTGAAACAACACTTTCATTGGTTTAGTAAGAAATATACATTAAAAAACAGGAAAGCTTGAATTTTGTCTTCTGTGCAAAAAGAAAGTATTCTATTTCCCCTTACAGTGGAATCGACTGTTTTGTGGGATGTTTAGCAAGGGATTAGGCTATTAATTGAAAAATAAAATCTTCCTAAAAAGGTTTTACAAGTTTTTTGGGAGGTCCAAGTGCTGCTTTGTTCAGTAAGGAAGGCTTTGGAAAGTTCAGATCCTCTGTGACAGAAAAGGGCAGCACCAATTCCAGGCAACAAAATTCTCTGATCCACAATTTACACTGCAGGTCTGACAAATATGTTTAGATGGATTGCTTAAAAGCTGGGCAAAAACCATGCTAATTAAATAACAAGAGTATATCGCCAAATGTGCTGCTCAGTCTGAAAAAGTCTGAGGTTCAATATATGTCCACTGCTGAAATGGTTGATTCAGTCACAAAGAAAGAGAGAAACAGCCAGAAATCCAGAGGAGAGAATATATTATACCTGGTCTCTGCCAACATTTGTGGAGCCTACAAGGATGGCCCATGTCCTCACCTCAGATACTCAGACCACATCCATTTCCCTAGACGTTGCATGCAAACCACTGGTTAAATGAGTCAGTCCAGTTTACAGGGAGGTCAGGCCAGAGTGTGCCACCTCAGTGCTGAAAGGACTGTTTCAAAATCATGGACTGGAGCATATTTAGTGAGCTAGCTACCTATATCATCACATCAACATGCGGGATCGGTGACTGGCTACATAGGAAAATACACTGAGGACGTTGCTGTGATTAGACACTACACTGCCAAGGCAAACCAGAAACTATGGCTGACTACAGAGGCTGGTGCACTGCTCAGGAATCTGGACGTTGACATCAGATTGGGGGATAGGATGGCTCTAAAGTCAGCAAAAGCCATGCTCATAAGTGGCATTAGGAAGGCAAATTTTGTGAGAGTACTCACACAAAATTCACACCTTTATGACAGCAGAGACACCCGGCACATGTGGCAAGGTATACAAACCATAACAGGTCCACCCTGCGCACCAGTGACAGCAGTGCCTCCCTTCCTGATGGGCTGAATGCTTTCTAATAACACGAGATAGACTGCAGATGCTGGAAATCCAAAGCAACACACAGAAAACGCTGAGTTCCTCCAACATTTTGTGGTTTTGCTTTGAATGCTTCCTAGATATAGGACGTCAAGGAAATCCCTTTCTGAGGAATAGGCACCCTGTCTGGTCACATCTGAGGTGAGAAGGATCCTAGCCAGGGTAAACCCATGCAAATCCGTGAAGCTAGACAACGTGTTAAGGGATTGTGTGGCCCAGCTAACAGAGGTCTTAATAGACATCTTTAATATCTCTTTGCAACAGTCCACTGTCCCTGCAGGTTTCAAAGCAACCACTGTTACTCCAGTGCCCAAGAAAGCAATGGTAACTGGCCTAAATGATCACCGCTCAGTCACATTGACCTCAACAATCATGAAGTGCTTTGAGCAGCTGGTAATAGATCTTATAAATTCAGACGTTCTAGCTACATTGGAGCCTACTGCTCAAACCAGTGCACTGAGTCCTCCTCTCCGTACTGTCCCACCTAGAAAACGATGCCTCCTGCACCAGGTTGTTGTTCATTGACTTCAGCTCGGCGTTTAACGTGATCATCCCTCAGAGGCTGGTGGATAAATTGTCCTCATTGGGATTCAACACTCTTCTATATAATTGGATCTTGGACCTCTGGATAGAAAGTCTCCAGTCAATCCGTGTTGGCGGCGACACTTCAGCATTTTAACACCGATCACTAGTGACCCCCAGGGTTCTGTGCTCAGCCCGCTGCTGGCTCAAGACTGCACTGCCTGATCCAGTTCAACCACTTGATCAAGTTCACTGACGATACAACAGTGGTTGACCTCATTCAGCAACAGTGATGAGTTGGCATTCAGAGGTAGAGAGACTTGTCAAATGGTGTGAGAACAACAACCTGAGCCTCAATGTGGACATGACAAAAGAGATGTTTGTGGAAATCAGGAGGGCACTGGTGACCACTCTCCACTGAACATCAATGGCTCTGCTGTGGAAAGTTTGAAGAGCACAAAGCTCCTTGGTACGTACATAACAGATTAACTAACCTGGACCCACAATACCTCTTCATTAGCCAATAAGGCACAGCAGCATCTACAGTTTCTCAGGAGCTTGAGGTGTGCAAGTTTCCCTGCCTCTACTTTAATAATCCTGTACAGGACCACCAGTGAGTGTACCCTGTTTGGCTGCATCACTGTGTGGTATGGAAAATGTAAGGAATTGGATTTTAAGACCCTACAGAGAATAGGATAAACTACCAAAAGGATCACTGGCTTCTCCCTCCACCCCCTCCCCCCCACCATTTGTGCCATTTACCGGGAACATTGTATACAAAAGAACAGAAGTGTTGTTGAGGATCTCTACCACCTATCCCCACTTCCACCAGGAAAGAGGTACAGAAGCATCAGGACTAGGACTGCCAGACTGGGTAACAGCTTCTTCCTTCAGGCGGTGAAACTAATGAATACCCTGCCACCACCGAGGTCGCATCACCAAGACAGTGAGCAGTTTACTGCTTACTCTTCACTGTTTACTACTTATCTTTAATATCGATACACTACATGCATTATTTTTTATGTGCTATGGGTGATATAAGTTTTGTGGGTGCACCAGAGCCCAGAACAATGTTGTTTTGTTTGGTTGTGTATATGTACAGTGAGATAACCATAAACTTGAACCTGAACTTGAAATTTAGTTCAGAATCAAGTTAACAGTAGTTAGTGGGTGAGGACTAGGATGGTTGTAATGGCCCCATCGTCCAATATTCTTATATTTGCCAAACCTCAGTTATTTGAATAGCTATTGCCTGCATACAGATTTTTACCATATCTTGCAATGGTACCAGTTGAGAATCAAGAGAAAGGTTACCATTTGACCAGAAACTGGCTTGCAGTGAGACAATGATATGATTCCATTGAATGATCCCACCTGAAGCATTATTCTTCCCTTTCCCTTCAATACCCTGTTCCATTTCCAGTATATTTTGAAGTCTTTCTGAATTAGTTTTAGATTTCCTAACTTTACTTTTTTTTTTATCTCAGCCCTTGCCCTTTCTTAACAGGAAATAAAGTCATTCTGATTCTCACCTCTTCTGTATTACAAAATCCAAAAGGCAGAATTGTGTTGTGGGAAAAGGATCAATATTAATATGAAAGACTTCCCCCATACCTTCTTCCAACCTAGCCCACACCCTCCAACACCACCCACCCAATCTCTCTAAGTGTAATAAAACAAATGCATCACACATCACTAACTGAAGAGATCTCGGAAACTCTGATTTCCAGGATATGCCAAAGACTCCCAATACTCTCATACTGTATCCATTTGTCTGAACATGCATCTACTACGAATGAAGAATTTTAGGAAGCAAATTGCAACTGAACTGAAGCTTAATCAGATTAAGAATCTCTACAGGACAGGAAGTGACATCTTGGATGGGTGTCCATTCCCTAGCAAAGGCAAGAGGAAGTGTAGAAGCCAAGAAACATTATGCAGAGTTAGAACAGCAGAGCAACAAAGGAAGATAGCTATTCAAGAGGTTCTGTGAATGTTGAAATGGACAGTTGTGAAATGCACTGGACAGTAGGCAGGCCAAGCAATGAGGATAGAGGCAGTCTGCAGGGGTGAAGCACAATAGGCAGTTCACAGAATCATGTGCGGGCTTGGTGTCCATAACCCATCATTGCTCAATGTGTCCAAAACTCAAGAGCTGATAGGGTGTGTGAATCAAGAACTGGTAGGATGTGTGCAGGGTGGAGATACCACAGGCAAGTCCCCAACTGAACACATTGAGAATGTGTGTGTAACCTGCCCTCCGAAATTTATTGAGTATAAATGGAGCATGTCCTTGTGCAAATCCGTTCCATATTGTTATGTCATTATGATGTTAGATCTGATGCAAAGTTATGTAATGAACACTGTTCAGTCTTGCAGTTCTCACTTCAAAATTTGTTCTTGTGAGTCCACATATTATGAGGGCAACAGAAAGTCTAAGGATGAACACTGCTGACTCAATATCTATATTTGATTATACCATTTTCAATATTCTTTTAATAAGTTCTTTTTGTGTAACATGATTTTTATATATTCCTGGCATTTTTAGTAATAGTATTTTCAAGGCAAGAAAAAAAGTAAATTTAGAGGGATATAAGCAAATGGGACTAGCTCAGTTAGGCAATATGGTAGGTTATGGTCAATATTGTCAAACTGTATCGAAGGGCCTGTTTCCGCACTGTGACGCTGTGACTTGGAGTCTGTCGTCGTTTGTAGGCTAACCTGTTAGAGACAAGATTTGTGAGTGTGTGTGTTCGTCTGCATGGAAGTCAGGCATGACTCCTAACTCTTTGAGATTGTCTGTGAGTGATTGATGGCATAGTGTGCAGGGCTGATGGTGAAGTGTGTGGGACAAGCATGCAAAGATGCATTGAAAGATGACCTTGACTACACATGCTAGCCCATCAGATCTTTCCTTTTGAAGTACTTGGGAAAGTAGTCTTTACATTCATCTTCTCTCAATGCTGATTCAACATCTGCACAGGGCACATCCCAGATTCCTGAAGCAAGCTGACATCCATACTTATCTGCAATATCAATAATGTCAGATCCCCTCATGAGACTTGTGCTGGATTTAACTGACAAGGCTAGCTTCAACCAGTGCTAGCCATTCATAGCACTCCAACCAGAAATGATGCACCAAGACATGAATAGCATGGTTGACAATAACTGGAAGTTGCAATTGTAATGAGAAGTCACTCCAATACTTCGGATGGCCTACCCCAAGTCAATCAGAAACCAAGTTTGATGCACATCATATCCCAACATGCATTTTTCAAGGTACTATAGAGTAATAGAGTAAATATTGATCAGGACTACAGAATTGGATGAGGAATTCTATGATTTTCAAATTTTGTGACATATGCCAGTGATCCTGATTCTCTTCAAAATATGTCATTTTGTATCTACCTGATTGATAGCTTAAAACTTATCTCAAAACAGGCACCTGCAACAGTGGAGCACTCAGCCAGTACTAGTCTGATAAACAAAATAATATAAAGGGTGTGGGTGGGGTGGGAGGTGATGGCTTTGTTTTTTGCTTTCATTGAAAGTTTGATGTTAAGCAATTCAGTTACAGGCAAGATAAAGATATAACAACCAAGTCCAGGAGAGCTCTAGACCTTATCTTTGGAACCCAGCATTCTACATGCTGGCCTTTAAGGAAAAACAGTTACAGTGAAGTCAGTTGTAGTTTGCCAAGTGCCCTATAGAGAAGTCTGTGCCAATACCCACAAAGTCATCACTTTTCTTAACTGATGTACATCTACCTCACCACCATTCAGGGCCTCAGACAATCCTTCCACATGAGGGGACACTTCACCTGTGAGTCGGCTGGTGTAGTATACTGCGTCCGATGCTCCCGGTGTGTCCTTTTATATATTGGTGAGACCTGAAGCAGACTGGGAGACTGTTTCGCTGAACACCTACGCTCGGTCTGCCAGAAAAAGCAGGATCTCTCAGTGGCCACACATTATAATTCCACGTCCCATTCCCATTCTGATATGTCTATCCATTGCTTCCTCTATTGTCAAAATGAATCCAAACTCAGGTTGGAGGAATAACACCTTATATACCGGCTGGGTAGCCTCCAACCTGATGGCATGAACATTGACTTCTCTAACTTCTATTAATGCCCCTCCTCCCTTTCTTACCCCATCTCTGACATATTTAGTTGTTTGCCTGTTCTCCATCTCCCTCTGGTGCTCCCCCCACTTTCTTTCTCCTGAGGCCTCCTGTCCCATGATCCTTTCCCTTCTCCAGCTCTGTATCACTTTCGCCAATCACCTTCCCAGCTCTTAGCTTCATCCCACCCCCTCCGGTCTTCTCCTATCATTTCGCATTTCCCCCTCCCCCCACTACTTTCAAATCTCTTACTATCTTTCCTCTTGGTTAGTCCTGACGAAGGGTCTTGGCCCGAAACATCGACAATGCTTCTCCCTATAGATGCTGCCTGGCCTGCTGTGTTCCACCAGCATTTTGTGTGTGTTGTACATCTAGCTCTTCTTGGATGGACTTGCTCACTGTCCATATGTACACCAAACATTAATCTGAAGCATTGGTCGGCATGGTTGTCACTTTTCTTTCCCTTCTCTATCAATGGCAAGAGCATGACTGTATAAATTAAGGACACTGCTGTGTTTTGTAGAATACAATATTTTTCGATGACTTGAGTCACTCAATCTAAACCTGTCTTGAGCAATTTAATGTACTGGAGTGTAGTTGTAAAGTGGATGTGTTAGAATGCCTGCAATATAATTACACTGGCATGTGGTTTGAAAAGTTTTGCTAATTAATTGTTTAATACAATCCAATGAAATAACAGGGTGAATAAACCCAACCGTGCCTGAAGTTGTGATCAATTAAAGTGCTGAGCAATTAAGATGAAGGGTCAAGGTTTGCTGTGGAAGGCATCGCCAAGAAAGATAAGCATTGGAACAGAAGCAAAGTAAATCAAGAAGTCCTTAATGATATCAGTTTGAGTTTTAGAAGTCTGGAGACTGTAGAGTGAAGAGGGAGGTGAGTTGAGATCATGGGAGAAAATGAGTTACAGAATAAAACCAAACCATGGATCTTTTCAAGCTTACTCTTAAAAAATATTGAAGCTTTTCAAACTTATTTAATAGTCTAAATGATATATTGACTAAAAAAGGAAACAAGGACAAAGAGAGAAGTTGTATTTTCATTGTGCCTTACAGAGCCTCATCATCAAGAAAAGCTTGACTAGCAATAAATAAAATTTGAAATGTCGTCTCAAGATGCTGGAGGAATTCAGAAGGTCAGGCAGCATCGAAGGAGGGGAATAAACATTCGACATTTCAGTTCTGATGAAGGATCTCGGGCTGAAAGATTAAATGCTTATTCCTCTCCATCGATGGATTGCCAGCATCTGCAGAATCACTTGTGTTTTTAAAATGTAATCATTGTTCTAGTGTAAGAATACATCATAAAGGATGTTATGTATTACAGCATATCTTAGAGCCAAGATTATGTCAGTCATAATCAGAATCAGGTTTATTATCACGAATCAGGTTTATTATCACCGGTATCGGTAGTGAAATTTGTTAACTTAGCAGCAGCAATTCAATGCAATACATGATAAAACAGAAAGGAAAAAAAAGTAAGTCAATAGCAGTAAGCATGTAAATGTATATTGAATAGATTTTAAATAGTGTAAAAGCAGAAATAATACATATTAAAAAAAAGTGAGGTCATGTTCATGGGTTCAATGTCCATTTAGGAATCGGATGGCAGAGGGGAAGAAGCTGTTCCTGAATCACTGAGTGTGTGCCTTAAGGCTTCTGTACCTCCTTCCTGACAGTAACAATTAGAAGAGGGCATGTCCTAGGTGATGAGTGTCCTTAATAATGGATGTCGCCATCCTGAGGTACCACTCCTTGAAGATGTTGGGTACTACGGAGGTTAGTTGTCACAATGGAGCTGACTAATTTTACGAGTTTCTGTAGATTCTTTCGATCCAGTGCAATAGCCCACCACCCCTCCCCACCCCCGCCCCCAAACCAGACAGTGACACAGCCTGTCAGAATGCTCTCCACAGTACGTCTATAGATTTCGAGTGTTTAAGGCAATGCTTTAAGATGTCCTGACTTCTAAGTATCTAAATACAATTAAACAATACCCTGTTATTTTACTTTGCTATTTGAAGGGAAACTGTTAATCAAATACTGAAAAGTTTAACATCTGAGACTAACATGATTTTTATAATATTTTGAATCATTTCGCAGGAGTTCAAATAGTCAGAAGATCAGTATAATTGCAGTTTAATTAACAAGTACATTACAGGAATAGCTAAGTGCCTGGTGTGTGTTAGTTTAATCATATCTTCAGGGTACAATTGATCAGAGGCCTGGGCAGGTAGTTGAACACAGGTACATGGAAACTTTTCTGCCTTCTCTAAAAATATTATTGGGCATGTGCTACATTTCCTGTGTCTCGTAACAGAGTGTGAACTCCAGGCATCCCTCCTCCCTCTTTCCTCTGTGATGCATGTGTTATGATTCTAAGTAATATGCACAAATCTGCAATATGATTTCATCATATTGAATCTTTTACCTGATGGGTTGCTTTTCAAGATGAATGACAACTCTGTCCCTCAGTCTATCCCACTGATAAACTTTGTCCATTAGCTCACAGCATTCTGAAGTGTCCACTTCAACTAACAAAGATTTAAGTTTATAGAGTCAACACAATATTACATGAAATGTACAACATCATAATTTCCTTTGATTCAGTTAAGTATGATTTTTAAAAACGAGGGGATCCTTCAGATATGGAAATCTATCTTAAAACAGAAACTTATTCAAATTTCTACAAAAAACTTGAGTGTTTTTTTTAATGTCAGCTAGCTCTCTGTGCCAGATGATGACACTATATTTTATCTCTGTCCTTATATCTGTGTCTCTGCATGAGAATGTCCATTTTTGTGAGGCTTGGAACAGCATCAATCCAAGGAGCTTTTCCATGCATATGACACTGGTAATTTTCTTTAGTTTAGGAGAATTAATGCTGCTTCTCTTGTGCCTTTGATACAGCAGTACCTGCCTCTCTGACAGTTCTAAACAAGGAAGACATGTATCATTTGGGAGTACACTGGATCAAAGATCACTGAGTGTAGAATGTGGTCTGCCAGAATGTTTGCTGGATGAGTAGCAGAATTTCATTTTGAAGTTTCCTCAAAACAGTTAGCACCGATTTTAGTGGCAGCAGTGAATTATCAAAAGGACAAAATGATTAACTGGTCAACCATTTTGGAGATAAAAGCAATGGTTGTAAATCATAACGCTCATAATGTACTAGCTTTGCTCGTATACTTCAACAAATGTTATGTATCCATGATGTGATGTGGAAATTTTCAAAGAGCATTCTGCAAGGGTATCTGTGTAACACCCTCCATCCAGGTACATATGTCAATGTGCATCCATTAATTACATGGAGCAGAACCACTTGTGACATTTTGAAGGCAGAAATATATTCCAAGGTGATTCACAGAAATAGATGGTTCAAAGAAATAGGTTTTATGGATTATCATAAAGTTGGAAAGAAGACTCAGCTGTAGAAATTGAAATGTGGAGTTTAAACAATAACAATAGTGAGGACCAGTAAATGAAAGACATATATGTAGACCTAATTGGAAAAAGGCTGAGCTTTTGGAGGACTCTGGAGTCTTGAAATTACATAGAAGGGACAGGAGAGATGTGAGAAATATATATTGGAAAAGGGGGTAATTTTGTTTAATTGGGGCACCTTTCCATAAAAAAGAAATAATTGTATGTTACAAGCAAGAGAAATTCTACAGATGCTGGAAATCCAAAACAACACACATAAAATGGTGCAGGGACTCAGCAGGTTTGGTAGCATCTGTAGAAATGAATAAACAGTTAATGTTTCAAGCCAAGATTGTTCCTCAGAACTAGAAAAGTGAGAAGATGTCAGGATAAAAAGGTGGGTGGAAGGGAAGGAGGATAGCTAGAAGATGATAGATGAAGCCAGGTGAGTAGGAAAGGTAAATGGCTGGAGAGGAAGGTATCTGATAGGAGAGGAGAATGGGCCATAGAAAAAGGGGAAGAAGGAGAGGACCCAGGGGGAGGTGATAGGCAGATGAGAAGAGGTAGAAAGTAAGGATGATGGAAAAATTATTTTATCAGAAGGAGTAATCGATATTCATGCCATCAGGTTGGTGGCCACCCAGAAGGAATACAGGCGGCCCTCCTTATCCGCGAATTCCACATGCCCAAATTCAACCAACCGCGAATCGTGAAAACCCGGAAGTGCTCTTCCAGCAGTTGTTGTTTGAGCATGTACAGACTTTTTCTTCTTGTCATTATTCCCTAAACAATGCAGTATAACAACTATTTTACATAGCATTTACATTTTATTAGGCATTATAATTAATTTAGAGATGATTTAAAGTATACAGGAGAATGTGCGTGGGTTATCGTGGATCGGGATAAAAAAAATCGGTGGTTCTCCTACTCAGTAAGTCGGAACAGGTACATCAGATATTATTTAGTGTCAGTTAGTCAAATGTTTGTCTTAGTATATAGTATATATTTTACCTTTCTATGCATATAAAACACTTAAGAACGTATGTTGCAGCGCCGGGCTCGGGAACTTCTTCCCGAGTTCGATCCAGTGACAGACCGCTATTGAGTGCACTCTCCACCGTGCCAGGTTGATGTGAGGATCAAAATCCCAAAACCCCAAAACCCAATAATTAAACCACTGCGTTGCTTAGTAATAATTGTAGCTTTCATCAGGGCAGGGCCTTTCTCACTTTATCCATTAAAATTATTCCCATCGTTGACTGACTGTAGCCTAACGCTTTTCCAATGACCGATGGTGTTTCACCTCTTTCCGATTGCTTTATTATTTCCACTTTATTGTCAATCGCGATCGTGATTATTTTCATGAACAGAAACACTGCGGATTTAGATCTCTGCCGCTGGGTCCTAATGTCCACTGCGCTGAGACAGGTTAAATAAGGTCTGGGGTTCCACTGGGTCCTAAGATCCACCTAATAAGGGACTTGAACATCTGCGAATTTTGGTATCCACGAGGGGTCCCGGAACCAATCTCTCGCGGATAAGGAGGGTCAACTATATAAGGTGTTGCTCCTCCACCCTGAGGATGGCCTCATTGTGGAACAAGAGGAGACCATGGACCAACAAGACAGAATGGGAATGGGAATTAAAAATGGGAATGAGTGGCCACCGGGAAGTTCCACTTTTGGTGGATGGAGCAAAGATGGTCAACGAAACAGTCCCCAGTTTATGACGAGTCTCACCAATGTAGAGAAGGCCACATCAGGAGCACTGTACATAATAGATAACCCCAGGTGAAGAGTTGCCTCACCTGGAAGAACTATTTCGGGGCCTTGAATGGAGGTGAGGGAGGAGGTGAATGAGCACTTAGACTACTTGCAGGGATAAGTATCAGACGGGAGATTAGTAGGGAAGGGCGAATGAACAAGAAAATCACAGTGGGAGCAATCCCCATGAAAAGCAGAGAGAGTTTTAAACATAACAGCAAAGGATTCTCTTCAGAAAGGAAGAAAACTTACTCTTTCCTCTTTATTTAAAATAAAACCATATTGTGAATCTCTTATAAGTGTAAGAATGGCATCAAAACAGATCAGGGTGATAAAACATAATCTGAGTAACCTAGAATCATAGAAAACCTACAGCACAGTACAGGCCCTTTGGCCCACAATGCTGTGCCAAACATATACTTACTTTAGACATTACCTAGGGTTACCCATAGCCTTCTATTTTTCTAAGCTCCATGTACCTATCCAGGAGTCTCTTAAAAGACCCTCTCATATCCGCCCCCACCACAGTCGCCGGAAGCCCATTCCATGCACTCAGCACTCTGCATAAAAAGCTTATCCCTGACATCTCCTCTGTTCCTACTTCCAAACACCTTAAAACTGTGCCCTTTCGTGTTGGCCATTTCAGCCCCGGGAAAAAGCCTCTGACTATCCACACAATCAATGCCTTTCATCATCTTATACACCTCTATCAGGTCACCTCTCAGCCTCCGCTGCTCCAAGGAGCAAAGGTTGAGTTCACTCAATCTATTCTCATAAGCCATGCTCCCCAACAGAGTACTCTGTTGTTTTGGCAGATTATTGGAGTACAACTTCAATGCTTTACCTTTACTGCATATTTATTCATTTGTCGATTTATCAATGATATAGGTACAGTTCTCCTAAGGTGCAGAATAAAGACCTCTATTTTGCAGCATTAATCATTCACAAATCAGCTTTTAGCACAATTCATGGTCAGACCAAAGTACTCTTAATTCTGTGCAAAAACACTGCTTAACTCCCACTTCAAAAAAAAAACTTCTCATAGCATTTATCAGCAACCTACAGCCCTAAGGCCACAGATGCCCTGACACTGGTGAAGATTAACTTTAATGTTCAGACATCTTAATATTATCTTCCCTTAACTTCTGTCCTTGCTGATTTACCCTACTGGTTTTTCAAGAGGTTATTAATGGTGTGGCTTGATCATCAGACCAATCTGTTGTACAATATAAGAAAATTAATTGGGTCATGGTCCTTTATACTTGGCCCAGTATTCATCCAGGTTTTAACATTTGTAAGGCTTATATTCCTCTTCCCTACATTAAAAATGTAATTCTTTCTACTTCTTAAATCAGTCATCCTTTTAGTCTCAGTGTCAAGCTGCAGAAAGATTCCTGTTGCATGCTAATGCACATAGTATTTTGTCATATATTTCCTTTTGACACTGATACCATTTATTCCATTCAGTCTATGCTAGCCCACACAACATCCTATCAATCCTATTTTCTCACTTAATACTCTATTCCATCTCACCTGCACATCATCTCCCAAGCTACCAACTCTCAGGCTGAGTTACACCAGCTAACTAACCAAACAGCTAATACATCTATTGGACACTCATGCTGAGGATTAAAGTCAGGATTCTGGAGTTATCAGGCTGCAACACCGCTATCTAGTAATGAATTTTTCAAAACGAGATTCTCATGACACCTGTCTCAATGCCAGTTTCAATGGACCATCATATCATTCCTTAACATCAATATGAATTCCCCATTGGATTTAATACAGATGTTTGACTATCTCACTTAGGATTCATCCCACTTTCAGAAAAAAAATTTATATTCTGGTGAAGTTATACTCTCCCAGTGTCCTAGAATTTTCATTGTAACTCACTCCCTGCTCCTCTTTTTAATTAATTTGTTGATGATTCCATCCTCGCAGTTTTCACTTCACTTACATTTATTAAGAGCCTTATTTATAAGACTAAGTCCCTTATATAGGGGACCAAGTCTGAAAAAAATGGAAAACAGGCAATACTGTAATCATACCTCCCCACAAAGAAATATTGTAAATATTAGTGTAGTGTCAAAGACTTTATTATTTGATACCGCTTTCCACCATGCACCACATTCACTGCTGTCCAACAATGTTTGTATGTCTGTAGTACAGTATAAATGTCTCTTAATTAATTTCAGCATATCCTGAGAAAACCTTTTTATTAGCACACAGTATGTCTCAATGTTTCAGGAACAGCTTTATGCCCTCTGCCTTTAGATTTCTGAATGAGCAATGAAGCCATGAACACCCTCTCAATATTTTTCCTCTCTTTTTGAACTACTTATTCAATTAAATTTTCTTTTTTATATGTACTTACTGTAATTTATAGTTTCTATTATTATGTATTGTAATGTACTGCTGCCACAATACAACAAATTTCGTGACATATGCCAGACTAAACCTAATTCCGATATTATTAAGCCATGACTCCACTCAGAAGCTCAAGAGCAACAATTGCTTTGGTACAATAACAATGTGCACTCCAAGTCCTGCACAACTTTGAGCTAGAAGTATTGAATTCATGCTCCCCACATGGAGTTCAATGGTATTGAAATAGCTTTCTGCGATTAAGCCCATTGATCTAGAGATAGGAGCTTGAAGGCCCCACACAGTTGGAGAACTTCAATTTGAATCATTAAAAGGATGTTAGCATCAGATGCAGTAACCATGAAACCGATAGAATCAGTCTAATTCACCAGTGTTGACACAGATCCCTCAATGCTTTCCCCTATTGTTTGTCACTCTAACATGTTTTAAGCACATCATCATACAAGAACTGAGCCACATACCAAGCATTTCTAAATATTCAGTCAACAGCAAATAATTGTCGATTGCTCATTTTGTGCATTCCAATGACTATTCATTTCCACGTGTCTTTGCTTCCCTATATATTACATGCTGTACTTACTTCAATGGCTGCAACTAAGCGGCTGAGTGATAGTCGTCTTGTGATGGAGGAACTGCAGATGACAACGAAGGGCAAGTTGTGGGGAGCAATCAGTGAAGAGCAGAACACTGTCACCTTGAGAGAGAACAATGGGTTTGGGAACTATAATAGCAAGTGCCCCGTGTTCCTCAACATTCTGATCTGGAACTCCCTGGATCCACTGCTTTGTTCCCACAACCAGTTACCAGCCTCAGGTTGTGCTGGAGGCTTGCTTTCCTAGTCTGTTCTTCCTTTTCTAAGCCTATTCCATTAGAGTAAAGAGGGCAGTGTTTGTGTTCTATCTTGCTGTTCAACTCCCTGTGACATAGTTGAATAGCTGAGGTGTGTGTGTGCTGGAGTGGCAGTAGATGCTTGAGTGTGTGGTAGGACATATAAGTGAGAGCTAGGAGTAGTGATTGATAAAGATTGTGTTCAGTAAGTGTTAGTTGTGATACAGCAGTATGTCAATGTAGTTGTGGATTTCCTCATAGGTAAAATTTGTTGATGTGTTGCACGGACCTTGACCACACATGCGAGCTCAGTAAATTTTTGAGGGCTGAGACTTAGCCATAAGAGCATGGCTTCAAGCATTTGCCTTCACTGGCTGCTTCCTCTCATTGATTAATTAACTTTGATCCATGTGAACCCCTGGGACCCCTTGTGTGTAGGATCTCTCTTCTCATGTTAACCACTCCAACTGGGATTTCAAAGGTACATTTCAGAGGTAGGAAATCTACTCCCTGCAACAATTCAACACTGTATACGATCATGGTTACACTGCCTCACTGTCTATGTTGTGCATTTCCATCAGCTATAAAGTCAATATGTACCATTTATTTAAAGAGAGTGAGCATATCCAACATGAACACAGGTTGCATTTACCAGCTGCATGGAACTCCTGAAATTATATAATTATCGAGCAATGATTCAAAAACAGCACCATTGATACTGCTTAAATCAAAAATTGTTGGAAAGAGCACACAGAAATTTCATCCATGAACAATCCTGGTACAAATGGATATATTTTCCCTTCTGTTTATTGGATAGAGCAAGGACAGAAGAGACTGCAGAGTCTGAGCAGAGTCCGTTTAACAGTTGTAGATCTTATTATGTTTTCCAACTATTAGGCGAAGTTTGAACGTATTCATTCAGAATGGAGTAGACCTATTTAAAGTCCTCCATCATTTCCAATAGGAAATTTTAGAAGAAGCAGCAAACAGAATATCTTCCTCTTAACCTTCCAATCACAGCTAGGAAAATTAGTTGATGGAGAGGGTATGGCATTAGTGAAGCAGCTATGAGGATCAATAGCCACTGAACTTTCATTCAATAATGAAATAATGGGGTGCCACAGTAGCTCTGAGGTTGGCACAACACTATTACAGCTCAGAGCATTTCAGAGTTCAATCCTGGCACCCTCCGTAAGAAGTTTGCACGTTTTTCCTGAGACCTCCAAGTGCTCCAGCTTCCTCCCACAGTCCAAAGACGTAATGGAAAGTAAGTTAATTGTTCAGCATAAAACTGTCCTGTGATTTGGCAAGTGTAAAATAGGTGGGTTGCTGAGTGGTGCTCGTTGGGTCAGAACAGCCTGTTTCACATTGTATCCCTAAATAAATAAATAGCCATTGGAAATTCCCATTAAAAGCTGGCAGAATTATTATTACAGACCCATCTGCGAGGGAAGTATCACGTACTACCTATTGTTCATCAAAATATTGCTTTGCTAGTGCTGTCCATATTATCAAGAACAATTTTGTTTTTATTCCGTGCAGGGGCTATAATTTTCAATGATGATAGCAGAAGCAAATCATTTTATAAGAATATGTTTGGGAGGTAAACTTCACAAGGATTGAATGCTGTAGAGCAGATTATGAGAAAAAGAAAGCACAAGCAAAATTTACTTGCTTTTAATGTCCTCAAGGAAGTATCAAATACACAAATGAATTTTTGAAGTATAGTCAGTTATTATGCAATCAAATGCAGCAGATAAATTGCATATTGCAAAATGCCAAAGGCAAGTAAAAATAAATGAAGCTAATGACTGTAAAATCTGATTCTAATCTGGGTTTCTTGGGCACTATAGGATCTAAACTAGTTCTGATCTGATGTGAGATGTGTGCATTTCTGGCAGGAGGCACACTGAGCATTGTGTTGGTGAAGGTGTTAACGTGTGAACAGTTGGTGCCTGGTGAAAGTTTGCACAGAAGTCAGAACTTTGCATTAATCAGCATGCATTGCTAATTACCATCACCATTAAGAGCACTGTGCTGCAGCTAATGTCCTGACTTAACTTCACTCAACACAACGTCAACTCTGCAGCAACTCCTCCAGCACCTTTCAAAGCAAACCCAAGTTTTTGCAGCAATAAACATTCTACTGGAGGAACCCAGCAGGTTGAACAACATCAGTGGGGAAGGAAAAGATGTCTCCAAGGTCTTGCAGGTTAGGTATTTTGAAATCCAGAAATTCCCAATTCATGATCCATCTCAATTTTTTTCAGAAGGGTCAATTCAATTTGCATCATCAAAGGGTCAGTTCAATTTGCTCTACAAGAGATCACACAAAAGAATTAAATTGTTGAAGTACTTTGAGAACAGCTGTCTTTGGCATCAATACGGGTTTCACTATATGTGACATCAAAGAGCCTGAATAAAATTAAGGTCAATGAAATGTCCAAATGAATACATCTGTAGTTGTTGGGACGAGCCCCAGGGCATTGCTTCAGAGCTTCTTTGAAATTATTCCCATGACATAAACACCTTGAGCTTTAATACCTTTCCTTTCACTATAACATCCGATATAGGGATGTGCAAACCTATTCAAATAAACCCTCAGACAATGAAAGTCAAATCTGAGCTAAGAACAGAACTATTAGGTAGCAAGTAAGATTCATATCATACAAGTGTCAGTCAATTATGGTCTCTAATGGCATGAAGTACAACCACACCTTCATGATATTTAATGGCAAAACCGACATCAAAGGTCTCATCAGTGGGTTGCCACTCTAACTAGAGGCCTGTTACTAGTGGTGTGCAGCAGAGATTGGTGCTGGGTTCGTTGTTGTTTGTTATCAATGATCTAGATGATAATGGTGGTTAACTGGTCAGGAAATTTACAGATGACACCAAGATTAGTGGGGGCAGTGGACAGTGAGGAAGGCTATCATGGCTTGCATCAGCTGGGAAAATGGGCTGGGAAATGGCAGATGGAATTTAATTCAGACCAATGCAAGGCTTTGCACTTCAGTAGGACAACCAGGGCAGGACTTGCACGGTGAATGGTAGGGCACTGAAGAGAGTGGTAGAACAAAGGGATCTGGGAATACAGGTGCATAATTTGTTGAAAGTGGTATTGCAGATAGATAGGGTTGTAAAGAGATCTTTTTGCATATTGGCTTTCATAAATCAATGTACTGAGTACAGGTGAAGGGATGTTATGTTAAAGTTGAATAAGACATTGGTGAGGCCTAATTTGGAGTATTGTGTGCAGTTTTGGGCACTGTACCTACGAGAAAAATGTAAACAAGGTTGAAAGAGTACAGAGAAATTTTACAAGGATGTTGCTGAGTCTGGAGGACCTGAGTTATGAGGAATGATTAAATAGGTTAGGACTGTATTCTTTAGAGCATAGAAGACCGAGAGGAGATTTGATAGAGGTGTGTAGATAGGATAAACGTAAGCAGGCTTTTTCCACTGAGGTTGGGTGGGACTACAGCCAGAGATCATGGATTAAGGATGAAAGATCAGAAATTGAATGGGAATATGAAGGGAAACTTCACTCAGAAGGTTGTGAGAGTGTGGTATGAGCTGCATGCAAGCTCTATTTCAGTATTTAAGAGAAGTTGGGATAGGTACATGGATAGTAGGGAAATGGAGGGCTACGGTCCCAGTGCAGGTTGATAGGAATAGGCAGCTTAAATGGTTTTGACATGGACTAGATGGGCTGACGGCCTGTTTCTATGCTGTACTTCTTTATAAACATCCTGGCAACTATTAGCGACTATGAGTACTGCGCCTATAAGAGCAGTTCAGAGGTTGGATATCCTTTTGAAACTGAATCACTTCTTGACGCCCTAAGACTTTTCCATCTAAAGGCAGAAGTCAGGAATATGATAGAGTATTTTCTACTAAGCTGGATGACTGCAATTCCGAACAAGAAACTCAACACCAGCCAGGAATACCATGTTCATTTACAAGATGCAACAACTTGCCAAAGCTTCTTGGACAGCATTTGCCAATCCCATGACCTCCATTCTAGAAGGGCAAGACAGCAGGTGCATGGAATCACCACCACCTGAAATTCTTATCCTTGTCACATGCCTGACCCTGAAGCACGTTACTGTTCCCCTATGATTAATGGGAATAATCCTGGGATTTTCTAGCTTTGTGTATTGAGTAGCACCTTCTCCACAAGGGTACAGCAATTGAAGAATATGGCTCTCTGTCACTTGGTTAAAAAAAGAGGGCCAGAAGAAGAGTCAAAAAGGATGCCCTATCTTCATGGAATAAATCTATTAAAGCATATTTGCATTATCTATACTTTCATGAAGACTCCTCAGACAATTCTACGACCTGATCCAAGCCCAAGTGAAATCTAAGGTTAGAGTAATGAATGTAGAATCTATGACTCTGGACTTGAACTCTGAAGCATTAAGACCCCTCTCAACTGAAGTTGTGTATTTATGATATTATGCAGTTTTTCATCTGTGGTCACAAATGAGATTTGGCTATATTTTTCACTGAATGAGTGCTGAGTATACATTAGGCACTCCTGTTAGAGTTAGAATAAGTGGCAACTTGCTGTGATCTTCAAGGTTGACATGGGTAATGACACAACATTGGGGGAAGTGGCAAAGGGTTTGTAGACAAGTGATGATTTTGAGAGAGAGGACATGTGTTTTGTTGAGCTACTCCCATTCTCCTATTGTGGAACCTTGGAATTTGTTGTGGTACCCGCTAAGCTTTTTTGCAAACTATACTGGACAACTATGATGACCATTCTGGGGTTCCTGAGCAAAATGTGGGTTTTAGATGCTGCCTGCATTGCAGTAGAAACTGAGGTATTAGGCACCAAAAAGACTAGGCTGTAAATTCTTCACTAACAAACAGTGAACTCTGTCATTCTCATAGGACTGGCACACCACCAAACATTTTGTTGTCTGAGTCATTTCCACCAGACATTTGCCTGACTGTCACTGGTAAACGAGCATCGCTTGCTACCTTTCCCTCCGTCTGGATATAATCAGTGAATAACTGTTCATTACAGATTTTGGGACATCAGGAGATCCCCATTTCATAGATTCCAACCTCAGAATGTCTCAACCCCAGAATGTCCACTTTCATCTCTTATCTGAGATCCATAAATGAGGCTGCCCTGGCAGGTCCTTTGTTTATGTCTGCTCTTGCTGCACCTCTAGACTCCATCATTTCTTCCTTGATCTAGTCCCCACTTACATTCAGCACACATTTGATGCCTTTACCCATTAGATATCTTACAATGTCCTGATCATAACTGGCTTGTTTTTATCAGTACGTCCAGTCACGACACACCCCCAGCCTCATCAGAAAGGTCTTGGCATCTTTTGTTTCATTTCTGAACAAAGACCAAACCAGTTCCCCTCCAGTAACAGCCTCAGCCACTTGGCAGAACTTGTCTATCAGACCATAAGACATAGGAGCAGAACTACACCATTTGGCCCTTTGAGTCTGCTCTGCCACTTCACCATGGCTGATCCAATTTTCTTCTCAGCCCTAATCTCCTGCCTCCCCACCCCCTCACCCCATATCCTTTCATGCCCTGACCAATCAAGAATCTACCAACAATATACATAAAGACTTGGCCTCCACAGCTGCCCATGGCAAAGAATTCGACAGTCTTTGTCCTCAACAACTTTTGATTCCTCACACCTTCTAGAGATCATGATGACTCACAATAACCTGAAAGATGCCTGTCTTTTTGGTAGATATGTGGAACACTCCTCGTTCCAAAGCAGTTCGGGCACAACCCACCTCCCACAACTCTTTCTCTACTACCTCAAAAACTACATCGGTGATGCTGCCTGTACTAGTGCAGAATTCATCCATTTCATCACTATGTCAACAACTTCCACCCTGTCTTCACATTCACCTGGACCATTTCTGACACTTCTCTTGCTTATCTAGATCTCTCTTTGTCCATCTCCAGAGACAGGTTTGTCACTGACATCTTCAATAAACTCAGTGAATCCAAAAGCTACCTCAACTATACCTCCTCCCACCCAGCCTCCTGTAAGGATGCCATCTCTTTTCCTTTATGCCTCCACTTCTGCCATACTTGTTCTCAAGATGAGGCCTTCTGCTCCAGAGTTTCCAAAATGTTCTCTTCTTTTCCCAGAAATGTGGCTTCCCCTCTGCCATAGTTGATAGAACCTGCACATGTATATTTCCTGTACTTCCTGCACATCTGCTCTCACTTCCCCTTTCCTTAAGCATCCCTTGATACACCAGTCTCCATATTTAACACATCATCCATCACCATTTCTGCCGACTCCAGAATGATCCCACTATCTGTGATATCTTCTCCTGTCCCTTTCCTACTCTCTGAGGGACCGCTCTCTTTATAGCCACCCCCCCCCCCCCCAGTCCAGTCATCCCTTCCCAGACACTTCCTTCTGCAACCTTGGAAGGTGTAATGTGTGTCCTTTCATTTGCCCCCTCACTGCTATCCAGAAATGTAAACCGCCCTTCCAAATGAGGCAGAGGTTCACCTTTGCCTCTGTCAACCTGGTCGACTGCATTTATTGCTCACAATGTGACTTCCCCTACATTCCTGAAGCCAAGTGTAGACAAGGTGAATATTTGCAGAGCACCTGTCCACAACAGTAATCTCAAGCCTCTGATTGCATGTCTCCCTCCCATTTGCTAAGGAAGATCAAACACAAATTAGAATAATATTTCATAGTCCACTTAGGTAACTTACAATATAGTGATATGAATACTGATTTTTCAGATTTCAAGTAATTCCCCCCCTCGTCAACAGTGCTCTCCTCCCATACACACACTCAATTTTCTTCTCTCTTTGTTCAGCCTTCCCTTCCCTGTCCCCACCTGCTACCATCTGTCTATCATCCTCTCCCCATATGGCTTCACCTAGCAGCCTCTATCCCATCCAACCCTTTTAATGCTGGTAGCCTTTCCTGTTCCTTCTCAGTCCTGATGCAGGGTCTTGAAATGCACTTTTGACTTACAATTTTTGCCTCACAACTGCTACTTCAGTCACTGATGTGTTCCAACATTCTCTCTTTTTAGTGCACTCTGACAATGTTTAGCACAGGCCACTTCTAATCTAAATCATGTGCAGCATCAGTATCCAAACTGATCGCTTGTAATATTTTGGATGTTATGATTTGCCACTACTATCAGACCACATTAAATTTCCTGTCTATCTTAAAGGATATTTTGTGTTCTGATGGAAGGTGGAGGAATTGCATGATTACATCAACTGTGGGTACTGTATAAATTGAAAAAGAGTCTGAGTTTAAGATAAAGTGTGATGCTAACAGAAGTATTGGGTGTAAGGGTAAACCATATATAATAACTTCAATTGTATCATAATCACAGTCATCAAAATTGTGGCCAACTCCATATCCTTCTACAGGGTTGGAACTGCTCCCTCTAATGATCATCTACTCTGTCCAATGCCACACTGTCCTGTCCGGAAGGAATAAGTGACCAAATGCTAGTTAATGCTGTGCAGTATCATGACTGAATAGAGCTGATGGGTGGAAACTGAAGTGTGGGTGCGAGGTTCCTTAGCTCCGAGAGTATGAGGAATGGTGGACCATATGAATGTTAGACATAAGCCTTTATTCATAGAGATTGTTTTTAGGTTAGCTGTGGGGTATGGTAAATTGATCTGTGACTGTCTTGCAAGAGAGTGAATCCTTGCAGGCGTGAGACCCTGATGGTGTACCTAGTAGGGTTCTGAAGACCAGTGCCAACCAACACTCAGGAGTGTCCAAAGACATCTTTAATCTCTCACTGCTTCAGAAGAGCTACAATCATACCAGTGCCTACAAAGACCTGAACTGGAGGAGTACTGATATCCAAGAGGGAATTTTACTAGTGCCATGAGGGAGGGGCTGTTTAAACTGAAGTTTCAGAGGAATGGGAACTAGAGAGCTAGAACAGATAGTAGAGTGGTGGTGGGTAAAGATGTTGTTAAACCTGCATAAAAAGTCCGGATCAGAAAGTTGAGCATGGTGCTACAAATGTTTTGAGCTGCGTAATATTTCAATGCAGCGAGTATTTAGGAAAGGGTGATGAGCTTAGGGCATGGGTGAGGCTTGGTGCAGGAGGGGCATGACTAGTAGCTCAGTATTCCAAGGTTTTATTGCTTTATACATGATAGAGCAGGAGTGATTAAAGGTGGGGGGAGTGACATTACGTCTCAAGGAAACTGTCACAGCAGTGCTCAGGCTGGAGAGCTCGGCTAGTGAGGCTTTATGGGTAGAACTGAGAAATAAGAAAGGTATGACCATATTTATGGGATTATATTATAGACCACCCAACAGTCCGCGGAATTTAAAGGAGAAAATTGTAGAGAGATCAGACTGTTGCAGGAAACAAAGTTGTGATATGGGTGATTTTAACTTCCCACATATTGACTTGGACTCCCATACTGTAAAAAGACTGGATGGGAAAGAGTTTGTCCAGTGTGTTCAGGAAAGTTTCCAAAATCATAAAAGTCCAACAATGACAGTGCAATACTAGATCTCCTATTTTATTTCAGCATCACAGTCGAATCAGCAGAGGAGGCCTCAAGCAGGTGGAAGTGAAAGATTTATAAAAGGAGCTCTCATTTGTTTTTTTGACGGCGCAGTTGCAATTCATGTTCAAGGGCAAATAAGAATAAGACAGGGACAAGCAGAGCAGTCATTGTGTGAGTGGGCCAACATCCAAGTGGTCCATCAGGCTTTGGTGAGGACAGGCTTGTGAGAGGTAAATATCTGGTGAGCTGCTTCTTTTTCTTCGTTCTCCATCTCAGTGCATAGTTAGAGCAGTGAGAACAGCTCCAGGGGCTGAGTTCTGTTCTTTGTGTGAGATGTGGGAATTCTTGGAGACCTCCAGCTTCCCAGATAACCATATTAGCACTAGGTGCACCAAGTGCAGCTTCTCAGAGAAAGTGTTAACAAACCGGAGCTGTAGCTCAATGACCTTCAGCTCATACAGAAAACTCGGGAGGTGATAGATAGGAGCTGTAGGCAGTTAGTCACCCTTAAGTTACAGCAGGTAGGAAAATGGGTGACTATAGGAGAGAAAAGGAAAAGGGCAGCCAGTACAGAGTGGCCATTCCCCTCAGAGGTATACCATTTTGGATACTGTTGAGGGGGACGACCTACCATGGGGAACTGCAGCAACAAGGTCTCTGACACTGAGTCTGGCGCTGTGGCTCAGAAGAGAAGAAAGGAGAAAAGGACTGCAGGAGAGATTCCATAGTTAGAGGAGTAGACACAAGATTCTGGGGATGTGATAGAGAAACCTAGATAGTATGTTGCGCCCCAGATTCCAGGGTCAGAGACATCTCAGACCTGGTGCATGATGTTCTAAAGGGGGAAGGTGAACAGCTAGAACTCTTGGTACATATTGGCACTAATGACGTAGGAAGGAAAACCAAGCAAGTCCCGAAAAGGGAATGTAGGGAGCTAGGTAGAAAACTGAATATCAGGATCTCCAGGGTAGCAATCTCTGGATTGCTGCCTGAGGCACACACCAGTTGAGCCCTCCAGGGGATCAACTATTCCAGACTGGGGTAAGTCGGGGAAAGAATAGGATGACTTGGCAGGTGAATGTGTGGCTGAGAAAATGATGTAGGGGGCAGTGTTTCAGATTTTTGGGTCATTGTGATCTCTTCTGGATAAGGTATGACCTGTACAAAAGGGACAGGTTTCACCTGAACTTAAGGGCAAACAATATCCTTGCAAGCAGGTTTGCTAGAGCTGTTGGGAAGGGCATCCAGGGCACCTTCAAAAGGTGGTGCTTCAATAAGGCAGCATCCATCGTTAGGACCCCCATCACCCAGCACGTGCCCCCTTATTGATACCATCAAGAAGGAGGTACAGGAGCCTAAAAGCACACACTCAACATTTCAGGAACAGTCTCTTCCCCTGCTCCATCAGATTTCTGAATGGACAATGAATCCATGAACATTATTTTTCCCCTTATTTTTTGCACAACTTATTTAATTTAATTTTCATTTTTATATATGCTTATTGTAATTTATAGTTTTTATTATTATGTATTGCAATGTACTGCTGCCACAAAACAAATTCCATGATATATACCAGTAATACTAAACCTGATTCTAATTCTGATAACACTAGCTTTTTACTCCAAATTTATGTGAATTCCCCAATACCTACCGTGGATTTAAACTCTTGTTTCTAGGTTTATGGCTGCTACCAAGCAAATTGATCATAATGCTACAATTCCTCACAGCACAACTTGCAGCATTGACTACCGTGGGCAACTTTATCAGCTACCTTCCAACTGTTGTGCCTGGGGTGTCTTCTGCTCATCCCCTCCGCTTTCCAGCTCGCTTACCAATGTCTTTGGTGCAGCATAAAACCCTACTGAGGTCACTCATTGGGTGGTAGCCAACACTTGGTCCCAGCCACAGTGTAAAAGGGGCAGGCTGGCTTTAAGCCACACGAATTAGGTTTAATGGGAGTTGGCCACTTCAATATTGGCTCCCTGCTATTGCAGCCAACCAATCAACAATGCAGTAATTGTTGACTGGACTTTTAACTTACTGCAGAGAACAACAGTAAAATTCTGTGTACTGTCTATATTTAAATCTGTGAAAACTGAGTGATTATGTATCATGCTCCCAATATCCATTTTCTAGTGCAATCAAAATTACCCTCCTTTTTACTGCAATTGAACAACCATAAGACACCACCATCTTGGTTTCTTCTAGGAATCTACCCTTACTTCTGAACACTTAAAGCTGCATTTGCTTAATGACATGGCCCCTTTAATTTAACTGAAATTGCTAATTTTTTTGGGTCTGGTAATGGTTGTTGGACAATTGCCCAAGAAATATTACCTGCGAGAGGAGGAAGGCCTCGCCAAGTGCTGTAACTTCCAAAAGAACATTACCACAGGAACCACTGAGTCCTAATGTTCACCCCCAAAAGATTGCTCTGCAAAAGTAATATGGTCTTCAGAGACAGTCCTGTCATACACAGCCTGGTGATATGTTGCAGTTCATAAAGGCTGTGGCTTAGGGTGCCGATGTCACCAATATAAACAGTACACAAAATTAACAATATTTATCTACACTGAGTAGCAATTACACACAGAAGAATAAGAATACAGCTTTGACCAACCTGGGAAAGCTGCAGTGAGCTAATCTCAAGCACTGAGTCTGTCTCTGTGGCTCAGAAAGGAAGTGGGGAGAAGAAGAGTGAAAGGGGATTCCATAATTAAAGGAGCAGCTAGCAGATTCTGCAGACGTGAAAGAGACACCCAGATGCTAGGGTCAGGGATATTTTGGATCAGGTCCACAGCATTCTAAAGAGGGAGAGTGAACAACCGGATAGCTAGAAAAGGGGAGGAAGTCCTGAAGAGACAATATAGGGAGTTGAGTAGAAAGGTGAAAATGAGGACCTCCAGTGTTGTAATACTATGTACCAGTAAGGGTAAGAATATGATAATTTGGCAGCTGAATGTGTGGCTGAAGAATTGGTGCAGGGGGTAGGGTATCATTGGGATCTCTTCTGGGGAAGGGATGACCTATACAAAAATGTTAGGTTACACCTGAAACTGAAGGGTCCAGTATCCTTGCAGGTAGGTTTGCTGGAACTGGTGGGAAGGGTTTAAACTAATTTGGCAGGAGGATGGGCCCTAGAGTGATAGAGCTGAGGATGGGACAATTGATATATAATTAGATGTGGTGTGTAGTGAGATTGTGAGGAAGGGCAGGCAGATATAGAGCAAAATTGCAGCCAGTGGGATAGTTTAAAGTGTAGTGGGACAAAATCAAAATCAAAGAGCGAAGTGAATACAGGATTGAAGGTGTTATATTTGAATGATGCAGCATAGATTATCTTGTAGCGCAGTTAGAGATTGGCAGGTATGGTGCTGTGGGTATTGCTGAGTAGTGGCTGAAAGAGGATCATAGCTTGGAACTTAATGTTCAAGGATACACATCGTGTCAAAAGGATAAGCAGGTAGGGTGGCTCTGTTGGTAAAAAATGAATTCAAATCTTCAGAAAGAGATGACAAGGATTGGAATCCTTGTGGGTAGAGTTAAGAAACTTCAAGGGTAAAAAGACCCTGATGGGAGTTATATATAGGTCTTCAAACATGGCCAGGATGTGGCTACAATTACATTGGGAGATGGAAAACACATGTAAAAAAGGGCAATATTATGATTGTCATGGGAGATTTCAATATGCAGTTAGATTGGGAAAATCAGTTTGCTACAGGATCCCAAGAGAGGGAATTTGTAGAATGCCTATGACATGTCTTTTTAAGGCAGCATATAGTTAAGCCCACTAAGGGAAAAGCAATTCTGCATTGGCTGTTATGTAATGTCACAGATTTGATTAGAGAGCTTAAGGTAAAGGAACCCTTAGGAGACAGTGATCATAATATAATGAAATTATCTCTGCAGTTTGAGAAGAAGAAGCTAAAATTGGATGTATCAGTATTGCAGTTAGATGAAGGGAATTTACAAAGTCATAAGAGAGGAGTTGGCCAAAGTTGATTGAAGAGGATACCTGCAGGGATGATGGCAGAACAACATTGGCTGGAGGTTCTGGGAGCAATTCGGAAGATGCAGAAAACATACATCCCAAAGATGAAGAAGTATTCTAAAGGCAGGTTGAGGCTGAAAAATGTAGTCAAAGACACTATGAAAGCAAATGAGGGGGCATATAATACAGCAAAAATTAGTGGGAAGTTAGAGGATTGGGAAGCTTTTAAAAACTACCAGAAAGACCACTTAAAAAAGCACAAGGAGAGAAAAGATGAAATATGAAGGTAAGCTAGCCAATAATAGAAAATTCAAAGTAAATTCATTAACAAAGTACATACAGGTCACGATATACGACCCTGAGATTCATTTCTTGTGGGCATACTCAGTAAGTCCATAATAGAATAACAACTATAATAGGATCATTGAAAAACTGCACCAATTTTGGTTTTCAACCAGTGTGCAAAAGAGAACAAACTGTGCAAAAGATAAAAAGAAATAAGTTAAATAATAAACAAACAGGAAATCAATATCAAGAACATAAGATGCAGAGTCCTTGAAAGTGAGTCCATTTCAATGTTACGCCAAGTGAAGTTGAGTGAAGTTATCCCCTTTAGTTCAAGAGCCTGATGGTTGATAGATAATAACTGTTCCTGAACTTGGTGGTGTGAGTCCTGAGGACCCTGTATCTTATTCCTGGTGGCAGAGGTGAGAAAAGAGTATGTCCTGATTGGTGGGGGTCCCTGATGATGAATACGGTTTTCTTGCGATAACTTTCCATGAAGATGTGCTCAGTGGTGGGGAGGGCTTTACCTGTGATAGAATGGGCAAATCCACTGTGACTTTCTGTTCAAAAGCTCTGTTGTTTCCAGACCGGACTGTAATGCAACCAGTCAATATACCCTCCACCACACATCTATAGAAGTTTGTCAATGTTTCAGATGTCATGCCAAATCTTTGCAATCTCCTAATGAAGTAGAGGCATTGCTGTGCTTTCTTCATAATTGCACTTACGTGCTGGACCCAGGACAGGTCCTTCAAAATGATAACACTGAAGAATTTAATTTTGCTGACCCTCTCTGCCTCTGGATGAGAGGACAGGCTCATTGACCTCTGGTTTTCTCCCAAAGAAGTCAATAATCAACTCCTTGGTCATGCTAACATTGAGTAAGGGGTTGTTGCTGTGGCATGCCTCAGTCAGATTTTCAGTCTCCCTCCTAGGTATATGCTGATTCATTATATCACTTTTGATTCAGCCTATAACAGTGTCAGCAAATTTGGATGTGGCATTGGAGCTGTGCTTAGCCACACAGTCATAAGCGTAAAGCGAGTAGAGCAGGGGGCTAAGCACACAACATTGTGGTGCACTTGAGCTAAAGGAGATTGTGGAGATGTTGTTACCAATCCAAATTGACTAAGGTCTGCAAATGATGAAATCAAGGATCCAATTGCATAAGGAGGCATTGAGGTCAAGGTATTGAAGCTTGGTAATCAGTTTTGAGGAGATGATGGTATTGGATGTTGATAAACAGCATCCTAATGTATGCACTTTTGCTGTCCAGATGTTCCGGGGTTGACTGAAGAGCCAATGAGATGGCATCTGCTGTGGACCTGTTGTGCCGGTAGGCAAACGGGAGTGGATCTAAGTCACTTCTCAGGTAGGACTTGATACTTTTCATTAACAACCACTCAAAACACTTCATGACTGTGGATGTAAGTACTTCTGGACAAAGTTCCTCTTAAGCGCTGGTATGAGTGAAGTCTGCTTGAAGCAAGTGGGTACGTCAGACTGCTGAAGTGAGTGGTTAAAGATCTCAGTGAAGGTTCCAGCCAGTTGATAGATACAGATCAGGTATCCTGTCTGGGCTGGATGCTTTTTATGGGTTCACCCTCCTGAAAGCTGCTTGCATGTCAGCCTCAGAGAGTGAAATCACAGGGTCATCAGGGTTGCAGGAGCTTGTGATAGTCCCTCCATGTTTTGATGATAAAAGAGGATACAAAAAGATTTTTCAGGTACAGTACTATGAAAAAGTCTTATCTATCCTAGATAGATACAGATATATGTGTGCCTAACATTTCTGTACAGTGCTATATGTCAGTGATTTAGATAAAAGAATTGATGGCTTTGCAGCCAAATTTGTGGACCATACAAAGATAGGTAGAGGGGCAGATAATGTTGAGAAAACAGGGCATCCGCAGAATAACTGAGACAGATTGGGACAAAAGGCAAAGAAATAGCAGATGGAATATAGTATAGGAAAGTACATAGTTGCACACATTGATAGAAGGAATAAAGGCATGTTTTCTAAATGTGGAGAAAATTCAATAATCAGAGATGCAGGGAGACTGGGAGTCCTTGTGCAGGATTTCCTAAAGGCTAACTTGCAGGTTCAATCGGTGGTAAGGAAGGCACGTGTAATATTAGCATTCATTTTGCGAGGACTCTAATACAAAAGTAAGGAAGTAATGCTGAAGCTTTATAAGGCTTCGTCAGACTGTACTTAGAGTACTGTGAGCAATTTGGGCCCCTTATCTAAGAAAAGATCAGCTGGCATTGGAGAGAGTGCAGAAGAGGTTCACAAGAATTATCCCAGAAATGAAAGGGTTAACAATATGAGGGGCATCTGATGGCTTTGGGCCTGTACTCGCTGGAGTTTAAAAGAATGAGGAGGGATCTCATTGAAACCTATCAATATACTGAATGGTGACAAATCATTGCACATGTACGGAAAAGGGAAAAATCCACATTTTTCCCAGAAACAGTTACTCGATTCCATCTGCAAAAAGAGCCCTGGCTGATTGTTTTCCCCTTAGCATGGTCTGAGTCACAAAGGCTAATTATGTCATTCCATGGCTGAGATCAGTTAATTTAGTAAATACTTTGGATTAACCTTCAGGTTTAACTTCCGCACACTGCTTTTGTGGCTGGTGCTTTTGCCAACTGGCCCCATTAAAACGCTCTAAGTTGGAGATTCAGTGATGATAACTGAAATGATCAAAGCTCTGTTTTATTCTCAAATTTGAAATAAACGTGTGGTTGATAGTTGGTGCTGATTCTGTGGGTCATTAAGCCTGCTTCCACACTGTATAACTCTATAAGTGTGATTAACCTCCAAGGCCAATAGTTGCTTTATAATCTTCTCATTCCCTACAGAGATGGATAAGTCCACACAACATTGCTTAAAACAGCACACAAATTGAATTAATGTAATGTTTTCACAGCAGTAGATTGTCCTGAGGGATTTAATAGAAGTGTAATCAAACAGCATGTTGCACCAAGAAATATAAAACGGTGTGTAAAGAGATCAGCATTAGCTTGGTCATAGATACTGCTTTTAAAGACTGATTTCTAAAGGTGATGAGGTAGTTCAAGGTGGACAGGGTTAGACAGAGAGTTCCAGGGCTGTGAGCTTGGTGGATGAAGGCATGGCCACTAGGTTTTTCTCCATCATTGGTATTTCCTTTTGCTTTCACTCCAGTCTGTGGGTTCTGAGAAAGCTGATGAGACCAGGGCTTTGTCACTGGCTTTGTCAATGGTATAGCAAGAGGTGCTTGATAAGGTGAGCAGATGGATTATTTGGAAGGTGATGTGCTCTTTTCACAGTTTTCACTGGACTTTTGTGTAGTCCCACAAAATGGAATCAATGCATTGTAAAAGCATCTTCTTTGTGGACATTTTCCAGGGACTTCCACAAAGGGAAGTAATGCTTTTTTTTGGCGGCATTAAGAAGATCCTTGAATCCTCTCCTCTGTTCATATATCAATCTTTCATTATTCAGAGTCCAGGAATATTGTATCTATTTCAGAAGTCCAGTGCTAGAGAAGCAAATAAGGTTCTCTGCCCATCAGATGGCTGAGTGCAATCGTAGCCCGCAATGCTGGAAGGGAGCGTTCATGTTGGTTTCCTTATGTATTTATGGATATGGAGAATTTTGCAGGAGCAGGGTTGACGGTATCTCTCCGGTGGTTTGAGGCATTTGCTGTAGTTGGTGATTATCTCAGCAGCATACAGAAGATTATATTTGTCTTGTAGACCAGAAGCTTTGTGCTGGATTTAAGATCTTGATGCCTGCTTTCCTCAGACTACATGAGATTAAGCTGGAATGCCAGAGGAGATAGTGAATTTTACCTTTGATGTCCGATTTCAGTAAGAGTTGGCTGTAGAGATACAAGAAGCAGTACCCACTTTACAGGATCCTGTTGTAAATATATTCTCCAAGTGAAGAATTGTATGAGCAAGATGGAGGACCTCCATTTTTGCAGGTGCTAAATATCAGCAAATTTCTCCCTTAAACTTCATTAGCAGTAAACTGACAACCATAGTGGATGCCCATCATAGACATTTTGGAGAAGTACAGAGAACTTAAGGGATAGTAGGAGGCTACTGAGAATAAACAGGCTAGTAAATGATGAACTAGTAAGTTACACGTATATATGTGCTTGTAATTTCATTCATTAGAGGTTCTGTGTTTGGCTTTGTGCTGGATACTGGTACTGAAATTAACTTTCAATGTAACGCTCTTCTAAGAAAGAAATCAAAGGGAGCATCATGACCAGACTGTGCAGATCACCAGATAGGAAACACATGAACCACAAGGGGAAATTACTTTTACTTTTTGCATAACAAAAACAATATGAAAGAATGTTAGCAAAGCTTAAGAATATGAAACGGATCGCAAAGATGTTTCTGATTATAAACAAACAGAAAATTTCACTAGAAGTAGATATTAAACAGTCCAACACTGGATCTGTATTGTTCCAGTTCAGTAAATGGTCATATTGTCCTTGGTCGCATTATACACCTTTATCCATGTTTGGTCACTTTCACCGTAGTTGGGAATTGCACCATGCAAGTGGTTTCCGAGGATGTCAACCGCTCAAGTGACTTACTGGTTGTAAGCTCATGGGAATGCGGTTGTGTGTAACACAACTCCATACTCTCGTGACAATGTGACCTTACTGATGTAATCTTATAATAGGATTTACAGTGGTCGCCAAGATGGCTGTTGAGTGATGCTGGTTTACAGAATAAAAAGCTGTGGTCTTTTAATTACATCCAGTATGTATGACTCCAAACAGGTATTGCGCTGCTGTTAGCTTGTACTGGATTAAATTAGTGATATCAATGAACAATTTTGATAAAGTAAACCCTGAAATGTTGAAATTAATTCTCAAACCCTGAATAAAGAAAGATTGGCATGTGAACATAGGAGAGGATTCAAGACTCTTTTCCTTTTTTCTCATTTTGGATTCTGATAGTTAAAAGGTACTGTAGGTGATCCTTGCAGTTAATCATATGCATTATTTCCGGTCACTTGTTTACACTTGGGCTACTTGTTTCTAAAAAAAAAACACCAGTTATTAATCATGTTCAGAATGGAAACAGGATAAAAAAGTAATGCTCAATAAATATCCAAAATCATAGTCACAACTCTCACCTTCTAAAGATAGTGAAGATACTGTATCGTATAGGCATTTTGTGATCTAGTTTGTTGACCAATTTCCCCTGCCTCACTCCCTTTCATCTTGATACATTTTCATTCATCTTGCCACTTTATTCTTCTATCTTAAAATAATAAATTCAGGCTAGCCATAAGATCTTTCATCACTGTCATGAGTTTTCAGGATCATTATTAAATTTAACAGTTTTCACTGTTATGGTATTTCTGTATTTATTTAATCTGTCAACTTTATAATTTTCAGGTTTGCCTTAAACTTTTAACTTCTATTCATTTTGCAGATATGACAGGCAAAACAATTTTCTATAGTCATTAGGACAGCCTCTTCAATAGAGCAAGCCAGCTCCAACACATAGAGGTGACACCACAGCTATATTTAATGCATCAGCCTATTCTGATCATTTATTTTAATCATTGTTCACAATATAGACATACCTGGCAAAGCCAGCATTTATTGCCTGGCTCTAACTGAACTTGAGGATTGAAGTGAGTCACCAACTTGAACCATGGTGACATTGGGTCAGGAGTTCTGGCATTTAGTCTGAGAAATGATTAAGTAACAGAGGTAGGATGCTTGGAGAAAACTGACAGGTGAGGTGGTGTCATGCCTCCTCTTCTTGATGGTTGATGCTGAGGATCTGGGAAGTCAATGGTGCATTTTGTAGGAGGCACACACTGCAGTTGTGATGGAGGTAATTAACTGTATAGGGTCGATGAGGTACCACTCAAATCGGCTCTTTTGTCCTGAATGATATTCAGCTTCTTCAGTGTTATTGAAGCTCCACTGAACCATACAAGTGGAGAGTAGTCTTGACTTAAGCCTTATAGAAGATGGAAAGGCTTAGGGATGTCAGTGAATGAGGCACTTGCCTGGGGATACCCAACCTCTGATATTCTGTTGATTCAAAGTAATTTATGTGGGGGGCCCTGATGAACTGCAGTTCAATGGTGCCCTCCAAGATGATGCTAATAGTGGACTTGGCAATATGGCCCAGTGGTGCATTTGGTAGAACCACGGTCTGACAATGCTGACCTTTGATCTCATCTCTGCAGGGTGTGCATTTTCCTTCCTTTGACCATGTGAGCACTCCAGTTCCTCCTCACATCCTAAAGATGTGTAGTTTGATAGGTTGACTATTAAGTTATCCCTAGTGTGAAGGGACTTTGGGGGAAAATGATGGAAAGAGAGTGAAATGGGATTGATGTAAGTAGATGCTTAATGGCCGCTGTGGATGTAGGGAGGAGAACGAAGGGCCTATTTCTCTGCAGTAATTCCATTTCTTGATTTAGTATCTGATTTGATTCACTCTTACTGGAGGTGACCATTGTTTGACACTTTATGACATGAATACTACAAACCCACGCATATTATGTTGACACCACAGTAGCGTTGTGATTAGCATGATGCGCAGGGCATCAGAGTTTGGAGTTAAATTCTGACATCATCTGTAAGGAGTCCGTGAACATGTGGGATTCCCCTGTGTGCTCTGGATTCCTCACACAGTCCCAAGATGTACCGGTTGGTAGGTTAGTAGACTAATGAAGGTCTTGATGAAGGGTTTCGGCCCTAAACGTCAACTGTTTACTCTTTTCCATAGATGTTGTCTGGCTTGCTGTATTCCTGCAGCAATTTTGTGTCTTAATTAAATAAAATATTGTCTGGGTTTTTCTGCAAGAAGCCACAATCTGCCTCATTTTCTGAAAGCTGTGACGGCTTTGAACATTACACAATATAATGACATGCTATTCTTACTGATTAGTACATTTGACGTCTTGGTCATATGGCAGTATCAATCTCAGAAGGTACCTTGTCTTTAGGTTTGCTCCAGCTTCTGCTGGCTGGATTGTCAAAAGAGACTAAGGAATATAATATAACATTTTTTAGGTCATGACAGAAAACATAAGCTGATGGTTCCCAGCTTATGATGGATGTTCAGTTTTGAGTTGCTAGGTCTGTCCTGGATCTATCCCATTTGGCCCTACAACAAAATTATGGACATCCTTGATGTGAATCCAGCATTTCAGCTCCACAAAGCCAATATTGTGCCTGCTCCTATCAATATCGTCATGCAACAGTACATCTGCAGCTATCATTCTGCAATCATAAGACTTCAAAGGACCTTTTATCCAACAACAGTCAACTCTTGATCTGTCATTTTACCTCATTATAGCCCTTACATCTTATTTATCTACTATCACTACTCTTTCTCTATAACTGTAACACTATGTTCTGCATTCTGTTATTACTTTAACCTTTGTGCTACTCAATGTACTTATGTTTGGAATGATCTGGGATGGCCTGCAATACAAAAGGCTTTTTACTGTACTTCAGTACATGTGACAATAATAAATCAGTTACCAGTTACTAACTGCTTTGTGAAAAAGCAAATACTATATTGGCTTTATTATCATAGGATTTGCATTTTGGAGCAAAGATGTCTTGCTGAAATTATATGGGCCCTTGGTGAGACCAAGCCTGGAATATTGTCTCCAGTTTGGTCTCCATACTAAAAAAGAATCTTGTAAAGAAACTGTCCAGAAGAAAGCAATGGCAAACCACTTCTGTAGAAAGGTTGCCTAGAACAATGATGGTCGTGGATAAGACCATGATTGCCCACCTCATACAACTTGGCACATAATGATGATGATGATTGTGGACCAAGTGTGGGAAGGGTGGAAGAAGGGACTCATGGTTGGGAAACGGGAAAGGCAGAGGGGAGGGTGTGGGAAGCAGTGGAGACACCTTCTGTGATGATCAATAAACCAATTGTTTGGAATCAATGACCTTGCTTGGTGTCTTAGAGCTGGCTGTGTCTGCACTTGCACCACCTCCCCCCTCCCCCCCCCCGGCACTGCCCCACACTCCTCCTTTCCACCCTCACCATTCCTAATATCCTTTGCTCCATCAGATTTACAAACTCACTCTCTACTCCATGTTGACAAATACAGTACTGTGCAAAAGTATTAGGCACCCTATCTATACATACAGTATGTACCTAAGACTTTTGCGCAGTACTGCATACTTGCCATAGATAGAGTGCATCAAAAGTTCACCAGACTGGTTTTACGATGGTGGGTTTCACATGTAAAATGAGTAGAATGAGAGAATGAGTAGGTTACGCCTGTAATCTGTAGATTTTAGAAGAATGAGTGGAAATCTCAATTAAATTTTCAAAATTCTTGCAAGGCTCATCAGGCTGGATGAAGGGAGCATGCCTATGTCTCAGGGGTCTGTGTCCAGAAGGTCACATTCAGAATAAGGACTAGGTTAGCAGAATCAATGGATGTTGAGGATAGAGCCCATAAGATCATTGGGGACCCAAGCCATCCCAACCACAATCTATTCCAGCTGCTACCATTTGGGAAAGGGTACCACAGTATAAAAGCCAGGAACAACAGGCTCCTGGACAGCTTCTTCCACTGGTAAACTCTGGCTGACTTGAGCGTACTCTGCATTACATTGACTGTTCTATTTATGATAAATCATTATAAATTGCTATGACTGCACATTGCACATTTAGATGGAAACATAACATAAAGATTTTTACTCCTCGTGCATGTGAAGGATGTAAGAAATAAAGTCTAATTCAATTCAATCCTTGATGGCTAAGTCAAAGTGAATTTGTTATTGAAGAATGTATATGTCACTGTTTTCTACTTTTAGTTTCACTTTTTTGTAAGCATTTAAGGAAATACAATAGAATTTATGAAAAAATACGTAAATAAAGACTGACAAACAACCAATGTGCAAGAGAAAAATTGTACAAATAAGTGAACAAACAAAGAAACAAATAATAAAGCTAAGAATATAAGTTTTAGTGTCTTTGACAGTAGTGAATGGCAGACGAGGCTCAAAAAGCCAAATGCCCTTTCCTGCTCCTGAGGAGATTCAATACGTTTATGCCTCTTTCTGGGTTGTGTCACGGCTTGCTGCAGATCAAATCTGATCACTGCGTTCATTAGGACAGGGTCAGCAGAGGCAGCATCAAAGCAGTCTTGGCAGTGCACAATGAAGTTCTCCATCTGGAGAGCATTCTGTGCCCGCATTACTTTTGGTGCTTCTTCAGAGTGATGGTCATGCAAACATACGTGTCCATTAGGACCAGGTTTGAGCCAGTCACGGCGTGTAATAAGTATCAGGGCTGATTTAGTTGTAACTGAACTTGGTATTCTTATCCTTCTTGGTAACCATTCACTTCCTTTTTGCTTATCAAAAATACATCTACTTCTGCCTTAAACATGGTCAGAGTTTGAGGACAGTTCCAAAGATGAAGGAACCACTGAGAACAAACATGTTGTCTTGAATGGAGACAATGGAGTGGAATGGAGTGACCCTTCAATTTTCAACAGTGAAATTCCCTCAAGAGGAAACATCCACTCCACATCCACTTTCTCAAGGACCCTCAGGATCTTATTTATTTCAGTCCAGTCACCTCTCATTCTTCTAAATTTTAGCAGATAGAAATGTAGGCTGTTCAAACCTTCTTCATAAGTCCAACTGTCCATTCCAGAGATGGGTTTGCTAAACCTCTGTAGATGTGCTCTCACCAATGTCCTATGTAAATGAAGCATAACCTCCCTATTTATGTATTCAATTCCCCTAGCAAATAAACTATAAATCTTAATGGCTTTCCTAATTACCTACTGAGAATCAGAACCGGATTTATTATTACTGACATATGTAGTGCAATTCGTTTTTTTGTAACATCACTGTCGTGCAAGACATAAGAATTTCTATGTTAAAAAAGTACATAGAACAGAGAACAGTACAACAAAGAACATATCCTTGGGCCCAACCTATATAAACCTACTCCAAGATCAATCTAAACCTTTCCTCCTACAGCCCATTACCCCCCTTTTTCTTACATCTATGTGCCTATCTAAGAGTCTCTTAAACGTCCTCATTGTAACAGTAAAATAAATAGTGCAAAAGAAAATAATGAGATAGTGTTCATGCGTTCATGGACAATTCAGAAATCTAATGGCCAAGGGGAAGGCACGAAACCTTAAATTTTAAGTGCCAATTTTCAAGCTCCTGTACCACCTCGCAGTAGTAGTAACAGGACGAGAGCATGGCCCAGATGGTGAGGGTCATTAATGATGGATGCCACGTTCCTGAAGAAATGCCTCTTGAAGAGGTCCTCAGTGGTGGAGAAGGCTGTGCCCATGATAGACCTGGTTAAGCCTATAACCCTCTACAGTCTCTGGGGATCCTGTACGTTGAAGGCTCCATAGCAGTTGTGATGCAACCAATCAGAATGACACTAGTATCACTACCCAATTTTTCCTATGCTACGTCAATAACTGCATTGGTGTTGCTTCCTGCTCCCATGAGGAGCTCGTCTTTATCAACCTTGCCTCCAACTTCCACCCTGCCTCAAGTTTTCCTGGTCCATTTCTGACACCTCCCTCCCCTTTCTCAATCTCTCTGTCTCTGGAGACAGCTGATCTACCAATGTCAACTATAAACCCACTTATTCTCACAGCTACCTGAACTATTCCTCTTCCCACCCTGTTACTTGTAAAAATGCCATCCCTTTCTCACAATTCTTCTATCTCCACTGCATCTGCTCTCAGGATGAGGCTTTTCATTCCAGAACTAATGATATGTTCTTTTTCCAAGAAAGGGACTTCCCTTTCTCTACTATCAATGCTGCCCTCAGCTGCATCTTTTCCATTTCACACACGTCTGCCTTCACCCTATTCTCCCGCCACCCCAAAAGGAATAGGGTTCCTCTTATCCTCACCTACCTCTCCACATTCAGGTCATAATTCTCTGAAATTTCCACCATCTCCAATGGGATCCCACACCAAGCACACTTTTTCTCTCCCCTTCCCCACTTAATGCTTTCTGCAGGGATCACTCCCTACACAACTTCCTTGTCCATTCGTCCCACACCACTGGTCTCCCTCCTGGCACTTATCCTTGCAAGTGGAACAAGTGCTACACCTGCCCCTACACCTTCTCCCTCACTACCTTTCAGGGCCCCAAACAGTCCTTCCAGTGAGACGACAGTTCACCTGTAAGTCTGTTGGGGTCAACTACTTTATCTGGTGCTCCCAGAGTGGCCTCCTGTATGTCGGTGAGACCCCACATGGATTGGGAGACCACTTCATCGAGCACCTATGCTCCATCCACCAGAAAAAGCTGGATCTCCCAGTGGCCACCATTTTAATTCAATTTCCCATTCCCATTCCGACATGTCAGCCCATGGCCTTCTCTACTGCTGCAACGAGGCCGCACTCAGTTTGGAGGAGCAACACCTCATATTCCATCTGGGAAGCCTCCAACATGATGGCATGAACATCGATTTCTTGAACTTCCAGTGATGCCCCTCCTTCACCATTCCCCATTCACACTTCCCTGTCTCACCTTATTTCTTTACCCATCCATCACCTCCCTCCGGTACTCCTCCCCCTTTTCTTTCTTGCATGGACTTCTGTCCTCTCCTATCAGATTCCCCCTTCTCCAGCTCCCCAGCTCTTTACTTCACCCCTCCTCCCTTCCAGGTTTCACCTATCACCTACTACTTTGTATTTCTTCCTCAACCCCCCCCCCCCCAACCCCCCAAACATCTTACTCTGACTTCTCATCTTTTTTGCTCCAGTCCTGGTGAAGGGTCTCGGCCTGAAACGTTGAGCATACTCTTTTCCATAGATGCTGCCTGGCTTGCTGAGTTCCTCCAGCATTTTGTGTGTGTTGCTCAATTAGAGTGCTCATCACCTTTCACAAATCATGCTCTGAAAGCCTTCACCATCTCAGACATCTGCATGCTGCTCAGCATGAGCGAGTGCTAATTCAAAATCAAAGTCGAGTTTACTGTCATTGGCACAAGTACATGTATGCATAGGTGCAATGAAAAACTTACTTGCAGAGACATTACAGACACATCGCACCAGATAGACATTTGCAAGAAAAAAATAAACATAAATTAAACACAATTTTTATTTTAAAAATCACAATTTGAATTTTAAAAAATCACAAGTGGTCAAAGTGGTCATAATGTTGCTAAATTGTAGTGACTAGGGTTGTGCAGATTGGTTCAAGAATTGAAGTAACTTGAATCTATTGGTGTGGGATTTCAGGCTTCTGTACCACCTGCCTGACAGTATGGCCTAAAAGGTGGGGATACTTGAAGAGAGATGTTGTCTTCTTGAATCAACACCTCAATTCATCATGTGAGGAGGAATTTATTAAGGAGCAGGTTTCCTTGCCCATGATTGACCTGATGTCATGAGACGTTAAAGGGCCTGAACTGAGTGTTGAGGTTTCTCTGGGCTACCCCCAAAACCTGCATATCAATGTGTCATTATATTCACTGTCTTTGTCTTGCTTATGAGTTGTGATGGAGGGATCTGCATATTGTTTGCAAAGTCTGATATTCTGAGTTCAACCAATTCAAACTGATCCTTGAAAAGTTGGTGGTGTGTTTCTCTCAATTTATTGGTATTGGCTTATTATTGTCATAGGTACCAAGATATAGTGAAAAGCTTGTATTCATGCTGTTCATACAGATTAAATAATTACATCTTTTTTGTGTAGAATAGGTAAAAACAATATCAATGCAGAATAAAGTGTGAAAACTACCAAGAAAGTGCAGAGCAGATAAATGATACAGTGTAAGATCTTGACAACACAAGGTGCCTGATATTCATGATTTAAGATGGGCCATACATTTCTAATACACTATTCAGTTTGATGCCAGATGGCCCATGCACCTTCACCTTTTCACTGTTTGAACATAATGTGTGATGCAATAGAAAGGCTTGGTCAATTATTTCAAAGAGTCAACTGCATCATGGCCTGGGAGGCTAGCACAGTAAGTGCAACTGATCTCTCTTCTTATAGGGAATTAGTGAACAAGAGTTATATGTTTACTGAGTTTAGCTATATCCTTAAATTCATGTTTGTTAAATAACTATGAAATTTAATTGTTATAAATAAACAATAGATATCCATAATATAATTGAACTCCCTTTGACTAGGTTGTTAACAAGCTCTGATTTAACAGCCCAAAGATTTAACTACCACACCAGCAACCCCTGCTACAGTGGGGTAGTTTTTGCTCATCTTGAGTTGCCCTCACTTATAAGTATAGCTCGTTAAAGGCTGTAGTGTTGCATGACTGTAATCAGCAGTCCCAAGCCAGTGATTTTTCTCACTAATTTCAACAATTCTTTGAGGAATCAGATTATTCAATTATATCTACTACCATCAATTTCTTCACAATTTTTGTGTTGTCTTTCTTTTTAGAATTTTATAGATCAATGGATGACAGAAAAAATAGATTTCTGATGTTTGAACAGGATTAGGGAATTACTACAGTATTGCAGG
Source organism: Hypanus sabinus (assembly GCF_030144855.1). NCBI lineage: Eukaryota > Metazoa > Chordata > Chondrichthyes > Myliobatiformes > Dasyatidae > Hypanus > Hypanus sabinus. The sequence goes on from NC_082732.1 coordinate 17,364,482, forward strand.
AGTCTATTCATCCCATCCAGGCTTTGCAGCAACAGAATCAGTCCAATTCACCGCAGTTTCACTGTAGCCCAACCACTTATTCTCTGTCAATTCACTTTTCAGGGCACTAATATTTTAATTTTCCAATTTCTATAGAGGCAGGGAATTCAAATCAGTACTACTCCTTGATTCAATTTCTAGTCACCAGCAGCACGCTTACACAGGAGTATCCGTTACTGGTTGTGCTCCCTTCTGCATAATCGGTTCTATGTAGCTGAAGGAGAAATTGATGTTCTATATACAAAATTCTGCATATATATCATTAGGAAATTTGAATTCAAGTTTCAACTGAACAGCTGGGGAATTTAAGTTCAAGTAATTAAATAAGTCTGGGAAAACAATTAACCATGATGGGAACCAAGAAGCCTCTATTACTGATTTTCTCCAGAGAACAAATTCAGCTATCCCTATTTGGAAGGGTTATATGCAACTCCTGATCCATAGCATTATATGTTCACTGTTATCTGCTTTACAAAATGGTCAACTAAGCTACTCAATTCATGGTATTTAAGCATAGACGAATTGTGACCTCATCAACAACAACCACAAGTCTTGTGAATGAATAAAACGAAATATGCATTGCTACAACTGTAGATACACAGTCACTACTGTTTGCTAAGAGAAGTTAGTAATTAATTTGCACTTAGTAATATTCCATGGAGAGCAAATTAACGAATAATCAAATAAATCTGTTTTCTTTGTTAGTTGGTTAAGGGATAAATATTAGCCAAGATGCTGGAGGAAAAGTTTCCCTTTGAACAATACACAGTCTTTCCGCCCATTTGAACTGCCAAGGCCTGCTTTGATACCATATCTCATGTGGTATTTGTTCACTATAAGACATACCAATAAAATAGTGCTGACTTCAAGGCTAGATTTTGAAACTATCAATTTTGACCTAAGAGTTGTTACACATAGGCTAAGGAAGAAGACCTGTTAGTTAATAATGTCAGCAAACAAAAAGGGGAAGAAAACAGCACAAAACAGCACAAAAAAGAAAAAAATAAAATAAACCCACACACACACACACACACACACACACACACACACACACACACACACACACACACACACACACACACACACACGCACGCACGCACACACACGCACACACACCACCACCTCCTCCTCCTCTCCTCGTCCTCCTCCTCCTCCTCCTCACTTGGCTTCACCCATCAGCTTGTACTCCTTCCCTTCCCCAAGCTTCTTAATCCGGCTTCTTCCCCTTCCTTTACAGTACTAATGATGGGCCATGGCCCAAGATCAAGATGTCATCTGTGTATTCCTCTCCATAAATGCTACCTGACCAACTGAGTTCCTCCAACATTTTGTTACCCTAGATTCAGCATTTGCAGAATCTCCTGTGTATATAAAATTTTAAAAATTGCACAAAAAATCTTTGTCTCCTAATCTTTGCAATTTTCCCTGTAATCTTAATTTCGGAAAAGATATTCTACACAGTCAAAAACAATCTTAAAATGAATAATATGACAATATGCTTAATATTGTAGTATTCTAATTTTTCACCTCAAATTTACCTGAAGATGGTCTCAATACTTCTACAGTAGCTGAAGCTATGGACAGAAATCAAACTTGTTCTTTCATTTTGACTGGTCCCACCATCTGCAAATTATAAATGAAATAAATATTTTTGAAAAAAATGGTACAAAAAAGATTCAATATTTTCTTTGTTGGAGAATAGAAGATATACTCCTTGTGACCTAAAAGGTGAAAAATTTGTGAACTCCTTGGTTTCAAAATTTATAAAACCATTATGAATTGACTTTTTTAAAAATCTTGAAGTAAAATTGAGAGTTGACAACATGTTTATTTCAATTCTGGTTGCTTCAGGTTGCTCATTAAATAAGGACATTTAAAGTCTCCAGATCATAAATTAAATGATTACTCTTTTTGGTAAAACTGCTCATCATGCCTCACATTAGCTATAATATATGAGAGGGAAGGTGTGCAATCATTCTGTTACATCTTGTATGTGGTAAAGTTCTGGTACTCTATACTCCTTCTGGAACCATCTCAGTTCTGAGGCAATGTTGAAAGAGCAATGAAATACCTCCAGATGTTCCATCTGATGCTAATAAAATGGCCATTAATATCTGATCCTTGAGGGTATTAAACACACCAGAATGTAATACGTAGGTTAAATAAAAATGGAACCGTATTCCTGCGGTGCCTTTAATGAAATATGTGGTAGTCCAAACAATTACTAAATCATGTGCACAATATCTGCTGTTGGACTCCAAAGAGCTGTAGATGTTGACAGCCTTGTACCTATGCACTATGTTAGAGGTGTACAAGACCACCAGCTCAGAAAGTTGTCACCTTTCAGTATACAGTGGAATGTGCCCAGATGGTGACCCATTCTGCCATCAGGGATGGATATTTCTTAGCTATAACTGATGTAGATGTGCCTGTTTTAACAATATAGTTACTTCTCCTTTGCCTTGTCAGTTCTGTCCACGCCAACACAATTCTCGAAAATATGAGGAAGGTGGGTAGGCAAACAGTTATGTAATTCTGGAAACATTACATTTCTGACTGTAGGGAATGATTGCAGTCGTTCTGTTATTTAACAAGCAGGTAATCTTGGCCTCAAAGGGATACTTACACAAGAATTTATTCTTTCATGCTATGAATTGTTAGTGCATGTTAATTACTTTGGGAACTCTAAAATGGACATTAAAAACATATACTTTTGCACCAAGTTTGCAAGAAAATGATTGAACTGCAATATAATTTCACAGATTTGTCCAGTTCTTTCCCCAAATGCATGTTCAGGAGTGTGAACACATACATATAAATTCTACCTGCTTTTGGCAAAGATCCCTTAACATTGTTTTCTCCATTACCCCTGTCAATACTTTTCCATGATTCAGTGACATGGAATCCTTTTCTTTTTTATGACCCTTTATGTGCCCATCAAGATGAAAGATGTAAATGAAATGCTTTCCATTTTGGGCACCTTCTGTCAGCATCAATCACTCCCAGCCATGAATAGCATGGTTAGATGCAAAATAATGCTACCTCTTTTGTGCCCCAATCATGGCCGTTTCCTTCTAACTTCAGTGGATCAACCTGTAACGTAACAAGCTTGGGGTCTGTGCCCAACAGGAACTATAACAAGACTTCCGTAAGGTCATCCAGAGTACCTATGCTGACTAAGCAGCGGTAACCTTCACTTCATCGATTGGGATGGGTGCAAAAGTAGAAGGTATGTGCTGAAGAAATGTGGATCCTAGTGGTTCTTTCTCCCTCATGACTTATGAATTCTTGAAGCTAGAATTACCAACGATTAATTAACAATAGTATGTGAGTTTGATTGTCACCTGACTCTTGGATTATGAACACATTACTCTTTGGACTGAGAACCTGGTATGCAATTGCTGCTTTTCAGGTTGTCTCTTTGCCAGAACGCTGACAAATAAAATTTCTATAATTAACTGAGGAAACAAATGCATCTCCCTGCATTCTATCCCACAAGGCCCTTATTCTCTTGAAATTTGTAATAATGTCAGTATCTTCTCCCCTAGCTGATATTTACACATGGGAGCTCCAAACTCTTGTCTTTCTGCAGATAGTTACAATCAAGCCAGCACATTTTTGGTTTATCTTATTTTCATTGACAGTTTTTTCAACTTATTCGGGTCCAACAGTAATTCAAAAATGTCATTGTATAAATTAAATTGTAAAAACTTAATTAAATAATGTTCAGAATCAGCAAGGATGAAAAAATGGCTGAGTAGGCCATGTTATATGTTCTATTTTAAGTATCCTGGCATCATATCTCTATTTTCTATCAATTAACCCATCATCTTTATTCAATTCAGAGGCACTAATCTACAATTGCAGCTTATTATTCCTCCCCACAATTAAGACTGGAGAAGAAATGTATGATAATTCCATTCTATAGAATATAAATAATTCATTCTGATGTTAAAAAGACATCCGGACATGTTCTGTATTCAAGTTGTTAACCAAAATTCTACTAGCAACCATACCATTACCTGGACAGAGAGCAGATAAACTTTGAGTTAGTTGCTTGATTCTCAGATGTTTCTGATTAGAACAGGACCAAGAATATAGATGACATCTTGCCAAGAAGCCATTGGTTGAAAAAGAGAATGGTTTAGGTCTGAAGGCCTGTTCTAGTACTGAGTGATTTTGGAACAAAGCCACCAAGTCGGGAACTGAATCGTTTATACATAATTCTTAAATATATGTCGTGAAAAGTTGAAAATTCTATTGTATTATGATTTACCAGCAGCAGACAATGTCATTTATGCCCTCAATATCTACGACTTAAGGGGCCCAGCTGTAATTCACATAGCTACTCTTAAGGAGAAACTGGAGAAACCAGTATTACATTGCAGACAGGACATACTACTTTACAGTTCATAGATCTGCTCAATATAGCTTCAACTTTGAGTGGTGCTAAAATACAATTCAGGAGAAAAGTGACCTATGTGGAATTCGTTGCTGAAAGCTTTCCCGTCACAACAGCTTACTCTAAATGCCAGGCTTAGTTACAAAAACAGCTCATCTGGGAGTAGAAGGAACATCTGGACTCAGAGAACTGGCCTTCATCTTCCTGTTAAAGTATAACATTTTTTAAATCATAATTAGAGAATAACAGATGGGCGGGTCTGCGCTACAATCAACTGTTACATGTCAGGACCACAAAACGAAGATGCTTTGTACAGTCTTCACTAACTCAAGATAGTATTACAGCTGTCAGCCACATTTTCAAACATCTGGTCTATACACAGTACAGTGCAATTCTGGTAAATGCAAATGATTCATGGAACCAGGCTTACAAGACATCAGTGTATTAGCAGTTAACAGACAGTCCACTGACCCCTATCCTTGAACTAACTCTCTCTTCACTAAAACCTTTCTTGTGTCTATTTCATTATCATTACCATTGTCAGTCCTCCTTTGATGTTCCCACTCTGTTCATTTCCAGTTCAAAACATTCCATTCCTTCTTCTTCCACTCCATAGTCTCCGCATTCAACTTGGGGTTCATTCCATTAGTTTTCATTCCAACCTTGCTCTTCCCCACAACCTCAACACTATTGGACATATTTCTACAAATCTCTTTAGCGTCACAGAACCATTACTTCTTAGTTTATCATTTCATCTCTCCTCTTTTCAGCAGTTCTGTTGATTATTTTAAGTTTTACAGTCCTTTTCCTATTTTCTTTGGCATTTACTTATTCTTCACAGAAAATGTGATATCAGGAAGACGTGTTCACTAGTATCCAGTAATATCCAAAGAAAAATCCACAAATATCCAAACAACCAGATCCAAAATCGGGTTGCCCTGATGAGAAAACAACCTTGGTGCTACATTCAACCAGGTTTTTATGCCAAGATGGATTCAATAACAATTCACAAACTTCTTTAAGTTCCTCAATGTTATCATTACAGATAATCATCCTGGCTCCAGCACAACGGTGCCATTACAAAGAAACCATGGCAGCACCTCTACCTTCTTAGAAGTTTGTAAAGATTTGGCACGTCATAAAGCTTAGACAAACTTCCATAGATGTGTGGTAGAAAGTATATTGACTGATTGCATCACTGCCCAGTATAGAAACATGAATACCCTTGAATGGAAATGTCTACAAAATGTAGTGGATATGGCCCAGATAATCATGGGTAAAGCTCTCTACAGCATTGAGCACATCTACACAGAGTGCTGTCGAACTAAAGCAGCATCCATCATCCAGGACACGCTCTCTTACTGCTGCCATCAGGAGCCTCAGGACCCACAGTACCTGTTTCAGGAACAGTTATTACCCTTTAACCATCAGGCTTTTGATCCAGAGGGGATAACTTCACTTCCCCATCACTGAACTGTTCCTACAACCTATGGACCCACTTTCAAGGACTCATCATATCATCTTAATGATATTTATTGCTTATTTATTATTATTATTTCTTTTTTTTCCTTCTTTCTTTTTGCATTTGGACAGTTTGTTGTCTCTTGCATGTTGATTGTTTGTCCATTCTGTTGGGTGCAGTCTTTCATCAATTCTAGTTTTTCTTGTATTTACTGTGAATGCCACAGGAAAATGAATCTCAGAGCTGTATATAATGACATATATGTACTTTGATAACAAATTTATTTGAACTTTGAAAATATTACTAAACTTCCTTCTGAAGCTGTTTATTTGTGAAGGATTAGCTAAATTTTTAGCTATAATATTAGCATCAGTATTACAAGTTCTGAAGATAAGGATCTACCATTTTTTTTTTTGCTTTTCACATCTTTATCAAGAAATCTGCAAGGACTCCACAGCCTATGAAGTACTTATTTTTGAAGTGAAATCATACGTCCCACAGGAGATGCATCTGCTGATTTGCACGAGTGCCTGAAACAACAGATGTAATCAATAGATAACCTGTTTCTATAATTTTGATTATATTATATACTGTGCATTGGCCAGAGCACCAATAATAACTCTCCTGCTTACCAGCAAAGTTACGCTTTAAGACCTTGTATATCCACCTCTGGCAGTGCAGTAGTCCTTCAGATCTGTGCTGGGATGCCAACCCTGATGCTGAACTCTCTATGCAACCTTCTAATTCAGAGGTAAAGGTGCTAAATAAGCCACAGCCTGACAACAATGCAGGCCAAGTAACCCAGAATACAAATACTCAATAAACCTTAGGCCTCTCAAACATTAATTTTCTTTAATCATTCATGACTACTTAAGAAGAGACACTTGCAGTGAGCTGCCTACTAGACAACCATGTTTTGTCCAGTATGCAATCACCTTTAGTATCCTTCCAGGCTATTGAAACCTTCCAGACTTTAGAAGGCCGTTACGATTCGGTTCCATTGCTGCAAGTTTAGAGTGGCCAATAGGTTTGACTGGGTCAATAAAACAAAGTTCCTTCTTTATAGGGTGCACGTGACACAGATTTTTCATAACAATCACTACAACAGGAACTAAGTTTTTTTAGTCCAAATATATTCATTTCACAATTCTGAATTACTGATCCAGTAATATAAAGCCTGAACAAATACTCCTAGGATGGTTTTATCTGCACATATTCCATTATCAGTAATTATTTTCTTTGTGCTGTTGTAGTTTCGTAACAGGATTATTGAAGGAATATGTCAAAAAATTGTAGACTGCACAGTAATCATCACTCCAAAACTGCCACATTAGTAATAACTCCAACATGGCCTGTGTGGTCATCACACCAACACTGTCACAGTGGTCACCACACCAACACTGTCACAGTGGTCATCGCTCCAACACTGTCACAGTGGTCACCACACCAACACCGTCACAGTGGTCATCGCACCAACACCGTCACAGTGGTCACCACACCAACACCGTCACAGTGGTCATCACACCAACACTGTCACAGTGGTCACCACACCAACACTGTCACAGTGGTCATCGCTCCAACACTGTCACAGTGGTCACCACACCAACACCGTCACAGTGGTCATCGCACCAACACCGTCACAGTGGTCACCACACCAACACCGTCACAGTGGTCATCACACCAACACTGTCACAGTGGTCACCACACCAACACCGTCACAGTGGTCATCACACCAACACTGTCACAGTGGTCATCGCTCCAACACTGTCACAGTGGTCACCACACCAACACCGTCACAGTGGTCATCGCACCAACACCGTCACAGTGGTCACCACACCAACACCGTCACAGTGGTCATCGCTCCAACACCGTCACAGTGGTCACCGCTCCAACACTGTCACAGTGGTCATTGCACCAACACCGTCACAGTGGTCACCGCTCCAACACTGTCACAGTGGTCACCACACCAACACCGTCACAGTGGTCATCGCACCAACACCGTCACAGTGGTCATCGCTCCAATACCGTCACAGTGGTCACCACACCAACACTGTCACAGTGGTCATCACACCAACACTGTCACAGTGGTCACCACACCAACACTGTCACAGTGGTCACCACACCAACACCGTCACAGTGGTCACCACACCAACACCGTCACAGTGGTCATCACACCAACACTGTCACAGTGGTCACCACACCAACACCGTCACAGTGCTCATCACACCAACACTGTCACAGTGGTCATCGCTCCAACACTGTCACAGTGGTCACCACACCAACACCGTCACAGTGGTCATCGCACCAACACCGTCACAGTGGTCACCACACCAACACCGTCACAGTGGTCACCACACCAACACCGTCACAGTGGTCATCGCACCAACACCGTCACAGTGGTCATCGCACCAACACCGTCACAGTGGTCACCACACCAACACCGTCACAGTGGTCATCACACCAACACTGTCACAGTGGTCATCGCTCCAATACTGTCACAGTGGACACCACACCAACACCGTCACAGTGGTCACCACACCAACACCGTCACAGTGGTCATCGCTCCAACACCGTCACAGTGGTCACCACACCAACACCGTCACAGTGGTCACCACACCAACACCGTCACAGTGGTCACCGCACCAACACCGTCACAGTGGTCACCACACCAACACCGTCACAGTGGTCACCACACCAACACCGTCACAGTGGTCATCGCTCCAATACCGTCACAGTGGTCATCGCTCCAACACCGTCACAGTGGTCACCTCACCAACACTGTCACAGTGGTCATCGCTCCAACACTGTCACAGTGGTCACCACACCAACACGGTCACAGTGGTCATCGCTCCAACACCGTCACAGTGGTCACCGCACCAACACCGTCACAGTGGTCACCACACCAACACCGTCACAGTGGTCACCACACCAACACCGTCACAGTGGTCACCACACCAACACTGTCACAGTGGTCACCACACCAACACTGTCACAGTGGTCATCGCTCCAACACCGTCACAGTGGTCACCACACCAACACCGTCACAGTGGTCACCACACCAACACCGTCACAGTGGTCATCACACCAACACCGTCACAGTGGTCATCGCTCCAACACCGTCACAGTGGTCATCGCTCCAACACCGTCACAGTGGTCACCACACCAACACCTTCACAGTGGTCATCGCTCCAACACCGTCACAGTGGTCACCACACCAACACCGTCACAGTGGTCATCGCTCCAACACCGTCACAGTGGTCACCACACCAACACCGTCACAGTGGTCATCGCTCCAACACCGTCACAGTGGTCATCGCTCCAACACCGTCACAGTGGTCATCGCTCCAACACCGTCACAGTGGTCACCACACCAACACTGTCACAGTGGTCATCGCTCCAACACCGTCACAGTGGTCATCGCTCCAACACCGTCACAGTGGTCACCACACCAACACCGTCACAGTGGTCATCGCTCCAACACCGTCACAGTGGTCACCACACCAACACCGTCACAGTGGTCACCACACCAACACCGTCACAGTGGTCATCGCTCCAATACCGTCACAGTGGTCACCACACCAACACCGTCACAGTGGTCAGCACACCAACACCGTCACAGTGGTCATCGCTCCAACACTGTCACAGTGGTCATCGCTCCAACACCGTCACAGTGGTCATCGCTCCAACACCGTCACAGTGGTCACCACACCAACACCGTCACAGTGGTCACCACACCAACACCGTCACAGTGGTCACCACACCAACACCGTCACAGTGGTCATCGCTCCAACACCGTCACAGTGGTCACCACACCAACACCGTCACAGTGGTCACCACACCAACACCGTCACAGTGGTCACCGCACCAACACCGTCACAGTGGTCATCGCTCCAACACCGTCACAGTGGTCACCACACCAACACCGTCACAGTGGTCACCACACCAACACCGTCACAGTGGTCATCGCTCCAACACCGTCACAGTGGTCACCACACCAACACCGTCACAGTGGTCACCACACCAACACCGTCACAGTGGTCACCACACCAACACTGTCACAGTGGTCATCGCTCCAACACTGTCACAGTGGTCACCACACCAACACCGTCACAGTGGTCACCACACCAACACTGTCACAGTGGTCACCACACCAACACCGTCACAGTGGTCACCACACCAACACCGTCACAGTGGTCATCGCTCCAACACCGTCACAGTGGTCACCAAACCAACACCGTCACAGTGGTCACCACACCAACACCGTCACAGTGGTCACCACACCAACACCGTCACAGTGGTCATCGCTCCAACACCGTCACAGTGGTCACCACACCAACACCGTCACAGTGGTCACCGCACCAACACCGTCACAGTGGTCACCACACCAACACCTTCACAGTGGTCACCACACCAACACCGTCACAGTGGTCACCACACCAACACCGTCACAGTGGTCATCGCTCCAACACCGTCACAGTGGTCACCACACCAACACCGTCACAGTGGTCACCACACCAACACCTTCACAGTGGTCACCACACCAACACCGTCACAGTGGTCACCACACCAACACTGTCACAGTGGTCATCGCTCCAACACCGTCACAGTGGTCACCACACCAACACCGTCACAGTGGTCACCGCTCCAACACTGTCACAGTGGTCACCACACCAACACTGTCACAGTGGTCAGCACCCCAACACCGTCACAGTGGTCATCGCTCCAACACTGTCACAGTGTTCACCGCACCAACACCGTCACAGTGGTCATCGCTCCAACACCGTCACAGTGGTCACCGCACCAACACCGTCACAGTGGTCATCGCTCCAACACTGTCACAGTGGTCAGCACCCCAACACCTTCACAGTGTTCACCGCACCAACACCATCACAGTGGTCACCACACCAACACCGTCACAGTGGTCATCGCTCCAACACCGTCACAGTGGTCACCACACCAACACCGTCACAGTGGTCAGCACACCAACACCGTCACAGTGGTCATCGCTCCAACACCGTCACAGTGGTCATCGCTCCAACACCGTCACAGTGGTCACCAAACCAACACCGTCACAGTGGTCACCACACCAAAACCGTCACAGTGGTCACCACACCAACACCGTCACAGTGGTCAGCACACCAACACCGTCACAGTGATCAGCACCCCAACACCGTCACAGTGGTCACCACACCAGCACTGTCACAGTGGTCAGCACACCAACACCGTCACAGTGGTCACCACACCAACACCGTCACAGTGGTCATCGCTCCAACACTCATGGTGATTGTCGGTCCAACACTGTCACAATGGTCGTCACTCCACACATTTGTGTGAGTGGCTCAAGATTTCTAGCATCTGCAGAATCTCTGTGTCAACAGACTTCAGAATTCATATTTTGTGGCATCTCTAATGCTTATAGTTAATTATCAAGATAATATAATCTAAAAGTGTCTTAGAAAGTAGTGACCCAGCTATTAATTCAAAGGCGAGTTTGTGCTTCAATTTTGCTGCACTGTGCATCTCTGCTCAATGTCAAATCACTTTCACCAGTACTAGAATATACTAATAGTTTCAGGAGATGGAAGCTAACGACAGTGTTACACTTTAAGAGACAAATTATTTTTTATGTAGATTCTGACTTCTCTTATTAGATCTGTGCTTTTAATTTTCAGCAGGAATGTTTCTAAAATGGTTTTGTGAAATCCTTGCAAGGTGCAGGGTCAGTCATTGTTTTATTATGTGTCAGTGCACATAGTATAGTGTTAACCTCATTCTGTACATTCATATGTTGCTTTGCCAGTTGCGAATCTGAATTTTCTGCTTTGTCTTTCTCACAAGCTCTGAGCACATCACCCTTCAATCCACTTCTTTAACTCCTCCAGAGCAATTAATGCAAGTGCCACTTTTCTCTTTTCTCAGTGGTTCCTTAGTGCACTAAGATGGACGCTTGACCTCACAATCTGCCTCATTATGACTTTATTGCCTACAATCACTGCACTTCCCCTGCAGCTGTAGCTCTTCACTGTGCATTCTGTTATTGCTTTATCTTGTACTTCCTCAATGCACTGAGTGATGAATTGATTTGTAAAAACATTATGCAAGACAAGCTATTGACTGTACCTCAGTATGTGATAATAAACCATTTCCAATTCCAATTATTTTCCAAAGACTAATGGAGCTTTGTTTCTTCGCTATTACCATAAATGAGTTCGTGAAAAAGACAATTTTTATTGTCTGTAATGGGGTCTGTAATGGGGTTTTGAGATGCAAAAAGAGAAAGCACACTGCATCTGTGGTGACTGTTTGTGATATTAGATGGCTAACAAGCATTTTGGAGATGAAGCAAAGATTGAGGCTGGGTCTCTGTTTTTATCTATACCTACTTAACATCCCAACACATTGATGGCCAAACACCAGTGAGAAATTGGTACTGCCTGGCCTTCTGTACATTCAATGCTCAAAACAAACAGTTAGATGAACTCAACTGGTCAGGCCCTAAAATTTAAAATTTAGATCATAATATTGTTCCCTATCTTTTATCTCCCATTTCCTATCATTTTCCTCCTACCAAATGATTCTTACTGTGAATCACACAACTACACACAACTGTAGCAAAAAAATAAACAAGTGCTAGTGCAAGGAACTTATCACTGAGGAACTTAAATGTATGACATGATTAGATGTTCCTACTGTAGTAATGGGCTTTAAAGTATCTGCTTCCCAAAGTGCTCCATGCAATTACATTTACATATCCATGTGTTTAAAATATATTATGTTAGATATCTCAAATGTTGAAAAGATCAGTAGAAATAACAGTAGTTCAATGGACTACAGGCTGATAATAGCTTCCCTAAAATGTCAGGTGTTCCCTTCTGCAGCTGACAAAAACCTAGATGGTTAAAAGTTGGCCACTGCGACCTTAATAACTACTAGCAATACTGCTCTTACCCTGCACTACTGTTACAATTGAAGCTACAGCATATGGCATTCCTCTATAATGAACCAATGAGTCCCAACATATTGTTCCAAGTTGATGTGTATATATGAAAATTGATCCCTTGCTAGGTACGGTTTTCTGCTGATGGTCCTTCTGTCTCTCCTCCTTCTTCCAGCAGATTGTTGAGTTCTGCAAGCCCCCTCTCCATTCTCCTAACTTATTACCGCTCCTGCACTGGAATATGATCGGTGCCATAATACTTGTTAAAAACCCACATTACAATCAGGATATGCTAGCTCTAGAGAATGTGCGAATGAGGTTTACAAAGATGGTGCAGACTGTAATTATAGATACCAGGAAAGACTGAACAAGCTGGGTTGTATCACAGGGAAAGACAAGGCCAAGAGGTGATCTGATGGCAAAGTTTAGTAGGGTTCATGCAGAGAAAATGTTTCAACTTGTAGAATGGCATGAAACTCAGGAGTTTAAGGTTGGCCTCCATTAATTCAGTAAAGAACTTGGAAAAAACTGTACTCAGTGAGTGGTGAAAATCTGGAAGGTGTGGCCAGAGAGACTAATTGACATGAATGACATAGATCCATTAAGTCAATGCAAAAGTAAAGCATGAGAGATTATGATGATGAGATGTACTGTAATAGGTTCATGAGGAACATGAATGATGATATTAACTTGTTGGGCTGAATGTTTTGCTGCTGTGCTGTAAACCTCTGGGGGTGTGAAGAAAGATTCTAAATTGCTAATGTAAAACTTACAGAAGAGACTATAACACTCAAATAGTCCACAGAGTCTGCCTGTCTGAGGAGCATGATTGAGTTCCATTGATGCTTGAAGCTACCTTAGAGGCAACTGTATTGATTGACAGAGGGGCTGGTGGGCTCACTCACACGTTGCACACAAAGTGTTGGCAGGTGGCAGACTAGTACACTCGGCAATCTACTGACAGGAGAGCTAATCTGCCAAGCAAACTGTGTTCAGCCAACAATCACAAATAGGATGCAAGGGAGCCAGCCTTCATAGCAAAACAAACTTGTGCCTGAGCTTTGAAGCTTTAAGCCGCTTCCTCAACACAAATCATTAGAAGGAGATAAAGAACTTAGGAAAGTAATTCCAGCATGCAATTGAATAACAAAAACAAAATGTAACAAAAGGTAAAGAAGGACTATTAAATTAATACAACTCAGCTGGCTCAGTTTGACCTTCTTCATCAGTTCATAGATTTATTCAAGATCTTTTTTTCCCTGCTTTGCTACTTAAAATTTACCACATCAAACATTTCATTAAAATATCATTCAGAAGGTAAATGGAAGTTTTATAGAATGCAGATGCTGGAAATCTGAAATAAAACCTGTAAATGTTGGAATTAATCAACAGATCAGACTGGATCTGTGTGGAGAGAAACAGAGTTTAATGTTTCAGATTGAAGACTCATTATTAGTTTTCTCTTCCCACTGTGGTGGCCTGACCTGCCAAGTAGTTCCACCATCTTCTGTTTATAAATTGCAAGGCAAAGCAGGGGGTTTAATTCATATTTTATGAAATTGATAGTATCCTCCTGGGTCTGGCTCAGTACAGCACAAGGGAGCAGAGTTGGCCAGTCCAGTGCACACTTGGACTTCACTTCTGAAACATCTTTCCCTTCACGCCTGATCTTTGGAGACTGGGGAGTACTCATGTAACATTGAGGACACCTTCAAGAGTGGTGCCACAAAAATGCAGCGTCCATTGTTAATGACCCTCACCATCTGGGACTACCCATCTGGGAAAGCCCCCTCTCAATGATTCAGAAACAGCTTCTCCCTTCCTTAGTGAACAACCAGTGTAACCGAAGACTCCATCCACTCTGTACACTCTCTTTCCCCTCTCCTACAGGGCAGAATATACAAAAGTCTGAAAGCACATAGTACCAAGCTCAAGAGCAGCTTCTACCTCGCTATTATAACACTATTGAATGGTTCCCCAGTACAATAAGATGGGCTCTTTATATCACAATCTACCACATTGTGTTAATGCACGTTATTGTCTACCTGCACTACACTTTCTGCATAGATGTTGCACTTTGTCCTTCTAATACCTCAATTCATTGTGAAATGATCTGATTTGTATGAATAGTATGCAAGACAAGCTTTTCACTGTACCTCAGTACATTGGACAATAATAAACAAGTTTCAATTCCAGTTCTTCCCATTTAACATCAGTATTCTAAACAGTCCATGAACTCATGAATACTACTTCATCTTTTTTTTCACTATTTGTTTAGCTGTAACTTATAGTAATTTTACGCCTTTGTACTGAATTCTGCCACACTTACTTACTGTCTGTTTCACTGCTGACATTTAGGGCAGCAATGAAGGTCCTCCATTTCTGGGGGTGCTCAAGGCTTCCTTCATCACGTCAGTAGCTTCTTCTTGGGTTTTCACTACTGTCAGTCATGCAAGTCCCAGATGAAGATTTAGGAATATCTTCGCACTCAAATTTGGAAGGATTCTTCATTGCTGTTTCCATAAGAATTTTGTTTTACCAATGAGGGTTGTTAGCCCTGAGTTGAACCGCCAAACCTGAACGACTGGTGCATCACTCTTCGTCTGGCCTCTGTACTGTGACCTGTTTGGCATGGGTGACCCTACCAAAAGCCAAAGCATAAAGTCCTGACTGCTGCCAACGTAGCTCTCTGGGTCAATGAGACACACAAGCCTCCAAGCCACTACAAGGTTGTGCTTCTCTTGGAGGAATTCTGCCACAGAACAACAAATTTCACATCATATAAAACCTAATTCTGATTCTGACTCCCAATATTTGTGAAGCCTACTTCGACATTACTCAAAGAGACCCCTACTGTAAAGGCCTCAGCCCAGGGATCTGGTGCTGGAAAGTCATTTCAAGTATATCTACATTAAGTAATATGCTTACTTCTCAGATGGCTCTTCCTCAGGTTCAGCTCTGTCCCCAGTGGAGATCCTGAACTGAAAAGCTCAATAAGCTCGTCCAGCCTTCCACACATCCTATGCCAGTTGACACCAACCATCACTCAACTATCAATCTATGAGGCCTGGCTCCTTTATTGAACTACCACCTTCCCAGCTGACCCTTCCCCTCCTGATGTTCTTAAACTACTTATCTCTCTTCTAATCCTTGACTATTCACCGGCCTTTGTAATTTCACCCAGAATTACCTTTACCTGTGACTGTTTTTAGCTGATTTCCTCTGTGTGCAAACATGGCAAAGTGTGCAAACAGAGGCAACACAATAATGCAACTTGTAGAGTTGCTGCTGCATCCTCCAATGATCCTGCTTCAAACTGACTGTGCAGACTTTGCACATTGTCCTTATGGTCACACGATTTCCCCACATGGAAAAAGCAGGAGGAAGCCAGAGCATGTTAGTTAATGGGCCACTGTAAATTGACATCAGTGTATATTGTGAGGTGTAATCTAACAGAATAAAACATGTTCATGTAAGTTGGAGACATAGGAGACTGCAGATACTGGAATCAGGAGCCACAAGGAGGATGCTAGAGGAACTCAATGTGTCGAGCAGGAGAAGGGAATTGCTGACATTTCAGGTCAAGAGCCAGCATCAGGACTGGAGTGTAAAATGGTGCTTAATGGTCAAAAAAGGAACAGTAGTGTAGTATACTCCTACAATTTATTTAATCTCTTTCTGTTTCCTATAGAAGTTCTGTAGTAGGAGACTAGGGTACGCAATAGGTACAATAACTGCTTCCTCAGTTCTGGAGCAATTAGGGATGGACAATAGATGCCAGCATTGCCAGTCATGCTACATCCTATGCATGAATAACTGAAAGAAGCAGTGTTAAAGGGTGAACATGGCTATATAATCAAAGGTTCTGCAGATACTCTGTCAAATAAAAAAAGAAAACTCAAATGATCCTCGATAAATGATTATTGAGTGAATGCAACTGAAAATTAAACTCAGGACCTGACTGAAAAACAGCGGAGGAAGTCTCAACATTTTACTGTGGAGACAATACAGGACATGTTTGCATGCACGTTTACATTTGTAATATAGAACTTTAGTAACAACTTGACATACAGGCTGCATTATTTGTGTTGTTAAGCTTGTCATATGATTATTTTTTAAACTAAGAGAAAGCATACTGTAAGTTGAAATCAACCTCAAAATATTCACAAGCCCTTGGGTGCACCAAATTTTAACCTCCTAGGTTTTTACCTGGATCATATTTTCATGTACATTTCTTCTACTCAAAGATCTTCTCTATGTCATTGATTAATTCATGGATAAATAACTTTTTCCTATATACTGGCATCTTTACTGCTGTTGGTGCAATAATGTTGTGCAAAGCCTCTCATACCTGCAGGTACTCTATAACAGCAATGGATAAATTCACAGCAGTGTTCTGAAAGTATGACACATTTTACCCAGCACAGACTGAACCAACAAATCAGTACAAGGGTCTCTGAAAGATCTTTCCATTCACATAATTATCCTCTTGTTTCCATAAATTTATCAGCACACACTTTGAAACTATCGATTCAATTGAGATTTAAATGTAGGTAATTTGTCTTTTTTTAATGAGTTATACTTGCTATGAGTTAATTCCTGTTATGATACTTAAGCTCTTGCCATTCACTATCATTTATTCTAAGTGCTCATAGAATTTTACAGTACAGATGGAGACCATGAGAATCAAAGTGTTAGTGTTGTGCATCACTGCCTTCCCTTACACCCATTCATTCTTCTGAAATTCATTTTGAATTTTGATTCCACTGCATCTCAAGGCAAATTGCACATGCTAGTAGTACTATGTTACAAAAAGTGCTTTTTAAGTTAATATATTTTTGGAACAATATAAGCAGTTATTGAAAATAATTCTGGCTCAACAATTCATTTCATCAAAGTTTCCATTATGTGGAAAACCTCCATTGTTTAACATTCTCTGATCTACCTATGATGGCTGAGAAGGCATATGTTGTGTTAGCTTTCATTAGTCGGGGAATTGAGTTCAAAAGCCATGAGGTAATGTTGCAACTCAGTGGAACTCTGGTCAGACCACATTTGGAATATTGTGTTCAGTTCTGGTCGCCTCATTATCGGAAGGATGTGGAGACTTTAGAGAGAATGCAGGGGAGATTCAACAGGATGCTGCCTGGATTTGAAAATATGCCTTGTAATGACAGGTTGGGCAAATTAGGGTTTTTCTCAGTGGAGAGAAGGAGAATGGGAAGTGACTTGATTGAGGTGTAGAAGCATAGATGGAGTAGGGTGGAAATGGCTAATACAGGTGTTTGGAGGAAAGTATGAGGGGGAGGATATCAGAGGAGGTATTTTTTTACACAGAGAGTAATATGCACTATGAGGGGAGGTGGTAGAGGTAACAGCATTAGGGACATTTAAAAGAGCTTTAGATAAGTACAGTACATGGATGGAAGGAAAATGGAGGGCTACGTGTGGAAGGGAAAGGTTAGATTAATATTAGTGTAAGTTAAACAATGACGTAACATTGTGGGCCAAATATCCTGTACTGTGCCATTTCATTCTATGTTCCATGTTCTTTATTGAGAATAACCTCATATTCTTTAGGCCATTATCTTCTTAACGAATCTAATCCTCATTCTTGACATCCTCTCCAAAGTAAAATGCGCAAAACCACATATAATACTCCTACTGTGGTCTAAGCAGAGACATGTAATATGTAAATCTCAATATTGTGCGCCCTATCCCCAAGTTCAGCGAGACAGCAGTGTTCCCAATGCTGACCCCTAGTGACACCATTATTCCCTCCATTTTACAGCATGCTCTTTAACCGTCACCTGTTCTGCATGTTAACCAAATCCCCGCGAGTGCTGCTGGATTCCCTTAATGATCTAGTGTGGTCATTCCATCATAGCAGTTCCTTTCAGCATCTTGAAAGAGATTTTAACTTACTTTTATTGAAACATTGCACTTTTTTTTCCAAAAAATCTATTTAAATTTAATCAGATGTCATGTGACTTTACAAGTCTATACTTGGCTGCCTTTCATTAATCAGCATTTTTAATGATTATTACTTTTATCCTATACCTTTGCCACAATATGCTTACTCAATAACCATGTTAAACTATCAAGTTTCTCCCAGAGTATCCCATTGTCACTTCTTGTGCAAAGATATGAAATTAGCAACCCTCTGGTGAAATTTTGATGATGAAAATGGATTACATTGTTATACATACAAAGAATAATCTCATTAATATTTAACATAATCTAAGTACAAATACTTATATGCTTTCACCATCTTATGTGCTTGTGACACTATGGCTCATAACTATATTTCATTTTCTATTGCTCATATCTGAAAATACAAATTCATGATTTCAACATACTGTTCGTTACCTTCTCTGTGTTACTAAAGGACTGCTGCATTGTCTCGAAGGAAGAAGAAATCTTTGGGCTATGTAAACTCATGCAGTTTACCATACTTGCAACAGTTATCAGATCATAAAATAGGTTTACAAACGAAGCAAGTGACCCTCCTTGCACTTCGCACTATGTTTACTATAAAATACGCATGATTACTATCTTTAATGTGTTCTTATATGATAATATCCTCATGCTCTATTCTACAACTCTCAAGACATCATCATTGACAAAAAAACACTAAGAATCAACAGAAACATCAAGTAGACAGTAGTTCCAGAGGAGTTTTGAGATATGATATCTCTCCATTATATTTGTTATGCATTTCCTTTCGTAGCACTACAACACTTTATAACGTACTATAGTTTATGACCAATTCTTCTAAATAAAACACGTCATTTAAAGATAAAAACAATTTTACTTCTGCAGTTTGCAATTTAATACACATAACCACTTGTTTCTCAGATCCATTCTCTGATTAATGTGCTCTATCACTCTCTCCCTGCATTCGTTGCGCAACTTAAAACATCATTCACTTTTTCGTGTAATAAATACTATTCCTCTAAGTATTTCACAGACAGCAAATTGTACCAAAACATTCAATTCTTAACTATAAAAGATATCTTGACTCTGCTTTATACTGACCTTCATGCAGCAATTGAGAAAATTTACCTTTATTTTATTCAAATTGGAGGACTGCAACTGCAGGATGAAATAACTCGTACCTGCATCCACTATTTAATATAAAATACATGCAAACCTCTCAGTTGTGTTCCTCCTGATATTCCCTGCCAGGTATCCACTTATTTTATAAACAAACCATCCGAAGTCTGTAACTATTTTGCTTTTAAGTTTTACTTTGCCACAGCTTCACATTCTGCAAAAATGAAATCTCCCATGAAACAGACTTCGGCTGTGATTGTGAATATAATTCCTAATATGAATATGTATTGTGCTGCCACAATGATCAGGTCAGCTTGAGCCCGACATTTTTCATAGACTCCCAGCATGCGAGGATTAAACAGGGAATCAGCAGCAACCCGGCTCCGTCGCCAGGGGCATTGCCATTCATTTAGCGCCATACCATCTACGTGAAACAGCGAGGCAATGTTTTCTAATTTTAAATCAGGATTAGGGTGTAAATCCTGCTATAGTTGGACGGGGCTTTTGTCAGCAAAGCCAATTGATTTTTTTCGTATACTTTTTTCCATGTTCTGAGGTCAGGCTGCAGAAATAGACTTTACTAACCTCGCCTAATATAACTCTGAACAGTCCGTATAGAATCACTGTCTAACATGAACTATATTCAGAATAGTGCGACAATCGCTCTGCTGACTCACCTATATATTTAAAGCAGGCCGTCGACATAAAACATACAATCCCTTATAGGTACACACCACAGTACCCTGTCAAAAGTGAGGCCCGATTTGCACAGTTGTTGTAAGTACTTTCACTTATCTATTGGACGCAACAAAAAGCAACCCAGCGAGATCGTGGGTTAGGACTTGCTGTTCTCATATAAATATGCAATAATATAGTACCTCTAGCATAGTACCTCTCTGCATATAATATAGTACCTATAGTTTAATTCTTTCATGAATTTTCAATGATTACCTCTTGATACTCATTAACATCTTTAGGCCATTGAATTATTTTGTGATAGAGCCCCGCCACTTTCGGGAAACTGTCCTTGTAGAAACAATGATTAAAAAGATATTTCCAACGTGATGCTGCAGTAACGCGTACTCAGATTAAAATAAACCAGAACACCGCTTGCTTTTATCAAAGCTAGACTAGGAGTTTGGCAAATGAAAAACTGCTGGCACAAACATATTCTTCCAAAGGGTTGGATAGAAGTAAATCAATGTTAAATATTAAAGCATTTGAGCATGAATCCTTATAAATTACAATGAGGTCAGTGGTTTTGGTGACAATGTTGCTATATCTGCCCTTTTTTGGGATGCTATTTTCTGATATGGCACCACATTAGCATCTACAATTGTGGAAAAATAATCGTGATATTGAGATAAAGGCAACGTAGTACCTTTGTTCCTCTCGCCTGTTTTAGCTTAAATATAGAAATACTAAATATCTGTTCTTATTTTGTCTGTTTTAAAGCTTAAAATATATAAATAGAAATTCTGTAGACATCCAAGGATGGACACACAACTAAACAACCTAAAGGGAGAATAAGATTTAAGTTACTGATATATATTTTCCAATATATCCACATGGTATCATGTCTTAGTGTACTAGAGATTGTATAACTTTTGATCAACTCTTGACTCTTATCAGCAAAGTACACTTTGCTTTGTGAAGTGGTAGATGACCTTCTGCGATAAACATATCACTAAAGAACAAAGGTCTTTATATGCATCATAGGCAAAGACTTTCTCCAGACAATATGTGCAAGTAGCCATGTTACTGCAGGGACAAGACTTCTGCTGTTTGCTGATTTGTTCTAAAATCACATTTGCAATTACAAAGAATTTCAAAGAAATTGCAACATACTTCCCAGTATGTGTACAACATCCTTAAGATTTGACAGAACTTATTCTTATATATTCTATGAAAAATATTTAAAAAACAAAGGTACAATCACAACAGCATAACTATAATAGAAATAAAGCCAAAGGAAGTGATTTCATTAAGTGGCAAGAGTCTTTGCCGCTTGAGTAAACTCACAGGTACACAAACTTCACCCCAAAAGACATTTGATCATCCTCCAAATCATAACCTTCTGGATAACCACAGTCAGGAGCAAAGTCCTTTAACCCTCTTTACTTGGCTTTGAGAACTCAAACCAATCTCCTCCCCTTCAGATGCAATTGTGTTTTATTCACGGCTTGAAACACAAAGGACCCTGAGCATTTCTGTCTCCTCCTCTCTTCTACAGATAAATAAATGATCAGCTCACTCTGTCAGGGAAGAGCTGAATGGTGCCTCTGAATCCCCAGACTATAGCCCAGTGTGAGGCAAGCACCACATCAATGCTGTCTTTTGGTGCTAATTATTACAAGCCTAATCCTGTATTTCCATCCAGTTGCAGCTTGATAAAAGCCAATTAATTCAAAGCTAATGGGATTTCAATTCAAAACAATCAACATAGATTTCAAAAGGTGAAAGTATTTTAATACCGTTGGAGACCCCATTGAGGCTGGGATTCAGCAGAACTCACAGAAGCACCCTCTTTAAGTCAAAGTGTATCATGGGCGCATGGAGGCGAGATGGAGATTATTTGATTTTGGATGTGAAGTTCCCACTCTGAGATCCTTTTCTTAACTTGGACAATAATAAAAGAAACATTCAATAGAATCCCTTTGCAGGCCATTGTTAAGCCATCTCTGTTGCTCTTAGCTCACTAGGTGTCCTTCGCTTTGTGTTCTACAATTCAAATACCACCAGTTGGGTTGCTTTGTGTCAGCTAAATACCATATTTCAGCTGCTCAATTCTATGTCTTGTATCCCTCAGTTCTTTCACTAATCATCCACTGGCATCTCCTAACCTACTGCAGAAGAAAAGCCGTGCCATTCACCCTTAGAACTCTTCTATGCATGCCTTCTTTGCCAACCAAACCATTGACATTAAAATGGGAACAGAGTGCTCGGAGAATAGTTGTTGAACATTTGTCTCTTCTGTGGGAGTGTTTTTTTTCAACTGGACTCTCTCAGGGAACAAGCAAGTGGTTATCCCGAACAGAATTTTATAAGTTGCAATTCTGCAAAAGTTTAAGAGGTTTAAATTATGGATTTTATATCAAAGTTGCTTTTGTCATGCAGAATGGAAAGTCAAATAGTCACTGCAAAACTTTAAAAAGCATCTGGGGAAAAAAAAACTACAGTTTTAGACAGCCTCGGCTTTAAAACCCTGTAGATTATAAAATGATTGAGGGAAGCAAGAAGCTGCTTTGAAGTCCAGGAATTTATCCCTTTCCTGTTCCATTCACTGTCTCTGCATAGGCACAGCAGAAAGAATTTTTTTTACCATCTTAATGGAGTATAACAATGAAGGGTCCATGCAGACAAGAATTAATTTGTACTTCCACTACTGTGGCAACACATGTTTAAATTCAGCACAGCCTCCAAAATGTACATTAATACAATAGCCTATCGTAACCATCACACTACCATTACTGTTAAGTCAGCGGTAGTCCTAGCTTGATAAGTGCAGGAGGACAAGCTGGGAGTATTTTAAACTGAATTACTTTAAACTATGGATTCTGATGAAGCTGCAGCACAGGTTGAAATGCATGCTAAACAAACAAAAAATCAACATGCTATAGACAGAGCTGAAGGATCTCTCAATTGATCAAGTCACACAGTTCAGCAGTACTGTCTCAGGAATAGCGGTGGACATTGTAAACAACCATTGAAAGGATAAGGGTGCTAATAAGGTTAACACCTTCATCTTAAGTAATGTGACGGCTTAGCACATACATGCTACATACATGTATAAGTGTAAGATCCATTTCACCTCCAGACCAAAATCCCCACTTCATCACAGAGGCCAGTCTCCAACCAGTTCAATTCACTACAACACACACAAAGTGCTGAAGGAACACAGCAGGTCAGACAACATCTATGGACGTGAATAAACAGTCGATGTTTTGGGCCAAGACCTTCATCAGCACTGGAGAGTAAGGGGGAGAATGCCAGAATGAGAAGATGGAGGGAAGGGAAGGAGGACACTTAGAAGATGATAGGTGAAGAAGGGATGAAATTAAAAAACTGGGAGGTGATAGGTGGTAAAGGGCTAGAGAAGAAAGAATCTGATAGGAGAGGAGCATGAACCATGATCGAAAGGGAAGAAGGAGGGACACCAGAGGGAGGTGATTGGCAGGTGAGGAGAAAAGGTTAGAGGCGAGAGTAGTGAATTGAAGATGAGGGAAAGGGGAGGGGAGAGTAAGTTACCAGAAGTCGAAAAAATCAATGTTCGTGCCATCAGGTTGGAAGCTACCTAGACCAAATACAAAGTGTTGTTCCTCCAACCTGAGAGTGGTCTCATCGTGGCAGAAGAGGAGGCTATGGACTGACATGTCAGAAAAGAAATAGGGATAGGAATTAAAATGGCTGGACACTGCTTTTTGTGGAGGAAATCCCGCTTTTTGTGGAGGTGTTCAACAATCTACATTGGGGCTCACTAGTGTAGAGGAGCTACGTCGAAAGCACTGGATACAGTACACAACCCCAGATTTGCAGGTGAAGTGCTGTGTCACCTGGAAAGACATGTTTGGGGCTCTGAATTGGTGAATGGGCAGGTGTAACACTTCCGCCGACTCCGACTTAAGTGTCTGGAGGGAGATTAGTATGGAGGGACCATTGAAGATGGCGGAAGTTGCAGGAAATGATATGTTGGACGTGGAGGCTCAAGGCTTGGAGGTGAGGACAGAAGAACTCTATCCCTATTAATGCGGGGAGTCAGGATGAGGTGGATGTCTGGGAAATGGAGGAGATGTGGGTGAAAACAGCTTCAATGGTGGAGGAAGGGAAATACTATTCGTTGAAGAAGGACGACATCTCTGATGTCCTGGAAAGCCTCATGCTGGAAGCAGATGCAGTGGAGATGCAATTCACTGCATGTGATATCATGAAATTAGTAAGAGTATTCAAATACAACAAAAAGTATGAAAAAGATTGCCTTTGACTTCAGGCATATTTGAAGAAGTGTGACATCAAAGAGCTCTGGTAAAATTATATCAATCAGAAACAAGTGGGAAATGCCTATTAGTTGGAATTCTCCCTGAAACAGAGGCAAATATCCATGTCTGCATTCACTAAGACCAAGACAACATTCAGGGTTAGGCTGATAGGTAACGCCCGTGCAATAAAAGTGGTAGACTTCAGGAAGGTAAGTCAGGAGAATATGTACCAATCTTCAATGAGGGGTTAGCATTGGAAAAGGTGAGCAGTTTCAAGTTCCTGAACATCAAAATATCACAGGATCTATCCTGGACTCAACATAATGAAAGCATGCCAATAACAACACTCCATTTGGAGTTTGAGGAGATTTGGTATGTTACCAATGACTCTAGCAAACTTCTACAGAGATACAGTAAAGAGCATTCTGACTGAATGCATCACCATCAGGAATGAGATCACAAATGCACAGGATGGTGAGAGGCTTCAGAAGGTTGTAGACTCAGCCAACTCCATCACAGGCACAAGCCTCCACCTTTGAGGACGTCTTCAAAAGGCGATGCCTTAAGAACATTGCATTTGTCTCACCATCTTGGACATGCCTTCGTCTCATTACTAATGAGGTAGGTTTGTATCAATATTTGCACTGGTAGCAGGAACCTTGCTTATTTTCAACCAGCCTATTTAAAGCAGGAAGCTTGCATTATTCTTTAGTCAATTGTTCAGTGAGATTGTTGAAAGATATTTTGCCATAGAGAGGTGAGCCTCACAAGATTTTTGCCTGGAGGTCAAGCACGTGCCGAGGAAGGCAAATAAGGAAGTTCACATTCCTGTCCATGGGGAAAAAATGCCAAAATGGAGCACATACATTGGATAGAGAGAAATGGCTCTGGGGATCTTTATACAAAGGGTAAACAGAATACTTGTTCTATTGACCGTTTGCATTGAATATAAAAACAGTGAAATCATGCTAGAAAGGTAAAAGAAAACGCAGTTGCATCACAACTGAAGTCTGGTGCATAATTTTGACCACCGCATTGCAGGAAAGATTTGATTGCAATAGGGAGAATGCAGAGGTTTACGTGGATGATGCCAGGGCTGGAGTACTGTAATCATGAGGAACAACAGGACACTATCAGACTCATCTCCCAACAGAGCAGAGATTATGGCATTCAGGCACACCCTCATAGAGAGATATTTTTTATTAGAAATATAACTAAATTTCCCAATGCAGATAAGATTACTCTCTCCACATTTCAATCCTTAACACTAACTCCAGAGAGAGTCCAGGTGGCATATAATAATTCCTTGCTCCTCCTTTTTCGGATCACCACTGATTATATTATATAATAAATGAACTCCTGATCTACTTATTAAAATGGATCATTATGTTTGTGTGTGGTGAGCAGCTAACCCTGATCTATCTTGCTAGAATATGAAATTTGTTTCTGCATAGCTTCAGTCAGTGGAGATGATCAGATTTAGAGAATACAGCTCAGGCCACATCCTGCCAGGTTCACACTATGGTTGCACTGGCCTATCTCGAGGCATCAGTGCATGGGATCTCCATGTTCCTATGTATCTCTCTGATGAGGTCTTCAATGTCCCTTTGAGTGTAGCTAAGAGCTGTCTCCCTCTCTCTAATAGTCCCCATGGCAAAGTGTATTTGGTGTTTGTCCTCTGTTCAGAGTGTGCCTTAGCAACTGGAGCATGTCTTAGGAAAGCTGTGCAGCAATGGCCCATCTATGAAGCTTTTCATCATTTTCTAACTGACCATTATATTGGGAGGACAAGGGTATTAAATGAACAATCCTTTTACGGGGATCTATCGCTTCCTCAATATATGGAATAGTTTCAAATCAGTCTTGTTTTTAAACTTCAAAGCAGTTCTTTCAATAAAATACGTGAACTAAAATAAAATGAATCATTGCATAATATTTGGTTTCAGGTGACCAGCTCAATACCACTTTGTGGTAGACACCTTACAGTGATGACAATCACTTCCTGGTAACACATATAAAACAATTTAGTGTAGGTAAACAAGTATTAGCAATGCAATGAAAGAAAAAGTGGTGAGTCCTGTCATAAACCACTCAAAGTTTGTCCTCATAGTTGAATACATCATCAACACTCCAAATCAATTTTACCTTGATACATGTGGCAGCTCAACTGTTAAAGCCGTGTTTGTTAGATTTCCAGCTGCATTAGGGTGTAAGTATGTTAAGTATATAAAAATCTGTCAACACTGGACAAATCCCAGGTGTGAAACTTTCAGTTGAAAGCCATATACGTGAGGTGTTGCCTCATATGCAAAATATAAACAGAGTTAAAAATGGTAAACTGATTCTGCCATGTGACTCCACCCAGTGCAATTCAAATACTCTTCCTTTCACTCATTGTTTCCCCTCCATTTCCCTTCATTTTTTTTAAAAGTACTTCACTTTCTCCTTTTACCATCTGCCAGGCTTAGGGATTTTTGAGCTATTTCCTTCATTTGGTAACAATCTCTAATCACCCTAGAGAAAGCAGTGCTGGTCACCTCAGCCCAGTTCTTGTGCTGAAGATACTCTCATGGTATTGCTGACTAAGGAGATAAAGGATTTTCCCCACCTACCATGGAGCAGTGGTAATATATTTTCAAATCAGTGTTAGACATGGCTTAGAGGAAAACTATCCTTGTTAATCGGGATAGTAGAGGCCACGTCTTTGAGGGGTGCTGGAGAAGCAGTGACAACTGCAGCAATGCATTTTGTAGCTCATGCCTACTGTGGCCACTTTGTGCCAGTCGTGTTCGGGGTGATGGTTGGGATGCCATCTGAGCATGATGCTTATCCTAAAGGACAGCTAGTTCTAAAGTATTATTGGAGTTGTATTCATCCAGGCAACTAAAGCTTATTTCACCACACTCCTTGTATGTGCTCCTGTGAATGTGGAAAGGCTTTGGGAATTGAAGAGATGAGCCACGCACCACAGGAAACCAAACCAATAACCTGCTCCTGAAGTAAAGTGTTTATGTGTATAGTTGAATTACGTTTACTGTCATTGGGGGGGGGGGGGGAACGACCCAAGATGTAGGTTAGGGAGATGGCAAAGGGAATACCATTGAAGGGTTGACCTCTTGTGCAGTTGGAGATGGTCCTTGCCTGGCACTTGTAAGATGTAAACGTCGCCTGTCATACATTTATTTTAATATTCTTTATCATTGATAGTATGCAAGTACTCACGGAGGAATTACAAATAGAAATGAGCATGATGGGATCATCAGCAAACTTCACCTTATGGTGGAAAGGAGGTCATTGATACTGATGATGCAGCTGAAGTTGGTCAGGAATTGGACATTGTCCTGAGCAACCCCTGGGACTGAGATGATTTGTCCCAAGCAATCTTCACAGAAAGTGAGATTTGATATAGTTAGGTAAACATGCAATGAAAGAAAGCATGCCGATTCCTACTATAAACCACTCAGGTTTTGTCTTCATAGAGTCATTGAACTGTACAGCACAGAACAGAAGCAGATCTTTTGGTCCACTCTATCTCTGACAACCGTAAAGTGTTCATCTATACTAATCCCATTTACCAGCTTTTGATCAATTGACTTCTGCACTTTGGCTTTTCACGTGCTCATCCAAATGCATTTTAGAGTTGTGAGGATCTCTGTGTCCACCATCCACTTAGGCAGTGCGTTCCCCATTGCAATAACCTTCTGGCTGAAACAAAGATGAGTTCCCCTCAAGCCCTGTTACTCCTCAACTCTCAATGCCAACTAGATTTAGAGATCTCCATTATGGGGTTGGGTTTCTCACTGTCTACCCTATCTATGCCCCTCAGAATTTTGTATACATCATCAGGTTCCCCCTACCTGCACCATTCCAGAGAAAATGAATATAACCTGTCCAATCTCTTCTCACAACTGAAACATTGCATCACAGGTAACATTCTGCTAAATCGCCACATATTTTCTAATATAATTAAATCTTCCTAGAGTGTGAGATCAGATGTATACACAGTATTCAGTTGTGGCCTAACTGAATGTTAAAGAAGTTGCACGAAGACCTAAATTCTGTTATATTCTAAACCAACATCCTACATGTTTTCTTCACCATCTTATCCTGCAGCTCTGCCTCCAGTAGGAAACATCCATCATTAAAGTTTCCTTCTATCCAAGACATACCAACTTCTCATAGAAGGTAGAGAAACCTGAAGTCCTGAGATACTAGGTTCAAAAACATCTACTTCCCTGTAGTCCTTGAACGAAGCAGCACAGCCCTAGTCACTGGAGTTAAAAAACATTATGACCAAATTTGATCACTTGGCACTAAACTTGACTTTTTTGCATTAAGTGTGTTCTTTCTCATTAAAAAATATTTTTTCTTGAGAATGTCTACAATAATGGTTATATGATGCCAAGTGCCTAAAATCTGCTACAAGTACGTTTTTCATTGCTTATATGTACTTGTGCATGTAATAAACTCAACTTTTGCTTTCACTTTATCTACCTGTGCTGCCACCTGAAGGCTTGAACACCATGACCTCTTTGTTCTTCAGGTACTAAGGACCTACCACTCATGGTGCATGCCCCATCATATTAGGCTGAAAAAAATACATCACCTTGCACTTACCAGGACTGCATTCTATTGCCATTACAGTACTCCACCCAGTTTACGAACAGATAAATACACTCAGTAACTCTTCTTACCCTAACACCACCTATTTTTATGGCATCTGCAGGTTCACCAATTTTGCTTCCTACACCACAGATAACAGAATTCCAATCACAAAAGTGACCATTTATCAGCACCCTCCATCCCTTATTACTAATCAATATTACCAGCTTGTCTTGGGCTCCAACCTTTTGGACTTTTATGTTGGACCTCATCAAAGATCTTAGTGAAATCTATTTATTTTAGATTCAGTTTTGTTGTTTTACATGTGGTGCTTCAACTGTTAATGTAGTGCTATTTCTCTTGTAAAATTATTATATTATGATGTAAGCATATAAAATTTGTGTCAATACCATGCAAACTTTACAAAACTTCCTTTTCACCAGGTATGACTCCAGTGTATTTTTTCTTTGATTCCCATTGACTTAAATTTTACAAGTGCGGGTCTCACACTCAGTCAATGTTGCCTTAGTGTGAACACTCACCTCATTTCTGGAATTCAGGTCTTTGATCTAGACCTTAATAGTTCTGGTCAAGCCCAAACTGAACATCATGAACAGACCATCTGTCATTCAAGTGGTGTTTCGTAGCTTTCTCTGCAATAGCTTTTGATATTTTGTTGTTGATTGAAAGTAGATTGATGGGGCAGCCAAAGGCACTGTCAGTGCTGGTGCAGGTGCTCAAGACAACAGTCAAAAGTATTCAAGTTTCATGTTCCTTAATACATCCAGTTGACTCAATTATTACTATTACTTAAAATTATTAGAGTAAATCCTTTCTGTTTATTAAGCAGTCCCTTGGGATCAGGGATTTTAATTCCATCCACTCTGGTTTTTTTCTGTTTTCTGAGGTGGTTTCACAATCTTCTACAAAGATTCCAATTGACTGATGTCTAGTTGTTGCGTACTTGGGTGTTTGGGACCTCAGGAGGAGGCTGAGATGAGCCAAAATAGGCTGACTCTAGTTGTGTTTTGCCCACATGTATCAAGCTGCATATTTGTTACAATTAGAAATATCCATGGAGTCTCCTCCTCTCACTATGTGTTTACTTGTTCTACCATAAGTAACATCTAGAATGAATTTAATAATGAATAGAAGAGTCAGATTCATTGGGTGAATTACCTGCCTAGTTAAGACCCTGCATAAGTTTCAAGTTCAGCAGGATTTGACCTACTTTTCAGCAAATAAATGGTATATTTGTTTATTATTGTCACATGTCCTAGGGTATAGTGAAAAACTTAAATTGCATACATCATACAGATCAATTCATGAAAAGGTGCACAGAAGTAGAACAAGACAAAATAGGAAGAGTGCCGAGTGAAGTGTTAAGTTGAGAGAAAATGAAGATACTAGGGAATTACTCAATAGTCTCATAACAGTGGGACAGAAGCCGCCATAGAGAAGTACAGCACAGAAACAGGCCCTTCAGCTTATCTAGTCCATGCCGAAGCCACTTAATTTGCCTTCTCCTACCAACCTGCATTGGGACCATAGCCCTCCATAGCCTTACTATCCATGTACCTATCAAAATTTCTATTAAATGGTGAAATTAAGCATGACTACCACTGGCAGCTCATTCCACACTCTCATGACCCTCTGAATGAAAAAGTTTTCCCTCATGTTTCCCTTAAACTTCTCACTTATCACCCTTAACCCATGACCTCTGGTTGTAGTTCCACCCAACATGAATGGAAAAAACCTGCTTGCATTTACTCTATCTATACTCCTCAACTAGAAGTTCCAGATGCAACCTAACAACGACGATACTCCTCGTAATTTTGTATGCGTCTATCAAATCTCCCCTCAATCTTCTACATTCTAGGGATCAAAGTCCTAATCTATTCAACCTTTCCCTATAGCTCAGGTCCAGGCCGCATCCTTGTAAATTTTCTTTGCATTCTTACAATCTTTCCTGTAGGTAGGTGACCAAAACCGCACAAAATAACTCCAAATCAGGCCTCACCAACATCCTATACAACTTCAACATAACATCCATCTCCTGTACTCAATACTTTGATTTATGAAGACCAATATGCCAAAAGGTTTCTGAAGTTTTGTCCATTGGTTACAATGAGGCAGCTGATAGATTCAATTATGGTGATTAAGTAAATTTAGAATAAGAAGCTGGCATCTTCAGCAAAGACAGTGAAACACCTGAATTGTTGCATTTGTTCTTCAAGGAAAGGAATCTGTTGTCCTTATTAAATTTGTCTGGCTTGAATGTACTGTATATGCTAGACCATCCATTCTGGTTGACTCTTAACCAACCTATGAAATAGACTACCAAGCAACTTCATTCAAGGACATTTAGAGATTAACAGCAAATGTTGGCCTTGTCAATGACATCCAAATCCATTAGTGAAAAAGAGCATTCAAATATTGGATCAGTAGAGGGCTACTTAGCCCTTTGATCCTGTCCTGTTATTCAAATAAATCTAAAGTTGTTATACTGTATGTATATCTTAATTTCATTGACCTGCATTCCTTTCATCATCTTTAATAACCTTGGCTATCAAAAATAGAGCAATCTATTTGAGCAGTTGTTTCTGACCCACCATAGATTCTCATTACAATTGCTGAGCAGTCTTGCTTCCTAATCATCTCATAAAGTCCTGGCTTCAGTTTCCAGATTATGGATCTTTACTATGGACCCCCACCAGAGGAAATAGTCAATTTCCTTAAACAGGATCTAAGCTATTCTTTAATTGTCTATAATCATGAGAATATTAGCCTGGTCTCACAATTCATCCTTCTAGACCCAGTAATGCCATAGGTGATCTGTTCTGCATCTTTCTGAGGTCAATATATGCCTCCTGAGATATATACTGAGAAATGAATGCAACAGTTCAAACATGGCCTAACTAGTGCTTTATGTGACTGTATTTATGTTTTCCACTGCCCATAAGATAATGGCGTTCTTTCTGCAGTTCTTACCTATCTATCTTTCTTTAGTACCTGGACCTGTAAATACTCTGTTGCTCCTGAGTTCAGGTTTCCCACCATTTAGGGGAAAGTCTGTTCTTCTCTTAACTTTGGCCCTTTTACTTTCACACTTTGCTACTTTAAACAGCATCTGCCAGTATTCCTCCTTCACTCAGATTGTCCCTCTGCACCCTTCTGCTCCCACCTATTCCATTTACTAAGACTTGTGATTCCTTAATCATTCACAAATATCCTAAAACCTGAAACCTCAATACAGATTGTTCGGTTACCTCCTGCCATTTTGAGTACATATCCCTAAAACCCATCTCTATAAATTGCTTCCTGACAAATTCCCTACCTGTGCCAATAGTCTGCTTTCAATTTCATACACTATTATTGTTGTCAACATTTGACGTGGATGAATTGGCCAAAAATTCCACCAGGACCAATCTTCATCTTCCTCCTCTCTATTTGTAAGGCTTTTTGGAACTGACCCCTTTGATTAAAGTTTTGACTGATTTTTTTTTTTGTTTCAGCTCTGTGAAATCTTTGGGGTAATTTTCTATTTTAGAGACACTATCCGATTCCAGGTAATCTTAGCCCTAACTCATTGGCATTTAAAATGCTCTTGGTTAGTGGTAAGATAATGGTAACATGTCTAAATGGTTACTCTTTCTGTGGCTTTGATATTCATCATTGTGAAGTGCTTCAAGAGGCTAGTTATGGCACGCATTAAACTCTAGCCTTCCAGGAGACCTTGACCTACTGCATTTTGCCTACTGCTGAAATAGGTATACAGCAGGTGCCATCTCTCTGACCCTACACTCATCTCTGGAGCATTCAGGACCACAGCTCCACTTTTAATACTATAATTTCAAGCACTGATCTTAAAACTCATAAACCCGGGGCTCAACATCTCCCTTAGAATCTGGATCCTTCACTTCCTGACCAACAGAGCATGCTCAGTAAGGACAAGCAGCAACTCCTCTGCCAGAATTATTCTCAACAATGGCACCTCACAAGGCTACATTCTCAGCCCCCTACTCTATTCCCTATGTACAAACTGTGTGGACAGATTCTTCTCTAACCTCATCTACAAGTTTGTGATTGCCTGTATCTCAAATATCGATGAGTTGGTGTACAGGAAGAGATAAAGATCCTGTTGATGTGATGTCATGCCTGTAACTTTTCCCTTCACTGTCAGCAAAACAAATAAGCTGTTTTTTATGAAGGAGGGCGGTTACTGTGAACATGTTCCTCTTTATATCAATGGTGCTGAGGTCAAGAACGTTGAGAGTTTCAAGTTCCTAGGAGTGAACGTCACCAATATTCTGTTACAGTCCAACTATCTATTTGACATGGACAAGAAAACTCACCAGCACTTCTGCTTTCTCAGGAGGCTAAAGAAATTTGGTAGGTCTACTTTGACCCTCACAATTTTTTTATCATCATAGAAAGCATCCGGACAGCCTCTGGATTCATCACAGCTTGGTATGGCAACTGCTTTAACCATGACTGAAAGAAACTGCAGAGAATTGTGGATAGAGTTCCACACATCACAGAAACCAGCCTTCAATCCATGGACTCTGTCTATACTTCCTACTGCCTCAGCAAAGCCACCGATGTAATCAAAGATTCCATCAACCCTAGACATTCATGCTTCTCATCTCTCCCATTGGGCGGAAAATATAAAAGTGTGAGAGCACGTACTATCAAGCTCAAGGACGTTGAATGGTAGGGCATTGAGGAGTGTGATAGAACCAAGGAATCTGGGAATACAAGTACATAATTTGTTGAAAATGGCAATCACTGGATGTGAGGATAAGATTAAGTTTTTTCTTTTGACAATATCTGATAAATCTTTCAACACCTCATGATTTTCAAAGCCCAGTCTGGGTCACCTCTTGAATCTATTCAAGATATCATGGTCTATGTAGCACACACTAAATGATGGAGGAACTCAGCAGGCAGCAGAGGAAAAACGATCGATGTTTCAGGCCAAGACCCCTCATCAGGACATGTGTCATGTCTGTGCTCTCCCCTGCAATGATTCAAAACCAGGATGTGTCAATTTCCCTTCTTATTTTGAGACCTCCCCTGGGTTTAATCACGCTCTAGCTTCACAAATTGTGCGCTAAATCTTTTTTTTTACCCCCTGGTGTTAGTCTTCTCATCATTCGGCCCCTCATTTCATCATTACTCTCCTTACTAACATCTACACACACACCTTCTTAACACAGTCTTCAGTAGTTTATCCTTACCTCCACCTAAATAAAACTTCCTCTAGAATATTCTTTGTGACTGCAATCATAATAATCTATCCTAGCCTTTCTATTCTTCTTCCACTCTTTTGTGCATAATACCCCCATCATCCCTTTCCTGTATCACAGGAGAACTCTCTAAATAAAGGCTGTGTTGTAGCACTATAAAGCATGCCTGAAGCACAAAGATCTCAGAATCAAAGAGACAGGGTCAGAAACAGGGTCTTCAGCCCAACTTGTCCATGCCAACCAGGATGCCCACCTAAGGAAGTCCCAATTAGCCGCATTTGGCCTATATCCCTCTAGACATTTCCAGTCCATGTACCTGTCCTGATGTCTTTTAAATTGTGTGAATGTACTTGCTTCAATCACTTCTTCTGGCAGCTTGTTCCATAAATGTATTCTGAACAGTTCAGAACTAAACTGGGTCCCAGAATGGTGTATCTAGTTGGGCAGCTTCCTCACAGTTCCAGCAACTTGGATTCAACTTTGATCTCCAATTTTATTTGTGTGGCCTTTACACATTCTGCATGTCACCACAGTGGCTGGTTTAGTCCCACATCCAAAAGATCTGCAGATTGATAGATTTAGTTGCCACTATATATTTAATTAGTGGTAGAATTCGAGGCAGAGTATGGCTGATGAGAATGTGGGGTCAATAGATTACAGGCAAAAGTAGTGGGGAATGGAATCACTCTGTGTCAGATTTGATACTGAAATTGCTTCCTTCTACGTCATAAAGGTAATGTGGAAAATGGCAATGTTTCATAGCATTACAGTATCAGTATTTTCCAATGTAGCCTGAAACAAAATTTTGTTGCCTTCTACTTATTCCTTGTGGATTTGCATAATATCTGTCATAATCATGATCCTTTTCCATCTTTCTTGTTCCATTTGCCCATGGAAAATATTCAATTGCATTGGGATAAGAGCATAAAATAAAGGAGCAGAATTAGGCCATTTGGCCCATCAAGTCTGCTCCACCATTTCATCATGGCTGATCCAATTTTTCTCTCAGCCCCATTCTCCTGCCTCCTCCCTTTATCCCTTCATGCCCTGACCAATCAAGAATCTATCAACCTCTGTCTTAAATATACACAAAGACTTGGCCTCCAAAGCTGACAGTGACAAAGAATTCCACAGATTCGCCACTCTCTTGCTGAGGAGATTCCTCCTCATCTCCATTCTAAAAGGACAGCCATCTCTTCTGAGACTGTGTCCTCTAGTCTTAGACTCTCCCACCACAGGAAACATCCTCACCACATCCACTCTATCAAGGCTTTTTATCATCCAATATGTTTCAATGAGGTCACCCCATATTCTTCTGAATTCTAGTGAATACAGACCTATTGTTGATGGAAGTACCAGAAATTGACTAAGGTTCCAATTCTTTAAGCGGAAGAAAGGCTATTTCACCAAGAATATCATAGCTGAACTAAACAATGTCCTCAGAGAATTTTTAAAGTATCCAAGTGCATGTAAGATAGAAATTGAGAATAGAATCCCTTCCATCACCAGCCAGGCTTACTACAATACCAGAAACAGAACATTTAACCCATCGACTCTGCTCTGATAGATCTTGACTGATTGATAACTCAAATCCACTATATTGCATTAATTGCAAAATTTCTTCACTCTGATCCATTAGATCTGTAAAACACCTGTAAATATGTTCTACATACCAATTGCTACCCCATCTGAGACTGGACAAACAAAATTGAACTGGAGTTATTCATAATGTATACAACAATACTATTGATTATATCAGTAAGACATCTAAAATATTCTCAGCACCAACCTCTAGCACAGTCCTTAATCCACATGTGTTTTACACTTGCTTTAAAATAATGAATGGAACAATCCTATCTGAAGATCTTAAGCATTGATCTATAGTACTTCCAGCCCTTCTTTCCTAGTTTACCAAACCCTAAAAAATGCAAATACCATCTTTAACACATTAATCTCCCATGAAATTGGATGATGCTCATCCCCTATCTTTTAACAGGGAATTCACCAGGCAGACTTTAGCTCATTTGTGAAGCCTGATTCAACACTGTCTCCTCTTTAGTACTCAAAGTGGAAAAACAAATCCAAAGCACCGATTCACCAGGTCAGACGGAGGGGGAAACAAACCACCAGCAAAATTAGACAGAACTTCTTTTCCCAAGGAGATGTTTGAATCACAGACATCAAGAAAATGATTTTCTAAATGTAACATGAAATGATGGATCAATGTACAAGTAAATCAATACCTAAAATTTTGATATTACTACAAAGATGATGTGGAGTTGAATGCTTAATTTAAGCTGCAAAAGTGCTTCTAATGGAAACGGACCAGTTATCTCCCAAAGGCATCAGTTATCCTGTGGAGGAAATTCCACAAAAGCAGTAGCCTTAAAAAAGATTCTAATTCATATTTTTAATGTAATTTCTCAAAAAAGTACTGATTCACATTCTAATATAATTTCTCAAGGGTGTTTTCATTATTCGTTCCCAGTTCCACTGAGAAGATTGTGATTGATTTTCTATCGAGCTTTTGTTGTACACAACAAAGGATCTTTGCAGCCAAATTCTACAACCACCCATGTGTTGTGGACGAGAGCCACATCAAGCAGGAAAAGCTGGTTTCCAACTCTGGGGAGTATTAATAAACAATTGCACAATTACAATTTCCTGACGGCTTTCATGGATGCTTGGGTGTCAGATCAGAAAAGACTGGATTAATTCAATTAAATTACATTATTTGCCATGAGGTTTTATTTTAATTTTGCCTTGTCCAGCATCATCAGCACAATGCTACTGCATTTGATTAATCCTAAATTGAAGATTTGGCCAATATCCTGTGGAAATTCCACACAGCTCAGCAGTCAGGACGTTGAGCTGCTAGCCTGGTAAAACTGAGCCAAGTGCTCAGCCCACCTACACTTCCGGGAAAAGTTGGTGGGTGTTGTAGCTGGCAGGCACCACTTTTGAACTCCCGCACCAACACTGCTGCCACAGGAACACCCCGGAATCATCCTCTCAGAAAGCTCCTTGGCTGCACCTTTGGCAGCAACTTGAGCAATGCCACCTCGTTTGTTTTGCAGCTGCTGAAGTCAGCACTGGTTCTCAGCAGTAGCAGGATTATAATAGGGACACCTTTAGATCCCTGTGTTACCATGAGAAGGGGACTCCTCCATTTGCTAAATACAGAGAGGAAATGTCGGCCGTGTTTTTAAAAATAATGAGAGGAATGGAAGAAACGGAAGCCGAAGAAGGCTTTGAATTAAATCAGGATGTGAGATTACTCTTGAGCATATCATTAGCTAGCTGAGAATTTGGAAGAAACTTCTCCAAGTTTGTTAACTTGTGGAATAAGCTGCCACCTAGTGCAGTGTGCATGGACTCTGGATTCTTTCAAAAGAGAAGTTGATAAAGCTCTTTTGCTAAAAGGAATCCAAAGGTGGGCCAAAATAGAACTTTTAGGATAATAAAAATACGATTAGATTAGAGTCTGAGGTTACACTACTGCAAATACTCTACAGTCATTGGGATCCGTACACTGGCAATGGTGTGCTTGTTACCAAATATATCCCAGTTAATTGGCATTCCAGGAGCTGAAATGGTGCAACATAAACTACTAAATGCATTTATTTCTGTGAGTTCTTTATTTAGAGTTATCTACTTCAAGAATGGTGGGGAATTGAACTCTTTCACTTGTACATATCCAATGAAGCTATATCAAGCACCTTGATCAGCTGCAGAAAAAAAGTCATAATTAAAGCCATAACGGGCGTCGATTCTGCATTATATTTCCCTCTACTGTGCCTCTCTGACCTTTATGTGTCACGTAATTGGCACATACAGTAAATGTCATATTACCTAGTACGTACAACAAGAACATACGACAAAGGAGCAGACTTACTTCAGTGTCAATGAATAGCAAGCATTAAGCTTCCACACTTACTCTAGTTCAGATTGTCCAAACTCATTGCAGGTAGGATCGTTGAAATGAGCAACAACATGAACCAAAGACCGTGTGGTAGGAAATTATTAACATTTGTGTCCCAAGTTTGCATTAAGAAGAATGAGGTGATAGAAACGGAGATAAAAGGGTGAGATCAAAGTTAATGAACACTGATCAAGGGAAACAGGAACTAAATGTACAGTTATTAGCTTAATGATGGATATCAGTTGTGTTTCTCTGGTGACAGACTGATATGTACCACCATAATGCATGGCTTTCAATTAGAATGTGGAACGGGTAAGCATCATATGTAATGTACCTGTATCAATGAGAATAGGCCTATATTGTATGATAGGTAGTGGAAGTGTTTACAGCCAATGTAGTTACTTCAGAGGAAGTGAGCTCCTTTCACAGCTCATGTATTTATTGTGATAGAGATTTGAACTAGATTTTGTGGGTTGGTCTCAGTTAATTTATTTATTTACTCATTTATTCTCATTGATTCATTTCTCAGGACGTGGGCAACCTTGGCCTTACCCAAAAATACTTGAACAGAGGAAGAAATGGTGCAAAAAAATCTCCCACATTCATGGGTGTACATTCAGTAATATAAACCTTCTTAAAGAAAGCAGCACCCAGACATAGCACTATGCCACTTGAAGGTTAAGTAAAAACTGGATCTGTGGAAATGGCGTTCTCCATCAATGACTGGGAAGAACTTGGTTATCAGATACAATATGCTGTCAGGGCTGCTATACTTGGTGCAGTTGTGGCCTGTTCTCCTCTGCTGAGCCTGGGACCTCTTCCACTTTATCTGGGGGTCCAAGATGGAGTGAATCTGAAGTGTCATGATGCACGATGGCCAGAGAATGGGAGCAGAATTGTATCTAACATTGCCCTCCTGACCAGCTTCATGTCTGGCTCTATCGGGCAGTATGTTGACCCAAAGTACATGGGGACCAAATGTCACTACATGCTAAGATTTTACCTGTCCCTGGTATTGTTGTGTCCTGGGCTGACATGACATTGTTCATCCAATCCCTGCCCTCCATGAACAGTAGTGAAAGAAGCTTAGACTGTGGTCCTTCCTCACAGGGCCTTGTCCTTAGCTGCTCTAAGTTTCAGTCTATGCCTACTGTGCATTCCCTTACAAACATCTCAGTGTGCTAGAAAGCCATCAAGTTTCAGACAGGCCAAAGGTCATCTTTCACCATCTCGAATTACCCTGAGCCGAGGGTGGTAAACCACCCTTTTGAAACTCTTTCTTGAACCAATGCTTGTCAGGCCACTTTAGAAGTTATTCAGGAATCAGAGTCAGAATCCTAATCAGGTTTATTATCACCGGCATGTGACGTGAAATTTGTTAACTTAGCAGCAGCAGTTCAATGCAATACATAATCTAACAGAGAGAGAAAAAAATAATAAGTAAAATAATAATAATAAATAAACAAGTAAGTCAATTGCATATATTGAATAGATTTTAAAAAGTGCAAAAACAGAAATACTGTATACTGTATTTAAAAAAAGTGAGGTAATGTCCAAAGGTTCAATATCCATTTAGGAATCGAATGGCAGAGGGGAAGAAGCTGTTCCTGAATCGCTGGGTATGTGCCTTTAGGCTTCTGTACCTCCTATCTGATGTTAACAGTGAGAAAAGGGCATGCCCTGGGGGCTGAAGGTCCTTAATAATGGATGCTGCCTTTCTGAGACACCACTCCCTAAAGATGTCCGGTGGATATCAACCACATTATGTGGTCTGGAGTGACAGGCAAGATAAGAGCAACAGATTTTCTCCCCGAAAGGACACTGGTGAACTGGATGGGTTTTAAGACAATCTGGTGCTTTCACAGTCATCATTACTGAAACCATTTTCTTTAGAATTCCAGACTCT
Source organism: Hypanus sabinus (assembly GCF_030144855.1). Lineage (NCBI taxonomy): Eukaryota > Metazoa > Chordata > Chondrichthyes > Myliobatiformes > Dasyatidae > Hypanus > Hypanus sabinus. Next base: position 17,405,033 of record NC_082732.1, read on the forward strand.
TTAACTAACAGAATTTAAATTCAACAGTTGCCATAGTGGGATTTGAACACAGATCTGTGAAATGCTTGACCAGGCTCTGGTTTATGGTTCCAGAAACATCATCACTGCATCACCATAGAATAAATCCAAAAATTAGCCTTGGACATTGATTACTAAATTTTTGGACACTGGAAAGGCAGTTAAGGTATATAAACCTCCATAACTAAATCCTGCCATAGGTTCCTGTTACTGCATCATAAGAAGAAAATACCACATTAAGAAATGTTTCTTTGCTGCTATAGTCTTCAATTTATTAAACAGAAGTTCAGCATCACCAAAGAACCATGTGATTTACATCAATCGCCCTCCTACTCTTTCCAACCTTGGTGATGCCCTGCACCATAGGTCTTGTCCACTCACCCAAGTTTCTTAAAATAAACAAATTTAAAAATTCTTCCCATGATCATGTATTTGACCCTTTTGAAAGTATTAGAACAACATTGGATATTTTCTAATACTCTGTTTCTGTCCCATTACTTAATGAGCTGTAAAAAATTTCAGTCACAGCTCCTCTAACTCTACAAGTATTTTTGGATGCATTCCATCTGTTCCTGTTGTCTTATGAATATTCAAGTGCTCCAGTTCTTTCATGGCTAATTTATTATGAGCTTCTTGATTTCACACCACCTTTTAGCCTTTCCTGCTGTGAGGAAGCAGATAATTTTGCTTCCATATGAATCTATATTATGTATTGTTAGTTTCTAAAAAATACTAGGAATCATGGATGAAAAATGGACCTGGATCCTATCAAGCTCATCCCTGTAACCTCTAGCTCATTCATCAGTAGACATTTTACCCAACCTGGTCTCCTTATCAGCTTCCAGGAATTCATTTTATTCATCTCTTTGTAAAAGGGGCTGTGGTGAACTACATGTGCCTGTCTGGACACGCCCCCGGCTGACTGCTCCTGTGGCTCCTCCCACAGACCCCTGTATAAAGGCGATCAAAGCCTGGGCCCGGCCTCTCAGTCTCCAGGATGTAGTATGGTGGTCAACCACTGCTTGTTCCTTCTTCCAGTCAATAAAAGCCGATATCTCGCCTTTACATCTCAGAGTGAGTTATTGATGGTGCATCAGGGGCAATAGAGAGTCACAGTAGCAATGCTAATAGAATCACTGCCCCAGAGCAATAAGCTAGTTTCAATCCGATTGCTTTACCCGTGATGCCTCTATAGACCTAAAATCTTTATATCACATCCCTGAATCTGCTTACTGACTTAGCATGCAATATATTCTGGGGTGGAAAATTCCACAGATCCACAAAGAGAAGAGATTTATCATCATCTCACTCCTTATTCTGAGATGATTCTACCTATTTCTAGGTTTTCCCAATAAAGGAATCATTTTATGGTACCCATGTAGCTACATCCATCAGAATCTTAAAACATAATCCTCCAAATTCTAGGGGGTACAGAACCCAGTTTGCTGAATTGTTCCTCACAGAACAATGCCTTCATTCCATGACTTAATCTGTAGAAATTTTTGTTGCACTGCATAGTTCTTAAGGTGAAATTTTACAAAAGCTCTGTAGAGTTGTAGCATGGTTTCCCTTTTTACTCCATACCTTTGCTATTAAAAACCAACACTACATCTGTTCTCCCGATTACATGTGTGCTCATACTCAGTGTTTCTAGCCACCCAGACCTAAATAGCAACATTCTGCACTTTCACCCAGTCTCCAATATGTTATATCCCTTTGTGGACATTTTATGTATTTGTGTTTCTGTCTATATCCATTTACAAACTCATTATGTCTCCCTCACAATTTAATTCCCTATCTATCTCTGTATCACTGGCTCATAGATTGGCTACAGCACTTAAGAAGCTATTTGATCTACCTTGTGTATGAAAAGTAGACTCTAGAACAAACCTGTATTTTCACCCTCTGACTCTTTATCTACAGCTTTGCCCTTCCCCTTTACTTCATTTTATAGTAATCGGACTTTATCTTGAAGAACACAACAGGACCAGCTTCCATCAGATCTACAGGCACCAACCATTATGTATATAGGTATGTGTTTTCTTCTCTAAAGAAAATAGCTCCAACCTCTCAAATCTATCCCCATGGCTGTAGACTTCAGTCCAGGAACTATTGTTTTTTTTTCTAGGATCCGTTCAAATGCTTTCACATTGTTTTTATAATAAGGACTCAGTTTCTGGTTCATGCTAGAGTAGCATTTTATAAAGAAATGTCATAATTTCCCTTCATTTATACTCTATGCCTCTTCTGCTAAAGCCCAGACTCATCCATGTCTTATTAACTGCATTCTCAGGCTGCCCTGCCACTTTCAATGATCTGTGTTCACAAACCTCCAAGTCTCTTTGCTCTTGCACTGGATTTGCTCCTCCCATTTGTTCCTATAAAACTGTATCACTTGATATTTTTCCACATTAAACTTCATCAGACATGTATCTGCCAAATCCATTAACCTGATAATAACCTGCTGAAATCTATCATCACCTCTATGCAGTTTTCCGCAAATTTAGAAATAGTAGCTTGTACCTCCAATGTCTTTGAGAAAAGAACAATCCTGGGGACCGCCACTATCCACTGCTCTCCTGTATGAAAGACAAAAAGTCATCACAACTCTATTCTCTCTTACTGAACTGATGTCATGTCTGTTGTCAGAAAAATGTGAATAAGATTCCTAGTATTATTTCCTTAATAATGTATGCCAGCATTTTCCTAACTAAATGTCTTTAGCTTCCTGTTTACTTTCTTTCCTTTCTTAAAGAACACAAACAAAATAACATTTTGGCAGGATTATCTAAACTGCTACTCACTGGCTACATTCTAGATAGCTAGAAAACATACCATTTTCCCTCTCAGCATGCTTGCTGAATTTCTCATAAAGATCGGTAGTCAAATTGTCTGCCATAATGGCACAGACTTGATCAGAAGTTGCTGAAGACCATGTGACGAGCCTCTGCATGTCATAATTTTCAGGAATTTATATATACATAGAAGATTGAGAGAAACTTTAAGGGGTTCAGGAATTTCAATATTATCGAAGTGTTTACTTGTGTTGCTCAAACATCTTCCTGAATGTCACTGTCAAAACAAAATCAAAAACTTTCTGAAGTGCTCAATTGTCAAATCTCAGCTGTCAAGAGAATTTGAAAACAGTTTGTTCCATTTTACTTAATGGTAGTTAACACAGAAAAACATTAGCCACACACAACAAAATGCTGGAGGAACTCAGCAGGTCAGGCAGCATCTGTGGAAATGAACAAACAGTCAAAGTTTCGGGCTGAGACCCAAGGGTCTTAGCCTTTGGATTTCCAGCATCTGCAGAATTGCTTGTATTACTGAAAAAACACTGCTTTTTAGTTTTACAAAATCTCAATTATTCTCAAATGTGTAATATTATGGTGCTACCCATGGTGCAATGTGAGCTGCAGATGGTCATTGCCTGTGAATTCTCATATCAAAGTATGATTCAAATATCAAAAGGTAAGATCATCTCTGAGTGGCTGTGAAAAGCCCAAATGTAGACATACTACTACTAATCGGGATTCAGAAATGAAATATATGGGTAGCCTTCAGGAATGAAAGGGGAAGTAAAAATACAGTACTAAAAATTTTACCAAGTAGAAAAAGTATAAGTCTTAGATTTCGACAGCTGAGTGGGTTAATGTACAGTATGGTGCATTGCTGTAATCATATAAATCATCTAAAATCATATGCAGACTTCTTAAAAACTCCATCAGAAATTCTCTGCCTCCCCTCATCAACTCCCAGACTGAGCTATAAACCCTATCCTTTCCAAGGGTCACAATGAGTCAGAAGTCTCTTGTCACATATTGCCTGAATCATCAGTAGTGGCTGCTGCCTTTGAGCAAAAAGGCTGAGACATGTCAAGTCACAGAGAAGACCCAGTAATCAAGCAGTCAGTGTAGACCTCTGCTGAGCTGCTGACCTATTGACCCAAACCACTTTTAATTTCCATCAGCTGTATTTTAAATAATCAGTTAGTATTCAGGCAATTTAGCCCTTTATGTTTTGCAAATACTGGGACCTTTCTGGGAGTGTTGGAATTTTCACAATTGACACATACCCTATCTCAACAGCCACTTCTTTTAGAACCAGCAGATGCATGGCATCTGATCCCACTGGTTCACTTCATACTTCTCTAGTGACATTAATTATTCAAAGTTCCTCCCTGTCTTTTGCCTCTGATTACCTTTTTGTATGTGTATAGTCTCTTGTATGATGATAGATGCAAAACATTTGTTTGAAGTCTAACCTATTGCCTTATTTCCTGGTATCAATATCCCTGTCAGATCTTCCAAGGGATTCCATCAAGCTTTTTAATCATTCTTTGCTAGATTCTAATACTGTGCCAATCCAAGGTTGCTATTGTTTTGCACAGTTTTTCTTTCACGTTAATATCATCCACACTTTTTTTTTCTTAGTAATAGATAAATTCCTTTCCCCATGGAGTCTTTATTTCTTAGTGGAATGAATCCTTAAATGTCCGAAACTGAAAAAAAATGTGGATGTTAAAAATCTGAAATAAAACAGACATTGAAGGAAACACTCAGCAGGTCAGGCAGCATCAATGGGAAAAGAAACAGTTCAAGATGTCCCTTGAAGATTTGATGAAGGTGTCTGACAAAAGGTGTTTGACCCGAAGTAATAAAATTGTTTCTGCTTCTCTTTCTCCTTCTCCTTCTCCTTAACTTCCTCCATCTTCAAAGGGATTCCACCACCAAGCACATCTTTCTCTTGACCCCTCTCCCCCCCCCCCACTTTCCATTTTCTGCAGGGATTGCTCCCTGTGCAACTCCCTTGTTCATTCATCCCTCCCCACTGATCGCCCTCCTGGTACTTCCCCTTGCAAGTGGAACAAGTGCTGAGTGTGCCCCTACAGCTCCTCCCTCACTACCATTCAGGGCCCCAAACAGCCCTTCTAGGTGAGGCAACACTTCACCGATGGGTCTCTTGTGGTCATCTAATGAATCTGGTGCTCCCAGTGTGGCCTCTTGTGCATTGGTGAGACCCAACATAGATTGGGAGACCACTTCTCTGAGCATCTATGCTTCATCCGCCGGAAAAAAATGGTATGTCCCGCTGGCGACCCATTTCAATTCTGCTTCCTATTGCCATTCCGACATGTCAGTCCATGCCCTCCTCTTTTGCTGCGATGAGGCCACACTCAGGTTAGAGAAGCAACACCTTATATTCCAACAACACACACAAAATGCTGGTGGAACACAGCAGGCCAGGCAGCATCTACAGGGAGAAGCACTGTCGACGTTTCAGGCTGAGACCCTTCGTCAGGACTAACTGAAAGGAAAGATACTAAGAGATTTGAAAGTAGGAGGGGGAGGGGGAAAAGCAAGATGATAGGAGAAGACCGGAGGCGGTGGGATGAAGCTAAGAGCTGGAAAGGTGATTGGCAAAAGTGATACAGACCTGGCTCTGCCTGTTCTCCATCTCCCTCTGGTGCTCCCCTCCCCCTTTCTTTCTCCGTAGGTCTGCCGTCCCATGAACCTTTCCCTTTTCCAGCTCTGTATCACTTTTGCCAATCACCTTTCCAGCTCTTAACTTCATCCTGCCCCCTCTAGTCTTCTCCTATCATTTCGCATTTCCCCCTCCCCCTCCTACTTTCAAATCTCTTAGTATCTTTCCTTTCAGTTAGCCCTGACGAAGGGTCTTGGCCCAAAACATCGACAGTGCTTCTCCCTGTAGATGCTGCCTGGCCTGCTGTGGTCCACCAGCATTTTATGTGTGCTGTTTGAATTTCCAGCATCTGCAGATTTCCTCATGTTTGCACCTTATATTCCATCTGGGTAGCCTCCAACCTAATAGCATGAACATTGATTTTTCGAACTTCCAGTAATTGCTCCCCCTTCTCCTTCACCATTCCCCATTCCCATTTCCCTCTCTCACCTTACCTCCTTACCTGCCCATCACCTTCCTCTGGTGCTCCTCCCCCTTCCCTTTCTTCCATTTCCTTCTATCCTCTTCTACCAGATTACCCCTTCTCCAGCCCTTTATCTCATTTACCAGTCAACTTCTCAGCTCTTTACACCCTCCCCTGCTCACAGTTTGACCTGTTACCTTGTATCTTTTCCCTGCCTTCTCCCCACCTTCTTTCTCTGACTTCTCATCTCTTTTCCAGTCCTGATTAAGGTTCTCAGTGCGAAACGTCAACTTTTACTCTTTTCCATAGATGTTTCCTAACCTGCTAAGTTCCTCCAGCATTTTGTGTGTGTTGCTTGGATTTTCTTGTGTTTGTGTTATCCTCTTTCCTGGCCTGCTAAGTGTTTCCAATATCATGTGTATTTATTTCATCAACTGTTTGTCTTTGCTCATCTACTGCCATATGTTTTCATCATACCTCCAAACTTATTTTAGCCAAATCTAGTCTTGTACCTATAGAATGAATTTCATTTGCATTCAGGACTCTTGTGTCAGATTTGTCAGTCATAAAATGAAAAAGAAATTACGTTACATTAGGATCACTTTCCATTATGCTCCTTTACTTTGCAATTTTTAATTAATCCCATTAAGCAACAGATAGTTAGTTGGCATCCGTCTGTCTCGAAGGACAAAGGGTAATGATGATCATCATCACCTTGGTCAAAAGTAATGGAGATCCTGAGATGCCCAGATGTCAAGATCCCCCTCTCAGCCTCACCAGTGCGGTCCAAGGAAAGCTTATGAAGCAATATGTTTGACACCAGCTTGGCTGCAGGAGCTGCCGGAAAGATGTTCAATGACGTCCAGCTGCCTTAGGGGCCCCACTCTGGATTTGCTGTCTGGGTTTACTCCAAAGCCTTTGTCTCTCCCAAGGCTGCCCAGAAGGCAGTGGGGCTATTTACCCATAGCTGGGGATCTGGTTAATGGGCACTGGGTGTGTCCACCCACCAGGGAACCTGTGTGCTATGTGTGCAGGGGCCAGACCTCCTCCCCATCCTCTGCAAAGATCTAAAAAAGGCCCGTTCCCTGGGTGGATCTCTAATGTACTTTTCAAGGAAACTATCTTGATTGAGAATGCACACAAATGCATTTGCTATATACATTCAAATGTATTCTGAAAATTCTCTTTGCTAATTTGTCATAAAGATTAAGGCCAGCCACAATTACTGCATTACATTTTTTTTTCAAACCTCCATAACCTTATCTTTTTTTATTATGAAAGAAATTAATATTTTGCTTTAAACAGTGCCTTTCAGAACCTCAAAAAGTCCTCAAATATTTTACAGCTGGTAAAGTGCCTTTGAAATGTAGCAATGGTTGCAATTCAGGATTCCGACTTTTACACTTCACTGCACAGGCTTCAGCATGTCTCATGACCATAAGTGGATGGACTATTCAATATTGACTGGCACACTGTATATCTTGGTGATAACTTCCTCTTATTAGTATTCAGCAGTTGTGGCTATGTTGTTCAACACCCTATTAGCCTTTGTGATTACTCTCAGTAGAACAGCAACAATTGGAAATCTTGGCATTTTTCCAATTCTGGATTCCTTCACATTCCTGGGTTTAAATTGCTCTGCCATTGGAAGCTGTGTTTGTAATTACCTTGGCCTAAAACTCTGGAATTCCCTTTTTGAACCACACCACCTCTCCACATCTATTTCCCACTGCAAGATGCTCCTCAAAACTTACTTCTTTGACCAATCACCTGGCCATTTCACCTCAGCTCAGCTCACACTCAGAGAAATGTTCCTGTTGATAATGATGCACCTCATAAACACCAATTGTTATTCCTCTCCATTCCTTATGGCACATGGGGATTTTGTCTTTCTTTTAACAAGCCAAGTTGCTAGCTTGACATTCAATCCAGCATGATGGAAAGCAAGCATGGAGTCGGCTGGATTCAAACCCAGGACTATTTACCTTGATGTCTGGTGTTGATGCCACTACACCACTGGCCAGCCAATAAACACCAATGGTACACTAAAACTACATCATAAGTGCAAATTGTGGAGGAAAGGGACAATGTGAATCAGTTAATTGATCATCGAATTTGAGGAAAGTTCCTGGGATAAAGGAAGCAAATTTACAAACTGTGGAAATTAAACAGACTAAAGCTAATTTGTAGGAATGGAAAAAATGGCCATTACTGACAGTTCCAAAGAAACCATGGGCGCATAGCTGAATTAGTAGACACCAGACTTTTGATGCATGCGCTGTCAGCCTTTTTTTAAGGAAACCTCCACAATTGCTTACCTTTCTTTTTTATGAAAGAAATTAATAATTACCTTTATACAGAGTTTTACTGATAGATTTAGAATCAATCAGGCCATGCCACCAGTGGACTGTACATGTAGTGGGGTTCAGTTTTGGTGGGAATCCCCAACATAGTGTTAGGAAGGTTAATGAAGGTGAATGAGCAAGTGCAACAGGCAGTGAAGAGGGCAAATGGAATGTTGGCCTTTATTACAAGGGGAATTGAGTACAAGAGCAAGGATGTCCTTTTGCATTTGTACAGGGCCCTGGTGAGATCACACCTGGAATATTGTGTACAGTTTTGGTCTCCAGGTTTAAGGAAGGACATTCTGGCAATTGAGGAAGTGCAGTGTAGATTCACTAGGTTGATTCCTGGGATGGCAGGGCTGTCTTACACAGAGAGATTGGGCCTGTACACACTGGAATTGAGGAGATTGAGAGGGGATCTGATTGAAACGTTTAAGATAATTAAAGGATTTGATAGGATTGAGGCAGGAAATATGTTCCAGATGTTGGGAGAGTCCAGTACCAGAGGGCATGGATTGAGAATAAGAGGTCAGTTATTTAAAACAGAGTTGAGGAAAAACTTCTTCTCCCAGAGAGTTGTGGAGGTGTGGAATGCACTGCCTCGGAAGATGGTGGAGGCCAATTCTCTGGATGCTTTCAAGAAGGAGCTAGATAGATATCTGATGGATAGGGGAATCAAGGGATATGGGGACAAGGCAGGGACTGTGTATTGATAGTGAATGATCAGCCATGATCTCAGAATGGCGGTGCAGACTCGAGGGACTGAATGGTCTACTTTTTTGCACCTATTGTCTATTGTCTATTGAAATCAGAAGTAAAAACAGAAAATGCTGCAACGCCCAGAGGGTTGGACAGCATGTATGCAAAGAGAAACAGAATGAACATTTCGGATCAAAAACAATAAGGGGTCTTTGACCTGAAATATTAAATCTTCCTCAGCACTTTCAAATCTACAGCAATAGCAGTTTTTTTTCCACTTATGGAGAGAATCTCCTCTATTCCTGCACCAGGTTTGATGGGCCAAAGGATTTTGAGATAAAAGAGAAGGTAAGTTACCTTTATCAATTAATTTGTATTACATTAATGTTTATTTAATTAATCATTTTACCTTGGTAGCTCTATGAGAAATTTAACATGGTTAAATGTAGAGCTGGAAATGTAAGGGAGAAACTTAGAGAGAGCTTGGAAATCAGAACAAAGGATTAGAAAGAAGACAAAAAAAAAGGAATCTGTCTGTACTTAATGGTACATGCCTAAATGTAAGGAGTTTAGTGAACAGGGCAGATAAACTGAAGGCACAAATAGGTGCATGGAAGTATAATATTTTAGCTATGATTAAAATGCGCCCTAAAGCAGGACAGGACAAAGTTAATATCCCTATGTACAAGATTTTCAGATTAGACAGATCAGGGGTTGAAAAGGGGGATGGGTGACAGTTTTACAAACTCAAAGCTATGGGAATGGTGATATAGTAAAAGGAGGTTATGGAGATTGAACTGAATTAATTACAGCCAGATAATTCAACTTCAAAAGTGGGCAAATTATTAAATTAATTATGAGGGACAACATTTACTTTCCCTTTAGATAGGCACGGATTAATCCAGAACAGTCAGCATGGATTTGCAAAAGGAAGGTTCTGTCTAAATTACCTGTTGAATTTTTTTGTGGAGAAAGTACCAATAAGGGCCACTAAGGGCAGTATTGTAGACGACAAAGATTTTACCAAGGCCTTTAACAAAATCAGAAACAATTGGCCAGTCAAAAAAGTAACAGCCCATGGATTCAATTGACTCAATGGCCGGAAACTAAGGGTAATTCATGATAGGTGTTCTTGTTATTGGTTGGCTGTCATTAAAGGGATTGCACAGGTGACAATATTCAGTCATATGCTTTTTACAATAACAGGGTTTAGACTCAAATGCAATGGCATGATAAAGAAGTTTGTAGATCATGCAAAATTTGGCAGAATGGTTGGCAGTGAAGAGGAAGGATGTGGATTATAGGAAGAAGTAAATGAACTGGGCAGTTTGACAGCCAAGTGACAATATAATTTTATCCAGAGAAGTGATGGTTTTCAGGAGATGCAACATGGCAAGGGAATACACAAAAGAACGGATAACACTGAGGGACCTTGGAGGGTTTATCCACAAATCACAAAACGTAGCAGAACAAAACAATGAAGTAGTTACAAATACTTATGGGATGGTTCCTTCAATAGCCAAAGTATAAGAGCAAGGAGGTTATGCTAGAACTGAGACTATAAATTTAATGCAACAAAGGTTTTGGTCACTACTTCATAGGAAAGAACGTGGAGAGGAAGTCTAGGAGAGTTACAAGGATGTTGCCAGGATTGTAAAGTTATATTATCTATGATGAAAGATTAAATAAATTAGATTGTTTTCTTACAAACAGAGGATAAAATGGGGTATCTTAATTGAAGTGTCTTGAGAGAGTAAGTAGAAAGGGCCTAGTTCACTTAGATGGGTGTCAGTGACCAGCAGAGTATAATTCTGAAGTAACTGGTAAATGATTTAGAGGGAAGAGGAAGAAATAATTTTTCAGAAGGTAATGGTAATCTGAAGTTCACTCCCTATAAAGGTAGTAACACTAGAAGCAGTTATCAGACCTGGGTATGTACACTCCAGAACCACTGACCTATTGCTGGAAGGCTATGCGGCTCTTTTCAACCAGCTATGATGGGACATTTGTTGATAGTATGTGATTTCAGGTGCTGTTTCTTGTAAATCTCATTATTTTTTTCCAAATGAAACAACTGAATTTGTGTTTAATCTTTTACATCAGTCTTAAAAGTTCTTAAATGTCTGAATTTTAGCAATAGTCAGAAACCTTTATAAATCAATGTTGTCTGCAAGTAGGGCTTTGCCAAGTGTGAAAGATCACCAGGTGTTTCTCCAGGCCGGAGTCTCTCTGCAACCCCAGAAGTTCTGCCCCAACTCAGACCAGTCCACTAACTTAGGAATGGGGGTCCAGAGAGATATTCTGGCATAGTGAAGAGAATATGAGCAGTGATTTCTGTTGGAAGATCTAGCTTAATATATTGCTAAAATGTTCATAACAGTTAGATTACAAAGGAACATTTGACACTCCTTATAGCAGGTGAGTAGTCTGAAAGAAAAAAATAGGGCATAAGATTTTTTTCCAAAAAATACTATTTCTTTGCAACAATGTGCACTATATAAACATTGGAGGTATGGCTGGCTGGTAAATGAACAGAAAAAAAATCCAAGTGATGAAAAGAGGTTACTAATGAACCTGTCAGTAAAAGTCTGGCCCCTGAATATTCATAAAGCATCATGCAATGGAATGAATCCAAAAATACTTAAGGAAATGAGGGTTGAACCAGGGGGCTGTTTTAGAAATATTTCACAGTTCATCGGGGTAATGTCAAATGATTGGAATTTTTCCCTGCAGTCAGAATTGTGATACCAGAAATTATAGAGCTATTATTTTGGCATCTATTATGGGGGAAACAGGGAACATGATATATATGAAGCAACTCCATGTGGTAAGAAATACACCAAGTTTTAGGTTGTGCCAAGGTACCTGACTGCCACACCAGGGACGCAGGGCAGCTCAACAGGTTGAAAAGGAAAAACAAGTCAGAATTTTTGATTTGGATCCAAAACAGCTGATAGAAACTGCAAGAACAAGACTGGCTTCACGAGCCTAGACTTGTCACTGGTTAACCAAGTCTTCTCATGGTGGTCACTCTGCTTGCTCTGGAATCACAAATAAATAAGTCAGCTCCTTCAGAGAAGAAGCCAAAATTCCAGGAGAAAAATCTGAGGGATTGACAGCAATATGAAGAACATTATAGTGTTGAGTTTTGACATAGAACTTTGCCCAGAAACACAAATCTAGAAAACAGATGCAGATTTTCCATCTATAGCAGATGCAAAATCCTTAGGGATCTTCTTACCTCCATGCCCATGTTCCTGGTCTGTGTTCCCAGTGAACAGATTTGTAAAATTATCTCATATCTGGACATTCAGAAGCCTTTTGATAAGGTTAATGATGTACTTAGTATAACACCCATGGGATAAGGCAGGAAATTCTAAACTGAACAATGAATTCCTTAAGTAGGAAATAAAAGGTAGTGATCAATGATGATATTTCCAATGAGCACACGAAGTGAATATTGGAACCTCTCCTGTGTCCAATACGTATAAAAGCAGAATGCATTCTTTTACATGAGGAAGCAGGAGATTTGCAGGAAAAGAGATATATTCAGATAGTTACAGTGCTGTTGCAAATGAATCATGAATTGATCTGCCATACGAACACAATTCTAATTATAAAGTTTGACCAGTCTAAAACTTGTCGTAGCTTGCTACAACAGCTTCAAAGGCAAACAGAACATGGAGACCCATGAAGAAAACCTCAGTATGTGATCCAAGGAAAGAGCTTTGGCACTTCTACTATTAGGAATACAAATAAAGGGTTATTTTTCTATCCATTGCTCTCAGTGGAACTGGCACTTGCCATATTTTGTTATTGCACATATGCAGTGTATGAGTTTTCTGTTTAAATGACATACATAAAGTCCTCAAGGACTCATTCCCCCTCTTGGTCTTTACATTGAAGAAGTGTAATGTGGAGTATTTCATCCTGTTACAGTCACAGTGATCACAGTGCTAAAAACCAAAATATAACATGCTGTCATGGCAGATGGATTACTAAATAAAATATAGAAAAATCAAATTCCATACAAAAATTGGAATGTGTTTATTCACACTCTACTTGACTGTAAGTGTAAGTGGGCAGGGTTCATTAAAGACCAATAGTATAATAATACAAAGCATACTAGTCCTAATGAATGTTACTTTTAAATACCTTTGACATAAGGAAGAAAGTGAAAACTATTTAATCTCTTTAGTCAATTTTTATGCTCAGTCAGTTAAAATGTGAACTTGTAACAATGAGATATTTCAAAGATTTGATAGGTTAGATACAAAGAAACATTTCTTTTCTGTTTTTATTCTGAGAATTTAATCTCAAAAGTAGAACTAGGTCATCCGCAAGTGAACTCAGGAAGCATTTCACTCAAAGGTGATGTGGGTCATTCAGGACTTTCAAAATCAGCCACACTAGATACTTGTTAGCTAAGGGTATTCATAGGATATTGAGCAAAGGTGGATTGGAGGTAAAAATCAGCCACAATGTAATTGAATTGCAAAGTAGGTTCAAGAGGCCCAACAGCCCCAATGCAAAAAAAAAGTTTTAAAATAATCAAACATACATATTCTTTCATTGTAAACTGGAAGACAAGCACTGTTGTTTGTATCTAATAATTCCTGAACTACATGCCTTACTGAACAATTAAAAGAACAACTAGCCTTCATTTTTCCTGGGTCAATAGTGAAACACATGCTAGATGAAATAAGAGAGGCAGATCTCCTTCTCTGAAAGACATGGCCATTCCAAATAGTTTATATATAAATCCAGTAATTTCAAGACCACTTTTAATGAAAACAGCTCCTTATTCTAGATTCAATTCATCATTTGAATTTATGCTTCTATAGTAAGGTTAAATTTAAACCCCCAGTCTAAGTAACACGCACAAAATGCTGGTGGAACACAGCAGGCCAGGCAGCATCTATAGGAAGAAGTACAGTCGACATAAAGGCTGAGACCCTTTGTCAGGATGGAGCCAGAGACCCAGAGTTCTGACAAAGGGTCTTGGCCCGAAACGTCGACTGTACTTCTCCCTATAGATGCTGCCTGGCCTGCTGCATTCCACCGGCATTTTGTGTGTGTTGCTTGAATTTCCAGCATCTGCGGATTTCCTCATATTTGCCCCAGTCTAAGTGACTGAATAGTAAGTCCTTACACTATCAATACTATAGTGGAGATTGATAAAGTTAATCCAGATAAATTGTTTAACTTACATAACTGTAAGTATTGGTAGGGCGTTGAATTCAGTGTCAGAAAATTATAATTAACATTCCCATTTGGAATATAACTCTGTTGGAGACGCCATGTTTGAACAAGGAGTTGAAAATAAACTCTTTTTGCACAATTCAAAGAATAAGAAGTCTTTCTGGTAACCTGGACGAAGGTCTTCCTTAACCAAAAGCATATTCTGCTCATTCTTCCTATATCTTGTTTCTGCAAACTAGTTGGATTGCACTCAACTGTTGTTTGCCTTTAGCACATATAAATGTCAAACATACTGCTTCAGAACTCATAATAAGATGCTCTATAACTGCAAATCCTTTAATTTTGTCATGAAAGAACTGGTTGGCATGAGTTTAAAGAGTTTAAAATAAATTTAAAGCTTGGGCCAAAGTGAACATTTTGTGGGGATTTATTTAACGTGGGAAAATATTGGTAAATGTCACTGAAATAATGGTACAAATTGAGCTAAGAGACAATTAAATTTGTTTTGAGAGCTACAGGCACCATGTAAAACATAAAGTGAAAAAGTAGATGGTTGAGATTGATCAAGAAATCTGCATCTAGCAAAGAAGGTCCAAAATATGTTTTGTTTTACACCAATCTGCGTGTGTTGATCCATTCTACCTATGTTTCTTGTTAGAAACTCCTACCTCTGCAACATACCATCATGCTCAATAAAATATGTTGATAATCTTGACTAATCACTACAAAATGATGAATATATTCAGGCCGAGGTTAATTTCTCAAAAAACATTCTCAGCCAAAATAATTACTGTTAATGACTGGGATTATGAAACATGACAAAACTAATGACTGCAGGTTCATTTCAGAACTTCAGACTAAAATAACTAGATTTTGTTGGAAGGCTTTCAAATAACCTTTTTTTTAAACGGTCGATGAGCATGATCATTAATCAGGAGCTTAATAAAGTCTTGATTGTCCTAAAGACCCAACAGTTTCATTTTTTTATGGTCAAATACCATACAATGGCAAGGACAATGCGATTCAGAACATAACAACCTTTCCTGTCGAGGAACAATACTACAAGTACAGTCTTTCCATGAAATGTACGCATTATTTTTTTGTGGAAACAACCCAAATATGAATGTTATAAATCAATAACAGAGTAATATTACATTTAGTGGACTACTCTCCCATTATCCTTCCCAATAGCAGTGTCAGTGAGCAACTTTAAGGTCAGTGCTGATCCACTTAACACCATATGTCTAACAGGACACACTCATGGCATTAAATTTTACTTGATCCCACTCGTAGCCTAGGAGAACTTGGGGCAACTGTCTCACTTCATCTGGTCACCTGGGTACGAAAGCGAAACTCCTGCACAGTTCAGTTGCCCTTCGCAGTTCAGTTGCTTGCCAGCATCCACCATTCACTCACGTGCTGCTCAGACGATGTGCAGGAAGGCATCAAAGTAAGTCCTTTGACTTGGCTCAATGTCTTTGGGAAATTTGAATAATGATCTAAAAACTATTAAAATAATAGCAACTGAAATTACATGTACTTTCTAGCACCAATGAAGATATTGGAACAGAAGCAGAGCAACATGTGTTTGGCTTCAGACTACTCTATAGTCGCTGGGGTTTAGCTATTCATGGTGTTGACAAACTCTCCCAACGCACAAGCCAAAACAAAGGTCAATATAAATCATTTCATTGCACGTGTGTACGAAATCAGCCTGTGTGTATCCCAGGAGGGCATCTCAGGGTCAGAATTGGGAGTCAAGTTATAGAGTGTGACCATCACAATGAGTTACTGAATAACTGGTGCGAGCAGAGGGTGTGAGGCAGATTAACAGGCATGATTAATTGGAGGCACTTGCAACTTCAAGTTAAATTATGAAAAAGTCAGTGCAACTTCTGGGTGCTATCAGAAAGAAGACAGAAAATAGAACAGATTAAAGAGAAAAGAGAACTAATGGAAAAGAGGAGCATAAAGGCTGAAAAATAAGGAAGAAGGAAATGTGTGAGCAGCGGTAGAGGCAGTGAAAATTTAGAATAAAGAACCTGAGATGACAAAGGAAAAGAAAAGGGGGAAACAAAGTAACAGATAAAGATGAAGAGGAAAACTGCTTCCTGAAAACATCTGATGGGAAATGGGAAAAAGACAAATTAAAGGGAAGAAAGGGACAAAATATGATTCTTTTAAGTGTTTTATATAACACCATGCTGACCTCTTTCATTTAAAATGGTTTTGTCACAAAAAGAATTCCAATGAGCATAAACTGTTTGTCCATTGCCTGCTGTTTCAGAAGTTATATGGGATAAAAAGGAGTCACACAGACAAGTACCATATTTTCAGAGTTTGGAGTTGTGGAGGGAATGGGTTAGTTTCAAACCCCTTTCACTGGCATGCTCTGTTTTCGTAATGCAGTTAATTATTCCATAATTTAAAATCAATTTGCATCACTGTAATGCAAAAACAAGAAGCCAATACTTTTACTATGAAGTTAATGGCCTTTAAAATTTATTTTATGAGTATGCTATTTAACCTAGCTTCCAATATAATTAACAGTTCCTGGTGAACTTCCCTCCTTGTAGTACCCTTCCACTTGCTCTTGTATAGATTAACTCCTTTAACATCAGTATCTTTGGAAAATTATTGTAAGCAACGATAGGGAGCACTTGCATTGATACATAAATTATAACAAGGACACAGGCAAGCAATGAATCTTCAGAAAATATCAATGAATCAACATGACACTTTTGACATTTAAATATATCTTTCAAATGACAGCTTTAAAACCTTGGTTGTTCTTGGCTAATGAATGGCCATCAATCGTAAATATTACTTCTCACTCTATGGACACAATCTGACTATCTCTACCAATTGCTATTTTTATCTTTCTTTGGCTCAATTGGAAGCATTTTTTCCCAAGTGAGAAGAAAGTGGGGAAAGCCTGCATCAAGCACAAGCAAATAGTTCAGTCCAAGAGAATGCAACAGGAGAGTACCTCACTGCCAAAGCAGAGGAATGATCAAATGAATACATAAAAATTTCATGGTGTTACTCTAAAAATGTTCATACTGTCCAAACCAACACCAAAGAGAGGTTTGTGTTCATTTCCAGATGGAAATTACCAATGTAACAACAGTAACTATCCTTTTGATTCAACGGCACTTACACTAAGTGGCCACTTTATTAGGTACACCTGTACACCTGTTCATTAATGCAAATATCTCATCAGCCAATCGTATGATAGCAGCTCAATGCATAAAAGCATGCAAACATGGTCAAGAGGCTAGTTGTTCTTCTGATCGAATATCAGAATGGTGAAGAAATGTAATCTAAGGGACTTTGACCATGGAATGACTATTGGTGCCAGACGGTGTGGCCTGACTTGTGAAGTTAGACAGCTCTATCATGGATACTAGCCTCCATAGTATCCAAGACATCTTTAAAGAGTGGTGCCTCAGAAAGGTGGTGTCTATTATAAGCTAGGACATGCCCTTTTCTCATTGTTACCATCAGGAAGGAGGTACAGAAGCCTGAAGGCACACACTCAGCAATTCAGGAACAGTTTCTTCCACTCTGCCATCTGATTTCTGAATGGACACTGAACCCATGAACACTACCTCATTACTTTTTTATTATTTCTGTTTTTGCACTACGTTTAACTTAACCATTTAATATACATATATACTAATTCATTTATTTATTTTTCTTCTATATGTACCATGTATTGCATTGTACTGCTGCTGCTGCTAAATTAACAAATATCTCAACATATGCCAGTGATATTAAACTTGATTCTGATTCAGAAGCTGCTGATCTCCTAGGATTTTCACACACATCAGTCTCCAGAGTTTACAGAGAAAGATGCAAAAAACAAAAAAAAAACGTTCAATGAGCAGCGCTTTTGTGGGTGAAAATGCCTTGTCAATGAAAGAGGTCGGAGGAAACTATCCAGACCAGTTCAAGTGGACAGGAAGGTGACAGTAACTCAAGTAACTACGCCTTACAACAGTGATGTGCCAAAGAGCATCTCTGCGTGCACAACACGTCAAACCTAGAAGTGGCTGGGCTACAGCAGCAGAAGACCATGAAGTTACAGAAATACACTCTGTAGCCATTTTATTAAGTATCTGATGCAGCTAATGAAGTGGCCACTGAATGCTGGAACAAGCCTCACTGTATGTAGATGCAAGCTCTTCTTTGTCTATAAGTACAAATACATTTTGATAAGTAAGTATGTAAAGGTTAATATTGTGCTGGGAAGCAATAAATAAATGCTTAACATTTCTTCATTAAAGCACTGTGGCTGTTGTTTATTTTACATGGGTTAGTGCCAAATGATAATAATAATATGGTAATGAATATAATATGAACAAGTTATGGGATGCAAGCTAAATTCCACATGTTGTGATTTCAGTTGTCATTTATTTGTAACATTTTCTTAATCCCTTTGTGATTGTGACGTTCACTTACACATCTTGGGGCATGTCCCACTGGATGCAGAAGTTCCACTGAGGTTGTCAATGCAAAAACCACGGCCAGAAAATATAGTGGCTTATGGATTCCAGCAAATTAAATGGTCTCCAGCAGTGGAGCAGTGCCCGAGTAGAAACCTGAGGTAGTATTTGTGATTTTGGAAAGGTTAGCTTTGCCTTCTTTCCTGTAAAGTACTGACCTTGGAACTTAAGCGATCAGGGAGAAAAAAGGTCATTACATTACTGATGGTAACATCTGTACAAATGTATCATTGGATAGGGAAATTTCAACTGGCCTACATAAACTAAATAAATGTCAGCCAAGTCCCACTGCTATTGTTAGGCTGTGACCTCCCACACAATCCCAAACTACCTCTAACCCACACTATTGACCACCAAACACTATGACTAGAAATGAGTGTGTAGGGGCAAGGGAAGGATTTGGCTCGAAAAGCCTTATTGATTAAATGGCTTGTTAACATTCATTGAGACCAGGATCACACATGCAGAGTGGTCACTTGGGTGATGTAGCTTAAGTTTACCAGTAGCTGTGGAGTAGTATTCCAGTATGAGAAAGCACATTGGAAAAAAAAAAGGGAAGGAAAATTGATATAGTAAAATACAACTTCATGAGAATGCAACATTCACCAGCTGAAATGACACAGGGCCAGTTTCACCTCATTTTCACCTTACCAGAAATCAATATTTGTACAGTAATTTCTGGACAGCAACCAAGCAATGGAAAAACTAATAAAAGAAAATAAACTTTGTAATTCCCTAACCACATGTGCTGTGCTGTGTAAGGGTTTCCTGCTTTGGTGTTTAAAGGAATTAGTGACTTCATTTGGCGCTGTTGCGAGTGCATTCGCTAATATTGTGATTCCATTGCTATTACTATGCCAGCCAGGCACATACATTTAAAATGACCTCTTCGCTGGAATTTTATTCTCACCAAGGTGAGGGCTGATAGAACTGAAGAACATTCTCCTCTCAGGAGAAGCTGCCTTCTCAGATCTGCTTTAAGCAGGTTAGTTGTAGAATAAAGATCCAATTATTTCAAGACCACAAAATGTCCAGACTTCAAACTAAAATCGTGCAGCTATCTTCTATGTATAAACTTATTGCCAATTTTATGTGTCTAAGAAATGCACTTTGTACTTACGATTGACTAATCGTTGCAGTCTGAGCTTGTTGTAAACCTAAGACCTAAATAAGATAATAGAAGTGACATCCGATAACATTCCTTTGGCAAATTGTTGAGCAACAACTTTTACTTTGTTAAATGTAACAAATGCTTTACAGGAATATAATCATGCAAAATTCACACCGAACTATACAAAAAGACACAAGACACAACAGGTTTTAATGAGTGACTCAGAGAAAAGAAACACAGATGAGTCGATGCTTTGCAGAGCCTTTTGGGATATGGTACCCAGACAGTTAAAATCAACATGTGAAAATATATAACTAGATGTCTCCCGGATTAATGTCTCAATTGGCTCAGTATCTACTGTAGCTTTACAGAGCTGCTATTTCCTAGCATAGATAAATAAAAGAGCTAGTTAAGTTCCTCAGCCATCAGGATTACCATTGTTGCAGGATTTATTTATTAGTCTATGTTGCCATGGCCCAGAATTTTAGACTCATTGAAAGACTGAAAGTGGCTTTGTGTGTACTACCATACATCAGGGGAGGTTTAGACTAAGAAACATACTCCTTTGTCAAGTGTATAACCTACCATTTATCACTCTACCCAGTTTCCTGCACTTTTGCCACTCTTTCAATTGAAACAGATAAAAGCGCAAATGCTGTGTTAAAATGCAAGAAACATCTCTCAGTTTGAACAATGCATGTTTGCTGTGAGCTCTACCACAACATAAAACTGCAGAGCACACCACAAGAAATAACACAGCTACCCATTGCATTAAGGTATCCACATACCAACACGAATTAATAATTGCTGCAAATTGTTGCATAGTTAATGCTGTTCAGCTTCACAACTAAAACAGTACAACTACGGCATTGGTAATGGCATACCTTGTACTGAGCATTACAACTTAGCTACTCCCATGTTCAACATTTGTTGTTCTTGCAAATCTTCTGAACTTTATTTTCAAGTAAAACGAGAGGGAAGTGCACAGCTTCTGGCCAAATCTGTGTAGCTCTTGTCTGCACGTGGGTGTACAGCCTTATAGCACTCTCTTGTATACCCATTTGCTTTGATATTAGAGGAGCAGAAATTCTCCATCATTTCTGTCACAAGTTGTTTCCTCTGATATTTATTTAGTCTCTGTTTTATGTAAATTAATTAATTATGTATTAACTTTGTTGTAGTATAACAAGTTAAAACACTTCAGCATGCCCTAACTGAAGCATTACACAGTCAATGGAATATTTTTGAAAAGTACTAAAAATCCAAAAACTTTCAAAATCTGAAATTTTTTGAGTGCTAACATGACACTACAAATGGAAAATTCCACAAGGTGCTGGGAAGGTTCTCAGATGATGTGGTTTTCATTACATTTACCTGTAATTAAATTCAATCCTTACATGAAACCTAAAAAGAAGAAAAATACAAATACAGGACACTGTAACCTTTTAATTAAAGTATGGCATCGTAGGTGGAGACTGAAAGCCTGCCATTGTTTGTTGTTGTTCAACAGCTGATTCGGGTATTCTGATATTGCTGTGCTGTTTTTGTTACTCTGTGCACATTATATTTTTATTAATAGTATGTGATAAATGTTAGTGTTAAGTACAAACATGTTAAGTGCAAGACAAGTTTTACTGTTAAGTGCAAGACAAGATTGCTTAGTGGTCACGCATAAATTCAAAGTCAGGAATGATGGCGATGCCAAACATCCGCTGACTTTTCACCTGGACTGCCGAGGTAGTGGTAGCTCACCTTTCTGATGGTTCAATGTACACATGCATAAGATTATTAAAAATACAGTATAAAGCTACCTTCAGGGTATATGTATAGGCTACATAGGTAAAGCAGATGGATTCTGTGATTAGACTTGGGTCCCATCCCCAAGTTATGAGGGATCCCTTACTTAAGCCAGAGCTAAAGAGAATATTTTTTTTCCCTCCCAAAAGATAGTGAGTCTTAAAACTTGTCTCAAGTTCTGGTAGAAGAGGACCACAAGACCTTAAGATGTGAGATCAGAATTAGGCCGTGTGTCTGCTCTCCCATTTCATCAAGGTTAATTTATCATCCCTCTCAACTCCTGCTTTCTCCTTGTAATCTTTGACAGCCCTTCTGAATCAAGAATCTATCAACCTCCACTTCAAACTTCCCCAATGTCTTGGCCTCCACAGCGGTCTGTGGCAATGAATTCGACAAATTCACCACCCTCTAGTTCAAGAAATTGCTCTGTTCTAAAGGGACGTCCTTTCAGGCAAATCCCATCACAACCTTTCCTTGACCTGTGGGCTAAACTGTGTATAGGAAGG
The DNA here is from genome assembly GCF_030144855.1 of Hypanus sabinus. Lineage (NCBI taxonomy): Eukaryota > Metazoa > Chordata > Chondrichthyes > Myliobatiformes > Dasyatidae > Hypanus > Hypanus sabinus. The sequence continues at coordinate 17,427,109 of NC_082732.1, forward strand.
AATGATAGTCCACTTGCATCACTTTCTTCTTTTCTTGCAACATAGGAGGAGGCCACTCAACCCACTGAGTCTATGCCAGGGCACAGAGCATTTCCATTAACCCCATTCTACACTTACAGTATTCCCCTTCAAGTTACTCTTTCCCATATACCGATCAATTCAACCCTCTTTCTGCCCACACTTGAAGTTTGTCCTCTAAGTTTTGGGACTAAACTATCTCAATAATCTTGCTAAGTATCCATATTTATAGCCTATGATTATAAGTCTGGATGCAGAACAATTGATTTATTTTTAAAATATGATATGGTTGTAACCGCACATATTTGGACATTATATTTAAATCACCATGTAAAATTGTAACCCAGGCCTGACTAATATTGCTAAGAGTGCACATTGGATAAGTATAGCCAATGTGATTGACATGATCTGTTCTTCATTTTAAAGGCCAAGAAAAAGTCCCTTGAGGCACTTGCTGCAAATGGCAGGTCATGGAATCTCTATTCTAATCCAAAGAAATCAAAAGAATGTCTGCTCCCTCTCCCTTTCCAACAGTTACCAAGTTTTTGAGTCCAAAGTGGTTGAATCATGTTGTGCAGTATTAGTAACACATGATAGATTTAAATGAAATTTAATTTTCCACTATTTTAGCAGATTTTTAAAAATTGTGCTTTGAGCCATTATGATAGTAAAAGAGAACTGTGTTAATGATTCATCCAATGTGACTTCAACATTAAAATCTAAACAAATCCTATCAATCAAATCCTAACCTTGAGGTTTGGCCTCAAATTTTTAGGATATTTTCTCAATAATCTTGCAAAGAAGTTTCCATAAATTTATATGTCACACCCTTACTCGTAAAAGCAACACCAATCCAATTTAGAGAATCTTTACCTATCATTGGAGTTTGTATTGGCAGTGCTGTACCTCCATTGTTGAGTCTTCTCAACAGCACTGGCAAGAACACAGTTTAACTTACCATATAAAGCTTGACCAAGAATGTAAGCTTTAATCTGCTTGTAAATGCAGAGTTATGTGGTGGAAACATCTGTTACAGGGGTTCCCAACATTATTATGCATGGACCCCTATCATTAACTGAGGGGTCTGTGGACCCAAGGTTGGGATCCCCTGATCTACATCATATGTACCAAAGATTGGAACTGATGCTGCCAAACAATATTTCACAAAAAAGGGACAAATAAGTTACAGCGTAATTGAGTCCAGAAGCAATTCAGTGCAGATACAGGCTCTTTGGCCCAACAAAACTATGTTGACAGCATTGTCCACCTAGCTGGTTCCAGAGTCCTGCATTTGGTCAATGTCCCTCCAGGCCCAACCTTTTGTGTACCTATCCAAATGCTTTTTAAATGACACTATTGTACATGCCTCAACACTCCCACTGGCAACTTGTGCCTTATCCTCACTACTCTTTGCATGAAAAAAGTTTATCTCAGATAACTTTTAAATCTTCCTCTTCTCACTCTAAATCTGTGAACCCTAGCTATGGACTCCCCTGCCCTGGGGAAAAGACAGTAACCATCCACATTATTTACGCCTCCCATAATTTTAAACATTTCTCTAAGGATGCCCACTGATCCTCCTATGTTCAAGGGATACGGAAGTAGCCTGGCCAACTTCTCCTTAAAACTCAGGCCTTCTCATCCTGGCAACGTCCTTGTAAATCTTTTTCGTGTACTCTTCGCAATTTAACCATATCTATCCTAAAATAGGCTAATCAAACTTGTACACATTACCTCACTGATAACTTATAAAGAAAAAATTGGATAGAAAATAATTAAACAACCCTTTCCTGAATTCATTTTTGAGGACATTGTCCTGGCTGATGAGGTCAGGATTCATTGCCTTGTCTATCCCTAATTATCTCTGTGAACACGCTGTTGAGTCACTTCAAACTACCGAAGTGCTTATTGTACAGGGGGCCAGGAGAGAATCAGAGGTTTGGTGGAATCCTGCAAAAGCAAGGTAAAAGCATCTTATGGGGGTGCAAACATTTCCCTTTAGGAGCTAAGATGTAATGCAGGTTATTGTGATGGTGCAGTGGCAATCACTGCTTGAATCTTAGTACAGAACAGGTCATGAGCACTACCTTCAATGAGAAATGATCAATGTACAAAGGTCAAACTAAATTTATTATCAAAGTACATATATGTCGCCATATGCAACCCTGAGATTCATTTTCTTGCGGGCATACTCAATAATCCATATTAGAATAATAACCACAATAGAATCAATGAACGACTGCACCAACTTGGGTGTTCAACCAGTGTGCAAAAGACAACAAACTACGCAAATACAAATAGAAACAAATAATAATAATAAATAAATAAACAATAAATATCGAGAATATGAGATGAAGAGTCTTTGAAAGTGAGTCCAAAGGTTGTGGAAACGGTTCAGTGACGGGGCAAGTGAAGTTGAATGAAGTTATCCCCGTTGGTTCAAGAGTCTGATGGTTGAGGGGTAATAGCTGTTCCTGAACCTGGTGGTGTGAGTCTGAAGCTGCGGTACCTCCTTTCTGATGGCAACAGCAGGAAGGGAGCATGGCCTGGGTGGTGGGGTCCCCTGATGATGGATGCGGCTTTCCTGTAACAATGCTCCATGTAGATATGCGCAGTAGTGGGGAGGGCTTTACCCATGATGGATTGGGCCATATCCAGTACTTTTTATATAATTTTCTGTTCAAGGGCATTGGTGTTTCTATACCAGGCTGACAAGCAGTCAGTCAATATACTCTCCACCACACAGTTTTAGATGTCATGCCACATCTTCTCAAACTCCTAAGGAAGTTGAGGCACTGCCATGCTTTCTTTGCAATTGCAATTACGTGCTGGGCCCAGGGTAGGTCCTCTGAAATGATAAACACTTCTGATTCTCCAACGAGGACTGACTCCTGGACGTCGGGTTTCCTCCTCCTGAAGCCAACAATCAGCTCCTTGGTTTTGCTGATACTGAATAAGAGGCTGTTATGACACGACTCAGCCAAACTTTCAACCTCCCTCTTATATGCTGATTCATCACCACCTTTGATTTGACCTACAACAATGTGTCGTCAGCAAACTTGAATATGGCATTGGAGCTGTGCTTAGCCGCACAGTCATTAGTGTAAAGCGAGTAGAGCGAGTTCATGTCCGAAAAAGAAAGGCAGTTTGACATTTATAGATTCCCAGCTGAGATGATTACCTCGCCTTCTCCTTCAAATGCCTTTCCAACAATTTCTGTTTCTATTTTAAATTTCCAGCGATTCCAGCTTGCCTATCTTCACCCTTTGAGCTAAGATACTTGATTGAGGATCCCCAAATCATTTATCCATTGGACATATGGTTCAGGTAAAAGTTTCTATGTATCCAGAATTCTTCGCAATAAACCTCCTGAGTTTTCTCTGTCCAACATTCCAGAAATGTTATTGCTGTAGAATGCTGCATGCCACTTTTGTTTAATATTGAGCTTGTCTTGGAAGCTGTGCTTGGCTCCTTAATGCAAGAGATAAAGTGTTGAAGGATTCTTGTCATTACCTGTATGGACCATTTAACAAGTTATAGTTTTTGTACATATTGTGCACTGTTACAGACTCACATCTTTCACTTGCAATGTTTTAGTTTGTAAAATTATATCTCTAGAAGCACCTTGTCAAATAGTTCATTCTAGTTGATTGTGAAATTCAGCATAGCAACGGCAGAAAAACTCTGAACATTAATAAAAAATAATTTTAACAACATCAAAATACTAAAAGTCATTTAGGCTTGTTTAAATACCTCCTGTCACTTGTCTAGAATTAAAGAGGATGAGAAGAACTTGCTACAACAACCTGCTTTACATTTCACGTTTAATGTCCCAAGCACTTCAGAGGAGTGCTATCAAACCACATTTGCATGTAATCAACAGTGATTATTATGCTTCAGGATGTCTTAATGAATATATGATGTAAACTATTTTGTTTCCTGGTGCATATTTTGAAGATCGTCATAAGTGGGGTTGGTGTAGGTATTACTACCTGCCCCTCACTTCAGTGGTAGAGAAAGAATAAAACAAAATGTATTTGAGAGAAATACAGGAATCTGCTTCAGCAATTCTTTGCAGTAGTGGTCCTGATATTTTGTTCAACTGAAGGAGATATTTATGGGATGGAAATCTATAGAGAATGGGCACCAGAAGGAATCTTATTAGTGGACAATGAATTAACTGATGGTGGGCTCTCTCCTGTATTACAGCAGGTGAAAGACAATTCCTGTAGAATTCCAAGGCATCCATGTTTTGTTTTAAAGTTTCCTTCTAGATCTCTCAATACTCCAACAATGATACCACTCTGTGGCTATGAATTTTTTGCAGATCAATGAAATATAAGCGGGTGAGCTGTTCATCTACAAATGTTTGTAGTTCTCAGAACAGATTACATGATGAGGAAGCTGCAAAGTCAGTAATGCCTCACACACAAAATGCTGGAGGAACTCAGTAGGCCAAGCAGCATCTGTGGAAAAGAGTAAACAGTCGACATTTCCGGGTGAAATCCTTCATCAGTACTCTTCATCAGACAGTAATGCCTGGAAGCCTATCAGAGCATAATGCCAACTGATCACCATCAGAAGATCTCATCATTCCTTGACTGTAGTTGTGGGTGACTGCTCCGATAGTGCAACGAGCAGTAAACTGGAAGACATGGCTGAATTATTTTGAAGCTGATTTTAAGAATCTTCCACTGAGGAGACTGATAATTAAAGTGAGCCTGACCTTCAGAATCAGGTTTAACATCACTGGCATATGTCATGAAATTTGTTGTTTTGTGGCAGCAGTACATGGCAATACATAATTTTAAAATCTATAAATTACAATAAGTATATACTGTATATATACATCTAATTAATTAAGTGGTGCAAGAAGACCGCAAAAAAAGGTGAGTTAGGTTTCATGAGTTCATTGTCCGTTCTGATAGTGGAGGAGAAGAAGCTATTCCTGAAACATTGAGAGTGTGTCTTCAGGCTCCTGTACCTGTTCCTTGATAGAAGCAATGGAAAGAGAACATGGACTAGTCTTTCATGATGGATGCATAACCATTTGAAGGTGTCCTCAATGTTGGGCAGGTAGCTGAGTTTACAACTTCCTGCAGTTTTTTCCAATCCTGTGCAGTGGCCCCTCCATACCGGATGCTGATGCAACCAGTTAGAACACTCTTTGTGGTACACCTGCAGAAATTTGCGAGAGTCTTTGATGACATACAAGTCTCCTCAAACTCCTAAAGAAATATAAACCACTGCGGTGCTTTCTATGCAATTGCATCAATATGTTGGTCCTGAGATAGATCTTCAGAGATGTTGATACCCAGGAACTCTCACTACTCAACTGGCTGATCTGTCCCACTCCTGTATACCTCCTCGTCACCATCTAAAATTCTGCCAGCAATAGTTGCAACAGCAAATTTATAGATGGCATTTGAGCTTTGCCTAGCCTCATAATCATTGGTGTGGAGAAAGTAGAGCAGTGGGCGAAGCATGCATCCTGGAAGTGCACCAGCATTGATTGTCAGCAAGGAGGAGATGTTATCTTCTATCCACATTGACTATGGTCACCCGGTGAGGAAGTCAAGGGTCCAATTGCAGAAGGAGATAGAACAGTCCTGGTTTTGGAGCTTGTTGATTAATACTGGGGGTATGATTGTGGTGATTGTTAAGCTGTAATCAGTAAAAAGCGACCTGATGTAGGTACTGTTGTTGTCCAGGTGATCAAAAGCCGAGTGGAGAGCCAGTGAGATGACATCTACTATAGACATATTGTGCCAATAGCTTGTATGAAGGCAGGAGTTGTTTCTGGCCATGATCAATCTCTCAAAGCATGTCCTCACAGTTGATGTGAGCACAACTGGGCGATGGTCACTGAGGCAGTTTACCCTGCTTTTCTTAGGTACTGTATGATTGTTGCCCTTTGGAAGAGGTGGGAATCTCTGAATGCAGCAGTGAGTGTTTGAAGATGTCTTGGAACACTCTCACCAGTTGGTTGGCACAGGTTTTCTGTGGCCTACAAAATAAACCATCAGGACCTGAGGCCTTGCAAATGGTGCAGGACAAGAGAATATTTCCAAGTTTTCCTGCAGCAACTCATATACCTCTGTGATAACAGCCTTGGAAAACCCAAGCCTCCATCAGAGGGGTCCAGGTAAGGTGTGGTCACTCTGGAGATTGTATGGGAATAGGCTCTTCACTAATTCACATTATTTATGCCTCCTGATTCAAGGTTCCCAGTTCACTTTGCCTGACCAGTCATTTCCATACTGATGTGTCCAGCAATAGACTGTTACTGATAATGTCACCACCATTAAATAAACGTCTTGGCAGCCAAATGCTCGAATAAACATTCATTTGGATTTTAAGAAGCCCTTTGGGCAGCGTATAGTCAGATCTAAAGCTTCCCATTTAGCTCTATCTATGTTATTGGAAAGTCCATTTAAATTTTGTGGCTAATATGTCCCTTCTGGAACTGTGACAATTTAAGCACATTTAAAAGTTACCCTCATAAATTTTAACTAATGCTAGGAAAGGCAGAAATAGGTTTTGTATAAGTTGTGACATCAAGTTCTGATATCTGAAAGTCATCAGGCATACAAACATGTTGACAGCCTGCAATCTGATTATGCTATGGGTGCTTTTTCAATCATAATTAAAATTTCATCTGGAAATAATCAAAAGCTTAATCTAACCCAAGTTAATTCATTATGTGTGCACAAGAAATGGTCATTATCCAATCTAATTTCTAGACTTTTGTCTTCATTTAGTCATCTGCCTTCCCTTTGTTGGTCACTGATATACTTCAAAAATTTACTCCTGGTAATTTCTTTCTAATGAACATTAGGATGTACAGTATTATACAAAACTCTTAAACGCGCGCACACACACACAAACACACACACACACACACAAACACACACACACACACACACATATATATAGAGAGAGAGAGAGAGAGAGCTCGGGTGCCTAAGACTTTTGCACGATACTGTAGTAATTTTATATATTGCTTTGTACTACTGCACAAAAAAAAACTTTGTGACATATGTGAGTGATGATAAACCTGATTCTGATATGGGTCTCTATTATGGACTAAGAGTGGGAAAAGGACAGGGCGCAGGGAATCATGGTTGGGGAAAGGGGAAGGGAGAGGGAAGCACCAGAAAGACATTCCGTAATGATCAATAAACCAATTGTTTGGAATCAAATGACCTTGCCTGGTGCTCAGGGCTGGATGTGTCTACATCCGCACCACCTCCGAGCCTCCGCCCGTGACACTCCTTCTCCACCACCTGTACCACACCCCTCCCAAGGTGCTCCACCCTCACCATTCCCAACTGCCTTTGCTCCTACCAGATTTACAAACTTGCTCTCCACTCCACATTGACAAATACAGCACTGTATTTGGCACCATAGCTCTATATATATATATACACACACACCTTTGGCACAGTACGGGACACAAAATTAATTTCAGTGGCACAATGCACAATGATAATTTAAACTCTATTTTACAGAAACCATTGCATTTTCAAAAGGACCAAATATGAAGTCAATATCCTTGATTGAAAATTGCAGGAACAAAATCTGAAAAACTAGATAACTAGTTGTTCTTTGGTTTTTCTAGCCCTGAAAAAAACATAAGAAATAGGAGCAGGAGAAGGCCATCAGGCCCATCGAGCATGTTCCATCATTCAATAAGATCATGGCTGGTCTGGCCATGAAATCAGCTCCACTTGACTCCCTTTTCCCAATAATCCTTAATTCCCCAATTAAGCAAAACCTATCTAACTGTGTCCTAAATATATTTACTGAGATAGACTCTATTGCTTCCCTGGCAGAGAATACCACAGATTCACTAGTCTTTGGGAAAAGTAGCTTCTCCTCATCTCCATCCTAAATCTGTTCCCCTGAATGTTAAGGCTATGTTCACTAGTTCTAGTCTCACTCACCAGTGGAAACAACTTTCTTACCTCTACTTTATCTATCTCCTTTCATAATTTTATATGTTTCCATAAGATTCACTCTTTTTCTTCTGAATTCCAGCAAGTATAGCCACAGGAGATTCAACTACTCCTCACAGACTAACTCCCTCACCTAGGGAATCAACTTAGTGAACCTCCTCTACACCACTTCAACAGTCGGCACATCTTTTCTCAAGTAAGGAGACCAGAACTGTGTGCAGTGCTCCAGATACAGCTTCACCACTACCCTGTACAGTACAGCATAACCTCCTGCTCTTAAATTCAATCCCTCTAGCAATGAAGGCCAACATTCCATTTGCCTTCTTGATAACTTGTTGTTAAATCAGCCTTTTGCAATTCTCGTTACATCTGCAAATCAGCTTTTTGCGATTCGTGCAGAAGCTCCCAGCTTGCTCTGCACAATAATCTGCTGTGATCTTTCACCATTTAAATAATATTCTTGTCTTCTGTTTTTCTTTCTGAAGTGTATGACCTCGCATTCACTCATGTTGTACTCCATCTTTCAGACTCTTGCCTACTCACATAACCTATCTATATCTCTCCACAGACTCTCTGCATCTTCTGCACAATTTGCTTTTCCACTCAATTTAGAGTCATTAGCAAACTTAAATGCAATACACTCAGTCACCTCTTCCAAATTGTTAATGTGTATAGTGAACAGTTGCAGACCTAACACTGAGAATGTGAATTGATCAATTCTCCTAAGCAATACATTGGATATTTGCTTACTGTTGACTTCTAATTTACCATTGTTTCAAATGTCCCTTAATTATAACTGTAAGGATCCAGAGGTTTAGATTTTCAGTGTTTTGGTGACTGGCCCAGGTGCTGACATGTCTCTGAAGTAAAACCCATGTCTCGGGAAAAAACAGCTTTGGGATTGCCATATAATGAAGGAGTACCTTTCGTCAGCAATTGTCACCCTAGTCTGCTTTACACAGAGGTTTTCAGTTGTTAGACTTTGCTTGCAATTTCCAATTAGGCTGGTCCATAGTTTAAAATCTCAAAAGGAAATTTATTATCAAAGTACATACCTGTACATGTTACCATTTTCAACCCTAAGGTTCCTTTTCTTGCAAGGATACTCAATAAATCCAATAATCATAATAGAATAAATGAAAGACTGCACCAACTTGGTGTTCAACTAGTGGGAAAAAGACAACAAGCTACACAAATACAAATAGAAACAAATAATAATAATAATAATAATAAACAAATAAACAATATCAAGATGAAGAGTTCTTGAAAGTGAGTCCATTGGTTGTGGGAATATTTCAGTAATGGGGCAAATAAAGTTGAGTGAAGTTATACCCTTTGGTTCAAAAGTCTGACGGATGAGAGGTAATAACTGTTCCTGAAGTTAAAGGTGTGAGTCCTGAGGTTCTTGTACTGTACCTTCATTCTGATGACAGCATGAGAGACAGCATAACCTGGGGGATGAGGGTCCATGATGGTAGATGCTGCTCTCCTGCAATAATGCTCTGTGTAGATGTGCTCATTGGTGGGGAATGCTTTAGGCCGTATCTACTACTTTTTGTAGGATTTTCCATTTAATGGCATTGGTGTTTCCATACCTGGCTATGTTGCATCCAATCAATATATTCTCCACCACACATCTATAGAAGTCTGTCAAAGTTTCAGATATCATGCCGAATCTTCACAAACTAAGGAAGCAGAGGTGCAGTCGTGCTTTCTTTGTAATTGAGTTTACGTGCTGGACCCAGGATGGGTCCTCAGAAATGATAACAGTGAGGAATTTAAAGTTGCTGACCCACTCCACCTCTGATCCCCCGATGAGTATTGGCTCAGGTCGTTCAGATTCCTACTTCTAAAGTCAATAATCAGTTTCCTTGGTCTTGCTGACATGGAATAAGAGGTTACTGCTGTGGCAATACTCAGCCAGATTTTCAATTCCCCTCCTATATGCTGATCCATCACCATTTTTGCTTCAGCCGACAATAGTGGCATCATCAGCAAACTAAAATATGGCATTGAAGCTGTGCTTAGCCACTCAGTTATACTTGTAAAGCCAGTAGAACAGGGGGCTAAGCACACAACCTTGTGGTGCATCTGTGCTGATGGAAATTGTAGAGATATTGTTGAACAAACTGGAGCCAATGGAACTCTTCCTAATATTTTCATGTTATTCTTCAGATGATGAAACTACACGTATGGTTAGAAGATGAGATTATTAAGAACAAAACCTCAAGGGTAATGCAGAACAAATTAGCAAAATGTGTGATGACCATGCAGTAACAAAGAAACAAAAGCCTTCAGCTTTAACTCAAGTTTAGAAGATAACTATTGGATTCACTTCCAAAGGTTGATAACTGCTTTCCCACACTAACTATGCCTTTAACGTTAGCATTCCTTTCAGAACCACACCCAGCAAGAAGGGGAAACGAAACATGGAAATAATATTTAAAAGTGATTTGGATGTGACAGCAATTGACACTTCATCCACAGGAAAAACAAACATTTCCTTTTACAGAAAAGGATTTGATATTATGACATCCCAACCCAGCTAATCTTATATGCCACCCAAAAGTGACAAGTCTGAGTCATAATCACTTGCTTCAATGTTTTGGTTTGAAGTCATTTGGAATTCTATGTGACTATATCCAGCAGAGACTCCGAAGTATATTTTTTCAAATGGAAATTCATCATGTTCTAACATTAATTCAGCAAATTGTTTATTTTGTCACTGAGTTTAAAAGTGAAATAAAGTTTTATTGGATCAAGAATAAAGGCAAGATAGAATCAATAACTTCTGATTACTAACTTTTGAAGTATCATAATGCTGATAATTAATTGTAATATAATTGGGTATATAACTTTCAGAAAATTTCATTTACTGTACTGAAGATTCATAATCTTGGAAAAATTCACTTTGCATTTAAAATATTTCACTGTTGTTTCAAAAATTGGGTTTTTATTGCAGTTATAATTTAATACTATTAAGAATAAATATGTTAACAAATAAATTCATGCAGTAATCCAAGGTGGTGACCTTCTCAACTGGCATCAAATTCACCAACCAAAACATTTATCTGCTCCACCAGTGATGCCCTATGGCTGTGGCATGTACCATGTACTTCTGATACCACCTCCCACAAAGAAGGACAAAGAAATGGATTCGTGTATTGCTTTGTTATTTTTTATTGTCCTTCTTTCATCTAAATTCTGGAACCCCAACCCCAAGACTGAAGTCATTCAAGAAGCTGACTTTACTGTCAATTTTATTGATGCTTGAGGGATAAAAAGCCTGAGGAAACATAGTAAGAAGGAAAGTCAAAGGAAAAATTATAAGCTACTAAATTATTTAATCAAAATCAAACTATAAATTCTATTTGCAAGATCAACCACGATTACATAAACAATGTTTGTGTTCATTAAGATACTTCTTCTCTATCAATCCTTAATTATTTCTCTACTCTTTCCTCTCTACTTCCACCAAGACCTAATCTATCAACCAACCTTGTCTACCTTTTTATGATTTATTCCTGCAACCTATTGGAACCAAATCCCTCTCTTATTTCTCTCTTAAGATGCTGTACTGTACTCATGTTCTCCTCCTAAAAATGGGATTTCAAAACACAAATTTGGCATTATACACATTCTCAGTTTTACTTTTAATACAGTAAAGTATTTAACCCTACAACTAAAAGTAAAATCCGTGATATCAACAGAAAAAAGCTCTTCCTGATTGTCGATCATATGTCTTCCTTGGATCTCATGGACATAAAAACTAAAATAGTACATTTATTAGCTTGAGACAATTCTCCTATGAGGAAAAATTGATTAGTTTGGGCCTGTGCTCTCAGCTGTTTAGAATATGAGGTGAAAAACGTAAGATTCCCCTGATAGGGGGGTTTTAGACGAGGGAATATGCTGTCAGGATAAAGGGTCAGCCATTAATGACAGAGATATGGAAGAACTCCTCTCAGAGGGCTATATCTTTGGCATTCTCTATTTCAGGCGGTAGCAGATGCTGAATCACTAAATAATTCAAGGGTGAGACTGATAAATTTTTGGATAATGGGACGATCAGGGATGTGGGAATAAAGCAGAAAATTAAAGTCAAAGCTAATGATCAAATCAGCTGTAATCTTATTAAGGCAGATTTGATGAATCAACTGGCCTCCTTCTCTCCCACAATGATTCTATGACTGTGTCCTTATATAATCTACTTAGGTACAATGAATATGTGTGTCTCTTCTGGCTCCCCTCTCCAGAATGTGTTAATCCTTCCTACATGTGGTTCCGGAGTATCAAATGATCTTCAGTCAGTTGTTGAAGAAACATTCTTCATATGTGAACCTAGACAATAAATGACAGCACTATCACGTTGAAGTGCTAAGTCCAAAGAAAACAATACCAAGCAGGCAGCTCATATAAACTATACGTTGTTTACTTGCCTGCTATTCTCTGATGTGGCAAATGTCTCCTATTCTACTTGAAAGGAAACAGTGGCAAAGAAGTTAAGTGCTGCGGTGACAGAACAGACATTTGTTCCTGTCCTTCCCAACATCCATATCCATATTCCGATATGGAAAGTAATCCGCAACAGGAATCTTGACCAGTTTTCCTGAAGTTGACATGGAGACTAAGTTCATTTGAGGCTGATCTTTCCCTTGCATTGTCCTGCCTGAAATCAGTTACAATACATTTGTAAAACTTTTGGAGTAACTCATTGTGTTAATCAGAAATACCACTTTGGAGTGACAAATAAAAAGTTTTCTGATATGACATATTTCACCATATTTACTGGGTTTCACTGGGTATACTCAGTCTCCAAAAGTACAAAGAGCTGTGATATAAACAGTCCTCAAAGTGTCAGACTGTAATTAGGTACCTCTGCAAAATGGTTTGAAAATGCATATTTTATTTTTTTAATTGTTAATTTAACTGTTTGAAATTAAGTCTCTCTTTATTTCACTTAACCACAATGTACTTGGCATGTGGCCCAGAGGTCGGTAGTAAATCAGTGGCGTTTCATTTTCTGTGGATTTGATTAATATGGGTGCCGAGCCAGCTCTTTATAAAGTGATAACAGGAGCCCTGCACTTCCTCAGAGTGGGCACTGGGAAAGGACAGCACAAAAGATTAAGACAAATGAAACTTGGAAAGTGGTTTCTAGTAAAAAGCTGACTGATTTCTCCCAGAAATAAGTCATGTCTTACAGTGAACCAAAAGGTCAATGCTCATCTTTGCCTTTACCTTGAGTTTGGAGGGTAAAAACAAGGTAAAGTTAGCCATGAAATATGTCGAGTTATCACTTGTACAAGGATCCAGATGTATTTAAAATCAGATCTCTGCTAAAGGTTTTGAGTTTTTCAGTAATATTATTTGTATACTGCCTTCTAGGCAACTAGAATGGGAGAAAAAAGCACAATGTAATAATTGTGAATTACTCTGTATTATATTAGCTAGATTAATATCTCATTTTGATTGATCAATACATGACTATAATCTGCTTAATAGTTTAACATTAGTTAAAGCAGCAAGCAGCAAACAAGGAATGTCCACATACACACACACCGAGTAAACTGCGGCTTAATTATGGTCAAAGTTATGTCCTTAACAATTAATAAAAATTGATTTTTTTCTACCTTATATGTATTTTATATTCTACTTAAAATAACTTGGATGGTTGTGATTAATAAGGAAATATGGTAAACTCATCTTACTCAGTATAAAGAGTAAAGCTACAAATGGTATAAATCTGAAACAAACTATGTTATCAATTAGTTCCTAAAAGAGAAAGTCCAATGTCTAGGAGTAACTTTTCATCATTTGCATTGGTCAAACTGTAAGAGTTCTAACCAAGCAACTTAAACAGAGATAAAATCGTCAAAAACATTACTTGCAATGCACCATAGTCTGTTCGAGTATGGCATTAACAAGAAAATTCTGTTCTAAATAGCTATGTCCTCATCCCAAAGTGCTTCCCAAAGCAGATCAATGTCATCACTGCCATTAACCAATATCAAAAAATATGAGTACAAGTTTAATTGCATGTATGCTATTTATTTTTAGTATAATGATTAATGCATTTGTGTTAAATTCCTGTCTGCACTATTTTAATGCAGTTCTTAACTCATTGAAAATAAACAGGCTTAAAGTACTGTTAAAGTAGCTAAACTTGTAACAGCAGGAGGATTTCACCCCCCCCCCCCAGTATATCTGTCTCACTATCTCAGAACCTTTCCCATATTTGACCAGACTGAAGGTTTCATTTCTCATACAACTTACCCCTGTTGTCTTCCTAAACGTTTATATTTTCAATATTTTTGCTAATGTTCTGCCTCTTTTGCAGGTCAAATTGCCTTCCACACTAGCCGCCACCACCTCCTCCTTAATGTTACTCATCCAGTCTGCTGACTTTAAAACTCTCTATTGTTTAGGTTTATTTGATTCAAGGCTTGCATTTGGTCTCATAAAAATAGACATAGTGATATTTTTTGTTTTATAAAGGTGAAGAATTTGGTGCTGGAAATGGTACAGATGAATTTTAAGTACTCTGATGTCAAATATAATTTGTACATGCATTTAATTTTAATATATTTGTTCAGTTTCTGCCATCATTGATTTTGTCAAATGACTACTTCTGCCTTCCATCTTATCACAGATCTTCTTCATTCTTTCCACCCTCTCCAGCTTCCTTCTCTGCTTTTGAACTTGCAACTAAACTTGTCTCTCTAACTATCTCTGTTTCTGACAAAAGAAATTAACTACCTGATATATCAATTAACTGATGCTGGTTGACCTGGTGAATATCTGCAGCATTTTCTGTAGTTACTCATAGTTATAACAATGCTAGTTATAACATGAGGCTCAGCAGTTTAGTTTTATTTGATAACAATTCTGTTTATATTAAAGTTAAGTTGTTGTTAATATGTCTTTTCTTACTACGGATCCCAGTGTCCTGGTTCTTGTTTCTCATGCTAGACCTCAAAAGATTGCTCGGTCTAATCTACAGATTATCCAGAGTGAGATTTTGGTTTGGTACAATGTGTCAGAAGGTTTGTGTCTAAATTCCAATCCAAACACCTATAGTGAATGGAGGTGACTGAATCGTTTACTGTCAACAAATGGGGCATTATACAGGACAGTGCAGCTATGCAACCCTTCCTAATGGAGCATCAGTGAAGTCCACCAAATGATAAGTAATCTGATGAGAAATTAAATCAGAAACCATTTTAGCTACTCATCCATTGTGAGTGGCTCAAGGCTTAAATGAGGAGCTGACCTAGGCAAATTACGGTTCAACAGAACTAGAGAAAAACATAGATGGGTTTTTCATTGGCAAATTAATTAAAACTTAACTAATTAATTTGAACCCATTTGAACAAATTAATTAATTTGAACCCATTTGATGTCTAAAGACAAAGAAACCTTTGACCCATCAATTTGGATGTGATTTGAATTTGGGCTCGGTTTTTGTTCGAGGTGAATGCAACAAATTCGAAAGATACAAACTCTATTTTATTGAATGATAAGCCTCCCCACCTCCATTCCTATTTATGTGTATGCATCCTAAAATATAATTTTACCTTAAAATGTTCACATATTCATAAAAATTAAAATGAGCTCCACTTTCATGAAGGGCCATGAAGAAAATGACATTTAATGCTATCATGTAGTTTATATTTACAATGAAAAAGAGCAAATGGATATGGTAGGTCCATATCCATTTTTTCATAAATGAAATTTATGAAATTATATTGATTTCATAAATCAATGAAAATATAGATTTTCAAAGTGTTTGACAAAATCCTATAAAAAGTATCTCACCCACCAAAATTGAGATCCAAGGAACAAATGGGACTTTGGCAGCCTGGATAAGGAATTGCTCTAAGGTCACATGGCAAAGTATTGTGGAAAGCAATTAATATCATTTGCAGATTGAACAATAGCAGACAGTGATGTTCCCCAGTTGTCAGATTAGGGGCTGCTATTTTGGACACTATTGACAGCTTTGTTGTGAGTTTTTGGAGTGAAACTTCAACTTTTGAGAAGATGCCAACAATGGAGATGTGGTAACTCATCTCCTTCTACCTTAGGCCACAAACTTATCAATCATCCCTGATGAGTTATTAACTTAAAACTTTCTGCAAAATCACTTAAAGAGTTGAACCGCATTCGCACGTAACGAGAGCAGTATAACTCATCCACTTCTACCTTGAGCCATGAACTTATCAATCACCCCTGCTATGGACACTTTCTGGAAGTCCAAGATCCAAATGCTCCATGACCACTGGACTAAGTGTGTAAATG
Source organism: Hypanus sabinus (assembly GCF_030144855.1). NCBI lineage: Eukaryota > Metazoa > Chordata > Chondrichthyes > Myliobatiformes > Dasyatidae > Hypanus > Hypanus sabinus. Next base: position 17,443,386 of record NC_082732.1, read on the forward strand.
TAGGAGGAGTCTATTTTGAAAATTAGATGTGCTAAGTTTTCTAAACTTGACGCCTTCTACCTTGGGCCACAAACTTATCAATCACCCCTCGTACAGCCCTGAGATAAATTATCTTGCAGACATACTCAGTAAATCCATGGAATAATAACCATAACAGAAACAATGAAAGACCACTCAACTTGGGCATTCAACCAGTGTGCAAAAATCGACAAACTATGCAAATACAAAATGAAACAAATAATTATAAATAAATAAGCAATAAATGCCAAGAACATGAGATGAAGAGTCCTCATAAGTGAGCCCATAGGTTGTGGGAACATTGAATAAGTAAATGCCAAGCTGTAGTTGATGAAGAGCATCCTGATGTATACATCTTTGCTGTCCAGTTGTTCTAGGATTGAGTGAAGAGCCAATGACATGGCGACTGTTGTGGACTGTTGCTCTGGGAGGCAAATTGAAGCAAATCCAAATTACTTCTCAGGCAAACAGAATGCAGAAAATATTTATTAAAATATTACTAGAAATTAGGGATTTTGGCTATCTTACAATGATGAAACTGGGATTGTCATCCTTGGAGGAAAGAAGATTGAGAAGATTTTGATGAAGTGTATTTGAATATGCTGGACTCACATTGAAAGAGGTTATTATAAATACTAAAGAGCCATAACACATTGATTTAAAACAATGAGGAAAATATGCAGTGGGGGAATCTGAAGAAAATCTTTTATTGGCAAAAACTGTTCATGATCTTGAACTTACTGTCTGTAAGGGAGTCACTTGCCAGCTTTAAAAATAAATAATATTGGCCATTGAGTAGAGGAAGAGTAGGGAATGTGACTGACAGGATTCCACTGCAAAGAGCTGCCATCATTAAATAAGTTGAATTGCCTCTTTCTGTGCTGTAATGATCCTATGATTTGGTGATTAAAGATGTTCTGTTACTCATTTAGAGGAATTTCACAGGCTCAGGTTTGGGGAAGACTGCAATGAAAAGCAATCACTGCAAGGCAAACGTTCTCTGTAGTACTCCAATATTTTTAAAGACATCAGATAATATTTTTTTTTTGTAAAAATCAATCTGAATATTAAACAGAATGAATGGAATAACTGTCAATAATTTTCAAGCTTTTGTACTCTGGATCTCCTGAGAACAGGTAACATGACTCATCTCATGAAATCAATATGCCTTCAATGCAACTTCGGAAGATTATCTGCTACTGAATTAGTATGGCATTTCTAATTCCCTTGCCAACCATCTTTAAGGTTAATTCAATGATGATGAATGTGGAATTACTTGATACAGTGCAGAGAAGACTGATAAGGAGATTCCATTTATAAAACACCTTGCAAAGCGTGAGAACATTGCAAAGAATTAAAAATTCTTCACCAAGAACTTTTGAGAGTTATTGATTCAACAGTGAATCTGAGTTGAATTGGAACAGTCCCAGAGGTGAGACTTTACTAGCTAAGTTGTTTTTAAAATGTTTGAATTGGCATGCTATCACCATACAATCGTGTGCCACAATAGTGATTATAAATAGCCTGAAAAGTAAGTTATCTTGCAATCTGAAATATCTGTTGCATTTCTTACCACCATGAACGGCCCTTTCAAAGTGTGAGGATCAGTTGGTTTTGCATTCCTTTATTATCCCTTCCTGATATCTGACTGTCAGGGGGAAAGGTTTATCTCTGGGAATATGCCAGCCAAAACCCTGATTGAGCTGAATTCAGATCACCATGATGACTTCTTCATATCACTTTGTGATCAGCCTCTATTTGAAACATTAACCAACTGTACCAAATTTTGATCAATCTTTATCCTGTCTCCCATAATTCACATGATTACTAATCTTTGGCAAAGATCCCTTCTTTGAGCCATGTGCTGTTAAATCATAAACGTATTTCTAAAAGATATATAGACAAAACAAATTGCCTTATGTGGGATTCATGTGGCTATTTCCCCCATGCAATAATTGTGATTTTTTTTTTACAGAAAGAAAGATTCCACAGTCTGCAATTAATTGTCTGCTGTCTTATGAATGCTATGTAAACTATATTTTAAGAAGCAGCCTAGAGTTTGGATTGATTTATGCATGTTTCTCATGCGATAATAGTGCAGAACAGAACTTTAGCCTGGGTAGGTCCAATGAGTGATCATTTCCACCATTTGGAAAACTGATTGTATGTGATTCAACACTGCAATATTTTTCCAATGTCAGTTACTCATCTAATGCTACCACAGATTGTACAGCACAATGTTCCTCAATTGCCTGCAAACATTAGGGACATTTTGTGGAGTTTATGGCCTGCGTTGATCACTCATGGAAAAAAATTAAGAGTGCTCTGTGAAAAAGATGACAATTAAAGGCTTTGCATTAAGATAGCATAAATCAGCCTTAGTTTTCATGATTAGGAAAACTGCATCAAAGGTAGCCCCTTCGTTATTCAGGGCCCTTTTTGTATAATTGTGTGCTGCAATTACCCTCCCCCTCTATCAGTACATAGCTCACAGTCATACTTGTCTTATATAAACCAGTCAGGGCAGACTGTCATGTGCAGGTGGGGGGGGGGGGTATGGCCAGACGTATGAGATGTTGGCACAGTCCCCCTCCGCCATGTCTTCCCTCATCTCTGTAATTGCCTGTGATGCAGCTGTTCCTGTGGAGAGTACTTCAGAAATGGGCCTTCTTTGGGGCATTCAGCACAGAGGCTCTGAGTTCCAGATGCAACTGCTAAAATCTTGATTAAGAACATGACCCTTGTACAAAGTACTCGTGCTGTTTTTAATATATTTTTGCCCAATTTCACCCAAGGTGCATTATACAATTGTGTGTTAGCACACTTTTCCTCTTCCTATCGTGGCCTTTCGGATGCTTCAGTTTTACAGCCTCAAATGTGACGAACGGTACCAATATCGGAAGCACTGAGGTTTCTATAGATGGGACAGAAGCTGCCTAGGGGAGAGGGAGAGTGAATGAGATGGCGTTCTGCTTCAGCTGTTTATATAGGCCCCTCGACATTCTGGTTCTTGTCTTGGATGCCCCTCCCCAACTCCCATGGGTTATGAAGCCAGCGATTCTTAGGAGTAGGTGAATTGTTGCATAGGAGGCATTGAGCAGATCCTTGAATCGTTTCCTCTGCCCATCTCTTGTCATGAGCACCAAGCAAGTGTTACATTTTCTGGCAGATGCGTGTGCGTTATCGCGTCCTACTCTGTCTCCAGATTAGGAAATCAAGTGCTACCCCGACTTTGTGGCTGGACCAAAGATTAGAGAAAGGGTCCCCCATTCTACCGTTCTCAGTTGCTGATAAATGATTCGTGCTCTAAAGTGTGAACGACGGGTGACAACAGGTTCGGGTTCGGCTCTGGTGTATTGCACACAAAACTGTTCGCGCTCGGTTCTTGAAGGCTCGCATAAAATGCGGCGGATTGGATATCCGTATAAGTCTGTGAGTTATCTGCCACCGAGCAAATGCAGGGTAAAAAGAATTTGGTTTGGACTAAGTTCTGAGTCTTTAAAGGGAGAAATGTGAGCTCCAAAGGGGTGAGAAATCTATTGATTGTCATTCTATTTAACTTCTCTCCCTCTACCGGCTGGCGCACTGCTTTTCTCTTCCGATCTCCCAGTGTATTCAGTCAGATGGTGCTCCAGTCAGTGTATCAGTGACTCATCCATAAACCACACACAGCGGCGAATGGAAGCAGCCTTTGGGGCTGATTGACGCGGTGGCCGGTCCAACCGGGTGCTGCCTTCCCCGCCCCCGGGGAGGCTCTGTGCCCGATCAGGGATCCGAGCGGGGTTCGGCTCGCCTCTTCGCATTCTCCTGCTCACCCAGCGTAGGCTCAACATCCCACGGATACCAGCCTTCGACAGTGCACCGGGATTCGCAGCGCTCCCTGCTGCCTCAACAATCTAACCAGAGCTCGCTTGGACACGGGCTAGAGCTCCACCGAACCTCCGCTAAACCCACAGCACAGCCCTCGACCGTGTCATTTCTCCAGAAATCACTTATAGCCACACTCAGACAGCACTTAGAGGCGATCTCTCCGTCCGTAAATAGTTATATATATATATATTGACGACATTCTTTGATTATAACTTTTAAAGAAATTAACTGGATCTTTGAACGAAGATATCTGTCAGCTATAGCAAAACAACCTGGAAAACTTGTCGTTTCTTTTTGTAACTTTTTTTAATGGGGGAAAATTCTGAAACATTTATTTAAACATTCGTCTGCAGTTGAGGGAACACATACTTTTGCCTGGATTTTAGGTTCTGAAGTTTCTTCATGATGACTCCGGTCTGCTTCCTGCGTTCGCTTCTCGTCCTGATCTTGGCTCTGTTGTCGGCCAATGCTAGTAACTGGCTGTAAGTGTTGATAATTATGACAATATTGTGTTTGTGTTATTGCAAAAGAAAACTTTTGATTCTTTCATCCGAAGGCGATGTGGTGCAGATGGCAGAATGCATGTGGTGAAGAGACTGTAAGATTCAAACGCTCCTTGTCCTGCAAAAACAAAAAAAAACTTTTTGTTCTTATTGTGTCCGAGTATATATTTTTAAATCAGATCTGCAGATTCATCTGGATGAATGTTTTCCAAGTTGACATTGAGTTTCTAAAATTCCCCAATAAAATAGCACCACCCTTTCAAAACACTAAACATATGTGGCGATTTCAAAAGATCCGTGTTATATAATTTTACCGAATCGGTGTAGTTACTGTTACTACATTTGCAAGTTGTTTTCCTCGCTTCACTCAATCCACGAGCGATGTCCCTCGAGGCAGAGAATATCGTTCTTCTTTATTTATTTATTTATTTGTTTATTCATTAACTTTTGGTTAGTTAGGTGGGGTGATCGGTGAGGGTGACAGAAAAGTAGGCTTGTGCAGACCTGTTCGAGACTTCAGGAGATCCGTGTTTTCAATTAATCTTCATTCTTTCATTCATACTGTGTGAGTGAAGGTACGGGCCGATGAGAGGCATTTGTATTCAAGATTTACCCAAGGCTAATTTATTCCAATAATTTTATTTTCTAGAAGCGCGTCCTTATATCTCAGCGGTGAACAAAATGTTGTTCGAACAGTCATAAAGTAGTGGTACCACGTATAATCGCCTTCTCTCTGTTATACCGATGTCCCGTCAAATGAAATGTCACTGATTCCGTAATTCAGTTTCCTTTTGAAAAGTAATATGCTTATAATCCTTCCATATCTAGCAGAAGGGGCTGCAGGGCTGGGTACAGAGTTGTTGTTTTCGAAAATGAATATCGGGAATTGAGATGGGCTAGACCATCAATAAGTGACTTAAAGAGGCAACGCAATGGAATGGCATACTGGATCTACAGTTTGCGTTTTATGTGATTTATGGGGCGCTCAAATTAAACGCAATTGTTCTGTCTCTCGCTGCTATTGTGCAAAAAGCATTTCGTCCTGTTTAAGCAAGAGAGCAAATCTGAGAAACGGGTGAGGCAGAGGTAGAGAGTGTGAGAGAGGTGGATCTGTCTATTTCCCATGTCTTATTAAAGAAGGTATTTGTTTTCCAAACGATCCTGGGCAAATCGGAGGAGGGGGAGCTGTTTGGGGGAGTTGAAGGTCAGCTTTGCACAACAAGGACCTCGTACACTGTCATAGTGCCGAGTGCGGACCGCTCAAACAACAGATCAGCTCATTATTCCCATTTGTATTTACTGTGCTATGTCCTACCCAAAAGAGCGCAGGATGGGGAGTCCCTTCTAAATTCTGGTTACACGATGAGCGGGAGTTTAAAAGGTTAAATAAAAGTGTACCAAACTCCAGAAGGCAAAACAGAGTTATCATTAACCCTTTAATTACAAAATATTTTACTGTGGCTGCAAGCTTAAATACTTTAGATCAAGGAGCCTGTTGATATTCAGTAACTCTTAGAATCAGAGAGCTCTGTGAATCCTGAATTATTTTAATTTAACGAGAATCTCTATTGTTCTGTGAACAACATCATGGTGAACTGTGTCGGCAGGCTTCATGCTGGTATATGAAGAGAAAACTCATTAACCGCAAGGTGGGTGTCAGTAATTAATCGCAGGTCCCTTTTCCGCAGTGAAATTTAGTGGCATAATTCCCCATGAACTGCAAAAGCACAACGAGGGGAGATTATTTCTACCTTTCAGTTTATTTACTGTTTTCTTACAATTTTCGGCCTGAATAAAGTTTTTTTCTGTATATTATTTTCAGAACTTATTTTCAACTCTAAATATTTACTAGCGGAATACAGAATATGGCATTCTGGGGTTTATTCAACAACACGGAGCACGTTTTGAAACATTATTCGTAATAAATGTGACGTACAGCCCATTATTTGAATTACACAATTCCCATAACCAATTCTCAGTCTTTCTGTCAATAATTCAAATTGTGAAAAAAAAATTGGCTACAGAAATTCATTTATCATTTTACGTCCTTCTTTAAGTATAAGCACAGAACCCTAACCGCATCAAGGAGAAATCTGGATAATTTATGTGATACGGCTCATCATCAAAACAGTGTTTTCTTTGAAGTCCATTAAATAAATACAAAGGGAGTTGGAAAATAAACGTAGAAACCGAATTTTTGAGAGTAATTTGGTATCGTCTGCTTAAAGTGCTTTTACTGTCTCGTCTTCTCCCATAACAGAGAACGCGACCTTATACAAAGTTCTCTGATATCGTTTAACTCATCTGTTACGGAAGGGACGAATTAGGAAAGTCTAAATTTGCAAATAACTTACTTCGCACAATTTTTCAGATTAGAATCTCTATATTCTAATGTGTTTACCAGTACTCAAATATAAAATACTAAACTTTCAGATAAATTTCCAGGCAAAACATACTGCTAAGACAGTGTTGGCACTGGCCCAGGGAATGTGTTTGGGGGGTTCTGAGGCTATGATATATGGAGTGTGCTGTAATAGATCAGTTCTACAATAAAGTAGACCTCTTATTTTTAATTCCAGTAGATCACCCGTTTTGAAATGCGGCGTATCCGATTTGTTACCCTGCGGTGAGCCCTCATTTATGCTAGACCGCTGAATTCCCTGCTGCTTTACTATGAATTGGATTCTGCTAACCCGCTGTTTTTGTTTTTGTTTTGTTTTAACAGGTATCTGGCCAAACTGTCATCCATCGCCAGTATTCAGGACGAGGAAACATGCGAGAAGTTGAAAGGTTTGATAAACCGACAGATCCAGATCTGTAAGCGGAATGTGGAGGTGATGGACTCAGTGCGGCGAGGAGCGGAGCTGGCGATCGAAGAGTGTCAGCACCAGTTCAGGAACCGCCGCTGGAACTGCTCCACTGTCGATACGCTGCCTGTATTCGGCAAAGTGGTCACACAAGGTACTCAGAAGCCGGTAATCCCGGGTTACAGCACACAAGGTGCAAAAATCAGATGCAACAAATCCAGGGCATGAACCAAGAATAGTGCAAGGATCAGTGAAAGTTCACAGTTATAATATTGTAACGAGCCTGGCGATATTGGGTTCCAGTAAGGACGGCATGTCTTTTAGGAGTCAGAGCTGAAAAATGTGGTGGATTGATCCATGAGAGAAAAAAATAGGTGTCTTCTTAATGTTGCTTCCCTGTTTAAAGTTCTTATATCCTTACTTAATCCAAGAATATGGTAAGAGAATTGAAGGCTGGTAAAGGAAAAGAATTCCATTGTAAAGAATTCCCTATCCAAATTCATCAGGGTTGCTTGATGATCCCTACAGATTTGATGGCCAAAGAACGTTTCCATGTTTTATCTCTCTGTCAATCATTACAGAATTAATACACACAGATCAAAGACAATAAACTGGGATGGAAACAAAAGATCTTTAGAGATAGGAGTAATGATCATCCTCAAATTAGTAATATTGAAACACAGAGAATGAATGCACGTGCACATCTAAATGCAGTCCTGGAATGGAACAAAGAAGGTACAGGAATATGCTGCGCCCCTCACTCTCAGGAAACAATAAATTATTGGGAAAACCAATAAAAGTTGAACTTCAATTATTTATCTCTTGGCCGTCTCTAATTTATCAATACTCTGTAACTTTCTACTCCTGTTTTCCAAAATTCAAATATGATGTCCTCTTCATGGGTTGAAATCATGATACATTATAATATCACTTTCTGTAACTCACTCTTTCCCAAGATTTCAAACCTGCGGAATTCTTTATCTCCCTCAGTCATCTCACATTCCTGCTATCTAGAGGTTAAGAAGCCCAGCCCAGGACAATCGTAACTTAGCTTTTCCTTTGTTCTTTACAACCTCGAGAATGTTTGAAGGCTTCTGCCCCTCACCAGAATCAAAAGAACAACTGAAAGGAGATAAAAGTCCAGAGAAAGCAGAATTTTATACCAAAGGAACTCTTGGACAACCAAATGTCAACTGACAGTGTAATTATGGTTATTGTACTACGGAAATAGGAATGGTAGATCATTGATAGCAATCTTGAGATAAATATTCAATCCAGAATAGCAAACACACACGTTTTGCCAATAAGCTAGGTATGATATAGAGGCACAGAGTAGAAAAGGCTGCAAAACTACGAATGATTATGCACAGGTCTTATTTTCCAGCTAAAAGCAAATTAAGGAATTTCTCAGATGACTCCATGAATTTATTCAGTGAATATTGGAACCCCCATAGATGAAAAAATTGTTGGATGGTAGGTTAAGGTAGACCTTTGGGGGCAAGGTGCAATGCTTGCACTGGGAGAACGTAATTGGGTGAGGGCATAATTGGACTTAAAAGATTCTGTGATGAATGGACTTGCCAATCATAAACACAAGGAACTCTACAGATGCCTGAAATCCAAAGTAATACACACAAAACTCAGCAGGTCAGGCCGCATCTATGGAAATGAAAAGTCAATGTTCCCGGCCGAGTCCTTTCTTCAGGACAATTGTTGGAGCTTAAGCAAATTAGTAATGGTCAACAAATTCAGGAAAACAAGGAGGAGGGAAAATTGTTTAGAACACTGATAATGACATAGCTACATTGGGAAATAGTGAAATTCAATTTTAAAATATTAATAATTCAAACATTAGACAAAAAATCCTAGTTAGTTCAGTCAGTGCTAAAAACAAGTTACAATAGATCAGCCACCTAGGATAAATTCCTATGATTTCCATTTACATCAAAGTCAATATAAGTGAACACTAATAGGTTTATGGGGAATTAGTCTGCTGCTGCCTGTGTTACCAATCGCTTTAATTAGCTATCAATAAATGGGATATTTCTGTCTCCTCTTATTTCAGATTCTGACCCATTTTTCATGTATCTCCAGCATATATATTAGTTTCTGTGCTTGCTTCACATGCTAACTGACAAAACACATTGGATTAAAGAAAACAAGGTGCATGATACAAGGAGTAAAACACATGCACACACACAGAGCCTCAAAGACACAAAAGCCAGTGGCCTCACAGATGGATAAGGAACAATATTTTTGGACCCCTAAACAGAATGGGAATCATACCCTAGGACTTTCATGTACAGTGTCATTACAGTAATTCCAGAACAATTAAAATAATATTCTTGGAAAGTAATAGAAATGGCAATTCTTTCACCAACATTGCCCACTTCCACTTGAACCACTTGTTCCTAGTTCAGTTTCATTTATCTTCAACTTTAATCATCATTTGTAATTTTTTTTATCTTCCACCTTGTAAAATTGAGCTCATCTGAAATTCTGCTGCCCTTATTCTTCTTTGTACCAGATTCTCTTCATCCATCTCTCCAGTGCCAATAATATATACTGGTTCAGAGTCCTTCAGTGATTCAGTTTTAAAATACTGAGCCCCATCTTCAAATCCATCAGACTCTTATTTCTTTGTTTTCATGGAGCCCAATAACAGTTTAGGAACTCCTCTGAAACATGACTCCATCTTTCCCTTGGAAATGGATTTATATGACTCCTCACCCCTATCTTTTCTATTAACACCCTCCTCACATGTGGCCAGAGGTTGCGTCTCATATTTATTCACTAATCACTATTTGTCTTCCTAGATATCAAAGTCAAATTTTGACTCATTGTATTCCTGTGTAGGGCAATTAATTTTTTTTTCCAAATGATTTGTATAGACATTGTACATAGAGCTGTATAGAAAATTGAGCAGTTAAACACGGAACAGCAGTGGTAACTTAGCAAAACTGGTGCATTAAGGTGTCATGTTAATACCGAACAGATTTGATGTAGGTCAAATATTGATCATGTGCGATAGTAAAAATTGAATTTAAAAAGAGGAGATCAAGAACAGTTATAATTGGAAAGGAAGGCTCAAAATTATATTGATATTAATAAAAGGAAAGACGTCATTGATTTACACAGATAGTACAGGTAAATCAGGGACAGATGTTTAGTAAGACCTTTAAGACATTCCAAGTAAAATAAAACAGATAGACTTGATTGTGGGGGCTTGGGATCTGAAGGAAATTGCAGATATCAAAAGAGATGGTTGGAAAGTATAACATCTAGCAGTAACTGTAATAGGATTTACAATGAAATCCGGGGCTTTGAGAAGGCTTAGTCAAAGATGGAGATATGCAATGAAATATAATACATGTAGGAAAATAAACATTAGACCATGTAAATTATGCATTGAAGACATCTGAGAAACTCAACATTGAAATTCCTGGAGTGCTAGGTTTTACATTAAATTTAAGGCTAGCCAAGTTTAAGCACGGATGTCCAGAACTGGCCCCAGGAATAATACTATTGATGCCTGTAGACACAGATGTCCAAACATATAATACACAAGTAAAATTTCTCTATTTTTCTTTGCGACACTTTGTCAATATTTTACCACTGTTAAAGTATTACATACTAAGCAAATTACAAAGTTTGCATTGGTACAGAGTTGTTTTTATAAAGAATAATTTAACAATAGTTTGAAATCCCAGAACTGGGAACATTTGAATTTTAACAAGTGAAAGCTTGAGACTTCCTTGAGAAGATGGTTTCACATCAACAGGTCTATGTACTATATATTCTGCAATACATGTGTTACCAGTGCAAATTAATTGAAGATCTTAAAATATAGCAGATAGTCAACTGTACCATCTTAACATTTTAATGCTGGTATAATCTTACTATATTTTTTAAAAATCTGTCCTTTACAAACAGAAAACATTAGCTTCTGACCTGAGGGGCAAAAGACTTCTAATATTTAATATGTGCAATTTGCAATTTGCCAGTTTGCTCCATCTTCACAACTCAACCTACATTTGAACCAGCTGCATGAGGGCACTGTGAAAGAGTTCATAATTCCTTTATAATCCATGCTGATCAATGCTTGGCTGAACTATACCGACCATTCTGATAACTGGCTCTACCTATGCTCCCTCATCTCCTATTCTGAGTATATTGCTCTGGTACCTTTGTCCATAATTTCTGTGTTGTCAGCCGATTTCAGCTGGGTTTGTACTTTGGAGATGGAACGACTTGAAATAGAAACAGAATTTGAATGTACAGTATCCCAAAACCATTTTACAAGAGCCTATTTAAAACAAATCGTGTGCATTTTCACTTGACCTTAGCATAAATGGGAATAACAAAGGAAAACGTATTCAGCTGGTCCTATTCAAACTGTCATCATTGACCAGCAACTTAAGTGGAATAGCCTTATACAGCAGCTATAGAGCAGGTCTGAGATGGGGTATCCTGAGCATAACAACTTGCTTCTTAAGATCAAAACCATTTACTGGCATATCAAGACTATGAGGGAATACTCCCTATGTGTCTGGGTAGGTGACAATCAAGAAACTTAATACCGTTTAGAACTAATCAGGCATTTAATAGGTACCTTATCCATCATTCAAAACATTGATTCCCTCCAACAATGACACACCAAAGTTACAATGTGTATCATCAACAAAATATGTAACAGTTATTCAATTAGGATGTCCCAGCAAAATCTTGCAAAAAAATTATCGAAAAGATTTGGTGGGGCAGTACTCTATCTTCAAGGGGAACACCACTACCTTAATATGCCCTCCACTTCACACACCACCATGACTTGGGAATAAAGTGCCAGTACTTTGTTTTCATGCTGGAACTGTTTGCCCAACAGCTGGTGAAGGAGCACTTTCTCCAGAGGACTGGAACTGTTCAAGAAGGAGGCTCACCACCAACTCCTCTAAGACAATAAGTATAGGAGATAGCAACTCACTTGATAGACACCCCACCCACAACCATTCACTGACTCCAATGCACTGTAGCAGCACTTTGTTCCATTTACAGGATGCACTACAGCAACTCACCAAAGGCTCCTTAGACAACACCTTCCACAGCTTCTACCAGCCGTAAGGACAAGAGTAGCAAAGCGCATGAGGAACACCACATGGTCTCTAAGCCAAAGATCATTCTGACTTGGAAATATACCACTGTTCCTTCACTCACTCGGTCAAAGTCCTGGAACTCCCTCCCTAAGAGCATTTTGGGCAATGTGGGTATACCACATTGAGGTTAAGAAGGCAGCTCAATGTCACCTTCTAAGGACAATAATAGATGGGAAATTAAATTCTGGCTCAGCCTGTGAAGAGCACACCTCTTGAATTTTTTTTTAATTGTAGGCCTTGCTAATATCGTCCAAAAGCTGAAACTAAAATAGTTTAAATAAGTAGGTACTTTAGGTCCAACTATCACGTCATGTTGATCAATTGAATTGAACACTCCCAAACCAAGATCTCATCTATGTTGCATCATACTTTATAAATCCTAGGAAGAATGGGCAAGAGGATGAACAACCATGAGCAGAAAATGCTCATGGTATTGTGGGAAGTCGGGTACTGCAACGAACCTTAAACTGACTTAGAATCTAAAGTGAGTGGGGGAAGGGTTGAGAGACCCTAAACGGAATAAAGGCTGACATGAGGATGGGAGAAACAGGCCCAGAAGTGAGCCAACCATTAACTTACTGGTTGATGCCAAAATGTTCCAAGTCACTTTGGAACTGCGGGGAGAAATAGTAAGCGAGAGGCAGTTGTTCTTAGTGTGGAGTGATGAACGTGGGATTCCATGGATTAGAGCGACCTCCGCTGTCACGACACAGCCCTGCAAGGTGAGGACTGGCCAGCCGAGTGAGTATCAGCTGTGACACCGCAGTCCATCCCATCCCAGCATGTGGTGAGGACCTTCGTTCCATCTCCCACCTTTCCCCGTGAATGCTAAAACGGGAATTTAGCTCAGTAAAATGCAAACGTTATTTACAAGGGAACAATGTTGACAGCACGCGTCCTGCTGCCGCACGCTGGGCACTGACTCCCATGACATCGAGTTACACGGAACGGTGGGTGGGTGACATGTTGCGAAGTTGATCTGCTGCAGGTCGATAGATTCCATGTAAATAGCACAAAATATGTCACATATTTTCATTGATTGAATTCCTGCCGGATGAAATTTCATTTGTTATTAACACGTGAAGACAATGCATTTAGCAAAATTCATTTATGTTCATTTAATGACCATAATTTTGAAAAGTACAATGTGTTTCATTTATTATTTTCGGCCCCTTACCCTTCTGAAGAGTTAATAGTTGCTGCAGTGCACAGTACCGGCCAAGTTCTGCTGTCTCCTTAACTGTATCAGCGCCGAGTTGATAAGAGTCACATGTAACCTGAAGGCAATATTAACACGTTAGAACTGGCACACGTGCCTTTTCCAATATATATACAAAAGTGGGCTATTCCGCCCCTTGATCTTACTCTGCCATTCACTTCAATCACAAAGTGCAGTACAAATTCAGTTTTAGCACCATACTGAAACCCTTACTAAAGGAAACCTGAAGTCCTGGTTTATTCAGCACCTCCCGTGAGGGTCACAGATTAATTTTAGTTGTGGTTCTTAAAATGAAAATTGATCAGGTTCCCAAGTTTAGGCTCTGGCTTGATCTGCATGGTTCAAACCACAATGGACGGTTTGTTTGCTGATTAGAGCATGAGACAGGTCTTAAATCAATGAGTCACACAAACATACAACTGGCTTGATGGTGTCAGGTCTTTAAAATACCTATCAGTTAGCCACTCTCCTCCTCTTTCCTCATAGCACTGCAGATACTGCCTTTTTAAAATGATGCTCCAGTTCCTTTGAATGTGGCAACTCAAATAAGATATTCAAGCCTAGAAACTGGATCCACTTGTGCATTTATGTGTCAAAGCCTATACTTCAGACAATCCACTTTAATAGAATTACAGAATGATATTGTAAAGGTCATGGAATTCATATTTTTGTCCATCAATCCTTCTAAAGATCTATCCACCTGATCCTTGTCCAGTGCTCAATGTCCACAGCTCTCCAGATTTTACTTCTCTGTACTAATCCAGTTCTCTGTTTTAAGTGACATTAAATTAAGTTTCATCGTACTATCAGACAATGCATTTCACGTCATTGTAACTTGAGTGTTTCTTTCCTTGTGTTGATATTTGGTTCTTTTGTTAACATCTTGCTAACTGTGCCTACTTCCTTTTGCTACTACTGAAAGGAATTTCTTCTTTATCAAAGCATTTCATGGCTTTGAATACCTTTATTGCATCTTTCCTCTCTCTGCTCCACGCAAAATAAATCTCATCCTTCTAATTTCACCTTGTAACTTTTTCACCTCTAGTACTATTCCAGTAAATTTATTCTACATCCTTTCTTTGGACCTTGATATCCTTCTTCATGTGTGATGCCAAGAATTTATTTCACAAGGCTAACCCAATGTTTTACTTAAATTTAACATAATGTCCTTGCTTTAGCATGCTTCTTCTGACAAATGTGTCATAGTCCTAATTAATGGCTCAAATTACCATATCTTAGTGTAGACAGTCATGTTGTTTCCAGTGTATCAAAGAATTGGGACGAAGAACTTAGTCTATTTTACAGTTTAAGGGTAATATAGCTGAAAAAGAGAATCACACAATCACTCCAGACTTCCCTAGAACAAAAATGAAAGGGAAGAGAACACTTATTCTTTGTTTTTAGAACAGCATGGACTATTTTGGCACCAGCAGATCCCTGGCATGCCAAACCTAGGTAACTATGCACGGTTTGAGTTCATAATTGGCACTCAATTGGTTTGCATTTTTTACTAAAATATTTATAATAGGTCAAAATATTCCTACATTACAAAAATGACTACACTTTAAAACTACTTCATCAGTTGAAAAGACTTTTGCAATGCCTTGAAAGTTTCTCTAAATATGCCACACAAGTGCAAGTCTTTGCTTTATTGCAATTTCCGTCTATGCCTACAGCTTCTCACCACCACGAGGCAGATAAGGTACTGAGCAGTTCTGATGCTTCATTAAGCCATGCTTCTCAATCATAACTCTCTAATTAAACATACATATAATGTTTGTTATATTCTGAATGGAATAAAGTATCACTTCCAAACCTCTGTTTCAAAGTTGTACCATTAGCCACAGAATCAGTCAGCATGGAAGGGGACCGTTCAGCCCAATTCCTTCATGCTGACCAGAGGGCACTCTAACATATTAATCCCATTGACCAACACTTAGTCTGTCATAGCCTTCTATGCCTATGTGTTCATCTAGACACTGTTTAAACTCTGTCTGTGACCCAGCTTCAACCATCATCTCAGACTGTAGAGGTTATTACAGTGCACTGTATTCATTCAGACCCACACCACAAAATCACTTAGTGATATTATATGCTATTCCAAACTCACAAATTCTTGATAAATACAACCAAGTTATCAATTATTTTGTGTCAGTTTTTTAATGTGTGTATTAACTAGATTGAATTTCACATAATGGGTAAAGACATTTAGCCCTTAATATCAACAGTACATTGGCTTTCTGAGATGTCAACTTATTTCTGGTCTTCCACCTTCTTAAAATTTTCCTTCTATATTTTATCCATTTTTAACTACTTACTATTAAGTGTCAGGAAAACACTTCACACAGGTTCTCTCTTCATTCATTTGCCGATGAGCTTTAAATGATGTGGTCCAGATATGGCACAATGACATGAAGAGCAAGGACCAGCAGCACCTTAGCAAATTGCTTCATTCCCTGCTGCTGGGAACAAATTATTCAGATGAACAATTGCCATGGTAATAGAATTGCTTGAGGTGAATAATCAATTTAGTTTCATTGTGAGGAGTAGTGGGTAGGGGAAGGGGGTTCTGACTTTAAACTTGTCAAGTCAGGTAAACACAAACGAGAAAATATGCAGATGCTGGAAATCTGATCAACACACACGAGATGCTGGAGGAACTCAGCAGGCCAGGCAGCATCTAGGAAAAGAGTACAGTCAACATTTCAGATCAAAACCCTTCCAGAAAATGCCCTTCCAGCCCTTTAAACTGCACAGCCCAGCAACCACCGATTTAACCTTGAACTAATCACAGGACATTTGCTGAATGGTTTCCACCTGAAACATCGACTGTGCACTTTTCCTAGATGTTGCCTGGCTTGCTGAGTTCCTCTAGCAAATGTCAACAGAGCAATATCATGCATCTTTCCTTCAGATCAGGGAAGGTATGGATTGTCAGTGAAAAGATGAGGAATGCACCTGTCAAATGCGCAAAAGTAGAGAATGAGATTTTTTTTACTATACAGCTTTAACGTGGCATCATCATGACATTGGTTGAGTCACATGGATATTCCTTCCTCTACAGTCACAAGGCCAAAATGAGACAATTATCCAAATGCACGCTTGTTCATGCTCAGCTGCTCTGGTAGATTACCTTGCATCTGCCTCTCATCATTCCCTGCAGGTGCTCAATTTCCATTCTTTGTTCTCCTATCTTGATGGCCAACGGAAAATAGAATATGTTTTTGTATTAAAGTGCATCACCAAGCCATTGGAGAATGGCAGAGAGAGGAGGGGAGCAGAGTGGTTGATCACTGCTATGGCTCCACCAATCCACACAAAATGATACACATTTTTTAACAGGACTAGTTATATTAAGAGTGGTGAATTGAAACTATGACTGTTCTATTTCCATTTCTGCCCTGGAGTGTTGAGTCCATTTGTAACACTCCTATTATCATCCTGCTCAATTAAGCTAACTCAGTGCAGATTAATATATCCTCATCTATTCAACACCTGTAGGGAATTTACCAGCCATTGAGGGTTCTTATTCATATCTAACTGAATACCAACAGTCATAGCAGCAAATTGTGCTGTAATTTATGTTCACAGTACCCACTTAACAGTAGATTTCATATTTCCTGTCTCATATTTCCAAATGCTAATTTGTTAATTAGTTGTATATGCAACACTTTAACACTTCATTAATCATCATCTAAGCTAGGCACTCTAAATTCATGCTGCAAACTATGACTGTTAGCACAAAGAAGTATTTTAGCACTATTACTTTTGTGTGCCACAGTCCATTGGTGCTTTAAATTTATACGCATTGTTGAAAAAGCAATTTTGAGCATTATTCACAATTCACAAAGGGGTAAGTTGGATACAAACTTGTGTTGAATCTGGCAGTAAGCAGATGGATGACTTTGCCTTTGTCTGGTAACATTGAAGGTCCTATATTAAGTTTCACTCCCAGTTCCTAGATGGCATCAGGATGCCCACATTCAATATTAATTTAGTCGAATGGACTAATCAAATTTGGAAGTGTTAGGGCGAGTGTTGCACATGGAAAAATGTCACATTGATTGCAAATGCGATGAAAGTATACTATAGGGTCAGGGTGTATCTAATTGACCTAAGAGTCTTGGTATTAACCCGGGTGCTTGAAATTAAACAGAAACAAAAATACATAATAAAAGAGGTGTTATGGAAAAGTTAACAGCTCAGCAACTGTAGCTGTCATGTAAACAAAAACTGTTCAAATTAATGAATCATTTGGCATGTTGACAAAAATAAGGGAAATACTAAAAAAAACGTAGCTTTGATTTAGCTGGGGCCCTTGAGAAATTCCTCTAATACTCAAAGACCCATTATTACTGAAATCTGCCCTGTGGAGTGGATTTCATAGAGCCAGAAAGAACCACTGAAAACCAGCACTTATTAACTTCATTCCTGGCTGCTGCATCTTCTCCAGGGACCAAGGAAGGTCTACACAGTCCAAAGAAGTCATACCATTTTGCTGGTCTATTCAGTAAGTAGTCTGCTGTCATCCTAATAGTCAAGTCTGTGCCTCTGATCAGCCCCTGTCAGTCCTTGATTTGGTGGAGCTCAAAAGGGTCAGATGTAACAGAAACATCCAATTTACATTACTGCTCTTTTGCTGAAGTTGGGCCTGCTGTCAATAGCATCAGAAGAAAATAACTGTAGATGAAGTTAGTGCAGGAATGAACAATGACAACTTAGCACAAAGGTCAAAGTACAACCACAGTGAACGCAGTTTCTCAGCCCTTAGTAAAGAGCATTATGAGAGATTGATGCCAAGGGACTTTTCGTGAGGTACTGTCTAATTTTGCAATCTTTCAATATCATCGGGCTGGGAAAGGGAAAGATTTAGTCAGGTTACATACTCCTGATCACTAACCAAAGATGCGTGCTGAAAACTGTACATTAGGCTAATAGTAAGACCGTTTTAAAATGTGCTCTGCAGTTAAACGGTCAGCTACAACAAAGTACCTCCAACTCACAATTGAGAGTGGCAGTTAAGCAAAGGAAATAAATTGCTGCCAATGTCCTTGAAAAACTGGAGGAGAATACTGGTAAAAATTATGGTGACAGAGGATTGAATTCCAGTACACCCCATTTATGTAAGGAAAAGTTGCATCACATTCCTATTAAACATTATTAATAACATTTGTGTGTTTTAATATATCTGGAACAATATTTGTTAAGAGAAATAATTTTATTTGTAAACGAAGAGGCTATTAGTTTGATAAAAATTCACTACTGTTGAGGTCCGGGACCAATATTAATAAGACATAAATTCCCCCTTGAATAATAAATAATACTTTTGCATTGAAAAACACTTCAATTAAACTAAAAGGATCCAATTGGTACAGCCAATTGGCACAAAATCGTTTGTAAGACGGTTTCAGTTTATAGGAAATAGTTTTTATGTTTAAACACTATTAAAAGGTCCCAACATTGACAGATCTATGATAAAGTTACTCATATGAATCTCTTAAAAAATTAGAAGTTAAAAACCCTCAACCATTAATCTGGGGCTGCAATGAATAAGATGGCCTCAATTCTGATTCAAGATTATTTGTTGTCATTCTTCAGTGCACAAGTGTAAAGGAGAATGAAATGATTGCTACTTAGATCCAATGTAGGATTAAACACAATAAACACACAATAATATAAATACATACTATTAGCTTATATACATACAGGTTGTATGTACATAAAGCAATGCTAGGTATAGGAGTATTTGTACCCAAGGTGACTGTATGAAATCTACTGTTAAAGTAGTGGGGGTGGGGTGGGTTCATGGGTGGAAGTGTTGATTAGCCTGAGGGCTTGGGGGAAGTAACTGTTTTTGAGTCTGGTGGGCCTGGTATGAATGCTCTGTGGCCTCTTCCCTGATGGGGAGTGGAGAGCTACTTTATTAAGTAGCTCCTGTACCTAATAAAGTGGCCACATGAACGTATGTTTATGTTCTTCTGCTGCTGTAGCTCATCCTCTTCAAGGATCGATGTGTTAATGCATTCAGAAAAGCTCTTTTTGACACCACGGTTATAATGTCTGGTTATTTAAGTTACTGTCGCCTTCCCATCAGCTTGAACAAGTATGGTCATTCTCCTCAGACCTCTCTCATTAACAAAGCGATTTCACCCACAGAACTGCTGCTCACTGAAAGCTTAAACAACACACACAAAATGCTGGTGGAACACAGCAGGCCAGGCAGCATTTATAAGGAGAAGCACTGTCGACGTTTCAAAAGTAATAGGTTCACTGGAAGCTTTTTTGTTTTTCACACTATTCTCTGTAAACTCCATAGACTGTTTTGAGTGAAAATCCCAGTAGATCAGCAGCTTCTGAGATACTCAAACTACTCTGTCTGTCACCAACAACCATTCCATGGTCAAAGTCACTTAGATCACACTTCAAACCCATTCTGATGTTTGACCTGAACCTTTTGACCCTATGTCTATTATACACTATTATAATTATTATACACTGAGCCTATTGACCCTATTATACACTGAGTAGCTGCCATGATTGGCTAGTTAGATATTTACATTAACAAGCAGGTGTACCTAATAAAGTGACCACAGAGTGAATGTCCTTGATGGTTATCCAGCTACTCCAGTTGGCTTCAGCAGCTCTGGATGTAAGAAAGAAAAACCAGCCAGAATTTCCAACGAGCCTTGGTGGCAAATGCATATGTGGATTTCAGATGAGTGTTGGGTTGGTATCTGTCAGCTGTGGTGCCTATCATGCCCACTGTTCCCAACAGCTCATTTCCGGGCTTACAGATGAAAAATAATTACTTGTGTGGAATGCCACAAGGCAAAGGGAGCTCTTTGAGCTGCAGCCTAGCACTCATCAGAGAGCAGGAAAGGAAATATAAGGATTAAAATAAATCTATTTGCAATGTTCAAAGCAGAAACACAGACTTAAATTTGGTAATAAGAAACCTTAGTTCTAGTTTAATAAGATTACAGTTGTGTGTAATAGCATGGAACTGCTTCATTCTCAGCTATCATCTCATGCCTTAATCAGCTTCACATTCTTACCCACCAGCCATTAAAGTAACATGATCTAAAACATTAGTGATCTTTCAAGATTCAAGATTGTTTAATGTCATTTCCAGTACACAAGTGTAAAGGAGAACGAAATAATTGTTACTTGGGATCCAATGTAGCATATAGTAACACTAAGATAAATAGCACAATAATAATAAAAATATAAAACAGGAAATTATAAAGTAGTGCTGATGACATGGGTTAGTGGGTGGAGGTGTTGATCAGCCTTACTGCTAGGGGAAAGCAACTGCTTTTGTATCTGGTGTGGATGCTACATAGCCTCCTCCCTAACGGGAGTGAAAGGAATTGTCCATGGGCAGGATGGGTGGGATCCTTAATGATAATACTGGCTTTTTTCCCAGCATCTTTCTGTATATCTGTTGGCCCATCAATTAATAATTAATCAATGAGTAGTTGGCTTTATTAAGGGGGTTAGTTTTGCTACAGTTTATGGTCTTAAACCAGCTTTTGGAGCGAGAAAAGGAGGTGATGGAGATGTTAAGAAAGAAGAAAGTGCTGTGTTTCCAAAATAGTCTGCAAGCAAATAGAAGACAATTATGCTTTAATGCCAGGAGCAAGCCAAAGATTGTGTGGAAACAGTAGTAGGTCTACTAGCAGGTGCCCAGACAGGTCAATTGGTTTAACACTATGTCCTGGCAGCAGGCTTGTGTAATGACTGTTGCAGATATTGGAGTTTTTAGAGCTATCATAACAGACTCCAAAACTTCTAGTTCCAAGTTGTGTCGATCATGCACTTAATCACAATACAAATAAAAAAGGCCATTGTAAAGGAGAAAAAAGTTTGAATGTTATTTAACAAAACTGTAACAAATGTAGCTTTCACACAGTGCTTGTAAATGTCAGAAACAAAAACAAAGTACAGGTTTGTGAAGAGTGAAGTAGAGGATTCAAATTGATGACCCTTCATCAGAATTGTGTAAGTAAGAAGATAAGTAAGTAAGCAAGTGAGTTTTAAGTGGCAGAGAGAGAGAGGAAGAATAATCCATTTGTTATTATGGTAAGGACAATGGGAACCGTATCGGTGTTTTGGCTGGGAAGAGAGGGGGTGAGGGCCAAAACAAAGTACACAGAGGGAATGTAGCAAATTTATCAAAGTGAGGCCAAGATTAACGAGGACATCTCTAGTTTGGGAAGGCTCATCGTCAGACAGAAATGGAGAATTTTATTTTAAATGCTAAGATACAGTTGAAATCTAACTGGTGTAAATACCTACAATACCTTTGGGTTGATAATAAAACAGAACTGGTTATGTAACTTGGATCCATCGTTCTCTGCAGATACTGTTAATTCCATATATGTCTGTAATGTGATTAAGTAACCAGTGTCATTTCTTCGAATGCAGGAACAAGAGAAGCAGCCTTTGTATATGCAATCTCATCTGCTGGAGTGGCATTTGCAGTTACCCGTGCCTGTAGTAGTGGAGAGCTGGAAAAGTGTGGATGTGATCGCACAGTCCACGGAGTGAGCCCTGATGGTAAATACAAAAGTGTTGCTTCATCTGGGACTGCCTGTTGTAACGAGAGCCATTGGCCTTGCACCTGTAAGGATCGATGTTCTTAACTAGTCAAGAGGGAAAGGACCTCAATAAGTTTTATCAATTTCAATCCAGATCCTGGTGTATATTGTAAATTATTTATAATCTGAAAAAATTGAACAAGTCTAGCAGCATGTATATATTTCTATTTCAAATGTAGTATTTCTAGCATTAGTGTATTTTGATTTGTAACCATATCTAGTATTAAGGGATAGTCTAATACAGAGCCCACAGAATAGCTGGTATGAAGTAAATCATATACATTAGGTCCTAACTCGGATTGGAGTAAGGCTAGTTGTTGGGGCAAAGAGTATGGGAGAGAGTAACAAACCAATTGTCAATCTGGCAGAGTGTTTCATGCTGATTCTCATTGCCTGGGAGGGAAAATGTTCCACTTAACCAGTGCTAATATTCATCCCGAATGAACAAGCACCCAAGAAAACTCCCTTTTGTATTTCATCTTCATTTATGCATTTGTACTTCAGAGAGAAGCCACAGGTAGGGTAGGGCACTGGTCTTCAACCACCGGGCCGTGGGCTGGTACCAGGCTGCAAAGCATGTGCTACCGGGCCGTGAGGAAACGATATGATTTGTTGATATGAAATGATATGAGTCAACAGCACCTTTCCTCATTCTCTGTCACACCCACTGTTGAACTTCAACGCACGCGAGGTCATCTGTCACCTAAACACAGTGATACCCTAGCGCCAGGGATCACTGGTTGGCCTCGGGTGACTGGCCGTCTTGTGCGGCCGGTGAGAAGTGCCATTGGTCCTGACCTGGAGCGCGGACAGATGGGAAGCGCCTCTAAACCTGTTTAGCACACCGAAGGTTCGTGGGGAACCCGGTGCTAAAATATTTGCAGACAACCTAATTTGAGCTCAGGGTTTTGTAATTAGCAGAGCAGCTACCTCGCTGCAATCTATTGAAAGTCATCCCTCGAGCCAACCTTTTGATGGCCAATAGATCCTACCTACCTATGGGGGGGGGGTGGGGAGCATGTGCCCTGTCGCACTCCTCGCTCAGTCGGTTGCTCTCTCCGGATTGCAACCACCACAACTCCAGTAAGGGGACCTCCGGCCCTTACCTTGTCCTCTCACTGGTGTGTTGCAATGATTTTATATGTTCATATGAGGAAAATATGTACTGTGTGTTTAATATCCAAATGTTACTTAAAATGTTATGATCCTATTGACTTATTAGTGAGTTATAATTGACTTATCACTATGTTCTTGCGAGGAAAATATGCACTGTGTGTTTAATATTAAATTCATTAGATAAATCCTTTTAAAAACAAAATTGAGTGTATTAGCCATTTATAAGTGACATAGTTGACTTATCACCTATATTCCGGTTGATATTAACACCCACACCACCCCTCCCCCAGCACCTCAGCTGGTCCGCAAGAATATTGTCAATATTAAACCGGTCCGTGGTGCAAAAAAGGTTGGTGACCCCTTGGGTAGGGAATATATCACTGACCAGTAATAAACACAGAAGGCCACTCTCCACCTTTCCAGCACCTACATCACAGAGATGAAACTGCACTGAGGAGTCTTAATATTTATGATGTATTTGAGACACTACAGCTAGAGAGGATGGCTCAGTCATATCCTCTTCCTTTTAAGTCCTGCATGCCCCATGACTTGCTTGGACAACTCACCAGCTGTGGGTTATAAGACCAGCTTCCTCCTAGCTTGAAAGAACTGTTTCAGACTAAAGTCAGTTTTCTATGTCTGTTTAAGGGAATGAGCAAGCCATTTAATGCAAGTACAAACATCTTGTGGTATTTGTGAAAATGTGTGTTTGATTGGCATCTCCTTTGTATTTAACATTTATCCAAAAATGTGCAGTCCTGGTCATTTTTTTTTATTTTCCAGAGGGTGGTATTAATCTTTCTGGTTTAATTCAGGACAGCTGTCTAAAAACTGCGAAGAAAGATAGTCAGGCTAGACAGCTACCATAGATGGTGAGGGGAAAAAAAGCAAATGTTTATTAGTTAAAACCCAATTCAAAGCCAGGATGAAAGCCATCACATGGATTGTGTAATTAAAACTCACAGCAGAAGTAAACTGTGTTCTATGTACTCTATAAATTTACTCAAATGATTAGGCAAATGAAAACATCCTTTCTTGGCAATGAAGAGCTAATAAGAAAAAGTTAAAGAAACCAAATGTAACATATTATTGTTTTCTGCTTTGCTTAAGTAACAGGTTAAAGTCTCCATAGCTTTCATTGCCCTGGCTTAAAAAGGACAATGCTGTATTTTTCCCCTAAACTTCAGGAGTGATGTGAGGGTTAGTGAGGAAGACTAGAATTTGATGCATTCAAACAAATACCAAAGCTCTACTACTTCTAAAGACCTGAGGTAGAATACCACTACTTGCAAGGAATAATCTTTTATACAGAATCATTAGCATATGGAAATGTTTGCCATAATGTGGTATGACTCCAGTCCTTAAAAAGGAATAATTAGTTTCTGGAAGGAGGCAGCATATCTGAGGATACATGGCTAACAAAGTGGACTGTCAGTTCGTAAAGCTTGATTCTTGAGGACTCAGTGATGAATTTTTAGCAATTTTTCTCAGGTGGCTAGTTTATATTCTTTGGGCATCTCAAGGGCAACATGACCAGGAATTCAGAGCATGGCATGTGAGATTACAAAATCAATTAGATATGCTGAACCTGATAAGCCTAAAGATGTTATTTTATGTTCATGTGAATTCCACAAAGTATCAATGCCCTCATGAACAGAAAAGTTGAAAAACATTAATAATCAAACAAATATGGAATGATAATTAATCCACTATCTTATCAGTTATGAGAAAGGATAATATTATGACTGGTAAATTTTGAATTTGTTTCTGTTATATAAATTAACCTTAGAAATATCCAAATTACTCTTCAATGAATTATACAAACCTTTATTCTAATCCATAATATTTTCTTATTACTGTTGTGCTTAGGTTTCCAGTGGTCAGGCTGTTCAGATAACATCGCCTATGGTGTTGCCTTTTCCCAGTCATTTGTGGATGTAAGAGAAAGAAGCAAAGGTGCTTCTTCAAGCAGACCACTAATGAATCTGCACAACAACGAGGCCGGAAGGAAGGTATGTGATTTATAATCCAAAAACTCCAAATCTAACATAAATACTAAAACTTTACAGCTATTAAAAAGGCATGGTTATATTGAATTAATGGTTCTTTTTGTACAATGTCATTTTGGAGGAAAAAAGGGAACTTAAGGAAACACAAACAAGAGATCTGCAGATGCTCAAAATCTAGAACAACATAAACAAAATGCTCGAGGAACTGCATATGGATGTTGAGTTTAGCGAGACCTTTGACGAGGTTCTGCTTGGGAGGCTAGTCAAGAAGATTCAGCCACTTGGTATTTAAGATGACATTGTAAATTGGATTAGACATTGCCTTCGCAGGACAAGTCAGAGTGTTGTAGTAGATAGTTGCATCTTCTGACCAGGGACCTATGACTAGGAGTGTGTTGCAGGGATCGATTGTTAATGTGTCATCTCTAGCAACAATCTGGATGATAATGTGATTAGATCAGCAAATTTGCAGATGACAACATGACTGTGGGTGTAGTGGACAGCGAAGAATACTATCAAAGTGTGCAGTGGGATCTGGACCACCTGAAAAAGTGACTGAAAAATGGCAAATGGAATTTAATATAGACAAATGTGAGGAGTTGCACTTTGGGAGAACCAACCAGTGTAGACCCTACAAGGTGAACTGTAGCGCATGGGGAGTGTGGTAGAACAGAAGGATCTGGGTTTACAGATACCTACAGGAAATATATAAATAAGATTGAAGAGTGCAGAGGAAATTTACAAGGATGTTGCCAGGACTGAAGGATCTGAATTATTGGTAAAGATTGAATAGGGACAAATAAAATTTCTCGAGCTTCCAGCCAGATACAGATATCGATTATAACCGACGTTTCAGCTGGAAGTCTGACAAAAGTTTATTCATTATATATGCCGGGAAAGCACAAGATCCTTTTTCATTGAACAAGGATTTTATTCCCTCGAGTTTAGAAGACTGAGGGGAGATTTGATAGAGGTATAAAAAATTATGAGGGTACAGATAAACAAAAGCAGGCTTTTTCCACTAAGACTGGGTGAGACTCCAAACAGAGGTTACAGTGAAAGGTAAGCAGTGAAAAATTTAAGGGGGAATTCTTCACTCCCAGTTTAGCCTCCACTACATTGGTGAGACCTGACATAAACTGGGGGACCGCTTTGACGAGCATCTCCATTCCATGCGCAAAAAGCAGAACATCCTGGTGGCCAGCCATTTTCATTCTGATCCCCATTCCTGTTCCGACATGCCATTCAATGGCTCCTCTTCTGCCACGATGAGGCCCTCTCAGGGTAGAGGAATAACATCCCATGTTCATACTAGATAGCCTCCAACCCGATGCATGAAGATCGATTTCTCCTTCCAGTAATTATTCTTCCTCTCTCTTCACTTTTTTTTCCTATTCCCCACTCAGGTCTCCTCTTCTCCTCACTTGCCTATCACCTCCCCCGGTGTCCCTCCTCCTTCCCTTTCTTGCATGGTCCACTCTCCTCTCCTATAAGATTCCTTTCTTCTCCAGCCCTTTCCACCTATCACCTCCCAGCTTCTTTCTTCAATCCCTTTTCCCCATCCACCTGGCTTCCCCTGCTAGCTTGTCCTTCTTCCACTCTCCCACCCTTTTATTCTGGTGTCTTCTCCATTCCTTTCAGTCCTGATGAAGTGTCTCAATCCGAAACATAAATTGTTTATTCATTTAAATAGATGCTGTCTGGCTGGCTGAATTCCTCCAGCATTATGTGCATGTTGCTTCGGGAATAGCTACTGACTGGTTTCGTGCTGCAAATTTCTAATAATAGGAAATGGCAACCCCTTTCTTGCAATCCTTTTGACATTCTGTACCCATTTTCCCAAAAAAATTACTTGGTAGTGCATAAATATAATCTTAAATTATAAACTTGAAATATTAGCTTGTGGAGAAGCAAGAGCAAAACATTAGAATTTGAATTGAATTGACTATTTCTTACATCCTTCACATACATGAGGAGTACAAATCTTTATGTTAGGTCTCTGTCTAAATGTGCAATATATAGTAATTTGTAATAAATAGTATGTACAACAGGACAGTCAATATAGCTTAGAAATACAATTGTCTCAGCATGAATTAATCAGTCTGATGGCCTGGTGGAAGAAGCTGTCCCAGAGCCTTTTGGTCCTGGCTTTTATGCTGCAGTACTGTTTCCCGGATGGTAGCAGCTGGAACAGTTTGTAGTTGAGGTGTCTCGAGTCCCCGATGATCCTTTGGGCCCTTTTACGCACCTGTCTTTGTAAATGTCCTGAGTAGCAGGAAGCTCACATTTACAGATGCACTGGGCTGTCCACACCACTCTCTGCAGAGTCCTGCAATTGAGGGAAGTATAGTTCCCATATCAGGCAGTGATGCAACCAGTCAGGATGCTCTCAATTGTGCCCCTGTAGAAAGTCCTTGGGATTTGGGGACTCATGCCGAACTTCTTCAACCGTCTGAGGTGAAAGAGGCACTTAAGTACTTTTTCCAAACACACAGCCAGTACGTACAGACCACGTGAGGTCCTCAGTGATGCCGAGGTACTTAAAGCTGTTCACCCTCATAACCCCAGATCCATTGATGTCAATACAGGTTAGCCTGTCTCCGTTCCTCCTGTAGGCCACAACCAGCTTCTTTGTTTTTGTGACATTGAGGGAGAGGTTGTTTTCTTGACACCACTGTTTCAGGGTGATGACTTCTAAGAGGAACACCAAGTGACATTAAAAATTCATTCTCCTTGGTTTGGTTCTGGTAAATCATTTCTTCTATATTCCTCCACACTTTCATCCAGCCTTGGTCTTGTTGTTTCAAAATATCTCTTATTTACATCTTTCTTCTTTTCTTCTCTTAAAACAGTTGACTCTGACAGAATAAGATCCACAGGTACTAGGCATAAAGGTTAATGACACCGGTAATCCAATCTATTTGAAGGATGTTCCATATTAATTGCTGAATGGACATTACACCTATCCATGAACATCCTGGGCTCAGGACCAGGATTAAGGCCATGTCTTGGAGGATGGTAGGCAGGGTGTGGTTGTGGGAGAAGAAATTATGAACTTTGTTCTAAATGAGACCAAAACTTGGATCAACAATCAGATGAATGACAGGAAAGTGGGAATTAAATGGCTAGCAGTTATGATTAGAGCCCAGAGTTAGGCTGATTAACTAATGCCCTAAGGTGGTTGTTATAGGTGAAGAATGGAGCCTCTTGTGGGGGACCTTAGGGGATATCTGGATTAGGGTTTGAAGCTGATTGGATGGTTGTGACGTAGGCTAATTGAAGGGAGGTTGGAGATTGGAAAGTGAGCCTAGGATATTCAGATGGTCAGAAGAGACATCATTGGGTGGGCTTGGTACCAGAGGGGCAGATTGCATAACACAAGGCATTTAATGAGGTTCCAAGTAGTCTCCATACACCAAAAATTCAGTTGTCAATAGAGCATTCAATAATATTTGCCCTCTGTACGACTTGGATAATATTCCTCTCTGTAATGCCTCAAAAGAAAGGAAAAGCAAAGACCCCAGCCAAATTAGCAGAATAACATGTGGTGACATCCGTCGATCTCAAGAGACCATGGATCTGCGCCTGGAGTTTCCAGGGCGCAGGCCTGGGCAGGGTTGTATGGGAGACCAGCAGTTGCCCAAGCTGCAGGCCTCCCCCTCTCCACGCCACTGATGTTGCCTGAGGGAAGGGCACTAGGACCCATGCAGCTTGGCACCGGTGACGTCGCAGAGCAATGTGTTGTTCAGTGCCTTGCTCAAGGACACAAACACGCTACCTCAGCTGAGGCTCAAAACCAGTGACCTTCAGGTTACTAGTCTAATGCCTTGCCCACTAGGCCATGCGCCAACACTGAATAACATGAGATGATCATAAAACAATGAAATTACATTGTTTCACTCCATAACAAGTATACTTTCAATCACATAGTGCTAAATGAAGATTATTACACAATGTGATTTCTAGTAATCTACTTTCTATAACCAATCCATTTAGTCATAATATGTCTGTCTTGAACTATAAATGATAGAAGAATATGAAGCAAACAGTGAATCACAAAGGAACTCAATATCCATGTGCTTATACGTGGCATTGCAGTGTTAAAATCAGAAGGACATCTCGTCTAACTATTTTTTACCATCTAATCCAAAAGCATAGAGATCATTGGTGAAGTAGTACTGTCAGCTGGTTTAGTACAGAAAAATACACAAGATTGAGACATTTCCTGCCAAATAAGCATGCTGAGTTATTGGACATTTTTAATAAAAATACTTTCATTCAAAGCATGAATACTGATAATCCCCCTACATTTCTTTCTCTTATTTTCTTCTTCCCAAGAATAATGTTGGAATTACAGCAAAGTGATTATTCATCTGAAATTAAAACCCAAAGTGATACTCATATCACTTCAGAGAAGTGGTGCATCTGAATTCTGGATATAAAGTAATTTTGGAATCTTGAGATTTAATCTATGTACAAAGTCATAACATCTAGAGTTATGTAGTCTACTTCACTTACTTCAATGTCAGACAGCTGAAATTATCTGACTATTTCATTACCAAATACTCAATTTGCTCTATTGTTTACATTGTCTTTATTGAAAGCATTGAATAATTCTATATTTGTGTGTAAACAGCAACTGAGCTATTAAGTGTAGACATATCTGCCAAAACTTAAATCTGTGTAATCATTTGATAACCAGTTCCTTTTTCTCCGGAAACACCATATGCAACATGTTGATTTGCTAATGCCCAATTA
Source organism: Hypanus sabinus (assembly GCF_030144855.1). Lineage (NCBI taxonomy): Eukaryota > Metazoa > Chordata > Chondrichthyes > Myliobatiformes > Dasyatidae > Hypanus > Hypanus sabinus. The sequence goes on from NC_082732.1 coordinate 17,473,433, forward strand.
AATTATCATGTTTTTCATGCTTACTTGTTGCTTACATAATGTTTGTTACGAACAAAATATTTTTTTGCTTTGTCTAAATATGATTTATGCCTTAATACATTAGGACCTTTGTTTAAAAAAAATGCAAATTTTCAAATTCAAATGAGTTTTTCCTTGCTTTTATTTTCAAGTATTGTGTGTATGTTTTAGGAAAAGGTCAGAGTCATTGATTCATACAACATGGAAACAGTTTTTTTTTGACTCATTGAGTCCACAGTGCTCACTAAACACCCAACCACATAAATCTGACTTAATTCTCCCCAAATTTCCTTCAAACCCCTTTCCCTATCACCCCTCTACCCCACCAGCCCCCTTCAAGACAATACCACTAACTAACACACATGGGATATTTTACAGAGGCAAATTAATATTTGGGGGTTATTGTTGTATCAATAATCTTCAACATCCATGAGAAGGTACTCTGTTTAGTCAAGCATGAATTATGATGGACCTATAAAAATGAAATTTAGCAGTCAGTTCAACTGTATTCATTTCCCAATTTACTTAGACCTATAAAATGTGGGCCTGGTCTTTCAACTGAATGAAATGTAGAAACTAATCCTTTTTATTGAATGAATGACACATGAAGACCTGCACTATAGAACTCTGTAATTCATGAGCACTAAAACTTTCTATAGTGCAGGCCATCATGCATCATCCATTCAACAGAAGGGAACCTTAATATACTTTGTTCAATTGAAAGACCAGACCCACATTTTATATAATGTTTGTTACGAACAAAATATTTTTGGAGCAAACTGGGGAAGGAGTACAGTTGAATAATTTAATTTTTTATAGGGTTCATCATTATCTATGCTCAACTAAACCATAGGCCCATGATGTCATGCTTTGTAGAACTGGTATTACATAGTTAATTCATTTTCTAGCAAATATTTGAATTAATGTTCCAAGTGGTGGAAAACAGGGAACCTGACTACAAACTGTCAGTTGCTGGAGGAAGGAGTGGATTCACAGTGGAGATGTAAGTGGGAGTAGAGAAGGCTTGGGCTTCAGTCAGATTTAGGTACATAAAAGGGTTAACACCTAGACAGGCTAAAACATTGATGGGAGGGTTGAGGATGAGGATGAGGATATTCAGTCCAGATGTGGTGACAATGGGAAATAATGCAATAATGCTGAGGTAGTAATTGGGCCAGAGCCAGGTGGACATCCCTAAAATGACTCCAATGAAGGCAAAATATTATGTTAAAAGGTACTAACTCAAGTGATGTTCCAGTTGGCATATTCTATGACTCAGACCTGACCAGACACGTTCCCTTTGGCTATTACCAAATCAGGCCTCATAATTGTTATTAAAGTTATGTTCTGCTTGAGTGCCCTTTGACATGCACACCTGAATTTCCTGGAAATGGTGTTCTGACACTGTAATGGCATTCCAAATGCTAGACAAGACTGTGCATTTCTGGATGCCTTCATGCATAAGTATGTCAGATACAAGGAGGACAAAAAAAAGGCAATTTTGCATTTTTTCCTCTGTTAAACAAAGCACTGGTAACCATCACATTTGGCTACTAATGTTTACTCAGAATTCCTCTTATTATCGACCATGATTCAAGCAGCTTTCTCTTCATTAGACTTCTTCCCTTAGCCTCTGTTTTAATTCCTATTCACATTAACTGCTTTACTATCTCACACCCACTCCACCTAAGTCTCTTTCGGTCATTCCCTTTCCTTCCAAACTTTGCACATTAATGCTATTACTCTTTTTCATCCCTACCATTTGTACCATTACACTGAGACTACTCATTTTGCAGAATCCTCTTGCAACTCGATTCAAGAATTTCTATCTTCTTACTCGGCTGGTCTCATCAAAACTACATCCATTTTCTAAGTCCTCCCCCCCCCCACCCCGCCCCCGATTATTCCAGTTCAGTTATGTTCAGGACACAGTAACCATTTGTAAAAACTTAATACAAAATAGTTACTTCCCATTTTATGACGTTTTAATAAAAATCTAAGATTGAAAACATATTGCAAGCTGGTATTGTGTAAATGTTCCCCGACAGCAGGATGTGCCAGAAATTAAGCAGCATCAAAAGATCCCCCATCAAAGCCACGCCACCCCTTGAAGGATGCAGCTGTTTCCAGACTCAGTCATGGTTGTGCTGTTAAAACAAACATTCAACCCTGATCTTTATAAATACAACTGTGACACATTAACAATATTGTGTGCTCCACCACATCAAGCACTGAAACAATTTAGCGTCAGTTACTTTTCTACAATATGTAACTATGCACTCTTCCTTTTCAGGCCATTTTGAATAACATGAGGGTGGAATGTAAATGCCATGGAGTTTCTGGATCATGTGAAGTGAAGACTTGCTGGAAAGCCATGCCTCCATTTAGGAAAGTAGGCAATGTGCTGAAGGAGAAATTTGATGGAGCAACTGAAGTTGAACAGAGGAAAATTGGATCCACAAGAGTCTTAGTGCCCAAAAATTCTCAGTTTAAGCCACACACAGATGAGGACCTTGTGTACCTTGATTCAAGTCCGGATTTCTGTGATCATGACATTAAGAATGGGGTCCTTGGAACCTCTGGGCGTCAGTGCAATAAGACGTCCAAGGCAATTGATGGCTGCGAACTCATGTGTTGTGGTCGTAGCTTCAATACAGAGGAGGTGGAGATCGTGGAAAGATGCAGTTGTAAATTCCACTGGTGTTGTTTCGTCAAGTGCAAGCAGTGCCACAAAGTGGTGGAGATGCACACGTGTCGGTGATGAGGCCTGTCCCAGGTCAGCCAGGCAAATTCAGGTCAATGCCCGTCAACACGGGGACTAAAACACTACAGCGATTCCAAGAAGACAAATAGAGAGAAAACATTATTTAAAAAGTCCCAAAGGATCCTTGTTTTATTATTTTTATTTATTGCTGACTAACAAAGATCTGGAGGTACTTCTCCATCAACTGTTATTACTCCGGTTGAACATACCTCTCTGTTACTGATGCTGCTTAAGTGGAACAAGGGGGGCAGAAGATGGTCTGGTTTGACATTGGTATATTACACAGACCTTTTCTGGCATTGATACCTCTTCAGCTGTACAGTGCTCTCCTTAAGGGCATATCTGGTCTAGAATTCAAATCAATACCTCTCCGAATCTCCATTACAACCTTCTATTCTCTGATCACCATTACAAGTCACCCTTACCTAAAGCTGCCAGCAGTCCCTACTGATGATCATCCAGCCTAACCTAGCTTGAGCTGAAACCCTTCCGTTTTTTAAAACTTCCTCCTGATTGTCAACCAATAAACAAAGACATCTCTCACAGAGCTCTAGTGGTCTCCGGATAACTCAGAATATTAATACCTCCAAATCGTATACATTCCAACTCTGCGTCAATGCAAGCTTTTATATGGTCCCTAAAGTTTGCAGTGACTGGCATATCATGACTTCCCCCACAATATGAGTGCGCGTGTGTGTGATTTTTTTTCTTGTAACAGAGAAGACAACACTATCCCGTCATTAAATAATTTAGATGGTACCAATTGTAACATAATGTATAGGGTTTGTTGAAACAGTAAAAGACCAAATACAGAGAAAATACCCTTTATGGGCTGAATATGCACGCTGGACAGACTAACAGAATGTATTAAAACAGTGTTCTGAATATTTCAGTTACAAAGAGACTACATCAAGATGAAATGAATCCTAGAAGATTCTGTCTGAAATACTGCTTCAAGTATAATGTAATGCACAGTACAGTTTAGCCTGTACAATGATCCTAGTGTTCATGTAATTTTGATCATGTTATCTGGACAGAAATTTGTGCTACAGATGTAAAAGATCTAGAATCCTAACTTGATTTTTTGCAGTTGTTCTTGTGCTGGAGTTATATTCTTCTTTCATTTGTATATACATGCACATCACTACAGACCAGGCATAGACTAACATCCAAAGGGACTCAATGATGCCAGGAATTAGTTTAAATTTAGTCCAGATTAACTGCTGATTGTAATTTGCCCGATGAGTTTGGGTGTTGCCAACGGAGTTGCTGGTGAGCATAGCACTTCGAACAAACTGTCCTCACTTAGCACATAACGTGAATACAACAGATGACTAATTAGAGACACAAAAAAACCCTAGTGCTTGATGCTGATGCACAATAATGAAAATGGAAAGGTTTTCCATTCCCCATCTATAATATACCTGTTGTGGAAGACTGCACAATTTGTGGCACAGGCTGAAAAGAATCAAAGTGCTGAGTTTGATGCTGCTAATGTTGAACTGTACTTCTTCATCCCCTCTCTCCCCCCCCCCCCACCGCCCAAGATTCCAGTAGAATATTTTTATCACCCACACACTGCTCTATAATGTTAATCATATATTTGCTCACCTCATAATTCAAATGTTTTCCCCACAATAAGAGGAGATTGGTCCTTAGGGAGAGATGTAATTTTGTATGTGATCATTAAATGAACAGGCACCTTTCATTTAACAGCATGGAACAAGAACTAATCAATCCATACAAATACAAAACTCTGACTATTATATATAAAATACTTCATTTGCCAATTGTGGTTTAACACCTGTGCAAGTTGGATTCAAATTTGATTGCAGGATCTCTTGTGACTGAGATTAGAACACAGGAACAGCTGCAGCAGGTATTGTACAAACTAATTATCTCCCGCGTCTTCTAAGGAAAGTGAGCTAGTTCTGCTTGGGGTGCCTCCATTAAAGTTTTCACAGTTGTGATGGGCACTAATAACTTTCTCAGTGATCAAAATGTTGATGCTGCAGATTATTCACTAGAGTGCATAATTTTGTTACAGTACAAATATAGGGGAAACAAGTTTAAATTTAGAAACTTGGTGGTAAGAAGGAATGTCAAGTGGAACTGCTTTACTAAAAGACTATCAAAAGCTGTAGAATAAATTACCATGAATGGCAACTGGAATGGGGCGGTATAAATAATTTTGAAAGCAATTAAATGTGCTTGGGGTTTGCTGAATCCAACTGCCTTTTTTTCTGTTTCTGACAGTGCTTTGCTCCCTTAACCCCAACTGGTATAATTGTTTCTCTTCTGCCTGACCTCTCTTTTTTTAAAAAAAGGGTAATTCCCACATTCTAGGTCCTCTTCATTTTGCTCAAGTGTTCACTTACAGGATTAACTTGTGTTCTGACCCACCGCAAAAGAACACCAGTGCTGTTGTTTTAGCAGACTGATATGAGTCATTGTGGCCTTATGAAACCACATTACAAAGATATTTTACACGGTACCAACTTGTTTCACAAGAAGGCTTTTGCTAACATAGCATGCTATGCCTCCTCCATCAATAAAAGAAGGAAAAAATATTTAAATGATGACAGTTGGTGTCAAATGGACACTAATTTTGCCTTATGGGAAGACAGAAAAAAATCAAAAATCAGACTGAGTTCTTCCTCCTACTTGCTTTCCAGTTGAACACATGGAAGGCCCCAAGTAGGCACAGGTTCAGGCTGCAGTGCAATGCATTACTAAAACACCCACATATGTTGCTGGGCAAGTTCATTAATAAAGTGATAAATTAAGCCAGATACCAAAGACAAGTAGGAGCCATGATATGTTACTGCAAAATAAATCAGCATCTCCAGAAGTGGCAATGAGACTAAGGATAAATACATTTTCACTGGGATCCACAACTGTCATCCAAGCTCAAATTCTTTGACAGCACATTTTGTAGTTTCTGTACAGAATATAAGGAGAAGGGATGTATAGGAATGGAGGGGAAACAGGAAGGTGACAGTTGTCAAATGGTGATTGTTGAAAACCTACAGCAATACCAATTTCAATGGGAAGAGAAGTAGCCATTTTCCTGTCTAAAATCAGAGCCTGGAAGGGAGCAATCTCCATTAGGAGGCTAGAGAAAAAAAAAATAACTGAATGGAAAATGTAGTAGCAATAGTTCTGTTCTGATATGAATAGACCAATGAAACACTGGAAAAAAAGTTGAAAATAGATTTGTATAGGAATGCCAGTGTAATCTAAATAATGTACAAATCCTAATATATTTGTTTAGACAGATTCTATGTGATTTTCAGTCTACAACATTCTTATTACAGAATTAATAAATGTGATATTTGCACTCCCTTATGAAATCAGCCTTATTCAGATGCATCTTATGTTATACATGGTGAATATTACCAGCTCCTGGTATTATGAGGTCCCAGTGCCGAGCAAAAATAAAGCACTAATTGCATTTATGTTGGCAAGCAAATATTTCATTATCAGGTATGTTACTTCCTTGTATCATTCAAATAAAATTAGTATAAGTGTACTTTGAGTCATGTGGTGCAATATTACTACAGATGGAAAGCAAGAGGTAAGACTATTGACAGCATACTTTATGACAAACCTGTCAGTGATCTAATAAAAATGTTTTAATAGAGGGTTTAATACTACTATGTTAGTATGGGTGCTGGAAGCACTCAGCCTCCATATAAATCTCTTGCTTTCCAATAAGTAAGGTGATATTAAGCCCCCTCACCATGAATCTGAGTCACATGACAATAGGTTGCTGTAAAGTACAGAATCATTAAGATTTACATTGTAAACTTAAAATGACAGCACCTCATCTGAAACAAAGATGTTCCAAAACCTAACTCACAGTGTTATATCATGAGAATTATGAAATAAGTTTGAAGTTAAATTTAACTCTATTTGTAGAGGAGAACCAACAGATTTGCTTCAGGTTTGAAGTAGCTGCAAGGTAACATGTATGGCAATGGAAATCAGAACCTCTACTTCATGGTCAGTAATATAACACCTCAGGCAGTCCATGTTAAGCCAGCCAAGTTCCCGAAAGAAATAGTAAGGTCAGTTAGTCATTGAACCTGGAATTACCCTCCATTCCACTGGAGATTGGAAACCCTCCCCCCACCTCTCAAATATCCTGGTAGAACACACTGCAAACCCTTAACAGTTTGCTCCAATCACAGGTTACAGTGTTTTATTGATTAAATCCCCAACAATAATCTTGCACCCACCTGAGGATCCCAATACGTTAACCCTTCTATACGTGCCAAGTTTAAGCAAAGAAGATATTCTTCTGTGAGAAGAGAATATGGATTCTATACAAACAACAACTCTACACATACAAGTTTTTAAAGACAGTGATCAATTTTTATGCCTGTCACTCACTTAATTAACCAAAACATAATCTGTTTATCACTGGACAGGATATTCCACCTGTCTGATCTTAGTAGAATATTTACATAAGGTCATCTTGCATGCTACCAATACACATTGGGCTTCATAAAATAGGTAAGTCCAGGATGAATTTTTGCTCTGTAAGTCCCAATTAACATCATTTTAGAACACGATTAATATGAAGTTTATATTTGCAAAGAATTGTAAGAAACTCTTGGAGAGCTTATTTTAAGCTTTGTAAAAGCAGATGAAAAACAAGCAAGCTGTATCACCATCAGTCTGTCACAACAAATTTCCTTATACTTCTCCCATATTTTCCTAATGATAGTTAAAAAGCATGTAATCGAGCCTCAGAAACAGCAAGAATCACAGTTCAAGATTAGAACAGAAAGCAACATTTGGTCAGGTGAAAATAATATTTTCAGCTCAAACCAAAAGTGTTGAAATTGGAAAGTAATGATAAGCATCCAGAAGGATTAAAAACTAGATGTAAATTGTAGTACAAATACATGGACTGAAATGAAGAAAAAATGTGAATGTATCAGTGAGCACTGGTGAAAGCTCATTGCTATAATTATCTTTTATTCGTACATAAACTGTAGAATTTTTTGGTTCGTACTGATTTCTTCAACTATTTATAATCATGCATATTACATAAATGACATCAATCCCTTGATGCATTTCTGAGTTTAAGATACCGCCATCCATTCCTTTTGGTTTAATACCTTGTAAGAAATTCCAAGTTCACTATTATTTATTATAATGTGTATCCATTAGTAAGTTGCAATATACTTAACTGCTTATTATCCAATAGATCATACATGGAAAAAATTATAACTTGTTGAAGCAGTGAAATCGCTACAAGTGACCCTTAGGGAGGAGTTGATGTAGCTTGTGGGGGGGGGGGGTTGGGAATTAAACTGATTCTGAAATAAGAGAGGTTAAGTTGGAAATGGAAGTCAGGGAATTAGTCAGCGAGTTTGGAAGGCAAAGGAACCAAAGGTTAGAAAAAAGAAAACAAAGGAATTTGGCAGCACTTAATAGTATATATTTCCCCTGAGTCCTTGCAGTAAAGCAAGGCAGATGAATTGATGGGATGAACAGACACATGGATATATAATATTAGAACTTATAAAATTGCAGAAATGACCATTCAGAATTCCTGGTTACAGAGCTGGGGATGAAAGGAGCAAGGAGTGCAAAAATATTTGTTAAAATTAATTACAGCTGTTAGGAGGGTTGACACGCTACATAGATCAAAATGTGAGGCTATGTGGAGTTAACTAAGAAACAAAAAAAAACACAACTGCTAGTATAGTGCAGGCTCCTACAGAGTAGGGTAGCAGAGCAAACATGCAAGTAATAATAAAAGAGCAGAATAAGAATAATAGTTCTTCCATTTAAATCAAAACCAAGTTAGAATCAGTGTAGACATATCTTCTCTCTTGGATGTTGAGAGTCAAGAACAACTTGCTTCCACTCCAGTTCTGGGATCCAAAGTGACTGATGTAGAAGTCACAGTGGAGAAAGAGGTAACTGTAGGACTGGAGGGTGGATAGTTTGGGAACTGGGGTGCTCCTTCTGTCCACTGCATTAGTCCTGGGTGCTCCTAATGAATCAATTTGAGACCATAAGATATAGGAGCAGAAGTAGGCCATTTGGCCCATCGAGTCTGCTCCACCATTCAATCATGGACTGATCCAATTCTTCCAGTCATCCCTATTCCCCTGCTTTCACCCCATACCCTTTGATGCCCTAGCTAATCAAGAACCTATCGATCTCTGCCTTAAATACACCCAATGACTTGGCCTCCACAGCTGCTCGTGGCAACAAATTCCACAGATTTACCACCTTCTGATGAAAGTAATTTCTCTGCATCTTAGTCCTAAATGGATGTTCTTCAATCCTGAAGTTGTGCTCTCTTGTCCTAGAATCCCCTACCATGGGAAATAACTTTGCCATATCTAATCTGTTCAGGCCTTTTAACATTGGGAATGCTTCTATGAGATCCCCCGTCATTCTCCTGAACTCCAGGGAATACAGCCCAAGAGCTCCCAGACATTCCTCATATGGTAACCCTTTCATTCTTGGAATCATTCTTGTGAATCTTCTCTGAACCCTGTCCAATGTCAGTACATCCTTTCTAAAATAAGGAGCCCAAAACTGCACATAATACTCCAAGTGTGGTCTTCCAAGTGCCTTATAGAGCCTCAACATTACATCCCTGCTCTTATATTCTATACCTCTAGAAATGAATGCCAACATTGCATTCATCTTATTCACAACTGACTCAACCTGGAGGTTAACCTTTAGGGTATCTTGCACAAGTACTACCAAGTCCCTTTGCATCTCTGCATTCCCCATCTAAATAATAGTCTGTCTGTTTATTTCTTCCACCAAAGTGCAATATTGTATTTCATTTGCCACTTCTTTTGCCCATTCCCCTAAACTATCCAAGTCTCTACAGGTTCTCTGTTTCCTCAACACTACCTACTCCTCCACCTATCTTTGTATTATTGGCAAATTTAGCCACAATTCCATTAATCCCATAGACCAAATCATTGACATACATTGTAAAAAGCAGCAGTTCCAACACCAACCCCTGTGGAATTCCACTGGCAGCCAGCCAGAATAGGATCCCTTTATTCCCACTCTCTGTTTTCTGCCAACCAGCCAATGCTCCACCCACGCTAGTAACTTCCCTGTAATTCCATGGGCTCTTGTCCTGTTAAGCACCTTCATGTGCGGCACCCTGTCAAGGGCCTTCTGAAAATCCAAGTACATCACACCTACTGCATCTCCTTTGTCTACCCTGCTTGTAATTTCCTCAAAGAATTGCAGTAGGTTTGTCAGGCAGGATTCTCCTTTCAGGAAACCATGCTCTCATTGGCCTATCTTGTCATGTGCCTACAAGTACTCTATAATCTCATCCCTAACAATCGATTCCAATAACTTTCCAACCACTGATGTCAGGCTAACAGGTCTATAGTTTACTTTTTGCTGCCTCACACCCTCCTGAAATAGTGGAGTAACATTTGCAAATTTCCAGTCATCTGGTACAATGCCAGAATCTATTGATTCTTGAAAGATCATTAATGCTTCGGCAATCTCTCCAGCTACTTCCTTCAGAATTTAAGGGTGCATTCCATTAGGTCCAGGAGATTTATCCACTCTCAGATCATTAAGCTTCCTGAGCACCTTCTCGGTCATAATTTTCACTGCACAAACTTCACTTCCCTGACACTCTTGAATATCTGGTATACCGAAGATGTCTTCCACTCTGAAGACTGGTGCAAAATATGCATTCAGTTCCTCTGCCATCTCTGCATCTCTCATAACAATATCTCCAGCTTCATTTTCTATTGGTCCTATATCTACCCTTGACTCTCTTTTGCCCTTTATATGCTTAAAAAAGCTTTTAGTATCTTCTTTGAAATTAGTTGCCAGCTTCCTCTCATAATTCATCTTTTCCTTCTGAATGACCTTCTTAGTCTCCTTCTGCAAGTTTTTAAAAGCTCCCCAATCCTCTATCTTCCCACTAGCTCTGGCTTCCTTGTAATGCCCTCTCTTTTGCTTTTACTTTGGCTCTGACTTCACTTGTCAGCCACAGTAGTGTCCTTCTTCCCTTTGAAAATTTCTTCTTATTTGGAATATATCTGTCTTGCACTTCCCTCATTTTTCACAGGAACTCCAGCCATTGCTGCTCTGCTGTCCTTCCTGCTCGTGTCCCTTTCCAGTCAACTTTGGTCAGTTCCCCTCTCATGCCATTGTTCCACTGAAATTGATATTCTCAGTGCCTTTCTAAATGTTCCTTTTCCACTTGGAACAGCTAGGACTGCCTTGTTGGGAGGATGTCCCTGGTCAATGAGGGCATGCTGTGATAAGAGCATTGGTGATATTACTCCATGCTTTGAGCTGTCTGGTGCATACTTTCCCAGAAGTTCACAGAGGAGTTGAGAGCACTTTAACCCAGATGTGAGATCTTGATCTTCAAATACTCAGATCAGAAGTCTGTGCAGGTGCCACTAGGTGATGGTGAATTTTATCATTGATGTTTGCCTTTGTTGAGTGATGGTTTACCAAAACATGGAAAACTGATCCCCGTCTTCCAGTGTTTTTGTAACCTTTAGTGGCAAAGAACAGAGTTATCCTGCAGAAGACCTTACCTTTGCAGATGTTAGTCAAGCTCCTTCCCTTGAATTCAGTGAGTAAGCAGACATACCGCAGGTAGAATTTCCAATCTAAGAATACTTTGCATTTGCACATAATTAGCTTTTGGACCTCTGGGTCATTTTACTAATCCTGACAGTTTCTGGGAGTGAAGAAATGTTCACAGGTACATGATGTTGAGGACAATGAAGCAATCTCGATGCTGTAGAAGCTCTGCAGGTTGGAGGCTGTCATATTATCTGAGGACAGCTACTTTTGCAAAGTCTTTAACATTGTTATTCTAATGGTAATTTTCTGCAACTACCTTGTTTAGACCCAAGCTGATGTAGAGAACAGCCAATTTTAGGTGTTGATCAGTCTAACTGTCACTGGTGCCTGTCATGCCACAGTTGATTAGGTAATCATTACATTCTCACATTCATTTCTGTCCTTATATCACTCATATCACAGCCAATTCATTAGGTACCTCCTGTACATAATAAAGTTGCCATTGGGTATATGTTTGTGTTCTACTGCTGTAGCCCAACCACTTCAAGGTTCGATGTGTTATGCAGTCAGAAATGCTCTTTTGCACACCACTGTTGTAATGCATGGTTATTTGAGTTACTGTCACCTTGAACCAGTTTAGCCATTCTGCTGACTTCTCCCATTAACAAGGCATTTTCACCTACAGACACCACTAACTGGATGCTTTTTTTTTGTTATTAAACCATTCTCTGTAAATTCTAGAGAATGTTGTGCATGAAAATCCCAGATCAGTAGTTTCTGAGATACTCAAACCACCCTTTCTGGCACCAATGATCATTCCAGAGTCAAAATCACTTAGATCACATTTCTTCCCCATTATGATGTTTGGTCTAAAGAACAACTGAACCTGCATGTTTTTATGCATTGAGTTGCTGCCATGTGATTGGTTGGTCAGATATTTGCATTAAAGAGGTGTACAGGTGTACCTAATAAAGTGGCCACTGAACGTAGATATCCAACTACAAAACACTCCATTCTTCCAACAGTATGCAATTGAAAATTATTTTCCTGAAGAGAAATACAACAACCATCTGAACAGTTTCATGTCACAGGACAAAAATTTGGCTCAATATGCTCCTGCAAAGGAAAGGGTTGAGAAACAAAAGATGAAGTGCTCTGGATTTCAAAAAGCATTTATGATATAAAGAGGAAATATATCTCTGAATGGAAGATCACAATAATCAGAGGACCTGGAAGAATAAGGAAAATGTCAGAGAGAAATTTAGAAAGTAAACAAAGTGCGTGTAAAAATATTAGTAGGCAAAGTCAATTAAATCCCAAAGATGTTTTCGGTACATAGAGTAAGCAAAAATAGGAAAAGTTATAGTTTATTATATTCCAAAAGACAAAAAACTGTATGGTGGCTTAAGACTCAGGTATAGTAAATATTTCATGGCTGCATGGAAGGGGACCATATAATGTTAGACTACACCAAAGGGGAAGTCCTAAACATTGAATAAGATAAACAGATCAGAAATTATCACCTTCAAAAATAGATAACTCAACTATTCTAATTAAGTGTATCCAGAATGTTAAAAGAAGGAAGGGAGTGGCTGATCATCATTTTTCAGTGGACTCTGACTACAGCCATGGTATTGAAGAACTGGATGACTTGGAATGAAATTCCATCATTTAAAAAGGATGAAAGGAATAGACTGAGTATTTAAGAGATCAGTCAGCCTAACAGCAGTGGTGTAAAAATTACTGAAAACAAAGGGTAAATTATTATTCAGAAAGGTGAAGATTAATCAAGGACTAATAAGAGCAAGTTATTGAGAAGGTAAAGTATGTGGGGTGGGAATAGGAAATTGTCAATGAGAAATACTTTGAATTAGGTAAAACTAGTTCCATGAGACAGGCCAATCAAAAGAAAGGCAGAAAATTGTGTCAAAGGTTAGCTCACCGTTAAGTTGTGTCAATTGATGTTTTAGCAACTGGAGGATTGGTGGGAATGGAGCAGTACAGTGTTCTTTGCTTTTCCTGGTCTGTATTAATTATTTAGAAACAACTTTATTAAAAAGCTATTATTAAAAGTTCTCCATTCCAATTAATCCCTGCAAAAACCTCCACACTCTGTAGAAGCTACCAAGTGAAGCAAATTGCCCTCATCTCAACCCAGATTGATATCCAATTAAACTCAGGTAAATAAGAAATAAAAAGACTTCATTCCTCTATCCCAACCAATCCAATAAAACAAAAACGAAAGAATGTTCCCTACTATTGCTGTTTATGGTTTGTTATTTTGGCCACTTACTTCAGGTTCCCCATGGTTGGCATAGCCAGGGGGAGTAGTGGGGATAAGCTCCCACTACCTATTAAATCCTCCCAATGGCATGCATCTCAAATAGCCTCAGACAACCCAGTACAGCTCCTGGTCTTCACATGTGGCTTAGCTACTAAGCCCGATGGAACTGACAGGAGAAATAGCAAGTGTGGGTTACTGGCTCCTTAAAATCAGTTGCTTTGGGCAGATGCAGCTCATAGTTTGCAGCTCATCTTGGAGAAGGAAAACTATGATCTCAAGCCTTTTGGCTCTACCCACTCATGGGAAAGGTTTTGGGAGTAAACCCCAAAGAAAACACTGTAGGCGGAATCCTGAGGGCAGTCCTATGTTGAGTTCACTGCTGATTGGCAACTCCTGCAACACTATCAGTGCTAAACTGTATCGGTCTCTGCCGTACCTTGGGATTAATCAGCTTTGTGGAGAGCGGAAGCCTGCAGCATGAGCAATAGGTTGCTCTCCACATCATACTACCATGGTTAGGACACAACATCCATGGTTGACACTGATCAACGGAGGGCTTACTATTTTGGCCAATATGCTTGTCCTACTTGTTGACAGAGCAATAGCCTTTAAAAGGAGTCACATTGCATATAGAGTATCCTGGAGCCTTCCATAAATAGAGACAAATCTCCAGGATATTGTTGCAAGTAAGCCAGAAGAAATTGATAGGAGTGTAGAAATTACCAGGCCAGCAATCCACAGTGCCCAAAAAGAATATTAGAGCAATGCTGCAGTTAAATTCTATCAAGCCTAAGATGTTGCAATAGAACATACCTTATACAGTTTTACTGTACTTATACAGTTTTTCTTTCTGCTGGAGGAGCAGAAAGGGCAGGGTGTGTGAAACAATGCAAGCAATATTGGACCATGTGAAAGAAACTATAGGTCACTGATTTGTTTTTAAAAAGATTTTGAACAAGTTAGAAGTGATAATGGAAATAGGAAAGAGGTGCCTAGAAATACTGCTCCAAACAGTATTAATGGGTAAAGCATAGGTGGCCTGACAATAATGCTGTTTTGTTGAAACCAGAAAGCAATCTCAACAAATAGTAAAAGGGCATGCTTAATTTTGAGATCAAATATGTGGTGCCAGGTTCTCTATTTTGAAGCCAGGTTCATTCCAGAGGGAGGTGTTGGAGGAGAATTAGAGAATGCCAGATTGAGACCTGATGTGATGGCATTCGGGATATATGGGACTGTGGGGCTGGGGAGATCCAGATCAAGGGTTCTGGTTTGGAACTTGGGTTACAATAACTGGAGTGAAGAACTGAACAGTTCAGGGGTTCTGGTCTTGAAACTCTGATGGTAGAAGGGTTGGGTGGGTGTAAGTGGAGAATGGAGAAGAAGAATGAGGGCTATTAGTGCAGTATGGTGAGAAGATTACTGCAAACGTCTGATTTGCCAATCAGTCCCATCATTGAACCACAAACGCTCTCAGAATAAAGCAATTCACATATACCTATAATACTCAAAAGATATCTGCTAGAAAATGCACAGTCACATTCCTAGATAAACAGAAAACATCCCTGAAACAGTTGCTTCTGCATTTCACTCTGGAAGAAATGAAATTCTGACACAAAATAAAAACAGCATTAGGAAATTGAACGTCAAGGAAAACCTCTTTCGCCCCGGTCAGTAATCATCCAATCTGTTTGAAGAACATTTGATTTCCAGTTTGCGTGAAGTGTGTTCTGGTGAAGACTGATTCAAGCAGCTATGTTTGAAGCATGACTGCAGAACTAAATGTAAAAGGACATCTCCAAGTTAACCTTCAAGAACAAAGAGTTATCAAAAATGGCAATCCTACCTCTGCACAAGATTCTTACAGACAACACCGAGAGGTGCTTTCAAGTTTTATTTTAAGAAAGAGATCTATTAAAACACCATATAAATGCAGATTTTACAAGATGGCACAGATTTTCCTGGCCTGGGCCCAATATTCATCATTACCCTATGTCCGATTGATATATCTTGTTCAATTGATGACAGCATGAAACTCTAAGAGCATTCAGCTACATCCCTAGGCTGCAGTAGTGTCTAATGGTATATCAAAAGCTCTGGCCCCAGAACACTGAAAGCTTTGACCATAACAGCTTTACCAGCACTAAATGCTGTCAGAAACATTATATGCCACTGAATATCTCTGACATTTAGTTCCATTATGTTTAAAAACTTCTCATTAAAAAAATTAAAATTAAAACTGGGACTTATAAATATTGAAAAATAAAATGAAACACAAATATTAAAAAAGGAACTTAAATCTCCTTAACTTTCTTCTCCAAGTTATAGGGCTCTAGTGCTTATTCAAGATCTGACAAGCAATTTTCCATCCTAAATTCTGGGAAATAGTCAGCAAGACTCATCTCTACTCCTGCACTGTGGGAAGACTGTATTGACACATAAAATGCTAACTACTGAGGAGTAAGTTTATGACTTGCAGTTTGACTATGTATGTAGTTAAAAGGACAAGTGCCAGCAATTCCTTTCTGAACCACTGGCAGCACAGTATATGCCAATATACACACACTCAATCTCTCATACACAAGCAAACACTTAACAAAACAGCAATTTTTGCTGTCTGATTATAACAAGGAAATGAACATGACTGATTTTATGTAAATGGACCCCTGAGTTAACCATACTCTAACCCTCATTGGGTGTACAGGACTGACTGCTAGTTAGCAGATTTTATCTAAAATACAAAACTCTAGTGTTTGCAAGCCAAAATCTAAAGGACTCATAAAGATATACAATGTAGCCTTTATAATAAAGGTACAAATCAATGATTGCTATCTTACCCTCAGAGATTTCTGCTTTTTGCACTATTATTACACATGTATTCAATAATTTTTGTAAGTTAGACAATGGTTTACTTTTGCCAGGAAGGACAAAATGGCTCAAGTCGCAAGCCTGAAGCACAGATGTGAAGTGCTCCTGGCCACACTATAGGAATACAGGTCCTGCTGACAACATAGGGGCTGCTTGACAATAGGAATGTCTGTTCCCTTGTCACCAAACACCAGGGATTGTCACCAGGACAATCCATCAGAACCATGTTATGACAGGGTCCCAAATAAGAAGGTAGTAATTTCAGAGCAGCTGGTGGACAGTCCGATAGTGCTTGGTAGCCTGTTTGGAGGCCATGAGACAATAATCATCAGATAAGGGGTAGGATGTGAAGATGATGCGTACATGAAAAAAAACTTAATTATGATTAGGCTCAATTTTAAAGAGGTTAATAGTTGCTTGTTCCTTAACACATTTATTGCCAAGAACATGTTCCTGAAATCAGGTTCTCCATTGATGAGCGAGCTAACGGCACCCATGCAAGGTCAAATTAACAGTGAAATACAGTACAATGAAAAACTAGTTTGCAGCAGCATCACAGGCATGTAGATGCAGAGAGCACAGACTATAAATTATACATAAAATTATACCATACAGTAACATGGTAGTATAAAAGATGGTCATACTTCCTGGAACCCTTTCACTAAATCCTTCTGACTTATCTCCAAAACCTCTCAAAATTGATCATTTCTATCAAGCTTTAGAAATCAGTGCCAACCTCACTGCCAGGCATATCCCTTAGATTTTTGAGGTATACCATTGTGATCCAGTCCAATTCATGTAATATTTAATGCCACCTTTCCTGGAGAGCCAAAATAAAAGAGTAAATTGTGTATTTAGTGACAAATTGGAAAATGAACAGATTTTATAAAGGAATACCCAGTGATTTGCCAAAGAACTGAGCTAAAAGAGCCATGGATGAAGTGTACTAGGATATTCATCCAGTTACCCTTATTAATGTCTCCCAAGCCAAAGGGTATTCAAGATTGTACCTCCACCTTACAGTCAGGAAGGTCTTTGAAATATCTCCATGGATAACACCAATCATAGTTGTCAATCGGTATTTTATCCCTTCTTAACTCCACTGAGAGATAATGACACTGCCTATCTGATCACTGAAAGCTTCTCTCTGTATATAATCCACTAATCTGATCCGGAACAGGAGTTACTCTAACTGCCTTTGTGATCTTTAACAAGTCTTAATCTAATTATTGGCCAGCTACTCATGGTGGAATGCATATGATCAGATTCCAATTCAGTGATGGGCAGCCTAATAACACAACAGAGCATCTATTTGAAGGGCATCCACTTGGTTTAAGATGCTAAGTTGCTATTGATTCACAAGAGTTAGCACATTAGGAATGAAGCTGAAAACCATGACAACACTTAACCTTGAGCTCTATGAAGTCCACTGTCAATATTCACCCTGATCTAGTATCGTAGGAAAGGTGGATGAGCTCAGGGCATGGATCAATAACTGGAATTATGATATTGCAGCTATCAGTCAGACTTGGTTGCAGGAGGGATAGGATCGGCAGCTCAATATTCAGGGGTTCTTTGTTTTAGAGCGACAAAGAGGGAGGGATTAAAAGAGGAGTGGTGGCATTATTATTCAGGAAAATGTCACAGCAGTGTTCAATTGGGGCAGACTGGAGAACTCATCTAATGAGGCATTATGGGTGGAACTGAGTCATAAGAAAGGCATGACCGTGTTAATGGAACTATATTACAGACTACCCAACAGTCCAAGGGATTTAGAGGAACAAGTCTTCAGACAGATTGTGCACTGTTGCAAGAAACACAAGGTTGTTATAGTAGGTGATGTTAACTTTACACATATTGATGGAGATTCTCATAGTATAAAAGGACTAGATGGGATAGAATTTGTCAAATGTGCTCAGAAAGGTTTCCTTAATTAGTGTGTAGAAGTCCCAATGAGAGAGTGTGCAATACTTGATCTGCTTTTAGGGAATGAGACAGGACAGATACAGAAGTCAGTGTAGGGAAACACTTTGCGTCGAATGATCATAATGCCATTAGTTTCAAAGTAAATATGCAAAAAGATAGGTCTGGTCCAAGGTTGAGATTCTAAATAGAAGAAAGGCCAATTTTGATGGTATCAGAAAGAATCTGACAAGTGTGGGTTGGGACAGTCTGTTTCCTGGCAAAGATGTACCTAGTAAATGGGAGGCCTTCAAAAGTGAAATTTTGAGAATACAAAGCTTGTAAGTTCCTATCAGAATAAAAGGTAAAGTTAACAGGTGTAGGGAACCTTGGTTTTCAAGAGATATTGAGGACCTGGTTAAGAAAAAGAAAGGAGGTGCATAGCAGGTATAGGCAGGTAGAAACAAATAAGGTACTTATGGAATACAAGAAATGCAGAAGAACACTTAAGAAAGAAATCAGGAATGCTAAAGGTAGGCATGAGGTTGTCCTAGCAAATAAAGTGAAGGAGAATCCTAAGGAATTCTACAGATATTAACAGCCAAAGAATTGTAGGGGACAAACTTGGTCCTCTAGAAGATAAGAATGGTAATCCATGTGTGAAGCCAAAAGAGATGGAGGAGATCTTAAATGAATATTTTTGCATCCCTATTTATTCAGGAGATGGATGCAGTCTACAGAAGTGAGGCAAAGCAGCATCAACTTCATGAACCCCATTCAGGGAAGGTGTTTGCTGTCCTGAGGCAAATTAGGGAGGATAAATCCCCACAGCCTGGCAAGGTGTTCTCTCAGACCGTGCAGAAGGCAAGTTCAGAAATTGCCAGGGTCCTAACAGAGATATTTAAATCATCCTTAGTGACAGGTGAGATAGCAGAGGATTGGAGGATAGCCAAAGTTGTTCCACTGTTTAAAAAAGCCTTTAAAAATAAATTCTGAAATTATAGGCCTGACATCAGTAGTGGGAAAATTATTGGAAGGTATTTTAAGGGACCAAATATGAGTACTTGGATAGATGTGGCTTCATGCATGGTAGGTCATGTCTAACCAATGTTGTAGTATTTCTCGAGGAAGTTAACAGGAAAGTGAATGAAGTCAAGGCACTGGATGTTGTCTACATGGACTTCAGTAAGGCACTTGGCAAGGTCCTGCATGGAAGGCTGGACAAGAATGTTCACTCATTCAGCATTCAAGGTGAGGTAGTAAACTGGATTAGATATTGGCATTTTGGGAGAAGCCAGAGAGTGGTAATAGATGGTTGCCTCTCAGACTGGTGGCCTGTGACTAGTGGAGTTCCACAGAGATCGATGCTGGGTTCATTGTGTTTTGTTATCTGTATCAACAATCTGGATAACAATGTGGTTGACCGATTCAGCAAATTTGCAGATGACACCAAGATAGGGGGTGTAGTGGACAGGAAGTAAGACCATCATAGCTTGCAGCAGAAAAAAAGAGCTGAAAAATGGCAGAAGCAATTTAATGCAGACAAGTGCAAGGTGTTGCATTCCAGTATGACCAACCAGGGTAGATCTTCTACAGTGAATGGTAGGGCACTGAGGAGTATCAGAGAACAAAGGGATCCAGAAATACAGGTCCATAATTCATTGAAAGTTGCATCACAGATAGATGGGATCATAAAGAAAGCTTTTGGCACATTGGCCTTTAAAAATTAAAGTACTGAGTACAGGACAGGGGATGTCATGTTGAAGTTCTATAAGGCATTAGTGAGGCCTAATTTGGAGTATTTGGTGCAGTTTTCATCACCTACCTACAGGAATGATGAAAATAAGATTGAAAGAGTACAGAGAAAATTTACAAAGATGTTGCTGGGTCTGCAGAATGCAAGCTATAAGGAAAGATTACAACTTTATGCCTTGGTTACAACTTTATTCCTTGGAATGTGGAAGATTGAGAGGTGATTTGATAGAGGTATGTAACATTGTAAGGGGTATAGATAGGGTAAATGCAAACAGGCTTTTTCCACTGAGCAACACACACAAAATGCTGGAGGAACTCAGCAGGCTAGGCAGCATCTATGGGAAAGAGTACTGTCAATGTTTCAGGCTGAAACCCATCAGCAGGGAGGTTGCTGATGAAGGGTCTTGGCCCAAAATGTCAACTGTACTCTTTTCCAAAGAGGCTCTCTGGCCTGCTGTGTTCCTCCAGCATTTTGTGTGTGTGTTGCTTGGATTTCCAACATCTGTAGATTTTCTATTTGCTTTTCCACTGAGGTTGAGCCAGACTACAATCAGAGGTCATGGGTTAAGGAGAAAAGGTGAGAAGGTTAAAGGGAACATGAGAGGAAACTTGTTCGCTCAGGAGAGTCATATGAGTGTGGAATAAGCTGATAGTTTGATTTCAATATTTAAGAAAATTTAGATTGGTACATCGATGATAGTAGTATGGAAGGCTATGGACCTGTGCAGGTCTGTGGAAGAATGCAGTTTAAATGGTTCAGCACAGATTAAATAGGCCAACAGGCTTGTTTCTGTGCTGTACTTTTCTATGACTATTAGAAACTAAGCCAAATAACAACCTCATCACTTAACCTTGAGTTCTATGAAATCCACTGTCAATTTTCACCCTGATCTAGACACGAGCAAGTTTGACAGAGGGTCACCCTGGAACTTAATACCATGTAGGATGCAGATCAGTTTATCAACCCAGCGGTTATCTCTTGTAGGTTTAAAAAAAATAATAGATTGATCTGCAATTTACTCCAGGACTTTTCTCTAGCCAGGTTAACTAAGGTTAAACTATGATTCCCTAGATATATGACAAGGGTATTGGTCTAATGGGGATACTGAAAAAAACTTAGACTTTTTTAATTCCCCATGCTTGCTGTTGCTTGCATTCTTCAGGGTTATTAAGTATGAAAATGTTAGTATTATTTGACATTGTTGTGACAGTGTGTGCTGAACACTCTAGGTTTCCAGGTGGGTGAAAGAATTTCAGCAATTTTACAATTTGTAGTATTAACAGCTTTCAGCGACTATTTACTCCAAGTACTTGTTGACAAGTGATACTCAAGAATAATGCAGCATGTCAGGATCTGCATGGGGGTTAGGAATTCTGCTACAGTCTCCAGTCAGCTAGACACAGAATTGACAAGGTGGTTCAGAACTCAATGTTATTGCATAAACAAACTGTAAATCAAAATTACACAGCCTAGTAGGTAAAACACAGTCTAAAGTGATAATGAGACACATGTACAGCACTATGCAAAAGTCTCAGGCACATATATATAGCTAGGGTGCCTATGATTTTTGCACAGTATTTACCAACATGGAGCAGAGAGTGAGTGTGTAAACCAGGCAGGAGCCAAAGATGTTGGGAATGGCAAGGGTGGAGCACTGCAGGAGGGGTGTGGGACAGGTGACAGAGGAGTGCCAGAGGTGGGAGGATGGGACACACCCAACCTGAGACACCAGGCCAAGTAATTTGATCCCAAACAATTGGTTTATTGATTATTACAGAATGTCTCTCTGGTTCTTCCCACTCCTTCCCCTTTTCCCAACCATGATTCCCCTCGCCCTGCCCTCTTCCCACTCTCAGTCTACAATAGACACCCATACCAGAATCTGGTTTAACATCACTCACATATGTCATGATTTTCCTTTTTTGCAGCAGTATGGTGCAGTCAATGCTCTTTTGCACAGTACTGTCCAAGACTATATTGTTCATATTGATGTCCCCATTACATGCAGCCTTAACTGACTTCATTGTGGGGATGGAGGCAATCCACTGAAATAAGTATCCCAGATCTGTAAGAAGGTCTCGAATTCCAAATTCTTTGGAAGTGAACTTCCCCTATAAAGTGAAAGTTTATGCACATGGGCAGTAGAGGAGTCATCTCCTAACAGTAGAGGGGCAGCCATTTAGTACCAGAGGAGTTTTATTATTATTGTTTTGATGCTTTCGGAAGCCGTGGCTTGTGGAGCAAGTAGGTGGGGTATTGAATATCATCAGGGATCCATCATACTATCAAGTTCAAATTCATTGTCAATCAACCACCTACATGTATACCGCCAAACAAAATAAGGTTCTTCCAGGCTAAAGTAGTATTTCCAAAAATAAATTATCAAATAATAAAGTATATTCCAGAAGATTGGCATTTAATGTAAGGTGCATTTATGGCCCAAGTTAAAAAGTGAACAGTACTGTCACTTCATATGTTATGAAACCCAAGTGGTAGCAGGGAGTTCAGTAGTCTCACTACCTGGGGGAAGAAGCTATTCTTATAGTTCTTCTTCTAATGCTATGGTACCTTCTGCCTAATGGTAGGGGAGTGGGATGTCAAAGAGCTTGTGGGATGGATGGAAGGGACCTTTGACAATGCTATGAGTCATGCATAAACAGCACTCTTGATAAATATCCTGAATGAGTGGAAGAGACACCCCGATAATCTTCTCAGCAGTCCTTACAATCCTTTGTAAGGTCTTGCAGTCAAATGCCTTGCAATTCCTGTACCAGATGATGATGTAGCTGGTCAGGACACTCTCAATGGCGCTGCTACAAAAATTGGTAGATTGAGGATGAGGGGAGCTCGCTTACCTCGATCTCCTCAGGAAATGGAGACACTGCAATGTTTTCATGACTAAAGAGGTGGTGTTGAAGGACCAGGTATGATTGTTTATTTGTCCAATATGTGCACTCCCAGAAACTTGGTGCTCCTAACTCTCCACGGAGGAGCATTGATGTGCAGTGAGGAATGGTCAGCCTGCACCTTCCTAAAGTGAACAATGATCTCTTTAGTCCTCTCCACATTAAGATTCAAGTTGCCGTGCTCACATTATTCTACAAGTTGCTCTACCTCCACTCTGTATGCCATCTAATTTTCATTGTTGATAAGGCTAACTATTGTTGTCTCACTGGCGAACTTGACAGATTAACAAATCATTGTCAAAGCAATATCTTCTTAGAATTACATTTCCCCTTAGATTTTCTCCCACAAATACATGGTATCTAAGTGTTTATGAACCAACATGGACAACTTTTCTTGTTTAATGCTCTGTAACCTTTAGCTGTTGTTACTGTTGTTAATGTTACACCATTCTCTGGTACAGTACATCACTTTACTCACTAATGTTTAAGTTCAGAACTGTGAAAGGAACCACCCACTCCAGTACACCTTTTGGGTTCACCACTTGCTCTGTTATCAGGATCGGGGCAAGCTGCTGTCCCCTTCAGAAAAAAAGGAATTTTTTCGCAGTCCCTTGACTTAGACTAGGGAACATATTACAGCTATAAACTATTGCTGGTCTGTGCAGCCTAGTAGCACACCACACAGTGCATACACCCACTAAACCATTGCGGAAACTATGTTTGGTTGGGACATTTTCCATAATTCATCAGCCAGAATAACCAAGCATCCCACCAGTATGAAATTACAACTCACTATGCTTGTGAATTCCTGTGTCAATGTTATGATTTTTTTCCCAAAATTCAAAAATAAAAAAGGTGTGAATAAATTAACAGGAAGTTTAAGTTGTGGAATACAATAATACCTATAAAGAATGTGAATGCTGGCAAAAAAAATACTGGCTGGGAATCAAACTAAAGGACTTTGATAGTATGTAAACTAGGAGAGAGCTCTGATTTAATTGGACGATACTTTAAGACTTATAAGCGAAACTGACATTTTAATTGTGATGTTTAGGCAGCATGTGGTAAATGTGGAAATGTGTGACATTTGTGTAATTTCATTCTACTCGCAAAATGAATAAATTTACAGTAGAATCAAAAGCAGATTAAACTGATTTCCACTTGGTTTGAAAAGAATCTACAGGAGCGTGCAACATTTTCTATTTAAAACAAGGTTACTCAATGCTTGTTGAGACATGGTGCTGTATAAATCACATGGCATTAGGGGAGGGAAAAAGGAAAACTTCAAATATTTCAAGCCTGAAAGAGCCTTAAACAGGTTTGTTCATTTTCAACTTGCAGTTCTGACAAAGAGTCACGATCCAAATTAACCTCTTTTTTCTGATTCTCTTAAGTCTGCTGTCTATTTTTAGTTGAGGTACTAAAATAATTGTGTATATTTAAATGGCAAAGTGCATTGGCTGCCGTAAGCCCAAAGTATGTGGAGATAAAGATTGTTTTGTATCTGGTCTGAAGATTGTGCAGCAAACATAAATTTATTGGGTTATCAACATTCTTTTCTTTACTCTGACCATCTTAGATGGGTATGGATACAGCAGCACTGAAGTATTTTGGATCTTGTCCAGCTGCAGGTGCATTCCAGCTTTACTCACTCACACTAGCACATACCACACAAGTGTTTAATCCATGTTAGGTTCAGGGGAAAGATGAGAGGAGTGCCATCACTGGGATGTAGAAACAGTGGGAACTCAAGCAAGAGAATGACTTATTGTAGGAACTTTAATGGAGGTACAAGTAAAATTTAAGTAGCACCTTTAATGCAATAACTCCACATAACAGGGCTCATTTGTAGACAATTCCTGAGAGCCATTTTAACCTCAATCTTTCTATGAGTGATGACAATAGTTTGTCCAGTCCAGAATTAAGAAAACGGTGCCATCTGTTTATAAACAGCTTGTTACTATCTGGCTTTAGGTCCTGGATAGACATAAACAAAAAATCTGTTTGTTTGTTTGTTTGTTTTTACACAAAAGATTTACAGAAATGTAATCCAAATACACGTTAGGTTTTTCCTAGCTTCTGACCCTTACTCCAACTAAACACTGACAAATCTCCAGGGGATCACTGCTACCAGGCATCTACCCTTTTCCAGGAATAAAGCAGGAATTCTACATCCAGAGTTTACTCCGGCCTGGCACTAAACAGAGGTTGTACATCTCCAGAAATTAGTTTAGACCACTGGCTTGCAAACATATGACAGTGACTTCATTTATCCAATCCAACCTGCAGCCCCAAATACAGAACTGAAACTTTGAAAATCATTGCCAGAGGTAACAGTCTGACAAAAGATATTTTGATTTTGGTGCAAGCAGATACCTGAGATATGCCAGTAAAGACATTTGTACTCAATTGTCTCATTCATCTCTGCTGCTCTGGAAATGACCCCAGAAAGCACTGTGCTCCCCATGCTACCTCCTCTATATTGGCAAGTTCAGTACTCCCAGTGCGGCTTCCTGTACATTGGTGAGGCCCGACATAGATTGGGGACTGCTTTATTGAGCACCTTTGATCCATCCACAAAAAGCAGGATTTCCCAGTGGCCAACTATTTCCATTCCAATGCCCATTCAACATGTCAGTCCACAGCCACAAGGAGGTCACTCTTAGATTGGAGGAGAAACACTTGTATGTTCCATCTGGCAGCTTCCAACATTGATTTCTCTAACTTCTGTTAATTTTCCCCCTCTCCTTCAATTCACCAGTCCGGTTCCCCCTTACCTCCTCTCCTCACTTGCCTATCACCTCTCCATGGTGGCACTCCTCCTTCGCTTTTTCCCCATAGTTGACTCTTCTCTCCTATCAGATTCCTTTCCCTTCTCCAATTGCCTCCCAGCTTCTTACTTCTACACCTCTCCCCCACCCACCTGGCTTCACCTATCACCTTCTAGCTTGTACTCCTTCCCCTCCCCCACCTTCTTATTCTGGCTTCTTCCCCCTTCTTGTCCAGTACTGATGCAGGGCCTTGGCCTGAAACATCAGCTGTTTATTTATTTCTATAGATGCTGCCTGACCCGACTTCTTCCAGTATTTTATGTGTACTGCTCTGGATTTCCAACACCTGTTTATTGGTTTAAAAATACTTCCATTTCTTAATGAATTTTTACCCCTAATTGTACTACATATCAAGGCAAGGTAGGCAAATATCTTTTTCTCCCTTTTTTTAAAAAAACCTATGCATGGGTGGGGCTCATTAACAGACTCAGATTTTTTTTCCTCTCTAGTTTGTGGTATGACACTGCCATATGCTGGTAGCAAACAGTACTGCAACAAAAACAAATGGATCGGCCAAGAAAATTCTACTGTACAAAATATTCTTCAAACGTTAAATTTTACCAACAGGAAAGATATTGCTTCCAGTACATTGGCATGGGTAGATAAGGCAGCCAGTTCTGGCATCTTCCCAAGAAATACACAATCAATGTGCCAAATACTGCAAACCTCCAATAATCCAACATCCAATTTTTCAGAGATCCAGATGGTCTGGCAACTGGTTCCCTCATTGGTCCAGAATACAACCAGGGTGCATGGCTAGAGTCAGGGTCTGTAACATGAAAATGTGTGGGTTTGCACCTGGAAACCAGATCCCCTTGAACTCAACAGATAACACATGTTAAAAAATGAATACAAACATATTGTTGTATTATTGAATAATATCCAATAACCTGGAAAATCTCCTTGTCCAGCCCATCAAATTTCCAAGGGTGCCAGAAATTCCAACATTTACTGTTATAGAAGTATTGTGACATTTAACACTTTTTAACTTCAGGCTTACAAATATACTCAGCATCTAGGCCAAATGGGACAAAGGTTCACATTCATGGGATTTCACTGAATGTTGGAAGACGTTAGGAGGACAGATCTTAATGTGGTGTAACATCATGAGACAGGAGTAGACAGAAAGATGAACAGCAGGAATGGCAAAAAACAGAAAGGAATGAGAGACAGCAACAATCAGGTCATCACAAGCACGTATGGCAAGACCAATTGTTAGGAGACCATTAAATATTATGGCTCTATCAGTAATCCCTGGGTGATAATCCCTGGAAAGGGTGATCTGAAGCAATAAAAAGAATGCTGGAAAACTCTCAGTGAAACAGCATCAGTGGAATCAAAACATTGAAAATGGTGTTTTGGACTGGGACCCTGCATCAGGGCTGAGAGGGAAGAGGGAAGATATCCAGTACAAATGTGTGTGGGTGTGGGGGGGGGAATTATTGGAATAAAGCCTACAGGATGATAGGTGGAACTATATGGGGGGGGGGAGATGATAGACAGATGATCAAAGGGAAAAGAAAACTTGGAGGACTAGTAAGTGTGTTGGGTGTCAGAGACATGGGTGTGTAGGGAGTAGAACAGTAACAACTACTCAAAGTTGCAAAATTCAGTTGGAAAATTGTGAAGCAATTTTATGTAGATCCATATAATAATAACATTATTTTACAATGTGTTAATGAAAAGCACGCTGCCCTGAATAACTTCAGAAACTTAAATATTCAATAATACGAAATACTTGATGCAATAATTTTGTCTTACCATATTTCAGTACTTGTTGCTTTTACAATAAGCTTCATTTAGAATCTGTTCATTCTAACTGCCTGAATAGTCTAATCAGCATTTGAAATATTCTACTCAAGTATATTTACAGAGAAGATCACAAGTTATTATATACACATATGCCCAGGAAAGAGACAAGTGAAACAGTTGTAACCACAAAGGAGTTTTCCTGCTGTTTACTACAGAAAAAATTACCCCCTCATCCCGTGCAGTAGCTGTAATCTTCAGCACTGCTCAATTTCAAGAAAAATGGAGGAGGGAAGAAGCATCAGCCGCAATTCATGTCTCTCTATGACTTCACCAAAACCTTTGACTCCTTTACTCAGTAGTCCACAAAGACGTGCTTCCATCTTAAATTTGTTCCAGAAGTTCGTATGAGCTACTTTAGACAAAGGTTAATAAAGCCTACGTACACTTTGAAAAGTGCTGCTATACAACATTGCATCATTGCCTCAGCACACTTCTCAATCATTCTCCAACAAATTAGAAGTAATTCTCTAACCTCCAAAGTTCCTATAGGCAGATAGCATATTTTCAGAGCTAATGGAATATCTATGAACTACAATCTTATTGGAAGATATAGCTGTGCAAGCCCATCAAATGCAATGAATAGTTCCTATTTACCATGTCCCAAACAATTACCCTCAAAATTCAACCAAACCTTAATACAACAAATGGGCATTTTAATTAACATTACCGCAGTTCCAAAATGTGAATTAAGCCTATCGCACTTCATCCTTTAATCCAGGTTAAGGTAGTCACTGCCTCCAATTCCTCAACCTATGACGATAGTCCCAGCAATTTCGTCCGTCTCCCTGGGCAAAGCTGCAGGACCCAATATAACGTTTCTCTGAGCTAGGGGTGGAGAAATGGAGAAGGTGTGGTGCAGTTGAGAAGTGGAGAAGAGAGAGATAGGTGGAGACAGGGAGGGGAAGAGTAGAGGGGATAGGGGTTGGAACTGGGAGAGGAGTTGAGGGGGTGTGTAGGCGTGGACAAGAATGTAGGGAGGAGGGCTACGGGTGGTGGAGTGTGGTGAGGAAGGAGATGGATGTGGGGAACTAGTTGGAGATGCAATCTCAGACCTATAATTGCCTGGTGCTATATTGCTCCCCTGCCAACCTTCGTTGCTGTTTCCATTGCCCATTATTTGAGGCATTTCCTCCTGTCGCTTCCTTTGACCATAATCTCTCGACGAGAGGAATGAAATCTTCCCCTCGTTCCCACCGCGGCTCCGTCTCCATGGAAACCACCGGAGCATTTTGAAGCACGGACCAGCCGGCCGGTCCGCCCAAGAATTCATTCCGGTGGGCCGGGGTCGACGGAAGATTTCGGCGGATCGCTGGTTGCGTTTGACCTTGGCTTGTGGTAAGTGAATGCACTTTGTGTCGGAGTTTTGTGTCGGCGATACTGCCGCTTAGTAGCTAAAAAAGGACGGATTTACTCCGCGTCCATTGCAGCTACAGCGGTGTCCGAATGAAGATGCTAAGCGGGTCAATTGCAGCCGCCAGCCTCGGAGGAGGCTGCACTGGTCTTGTGCCCTCCGATCAGCGAGAGGGATTACCAGCTAAGGGTTTCCCCACCCCAGAGAGGGTTGAGGAGATTCATTTACATTTGATACCGAGCGAGGGATTTCTGGACATTTAGAGGGATGGGGCAGAAAACCGGTATGGAAGATCAGCCATGGTCTTACTGAATACAGGAACAGGCCTCGCCCTGCTCTCGTGTTTCAGTTTTGGTTGCGAACGATAACGAGTTACTTTAAGTACTGCCCTCTCTAAGGATGATGTCCTGGCCAGGACCTTGTGATTTTGACAAGATGCCAATAAATTTCCAGGGAACCTATTGGTGTTATCACGGCTTGTTATGGAAACGCCGATGTCCTTGGACCGAAAAGCCTACAAAAAGTAGTGGATACAGCTCAGTCTATTACAGTTAAAGCCTTCCCCACCATTGAGCATATCTACAGGGAGCAGTGTCACAGTAAAGCAGCATCCATCATTTTGGACCCCCACCATCCAGGCCATGCGCCCTTACACATCTGCCATTAGGAAGGAGGTGCAGAGCCTTGGGTCCCACACCACCAGGTTCAGGAAGTTAATACCCCTCAACTATCAAGCTCTTGAACCGGAGTGGATAATGTAACTAACCTCAAGACTGAACTGATTCACAAGCTATTGAGTCACTTTCAAAGACTCTACAGCTCATGTTCTGAATATTATTTAGTTATTTATTATCAATTTGTTTTCTTTCCTTTTTTTGGTATGTGTGCAATTTGTTGTCTTTTGCGCATTGGTTATTTGTCCGTCTTTGCTGTTTGCAGTTTTTCATTTAATCTTTTATATTTCTTTGTAGTTAATGTGCATGCCCACAAGAAAATTAATCTCAGTAGTATATAGTGACAGATCCGTACTTTGATAATAGATTTACTTTGAACTTCGAAGGGACATGCAGATGCTGATATTTAAACCTGCTTGATCCTCTTGTGTTTCCAGTGTAAGAAGTCTGTGCTTCTTCCACTGGCATTGGAGGTTGGAAACTCAAAGTACATCTACTTTACACTGATGAGAGCATCACAGGTAATAAAACTGACAAAGGCTTTGGGGATAGCAAGTGACATATTACTCTTATTAGTGTTAAGCCTATAAAGTTCCAGTTTAATTTCAGCATTTTGAGGTGCATATTTGAGTCAAAGGTGGAAGGGAGAGATGGCGGGTTGAAGTATCTTTAAGATTCATTACAAACAAAAAGAAAAACTTAACTATCCAAATGAAAAGCTGTATACAAAGTGGCAGTTCAGTCTCAGTCTAGTTACATCAGATATGTTTGTGAAAAGGACAAATAGGAACTCTTCCTTTTGTAAATTGAATGTTAGGGGGTGGAACAACACTATCGAAGTTTGGGGTAGGATGAAAATTGTTGGAATGCAGCCACGTGTATATGTAAGAAGGCAATCTATTTAATAGATTGAGCCATTTTCTCGTGCTTTGTTGTTAAACTTACCTCCTTGTAGGACAACCTGTACCCTTTTTAATAAAAAGGAAAGCTACAAATTTATTCCACTCCAGTGCTGTTGGAAATTAATTATAGGCTGCAAACTTAACCCTACCGAAGATCAATCATTACATAGTTGTTCAGAAAATCTATTTCAGCATTTTATCTTCAGTTCTTGGATTGGCATTGCAAAATAAATTTGTGTGAACACACACTAATTCTAGCGGTCAAATTGGCATGCAAGGTAGCACATTGATAAAAATGACTTCCAAAAATGCAAAAGATTTCTGCCTGCAGAAGCAGTGAGGGCACTTTGCTATTGTCTGTGTCACATTAGCGTGGGTAACCAACTCTGCTAGAAGAACTAAAGAAACCATTCAGCACAGACAAGCAATGTCCCATGGCAGATTAGCAATTACAGTCGAAAATCACAGAATATTTAAGAGAATAAGGAATATGAGTTTGTTTTAAGTAACCTATTTTCACTGGTGCAGATTTTAAATAAAGTAATTACAAAACTAAAGATTAAAAATCTATAATGATTTTGCACAGAGATCATAGAAAGGGATATGGCTGACAGAAATTTAGCAAAGTGCTAGTAGGTTAAATTAAAATTTGGAACATAGTCACATAAGACCCTGAGAATACTTTGACAAATGGAAGGTGTAATAATGGGCAAAAGGCAAGTTAACTGATTTGGTCTGTTTACATAATCTGCAAGTGAGAGATTGGCTCAGAGTTGAGACTGAATTGAAAATGATGTATTTAATATGAATATATATCGACAATGTTGAAAGAAACTGCTGGAACATTATGAAGGTATGCTTCAGGGTTCATCCATGGGCTTTGAAGGGCATAAAGCTAAATGTCAAACAAATGTATTATAAACCCAGACCTGTACTATAAGCATAGAAAGTTTAGGAAGAAGAACTAATCAAATTGGTGTGATATTGGTAGAAGTATTGTGATTTGACCAGGCCCATTTTGATTGTACCTGAAGTAGACAGGATTACTTACCTGTGCAGAGATTGTAAAATTGACCTTTAATATTGCACTGAATGGTGAACAATACCCTCTACCTTTGTCTCAAGATTTAAAGATTGTCAACACATATTTGATTAAAAGGAAGTTATTTACTTAGATTTGTTCATGGATGAAAACAAGCTGCACCTAAAACAGTTAAGTCAACATCAAAGTTATCAAACTTCCCTGGTTATTTCTGAGGATGATCCAAAACCTTGCCAGGTTTCTCTCTGACTTTACTGCAGTGTTGACTTTGCGTTATCAACTGTCAACGATGAGCCATGGTGTGCAGAAAAGATCAGCAAGACACTTATGATATGTGCAAAAACAAAGTCTGCGCACTAAGTTCTTATAGACGCATCACAATATCAACAGTACACTGAATTCGGCAGCAACTGAATTAGAGCAGTGTTTTTACTTTCTCTTGGTCTGTGGCCACGAGGTGCCTACTACTTAAGGATCACAAACCAAAAGAAGGGGGAGAAAATCTATGGTTAGATTGTGAAATTTCCCCAGTTTTTTCTGGGAAGAACATTCAGTTTGATTACTGACCACAAGCCATTAATGGTTTTACGAAAGTAAGATTGTTGAAGAATTCTTTAAAAACATTCAAGTACAGTAAATATGAAGGCCATGTCTGGAGAAATTACCAGATGAAGATAAAGCAGATCAAGCTAGTATATGTAGAGCACAACAGGATATAAGAACACAAGCTCAAAAAGCCAGTCTGGGATTGAAATTTGCTATTTCTGTGATGATACCATCAACAATGTAATATAGCTATACATCCAAGCAAACTGTTACAGTAGGTATCACAGTTATCTTAGCAAGCTGTCAAAACAAAAATGGAATGGGAAAATGATTTGCCCAGTGTAGTAGCTGGAGCTCCACAAAACATAAGCATGTGAGGAAGTATTAAGTGAATGAACAGATTCAGACACATCCGAACTTTTTAAGACTGTGCTGGCAGCTCACAAAATTACTACATATTCTACTAGATATACTTTTGAACTATGATTACTGCAATCTGCAACTTGGAATTTCCCTTTAAGAAATTTACTTTTGAACAGCTTTTAAAAAAAAGGCTAGTGATTTTATGATCTGCTCATGTCAGTGAACTTCACTTTCAAGAATGAGACTTTCCAATGAGACAGGGAAGTTATGGTAGGGTACGGGAACCGTGGTGTACAAAGGCTGTAATAAATCTAGTCAAGAAGGAAAGAAAATCTTACAAAAGGTTAAGAGAACTAGGTAATGTTAGAGATCTAGAAGATTATAAGGCTAATAGGAAGGAGCTTAAGAAGGAAATTAGGAGAGCCAGAAGGGGCCATGAGGAGGCCTTGGCAGAAAGGATTAAGGAAAACCCCAAGGCATTCTACAAGTAAGTGAAGAGCAAGAGGATAAGATGTGAAAGAATAGGACCTATCAAGTGCGACAGTGGGAAAATGTGTATGGAACAGGAGGAAATAGCAGAGGTGCTTAATGAATACTTTACCTCAGTATTCACTATGGAAAAGGATCTTAGTGATCGTAGTGATGACTTGCAGCAGTCTGAAAAGCTTGAGCATGTAGATATTAAGAAAGAGGATGTGCTGGAGCTTTTGGAAAGCATCAAGTTGGATAAGTCGCTGGGACTGGATGAGATGTACCCCAAGCTACTCTGGGAGGTGAGGGAGGAGATTGCTGAGCCTCTGGCAATGATCTTTGCATCGTCACTGGGGATGAGAGAGGTTCCAGAGGATTGGAGGGTTGCAGATGTTGTTCCTTTATTCTAGAGATAGCTCAGGAAATTATAGACCAATAAGTCTTACTTCATTGGTTGGTAAGTTGATGGAGAAGCTCCAGAACATTTGAAGGGGTATAATATGATTAGGAGTAGTCAGCATGGCTTTGTCAAGGGCAGGTCGTACCTTATGAGCCTGATTGAATTTTTTGGGGATGTGACTAAACACGTTAATGAAGGAAGAGCAGTAGATGTAGTGTATATAGATTTCAGCTGGGCATTTAATAAGGTACCCCATGCAAGGCTTATTGAGAAAGTAAGGAGGCATGGGATCCAAGGGGACATTGCTTTGTGGATCCTGAATTGGCTTGCCCACAGAAGGAAAAGAGTGGTTGTAGATGGGTCGTATTCTGCATGGAGTTTGGTCACCAGTGGGGTGCCTCAGGGATCTGTTCTGGGACCCTTACTCTTCGTGATTTTTATAAATGACCTGGATGAGGAAGTGGAGGGATGGGTTAGTAAGTTTGCTGATGACACAAAGGTTGGAGGTGTTGTGGATAGTGTGGAGGGCTGTCAGAGGTTACAGCAGGAACATTGATAGGATGCAAAACTTGGCTGAGAAGTGGCAGATGGAGTTCAACCCAGCTAAGTGTGAGGTGGTTCATTTTGGTAGGTCAAATATGATGGTCGAATATAGTATTAATGGTAAGACTCTTGGCAGTGTAGAGCATCAGAGGGATCTTGGGGTCCGAGTCCATAGGACGCTCAAAGCAGCTGTGCAGGTTGACTCTGTGGTTAAGGCGGCGTACGGTGTATTGGCCTTCATCAATCATGGAATTGAATTTAGGAGCTGAAAGGTAATGTTGCAGCTATGTAGGACCCTGGTCAGACTCCACTTAGAGTACTGTGCTCATTTCTGGTCACCTCACTACAGGAAGGATGTGGAAGCCATAGAAAGATGCAAAGGAGATTTACAAGGATGTTGCCTGGATTGGGGAGCGTGCCTTATGAGAATAGATTGAGTGAATTCAGCCTTTTCTCCTTGGAGTGACAGAGGATGAGAGATAAACTGATATAGGTGTATAAGATGATGCGAGGCATCGATCTTGTAGATAGAGGCTTTTTCCCAGGGCTGAAATGGTTGCCACAAGAGGACACAGGTTTAAGGTGCTGCGGAGAAGGTACAGAGGAGATGTAAGGGGTAAGTTTTTTACTTGGACAGTGATGAGTGTGTGGAATGGGCTGCCAGCACCTGTGGCGGAGGCGGATACGATAGGGTCTTTTAAAAGACTTTTAGTTAAGTACGTGGAGCTTAGTAAAATAGAGGGCGAGAGGTAATCCTAGTAATTTCTAAGGTAGGGATGTGTTCGGTACAACTTTGTGACCCGAAGGGCCTGTATTGTGCTGTAGGTTTTCTATGTTTCTAATGTAGGTACAGTACCTTGAAACAGAATAGTCAGTGCCCAAGAACGGAAAATTCAGCAGTTAACATAACCCTATTGCAGCACCAGGGTTCTGGGTTCCATTCCTACCACTGTCTATAAGGAGTTTGTAGTTTCTCCCTGTGACCACGAGTTTCCTCTAGGTGTTCCAGTTTCTTTCCACATTCCAAAGACGCATGGGTTAGTAGGTTAATTGGTCACAAACAGGCAGCACAGGGTCATGGGCTGGAAAGCTCTGTTACTGTGCTGTATCTCTATAAATTTTTAAAAAATAATAAACTGGTTTTCAGCGCCACTACGTGCCAGCCAGGATCCCCCTACCTGGGTGTACCGTACGATCTACCTGTGTTCGACCTGTCTCCCTCTCGCTACTGCCATCGAGCACAAGGTGCAGGAGTCTTGGGTCCCACACCACCAGTCTCTAGAGCAGCTGGTACTCTGTGGCCATCTGGCTCCTGCACTGGCGTCACTTGCCTCAGCAGCAAACTGATTCTGCAGTCTGTAGACTCACCGTCAGCGACTCTGCAGCTCATGCTGTCATATTATTTGTTTCCTTTTTTAAAAATTATTTGCACAATTTATCCTCTTTTGCACATTGGATGTTTGTAGGTCTTTGTTATGTGTGGTTCTTCGTGGATTCTATTGTATTTCTGTGTTTTTCTGTAGGTGCCTGCAAGAAAACAAATCCCAAGGTTGTATATAGCGCAAATACTTTGATTATAAATTTACTTCTAACTGGATACATAGAACATAGAAATTTACAGCACATTATAAGCCCTTCGACCCACAGTGTCATGCCAACCACGTAACCTCTAGTAACTGCCTAGGATTACCCCACCACATAGCCGTCTGTTTTCAAAGCTTCGTGGACCTAGCTAAGAGTCCCTTAAAAGACCCTATTTTATCTGCCTCCACCACCATTGCCACAGTGCATTCCATTCACCCACCACTCTCTGTGTGAGAAACTTACCCGACACCCCCTCTGTACCTACTTCCAAGCACCTTAAAACTATGCCTCCCAGGGTTAGCTATTTCAACCTCGGTAAAAGCCTCTAGCTATCCACACGATTGCGCTTAATGCTTTGCATCATCTTATACACCTCTATCAGGTCACCCCTCATCCTCCGTCACTCCAAGGAGAAAAGGCCAAGTACACTCAATCTATTCGCATAAGGCACGTTCTCCAATCCAGGCAACACCTTTGTAAATCTCCTCTAAACTCATTCTAAAATATCCAAAGGTACTATAGTATACAATGAATTGTCTTCCAACAAAAGTTGTATAATATGTGAAAACAGGGTAGGATTCAAAGAAATAAAAGTAAGAGTATGGATGAATTCCATCTAGTTTCAGGTACACTAAATATAAAATTAATGACGAGTGGACTTGTCTATTAACATAGAAGACAAGAGTTTGTCAGGATTCCAGAACATAGCTTCCTAAATCTCTGCTGCGCATTTGCAAGTGAGCCACAAACCCATTCCAAAGGGCCCATTATAGTTTATTGTGAAAAGCTATGCGGATTTTTTGTATTAATTGACAGCTATTTGCAGTGTTTTGGAAGCACTTGATCACCATGCATCGATCACCACACAACACACGACGGGAGAACCAAGATCTACTTCGGCCACACGTTGTCTTCTAGGTGAAGTCATACGAGGTCATGGTACGCAGCATAAAATATTTCAGTTGGATGGGCTTGTGAGAGAATAATTCACAGAGTTGTAGGGAAATAAGAGCAAAGTAACTGGGAATTGTAGGGTTGTTCTGCACCAAACCAGTACGGACTAAGTGAGTTGAACAGTGGCTACTGTGTACATCCTTTTTATTGTGATCAATGTTATAACATTTGTAACATTCCAGTCCTTAAACAGAAACACAATCTTTATATTTTTGGAAGGCCTTTGTTTCCCTTCAGTAACCCATGATGCATCCCATCTGAATCAGGTGATGTATCTGCCAGCAAAGAGTCTAACTTTTCTGATACCTTATCATCATTGTAGCCTATCCTGCGCCTCAATTACCTCCAGCACATCTTTTCCCTAGAAGACTAATACAAAATATGCTTTTAATATCATAGCTCTGTTCTCTGCCTCCATGCATAAATATCCTTTTCAGTCTCTGATCAACCTTTCTTCTATTTCAGGGTCCATAATTTTGCTTATCCCTGAAGCTCTGGTTTTAATTTCCCTACCTTTATGGGAATATATCTTGATCCGAGCTGAAATTTCTTATCTTTAAAGGCCTCTCATTGGTCAATTACTTTTTGCCTAACAAAGCTTTTATTTTAATTTTTTCTGGATTAGATGGTGTTCTCATCCAAGTGAAATTTATCATTTTTGATTTGAATATATTAATTTTAGTGTCTGTTTCCTTTATCTTTAGCATTGTGATATTATGCTCAACATTCTCCCAGTGACATTTGCTTTGTTAGAGATTAAGAAGTCACTGAGAGCACATTCAGTTTTCAGTCTTCATCACCATTCAT
Source organism: Hypanus sabinus (assembly GCF_030144855.1). Lineage (NCBI taxonomy): Eukaryota > Metazoa > Chordata > Chondrichthyes > Myliobatiformes > Dasyatidae > Hypanus > Hypanus sabinus. The sequence continues at coordinate 17,510,773 of NC_082732.1, forward strand.
TGAAATCGCCAATGTGCTTTGGGGCAATGCCAGTAGTTAACTAGCTTGTAAACATTCGTTGGCTGCCAATTCACACAGCAACCCTGGCTGTATGCTTTTCTCACAGCATGACAGCTGACCATAAAATTGCATCCCTGTAGGATGGCATTATTGTCAATAAATAATTCTGGCATTTCATAATGGATTACAATTCAAACACATTTCATTGCATTTTTGAACCTAAATACAAGTTATTGTTGAGAACAAAAGCTTATTGACAACTGCTTTAAAAGACCCAAATCAAACATCACTGTCAAAATGTATCTTTTTGCAGGAGATGGAGTCGTCCTGTCGTAAGGAGAAACCGAGGCCAAAAGAGCCAGCCTGCCGTGGTGACAAAGCCAAACAGAAATCTGCTTTACAAGAACTCAAACAGAGACAGCGAGCTGAAGTATGGCATGCAAGGCTGATGTACTAGTAGATCTGGTCATATCCCCACAAAGAGTATATTTGAAGCACTTATGTTCGCGACATGAACCTAGGGTTAAAATATACTAACAACACCACACACAAAATGCTGGTAGAAGGGTCTCGGCCCGACAGCGCTTCTCCCTCTAGATGCTGCCTGGCCTGCTGTGTTCTAGCAGCATTTTGTGTGTGGTGTTGTTTGAATTTCCAGCATCTGCAGATTTCCTTGTGTTTGCTGTTAAAATATACTGTATGTTCTCCTGTACCATTGGCCTAGAGCTGGTAAATAGAGTACATTGTTTATACTGAACTGTTGACATTATTCTCATCATCCCATTTATGAATTATTGAAGGGGTTGCCAATGTGGGTAGGAGTTTAATTTTAACAGAATATAAAAAGGGAGACTAACTCTAAGGATGAAAAGTTCCATTGGCTTTTAAACAATTAATTTCATTATATTGTCTCTTCTGAGCCAGATCATAATTACATTGTCATTTTGAGTGGCTTTTGGTGATTAAAAATGCAGGAGTATTGCTGTGAAACAATAATATACTATAATCTGTACCATATTTTCTTAAAATTTACATTTCTTTTATCACCTTGAAATGTCCATTTAACAAATTGCCATTATGAATGCTCAAACCAATTGGCCTCTCTGTGTCTACTCACTTTAGCAAGGTTATTACAAAAGAAGTTTGTTCAATCTATCCAGTCCTCAGTTCCCTTTTTTTTAAAGATTTCAAAATTACTTGTGTACCTAATTCCAATGAAGATTTCTTTCTTTAGCTTTAATTGGGGAAGTCTGGAATGGCAGGCATCTGGTTGGGAGAATTTGTTCTACGATATCTTTCATCTTGCACATTCACTATAATTACAGTCTTATCTGACTATGATTTAATACTTTTTACAGTCGTCTTCATATTTTCATTGAATATGTCCCGATATTCCCCCCCCCCCCAACAGATCTACGCTTTGAACAAAGTGATGACGGAACTGGAGCAACAACAGTTTGAGGCTTTCTGCAAACAGATGCAGTCGCAGAGTAAATGAGGACAGCACAGACAACCTGACACTCCGCAGCCCGGGACAGGCAGCTTTTTTTTTGTTTTAACACTAAATGCATATGAAAGATGATGCATCACAAATAATGTGATCCTGCTCTTTAACCATAAGGAGACCTCATTGTACAAAAAGTACTTGACCTCAGATTGCAACTTTTTGCTAGCAGAATAGGACCACTTTGAGTTGTGTTGTTCCATTTTAAGTTAAAGTATTTCTTATTACTGCCAGGCCAGGCCAGGATTCAGCTGGATTTGCCATTTCTGATTGTTGTCCATATCTCCCTCTGAATGCCATCCATGTGCCATGATGCTAAAGGACAGAAAGGGCTTTGACTACCATACCCTCCATGCTGGAACAGCTTCCATTGCTTATTATCGAAGCTAAATGAAGAAGACATTGGAGTGAAACGCTGGGGGCTGCCAGTTGTTGTTTGAATCTAAATTTGAAAACCAGAATCACCTTTTCTTACCTTATGCAAAGGTTGCCAGTCCTTTGCCATCTAATGAACTGAGAGAAAAACAATCCTCACAGGCAGTGTATTTATATTTGATCTCGTGTCAAGAAGTTGGAGCATGTCATTGAAGCTCCTGCCCCTGGAATCCCATGATGGAGACCACGCTTCACCATCCACATTTTTGCCTGTTGATTTTTGATTTCAACTTCCCCTGAAAAATATCAGCCATCTATTACATCTGCTTTTTGAACTTGACATAGAATTTTCCAGGAGTCTGTTCCAAATGTATACATGCCTTTTGGAGAAAAAAGCTTTTCCTAACTCATGACCATGTGAGTTTACAGTTGCATCCTTTTATGCAAGCTATCCCATCGTCTGACAATTACCTCATTTTACTTTCTTGGACCCAGAAGAATTAGGAAGCTTCACTTTTCACCCAGTGCAAAGAAACTGCAACCATCTAGAGTGGATGCTGGACCTGAAAGTGAGGCAGTGAGACTCCCACCACTAGTTTTGCAGTGCCAATACAATTGCTTATAAATGCATTGTTATCCAGGATCACTGTTTTCCCCAGTGTTTTTTTTATCTATTTAAAATTCATGAGTTTCATCTGTGCCATGCAGGTCTCCAAGAATGATGACGGATTGATTAATCCCCAAATGAGATGGATAAAAATACTATCAACCTACCCAAGATAGAACATTGGAGTTCTATCATCACAAGAGTTGAGGCCAGGATTTTTTTTTAATCTGAAATTTACTTGAATAGATCAGGAAAAATGTAAGCTGTAGAATTGTTGAATCCTCTGCAATGGAAGTATTCAAAGCTGAAATTCAAAGTGGTGCACAGCTGTCTTGCAAGTCAGATCACCTTGTTTTTCAAGTGGAAATACTTTCCCATCAAACCTTTTTAAGAGAAATATGTATTTATAAACTTGACATTATATGCTTTATTATTTATTGTTGTGATTGTACCTATAGTTTGTGTCTTGTGTTATTTCAGGATTCCTAAGGAGAGTACTGATACAACCCAACTGAGGGTTGCTATTAATGGCCATGAGGTGAAGTTCAGGAAAATAGATTGAGAAAGTACTTGACATACAAGCCTCTTGTTCCCAATGAAACCAGCCCTGTGCTGTGTTCTGGCATCATGTCATGCCATTTTTACTGGGGCAGCACTACCCATTCCTGGAAAGGAACGCAACTGTGAACATTAACGCCAAAATCAGCTGTCACCCAAGGTGACTCCATGGCAGGATGCTACATACCATGCCTCATCAGTGTATATCATCAGAATCTGGCCTAGTGGAGGGAGGCACAAAGTATCCATTGACATTAAGTCTCACTTGTTAACAATATTGCAGATTTCATTCTGTTTATTTCAAACTTTGAAAAAAAATCTGAAGGAAAAATTACCTCTTCTTAAATCAGTTTTCCTTTTGTCTTAGTCCAACAGTAATAAACTCCTTCATTAGGTAATTATATGCACGCTTCTGTGAGTCTTAAGAACAGTAATTGCAAGTCTTTTCCTTTGACATCAGCACTGGATAGCTGAATTGGAGTTTGTTGCTCTTTAACACAAGGGGCAAAGACAAGGTTGTCTCCTTCCACCTTTATCTTTAATTATGAGGATTAATTGAATTTTATCATAATTCCTAAAATTATGTACAAGGTTTTGCATATATACATTTTAATAGTATTGCATACATGATCTTGTATGTAAATATGATCTTGTAGGTAAATAAAACCAAAAATCGCTAAAAACCTAAAGGTCCAACAACATCTGAAGAGAGAAATATAATTGACTTTGCAGGTGAATGACCTTTTGGATCTTCAGCTTGATAAACTCTTTTTGCCATTGTTTTGCTGACTTTAGATATGAACAGACCTTGTAAAATTGGTGCCTGCAGATCCTATGTGCAGGATCATGGTGATAGTGCATTAAGCAATCAACAGATTGTATTTTGTTACGTTCTATTAACTAATTTACTACTACATTATAAAGGATTAGAATGGCCTTTAACATATCACTTTTGTTCAAAAGAATTGTTAGTGTGGAGTTTAAAGCTACTAGGATGGATATTGCCTGCAGCAATACTTTTACATAAAAGTAACGAAGGGGTGACATTTATTTGCGCCAAGCTAAGGTCTCACCGTCTGTGATTAACTTTGCTTGTCTCACATCTAGTTCTTAGTCAGTGTTGAATTGGCTTGTTTCTTCCTGTGATTTCTCTAAAAAAATATAAAGTTAAATTTAGCTCACACCACACCTTGAACCTGATCTGCTATATAAGATAATGGTGAAGATGTGGTGTGAATCAGCTTCATTGTACCATATTCCCATGTTTGGATTTCTTCCATGCTCAGAAAAGTGTGAATTTCAATTAGTGGATCACCACCGTTGACTGGAACAGACAATTTCTCTGAGTAAAGATATTTAATCCTAAATGGCTGACCCCTGGTTGTGGCCATTATTGCTCCAAAAGCACAGCTATACCACTCTGGGTGTCATTTCATCCCCACATCTATGGAAATTTTACCGAGTTGACCCTGATCTGTAATTCGCACTTGAGTATGATTCATAAAGTAGTTAATCTGTTTTTGTGATATTGGTTAATAGATTAAGTATTAGTGAAGACACTAGGAAAAATTTATTTTCTGGCTCCCCCAGTTCTAATATGGACACAGCCTTGATTCAGCTTTACATTTGAAGATCAACAGTAATGTCAGCTTAGATTATGCACCAAAGTTTCTAATGTTAAGGGGAAATCTGTTGGAATTATTTGAGGAAATAACAGACAGGACAGACAAAAAAGAGCCACTGGATATTGTTTACTTGGATTTTCAGAAGTCCTTTGACAAGATGTTGTACATGAAGCTGTTTAACAAGATAAAAGCTCATGGTATTACAGGAGGGTTTCCAACATGGATAGAAGATTGACTGACTAGTAGGAGGCAAACAGTGGGAATTAAGGCAGGTTATTATGGTTGATACAGGATCAGAATTGGGACCACTACTTTTCACATTATATGTCGAGGATTTGGATGACAGTATTGATGGCTTTCTGGCCAAGCTTGCAGACGAAACAAAGATAGGTGGAGGGACGTGTACTGTTGAGGAAGCATAATCTGCAGAAGTATTTTTTCTGATAAATGGATGTTGCCCGACCTGCTGAGTTTATCCAAATTGTTTGTACATGTTTATTTGACCGCAGCATCTGCAGTGTACTTTGTGTTTAGTATTTTTTCTGGTTGGGAGAATGAGCAAAGAAGTGGCAGATGGTATAGAGTGTAGGGAAGTGTGTAGTCATACACTTTGGTAGAAGGAATAAAGCCATAGACTATTTTCTAAATGGAGAGAAAATTCAAACATCAGAGGTGCAACAGGACTTTGCAGGATTCCCTAAAGGTTAACTTGCAGGTTGAGTCGGTGGTGAGGAAGGCAAATGCAATGTTTTCAGTCATTTTGAGAGGACTAGAAAGATGCAATGCTGAAGCTTTACAAGGCATTAGTCAGACTGCACTTGGTGTATTATGAGCAGTTTTGGGTCCCTTATCTAAGAAAAGATCTGTTGGCATTGGAGATGGTCCAGAGGAGGTTTACGAGTATGATTCTGGGAATAAAAGGGTTAAATTAAGGAGTGTTTGATGGCTCTGGACCTTTTTACCCATTGGAGTTTAGAAGAATGAAAGGGGGGGGGGGAAGAATACCTCATTGGAACCAAATGAATATTGAAAGTGGATGTGGAAAGGATGCTTCCTACAGTGGGTGAGTCTAGGACCAGAGAGCGCAGCCTCAAAATAGATTACAGTAGTTTCTTTAGCTAGAGAGTGGTGAATATCTGGTATTCATTTCCAGAGACAGATGTGGAGGCTAAGTTATTGAGTATATTTAAAGCAGAAGTTGATAACTTCTTGATTAGTCAGGGCGTCAAAGGTTATGGGGAGAAGGCAGGAGAATGGGTTGAGAATGATAATAAATCAGCTATGCTGTGAACAGAGGAGCAAACTCAGTAGGCAGAGCGGCCTAATTCAGCACCCATGTCTTATGGTCTTATGTTAATTTGAACCCAGAAATTTGACTCAGATGAATCACAATCAGACTCAAGGCTAACATCCATTCCTCAAGGAAACACAAATCCAACATGACTTAATTCTATTTCCCTGTAAGATGTTCATTTGATGTTTTTCTAAACCTGTTCCATTTTTCTTTCATTTTTTTCAACACAAATCTGTGGCCATATTGTATGATTCTTAAACAGGTACTGTAGTCCAGCAGAACACTTGCTGAGACTTTCATCAAAATTTGGATTTCATTTTGTACAACAAGGTAGATTGTGAATACTAAAGTAGAATTGTAGCAGATGAGTGACTGTTTACACAATGTTGCTGGGTTACCCAGTCTGAAGCTGATGTAAATCAAAACGTTTTTATTGCTATGTAAGTAATTTTATCCAAAATTTAGTGGGCCTCTACTAAATAAAAATGCTTGAGAATCTTCCTGTGATGTGTTTGATTTAATAGCCTAGATGTTTCAGCCTTTTTTTCACCCTCAGCGGCATAACAACATCGTCCCATAAAGATCAAGGTCACAGCAACACATTAGATTTACCTTTTTAAATTTCAGTACACTATTTTCCATTGATCTGTAACAAGCTCTTGCAGGTGCTGGGATTTTGACTTGTAGGTGCCATTTGGATAGCCTGCTCTTAAAGTCCTGCTTGTAGTGTGGTGTCCCTTTTCAGTATACTGAGGTGTTTTGCTACTGAATGAGTGGAGACTGCAAACCTCAGAGTTGAGTGTGTGTGCCTGAAGGGGGCAGATGGATGTAAACAGCCTGGTGAAGAGTAATCCTCATGGGAGACATGTGAATTGAGCACTGAAAACTTCCAGGTCTAGAGCCACAGATATAAATGTCTGTACTTTGGGAAAGTCTGCCATGCTTCTTGTTTCATCCTGCCTCTTTGGCTGAAATGAAGCAGGAAAATAGATCAGGCAGCATCTGTAATAAGAAAACCTTATTTGAAGTCCAGAACTCTTTAACTGTAATTTTCACTCAGTGTGGCTTTTGGGTGATCTTGCTGATGGCACGCAGACTACTGTGGCTGGAATCATTTTAAAGAAAGGAACATGGTAGAGACTAACCCAAACATCCACAGGCAAAGCAACTAGCTATGAAGTTTCAAGTGTTCACGTATCTCAGTGAAGACAAAGTATTTGGTTTAAAACTTCCTTTTAAACATCACAATTTCAGTGATCACTAATGTGCAAGTAAATCTGTTGTCAGTCCAGTGAAGTTGAAAATCCATAATGGAGATGAATTGATTACGGCATTAGTTATCATTTGGGGTTTTATACTAGAAAAATGTGCAGCCAAATGGAAGACCTTCATTTAAAATTCATTGACATAAGATGGTGCACTTATTTCTGGCCAATGCTCCCCTATAGATTATTTTTTTTTTTAAACAGCATTTTTGTTTTGGAGTTGTGCAAAGTTCAACTGTTGTAATTTTTAGAGACAAGACTACAGATGATGGAATCTAACATAATACAAGGTTAATTCCTGGGATGTCTGGACTGTCTTAGAGAGGTTAGAGACTGGGCTTGTACACGCTGGAATTGAGGAGATTGAGAGGGGATCTGATTGAAACATATAAGATTATTAAGGGATTGACAAGATAGAGGCAGGAAATATGTTCCAAATGCTTGGAGAGTCCAGTACCAGAGGGCATAGTTTGACAATAAGGGGTAGGTCATTAAGGACAGAGTTAAGGAAAAACTTCTCCCAGAGAGTTGTGGGGGTCTGGAATGCACTGCCTCGGAAGGTAGTGGAGGCCAATTCTCTGGATGCTTTCAAGAAGTAGCTAGATAGGTATCTTACGGATAGGGGAATCAAGGGATATGGGGACAAGGCAGGAACCGGGTATTGATAGTAGATGATCAGCCATGATCTCAAAATGGTGGTGCAGTCTCGAAGGGTCGAATGGTCTACTTCTGCACCTATTGTCTATTGTAACAAGCAAACTGCTGGAGGAACTCAGTCAATTGAGTAGGGGAGAGGAATTGTCAACAGCTCCAGTGGGGACCCTGTGTCATGACTAGGAGGGAAGATAGCCAGAATAAAGGAAGGTTGAAATGGGACAGAAGGTAATAGGTGAATCAAGGAGAGGTCACCAGTGGGAAGAGGAATTGAGAGTCAGAGGTAGATAGAAACACAAAGGAAAATAAACAGCCACATGAAGCCAGGTGGTGGGAGGGGAGTTCAAGGCAGAAACAGCTGGGTTGGTAATAAATGTGAAAACAAAATGCTAACATTACTGAAATCTAATGTGTAGTATGGGTAACAGGTGGATAGAACCAGCAGAGGGATGAAAGTAGGTAATGGGGGAAGGGAATTGCTGGATGGGCCAAATTGATGTTTAAGACTTTGCTGCAGGCTCATTTCACTGACCATGGTCTCATATTCCCTCCCTAGTCACTGTCTAAAGTTTAGTTTGCTATTTGACCATGAGTCCATTTCGTGATCCATAACATCTCCATCACCACGACTACCTGTGTTTATCTCTTTCTGCGACTGCCTGTCACCCAGCCAGATACGCTTGCGGTAATTTAAATAACCATTTCAGACTGCTGATGGAGCACCTCACATCCAAAAATATTAACACATAAAATGATGCAAGTCTTTAACATGCTTAATGTTTGCTAGGGTGGGAGGGGCAGGGATGCCCTTGCACATACCCCTGAAGCTACTGATTCAGCAATAGGCGACTTTGCCAGCTTGTATTTGTTCGCGAAGGGCAGTTCCCCCCCCCCCCACGAGGTGCTACTACACCGCTGATACCTGCCCAACCTTCAAAGAATCAAAATGAAAATACAACAGTATGCCAAACGTGTAAGCAGCATCCCATAATTTTATTGAGGGGCACATTCAAGGGGAGAAGAAAAAAAAAACTTGAGTGTACAATTCTGGAGGTCTAAAACCAACATGGTAAGAATACCATCATGCATATCCCAACACCAATAATTCCACCAAAAGCAGGATTGGTCTGTTAACATTCCCTATTCCATGTGATGAATTCTAACCTGGTGTGTGACAAACATAGACCCTTAAAGTCACTCCCTTGGAACAGCTGATTCTATAGGTTATACTGACAGATTGGTCTCAGCTTACATCAATGTAAATTGCATATACCTGCACTGTGCACCCTCACTCGGGCTATACCCAAGTGCAAAACTGCACCCTTGGCCATTCTGATGGTTTCAGAGATGATCAGTTTGGGTTAATGGCACTGGAGGGGTGTACTCCCATCAGGGTATTGGTTTTGGAAGGACTTGCAGCTCTGTGCAGACTCAATCTTATCCCTGGAGGTAACATAAAAGCTAGCAATGTCACGCTGATTGTACGGCCATGTTACAATTGTAAATAATCTGCTGAGACCAATAAATACAGCACAACAAGACCATTAATTCAAATACAACTTTCACAATCCAGTCAGGCCAGACTGCAGATAAATATTTGAGAAAATATTGCATCCTAATTTTAAAAAGGTGACACTTATTAAATATCATTTTGTTTAAGCAACTGCTGAGCTCAATGATAGATTATTTAATATGGCTTATATTTAAATTTATTTATTATGCAGTTGTGTACTCAGCTTTTAACTGAATAGCAGCTTTTTTTAAAAAATCATACTTGCTGCATATTGATTGCTTCTTTAATTAAATCGAGTTACTCTGCTCACATGATGGACCCGAGCAGGAACTGCTTGCCCATAACCTGCGGGAAATGGCACCATCCAATGTACCATAAAGTCAATAAAAGAGAGGAAAGAAATCCTTCCTCGATGACCTTGACTAACAAACGGTGCAGCTTTCTGGAAAGCGTGTAAATTGATTTTCAGTGAGAACAGGACCAAGACATCAAGTGTGATGCCCTCTACAGTCAAATGATCTTCAAGAACTTCAATTTGGTTCACATAATGAAAGAATAATTGGATGAAATACCAGATTACAACAGATTGCCAAAGGTGACAATACTGTGTAAAATGAAGAGGTACATCACCAACTTTGCCAGATCAACTAATAAATCAAGTAGATGTAAAGGAGCTAATCCAGGGATCAGATTCAAAGGTTTTACCATTCCAGGGTGTTTTTTGCCCTGAGTGGCAGTTGAAACAAAGGAGCCAAGGTAAACACCAGCAGGAAGTCGTGCTTAAAATTAACAAAACTTCAAAGGCAGAGAACTACATGCTGAGTCAGTCATATAGCTTTGCAGGGAACAAGAAAGGTACTTTGTCAAACTGACCTCAGGCACAATGATGCAAGGGAGCTGACATATTACCAGCTGTTCTTCTTCCACTGAACTTGGTCCTGCTGTCCTTGTGCGCCACACATGATTGAAGGCCAGCTTTATGACAGATAGAAGATACTACACTGCCAAACAGGGTTCTGCATCACACCACCACTGCCGCATGTCTAAATCGTTATTTTTAGCTCTTCCCTCTCAGTGTGGTATTGATTATGAGGGAGATAGACGGGTAAGAAAGGAGTAATTATCACAAGTACCTGTAGCGTTTCACCTTAACTCCTGAAAAGTCACCTCAACATAAAATAGCAGCAAATGTTCGCATATTTTGAGCCAACACATATACATCAAAGAAAAAAATGAATAATTAGAACTTATAAAATAAATATACTCAAGTAAACAAAAACTAAAAGGTGAATAAGGGGTTTAATAATTCTCAGTAGCCCCAGGCTACCAAGTTTCATCAAAATACTAAGCAGTGAACCTCGACTATAAATTCCTCATCTCGTCTATTGAGTTGTTCAATAAGTGGCTAAAGGGATCGAGAGGTCTTGGATCTATTCACTCAATTTGTTGAGTGAGAAATTAACCATAACAAGCTTCAATGTCCCTGGGTTTGAGGCAAAAACCTTAAAAAGTCTTTATTAGATACTTGCCTCTTGCCACACCTAAATGCCACTGCTGCACATGTTAAACATGGCAATGTTTGTCAAGGATAGGACTGGGATTGTTTGTAAAGGGTTCTGCAGCCAAGCTTCAAGCATATTACAGCAACGATTGAAGAACATCTACGGCCTGTGGAGCTGTGCTCCTTGATAAATCCAGCTGATCAGAAGAATTAAGGAAATGGGCTACTCATGCTACAGAAATTGTCCACATCTGACCCTTTAGAAGGCTGACCTTGGGTAAAAAAAACATTAGGGAGGGCTAATAGGAACCAGTTTGATGGCAGAAATGATCTGCTGGGAGTTAGAAAATAAGTCTAGTTCTATCTTT